>NC_132819.1:16688100-17903600 GCF_048594095.1 Paramormyrops kingsleyae | reverse complement strand
TGAGTCGATTAAATAATACTTTATTAATAATACATCTATCCCAGGTCTTTAAAAGTGCCATTAAATATGGAAGCTTTCAGGAATGATTGGGATTCACAAGGCCTGTGTTTTTAAGTGTCTTACATGCCAGTCTATGGTAACTACACCCCTACTGCTGTAGCATAGCCCCCAGAGCAGAACACTCGCAATGGCCGTTAGTTAGTGCTGTTTTTGGGGGGCACATTCATGGCCTCGCTGTATGTGCATCATGACCTTTGGGTCGCTCAGTTCAAACATGCCGTAGTAGTCAAATTCGGTCCTCCTTGCTAAGCTCCACAGCATTATGAGCCTCACTTATAACTGAGTATTATTTATGTGGTAACAAAAAACACACAGGATGGTACAGTTTAATACCAAATGTATAAACCAAACAATGATGGTCTGGAAGTAACCCACTCAATTGTCTGAGTATGTGTCAATATCGTGTCAAACCTGGCATTGCTCCTGACATTAAATACATGAGCTGCATTAAGAGGTATAAACCAAGTACTATTAAAGACATAATTTTACATGTCTAAATCGGAGTTGTGAACAAACTCTTCAACATTTATCGACCCAGTGGGAACCTCTGGTAGCTAAGGATTTATATAAAAATTTTCCAAAAAGCAGGTGTGTATCCTGGATATGAAAAACTACTTAAATTATCTGTAAATATAGTAAAAAATAATACTAAAGGGTAAATGCTGTAGGTCTGGCAGTGTATTAACAGAGCAGTAGTATAGTTAATAACCTCTTGGCTAATATCTGATAAATTAAATACATAAATTAAACAAATAAAACAATTTAATTTATGTATATTTTTTTTTTACAGAAGAATACCCCCTTGCAAAGAAAAGTAGAGCTACATATCTCCATCTCATTGATCCCATGGCCTATAGCTTATTATTCAGTTACTTAAAATAATTTTAATAAATTATTATCAGTGATGCAGACACACTGGTTTCATACATTAGACAGCTGAATAAGAAGCGTTACTGGAAAAAATACAACCCCAGATTTACTTAGGCTTGGGGACTGCAAACGTTCATCATTCTTACCTGGCAAATTGGTATTTATTGGGTATTAATATACAAAATGGATGCATTCCCATAATCAGAGCAGTAGGCAGAGAAGTATCCTGTAGGAGCCGAACTGTGCCTCACTAATAACATAAAACACCATCATCTTTTCAAAAACCTTGTAACTGCTACATTTCTGACAGCATGGTGGGAAAAAAAAAAAGATTTAATTTTGTTATAACCCCCAGCAAATACACCCCCATATGGCAAAACCCAGACTTCCTAACAGATAAGACACCACTCGTAAGCACTAAATGGATGGAATGAAGGATTATATACTTAGACCTGCTACTTGAAAACAAAGCATCCATTAGCTAGCAGGACATTGTCCAGAAACACACCATTAGGAAGAGTAATATTTGCAATATATCTAACTTAAGAGCTTGATAATTAGCAAAGTTAATGTAGCTAACGACTCTTTAAAGTCACAACCACATATTGAAGGAATCAACAAAGAAATCAAAGATTGACTCAAAGAATATCGAGTCAAGTTATTCCCACCAATATAAAGGTGAGCGGAAATATTTACAGAATAACTAAGATTCATGGACAATTAATCCAATATGGGATCAAGCACCTAGTGCAGCAGACGATGCTGGACATGGACCTAACACTACACTCCTCTTCCACACCCCCTGAACATGCCCTCCAGTCTACAGAGGTGGCAATTTCAGGTCCAGAAAGTAAAAATCCAGACCATGATTTACTTTCAACCAACCAGTTGAGCATAAAGAGTCACAGTCACAGAGTACTCAACTGGTTGGTTGAAACAAAATCTTGGTCTGGATTTGTACTTTCTGGACCTGAAATTTCCACCTGTGCCTGTCTACAAGTTTTGGCAGCATGTCACAGCCGACCTGTCACTTTTTTTGCGATGCGGCACTAGGGCACCCATCAGAAAAAATTCTTATGGCTTTTTATACTGTTAACCATTCTTCAAAACTGGAATACCGGAGACCATCTCTAAATCACACTAAGTTTGAACCCCCTGATGAACCACATACTGTATCACTGTAAAGGCTTGACAAAGCCAACAGACAGTTTCTCGAAACCTTTTTACTGCTCCTCAAGTCTTTGCTCCCAATCCATGCACACACTGAAATGTTAAAGCTAGGGTTTGCGATTTTAATTCGATACACTTTTTGATAAATCCAGCAAATTTCTCCTCACAGTCTGCTAGCTATCCTTTCTGTGTGCGCACTATAAAAAAATCTGGTCTTTCGATGCGGCCCCAGCTCAATAAATGGGAAATATCGAAGTGGCTCAGACTGAGCCACACAACACGATCCCATCCCTATACTTCAGGCATCCCTCTGAAGCCACTCCCCCATCTCCTTTCTGCATCCCCCGTCTGCCCTCCCCCTGTCCTGTGCATGAGCATGAATATCCCTGTTGCTGATTGGCTGGGACAGTGTTGTGTAGCTCGGTGGCAAAGAGAGACTAGTTATGGCGGTGTTCCCAAGTATATATCGCTGCAGCTAGGAGCCAAGTGTCGATTGGGAGGGGCAATGTCAAGTAGGAGGTGTTTATCACAAGGGGTGGGAGGCTTTTATAACGAGGGTTAGGGTTGGGAATAGGGTATCAGATGATAACGGTTATAAATCCCTCTCACATTGCGCCTCATACTCAACATTGCCCCTCCTACTCGACATTGCCCCTCCTACTCTACATTGCCCCTCCTACTTGACATTCAGCTCCTGACTGTAATGAGTTGCCTCTTATGGTTCCAGCTTGCTTTGGTTTCCCACTGCAGAAGGGCCGGCTTGGTAAAGGCGTTGCCAGGTTTGGAGAGCAACAGTGATGTAAAACCAAAGAAATACATATTTACTGTTCATAAGGTGTACGTCATGATTTACTATGTGCTCATGTCCGATAGGAAGTATGAGATACTCGCCTTTTTTGTCTTGTAAATGTGATTTTAATATCTTTCATTTAAATTTGAATTGCCTTGTATCTGAATTGTGCTATATAAATAAATTTGCCTTGCTGTCTTATGTTAGCATGAAATGCTAGCGGAATTAGCATTCGCTTGCCTAAATTTGCATTACGAATCCATTCCCATCAGCTGTTCTGTAATACCTTTTTAAGCAGCTGGTTGGAAATTTCCAAGTCTGAGTTATTGGAAGTGCATTAATACATTGTGATGTGCGATATTCCTGATAATTAATAATATATACAAGTTTTTCCTTCAGATAATCTATGCATACCGACAGAGATAAGCGGTATCTCCATGCACATCGACCCAATCAGATGGTGGTGATGCAACCGGCTCGGTTCAGGCAAGTGCCGGGCCGTATCAGTGCAGGTACGGCTCCGGTATGGCTGACATCATTTACAATGGAAACCCTTCAGTACAGCTCTGGTACGGTTCTTGGTGGTAGTGGAAAAGTGCCATTTGTTTTTTCCCCCATTTACAGAGATGGGGCTACGTAGGAACGCTGGGCTTTATTTCAGCGCACACACAAAACGGACAGTGAGGAGAAATTTGCTGAATTTGACAAAAAGTGTACTGGGTTACATTTGCATACCCTACCTTTAATACTGAATGTATCTCTGTTTTTGTTATATTGTGTCCTAATTTGTAGCTGTTAAGTCTTTTATTTATTCTTGTCTAGTATTTTGTGTATTTCTTCAATTAAGAAAAAAACTTGGTGATATGTAGTTATATGTAATTATGTTTAATGTGCACATATTTCATCCAGCTGATTTAGTCCCTAATGATCATTTTTTCATAAAAAAAAACACAGAAGATATGTGACACAAATCTGGCTCGTTAATTTCGTCTTGATGTTTAGAATGTTGCATTTTCAAAGCCCCCCAAACCCAACTTCCAGAATGTGACTGATCTATAAATATAATGTAAAAATTGAGAAGACTTTGTTTCTACAAACAGCACATGAGAAGAAGAGGAGTGCAGAAGCTCTAGGCTGTGCATGAGGGCTTAGAAAGAAATGACAACTAATTTCGCCTTTGGGAATAAACAGCTGCTTGGCTGACATCGGACAGGTCCTCGCCTTAAACTTGACTATATTACAATTTCACTCAATATAAAAACAATTATATGCACTTCATCTGCATGCCTAACCAACCATTTTTTTCTAATTATTTTTTTCATTAATTGCTGATCCGTATGCTGAACACAGCAGATTTTATGAGTATCTGTATTTATGTATTATTTACCTGGTCATATATGACAGACATGATCACCGCCACTGGCATAAAGGTAACTGGCTCGAATTTAGCACAAGAGGTCAACCAGTGCTCAGAAACCTCTTTTAAGTTTGAACGAACTTTGAAACGAATCGGTTCCCCCTTTTCCAAACGCCACTCTGGAGAGATTTCTTTCTCTTTCACGGCGCACTAAAAGATGATGGAAGCTGCAGATTCCCGCACTGCAGCCGAGTGTCTGTGCAGTAATAGCTTTCTGGATGCGACTGCTCGCAGTGACATCTGTCATCTTGGTTTTTACCACCAACCCCCCCTAACTGCTACCACCACCTCCTCCCCCTCCACCCTTTCCCGTCAATGCAATGTTAAGCAAATATTGTGTGACAATTAAAAGCATCAGACAAGTTGGGGTATTATGCTAATTATGAGATGTCATTACATTTTCAAAAGAATGGCTTCAGGGCCCAGCATGGAGGCCCCCTCCCTGGCTTCCCTCTTCCCTCTTTTTGCCCCAGTTGCACAGACAGAGACTGACAGCTTCTCATATCAATTCCAGCTTTTATCTCAACAGGTAATAATAGTGGATGCCAACTTCTAATCCTGGTTTTAATTGTTTTGGCAGCTTGCTGGTGGCATTAAGTGAAGTGTAATGGATGGTCAGTCTGTGCTCTCGGTGTCTTCAATGTGTTCGAGACACTGTGCATTATGTACCTCGACTCTTGCCCCAGATAATGCTCTCAGCTTTAAGGTCTCCATCCAGCCTTTTTCTCCAGCTTGCTTGGCCGGAACTTCTGCTTACTCACCCCAAGACGTGTGTTTACGGGCCTTTGAACCTGTTTCACGTGCGGCTGTCACTCTGTCTACCGTCGCTTTAATTACCAAGGTTATGTTCGCATTAGACGCCGCTACTGGCTGGTCATCGTGCCTAAAAATAATAACCTTCATATTATCACTCATATTATTTTTCTAAAAATCAAAAACAACTAAATTTACAGAGACAACAAAAAGCCTGGGTTTTCATTTCGATTGAATGGAAAGTTAATATGAAACATACGTCCACTACAGATGTGCTAGGATCTTAAAGATGTGCTTTGTTAATCTAATATGATATCCAGATGTTGTTTGGGGTTAAGCTACGTTCTCACTGCCACACAAACATGGTCTTCAGCTTCCCAATAAGCATGTGGTTGTCAGTCTCCTTTTGCCATTTCCGCTGGATCACTATGGCCATGAAAACATGCCACCAAGAGGTATGTTCGTTGTTATCCACAGTGGAACCCTGCAGAGAAAGAGAAAGGAAAGAATGACATTCAGACAACATGGCCAACGTGGGGGTAATTAAACCATTGCTGGGCAAGTGGTGTCATTTTACCGTTAAAACTTCCAAGAAGGATTGGCTCCAGCCTGCATTGACTTCTTGAAAATCAATCTGGCATGACGTGGCGTTGATGATCTACTGGAAACAGAGGGCAATGCTGAATTCATTGCCACATTCAGCTGGCACAAAGAATATCAGGTCATACCACTGGGGACGAGTCCAGTACGCTGCCTTTTGGATTGAGATGGACTCTTCCTGTGTACTGTCATGCCGTTTGGTCTGCATGGCGTACCTGTAACCTTCAGGAGAGGGTCTATGGAAAGGGGAATTCAAAGCCGTCCTCGCAGTTCCTGCCACGGCAAAGAACTATAGTACACATGTGTGTCAGTGGTCACATGGCATATTGTCCTCATGCTGTCAGCTGCGTCGGTTTTACATGAGGTCAAAGGTCGTGGCTCACACATGCTCCCAAATGGTCAGCACCGTACAGCGGCTTCCCGGTATCCTTTTAGCAGGCCTTCTCCTTCCAGGCTGTTTCGTTTCTTCTCTCCCTTCCTTCACAGCATGCGCACGGACCTGCCTTCACAGTAAACACTCATGCGATGCTGTGATCAGATGGAGGGAGCCTGTGTGGAGGGGATATCCGTGACAAGCGAGTGCTTTTCATCCTGGGGTAATTATAGCGGTGGCTGTCAATATAGACAAGGGTGAAATACTTCACAGGGGAGTGTCAGAGTCCCTGGACTGCAGTGCAACTGTAATACTGAACAGCAACATGGACGGCCATTTGTACAGAGCGGACCAAAATACTCACCATTTGCAAACCCAGCCTAACAAATATATTTGGTGTGTCAGTGTGCGTGTGTGTGTTTTGATGCCATTGGCAATTCATCTGTCAGACAAAGGAATCCCACTATCTCCAGTCCTGTGTCCCAGGGTGCAAATGGGTGAGTCATTAAGGAGGACAACCATGATGGTGTTTACAGTCATGGACGTCTTGCTAATGAGCCTACCCTACAATCCCTCCCCTCTGCCCCCCCAACATGACATGCATTGAGTGGTAACTCTGCAGCAATTTTTTTGAGTTATATGTGCATTAATTCACGATGACTTCATATTGCTCTAAAATCACAACGCTAACCATTGTTTTTAAATGTATTGTGAAAATAGTCTGACTGACTGACGCATAAGAGATGAGAATATAGAAAATATTACAGCTACATTGGCTATCAGCACAAAATTCTTAATTCATTAATTCTGCAGATTAATATGTGCTGTAATGCAGTGGCATGCAGCCTGGGGTGTCCCCTGCCCCATGCCCCCCTCCTCCCGGGATAGGCTGTGGACTCACCCCAGCCATACACCAGATAAACGGTTACTGAAGATGGATGGATGGAATATATTAATACCAGATGAATTTTTTAATAAGAACATTTAATTATTTAATAGCTAAAATCAATACAATAACTAACATCGATAAGCCCCACATATTCGTTTTGTTCATTCATTTCATTCACTCTTTCAGTTTTTAAATCGGAAATCTGTCCATTTCCTGCAGCACGTTTGACTGGCGACAGCAGTTTGCAGGAGGTAAATATAACATGTTCTGGGCACACTTACGTCGCTGTAAAGTACGGGTTCCTTCAAAATAAGCACGGGAAACATAAATGCAGCTTTCAGCCGTCAGTTAGCTCTAAAAGGCTGGACAGACAGAGGCACGGCGGAATGAAAGCGCTCATTCTTCCTGTTAATGTCCCTGCTGAACGCCAGCAGGGGCCTTGTGACGGTTCTATGCCTACTCGCCATCTCTTCGGGGTATAAGGCTGAGTGTACGGCTCTTGGCAGAGGACGGGGGTGGTGGGGGGGATGGGGGGGGGCGTTTGGTGTTGTCTCCGTGCCAACGGTCCAGCCTATCATATGCAGGCTGTCAATCAGCCAGTATGAGCTTTCAAGAATTTTGGACATGAAGGTCTTTGTAATCACCTCCTTGGAAGTAAGTGCTCAGAATTAAGCAGAATAAGACACTGAATAATAATGTCACAGGTCACGTGCCAAGAGCTCTTCCGAAACATGGAACACAGATTTGTGAAAACATAGTGTTTTAAAACTAGAATTTGGGGTAGTATTAGAGGATACGGGATGCATCAGAGAGAGGGCACCTTAGGATTTCTTCATGCCCATATCTGTCCACACTGTACTCACTAAGCTCTTAGTGACAAATATACACCACTGTACCCCCCCCCCCCCCAAAGATAAACGATGAAAGCATGCGATGTTGCCCACACGCAGATGCCACCAGCATATATACAGTGCTACCACTATTCCTTCTCGTCGATACAGGATCCGCCCCTCACCCCAAAGCCTACAGCGCTGTGACTTTACAGTGCATATTCACTGGAGCATCGCTCTCGTCTTGGGGAAGGGGACTAAGGGAAGGAAATTAGTCATCCATTTTACTCTTGGGCATAATAAATTGCAAGTGTTTGAAATATTTGTTCTTTGCTTAGAGGAAAGAACTTTTGGTTAATTGTTTTTTTTTTCATCTTGAACAAAGAATTACACAAATGTGAGAATGTAACAAATCATACCTGGAAATGTTTTATGATAGCACAATACATTTTGTTCTTAAAGTGAGTGAGGGTGAATATTATCAATTAGTACGGTGCAGAGTTGTCTCAATGCAGCCTTCCGGTCTACACCTAGTTGTCGCTGGGCATGCCATTCAGATGAAATGGTGAAATGTCTTTGGTGTGTGTGTGTGTGTGTGTGGATGCTCTGCTTCCTATCCATTCCTTCCAAAGGTTAAATGAAAGATACCCAACAATATATTTTAAAGCATTAATACGATGTTTGTTTTCCGCCTTAATTTTGAATGGCAACCTTGAAAAATACGTGACAATTTTCCGTTAAGCTACTTAAATGAAATTCTTTGTGCATTGTCATTGTTTGACTTGAAATGCAAAAAAAAAACAGATATTGTCAATAACAGAAATTTCATATGAACAAAAAGCAGAAAAAGAAGATGGATCAAAGAAAAATGTGAACGACTTAAGAATCAAAATTGATTTAAAGTTTGTCAGCTTCAATAAAGATCATATTACCCACAGAATCAGTTTCAAACACTCTGTGAAGAAAATACATCATTAAGACAATAATGGGATTATTATTTGTGTTTGTTACGGTGGATAAAGTAAATCGGGTTTAAAGGAGAGAAGATTAGTACTGTGTGGTTATCACTGTTTTATAAATCAGCAACAGACCGACTGTTCATTTACATATTCATAAATCTGAAGTATTGTTTTCTGAACTTATACATTAATTAGCTACTGCATGTAGATTGCCCCTCGACACATCATCATAGACACAACTTGATTTCTAAACAGTTGTTTTTTTTATTATTAAAACTTCATTAAAATGCCCATTTTTTATTACAGTGACCAGACAAGTTGTATCTGTAAATGTGTGGGTGTTTTCAGTGTTTGAGGTCAGTCAATTCACATCAAAGTGTAATAAAAGTTATTCATTTTTAAAAAAGCTTTGACCTGTGCCTGAGTATTCTGCTTACATCTTAAGTGGATAATTAAAAAGCCAAGTGAAATTGTCATTCGATTTTAATTATTGCACACAAAACAAGACAGTCTTGCAAACAGCCTTTTTAAAACAAGTAGCTCGGTACGAAAGGGTAATATGACACACTGTTAATTAAAGCCACCAGTTACTGTCATTCTTAGAGGATAAACATTTCAAACACCTCTGGATAAGCACAGGGTTAGACCACGTGCTCAGTAGTGGAGGCTGGTTCCATAAACTAGCTTATTTGCAGCCCATTTGTTTCTGCAAAACAAGAACGCGGCCTTGGTTTTATGTATTTTCGTTTTGAAAAAGCAGCACATGAAATAAGAACGTTCTTCTGTCACCATGTTACTGCTTGGACCTGAAGCTTAGCTCTCATGAGCCTTTGCCATTTAGCTGGAGCGTAACAGGAATGCGCGTGTCATTTCCTGTCGGTGGCCGGTGCCGGCGGACATGTGCTGACACCAGGTAGGTTGGGTGAGCCTACGATGCTGACAGACTGACGCTCTTCGACAGAAGTTCAGCAAGCGCCCTGTACCCAGAGTGGGGCATGCATCCAGCCGTGTGCTTAGCATTCATGCTGGTATTCTTGGGAGGGAAGCCAATTCTTCACACGCACGTCATGCGAAAGTCTCTCCGCGCTGAGGGGGGCATGTCCACCACTGACATCCCCCAAACCTCATCCCTGAGCATTCTCAACATCTGGAACCCCAGCAAAGCTTGACACCTCTGTCCAAAGTGACTTCACCTAATTCACCAATTTACACATTCAGGTATTTCAATGAAATGATTAATACTTCACCTAAGGATACAACGGCAGGCTCCCTCCTGGATTTTTAACAGGCCATTTTCCACACTGTATTACTGAATAAGAGTCTGTGCCCTCAAAACAGTCCGTTTCAGTTTCATGTAATCTGAAAAACGCAGCCATCCACATATCCATCCACATTCCAAGGGCCACACACTCACTGAATAAAAGCACGGTGTCCAACCAAATCCTTCCCTGGGTTTACTGCATTTTGCTCAGCTTACAGAAACTCTGCTATACTCATGAAGGGACCCTAAAAACACCATAAAGTGTTAATAATTCTTCAAGGACCAGTATTTAGTGGCCATGTAGTCGTAGCATGGAGCATCGTGATGCATCCCCAGACTAATCTCATTAGCCGTACAGCAGGACCATGACAATGTTGCAGCAGACGGTGACTGTTATCTGTTTCAATCACTCAATCTGCCCTGAGGCGGCATTGACTTCAATTTGCATTTAAAACATACCGTCGCAAGTCCCAGGCAAAAGGTCCAGGGAATCATTTTACGATTTTCTTCTTATTCCCGAAAAAAAAAGAAACCTCTCTAAGTGTGTCTCCTTGGTGTTTTTGGAATTCTCGCTGGCAGTGATGCCGACCGCCAGAGCGGACCGACCGAAGAGGAGGGAAGAAGATGGGTAGCTCACCCATGCCAGGTTTCCCCAGGGAAAACATTCAGAGTGTGAAATCCAAGAATGAAATGTGTGAAACGAAGCCAGAAGATAGACATGATAGCATGTCATAAGACTGGTCTGCACAGAGCCCTCTGGACATGAGTGTGCTGTGGAATGGCTGGGGGAAGGGGGGGGGGGGCATATTCCCTCCTTGCAGAAAGGTGGCATTTGTCCTCCAAACTCATTTTTTTTTTCCCAAAACAAATGAGCACTCTGGGCTTGGTTTGTCCGCCCTTCCTCTCTAATCCACGAAGACTTCCCAGCAGCCTCTACTCAAGACACACCTCTTGGATACGGGGCTCGCCGTGCTTGGTGTGACCGCCGTGTAGCAGTAGGACCACAAACCCGCAGTTCAGACTGTCCCGCAGCATCCTGGGACTCACGACCCCGTTTCTGCATACCTTGGTCTGCCTGAGACTGCGTCACATCAAAACAAGACACGGATATGGCGGAAAACACTGCAGCCCACAAATCTGGTTTTCATGTCAGACGCCAGACGTAATGTACTAGGCATCCTTTTCTAGAAAACATATTAAGACAGTTAATCTTTATGGACCCATATGAATTACAGCACAGACACAACAACTTTTGTCTCATTTTAAATTAATTTATTTTTACTGCCCCAGGGCCTGAACTCTAATGCTATAATCCAGACCAAACTTTACCTACCATATAGGTTACATCGATTCTCCACAATTTGCCTGCACTTTACAAAGTCCTTACCAGCAAGGCCCAGATCCCCACACTTCCAGAACTTCCACGAGTTCTTATTGTTTAATTATGTAGAGAAGTGTTTCCCAACCTAGTCCTCAGAGACCCCAGACAGTCCACGTTTTTGCTCCTTCCCAGCTTCCTGTGGCCGGTATTCGATGTTCTTTATTGCTTGATTGTTTGGTTCAGGTATATTGAGCGCTGGGAGGGAGAAAAAATGTGTACTTGGGGTCCCTTAGGACTGGGTTGTGAAACACTAATGTAGGATACTTGATGTTGTCACCAAATGGTGGGTTCAAATACTGTGACTAGCTTATAGGACCATACTTCCACCCATCCACCCCCCAGGGTCATAACAAACCTGGAACCCCCTCCCCTTTTTTCCTCCCTGCGAGCAACAGGCACAAGGTAGGGGGACACCCAGGATGGGATGAGCTTATACCACCTTCCATAATTGGCCTGAATTCAATATGAGAGACTTCATGACAGTCTAACCCAGGGGTATTCAATTCAGGCCCTCGATTCCAAATCCAGGCCTTGTTTTCAGTTCTCCTAGGTAGTTAGTTTAATAATTACTGATTCTGATTGGTCAGAGGCTTCACACCTGGCTCACAGGTAAAGGAAGGCTAGAAAATCAGTAGGGCTTGGACCTCGAGGACCGTGATTTGAACAGCCCTGGTCTAACCCATGAACAGAAGTGGATAGTTCAGGTTCAGAAAGTACAAATCCAGGCCAAGATTTTGTTTCAACCAGTCAGTTGAGTATAAAAAGTCACTGTCACAGAGTACTCAACTGGTTGGTTGAAAGAAAACCTTGGTCTGGATTTTTACTTTCTGGACCTTTTACCTCTGTCCACAACAATACGAACACAATAAACAGAACAGTGGGAAAAATTCTCCTTTTACCTTAATCTTCTTGCTCTCCGTGAAACAGAGAGTTTGGGGGTCACAGCACGGGGTCAGCCAGCCTGCAGCTCACCTAGATCTGGGGGTTACAGGCCTTGCTCGGGGGACCAACAGCGACATCGGTCTGCTGGACCCTGGGTTTTAAACCGCCGACCTTCCGAACACGGGCACAAACTGCTAACCCACTGAGCCACACCCCGCCCCCATTCAGACACGCTGATGCGCACGTCCCAGGAAGCATGAGGCGACAATGCCGCTTTCTGGCGAAGATGGGGGATTTAATTTAGCTCATCTTTAGCGTGTTTGGATAGAGCCGGTCTTGTTAGACTGCGGCGTTGTTGGCAGGGCTGCCTAAGATGGGAGAGAGCTACCTGTCAGTACCAACGGGATGAATTTTATTTTTACAACATTAGCTGTAAAGTTTTATTTCCCACGCATTGTGTGCCAGTCTTCTGAGATCCAATCTATTTCTGGGTGTTCGTCTTAGCCCGGCCGGCGCTCCATCACAATACATCACACGACCGCGCATTATTATGTAATAACGTTAAAAAAAAATCAGCGAAAATTATTTATCGCACGTATTTTGAAGAGATGTGGTTCTCTTCGCGGTGTTACATCTGTGCCATTTCCCTTCCTGGCTTTTCATCTCGTACTGGGTATTTAAAAAAATATATAGAAGCCGGCAGTGACTTTGCCATCATTTTTGGGAGGAAAAGTGGGGATTTTCGCTGTCGCTCCTGTGATTCCTGTCTCGGTGACAGTCCTGATCCGTGCGTGATGACAGGCCGTGATTGTCAAAACACACATACACACGTCGGAGGGACTTTGCAGGGTGTTGCACCCGCACGCGCACCCTGCTCGCGTACACACACGCCCCCTCCCCCCCCCCCCCCAACCCTCCCCCATTGCAGCTTCTGGCTGCCTGCCGCTGCCTTAAAACAGCAGCTGAAACAGTTGTAGGGGAGCTGCCTTTGCTCTCGAGTGCCGACATCGCCGGTGTCACACGCTGTCGTTCGCTGCAAACGCTCAGCGGATCTGCGGGCGCCGGAGCGGCCTTTACAACACCTGTCTCTCTCCGCCTCATCAATCCCGTCTCTGAGAAGAGGGTCACGCCATTCCCCAATCAGGGTGCGGGGGCCATTTATTGTGGCTACCTGGTTTAAATCGCACGGCCGGTGAAGCCGACGCCCTTAATTGATCAGTAGCGGAAGCTTTCGCCTTGACGTTCCGCTTTCCCAGCAGCTGGTTTAAAATGGCTTCCCGTTCGTCTGTCCAAAGGGATTTTGCTTTGGATGGCGCATCCCGCGCGGTCGGGTGCCACCGTTGGCACCTGGAATACCGAAGTGTACCTGGATATATTCGTTCTTTCTGGGTATGCTCCTCCATGCGGGCTAAAAAAACACACATGCCGCACACCTGGGCCACAGCTGTGCAGGAAGCAGCGTTCGTTCGCTGCAAACAGGAGGCCTTCCCCGTTCGCCTTTACATTCACGAGCCCAGTGCGTTTAAGGATATAGCTAATAGGGACCGCGGCCCTGCGACAGCTGATGGAGAGATTACCCAGCGAAAGTGATGGAGTGATAGAGCCGACACTAAATCACCGTCCGCGACGAATCCCGGCCTCGCGGCCTCCCCTCGCCCCCCACTCAGTGTTAAGTGTATTTTTCACTTGCTTGTTAATGTAACTTTTAAGAGCACATGCCCATTATTAACCATTAAGGAAATTAGCGGCTCTTGGCTTTTATCGATACGATTCTGTCGCATCTGCGTTGGCTTTCCGTGCTGTGCTCTTGCTGGCTGACGGCCGCTCCTAGCGTCCTGAGAGAGAATCCCGTGTCTCCAGGCCGCATGGCTGTTAACCTTTAAGCAGATGGATAATTCCGAAAAGTGCAGTAAAATTAATAGACTCCAAACAAGGGCTCCTCAAGCTACCGGTCGCCATGAGCAACCCAGCTTCCGGCTCTGATTCTGAATGTGTCAAAATGCACAAAAAACAGGTTTACACATAGACTCTCGGGGTGTCTCAGCAGTGCTGGAAAGTTCAGAAGGTTTTTTTTTTGCTTCAAACAACCTGTTGAGTACTTTTGATACTCAACTGGTCGGTTGAAACAAAACCTTGGTCTGGATTTGTACTTTCTGGACCTGAACTATACACCTCTGTGTCCCAGTCTGTACTTTTCTTTCACAGAGGATTCCAGCCATGCTATATTATATTATAAGGCTGAAACAAACAACATACATTTTAATGGTGCCACCCAGTCATGTGTCTCAGGGAAGTCTCATGAAATGTTATACACATAAGGAACTGTGGTTCAACATAGACACAAACCAGACATTTGTGGAAATTAGTGCTGAGGCACAGCAAAGAGGCTTTGGTAAGACCCAGAACAGATTGACTGTAAACAGACATATATAAATAAATCTATCCATCCATCTTCCATAGCTACGTATCAGTACAGAGTGAGCCTGGCGCCTCCGACAAAACAGGCAGTGGGATGCTCTGGATGGGCTGCCTGTTCATGACACGCAAGGAGCAATTTAGAGACTCAAGTTCACCGAACCACGTTTTATAAACTTTTGTCTTCATAGGCGAAGATTTGTTAGCAATCAATGTACGGCAGTTGTAGAGAATTCCATTTAAGAGATCCGATAGATTAGGCTTTGAGAAACATCTTATCTGACCTTAATGGACATACCCCCAACGCGGATGCCCCAAACGTGCCCTGTTGTGGATCCTCTTTCTCCGACAAACACTTCCATCCATTTTCCATAAACACTTATCTGGGACAGGATCACAGCTCACTTCCCAGGAAGCAAAGGACACCCAGGACAAGATTCCAGTCCATCACTGCAAAGAAATTCCAGGCACTTTGCAGACACAGAGTAATCTAAACTAAAGGATTGCAGACTTCAGGAAGAAAGACATGCTGACAAGCTGCAAAATCCACACACACAGCTGGGGACAGGAAGTACATCATCAACCCTGGTGGTGTGAGGGCACATTGCTGCCCACTGAGCCCGTACACCACTCACAGACAGGCAGCTTTCATGCAGATTTCAGTAAGTAGAACAGGAATTAGGCCACACCTAACTGTCATGTGACTTTATCACATTCTGTGTCCTGCTGGTGTGTGCTGGCTCTGGCACACGTGTACACACACACACACACTGGTTTGTAATTATACATTTGTGGGCACTCTCCATTCATTTCTATGAGGTAAACTCTAATCCCAACATGATGACCTCAACCTTAACAATAAGTAACCAAATAAAATATTCTTTACTTGACATTTTAAGTTTTTTGATTGCATTCACAGATCTTTGTGGGGACCTGAAAAATGGTCCTCACAATGTCAAAATAACAGGTTTTGAAATATAAACATAATTCACAAACACACACACACACACACACACACATCTCCAGCAGTAAATCCCCTTTAATGATACCTCCACATTCCAGTGGCAGGCCTGTACACCCTCCTCGGCAGGCCGCCAACGGCGCACGTCACATGACACCACGCTGCGAGGCCGCCGTCCCTCTGTCGGGACACATCGGAGGGCACGTCACTTTTGGGATAAGGGCCCCCTCCCGCTTTGGATGGGGAGCTAATGGCAACATGGGGTCCGTCCGAGCCGAAGAGGTGATGGATCTGATGTGACAGCGTTCTCTCCGTTTTTGTCCTTCCCGTCTGCTCGCCATCATCGGAACGGAGCATTTTTTATTTATGTTTTTTTCTTATGCAAATGATGTTTTATTTCCCTGAATTAGCTGTCCGCAGCGCTGTGCCTTTTCCCTACTGCGCCTCCATTCAAAATTAATGACCATCGCATTTGGCCTCTCGTACGCGTCTCGAAGTTCTGCTCAGACCCAGTCCGAGGTTAGCATGTGTAATTGGGCTGTCAGTACAGCCTGTGTGCGCTCAGAAGTGTTATAAATTATACATTGATACAAGTTAGTTATTAAAATTACAGGGAAATAAAGTTGTTCCTCAGATAGCTATAAAGGCATTATTATTAGTATTATTATTATTAATTAGGTTATTGTTGATGTTGCAGAAAACATTAATCTGTTTTATGCAATGGCTTTATCTAGCAATAACTGAAAGACAGAAGCCCAAAATGTATATAAACAGAAATATACAGACGGTCGTGGTGGCAGAGTTTGAGAACTTGCAGCTCCCTGATTGTACACGGTTGTGCACATTAGTGGTAGTCAGTGTGAAGCCTGTCATTTGATTTCTGCTTACTGTTTGCACCAGTATTAATGATGTAATGTAAAAAAAAATAAACATACACTTTATTCAAGTGAAAAGACGGTATTCAGAGAGGCAACGGTGGGCCAGGCTTGCGCGGTTTAGGGCAGGGCTCTTCAAATCCAGGCCTTGTTTTCAGTTCTCCCAGGTAGTTAGCTTAATAATGACTGATTCTGATTGGTCAGAGGCTTCACACCTGGTTGACTGGTAAAGGAAGGCTGGAAAACCAGCAGGGCTCGGACCTCGAGGACCGTGATTTGAATAACCTTGCTTTAGGGTTAAAGCCGCACCCCCCACAGGCTGGCTTTCGGCATTTACTCTTTGCTGTTTGACTATTTGGGTAAATGGGATTCATTTCACTCCTGATGATCACCTGAAGGGGGCAGCCTGCCCTCCGCCATCGGCAGCCCCGCTTCCTCTCTGAGCCCCGACACGCGGGTCCCGATGGGGTCGTCCGTTGCGCGGCCCAGGGCAGGTCATACGGTTATCTGGCTAAGAGGAGCGCGCCAACGCAGTGCTCCAACGCAGTGCGCCAACGGATTCCGCCGAGGTTTGCGTGTCAGTGAGCACAGTTGCTTCGGCCCTGCGGTGTTAATCCTGCATTTTCTCAAATATTTGACCTGATAATTGTCAGCGCAGGCTCTCTCCGCATGTGAAATGGGATTTAGCGATAAGTGCGCGAGCTCCCGCTTCTCAGCCACCTGGTTTACGCTCAGCTTTCCCGTTAATGACGTTATACATGTGCTCACCGAGGAAACGCCTGACAGACTTCTGAGAGACAGACACAGTAGCAGTCGAGGCCCATGCGGCTCCCTGGATACACTGTGACCCTAGAACTCACCATTTCCCTTCCTGGGGGGGGGACAGAAAATACCCCCAGCCATTTTGTTTTGTCAGTTTTATATATATTTTGTACTATTGAATCTAAGTAGTGTTTTTAATAATCAATATTTTGTATGTTTATAAGTTCTGTTTTTTTTTTACTGGTATTAAATTAATTCCCGGAAAAGTTTGATAATACGCACTTAATATCTTAGTCGATGACTCTTTCTGCCTGTCCACTGGCTGGGTGTGGAGCGTAAATCTTACTTTCACCGCAACGTTTTCACAGATCCAATCCCGGTTATCAGCAGCGAGAAGATGCACTTGGGAAGGACACCGATATATAACAATCAGCCGTAACAGTAATGTTCTTTAAGAAGTGTGGCGCTGAAATAAAACTGTGGTGCTTATTAGGGACTCAATTACGAGCCGTGGCAGGACGCCGGGACGCGCGCGGCCAGCGATTGGCTCAGCAGTTACACCGGGCGTGCTTTTATTGATGTACAGTTAGGGCAGAATTAAGTGTTACAGGTGCGAATGGAGCGGATCGGCTCATAAAAAAGCGCTATATAACAGGCTATTCTTAGGGATGCTGAAAGAAAATTGGCTGGAGTATATTTTATACCTGTTTTCTTTATTGCATGTCAGCATCACCCTGGAAGTCGCCTACAGTAAATACAATGACCCACCTCACCACAGGCTTTCTTACGCTCCACCTAAGCATCCATGTGGCTGAACATTCATTTCCGATGCACATTCATCTAAATTCAGATGCGCATGATTCGCATGTTTTCAGCTGACATTTCCTGGAGTCGTTTGCGCTCTTTGATCAATAAAATATTATTTTGAGAAATTCTTATATAACATTTAGACCTTTGTAGATCTTCATCCCAGCTATCAGGAGATGATCCTCTGAAAATTGAAGTGCTCCTCCACACTTTTGGGATCGGAACAAATTCTTTTGCCATTAATGCTGATGTGTCTTCTTATCAATTTAAGACAACATTGGTAAGAAATCCCAGAATGCCTGCAGCCGCACTCTCTGGTCCCTGTTGCAATTACAGGATTCTGCAAACATAATTCAGGCCCGGTAAAATTCAATCAGTCATTCCTTAACACAAAGTGTTCCCAACCTTGAACCAGTAACAGCTTTGGGTGAGATGGTGGGAGTTTATAAACTAGACGGTATTAAATTATTTTCTTGCTCCTTGTTTTAAGAAAATTTAGCCCCACTATCAGTCGTGCTACGCTCCGTGGGATCTGATGAAATTTGAACATAGAATGCTGAGAATATATTTGTACGTACATCGGTTTGCCGACGTGCCACCGGAATGTGGAGGCATAATTAAAGGGGATTTACTGCTGGAGATGTGTGCGTGTGTGTGTGTCTGTGAGTGATTATGTTTATATTACATTGTGGGGACCAAATGTCCATCGAAATGTTATAAAAATCTGTTATTTTGACGTTGGGGCCATTTTTCAGGTTCCCACAAAGATCTGTGAATGCAATCAAAAACTAAAAATGGCAGAAGTCTTGTATTTTGTTTGGTTACTTATGGTTAACGTTAGGGCTGGGTAGGGGTTACGGTCATCATTTTTGGATGTTGGTTTTCTCCATAGAAATGAATGGAGAGTCCCCACAACGATATAATTAGAAACCTGTGTGTGTGTGTGTGTATATATATATATACACACACACACATATATATATATACATATACACACAAATATATCAGCACATTAAAAAGTTCTCAAACAGAGATCCTTTCCTTTCTACAGTTTATTTCCTGAATGACAATAGTAAGACATGGATACATGCTGTCCTTTTGTACCTGTAGGGCTGTATATGAAACACAAACATCAGCAGTATAAGGTACGCTGAGATTAAAACGTTGCAATTCATCACTCTTGTTGTCAGCTATCATTTTTCCCTAAAGAATGAATTTTTTTTCATGTCTCCATTTTTCAGGAGCTTCAAACTTGAAGCATTCAATCTAAAACATTGCTGAGTTTGACCGTAACGCAATAGCATTGAGGAGTTCCTCCAAATATCGCGGCGCCGATGCAGAATCCTGAATTAAACACGATCTGGCGTTAAATTCAAAGCGTGCATCTGAGTTTTTTTTTTTTTTTACTTTTCTATTTACCGTGTACTCCTGACCCCTTGTAAGAAAAGCAGCAGAGTAAGACTCGAGGAGTAACATGCCCATACATCAGATATCACAGGGACATTTGTAAGACACAGAGGAAGCCTGCTGGCTGGGGCTGAGGTTGGTTTTGGGCCTGGCAGGCGCTGATAGGCCTCTGAGCAGCAGGCCGGATGCAGAGTGCCGGAGATCAGCTGCGTCGTACAAGCTTAGCCTGCTGGAAATTTCGCCGCTGGTATCGACTGCAACTAATTGATGTGATTCACTAACCAGTATATACACTGGTGGGCAGTGCAGATGCCGCGGATCGGGAATTGTATCTGTATAACAACGTATGTGACGAATGTCGATTCTTGAGAATGAAGGGAGCGGATGACATGTCTTAACGCCCATTCCGATATCCCAGTGAATCCACCTGGAAAGTCACACTGGGATTTCTCTGGGTTTTTATCAAAAGTGACAACAGTCACTTATTTCCCAGCAACAGCGGGGGGTCAAAGCGCGCTCGGTTCATTAGCATATCAACGGCACCCCTCTCAGTATTAATCGCTGTTCCGCCACGTCATTTATTAATGACAAATGACTGTTGGCGGGGGGGGGGGTGCGGTTTCAGAGTGATCCTCAACCACCGCAGTTATTCAGAGCTACATAATAGCTACTTTCTTCTGGTTAGGGCCTTCTGATGGTTGTATTTATCATATTAGCCTGTGGCGCTTTGTATTATGTACCAACAGACACACCGGTACATCACATCTTCTGCAAAGTCTATTCTCACAAAGACTCGATGAAGGTCTGGTAGAATATGATTGCGTAACTGTTGCGCTGATTACATCGTGCCTCGTTTTATTCATTGTGAAAGTGAGAATGAATACCAAGTCATTTATTTTGGGCTCATTGTTTTCAATTTGCGAGCAACTAAAGACGGAAATGCGTTTAACATTTCAATTATTCCAGCTCAGACCTTTCGTGCGTTGGACGTTATGAATTATACAGAAATCAGCATGAAGACATCATTCTCATGTCGTTTTCATCAAATTGTGCTTATTCTCCCATCCATGGCAGAAAGGCTTCAACAATAGTGATCAAATCCACTCAATTTGTCGATGTAGAATAAAGCTATTCAAATCACAGCCCTCAAGATCCAAGCATTGCTGATTTTCCAGCCTTCCCTTACCTGTGAGAGGTGTGAAACCTCTGTGGCCAATCAGAATCAGTTATCATTAAATTTACTACTCGGGAGAACTGAAAACAAGGCCTGGATTTGGAATCGAGGGCCAGATTTGAAGAAACCTCATGCAGAGCTTTGAAATTTTTAGAGATGCACTCATTTGGCCTGTATCACAGAGAGACACAGACCAAACACGTTTGGTTTATTAAACACTTTGAGGAGCCCCACAATCCGGGTGCTAGGAACAAGGCTGATGTCATAGTCAATTGTGGATGTTCCATCTCATGGGAGCCCAGGTAACCGCGGTGAGCAGGTATTTCTGTCACTTATACAAAGCCAGGCAATAAAAATCATCATAGCGGTAAACTTTGTGGAGTTTTAGTGAGCCATGAGCTCTGAGTTTGCACAAAGTGCATTATCATCTAAGGTGACTGTGGGGGAAAAGGCATGACTCTGCAGAAAACAACACACTTAGAGAGGAAGAGAAAAAATGAGGCCATTTAGACACTTCTGTCCACCATACAGGCTGTCACTCTTACAGATGTTGTTACTGGAATGTTCTCACTGGAGATCCCCATCTCATTAGTCTGCTCGCAGTGGCCAGGCTCTTTAGTTCTCGTGCACCATTTCAGTCCCTCGGACACTAAACCCTCCATCCGTGATGCAGTACCGTGTCACACCACGGCAGGTGAGGCTTAACACGTCTCTGTCGTGCTCCTGGGTGAGTCGCATTCCGCGGGACGCAAACCGCTCAGCTTCTCCCCGTTATTCGATCTGCCACCAGAGGATGGATTTCACAATGCACCTTAAATTGTTAAGCCTCACCTCTCCCAAGACCTGACTTAAATGCATTTCATCCATGTGTTTGCAGGACGGCTCATTTTTACGCCCATCGCGTGACGACATCCAATATGTGTCTTGAAATACCTTATGCAGGTGTCCAGGATGACTTAATGCCTGTTAAATGCATTACATGATTAATGTACATCTGCTATATGTCGTTATACATCCCTTATAAGAACTGGACATGGGGTTGGAAGATGGATGGATGTACGGACGGATGGACAGACAGATGGATTTCAGTGCCATGCTATGTTCTGTTTTCTTATCTATTGTCATATGATGCTGGACTTATGATTTGCATATATAGCCACAATCCACTGTACATGGTGAAAATATTCACTTCATTTTAAGACACTAAATAGCAATAAAAAAAGCATAATTTGTATGCCAAGAATGTTCTGCTCGCTAAAATGGATGTTAGCAGTAAATATGCGTTACTGTTAGGCTTTGCACACTCTATCAGACGTTCTTATTAAAAGAAGCACACACCTAAGCAGATTATGTGCACAACTCCTAGACAGAGATTCTCTGAGGTTTTAAGATGATTAGGCAAGGAATACGGTGACTATACACGCAAACAGGCCCACAAAACAGTCGCCTCAAAGTACATCAAATCTCAGGCATCATCTTACAAAAGGAACGATTATTTACCAAAACAAGGCTCACAAAAACACTCAGAATTCCAAACTCTTTGTGTGTGTTTTTCATCTGCTCCAGAAACATCTGCTTAAATCTATGTTTTTCAGGTTCTGTTTTCATGCTACTGACTCTGACATGGTGACATTTGTCCTGCTTATTGTCACCTCCACAGAACATGCTGGAACACCACAAAAGGGAAGGTAGGCTGTTAGGCAGCCTCAACAGGCAATTGAGCTTTTCCTTTTCCGGAACTTTTACTCTTGTTCTGGATATATAATGTTTTGTTTTGTTGTTTTTTTTTTAATTCGATGGAAGCAATTTTTCTTGCTTGCCTGACAGCCCAAAGGGCACCTGAAAAGGAGGCTGCGTGAAAATACAGACGGAGACAGAGTCAAGAAATGTTCAGTGAGGTGAATTGGTGTGTGACTGCCCTGTGACCGACTGGCGTCCCGTCCAGGGGGTCCCCTGCCGTGTTCTCCCTGGGAGAAGTGGTGATGAATGATGGATGGATGAATTTAGAGGAAAAGCCCAGCATAAGAGCCCACGTTTGATGAAAGTTTGCAAAATGTATTTGTCTTGAATTATCAATTATTAGCCTAGGGTGTAGCATTTAAGTTATTTATGTAGCTGTGTGAAACTATAAAGTGCACGCCACACATCATTATATATAAAAATGTTAATTAGCAGGGAAAACCTACGTAGGTAATTATCTTGATCTACAGTACCTTTGATTAAAGCATTGTAACCGAGTCCTGGAAATGAACTGAGAAGCACATGGGCAGATTCTTTAAATGTGTGAAATGAACCACAGGGGTTTGTCTGATGTGACAAAGTCGGTATATTTTAAAAGCATTCAGCTGCTGGCGCTGCTCTCTCCACGAGTCGGGCCTAAGCTTCCCTAACCTACAGTGCAAGAGATCCATACAGATATTCAGAAATGCCAGTCTGCTGCTTACAGTTTGAACTCAAGGGGGGCATATTTCCGTTAACCCATGTGCAGTGGTTTTTCAGCCAGTCAACTTTATAGCTATGTTTCAACACTTACCTGATCACACCTGATCACCCGATATGCAAATGGTAGGCTCAGAACCAATCGCATCTAGAATTCCCAATGAGTCATAAACAAAAGGCATTGTGGGAATTGAAGTACTACTATGACCTCAGTAGAGGTCTATCATACCATCCATCCATCCCCTACACTGACTCTTTTCAAACAAATTGGCATTATAAAAATTTATAAGGTATTTATTTTTACCTATTCAATGCTTTTTAAAAGACATTTAATTTAAAATGCCTGCGAATGGACTCATGCGATTCAGTCTACTGACACAAGCAGGAGAAAAAAACCAAGTAAACAGAGCGGCATGGTTCTCATAGTTTAAGGCCGGCATTATGGGAGATCACAAGCCAACTGAGAGCGATTGATGGCAGCCGCTGTATAATTAGCATCATCCTAGTTGTCTCCAAGGCCAACGTTTGCTGTGTCGACCACGTAAAATAAAAACCATTCAAACGCCATATACCCATGGAAATTCCCACGTTTATAGTGAAATGTGTCAGTGCTGAAAATCTCATCGGCACACATCAGTGTAATGGTGCAAGGTGACCAAGCCCACTTAACGTTAAAAAACTTCTGCAAAGAAAACAAGAAGAATTAATCAACAATTGCTTTACGATTTATTTTACAATTAGGAAAAAGGAAAAAAAAAGGTCTGAGCGAGCCAACGTTTTTTTTCTTACAATATTAATCATAAAACATTGAAATGTATAATCCATTGTGCATTGCCCCCACCCCCCACCCCCACCCCACATAGAATCATGCATCAAAACAGATGCACGCATATTTAAATGCATTTCTGTAAACCAGGCTTGAGGACCTACTTTTTATTGGAAACAAAAAGGACATCTTGTGGCTCTATAGTATATATTTATATACATCGTTTGTTTTCTTTTCTATATATAAAATGACAATATAAAAGGTAAGGAATGCACACAGTACAAAGGGTGCTGAGCTGTTGCAAATGGCAAGATATGTCAGATGTAGTTTTAGACAATGCGATTGATCATTTATATATTTATATATTTATATATATTTATGTATATAATAATGATTCTCAATTTTGATTTTACAGGTTGAAACTGAAGCAGCACACTATAGAAAGATAAATGTGTACCAAAGCATATATTTGCAAATTACTATAAAGGGATAATTTACAGTGAAATTAAAATGACATATATTAAAAACAAAACTTGCATACTAGTCCTTCTTGA
Organism: Paramormyrops kingsleyae; assembly: GCF_048594095.1. NCBI lineage: Eukaryota > Metazoa > Chordata > Actinopteri > Osteoglossiformes > Mormyridae > Paramormyrops > Paramormyrops kingsleyae. The sequence continues at coordinate 17,879,205 of NC_132819.1, read as the reverse complement.
AGTCACTGTACTGAGCCAAAATGCATATTATCCTTTTCTTTCTACAATGTTAATGTGTCTTTTTCATAATATAGTACACATAAAAGCTCAAAACTGAATGGAATTGAAATGTAACAGAATACCAATAAATTCAGTCAAGTCTGAAGCTAAAATTAACAATAATCATTACAAGCGATCATCTGAATTGAAGCGATTCGCATTGAACAAAGGCTTTTTACAAAATAAAACATTACACTTCTTAAAGTGCAGAAATGCTACTTCAGTCTTCATGAAAAAGGCTCACCCAAGCTCTTCCTGTGTACAGCTCATTTTAGAGTCTTCACATCACTTATTTTACACATCTCTCCATGTTTGCCTTGGAAACTGTTATTTTTGAAGAGCATGAAAAAAGAAAAATGAGTGTGAAATTCACAAATTACATGCACGATTTGGACAAAACATCATATAAATACATTACAAAGTAAGTGTTAGAAATCAAAGGAGAATGAAAAAAAAATGAAAGAGGATGTGTGGTCCAGTTAGGCAGTTTCACAACCAAAGAAAGACTGATTTCAGAGGCTCAGCTCGGGCCCAGTGCAGTACTGTGATTTAGTGCAACGATTCAATCAGTCATACGCAGCCACTCCACCCCAGTTCTTAGAGTTTCTCCAGCTTTTCTAGTTCAGTGACATAGATCACATGGTCCTCCGGGGACTTGCCGTGGGTTTTGCTGAGATGCAGTTTGACTGCGTGCTTGCTGACAAAAGTCCGATTGCACAGCTTGCACTGGAATATGGAGCCACTGTCATCCTCGGTCAGGCCAAGGACACCAAAGGACTTGTCGCTTATGACTTTAGAAACCGCCTGTTGCTCCCTAATGAGGTCTATGGACAGTTTGGAGAGGTCCTTCAGGCTGAACCCTAAATGTGATTCTAAGTGGTTAATGTAGGTGGAGGGAGTTCTGAACTGCGATGCACAGTCGTTGCACAGGAATACCGGCTGACCGGAGTCAATATTCTTCAGGAACTTGGTCCCACCTGTCCGCCTCAGCTGATACTTTACATTAGCCAGCCAATGAGAAATAGTTGTCATGGATAGGCCTGTGAATTTGCAGATGTGCACTCTCTCCTGAGGTCCCAGGTCAGTCATGATGAACTTGCCCTCTGGGGTCTCCCGCAGGCTGGAGGCAAACTGGGCTTGCAAGATGAGGAGGTGTTGGGGGTTCCAGTTCGACTGTCTACCTTTCCTCTTCTGGACGGGGGACAGCTCGTCTAGACCATCCTCAAAGGTGCTGCCTTCAGCGTCTGACCTCTCAGAGACGGAGGAGGGGGTGGAGGACTTTGGCGTCAGGCGGCCAGTAAGGTTCTTTACCATATCGGAGATGTCCATCAGTGCATTCTCCCTCAAAGGCGATGAAATGGATTCAGAGACACTTGAGAGAATTGGCCTGCTGCTGCTCCCGTTGTTGCTATTGCTGCTGTTGATCGTGGGTGCTGTGGAGGAACTGTTGATAGTTGTACTGTTGCTGCTTTTGGACTTTGTCAAGTCCATGGGCTGCTCATCGTTCTCATAATAATATCGGTTAATGGATTCTGTTGGCTTAACCTGAGTTGGATTATAGATTGGCTTTTCCGTCATGCTGTTGCTGATCTTGTACAACATTGCCAGAGGGTCTAACAGGGGGCTGACAGGTTTTAACGCCTTGCCTAAGTGAGTGTTCATTATGGACTGCAAGGCGCTGAGAGGGTTGACAAAAGGCTGTTCTGGTGAATGGTCTGTGATGATCCCCAAGGTGTTACAACCATTGCTTACTGAGGATTTGAGTCCATCGATGCCATTCTTCAGAGCATTATCAACCGGACTATCCTTGGGCTCTCGCTTGCTGACGGGTTCCAGTTCAATGTTAGCACTGCCATTCCTAGTCGGCTTGACGCTGAGGTCATCAGGCTTGGGTGACTCCTTCTTCTCCTTCACGATTGGCAGGGGAGACTTTGCAGAGACAGGCTTGCATTTGTCGGAGGTCTTGTCTTCCTTCTTCACTGAGATTTTCCCTGTGACCTTTTCAACCAACTCCTCCATGGCTGAGACATTGCTTCTGTGGTGGGGTGGAGGGGAAGGACTGTCAGGGGTGTGGATGGCAGTACTCAGGTCAGATGACAGAGATTTCATACTGCTGTTGAAGGAAGGCTGCACCTGGACACTCTGCACGACTGGCAGGGAGGATTTCACAGAGCCCTGGAGCTGATAAGCCGCATGGATGCTGGGATATCCACCCCAAGTAGGTGTGCCGGTCTGGGCCTTGCTGATTGCACTCGACACGGTGTTTTCAAGGGACTTCAGTATATCAATTCCTCCTTTGGGAGTCTCCTCCAAATCTTCCTCTCTGAGATACTTATAAGAAGGGTTTGTCTCAGTCTTCTCGCTAGGGTCCTCTTTTTCCTCTTTGATCACTTTTTCAGGTATACATACCTCCATTTTCTCTTCTTCTGCTTCCTTCTTGTCCTCAGAACCAGAGGAGTGTATGGGAGAATCTGGCTGGGACTTAATACTAGAGATGGGTAGTCTGGTTGTGGTGGGTGGCAGAGGGATGGACTGTATCTTTTCCTCTATCACCGGGTCGAAAACCAGTTGCTTTCCCTTCTTTGAAGCAGAGTTAGTCACTTTGAGAAAATGTCCAGTGACCATCATATGGGCAGTCAGCTGCTGCAGTGTGTCATGTGAGCTTCCACACTCCATACACTTCAGTATCTGGGCTTTACGTGCCTCAAACTGCCAGGTATAACTGGCCCCGTTCTGATAGCCGTAGCGATTATTAGCAGTCACATAAGGGTTTGCCACCTTGGGGTCTTTTGTAGTGTCACCTAATGGGATTCCGGGTGTGCTGCTGATAGATTCTGGGGAGCAGGGGGAAACCAATTCCTGAAAGGCTCGCTTTTTGGTAGAGGGAACCAGCTTGGAGGCCAGCGCTGGCATGGGTTCTTTGAGAGGCACTTTCTGGTAGTGTTTTGTTTTGATCATGTGGACGCTCAGGTCTTGCAGAGACTCAAACGAGTGGCCACAGTACATGCACTTCAGCACCTTCTGGGCATCCTCCTTCCCCTCCATCTCCATCAGTGACCGCTTCCTAGGCTTGGACCATTTCTTGCCATGGTCGTCCTCTTTGTCCTTGTTGTCGTCTCGGTAGTGGCCGGTCTCATTCATGTGGACGGTGAGACCCACCAGTGTGTCATAGGCTGCACTACAGTCCTTGCAGCGAAACTTGCTGGCCCCGGTGAACACTGGGCCATACAGCTTGTTATTCTGCCGGTATAGCTGCACGGTGCTGAAGAGGCTTGGCTCAGGGAGAAGGTGGTAAGGGGTATGCTGCAGGGTTTTGGCCAGAGCAGCTTGGTGCCAGTCATAGGTCACGCCCCCACCATTGCTCGAGCTGCTGTTGCCTCCAATGCTGCTGCTGCTGCTGGTAGAGGTGGAGGTGCTCGTGTTGGTGTGGACATTGGTGGTGGGGCCACTGCTACTGCTGATGGCACCGGCAGTGCTGCTCTCGACAAGGCTGTTGATGATGTTGCTGCTCCCATTACGGGTGCTTGTTGCCCCTCCCCCGCCCCCGGTGGCCTGCTTGCTTTTCATAATGTCCATGGTGATGCTGGACCAGGTGCTGTCTGAGATCAGGTTTGCATAGACGGCTTTCATCTGCGCCAGGCTGTCCTGCAGTGTGAGGTCACTGTCCGTAACCCCAGCATCCTCCTTGTCCTGACCCTCCTTGGAGGAGGTGCTTCTGAAGTCTGCCAGCTGATCACTGGTGTCGCTGAGTGGCGAGCCGTACCCCGCATCCGGGTTCGTGGTGTTACTGAGGGGGGAGTTCTGGTAGCTGGGCTGCTCCTTGCCCTCTTCCTCCTCGTTGCAGAGGAACTCGCCATCCTGGCCATCTAGGGACAGGCCGTCATCCTGCAGGTGCTCGTCATCGATCTTGGCTGCCTTGAGCTCATCCTCAGGCACGTAAGCTGAAACATACAAAAGAAATGCAGGGAATAGGTGAGAAAAGCAAAAAATAAAACAGAAAGACATGATTTCGTTGGGATACGGACCTCTGCTTAGTGTATGTGTACATGTGTACACATGTGGGATGTGAGGAGACTAACAGTAATGGTCTGTTTGTGCAGTTAATGATTCTAAAGAATTGTTTGTCAATAGTCCTGGCAGGGGGACACAGGATTGCAATTATAAAGCAGCAAATATCCATATGTTGACTATGACAGATAGCTTTGTTTCCCATTCTGGTGAAGGGTCCTATTGGACTTCACAGCTCAGCAAGGGCAGAGGAGACCCAGAGCATGCTCCCATCAAACACAACGTTGTGGGTAAGAGAAACCGTTTTTGCCATAGACCAAAAATGTTGTTTATGATGTTAACTTCCTTTAGTTATTTCCATGGGAACGGGATAATTCTGATAATACAAACAGCACTGCAGCATTTGTGCACAATAGAGGGCACATTCTCACAATGCAAGGAAAGGTGTCAAAAACAATCACATTGTCTACGGTGTTTGGCGTCTGGGTGGGAGAAATGCAGGAGGCAGACATGCAACAGCACACCATGGATGCAACTCCTCAAAAGAGTTAAACATCTGAAATGAATTATGAATTACCCCTCAACCAAAACGCCATACAATATTAATGCTAAGTGTTTCTTATCGGGCTTTTCACCTGCCTACCCCTCCCCCCCCCTCCCCCCAGGCGTGGGCACGGACATGTTCTCGAAGTCATACGTGTACTGATGCAATTATCTGGTCAGCTGCTCTGCATGCATGCAGATGCCCGCCATTAAATTGCAAGTGATGCAAGTGAGATGCAAGAGAACGAAAAGACTAGAGAAAGGGATGGCTTCGCGATATCCCCCCCCCAGGCTCGGCCACCGAAGAGACACTGTGGGGCCAAGCAAAATGCCTCGTTATTCCAATAACACCAAGTGTCCACAGCGTTTATTCCTATTTATTATTTACTTATAATGCTGACCAGTCAAATTAGGTTTCAAATACAGGGAATTAAGCTTGCATTCAAGGGAAAGTATTTCCCTTTTGGGTGCCTTTTTTTATTGAACAAAGAAGAGAGGTTTTCTGGAAAACCAGGAACGGTGCACAGGAAGGGCACACAGATTCAAACTCCTGTTGTGAATCTTGCCGAACCACGCAAACCGCCCCATTCTTCACGGTACCCGGCCACCATGTCACAGCCCTTCCCCTCGGTCGGCCCGAAAGGCCCGGCAAATAATCAGCGGGGAAGCGGGATGCCACAGCCCCACGGGGGAAGTTCTCCCGGTGCGTCGAGCCGAAACTTAAGATGAGATTACGTGTCATGCTGTCACGGTCCATGCTGCGCTAAACCTTGACACGTCAGACGATCGACTGTCGACGGGACGAAGTGAGAGGATCCGAGGAGTGCCCCTCCCGAAGACTGTCTGTGATCTGCGTTCGCTAGCCCCTCCTGTCCTGCTATCCCGTCTGCCAGGGCCAGCCATTTTTGTCTAACGTCACACGTGGCCTCCTCTCTCCTCACTGACCAAAAAAAACGGTTACGAACCCGTTTCAGAAAAAGACTTTATCATCGTTTTAAAAATGACCAGCACTGCCTGTTAAGCAAGGGCCTTTTTTTTTTTTTTTTTATCAAACAACAATAATAATAATTAGCTAGGCTTTCGTTTTAGAGGAGCATTTTAATGAGAAGCCAGAGGCGTTCTGTCAATTCCCCACAACACTCACTCCGGATTTCATTAATTCCCCCGATCGGAAACGCCTCACTGCTAAAGTCGACCCATACAGGGTTAAATTCTAAATCCAGTAAGACCCACCCCATGCTTCCGGAAGTTTCTCGGGGAGATGCACTAGATCCGCTGACACAACAGCGCCGGGGAGAGGGAAGCAATAAAACCGGACCACACAACGCCTTCTGAGCAGAACTACAGAGCTGGTGCCTCAGATCTTATTGCTCGCAGAAATACAATCAGATGGTACAATTAAACACTGATGGAGGGGGGGGGGGAATCACATACCAGCAGACTGAATTTAATACATGTTAATTATTATAGTAACACTACCTGCCAGGAGGGGCAAAAACCACCTACGAAAAAATGTAAATTGTCCCAATTCTGGCGAAAGAAAGGGAGGAGCTTGGGCAGTCAGCCTTAAAAGAGGAACGAGGGCTCGGCCCGGGGTCCGGAGATCCTGCCGCAGCCTCTGCTGGCCAAACAGCTGCCCTGTCACCTTCAAACGGCATGGAGAGCCGCCAGCGCTAATCTGAGGGGACGTTCCACCACGCCTCCACGGGGCCGCAGAGGAAACGGTCAGCCAGTGCTGCAGGGGGGGCGTGCCGGGACCGCGGTGCACGTGCGGGCTTATGGGTCTGTACCTCCCCGCCTCCTCCTCCCCCCCCCCCCCCCCATCGAAACCAGCCCCAAACACATAGGCCTCTTCTTCCAGCACCAGACTGACAATTCTGCCCTTACGCAAATAGATAAGGCGGCAAACTGCTGCCATTTAACCATGTGAGCCTTCTGTTCTTTGTTTAATATTTCATATTATTTTAAAACTGGATTTTTGCATAAATACAAACCAGTTTTAGTCCTGTCATCTTCCTTAATCTTAGAGGTCAGAAAGGACTTCGGCAGGAACTGAAATTGGCAAGCATCTGTTGAAAATTGAATATTTGAAATAATAATTATTGACTGATAACTTTATTTCTGCAATAGTATTTTATTGTTCTTTATAGTGTGTCAATCTGCAGCACTTGATGTGTAGGGGTAAGATAGAGGGTATGTGTTTATCTATACATTTATATATAACAATAAAAGATACAGGGTAATAAAGCTCTCTTTGGAAACGTGCTGCGCTGTAAAAGTGAAAAATAAAGCGGCTGGCAGCAGCGGAGTGGTGAAGGGGAGAGAGCAGCTCTGCGTCTCACGTGGAGCCAGTGGCTGTGGCCCCTCTGTGCACAGAGAGGGGCCCCTACTCTGGAGGGACACTCAAAGCTGAGACAAACACGTGTAGAACTAAAGGGCACCGGCCAGCGAATCCTATCCTGTCTTCCGGAAGCGTCTCCCGTCGTTATCCCCATCTCATACCGAGCGGCACTAAACTGGGCTGATATTTCCATTTTTAATTACAGATTGTTGTGACCCAGCCCCTTTAAAGGCTAAATCTGACCCCCCTCTCCAACAGCAGAGGGACAAAGGGCCACCAGTTCCACCTGCCCATCCCTCAGTTATCAGCTTGGCAGCCCAGGGCCGTCCCATCCGAAGCGACAAAGCCAGGACCTCGGACCTTCTCTCACATGTGGGGTGAGACTTTCGCTGTGGTGCACGTTTCAGAATTATTCCAATCATAAGATAATTTCTAAGGCCCAGTATATGAAAACACGCCCCATACGTAGAGACCTACAGGAAAAAATACATATTCAAACAAAAAAACACCTTTTTCTTTGAATATAGCATCTCCTGGATATTTCTTAGGAAAGTCTCTCCTTCAGCGTCCGCCCCTGCCCCCCCCCTCCTTATTTATGACTAGCTGCCAGTTGTTAAATCAATAAAAAATATCTGTCAGACCCATATTGCTTCACCATTTGGCTGGTGTCAGACTTAAATAAACCAGATCAGAGAAGCGGTGAGAGATGGAGCCTGAGCTGGATGAGAGCGGACGAGCCTGCTGCCGCTGACCTGCGCCTCACTTATTTATTTATTTGTCTTTTTTCCGAAGGGGCAATCAGAGCAGTCATTTGCGGCGCTAATGTCCAATTCAGGCGGCCTTCAGTCTCCTGATTTAGGTGCTGAGAGCGGCCGTGGAGCGGCGCAGGCCGCGGAGCCGGGGATAAGCGGCCGTTTTAATGGGAAACTGGCAGTCTTATTTCTCTTCGAGATTCGGTTTGTCACCGCGCCGCCATTACATGCCACTCAGCTTTGATGTCTTCGGACAGGGTTGATCAAAAGATGTCATTTGACCTACACGGCGTGGCAGAAACTTGGAGGAGGCATTGCGGAGGGATACTCCGGCTGTAAATAAAATGACATTATTACTTCCTCTGTCCCATCATGTAGAAAAGCCAATTATGGTAATGCGGAGCATGTCAGAGGCAAACGCGCAGAGTGTTTCTGGGGCGGCTAATGCAGGGCCTTGCCGCTCCTGCCTGCTTACCGGGGCTGCGGGGGTGGGGGGGGGGGGGGGGAGGAGAGTGCAGTCGTAGAAGGTTTAGCAGCCCCCCGGTTTGGAGTCTGACCAGCAACACTTCACAGTACAGGAAGAGGGTAACAAATTTTTTTTTTTTTAAATAAAAGATTACTAAAAGATTTCAGAGGACGTTCGATGTATCTGCCGCTTTCGATGCTTCCGTCTTTCAGCTTTTCTTGTCAGAGCCATGCTACCTGCTTTCCGGTATCTTTTCTGACCTCTGACCCCTGTCATGTGACTTGCGGCTCGCGGCACGTCCCATCGCTGCCGCAGCCGAGGGTCGTCTCGGCGTCTCGCGCGGCCCCTGTCCGTCTTGTCTTGTGGTGAGACCGATTTGCATTTCGCGCGACGCGGCCACGCGATCCTCCCAAATTAATACCGGCTGTACCTCCCCAATCATCCCAGTAAAATAAATAAATAAGCAAATAAATCAGAAGTCTACTCAACCCACTTCAGCTCCCTAGTGGAATAATCTGCCATATGGCACAATACCTCCCAGGCAGAGAAAGGCATTCCTGTTCGCAATACAAATTCATCTTTGAGGCTTAAAATCTTCCATTAATACAAAACCGCTTCTCTGTGCTCAAACCAGGGGGGGCACCGCATGAATACATCTATGCCGGTAGACGGAGCGCATTACCACGGCAACACACCAATACAACAGCCTAGGCCCACAGTGCTGAAAAAAATGAATTAAAAAGTCAGCACACACTGGCACAGGCAGCCTGAACACAGGCAGTGAGGCACCGTTACTGAACACTACTGTACACAGGCAGCTTAGCCGTCACCCCCCCACCCCCTGCGATTCGTGTTACTTGTTCGCCACAAGAAAGAAGAAAAACCTTTTCCTGACAGCATAATGAATAATCTCGTTAGATTTGTCCGAACGAGAAACGCCATGAACAGCACTGCAATACTGACGATAATAATTATTAACGATACTTTAATAAAATGATTAATACAACCATGTAAACTCACAGAGATGCGGGCAAGTGTTTTTGGGATGGCTACCGTATTGGACACCCCAATGTCGCTCAAATCCTCCACCCCCCTCGACCACCACCCCAATCATTTGCATTTGGACATTAACTCACCAGTTAGGTGACAGCAAATTATGTTAATGGACTCTTGAAATGGGTCATATAGACAACGCATTTCACATTAACTTCAAACAATGGCAGGGAGACCTGCGAAAAGGAGGTGTGGGCGGGGGGGAGGGGGGGGGGGAGGCATGGAGATGCCCGTCTCTTCTCGCCATGCCGTCAGAGCAGGAACTTACGTTGTGAACAGCGATGACAAGTGTGGGGACGTGACGCACGGCCAGTTATGACATTCAGAAGTTCCACTGAATTGAAGTAGCATTTAATAGAACTTATTAATAATTAACAGGATTAATTAACCAATTAGCGGCAGGCAAAAGGAACGGCAAATAGCACAGGGCAGTGGAACAGAGTCCCGGACACTGCGTGCGGCACACCCACCCTGGGAGGGGACGACGGAGGCAAGGAGCCGAGGGCACAGCGAGGCAGAGCGCGTGCGGGGGCCCCAAGGTGCCCCAGGACGGCGACGCTAAATTAGCCTGCCCTGAGCCTATAAATATCCACACCATTCTGAAGGACAATCAAGAGAAGGGGAAGAAGCTTGGGGAAAGCTGTGGCTTTTACGCGAAAATCTCAGTTTGACTGCGGCCTTTTCCCTGTCGATGGTCATGCGGGGCAAGGTAACCAGCTGCCATCTTAAGACGTAAATCGCCCAAATAGACGAACTGGAACAGCAATTTTCTGTAATATAGAACAAATGATTACATTCTGCGGTACTGGCTGCATATTTATTGGAATGGGTGAAATAAAAGGGTGACGTGTTAGACTGTTATGCAGTGATCATCTCCCGTTACCGCATGTCACCCTCGGCGCGCAGCGTGCCGGCCATTAGATGCAACGCCACCCCGAGGAACGACTATTCCTCATGACGGTGTTCCTAAAATGGGGGTGGGGGGGACTTTTAACATCGGGGACGTTTTCAAGGCCGAATTAGGTATGAGAAGCAAACCACAGCCACTGGACATCAAAGGACTTTTGTTTTTAATAAAATATAATATATATACTGTCCTTCGTCATCAGACACACTGGTATGGGGCTTGGAGTCACAGCTGGAAACTGCAAACAGTCTTCCCTGTTCCCTAACACCCGCCTCTTCCACCTTGCTAAGCAGGATCTCTTATTTACAGATCAGGCCACAGCGAGTGATCTGGCCACCCAATGCCCGCTTAGGCGGAACCAGGCCTGGGGTGTCTGCCTGTGCGGCCCCCTGGGCGTCACCCCGTGGTGCTGCTGGGAAACGTGACGCGTTAAACGCTTCCCATTGGCTGCCAGCTGTTGGGCCTGACACTCTCCAGGGTTAATTGATTGCACTCGCAGAGATCGATGTTGACCCTCTTTCCACAGGCCTGAAGGCAGAACACACCCCCCCCCCCGTGCCCCCCACCCGTAACACAAGCAAGGATCCCAACAGGAGCCTGCATGTGTGCTTGAGTGCGTCATTTAATCTTAAATGCGCCGTTCGGGTCCCTAAAATAAATCGGATCAATCCAGACTCATTACTATTGAGATCGTATTTCTAGATAACTAGAAGAATATAAATAAAATCCTTCCATTATTTACAGTAAATATATGCAGGAATAATGGCAGAATTATTTAAAAATGCTTTTAAACATGAGCCAGTGCTGTACTGCGTGTTAAAGTTGGCCAAACCCAAAATGAAACCTTAAGCGAATATCCATGCGGAACAGTCTTTGGGGTGTGGGAGTAGGGGTGGGGGTGGGGGGGGGGGGGGGGGGTTACTGAAGTGATGGTTAAATAAAATGCCAACAAATAAGGCCCAATTAGCACAGGTTACTTAATTAACAAACTGTTGAGTTTAGATTAATTTGGAGAGAGCGTTTCAATCTTCACCTTAATAGCATGACAAATAATTACCGATTGTAATTAGTGTTGTAAAGGGGCTGGTGCCGCACTGTTTATACGATGCAGTATGACAGTAAAAAGATTAGCAGCTATTCACGAGAAAATCCTCGGCAAGATCTAATTAGCTAATGACATACTCCTAATTTCCCGGATCTCGCGTGTTTGGGGTCTTGCATTCCAAAAAAAAAAGAGGGGAGAGCAGTTGGAGAGCAGGAGCGTAAGCACCCCTCTGCCCGGCGTGGCGGGGGGAGAGGACGTTAAACGGGGGCATGGATGTCACTCGGGTACGGTGGGGGGGTGTAAGGAAGGGCAGAGAGCTGTTCTCCCGTAGATGGCATCGCGGCAGTCCTAACAGCCATGCGGCAAATTGCCAAGACGAAAGACGGAGCCGGCGATGTCCGAAGGAGTCTTCACACCGAGGGAGAGAAACACCCCCTCCATAGGCGCTACCCACATCATTAGCGAGGAGGAGAACGCACTGACTAGCATCGGCGTAGGTTACGAGAATAGAGGAGACCAGTCTACGGGACTAAGAGACCACAGAAGGACGCCAGGAACACCCTAGATGTAGGAGGGCGTCGGTCTTGGAGAGAAGGGCATCAGTCCCGGAGAGGATGGGGTCCCGCATTGCAGCACTCAGGCCCGACACTCCCAGCCCGCCCATCCGGGATCCGCGGCGGCAGCCAGCTCCGGGCGGCCATCGCCACAGACACAGTCCATAAATCACCTCTCCCCTCTGTCAGCTCCGCAGCCGCACAAAGGCCATTATATCATAAGCACTGCAGCGCACAGCCCATCTGCTCTCTCCTCTTTTTATGTGGGACTGCAGAGATGGGGAGGGGGGGGGCGGGTAAAAATGTACATGGGCCCCTCGCACCCATGATGCAGGACCCCAAGAGAGCCAGGGTCCCCCGTGACAGGACAGGATCCCAGGCTGACTGGAATCGAGTCGCTTTATGGAGAGCAGCAGCAGGGTGTGACTCGACGATGGTTTAGTATCTTAGGAACGACATGGAGGTGCTGGCTGAGTCAACCCCATCTGCAGCCCTTAGGATGCTCTAAACGCGCCCAAAGAGACGTTTCAGTGAACGGCGAGGCCTCGAGCTCCTCTAGGCCACATCCTATCTGAGTGGGCTGCAGTCGCTTACAGTTCTGGAGAAAAGAAGCACGAAAACAAAACTGCAAGTCTGTGCCTCACGTGAAAAATGGCCTCCTGACAGATGACATCATCAGTGCGGCGGGATCGCCCGGCCTAGGCCCGCTGCGACCTCCTGGGCGCCGACCCGCCAGCTAACTCTGCTGCAGGTCCGGCTAACTGCTAACCACAGAGACGGAAAGCGATGCCGATCACGCCGGGAATCGAGGAGAGGCACGGCAGAAGCAGAGCCCCACCATCTCAGGCAGACGCGGAGCCTCGTTAGCCTCACGGTGTTAGCGATACTTAGCCAGCTAATCAGCATTAATTCTTTAAAAATACATGCACATGTGTGCACAGGTTAACGGTATATCACTTCATATTTTCAACATGAATATCTAGGGCTATATTTGCTTTTTAATTTTAAGTTATAATGTGACGTTCACAGAAAAACAAGAAACTGCTTTGTGCCAAAAGGCATAAATCCTCAGTGTGCTGAGCGGGCTGGCAGGCTGGGGGGGGGGGGGGGGGGGGTAGAACCCCTCCTCATTGATTCACCCAGAACGTCACCTGTGTGCAGCTCCTGACAGACAACTTAGCAGCTGAAATCAACACAAATAGCAGCTGGTTCCATTGCCTAGCAACTACGAGTTGATAGATGACCCTAAAGATGGATAATTACCATAAATCACCCTCAGTCAGAGGCTTGGGAGGAGGGGGTGGAGCGGAGAGGGAGAGAGAGAGGGAGAGAGATGAAAAACAAAGAGGCGTCAGGGGTTGTGCTTGCACTAAATGCACCTTGATGACCCCCCCCACCCAACCCCCACCCCGTTTCCCTGAGATGCCAGGGCCTCGCCGTCGTAACCTGACACTCTGGGTGCGTAACGCGGGTCACTCATCCCCCGCTGGAGCTTTTTGCGGCCTGCCTTTCGCCAGACACTCTCTGGGGCAAGGGGTAAACAGTCCATAATATGCTAGCTTAATAGGGAGCAGGCTTCATTACGAGACGGCTGAAGAAGAAGACCAAAGGGACGGTTCCTTCCTTGCAATCGCTGGCTCTTCCTGAGAAAAGCGGGCATCTTGCTTTCTCTGCTGCGTCCCATGCGACCAAAAGAGGCCGCAGGACACCCATGACAGACTGGCACATGACAAGGGGAAGGCTGGGGGGGGGGGGGCAGGCCAGGTGTCAGCCATCACTCGCCTCTCCCTCCATTTTGTTTCTTTCGACGCCTTTCGGCACTGCGCTGTTTTCAGCTCCCCTTTCCTTGTGGCGAGGGAGGGGACAGAAAAGTTTCAGGGCTCCGTTTTGCGAAATCGGGCATTTTGTTCTCAGAAAGACAGAAATGATTCGGAAAATAATTAGATGAAAACGCTGCTGCGTTTCAGGTGGAGAGCTTACACATCTGGGATCAGATTACAGGGAAAAATCACTTTCCTCTTTGCGTAGCTTCAACATTTAATTTAATTGTTGCGGGGGGGGGGGGGGGGGGCAATGAAGGGGAAACCAGGATACCCCCCCACCATAGTCCCTAGTTTATTCTTGTCTTGCCTCTTCCATGCAAAAAACGGCATGATACTCCATCTTCAGCAAGTTATTTATTTACATTCCAATAATTTCAAATTCCTCAGGCAATTACTGCAACCCCCCCCCCCCCCCCCCCCCATGTAATCAAGCACTCTGTCTACTATTTTCCTAATGGACTGCACACAGAAATAGGACCGCGGTACTAGCAGGTTAGATCATAACCCACCTACCCTGGGCATTCATACATCACTGACATTTAAGCGATTCTAATGCTACTCAGAGGTATTGTACAGTAGGCCTCTCGTCATAATGTAAAAGTAATTATTTCCCCACAAGGGTCTCAACACAAAAGGCGGAATGATAAAGCAGAGCGGCGAGAGCGAGGCTTGCATGAGCGTTTGATTCCTACCTCTGCTAAAGTGGGCTGTTAGTCTTTATTGCCACAGATAACCTTGAAAGGTATAAACAGGGAAAATAAGGCAACGCGTGGTGAGCGAAGGGAGCAGAAGAAAAGGGGAAACGGGGCAGGATTTAACGCAGGGGCAGAGTCAGGGAAACAGAGAGGAGCCTAGGGGGGGGGGGGGCGGGGGGCACAGGAGGAAAAGGCGGAGGGACGAAGGGGGCGTTCGGTGAGGCCACGACCTCACCAGGTCGGCCCGGCGGCCAGTCAGCGGCACAATGAGGCATCAATCAACCCTGTCATGTCCTGTCAATCCACCAGCAGCTTGTAACTTGCCACAGGCAGCAAAAAAACAGAACAGAGAGGCCATTCCCAAAGCATGAGGCCTGCTTTAAGTGCCTTTAAACAGTACTCACTTAAAGGATTTATCTGAAGTGGCCACACCGATGTGCAAGTTTTTATAATCATTGTTTCTTATTATACTCAGAAAACAAGGGCGGCTCCCCTATTTACACACACAAGTGCTCACCGTGTACAAAATTATGAAAAAGAAACTTTCCTACACAAAGCTGAAACCTTTAATTATGAGAAGCTGAAAGATCGTTTCATGTCCCTGCTGGAAACGTCACTGTCCCTTCATTGCTATTCTGTCCCTGTGTGCAGCAGAACGTCCCAGATGGGATTTAGAAAGTTACGCCCTGGGAGAATTACGGCTACTGTCAAATTCAGCACTTTGACGAACCGGAAGCGGGCGCCTGATTGAGCTGAGTTCTCCACATCCCAGCGTTATTAATACCATACAGTAAGACAATTTGAAGGTCCGGTATTATCCCAAACATAGCAAACTGTTACATCTCCTACAGTGGGCATATATACTCCCAACACGAGCCTTTAGGGCAACCTGCAGGTTTGTTTGTGTACATTTTTATTTATATATCAAGCAGCACGTCTGGATACCTGGACAGAAGTACAGTTATGGTGATATAAAAGTAAATGACTGACAACTATTTTTTTTTCCTGAAACATTATTTACTTTATAACACACACAAACACACATACATACACAGCAAAGCCAGCACAAGTTAGAGAATATGGGGGGGGGGGGGGATTCAGCATCCAATGAAGGTAGTTTGCCAAGGAGCCAAATGTTTTTTAACAGGCCCCAGCCAGCGTGTAAATGAGCTCACGTTTACAGCGTGACACAAAGAGTGGGAGGCAACCTGAGACCTGCAGAGAAGCTGTTTCAGGTTTTCCCCTCAAAGCCCCAACAGGAGGCTGTCTACAACCCCCCCCGACAACCCCCACAGCGCGCTGACCGGCCAAATGTGCTGTTAAACCTTCTTACAAAAGGCAGTCAGGGCTAACCGTAGGCAAAGGACCCCCCAGTCCGTCCGTCTGTCTGCCTGTCCGCCCTCAGGAAACTTCACGGAGCTGTAAGTTAGCACAGACGACTCAAAAAGTTCCATCCACTTAAGGTCACTTTAAGTCTGGTTCACACCTGGAGAGAAATCGAGTCTCCAAGCCCGAATGAACAGCAGCCGTCATGAAGCTCGCCTGTCAGCTCAAAACGTGTCACATACTTCTATTCCTCAGTGGGTGGGGGGGGGGATACCCCAAACATTTAAATACATGATTCGTATTATTCCTTATAAGTGAGATAATACACATTGGCTAACAAATGTTTGTTTTACATTGTTAATATTTTTAGCTAGAGCCTGAGAAGCATGAACAGGCTTCATAACGGCAGAGGCACCAAAGCTCACAGTGTTTTATGAAATGTGACTTTTGAATAATCCGTTATGTGCAAGTCATCGTGCTGATTTTTAGATAAGAGAAATCCATGGTGATGTACGCCAAAAATAATAAAACCACATGAAGAATATTTGCTGAAATACTTTATTATGGGGTAAAAACATTAAGGAGCACAAAGACCATGAGTCAAATGTCTGCATTTGACATTCTTAAGCTGATTCATTCTTTGGTTTTTCATCAAGAAGAAAGAGTGAAGAGTCTGCCTCTGTCTTATATATTTATAATAATGCACCAGTATGTCCATCCGTCCATCTCTCCATCCGCCCGTCCATCCATCCATCCATCCATCGGTGCATGTTATGTGTGTGTTTTTGGCAAAAAGTACATATAACTTAATAACTACTAGACATAAGTTCCCCATATGGGAAAAAAGAGGAAGGAGGATTAAAATATTACAGGGGCTGAATAAAAAGCCCTCCCCAATATAAAGCCCTCCCCAAGCCATTAAACGCTCACGGCCTTCAAATTACCCCTTCCAAGACAAGCTCTCGTTTACACCTCCTTGTTCCAGGCCCAGGTCTAAATAATATTCACCATGATAAATGACACCATAACTCTGATATCCACAATCAATCTCTGCTTTAAAGACACATCCATCTTGAATAATGTTGATGGGGGATTCGGTAAAATGGAGGAACGTGACTGTTTTGCTGACCTCCTAACGGCTGGGGGGGGGGGGGGGGGGGGGTGTGCTCTGAGTGATGCCTGTCAGCTAGCGTCTCACTGCAAAAATAAATTAGGCTTATGAAGACAAATGAAAAAGGCCGCCGAGGGTAGAGGGAGAGAAAGGGGGGAAGAGAGAACGAGAGGAAGAGTGAGTAAAGGAGCAGACAAAGGAGGAGAGGAGAGGTGTGCATATGGAGGAGAGGGTGTGTGTGTGTGTGAGGTAGGCATGCACAACAGATCAGCTGTAAAAAGCCCTCCCTCCCACTCTCTCTCTCTCTCCCTCTCTCTGCCCCCTCCTTTTTCATTCTTTATTTTCATTACGTGAGAAACGCTGACAGTGACCCGCCGAACTCAGGCCCAGGTGGTGTGGAAGACAGAGGAGCCATCGGCACCATCACTCACTCCCGCCGCATACCAGGCTGAACTATTTCTGACCTGTCTGAGCTATTTTCTCGCAGCAACACAAGATTGAATATGCCCCCCCCCCACCCACCCCCCACACCCCCCCTAATGATGCGGCGGATCTTTTAGTGGAAGGGAAGGGGAAGCGAGTGCGCGTGGAACGCTGTAAGCCCGACCCCACCGAGTCTCTCGTGGGCCACTTTCCCAACCGGCCAGGGGCTTCCTCATTCAGCAGACATACGTCTGCATTTACAGACTCCTCCTGCCTCCCATACCCTCCCCTCACCTCAGACACAGCCTATGCACCCCGCTAAAGTACGAGTATCCTTCCGACCTGGAGGATGCGACTGCTGGACTAAGGAAGCATCTCCAGGGTGACAGGAAGAAGGAAACAAAAAATTAGATGCATATATTCTCATGTAAACACTTATCGTCTCACCTTAAGTACCTACAATGTTCAAAAAATGTCCTTTTAACAACAACCTTAGAATTAAATGAACAAACTGGAATTAAAGTTGGAGTACATAATTTAAAGCATGACGTTCCAAAGGCCTCAGTGTAATAGAACTTTTATTCAGTCATCTTACGTCATTTGCTCCTTTTTTAATTTTTAATGTGCGGGCATCATCCGGGTTAAACGTAAGCGCGGTGGGCAGACGCTTCCGGCACGGTCCGGGACCGAGGAGAGACCCAGGACGGATCCATCCGGACATTCGCAGCAGCACACAGACAGTTAAAAATACAAAAAAAGGATGGGGGGGGGGGTAAGTGAGAGGAGCAGAGCGTTGGTGTTGGGATGACAGAAACATTACAGGCCTTTTTTTTGGCAACAGGCGAGGCAGAAGGGGGTGCGGGGGGGGGGGTTGGGGCGTGTGGAATGAACTCTCTCAGGCTTTGTCATGTACGTTTCCCAAGGCCTGGCCCCTTTGATAAATGACACATGTCATTCTGTCGGCCCGTGACACTGCAGCTGGGAGGCCCGCTGATCTATGGCTGCCCTGGAAAAGGGAATCAACTTTTTTTTTGGCATGGACTGAGTCTGTGCCCTTTATATAAGGATTTAGCATTTTTTGGAGCTGGTCTTTCTCGTCCCCCAATCCCTCCCCACCAAAAACAAAACAACAAAAAAGAAAACGACCAAAACGAGCTGTGCTGTTATATGAAAAATAGCTTTTGCATGTAACACATGCCAAAACAAGACAGATACAGAAAAGGGCTGGTTTTTAAAGCAACAATTTATGACCTACAGAAAAAACGCTGCATGAGACAAAGGGCAGGGCCGAGTTAAAGCGGTCAGTGCTGTGTGAATCGGGGCTGTCTGTGAGCCGCACACACACACACACACAGACATGACCCAGAGCCACACGCAGGTGATGTAACCCTTTAGGAAAAGGCGGGATGTCTTTGGTAGGCCTCCCCCACACCCGAAACACACCCCTCGTCTTCAGACTCCCTACGTTTTCATGAAATTATGCCTATTTGCGAAAACAGTAACCAAATAAAAACAAACCAATACCCTAACCTTCAAACCAGGAGCTAAAGTTTTGCTGTCTTTCTCTTTAATACTCAAAGTTCTCCGACACGGTTCTGGCCCGTGCTGGTACTGGACTGAGAGAACCAGGCCAGACTCGACCCACTATGTTGCTCAGTAACCCAGAGGAATAATCACAAAGGCACATTTATAAAGTTATATATGTGAGTATATTTAGGAGTTTAGTCCAAAGTATATTTGTTTTCCTCTTACCCAGAATTTGCTTTCAAATCACCCCCCCCCCCCCAAAAAAAAATAATTTCTCAGTAGCTTAAGTTTTATACAGTAACGCCCAATAAAACGAAGCTACATAAAATTGGTAAATATGTAAAAATTCATTTCCCAGAATATGCAATCCCTTCCTTCCTGGTCGACTGTTCTCTCTCTCTCTCTCTTTCTCACACACACACGCTCGCCGACTTCCACACAATAGAGTAACACACTCGGTCGCGGTAGACAACACGATGGTCCACTGAAGCGTATTAACATTAAGAGTTAACAATATGTTGTCATGGCAACTGTGGCTGAAGAGGGAGTACGGCAAGAGAGAGGGAGGGGGGGGGGGAGTTAAAAAAAATAACAATGAAGATTATTTAACAGATTGCAGGAGTTCTAAGTTTTCTGTGGTGACACCAGGAAGAGTCGGCCTGCTCTGGATTTATAAAACATCTTTTCTCCGAATGAGAGATAAGATACCGGTGAGGACTTTAAAAGACCACACACTGAGTTCAAAGACTTATGTGCAAAAAGAGGTCATATAAATATATGTATATAGATGTCTTTTAAATATTTTTAATATCTTTGTTTGATAAAGCAAAATCACTGATAAGGCGACATCACGCACGCATGCACGCACACGTGCTCACACACTCCGCACAGCCAGAGAGCTTGCGGGATGTGGCAGAGGGGCCCAAGGCCTCGGGGACCCGCCAGAGGAATCGCCACCCGGGGGTCGTGAACTGCGGACGACCCTGCTTGATTTGCACTCGGCTCAGGATTCCTCGCAAAGCGGGGGGGAGGGGAGGGGTATCATTAGGCGTGAGTGATGAGTGTCGGCCGGAGAGGACCGCCTCTAGGGCTCTGCTCTCTGCCTGGGCAATAAGCGGGCCTTTATTAGCGCTGCAGCTCCATAAAAGGGCGTGCTCGTCACGGCAACGCCGCCTGCTCGTACTCCGGCCTCATCGCCCCGGTAACGTGCCGCCCCGCGCTACTATCCAGCGCATTCAAACCCGGGTGGGCGGAGACTTCTCCGTAATGCTCTGCTGCGCTAAAAATACGACATTTCAAAAAGAATTTTTTTTTTTTAAATCATGTATTCATTACACATCTGCAGCGGAATGTATACACACGGAGGATGGCGAGCAAACTCACGGATGAAGAAACTCCGACGTAGCTGGAGTGTGTAAATAAGCCTTTCTGCTGTTAGCTGGGCACAGTGGGGGCTTTGTCACCAGCTGGAAGACGTGGGAAATATTTCTAAAAAGTGCTATCTTTGATATTGCACCTCCCAGCTACAGACAAATGTTGAGTGTTAGTCAAGGCCACACCTCTGCGTGTGTGTGTCCCCCCCATCAGACCGCTCAAAAAAAAAAGTTCCCCTTCAGGGTGATCACCTAGAGGAATTTTGTAGTCTTTATTCACAGTTGAAAACAGCCCGTAGAAACGTATACAAACAAGCCATTCTAGCACATTCTCCCGTCCCGCCTTGCAGCCACAACAATGCCTAACATCTTCATTCGTGACACTTTAGCCCACAGGTATAGAAACGCAGCTACGACTATAAACGGCAGCGTTGGAAGAACAAGTACGACAAACGGCTTAAATTTCTTTCCGACAAAAATCAGATGCACAGGATTCTCACGGAAGCCCGGGACGTGCCAGGGATCCACCGTTCAGGTGCGATCACTTCAGGCTCATGGTTGTCTACGTTTATTAGACAACCCTCATGAACGCGAGATAAACCAGGGATGATTTGCATGGTCATGGAGAAAGGGTCAGGTTGGGGGTGGGCAGTGGACAGTCAGGGTCAAGCCCCCCTTGCCAGCCCACAGCATTCCTGCTGGATGCAAGGTGTGCACCTCAGCGAGATATCGTGGGGAGCATTCCAACCCAAGCATGTAAGCGTGGGGTGTTAGTGTAAACAGGAAAAGACACATTTCACAGCTATATATTTATCTGTTTCGTGATGTCAGCACATGCATACACTAATTAACTACAGGGGTAGGTTAACCTTATTGCTCTTTATCGGTGTAAAAAGTATAATTTCCCTCCTTCTGATTTCTAATCACAGTCTATGGTAACCTGACGTCGCTCTTGCCCTGTCACGCACTTACAAGGGAATGTTACTCTAATATTTAATAGCCATGATGGATGACAGTAAAACAGGTTACAGATGAAACAGAGGTAAAGAGACCCTATATAATAATAATAATAATTATTATTATAATCATTATTATTATTGAATTTAAAAGAACTGGATATGATCTCGCTTAATACGCTGTTATAATTCAAGCACTTTTACCGAAAAAAAACAAACATCTAGAAGTAAGGGACACAGAAAAATGGCATTTGGCCGCGGAAAGAAAAAGTTGTCAATTTCTCTACTCATTTTCCAAGAACTATGCGACCGTAAGTTATGAAAAATGAGCTGGGTGCCGAGAGCGTGAGTGAGCAAATGGGAGAGAGATGCAGGTTGTTACTGAGGCATAGGGCCGCCAGCCTGGCGTCCATCTCAAGGACAGGCAGCCGACAGCTGCAGTAGACAATCCCAGATATCCTATCTGGCCAGAAATTATGCCCACTGCTTTACTAAACATTACCAGTTAAATGAACACCATTCAGGGGGCTGGGACTTACAGCCACACTGTGCAACGTCCCCCTAGCTAGACTTTTACAACCAGGGAAATTAATAAAAAAAAAACCTTTAACATGCAGTGAAACCCGAAGACGCCAAGATGGCCCCACACACGGCAGACTAACTGCCTGTGACTGCAGCTCCACGTCTTCTGGGCTAAAGCAGAAGCCGGAGATGTACTTTTTCGGAGATGTACTTTTTCGGAGATGTGCTTTTTATTTGCCTGAAGGACCGACGTGCTTCACACACAGCCCAAGATGCCCGGATTTATACCAAGCCGCTGAAAGAGCCGCGGACGGGCGGCCGTACAGTGTAACAGTGACGCATTTTTAACGTGGACCTTTACAACCAGGCAGGAGGGTATCCCATAATGATCTCCTGCGACTGCTGGGGAATTTGGATCTCCCAAAAAGTATCCTAACACTGTTTGCTCCCCTTTGCTCCCCCCTATTTTGGCCAAAGATTTTGGGGGTGTTTAGGGAACCTGCAGACCGGCCCTATAGAGAAAGAGAATGTCACTTAGACCAAGTTCACAGTCAGGTCTTCTTATTTTTTATATATAATATAAAATATATATTATATTATGTGTGTGTGTGTGTGGGTGTGTATTTTTTTATTTGTAACATACTGAATAAGGGTAGCGCCAAATCAAATTTCCCTCACAGTATACACACGGTACAAAAACATTCACATTTTTTTCTAGGCGTAGTAGGGATATTAGGAGAATTACTCCGAACCCTGTGCTGCCTGTGCTTCCCGGCGACAGGAGGCCCTCTGTGCTGACGGACAGGATATTTCCGGAACAGCTCGCTGCTACACATGGGTAATACTGTTCCCTTTGAAAAGCCTCTGACACCATCCATCCAGCGCCCGTGGCCGGCCCGGGCTGAGCTGGGACTCTATTTCCCGCAGTCTCTCTTCCTCCGCGTGCCACACAGGCAGCAGAGGTGTGTCCCCCCCCCCCTCCCCCGCCCCAGGATAAGCAAGGCCTGTCTTGTTAACGGCGAGCAGTGATGGAGAGGTGCAGATTAGCGGCAGAGTCTGGCTGTAGATTGTTCTAGACCTCCGGCCTCCTCGGGAACATATATTCACCCTGGCTACCTGGGCTGGGGGGGGGACACATCTAATCAAGGGCTAATAACAGCACAGTAGGAGTCACTCCCCTTCATAAATCAATGTGCAAAATAATTGCTAATACACTGGCTATCGATTAGTGCGACGGCGCTCATTTTGAGGCTATAGCTAAGAGCTAACAAAGGGACAAGGGTAAAGTGCCATTTCTCTCACACACAGACAGCTAATTCTTAATTGACACCTGTCAGGATAATGGGCACAGTAACAGCTGCTGTCCCCCCTCCTGTTCCTCTGTCAGCTTTAATTCCCTTTGCACAAACAGGCTTTAGCGATGCCTCACTCAGCTGCACATCTCCCAAAATGATCGTTTTTCAAAAAAATTATATCAGGAAGTTTACCCCCCCCCCCTTTTAAAAAACCCTGCATTTGGAGCTTTTGTCATTCAGCTTGTGTTTAATGAATATGGCAGATCTTATTAGCATTTTATTAATTTATAAGTATCACACGTACAATTATACGATGCGAATGTTGGCGAGAGGTAGAGTGACGTAATGGTCAATGACCTACGACTGTCACGTAAATCCAAATTACGGCTTTAAGAATCTCGTGCTCTGGCGAGCAATTTACAATAGATATCCAGCTAAATGAATGAATGAATCAACAAATAAGGTGCATAGCTAATCTGTCGTCATTTACAGACGTCAACAGAACACTAGTAAATAGCTACTTAACTTTATGACAAATTAACCTGTGTTCGGTTCAGGGGCATAGTTAGATATGAAGGAATAGGGGGGTTGAGGTTAATCGCAAACTATTCATGAATTAAGCCAAAAAAATACACTTTTATTTGGGCAGGCTAAAAAGCATTTTAGGGGGGCTACAGCCACCTGACGAAGCCCCTGGTTTGGATACTCAGCTTTCTGACTGGCTTCATCTTGATATTCGGTGAAGGACTCTACCCAGACCAGGAGTTCACTCAGGAAGGGTCCATCCTCGATTTATGCTGACATCTGTACATCTCCTGCACCTCCCATCTCTAGCTCAGGGGCCACGACAGCAATTTTCCCTCACTTCTAAAACAGAACGCTCAAAAAAAAATTTTAAACTTGAAAATAGCAAAAATTAAAAATAAATTAACAAAAACATTGCCCTCACTTCTAGCTAACAAATTATAATGGAATTTCAGTCACTTCACGCTGTTATTCTCTGTTTTGTCTGGGTAAAGTTAGCACAAAGTCGCCTGCTGAAGGCCGCCCAAGTGACAGTCGTGATTGGCCTTCTGGTTAAACACGGTCAGATAAATAGCTTCAGCGCTCTAATACCCCAGCGTGTGCAGCCACACACTTGGTAAACTTAAGATCCATATTTCTGTGTAAAGCAAGCCGATCGATCTTTATACATTCCCTTTCCGCTGCCTCAGACGCGAGGAGGTTACACGACTGGAGCAGGAGGGAGGTTTGTGTCTGCACTTTGATTTCCTATACTGAACTGGCACTACTCCCAAATGCAAATGAAACTATTACTTTTAAGAGGTAGCAGCAAACGGCTATTGACTAAACAGGTCAATGTCACCTATTAACAAGAAAATTTAAACTCCAATTTAGACAGAGTCTGCACTCTGGGGAATCGGACGTACCACAAGAAAGCTTCTGTGAGTCTGGAGTAATTCTATCATTCTATTTTTTATTTTTTTTTTTGCAATACAAGAGGAATGTGAGGTATTACCTGGTAAAAAAAAATGTTGATAATGAAAAAAAAGCACAATTTCAAAAATAATTAAATGGAAGAGGAGGCAATGCCGTGGGCCTGCACTGTGATGGGAGAAGCTGGGAGAGGGGCCTCTAATTGTTCCACAACAATAAACAAGACCGCTTCCCGGGGACCCTCAGTGGGCCAATCAGAGAGAAAACAGCAATCTGCTAACAGCCCAAGGCCTGACACAAACCGAGAGATTATTTGATCATTTTATTTTGCATGGCATATACCCCCCCCCCCCCTGCCCCCCCCGCCCTCCCAAATATTGCACGATGCTCAGTTGTGGCTGTGCGGGTGAAGTCACTAAGAGTACGGTCTCCGATAGCACATCCCCAGTTAAAAGGGACAGAAATCTCGGCCACAACAGAGTTCATTATGGTAATAACGTGTGACGGCTTCATCGTCCCCTTTGGGAGGGACAGGAAAGTCAGCTGGTCTGTAGCAAGAAAAAAAAATATTCCTGGGAACTGTGATTTTTATTAATCCTTTACTGAAAAACTTTTTATGGGGATTTTCTATTTTATTCATTTTGGTGGTACAGAGTCAGACGAGACCGGATATCTGAAAATGAAAAATGTAGAAGGTCACGTAGAAGTTATTACACGCATGCGTTTGTACATACTAGAGACATAGAGGGAAAACAAATTGTGGGATTTTAAATGTGGCGAGATGGGAGGCAGAGAGATGCATTGCTGGCCACGTAAAAGCCGGGATTACCGAGGTCATTAGGCAGCGTCGTCTTCACGACACGATTAGTAAGGTAGCGAAGTCCATTTGTCACCTGAACTGGCAAATTGAGTTAATGCTGCACTACAGGCTATAGGGACTGCGTAATATCAACCTGATTACATCAAAGCAGCTGCAGACTTGACACCTTACTGAATTTGTCAGCATTAATCGTTGAGCTTGCCACGGATCCATCAGCATTACAGTTAATTGGAGACCTTCTAATGAATTCCGTGTATGGACCATACCTTTTTCCCTAGGTAATTAAGTAGCCCAGTAAACATCACATTTACCCAGTCTTAAAAGCAGATCCAAGATTAACAGCATGTAAACAAACTTTCCTGACTTCTCCCGTCCTCGCCTGCAGGTTACCAGTACCGAATGAAGCAGTCGGTTAAGCAGGGTTGAAAGCGCACTGATATAAAACACAGGTTATTAGGGAGTAAATATGTTGTAAACATGAGGAAAAACAAGCCATTTGGGTTGCTAGGGCCCAAGTAAGGTGTACATTCTGATTATCGGGGGGCTATGAAAACAAATGACTGCAGCACGAACATCGAGAGAGAACAGCACGCTAGGCCCAGACAATGCGTCCGGCGTCACAGGCGGGAGGGCTACGGAAACGAGACAAAACAAAACCCAAACAGAATATGGCAGACCGGCCACGCCAAGGAGGCCCCGTCTCGGAGGAGGCCATAATCACCCCCGCGTCCTCCGGGACCGCTTAATTCACAGCAGAGGTCACGTTGGCCAGGTCCAAGATCCGGTCCGTTCCTGCAGCAGACGAGGCCCGTTTGCGCGCCCTGCCAGCGCCACCTGTCTGGTGTCGATTCACACGCCAAGGCACGACCTTTCGGGGGATGTGTTCCGGTCCCGAAAAATACACACGGCATCTGAGTAACCATGGCGACCTTTCAGGTAAACGCATCTTGTGGGATTGTTGATTAAGGGCATTGAATGTGCACTAGAGGAAGTAACGGAAACAAAAGGGCTGCCAACTTCTGGTTGACCATTAAAGTCAATGATGTATATGCCTGTCATAATAGAGACATATACGTTGGTTTATGGGGGGGGGACACCTTGCTCTGATGGGTTGATTTCAAGTAGGAACTGCCAAATCAGATGTGCCATCACGCCTCAATTTCTAAACCCTTCATATAAAAACAAACACAAAATAAATACAAAAAACGCCATCAAAACTGGAGTGTTTGACATTTAGATGTGCCGAATCCACCACCCAAACCTCTGGCTATTTTCTCTACTTCTTTCCTGAGAATATCCGTACACCTGTCTGTCAAATAAAAAATGAATACATAAGTACACTGAGCGTCCCTTCGCACTCCTTTTAAAGACTCGTGCCCTTCATCTCCACCGAATATCTCGCACGATAAACCCTCCGTATTCTAAGACGTGTCTCTTCGGCCTCATGTTAAGTCTGCTTATGCTACACGTTAGAAAATCTGCTTAAAATTCTCTATCGGTCTTTTGTTCAACTCCACTTGTTAACGCCTAAACTTCAAAGGAGGCCCCTTCATTAGCTCGGACCTACAAATCCCTGTCAGTCATTTACATTTGTTAAAAAAAAGGAGGGAGGGGGGGGGAGGTTCATTTTTAAGTCCAGGTCACTGAAAGCTAACTCGATCGAATTAAAAGTTAAATCTAAATATTAATTACAGTGCCATGTACAAAATAATTATTAAAATGAAAAATAAAAACTACACAAAATCTTTAAAACAAAATACAAACAGACAACAACTTTCGCAAAGGCTTGTTAATACAATGTTGTCGCCGTAAGAAAAATATGAGAGCAGGGAGATGTGCGTGTAGCCAGGACGACAATGAATGGACGAGGGCAGCCTGAGACACTGACAGAAAGGTTACTGTACTTCTATTTGGGATTTACTTCGGTGAAACCTCCCTCCCTCGGTGTTTTCGCCGATGAGTAACGAGAAAACGCAATCAAAATTAAAAATAATAACGATAAAATAAAAACTTTGATGTATTTTTTTGCATCTATAAGCGGGTGAAAAGTCCTTCACACAACCAAAATTATGACGTGTGTGCATATTTTCAAAGCCTGTGATTTACCGGGGTTTACGTATGTGCAATAAATTAATCAAATATTTGTCATGCCAAATGATCAGATGCAAGCCAAAACACGGCCTCTTGTAAAACTTAAAATTATATTTTATGTTCTTCATTTATACCCAAAAGTATACACACCAATTGAATTTTAAGTTATATACACATCACACTTAAACTGTTGATCTTTTTCAGTTTAACTTGCCATATCGTTTATACGTTTTATCTTCGATTTTTAACAGGGCACACTGGGTGTAAGGTGAATCCGCTTATGTCAGTGTTTCATCGAAGAGTAACATTTATCTGCTCAGGTAGTTTGCGAAAACACACAGTTGTATAGCATAGTACACATAAACCTACATAACAAACACCTGCACCAATTCAATATCAAAGCGAGCTGTAAATAGGGTTCAAATAAACCTATTAAACACACAGTGTAATGTTATGGAACTGAGCAACGGAACTATTTATTATTTCGGTCACATTTTAATTATTCGCGCTCCGTTGTATAAGCAGGGTCTCCTTTGCTTTTAAACAGATAAATAAATTAAAATATGGGTCAGTTATAAGGAATATGCGGGTTACAGGATGTACGGACAAAGTGGATTTTGTAGGAGACAATGAGTTGCCCTTACCTGCCGACCGCCTGGGCGCTTGCTGCTTTCTCCTCGGCATACTGCTGTCCAAGACTTTCCACAGGACTTTTCATGCAGGAATCAAAATAATTGGCGATCGAGGAAGGAAACCAGTGCAACAAAACATATATAGAAATCGATGCAAGTTTCTTCTCTTGGTGCTTCTTTGAGTAAATATTTAGTATCGATGTGTATTGGAATCGTTTCAAAAGGATGACTTAAGTCCCCAAGTCGATGCAAGTTTTTTTTTTTTTTTTAATGTTTTTTCTTTTTTTTTCCTTTTATAAATATTGATATAAAGGTAACAAATTACAAAACACCTTCTGGTGGTATTACTAGATAGCTACGACGTGATGACTTCGCCAACTCAGAGCATGTTGACCGGGGAGAGACACATCTTAGCGTATCAGTTTAATGGCAGAAAAATAGACAGTCATCGGAGCTGAGTTTCACTCCCCCTGGTCTCCATCGGAAAAGCTCAGCCTTGGGGTAATACTTTGACGTCGCGTCTTCTTTCCGGGAAAGAAAGAGATAGCTGTTTTTAAAAATAATAATAGTAACAATAACAATTAAAAAACATCAACAACTCCCACATGAGAAACAATGTTTTACATTGTATTTCCGCCTTAGCGCTCTTCCCAAGTTAAAGCTCTGCGATCTGGGAAAGGCAGGGAAAGCAGAGACGGGCATGAGAGGGTGAACGGCAGTCAGTCAGTCACTCCGAGATCAGACAGCCTCTCCGCCGGTGAGCACCTTCGGTCCTTCGGATCACACACTCGCCTTGGCTTTACATTGTATCGACACTGATAAAAAATGACGCCGAGAGCCCCCCGACCCCCTGCTCCAGGTACATGCGGCCACTTGATGTAGTGCGGAGCCCGCAGTTAAAGGGGGTCCGGATGAAAAGCGCACGTCCACTCGCACGCAGGGACGGACTTGGACTAATTGGTCTTATTTGAAACTCCGGGGAGCGGATCGGACCGGATCGGGCTTCGGGTCTTCCTCCGTGAAAAATGCAGCGCACATTCAGGGTTGCAGGAGCGCCTCAGACAGCCTCAACTGATAGACAGACGCATCGAGTCGGTCCCCCTGCTTCACGTTTACTCCACCCCTCGCTACGAGCGTCACCCTGACAGTCAAACCTACCTGTCAATCTTTTTAATTGTCTTGTTTTTTCCTTGTAACTGAGCGATCCGACAAAGGGAGAGCGACACTCACCGCACATGTGGGACGTGCTCGCCTTTCCCGGCCATGCAAATACTTTGCATTTTTTACGAACCTGTTTCATTATTTTACGTGCCATTGTGTTTTATAGCCACTGTTGCTGGTATTGCCGTTGTAATTAAGGGTGTACACGTAATAAACTTACAAGTAGTACTTGCAGTAATGAGTAGCCGTGGTGATACTATATAGCCACAATCAACAAAATAAACAAAACTACAATACAATAAAGCTGACTTCACCTTTATAGTAAAAATGGGCTGATGCGATACTTTTTGGTGGCATTCTGCTGTTTACCCTAAGATACAATGCTGTCAATACCGAGTGTTGAATATGAAGGAGAAGCTTTTATTTTGTAAGCTGTGGCGTTGTATTTTTGAACAGTTCATATTTTCGGCAATATTTTGACCTTAAACACCGAAGCCGCGCAGGTGAAACACGGTGCCGGGGTACATTTCACACTGCGGGCCAGGATCAGCACGCTTCCTCGCAAGCCGTGCTTCCCATTGTCCCATCAAAGACCCCCTCGCTTGCACTTGTGCAAGGGATCGCTTTCCAAGAGTGCACATCGCCACAGCCTTTATCTGGCGATGATGCAGGAGCTAACAATGGGAGCTGCAAGTATTTTGAAGGATGTGTGAACTGGCCGCGCTGAAAAAGTGGGCAGCACTATTTGCATCCTTAAAACGTCTTTCCAAGACTGCTGGGGAAAAAAATGGGCTGCTGGAAACTGTAGATTGATTCGTTACACCTTACGAGGAAGTGACTATTTCGCACGGGAAGGGGAGGGACTCCGCGCGCAAGTCCGCGAGCGCATAAAGGTTTTGTATGCTTGTGCACTACTTATTGAACAATTGGACACATCTGCAAATTTAGGAACATATTGCCAGAAGTGATGCAGTTATTCGGTAAATATTCTGGAGTACACTAAGTTAATAACATAGGTGTATTTTAAGATATTGTATTAAATCAGCAAAATTAACAACGAGCGCTGCATGCAACCAATGCATAGTGCCCATTAACTTTGTTTTTTTTTTGTCTCTCGCTCTCTCTCTTTCTCTCTGTTGGTGCAATGCCCTTCTGTGTTTCTAGTTAGTCCTCGGTGGGAAATGCGGAATAAGAAAGAAAAGAACACTTTGGACGCCAGTGAGATTCGGTCTATCGTAGACGTATGGCACTACACCCCACCTCTGGATATCGCAAAGGCTCGTCAGCACCTAGGCTACACCAGATTTAGTGAAAATTTCAGTGAGGCAGTCCTTGTGAACGGTTCATGTCCTGATACCTGGCGATTCGCGGACCACTTAATAATTTGGTGAGTTTTTATACGTTCTGATTTGTGCACTCTGTAAATCGATCTAATTATATATTTTTCTTTTTGTTAAAAAAAAAAAAAACGCAAAATACTAAATGCACTATCGCGTACGTATTTACACTTAAAATACTACTATTCTGGTGTAATGGATATGGGAAAAGCTTACCCATACTATAATTTATGTCCAGAAATAAATCCTTACCTCTTTCATTGCAGTACTTTCTTGAGTCATTGCCAGTTGCAATCAAACCTATCATTTATGCAGAGTGGGTGTTAGAGGGAGATAATAATGTGGACATATTTCCAAGTTCCGCCTCAACATCTGTCCGTCTATCCATCCCAGCATATATTTCGAGCTGTCTGTCTCCACTGATCTTTTCTTACGTCACCGACCTGCCATCAGAAACTCGGCAGGAAGCAGATCTGGCGCGGACGCACGAAGCTGTTCAGAAACGTCTTTTTTTGCACTGCAGCAAAATTCAATATACCTAGGTCCATTAACCTTCTTAGATCAAGGCATTGTGGGGTAACATCACAGAATTTTGCTCTCTTTTGAGAGCTGATTCGGTGCCCTATTTTTTTACACTAAAATCTAAATAGCGCCAGTTTGTTGTCAACAATCAAATAAATGTTTTATTTATGGTGCTTTTTCCATTATTCAGCGACGGATGTTATGCGTTAATTTTAGACTGTGCTAAATGATATAGAATTTGTAGACTTTATTTAGACTAACTTTTTATTTAATATTAATATAACAGCACGTTAAAGTTTAGGCACGTCGCTGTTATTCCCAGCTTTCAGAGGAAGAGACATTGATAAAGAAACTCAATGGAAGTTGGAATTTATTGCGTTTTTCTATTGAAATTGTGTGCCTGAGCGTGATGTCTTAAGCATTATTATTAGAATCTTTTATATCATTCATTAATACATATAAATACTTTTATTTCGTATTTTCAATATATTTACAGACATGACATATACTCTTCAGAAGCGCACGAAAATATGCTGGCCTATTCGTAATACATTTTAATAAGATAAACTGTCTAAGGAATTCAGAGGATTAAAATTACCATAAAATTGTAAAGATGGAATATAAATCCGGTTTATTTTAGAATTAGTAGGATTTAGTCGTTGTAGCAATTAAAATGGGTGTAATCAAATGCTCACGGTCGTGTAAAATACGCATCGCTGTTACACAGACTTATAACCTTTGTTTCACCTTTTGGGAGTTTGAACTAAGAAGTGGATAAAGCCTGGTGATCGTGGTCAGGGGGTCTCTGTTCATTATAACACCTATACCTTTTAATTCAGCTTGAATATGCTTTACGAAGCAGGCACACAGAGGCAAACCCTGTTCTTCAACCTGCATATAAACTCCTTTGTCCACCTTTAGATGGAGCGTCTGTGGTGTTTCTGAATTTGCTCTGTCAACCGTGTCGTCTGCTTGACTCACTTAAAAATAATCTTCTTAAAAGATATTACGTTTTTTATTGTTATTTCTATGTTTTTATTCTGTTTTACCTAGAAGTCTTTGGGAGCTTTTTCTTTGGGTGTCCAACTTCTCTTAATTTGCAAGGGCCTGCGTAATTCAGTTTTTTAGCCATTTCCATTTAAGGGACATTGTTTTGGGAACTCACAGTAATTAAGTAAATTAGTATAAACATGACTGTCCCAGCTAATACACTTACGAACACAGTGCTTTTGAATAGCATGCAGGCCTGGAGTAGTTTATATTTAAAGGGCCCATGCACGAATAAATTATTGAGAATATGACACGGTACTTGTTGGTGCGCCACTATAATATCCTAATTCAGAGCCTGTTTGCAAACTCTTTTTGTCTCTTAACGTTGTCTCAATGCCTCTCGCTTAATGCTTTATATATTTATCCGAGCGAAGGCAATTAAACATCGGCTAGTGGAAAACCCAAGAAAAAGTAAGCGGACAACTTTCCAGATTCCTTACTAAGGCGAACATTTACCGTGAACTCGCACATTTAAGATGCCGGGATAAGTATTGAAACAGCATATTTACAAATAACTGCTTTCTATGGAAGAAAACAAAGTACAAGTGTTGTACTTTTCGGAGGGGGGGGGGGGGGGGTGTTACACATTTTTGAATTTGAGTAATATATGATTAGGCCTAATAAAAGTTTTTTTTATTAGTATCATTGTTCTTTACTTTGGTGCTCTGCCATAATAACAATCACATCCACTTTACATACATTTTATCAGACGTTAGGCCTATTGCTACTGAACAATAATCAATTTTTTCTTATGTACCGCATTGTCCGCGGTATTGGGTTTTATTATTTTTATCGTCATCTGAGGCCGAATCATGCTTATTATTAAGAAAAAAAATCGTTAAAATGGAAAACCGGGTACAGCGTGTTTTATTATTTTTCTAAAGTGATTACGCTATTTTGTAAATACAGGCGATATCATAGTAAGTTATACCGGTGATTAATGGACTTTAAATTAGACTTTTGGTAGCCTCCTAGTTTACCAGCTTTCTACTAGTATCTCAGCGCAATGGACGACACATACTCTGAAAAATGGAGCAGGTATTAGGATATCGTTTTGGTTTCCGCATATACATATATGTCCATTGTGGTCTCTTATAGGACGGATGTTTGTATTAACATCTGGACACGCGCATCTCCCATGCAAGCGCCTCTCGTCCCGAGCTGACTTACTGACCGAAGACTTTTGCAGCGAGCAGAAGAAAGCTACAAGCGAGTCTCTGGAGACATTTGCAGCCTGCCCCGCCTGGAAAAGTCTCCACCATTGTACATAAGTAGAGGAAACCAGTGAAATCTCTACTGACCCTTAAATGTTTTTTAAATCCCTTACAGACAAATTGCTTACAAATTTGTGGCTAAGATAAAAATTAGCCGGCCGGCACGTATTTTATTTATTTGGAGTAAATTTAGTTTCAAACCGCAGTGTGATAAACGTCATGTTGTTTCTGTTTGCGCGTTATTTATTTATTTTAATGGAAGAAAGAAGCTTATTATAATTTAGTTTAAGGGCTAGTATATCAACAGTTATATGAAAAAAAAAAAACTGTTAATGGATACTGACATTTTTTTTAAATCATTGACAATTAGAAACATTACAAACATAAGTGGTTTTTGAAGATGGGTAGATGCAACAGAACTGTCATGTACATTGTTCACTGGCAACATAAAATCCTGAAAAAAACAATAACAACAATAACAAGCAAACAGACTTGATGTAGTGAGAAGACATGTTGGCATTAGAGGCTAATGCACGTGCTTTGTGTTAAGGTGTGAAGCTCCCGCCCCCCACTGCCGGTTAGAGGCGTACATCTCGGCCGCTGACTTGGGCTCTCCATCACAGCTTGGCACTGCTGACTGATTCTCCTGTTTTACCCCAACGGAAAACTGGCTCTGCTCGGAGGTGGAGTTTAGCTTGTTTTTATTCTTTGTTTCCTGATAATTTCAGCCATGGTAAAATTACAGTTAGCATGGATCAGTGTGGGATGTGCAGAGGACAAAAGAACCTACATTTATTATACGCAGTTAATATTATATATTCTATTTCAATTTACTGAAAAATATTGTATGGTGATTATTACTATACACTGTATTAATACTATATTCCTTAATTCCTTACTCTCTTGAAATGTGTTATATATAAGTACAGCGGGGCTGAAAATGAGCAAGCAGAATTAACAGATACCATTCTCCCCACAGTCACATTTTAAAGGCTGATCTGGCAATTTATCAATGATTTTTTTTTTCCCACTCCGCCACTGGCTTAATTGGAATATTTTAATTTCTGCAGAAAGTCGCCTGTCGTCCCTTTACTGCTTTGTAAGCCGTCTGTATGTCACACAAAGATGCCACAGCACGGATGCTGAAGGACGCAATAAATAAATTACAGAAATGTATTTACAGCCACGGGCACATTTCTATCTAGGAGAGCAGCTCACCAAAGACAAATACTGTACCGGGATGAAAAACTGCGCTCACTGCTTTGTGTCTCAGTCTACAATGAGTCCTTATGACACACAATGCATTCTGTTTTGATGCACCCCCCGTGGGCCAGAATTACACGAGGAATTTTCCGAAGGGAGGGAGAATCGCTGGCAAAATAAACTGGAGTGTCTTGAGTCCCGTTGCGGTGGATGTGGAGAGAGGAGCTACAACTGAATGCTCGCGCTACACGTCGAGGGACACGCACGTGCTCGACTGTGATGGAGAACAAGAGAGATACATAATAATAAAGAAATGCTCTTAAGAACCATGCTTTCGCTTTTTTGCCGGATATTTTCTAACTGTCACGGTGTTCTTATACTATAGTATTTTCATCTGTGCGTTTCATGCTTGTGACACTAATGGTTTTTGTGTATGTATGTATCTCTGTCCCCTTTGGCATGTAGATTTGTAGGCCCCGGTGTGCGGAAGAGGCCCTTGCTTCCCTTTGGAGGAGGTCGTCTCCAGGGGATCAGGATCGGACTCCGGGGGCTATAGGTGAGGCGGATGGACTTGTCCTGAGTGCCAGGGGTGGCGAACGAGTGGGTGGGAGATGGAGGGACTAAAGGATGCGTCTGCTAATTATGGACCCGTGCGAAGCGCCAGGAACCGTCACGTACATTGAGGCAGTGTCAAAGGACGGGGGGGGGGGGGGGGGGTGGACTTAGAGACGACCTTAAGACTGGCATGTGCGACTGGCCCGTCGACCGTTCATCACCAAAACGACTGTGGGCCTTTGAGAGGAGTCATCCGGCACTACAGACGCAAGCCTAGCTAGGAAACGGAGACTGACCTCCATCAGTTTTTAATCACAAGGTACCGCGATCCGGCACATAGAACGATCCGGAGGCCTTTTTTTTTTTTTTTATCTAGGGCAGGGCAGACAGGCATCGTAAGAGATTGTAAGGACGGCTCAACGTGGAGGAGGCGGCCTTCACAGCGCGACGCAGCTGCTTTAACAAAACGCCACACGGCGTGTTTGGAAACGTAAATGGGGCGCTGGTGTTTAAGCGGGGATGGGAATGATGAGGGGTCACCGGAGCCCTGGGCCTCGGGGCGTAGGGCGGCTGGCAGGCCGTCGCCGACCAACCCCACCCCCCCCCCCCCCTGCTTCCTGTCGGGTTACAGGAGAACATGCTGTAGACGTGAAAGTGGGGGAAGGCGGCAGGGGGGGCGATGCGTTTGGCGATGGCGGATGGGGGGGGGGTGTCCCCCAGGGGAAAGTTTGTGCAACTGGATCCAAGGAAAATGAAAAACAACCGGCTGCAGTGGCAACCTGAAGGAAACATACAGGTGTGACAGCCGGAGGTCTGTCGTTCTCCCGTTAACGGGTCACAGCTAAAAGGGTCCGAAATAGAAATGAGGTCTTAAACGTGGCAAGGAAGGTTTATACATGTTTAACTACGCTCATTCAGGGCTGTCGCACAACACATAAACTTCCATTGTCATTAATAATATTTTATTTAATTATTAACTACTTCATGTTAAGATTTTTGCAATGATTGGATGGTTTACATTTCTCTTGTCGCTAACAAAATGTTTATTTATATATTTATTGATGGCATGTTTCTACCGAATTCCTTCGGCCACTTCCTCGGAATGTGGGAGGCTCTGTTCACAGGTAGCTACAGTAGCAGAAAGTTGGACCTTTGTACTTTTCTGTTTATTTGGACAGCAGGCGAAGGAAGTAGCTAGGAAATCATGGTAGAGACCCTGCGGAGACATTAACCCCAGAGCAAGGTCAAACACACCTTACAAACAAACAGGAACAGAGCTACGTGGGTCTGTACGACAAAAACAATTAAGAAAAAAAAAGATCAAAATCACATTTGTTTCGCTGAGCCTCGTCTTGGTATCGGTCCAGGCGAGGAGATCTGCTGCGTTTTTGCAGTGGCTGTTCTGCTGTGGTCTGAAGCCTCAGACTGGAGCTTCCAGCACATCCAGCAAATACAACCTGAGCCTTTTGTTAATAAATAAAAATGTTCTGAGACAATAAAATATATTTTAGTATTGTCTTTGCTCTACGGTTGTTTGTTTATTCTTTCGCTTTTTCGGAATTGAACTTGATTGCTCTGTCGATTCTTGTAATTATTCCTGGCGGTCGGATTTGACAATAACATTGTGTGTTTTTTGAAATGACACCTAAAACTGTTTTTCTCCTTTAGAAGGTAGTTGACAGATATTCTATGGGGATTGAATGTTGAGTGATAAAGATTGGTGCCTTAAGATACAGTATATATATATATATATATATATTAGGAAATCAATATAGAATCATTTTAGCCATGGAGTAAACAGAGAGGAATTTTATAGACACCGACTTCGTGAATCCATTAACAGACTATAGTAATAACAATAAAGAAGTTGGTTTTGTCCTGACACATAAAATATCTTTTTTATCAGATAAAATATCATATAAGTATCTTATCAGATAGAGAATAACAATTATGATGTCACTTTTACACACATGGGTGGGAACATAATTGAGCTTTATAATAATTCTGTATCACTTGTGCATGAATTTGATCAAAACATTGAAGAATAAAATTAATTTAAGATATTTGATGGTGGCAGAGGTTAAAAACTTACCATAAATAAAATATCACAAATCATTCACCTTTTTTAACATTTTAATGTGATTAAGTGTAATACTTAGTATTAAATGAGAATGCTTACCCATTTGATGAATGTATTCATTTTGGGAAATACAGGTTGGGGAATATAATATGTAGCATTTGGGACATTGTCAGAATAATGCACATTTAGAGTTGTTGTGCAGATAACCCTGGGCCGGTAATATGAAAGGTACATCCGAAAAATTTAGCTCCTCTTTGTTCATGTCTGCATCCCTTCACAGTCAACAAATAGGTTTCACACTACGCTAATTATTTGGTGCCTTGCAATATAAGCTCTCAGTCATGTCAGAAGGTATAAAAACATGAATAATTAATATGGAGCCATCCCTGGGTTTTTATCTAAATTACAGTAGCGAGCTGATCCTCCTCTTAATTAAGTAGCTTTGGTCCAGCGCGAGACGTAAATCATGAAGTCAAAATCAGACAGGTATGCAAATCAACAGTATTTTTGACAATGTATACCTCATTTTCTAAATTAGATTTTGGCTACGCTTAGTCGTTTTTACTTGTTGTTTGTAGTTTATTTTTAATATAGGGTCTCTTTTGCTTTGATGGTTGGTTGAGGACAAGAATAGGAGTCACAACTTACTATTTATAAGTTTATTAATATGGAGCTTGAAGTTTTCCCATAATTTTCATTGAGTGATATTCTTTTAGCCAGCACAGAAATGATACATGGGTTAATATCTAGCCATTAAATTGTATTCTTTGCTTAAAGTGTTTATCTAGTCATCTTGTAATCCAGACCAGAACAGTTTTGAAGAGCACTTGAACTTCTCACTACATTTCTTAAGTCTTGACAAATTTTTCTTGTTTTAATAAAACTCTTATTGCTAAATACCTGTGCAAATTATGAATTAATCCTTCTTGTCCTCGTGACACTGTACTGGATGGATGGATGGATGGATATTCCTTTGCATCACTGAAGCATCTGTCTCCACCCTGTCAGGTGACCTTCAAAGCTTGCCCTTTGACATTATACATCCCGTCCTCTTTGCTGCTCGTTTCACCCCCACAGCTTCTGGACCAGCTGAGACTCCCCTAAGGAAACAAGGACTGTGAGCAAAGGCGGCTGCTGCAGGAAGCTGCCGGTGACTCTGGGTCAGGTGACCCGATGCTCACAGAAGTGGGAGGGGCATCACCTCAAGCTGGGTTTCAAAATCCTGATACAAAATATGAGAGCCCTCAGCTCGTAATGCTTTGTTTATAAAACAATGCCTACAGACACTTAGCATTTCGCTTATAATATTGCACAAAAGGAGACCATAATGTTGCCGGTGCGTGGGGGTTCTATTTTTTAACCCAGATTTGTCACCATCATGGTCTCTAGCAGTGAAAGTATGCTATTAATTCCATGTTTGTATAGGAACATTATCCAATAGCTCTATTATTTTAAATAGCACCTGTCAATTCTTCCTGTCTGAGTGGAATTTATGAAAGAATACCAAATAAAAACAGCTTCACAGTCAAGCATCCAGCTTCAGTGACCTTTACCACCAGAAGACACTTTCTGTTTTCTGTGTCAGGACGTGTTCAGCGTCACGCTGTCTTGTATCTCAGTGTTTCCCAATCCGGTCCTCCCTCCCAGCTCGAGCTAAAATGCAGACCGTCTGGCAAGGAGTTCAAAGGGAGCAAGAACACGGAGTGACTGCTGGTCCCTGACGACCGGATTAGGAGACACTGCTGTATCTGAATCGAACCCTCAGCCAGCGCTCACTGCATCCCGGGGCAGCTGGGGGGTTGGGGCTCAGGATTAGCCCTCCGTCCGAGATGCATGGCCAAGCTCGTCGTGCTGCAGTTGGAGGGGCTGCGGGGTCTGTGGGGGGGGGGGGGGTCGGCTGTGTTTATCAGGCTGACCACTGACAGACCTGGACAACTGTGTGTCTCCCTTCTGGCTTGTGGGGCTGGTTCCTATAACACATCCACCTAGATAACTAAAGCCAATGGTGTAATTCAACCCCCTTTTTACTTTTCAAGTTCATGTGTATCCATGTCAAGGGACTCAAATGAGCAGATTTTTGTCATTATTGTAAATAGGGCTTCACCTTAGTCTAGACCAGGGGCCTGTACTACGAAGCAGGGTTACTGGCTTATCGGGGTAACTTGTCGGATTTAAGGTACCACAGTTTAAATGGACTTCATATTCGCTCACTTACATTTTGCCCGGACTACCTTAAATCCGACAAGTTACCCGGATAAGCCAGTAACCCCACTTCGTAGTACGGGCCACAGGGGTGGGAAATCTTATCCACAAAGGGCCGCTGTGTATGCAGGTTTTCGCTGCAACTCCCTAATTAGATCACTAATTAGAGGACTGATTGGCTGAAGAGTCCTCACACCTGAGTTTGAACAGCTGACCTAAAGGTTATCCCAAACACCTGCATACACACCGGCCCTTTGCGGATAAGACTGCCCACCTCCGGTCTAGACCTCCTTGCCCCTTAAACACAATTTCAACAGCTTTTAGTACATTGATTATTATATTTAATTATATTTATATAAGCATACATAAAAATTATAGCTGAAAGGCTGTGTGTTTTCAACAATCAATTGATCAACCAGAATTTCTCTCAACTCTCACAACTAGCCTGGGGTCAAATTGACCCCAAAGGCACATTTCAGGTGACTTCTCATAGTAACATAATTACTGTAGGAGTAAGTAAGAGTTAAGCTGTAAGAATATATAAGTATATTGTGAAAAACAAATTCTGTATGTCAGAAACTTGCAATGTGATTATCCCCCTTTCTGGTGGTTCATTTCAGATTCAGAATTCTGGTCCAAAATGTCCTTTCCATATGGCTGCATTTGCTGAAGGAAGATGACACTGAACTAATGTAAACTTGTTTTACTCACCCACATACTGAAAATCAGTGCTTGTGTTAATAATGTACCAACCTCATATGTTAAAGGCTCTCTTTCAGAGGACTGTAATGCACATTTCAGCATTCATGGCATATTACAATAAATGCAATAAAACGTGCCTGAATTTTATCATATAAATAATAATTATGAATCATGATATGAGGGTTCAGCTGGTCCCCATCCCCCGTCAGTGTGAGGGTTCAGCTACTCTTTGTCTCCCATCAGTGTGAGGGTTCAGCTGGTCTCCGTCTCCTGTCAGTGTGAGGGTTCAGCTACTCTTTGTCGCTCGTTGGTGTGAGGGTTCAGCTGGTCTCCGTCTCCTGTTGGTGCGAAGGTTCAGCTGGTCTTTGTGTCCCATAGGTGTAAGGGTTCAGCTTTAAAATTTGAAGGCTTTCAAACTTTAAAGTTCTGTCGTCCTGTGTCCTCTCCTTCCTCATGGTCGTCCACATAAAGCAGTGAAGCAACAGCAAGGTTAACAGCAGTAAGGCTCGCAGTATGCTCTTCCACCTCAAGGACGTTGAGCGGATGCCAAACGCCTTGACCAGGCCCCTACGCCAGCTCTACAAAATGAACGCCTGGTTACTTGCTAACTGATCTCCCTGTGCTAGCAGCCCAACCTTGATACGCCACTCTCTGCCACTAACAGACGCCAGCGTATGTCACCCTGTCACAGCCATGTCACCACTGTACCCCCTCCCACCTCACCCCATCTCCTGTCTTGGAGTGATTGGTATGGCTCCATCCAGGCCACAAACTTGAATCATTCACATCATGCTCTATTTTTTAAAAACAGTGTTTCTGCTCCAGTCCTGACCTAATTGCTAAATCTTACCAAACTAATTAATCACAGCAGCCCAATCACTCAGACAGGGTTGAGGGGGTGACATTCTTCAAAATCTCCAATTTGTTTTTAATCCCCAACTGCAGCCCCTCCCCCCTTTCTTCACACCTTTTGTACCACCCAAAAATGCCCACCAAGGTTAAACACTTCAGAAATGTATTCCGGGGATTATTTCATATTTAGATTTTCTTTCCACCTCAGCCACTCTTGTGACTGTCTTCACTGTCTTTGTTTTAAGAGGAGTAGCAGGAATTAATCACAAAGAATGACACGAGTTACGTTCCGCCGAGGAACCCAACACGGCCACATTTGTCTAGTTAGCATGGGGGGGGGTGACTTTATTAATCAGTCCTTCTGATTAATTGTTATAAAGTGTCACCCATAAATTCTCTTTCAATTTAATAATCCTTGCAGAAGACTTAACAATTTCCCCAGTGATTTGAGTTTTACTGAGGGGCCGTACTAAATGAAGCAGCGACACAAATGGCTTGTAGGAGCTCAGGCACTTGCATGGACACCCGTCCTACAGGTAACAGTTCTGAGGCATCTGTCTTCTGAAGAGATCTGCAGAAAAGTGATGGAAAAGGGAAAATCACGCACAAAACAACCTACAAAATAGGTCTGATATCAGTGCATTTCCTCCACAGGCTTGAGACCGTACGTCTAACGAAAATATTTTCCTAAAATTCACTAACCCATTACTGCATTTGCACTTTCAAAGACTCAATAAAATCGAAACCTTGGATCCAAATAATATTCAATGCATAAAAATGATTCTTTAGGAAAGACACCTAGAGGGGCCCTTGTGCTGTGCCGTGAGGAACCCCATGTTCCACATAAAACCATTCACTTCCGTACACGTGGGCCGTGGCAGCCATCCAGTAGGGCTTATTATGAGGCCGGTGTTTGTCTTTTGCATACATCTCGGGTAGAGAATACCTTTCCTTGGGGTCACCAGTGGCTTTCATCCCTCTTTTCATCAGCTTGCAGTGGCAGGATTTCCTGTTTATGAAGCCATGCTCCTGTGGGTTTCCAGTGTGGGGTGTGTAAAATGGAATGCTGCACCCGTCTCATGCTGAGATCTGAGCACAGTAAGAGAGAATATCACGTTCAGGCCCAGCTGGCTGGCTGGCGTCTATGACGAGATATTAAGTCCCGCCTCCTAAAGACAGGCAGGTCCTTGCAGCTCCGGCCCAAACCTTTCCCTTCAGCTAGCAGATGCCACGGCGACCAAGGACAATGGTATCTGCGAGCGTCAAGGTGGACGTCGTTTATCAAGGCATATCTGTAATGGAAGAGCTCTCTGGCAGTGGTCATCAGGACAGAAAGCGAAGACTCATAAAGCTCAGCTGATAGACGGTCAGGAGGAAGCGGATAAAGAAAGACAAAGTTCATGTCATGACGCCTCACTGTGCAGCATGACAGAGTACCTTGCTTTGCCCTGTCCGGTCCTGTACGCATTTGGACCAGGCAATGAGCAGCATAGTCAGCAATAAGTCAACATGCATGTCAGGAATCTAGTGGATCTATGCTGCGCTGTATGTTTAACACAAAGCAGGGGAACCTTATGACAAAGTCCTCACAGTGACACGCAAAACTGCAGATAACTATAAGGAATTAAGAAGTTCAGAACAGTGCATGTTATTTCACAGTGCCTTGTCACAACATTTAGATCCTCTCTATTAAGGAATATTTAGTCAAACAACATTTTTTAGGCACCTTTCTATTTGAATGTGAATGCATAAACTGAAAGTTCATGATTAGGTTTTCTTGACATTTGGTATAACTTAAATAATTATTGTATTTACATATGCCTCTGTGTGTTCATTGTATATATATTTAGATGGCGAGCTGATGGTGATTCTTACAGCCGTCATTTTTCAACCAGTTCTACAGGCTGTCAGTAGAATTCAAGCCAGATTTCTGGCTGAGTGGCTCAAGGACGTTCAGCTCCGTATACCTGTGCCACTCATACCTGTTCCCACAAATGTTCTGCTCATAGGGGCTTTGAGTCATCTCTAACGGACTGAAACCCTCACGTCTTTTTCCTCTGATCCTTTACAATCCCTGCCATGATGGGACATGCATGGGACAATCCAGTAGCTTCCATGGTCGACTCAGATCTTTGGTTACTGCGTGCATTAAGAGATTTTGCTTAATTTATCATTGTGATTTTATATTGATGACAGGAGAGTCAAACCATTCCGTAAAGTCTTCTCTAACACATCCCAAAGCCTTGTGGTTAATGTAAGGGCCCTATGGGGACCAATGCATGTGCGGAAATGATTCCTCATGTTTCCTGATCCATCTTTTCATAATTCAAGCCCGATGAATCTTTGCATTGTCGTCCTGGAATGTGCCTGTGCTGTCACAGAAGAACCTCGTCATTCAGTAGATTCAGGTACTCAACTGACTTCATTTTATTGCGGCGTAGTGTTGCTGACCCTAGACCAGACCAGATTTTCTCACTGAAATTCAAACGGCAACTTTTTTTTTAGACAGGCAGTGTCTAAATCAGTCTCTGATTGGCCTGTGTCACTCATGATGCTTTTACGCTTAGATTGAAAAAAGTACAAATTCGGTCTCCTGGGAATGCCAGGTCCAGAGAGTACAATTCCAGACCAGGATTTTGTTTCAACCAACCAGTTAAGTATAAAGAGTCACAGTCACAGAGTACTCAACTGGTTGGTTGAAACAAAATCCTGGTCTGGATTTGTACTCTCTGAACCTGAAATCACCACCTCTGCTTACCAGACAGTCACACAAACTACATAACAGAAGCAGGGATCTTCAACCTGTCCATACACAGACAAACATGCCGGTGGCAAGACTCAACTGTGTCTGTGGCAAAATGTTTTGATTGAAACAAAAAAAAAAACATGGAGGCCACATTTTTAAAAACCATATGTGCGTTGAAAATTGCATTTTGGTAAAAATGTCTGTCAGAGGTCACCACAGCATTGTCCCATGAACTGAAGTGTCCTGGGTGAAGTTGAGTCAGGTTAGGTGACTGTAAATGTTACTCCAGGAGGGACAGCGAAAGAAGCTGCATGACACGTGGGCAGGAGGAAGGAACAGTGACTTTATTTGGGGATGGGGGTCATTATAACAAAAGCAGTGGGGAGGAACGAAAACAAAAGACAGCCGTTTGGGCGTCAGCACGGGGGAAAGACACACACCAAAAACAACAGAGCCGTCAGCGGGTCGCGGAAAGGCTACAGCCGAGTGCAGGGTCAGGAATCAGGGTCCGGCCATGTTTACCAGGGGCGACAGGAAGAAACCTGGATGCTACACAGCGATCAGAAAGTGACTCTG
This sequence comes from Paramormyrops kingsleyae, assembly GCF_048594095.1. Taxonomy (NCBI): domain Eukaryota; kingdom Metazoa; phylum Chordata; class Actinopteri; order Osteoglossiformes; family Mormyridae; genus Paramormyrops; species Paramormyrops kingsleyae. The sequence goes on along the minus strand of NC_132819.1, from coordinate 17,835,266 downwards.
CTCGGCACCGTGACATCCATGCCCCCGGACCCCACCCTCTCATACCACAGCGTGGCATGTATGAATAATATTATGTCATATATTTGCTTTTTCCTCAAAGTCCTATGTTAGCAGGGATTAACACTTTCACATAGCTCTATATTCATTATATATCTGTGTGTGTGTGTGTGTGAGAGAGAGAGAGAGAGAGAGAGAGAGAGAGAGAGAGAAATCCAGGAATATATCACCTTGTGGGGACCAAATGTAAAAGTAAGGGCTGGGTAGGGATTAAAGTCGTCATTTTTGGATGTTGGTTTTCCCCATAGAAATGAATGGACAGTCCCCACAAAGATATGCATACAAATGTGTGTGTGTGTAATGTATATAAAATGTCATTAATGTATTCATTATTTTATTCATTAAAAATGGTTCATTTATGGTTTCTTACTAGACAAATGAAATGCAGTGTTTCACAAAGGCAAGAACTTGCTAGCTGCTAACTTGAGAGAATGAAGTTCCAGTCATTAGCCTTCTCCTCTCCTGCCAAATTAAAAAATAATAAAACATATAATTCCTCCCAGAATTCCTGCTTCACAGGTAAACGTTCAGCGGTCCCAACACAAGGAATTGACGCTGTTTGTCCGATCTGCTGAATGAAGTCTAATTAGACGCGTCTAATGTTCAAAACGCTTTCCACACAGGGCACATTTTTGTTTAAATTTTTGTCAGTTTTTTTTCCCTCCTTCAGCTTAATTAGCTAACATTTGTCGCAGCTTCCCTGCTCTCCGTTTGTTTATCTTCCCGTCAGGACTGACACTGGCCAATTAGTACAGTGAATTGTTTAGCCTACTCTGCGTGCAGAACGCAGGGGAAAGTGAGATGTTTGCTTAGAGCCCTCAGGAAGTGCAGGGTGTAGGGGAGGAAGAGCATGTAGGGGGCGCCATGCTGTGGGTAAAATACACCGGGGAGGGTGGTGTGCTTCATCTCCGGGCTCCTCCGCTCTTTACAAAATCAACAGTGCTCAGTGTTTCGGGATCCAAAAAAAAAAGGGTGAAATATATAATTACTTTTTTTTTTCATCTCCAGGTTAAGTTCTGGAGTGAGCCATTATGATGGTATTTAAAAGAACAATAATTGAAAAAATATATGTTGTGAAGACAATTATTACATCATAGTAGGATTTACATGACTTAATACAAAATTATATATAATATAATATAATAATTATTTTGTAATTGATATTATTATTATATTACTATTTTGTCCATTATCCACTTCTGGTCAGTGTTGCATATATTAAATGATTCCACTACACTTTTGCAGGAATGAAGCAATCATGTAATGCATGCAACTTTTTACCTTGTAGGGACATTTTTTTTCAGTCCCCACAAGGGGAAACTCAATTTTATAAAAATGTATGAATGCAATCAAAAAAACGAAAATATCAAAAGTGTTGTGTTTTGTTTGGTAACTTATGGTTAAGGTTAGTGCTTGGTAGGGGTTAAGGACGTCATGTTGGGATTAGGGTTTTGCCCATAGAAATGAATGGAGAGTCCCCACAAAGATGCAAATACAAACATGTTTGTGTGTGTGTGTGCATGTGCGTGGGAGTCTGGTGCTGTGGGGTAGCCCGTCTTTTGTTTAATGGAAAATGTCTGCCCATTAATTCTCTCTCCAAACGTCTTCAGTGTCCATTGTTATGCTGGAATTAGAATATTTATCTCTGGGTGACATTGCCAGCATGATTGATGGCTCCTACACGGAATGCCCCTCTGTTTGAAGTGTGTGTATCTCCCTGCGTTAAGCGATCGGCCTCAGCTTCGCATGCAGAGGCACATTACGGCAGAGAGGCCCATCCATTGCCTGGAAGCGGTGAGACTCCCCACCTAGACTGCACTCCAGCACCAGCTCACCGACATCAGTCAAGGTCTACTGAAAAAGACAAATCGATGTGCTGCAATAATGATGGATCAAACAGCTTTGCATAATGAATAAATACATTTATTTTCCTCGAGCGCTATCAGGTACTGTGCGAAATATCTCTTATAAAGCCAAACAATAATTTGGAAACGTAGACTAATGTCAACAACCCACACAATGGTGGCCCTAGCTACTGACTTTTGTATCATTCGAAGTAAGACATTTTTTTTTTGTTTTGTTTGTTCCTCTATTTCAGTGTTTCCCAATCTGGGGACCCACAGCCAGTCCACGTTTTTGCTCCCTCCAAGCTCCCTGCCAGGTAGTTAATACTTCTGGGGAGCTGGGAGGGAGCAAAAAAGCAAAAACATGGACTGCTGTGGGTCCCCAAGGACCGGATTGGAAAACAGTGCTCTATCTGAAGTTACTATCATCCCTGTAAGCACACGCATGACCATCAAGGTTATATTTACAATGGTCTACAGCCCAGCACCTAAAGAAAATTAATTAATGTTTTTAGAAAATCAACATTTTGCTTTTCCGTTAATATGCAGTAGACCAAGAAGCTTGCTATTCACGTGTTTTTTTCTGTTTAAAATTATATTACATAATTGAAGCTGATCAGCAGTTTCAGCTAACTCTCCTGAGCATGACATCACTTTATATGATTACCTTCATTAGAGGTGAATTCAAAATCAAATATCACAGGAACGTCTGGTAATACAGCAATCATCATGCTTATGACTTTTCTTTTGTTTCCGGAAAATTCTGCACAGCAGGGGAACCTGTATTGTCTTTAATTCACCCCCAGCCAAAAGTTGTATGTCATGCACTGCTGATGCTCACTAAAGACCAGGATGTGACGATGAGGATTGGTTCATAAAATAGCAGGTTATATATTTTTTTTTTAAAACTTAGTCAAAATAACCTAAGGGTATATAAATATATAAAGTGAGAATATGATAGAATGATAAATCCTTTATTTGCGTTCTGCACAAGTACATTGGAATTCATCTCTTTCCCGATCTCGTCATGCTCTCCATGGCTTAGGGTCATGCCACATGTTTGGCCAATGTGTGGCGCCGCTGGAGCTGGGGGTTAAGGGCCTTGATCAAGGGCCTAGGGACATCTAACTATTCTGCCGGGGCTCAAACAGAGACTTAGCCCACTGAGCTACTCACCGCTAATCAGCCGTATTTGCTCTCCACTAATCAACCGTATCAGGGGAGATTATAAACTAAGATTATATACTGTTATATATACTGTTATATACTGTTTGTCAGGCTTTTACTGTTTAACAACACACATAGACGCGCTCAGTTTGTCTGTGTATTCCTCCGCACTCCCGTATATCCCATAAATCTCCTTCACCCTCTTCCCGCTCTCTCGAGGGCAGAGCGCAGTGGACGGGGAGAGTGACCAGGCGCTATCGGGACCTCGCGGACGCCAGGCTGCTCGGGGCCTCGCCGCACGAGACCGGGAAAGGTGAGCACCAAGCATACGGTGCCCATGGAGGGAGCTATGTGACATCTGTCAGGAATGGGGGGCGGGGGGGGGGGGAATGAGACGCAGCCCCCTCTCTGGCCGGGGTCACATCTCACGCCGCAGTTGCTAAAGTTGTCACGACACCGTGACACTTCTTTGGCAGGGAAGGCCGGCGACATAAACGAACGCAGCTTTCTGAATAAATGTATCTGAAATTATTGTTCGTTCCGCTGGAGGGGCCACCTTGTTCGCCGACGCATCCTTATTCTCATGTCAGGTTATTTGTTTATTTTATTTGATCTCGCCGGCTTATATATTTATTTTGTCTGCCCCCGGTACACGCCACGGTACAGGAAGTTGGCGGCTCCGTATGATTGGCAAGGTCGAGAGGGGAAGGTGGCGGGAGGAAAACGGACAAAACAAACGAAAAACAACAGTGGAAAATATGCTGAGAGTCTCTCCTGAAATCCGTGTCTTTGTTTCCTGTTTTCTTTATCGTCTTGTCCTCCACTCCATATGGTAACATCGCTTAAAAGGCAGAGCCTGGCTACCAGTAAGAAGCGAGCCTTGTGATTTTAAACAAGTGTATTAAAACAGATCTGCGTATTATTAAATATGAAAAAGTGAAAGGATTTGGATAAGTTTTGAATCTTCTCCATACGAATGGTTGGCAAAATTTACAAATAGCCTAGGATGTCAGCTTACAGAAGGGCGTAGAAAATAAAGTATTTTTTGCAGCTCAGACTTTGAAATAAATTTTTATTTAGAGTGAAACAATTCTGTGGTGCTTAATACCTAAACCTGCTTTGGGGCAACCGGCCCGAGCGACTTAGCCGAAAGCCGCAAGATTCTGCATCGACGTTAGAATGGACCATAAAAGTGCCGCTTTCTCTCCTTATTGCTGTTTTTGCCCCCCCCACACCCCCAGAGTCTTTTTTTAAAGACGACAAAGAGGCGGAAAGTCGTGCTGGTTGCCACGGCTGCCTGAACGTGGCGCCCGTGGGTGGCGGGAGACTCCTCTCTGCCACCTTGGGCGGCCTTCGGCGTTTCGCTCGGGGCTCAATATCAGCATCACAGCACCTTCTGTCACCCTAAGGCGCTAATCTCTCCCGGTTAGCGTCAAGCGCCTGAGGCTGTTCTATCGCAAATATTACGTGTTTATTGGCCAAATAAAACAAGAGTGGGAACAAACAAAAAAAGCATTTTTATAAGCTGCTTAATGCTTCTTAAAGGGATAATGAACTTTTCTTCCATAATATACAGAACTGTATATATATCCATCCAATGAGGTCATGCATGTCATGGCATTTTCTGCTTTTATGTGTATGTGTGTATATGACCCAGACTTGAGGTTTAGCAAAACAGCAGACCAGGCTTCTGATGCTCCAGATGACCGGCTGCGTATTGGCTCTAAAGCGATTAGCTGAACGAGCTGTGATCGCTTCAGATGACTCCCCATTCATGGCCGTCACGTTTCGTTCGAGCGCGGAATGCGCTCACCGCGTCCCTCCGAAACGCTTCCGCCGGGCCCTTGTAATCTTCACAATTACAAGTTCAGATGGAAAGTTAACACAGGCTCTGATGACCTGAACACTGCTTTCAAAGCCCGTTCCATCCTCAGATCGGATCTCCTCTGTAATTTGCGGTCAGCCATGCGTGGGGCCGCGGTCTTAGTGTTGGGCGTGCGCCCCCACCCCCACTCGGCCCCATGTCAACGGCAGAGCGCTGAGTCTGACACAAGGGTGGAATATAAAGGACTGAGAAATGGAAGGATTAAAAAAAAAAAAAACAACAACAACAGCATCATCTGTGACATTCTGTGGCGCTTGACCTCACCAGCCGGGACTCTCTGCAGCCCCCGCGTGGAGATTCATCGTGAGATGGCAGCCCCCCCCCCCCAAAAAGGACTGCAGGCCTCCAGTCTGTCCCCTGAGCCGCTCCCGGTCCAGCTACATGGCGCCCACACCATCGGAAAGTCTGCTGATTGCAAGAACAGTCCCTCAGAGAGGCCTGTGGAAAGGCTCCGATATTTAGTTGTTTTTAATCATTTATATTTCTGGCCATTTGTCATGGGAGCTTTTAAATATCAGCTGAAAATAACTAAATAATAAACATAATTCGTTGAATGTTGATTGATTGATTGAATTATTTATTTATCCACCTGCAGCCAATCCCAGGGAGCACAGGGCACAGGGCTGGGGTACATCCAGCCAATCACAGGGCACATACATACGCACACATTCAGTCATACACTACAAGACATTAATTAGCTTAACTGTAAACAGCATCGTGTCATCGTGTCACTGTTTGATCACGGTACGGAGTGACGTTATTCCATGCCTACACGGCCGACAGACATTCCATAAATGCGGATGCTGAAAAGATCAGCGTCTGTGTAACTTTATGGGTTAAACTGTTCAGTCGCAAAAAAAAAAAAGACGACTGTTCCACTTCATACTTCTTAAGCTCCTACCAAAAGCAGGGAATTCGTTGGATTTAATTTTGCGCCTTTATCTTGTTTCCTCTGTCCAGATTTATTTAAGGATTTAAATGTGCTCCCCAAAGAAATGCAAGACCATTAGATTCTTATTATAAAAATACTATAGACCTTTCAGAAGCATTGGTACCGTAGGCTCAGAAACTTATTTTATTTTGGCTTTGACATCCAGTGCAGCTTACTATATTATTAACATATGCCAGTCTTAATAAAAGTACTGTGTCACTTTATTAAAAAATTTAAGTACAACAATATAATTTTTATGATCCTGTAAAGGAGGGGGTGGTGAATATTCATTTTTTAATGCACAGTGAACCTTTTGAAGTGACCGCAATAGATTACATAATAGATTTCTGCTTTGTGTGAACCCAACGCGCTATATTTTAGCCAATATCCTGCACTCCATTTAAATTCCTTTTTTTGTCCATCTCTGCATCGTAGGACTGAGAATAACAGCTTGTGGGATCTGTGGCTCCCTGCCTGTTCTGAAGGCTGCAAGAGGGTGATGATTTTGGGGGGTGGGTGGATGGGGGGGGGGCCTGTGTTTGTTCTTGTCCTATGCCTAATTTAATGACTCCATAATGATGCCTCAGTTTTGCATCAAAGAGAATCCCCCCCCCCCCCAAACAGCCTCAGAGGAGCCCCTGAGCTGGGCTCCCAATGCTACTCTATGCACCCCCTGATTAGCGATAAAATGCTAACGCTAAAATTATTCATTATGTGAGAGCAGGTAGCTTCGGTGGCACTGGCTGGCCTCACATCGTCACTGCACTGCACTGCACGTCTGATTGTGCCCATACCTGCATGTGTCCTCCTTGTGATGTAGCTGCCTTTCTCCAGATCTTCTCATCTTCTCTCACATTGCAAATAGGCACTTTTTTGAAATACCTTCTGAGAAATATCTACCTGCACGAATGAATAAAAACTGTAACTCCACATAAAATAGATTTTTTTTAACATTATTACTAATTTCCATCTATCTTCCAACTGTTTGTCCTGGACAGAGTTTCAGGATAATTATTATTCTGTAATTTTGACCCAGACACCCAAGTCGCTTTTGTTCTCTGACCTGAGTCTCTCTGTCCCTGCATTCCTGCCTCAACCCGCTGTCTGTCCCCATCACCGGAGCCCCTCTGGATGAATGACAGTGGCCAAAACTGAGATAAAATGAAATGGCAATAACTTAACTGCCAAAAGAGTATAATCTGGTGACTTATGGGGGTCCCTGAGGACTGAATCAGGAGACAGAGTTCTAGATAATTGATAGATAGATAGATAGATAGATAGATAGATAGATAGATAGATAGATAGATAGATAGATAGATAGATAGATAGATAGATATTTTATTACATTACTCTCTATTGCCTGGTGGAATCTCTAACAGTAACACCTGTGAAGGGCAGTTGCCCACGTGCAGTGGAGGTGCCCTACGTGTGGCCCGTGGAAGGTGGCAATCAGGGGGTGGTCTTGTCAGGCTCAGTCTGACAGACCTCCCATATCAAGCTGGAATCAATTAGATCCCTATCCAGAAGCCACACTTGTCTTTTAGTCCATAACACAACCAGTCAAGTGATTACTGGAGACCCTTCTGAGCCCTGAGAGAATCCAGGGGAGGAGACGGCATCACAAGGGAGGCTACAAGACTGACAGGTTCTGGTTTAAATAAGAAAAGACGCAGGAGAAATATGATAACGAGGCTGGCAGAGCAAGACAGTGTGTTACCAAGTTAATAATAGCAAGCTATATGAGAGCATTCCTACATAGTTCAGTGCTAATTTACGAGACTCATTGCTCAGGGCAGAATGGGGAATCTGAATGGCAAAGGCGAGCTATTTTATTGTTTTAAAGGTTTTGCGTCTAACAGAGTTTGTGATTGTTTACTATAACGCATCCACTCGTCCTCTGTCAAAGGAAGGTCTGTAGGAAACAGAACAGGTTAATAGCCCAAGACACATTGGAAGGGAATATGTACTGTAACAGAGCTGATTAAGGAGTTACGGATTATGGATATGATTACAGAGTGCGCATGCAATTTATTCTCTAGAAGACTGTAAAAACCCATAGAAAATGTGTTAGATATGGCTTTTTTCAGACAGTAAAAAGATGAGGAGGCCATCCAGGTTTACTAACCCGAACCTTACCACATCATTTACAAAAGTGCAAAACGTGGCAGGGGCATTGACGAAGGGCCAAAGGGCAATATATTCATAATGCCCCTACACTATTGTTAAACACCATTTTCCAATCTCCTCTCCCCCCATCTACAGACTAGATTGTAATTGTACCATAAATTTAAGTTATATCTCCTAGCTGCCCCTAAATAGTTTTATGGTAACAGATATGTGAAATAGAGTACCTGTTTTGAACTAGGGTAGCACGGAATACTCGTTAATCGATACGAGGCCTCGATGTTGTTTTGCAACCAAGAAAATTTGTACCCTGCCAGGAGAGATAGACAGATAGATGATAGCAGGTTTGTAGAGCCCTGGTTATGTAGTTTCTCTTAGCCTGGGATTGAGGGAAGGATATTGGATAAATACAGCCTCAAGGGGCAGTAGTGCCTGGCAATAGATCAACTGAACATCATGTGTTCCATGCAGCAGTACTGAAGAGACTAGATGTAGAGGTATGGTGACCTGATCTCCATATGTCTGGTCTCCTACCTAAAATGATAAATTGTATATTAAGCTTACAGCTACAAGATAGCTGCCAGGATTCAGCTAAAGATGTTCGTGAGGTGTGCTTGGACATCTGCTGCGAAATATCCTAATAGCAGTCTCTAATGCTTTGAAAATATTGAGGTATGTGTAGGTGCAGAGAGCCAAACTGTACATGTAGTCATATGATCCAAGGTCGGAAATCAAACAAACAAGGTACAGATGGACAGGCAGTAATTAAAGTCAAAAAGGCAGGTGGAGTTTATACCTGAAGAGTGAAATAAGGAAGCTGAGACACTGAACTTGTAAAAGAGGCCTCAAGACCTATCAATAACCTGCAGGACTGTATATGTTGATGCAGCGACATGGAAATGCATGCATCTCTAAGACTACAAAGCTTAGTTGTAATGTGGCAAGAACGTGGAAGCACAACTTTAGCACTGCCTTCTCCGTGTGTGAACCCCCACACGTCGAAAGCAAAATTAGACTGAAATAAACTCAACAGCCACTTCATGCTAACAGGCAGGTCCCACATACAGGGAATTATGTGCCGGCGAATCAGTACATAAAGCGTGCAAATGAGGTTAACTCAATCCATTACTGTTCGAGAATGTGCGATGTGTGTGACCTAAGAGATTTTGAATGTTGTTATGATTGTTGGTGCCGGACGTGCTAGTTCTAGTCACTATCCTACCATTTTCACACGGTACAGTGCATATAGCATATGGAGGATGGTGCAATAAACAAAATAGATATAGCTAGTGCTGGTTCTGAGGAAAAAACACCTTGTTAATATCAGTGATCAGAGCAGAATGGCCAACAGAAATGCTCAAACATAATGTGTGTCACCTAACTCAAAAACGTGCTTTTTGCATTGGCTTGCCTTTGTTACTCTGTTCTTCTGACACAGATGTTGCGGTTACTTGCTGTACCTCTTGTGTTGGCAAACAGTATCAGACATGGTGAACCAGGGACCTGTCAGTTATTTCAGGTCCCTTTGTTTGACTGCAAAAGGAGCTTCCTGTTCGCAGGTCATCTGTGTTTCAAAGGAATCTGCCTCTCGCTGAAAGGAGACTGTATGAGCAAGTGGAAGATTTGTCCGTATTTTTGCTAACTGCTTCATGTTAGAGTCTTTTCAAAAGAGTGAGCAGCCTAAACAGTTGCTTTCTTTTGCACTTTCATGCAAACACAAAATGCCCGGTGATGCAGCACTGATATATAAGGTTAAACTGCTAATTACATTTTTTTCATATTTTTTTTGTTGCATAGCTAAATTGCTAATTTGTAATAATTAAAGCTTTTTTGTTTTACATCTGTATAATTGTTTAAACTGTGAATCAGTTTAGGAAACACTTTAAATAAACTTTTCATTACTTGCTTTGTTGGGGTTTATCTTATGGCGACAAACCAAGATTGTTCCGGTTAATGAGTTCGTTTGAGTGGAACCAGCAGGCCCATTGCTACCGCATGGCTGACAAGGATCGGAAAAGGGGATATTGCTCTATTTCCATCAATAAATGGATAAATTACAGTTTCTGTACAAACAAAAGTAAAATTGTGTTAAAAATGTATTTTCAGTCAAACAGTGTGCTGGGAGCCAGCTTTGTTCATAGTCTCATCAGAGATATCCAACAGTGACTTTCATTCGACTCTCAGTATGTGTCACGCGTTAATTAGATAAATGCATACATACAATTGCCTGTGATTATATACTGTGACTACCAGAACAAAGTCACAACTAGTGAGAATAGCCTTAAAGAAGAAGCCTTTATCTTGAGGTGTGACACAAATTATGGTTGTCTTTGAAGCTTATTTATGAAATTTCATCTGCCCTCCTGTGGTTAGAGAATAATGCATTATTTATTAAATGTATGGACATTTCAAATGCAGCTTTTTTTTTTAATCACACAAAATTAAGCGAAAGGCCAATTATTTTTGCCCTGCTTCTGGAGCCCTAACATGTAACAGCTCATTACTATTCAAGACAACATACAAACAGTTTGCTATCTACTGCAGGTCCACCCAGCCCATCTGATGCTCGCTAAATGGTGGAGCTCCCTTGCCAGACGTCTTTTGCAAACCGCGTTGTCACCGGAGGAACCGGGATATCCCACTATTGTCAGCTAAGCTAATTACGCCCAGTCAAAGTTAACGCTAGGGTGCCACCATTGTGCCAAAGCCATAGAAGGCTGTTAGTCAAGTCCAAGACATTCACATGAAAGTGACTGGATGTCTGATTTCACCGTGTGATCCTTGGCGATCTGGTCTTTGTTGGGTGTGCTGGAATCTTTGTTGCCAAGGGTTTTGGGTTTCAGGGTAAGAATAGGCTGGTCTGGACACAAGGCGCTGAGGATCAGATGATCTGTGTGTCCCCAGAGACCTGGTAAGGATGGCCTAGTTTGCCCAGGGCCTGGAGTCTGGAGTGGTTTAGCAAAGGAGGGTATTGCTTTGAAAAAGCTAACAAGGACATGACAGGAAAAAGATGTGTGATGTTTAATTTTTTTGATTCTGTCAGTAACTGTAAGAGAAAAAAAAATTGGCAGAAGTCACACATCTACTCGTGCTCAAAAAGGAATCAATCAGAAGAGATCTTCTGATCCACTGTAGGGATACTCAGTGATGGCTTTCCACCTCTCCATCACTCCACATCGCTCCACATCACTCCATCCTGGCTATAATAATGCCCGAGAGCCATCAGAACTGACAGCGAGTATCTCCATTCTTCAAGCATGAGATATAATATCCCTTCTCACTATGAATTGCTGGTTGTAGCTCATAATGACATTAAGGGATACTTTTTACTGTACCAGAAAGCTGAGTTTGCAGTGAATCGCTTAACGCTGCCTTTGTATTCATCCGTTTCCCTCTTTTGCCATAAGTAGAGGAGTATACTGCTGTCCTCCTGTTGACTCATGGGATGAGGTAGCCGATACTTTAATAAATCCCATATGCATACATACTGTGTTTGAAAACATCCATTTTGCATTTCGCTTCTCACATTATGCTTATATTTGTATGCGTGCTGTTCTTTGTCTGGCATAGTCGCACCCTGCTACTTTACTATGGTACGGCCCACATCCGTGTCCCGATGTGTAAACTTCTAATAAGTAAGTAGAGAATTCACCCGCAAGACGGAGATGTGATGAATCTGGTAATGAGCACATCCAGACTGACAAATAGACAGTGAAAGTCGTCGCCGCTTAAGCCAGGTCAGCACTCGCGATAAAGAAGCATGCAGCTCTATGTGTTTAAAGTATGGAGTTAAAAAGTGACATTTGAGGGGCACTTTACAAAACTCGCTCGGCAAAAGATCTTCTGTATCACCTAAAGAGCCTTTGTCAGTCATTGGAAAGCTGTCGCCTTCCGGTGAGATACTGCAGGGCCCCTGTATGACAGGTTGGAATTAATGAGTAGAGCGTGACGGCAGGGAGGCAGTTGAGAAAAGAGGGCGGGACGGGGAAAAGCCTTTTGTCTTGTGTAGATAAATCTCTTCTGGGCAAGGGTTGTGAAGGCGCTTGCTGCTGCGATTCAAAGCAAAGCAGACAAATATTGTTTTTAATAGGGGGGAGAGGAACGGATGCGTGCAAAGCCCCGCGTGCAAACCGCCTAGTTTATTTGGGCTCTGCTCGCATTAGCATTTCCGTGGTCCGTAGTTTCGGCCTTAATTTGAGCAATTTGTATGGTAGCCGAATCAATGGCAAGCTCCTCGGAGCCATACCCGGTCATCATCGCCTCCGTTCAGAAAAGTGAGGCCTTTCTTCTTCCGCACGTTCGTGTGGGAGTGACGTCTTCCCCCCCCCCCCCCACCAGCCCCGCTTGCTCATCTGCATGGAGGGAAAGCCGCAGTGAGCCGCCTTCTTTATGTTACTTTCCAACCAGAGGATGAACCTGCCTCTTGTCTGACAGCCTCTCCTTGGGTAGCACTCAAATCGGATGCTATCGGCACAGACAAAGGGGCATCCTGAAGCCTGGGGGAGATGGCAGCCGGTGTACCCAGGGACTGCGGTGGTTCCGTCGTCGCGGATTGAAAGGAGACAGCGCTCCCCTCGGGAGAGGTCACCACAGATGTCACCACGTGCCACGGCGCGTGGGCCACCAACAGCGCCCGTCACTCTGAGCAGCCATGGCAACCAAAGGCCGATCTCTCCCGGAGTATCGAGCCCGGCGTTCCGTGGGAATGCCGCGGACACGGCACCTCGGCGAGAAAACCCCTCCTTCCCTTCCCGCCAAAAGATCCCGTGTGGGTTGCCGCCGTCTTCCCCGCGACGCACTCGCTTTCCGGGAGCCGATGCGGCCCGCTCGACGGAGACGTGCTTGCAAACGTCTTGTTTTCTGTCGATGTAACAATTTGTGTTAAGCGGGAACGAACACGCGCCTCCGCGGCTCGGAAATTAGTTGCGGCGATGTTTTTGCATCTCAATTAAGCCGGGAAAACAATGGGGAGCGGCAGGGGAGGGACGCCGTGAGTGTCAGAGGGAGACGGCGTGTGACATTTCGTGTAGATTCTCCCTCACCATGACCAGGCACGCCAAACACCGCCTCTTATCATCCCCTTTTGTTCCAGAGCAACACTCAACATCTCCATTGTGTCACTAACCTTTGCAAATGTAATTTATATAAACTTAAAGCCATTCGGGCTTCAGAGTGATAAATGTCACATTCGCCTTTTCGGCGTCGACGTCACGATCGACGGTCAACAACATCTGCCAACGTCATCCAAATCTCAAAATCCGTCGCTTTTTGCTCCAAGACCAGACGCATGACCTTGATCTATAGGGGAGCTGTTTAATTTTTTTTTATTTTTTTCTCCGAGATGCACGACACTCCTCATATTTAATGAGCTGAGAAGATCTTTCAGGGCTCTTCAGTTACCCCAGGGAGCCTAAATTCAGCGTTTGTCATATGCTCTGCCCTGGACAAGTCACCTGTATTGTGGACAGCTTTCTATTAATAAGCTGAATGTCAGGGAATTTGCATGTCCTCCTGACGGAAAAAGCCTCATCTGACAACCTACATAATCAGGTATACTCTCTCCAAAGGCAGTTCTAAAACTGTGTCAGTCAGCAAGTTGGAAGTCTAAACGGAAAAGGCCGCACAATTCGGCAGCGAATGAAAGGCGAAAACAACAGGAGCGCAATTCGAGGGGCATCGCTGATTTAAATGAGTAAATCTCTGCATACCTATTTTCATCGGGGGGGGCTGGGAATCCAGAGTGAGTCTATCAGCTTGGCACCTGCTCCGCAACATTCATGATGAAGCAAAGGTTGTCTTCATTAAGAGCATTAATATTCATGACGCATGGTAATTTTGACACAGAAAAGGTCTCAGTAACCTTTTCTTGTGTGAGAATTTTTTACTTCTCAAGGAAATTAGAGTCCAGCAATGACTTAATTAATGCTTGGTTTCTTCACTGGAGTTTGAGGGGCTGTCAGTTTGGGTCTGCGGTACCTGTCAGCCCGTGAGGAGACTTGCGGGTGAGCGGGAGTGAGGGAGAGGAGGAGATGCAGTGCCAGAAGCACATGGAGAAGAAGCCGGTGCACTTTCCGGACTCATACGCTTGTCATTCTTTTTTTCCCTCCTATTTTTTCAAACCCCGTTGTTCCTTCAGATGTCCTTTAGGAGTGTTAGCTGCTCAAACTGGGTCTTTTATCAGCCTCTCTGTGCCTACGGATGCACTCTGCCCCCATACATGGCATGTGTTTATCTACATCTGGCTGTTTTGTACCTATATATAGTATGCCAGTGCCTATATATGTAATTTGTGTATATATGGAATCTGTGTACGTTTGTATAGTTTTATTTGTTCCAGAGGCGAATTAAGTGAAAAAATGGGCTTCTACTGACTATTTGTCATGCTCATCTATAAAGTATTTAAATGAAATATTTACTTAATAAACACATTCATTTCTGTAATACTATCATTTTTGCCAACAAGTCGTTTTCAGTGGGGTATTTATTTCTAGAAACAGGCACTAAAATTAGTCCCTTTTAATCTGGGTATATTTTTTTAAATGGTTCAGTTTCCGGAACTTTCCCGATGTCCCGATAACGTTATTTGTTATGTGCGTGCCATCTTGATAAAACCGGTCATGAATGGCAGCCATCTTCATGATGAATGTTAAAAAATGTAAATGCATCTTACATAATCCTTATCTGAGGGGTTCCGCTCATTAATTCCTCACAGTTGCTGCTTTTCTGTTGAAGAGAGACTCTCTGCCACCCGAAAATAGATACAGGGCCGCGACTGAGCGTTACGCAAACGTTCAGATGGACGCTGCTCACGCCAGCAGACGATTCTCGAACTCCATCTGGACAGGCGTGCACAAACGGCTTTACTTGCGCTCTCCGAACGACAACATCTTAATATAGCTACGGATGAATAATTATTTGCTTCGCACTGATGCTGACCGGGTTCAGCTTGCGTACGTTTGCGAGGAGAGTCGACCGTAAGGATTTAACATGGCGGATGAGGCATATTCCTTTCCAAATTGATTCATGTGGCACGTTAAAGGAGACAAAACACGGAAACCTCAGTACGCGTGCATCTCGCACCCTCACATACAAACAGGTCTTTGCTGGCGAGACGTTACATTTTTTTCCTCCACCCCCCCTCCACGTCAGACAGTAAAAAATGTGAACATAAGGTAGGATTTTCTTTATCATGTCCCATAAAAATAGCAATTTGCTGGAGCCCTTGTAGCACAATATGGAAGACGGCGTATTTTACTGATAATGTTGAGATGACAGATAGTTCTATACCAGGAGGTTTCAGTTGTGTCTGGTTGCCGACGTAATAAATTGCACGAGAAGGGAGGATCGGGAGACGGAGGACGGAGAGGGAGAGCCGACTCCTCCTCCAAAAAGCTGGGCCGATCCGTAATTATACGCCGTGGAAATACGGGATTAATTAGGCTGATATAGAGAGGGCGATGCGGCCTCATTACGGACAGAGAGGCATCTTCACAGACGCTGCCACTCAGACGGGGACTCCGGTAATGCAAGGAGACAAAGACCCCTCATTCCCGCTCCCGCCGCCTATTATCTTACTTAAGGCTACTTAAAGAAGTTCCCAGAGGTGAGGCAGAGAAGCCCCTTCATTACGTCCCTCTTTCACCTGCACCAGGAAAAGAAAAAAAAAAACAAAAAGATAAAAAAAAAAACATAAAACAACAAAGCAGGCCCATTCTGTAGATGAAGGTGAGACTGGACTCCCAGTCAATGAGCTGCTAAACACACAAAAGGAAATGCCATACAAACAAGCGTGCGGGACAAAAATAATTAGCCCTGGGACAACAATGCAAGAAACACACACAATAGGGCTTCTATTCTCAGCCCGAGAGCCTGCGGGGTAGTGTTTTTTTTTATGTTTCTCAGATTATATTTAATAATCATTACTCTGTTCATGTGGTGGTGGGGGGGGGGCATCGCGATGAAATCCTACAAATGCAGTTATGATGCACGTAGAGGGAAAAAACAGTCATTTTATTACCGTCGACAATACAAGCGAGGAAGTGTGGGAAGAAAAAAAAAGTTCTAGAATGATGATTAGGAAGTAGCAAAGGGGGAAGAAACTAGAGGAAATGGGACTGCTTTTTAAAATAGAAACGTTTTTCTCTCCACAACTCCGCTTTCTCAAACATTAAACAGACATTTTGGGATGATAATCGCAACATCATTCCCCAAATCCTGCACTTATGGTGACAATGTGCCTGACAGTATGTTCCACAGCAGCAAATCGTAGTTTGGTATTACAATTGCCTTGATAAATGTTATGGCAGGAGATTAAAGAGGTGCTCTGCATTCTAAGCAGTTCACCACAAATTACCTAACTTTAACTAGGCAGCGACGCATAAGGAAAACAGAAAGAGAGGGACCCATGCTTCTCTGCTGTCATTCAGGGCACTGGGAACTATGGACATAAAAACAAAAACGGCCTTTGGAATCGTTTGGGAATCTCTGGAAAAGTTAAACCTTTTGGTGTTTTTCCATGCAAGTACATTGGCTTTATCATGAAATCGGACAGATTCCATGTTTCTTTTGCCACTGTTTTCAGTCTCACAGCCGTAAGGTCCTGGATCCCTCACTTTTTCACCAAGAAATTAGCACCTCATTATGAGAAGATGCACCTTGCAGAGAGCTAAATTGCTGGCGTGAAGATCTCGCTCTTCTGTTTGTCCCACCTGCGTTTCCTACCGCATTTTGTCCCTGCTGGCTTGTTCCCTACTGGGGTTTTTGAGCTGCGCACCCCATGGGGTCACCACAGCCCCCCCCCCCACGGGTTTCTAGAGGGAAAAGAGATGGTGACTTTCTCTTAATGGCTATCTAGGGGACCGATTAAAATGTTACTATTTGGAGCAGCACCTGGAGTTTGGGCAAAATCTCCACGAATGTTTTGTTAGTAGTATGTTTTCATTTTGTAAGTATACATACATGCTTAGGTACCCACATACATGCAGAGGCACACAAATGCACGCATGTAAACATGCACGGCTAAGCAAACGCGGAAGCTTTAGCATGTCTCCCATTCTGAAAAGCCAGAAACCGACGGCACATTTGCACATCCTGCAGAAACGGCTGCGGGCGGCCTGGTGGAAGTGGCTCGCGAGAGACGTCACATCCAAGTTCAGAATATAAAGCGGTCAGTCCGGCGTCCTGTAATAGACCATATATTACCCAGAGTGCCGCCGATGTTTACCAGCACCCGGGGATAAGGGCAGGACATAATGAATTTAGCTAGAGGGGCAGCGCATACTGGCGGGCGGATCGAGACCCGACATGCTTGGCATATTTTAATGTCCCGGGAGCTGGGGCGGGAACAGCGTCCGGCGTGCGAGGGGCGGGGGAGAGCCCCGGAGACGAGCGGCCTGTAAATTTCTCAGCCCGATGGCCTGACATGGCGCGGCGAGGGAGTCATGCCGATGGCGGTGTTGGTCTCAGCACTCCATGTGTCCGTGGACAAAAGAGGAAAAAAATAAAAAAACGCTGTCACCGCTCGACAAATGTGCGTGTGATTCTTTATTTTAGAGCCTCCTGCGTTAACGGGATCATAATTCCCTCCATCTGTCCATCTGTCGGGTCACCGTGTGCTGGGGCCTGACCCACAGAGGAGGCGCGCAGCCCGGCCGGGACGCCGGTCCCGGATCGATGTGGACTGCAATATAATAAGAACAGAACTGTAATTAATTTGTAGGAGACGGTCAATAATTAGCGAAAACAATCCCTGTGTGTTTTGGTGGCATGCTGGGAAAACGGGAATCGGCATGAGATCCGGCCGTCCGAGAAAGGGGCACGCAGACACCGGCACGGGAACGGGGAGGGGTGACGCCGGTGTGGTCAAGGCTGCTGTCATCTTGGGTGACATCACCACCTGCACAGGCTGGCCACTCTGCACCACATGCGGTGGGCGGGCGGGGGGGGGTGGTTATTCTCACTCAGAGACACACGCTTATTCGACATTGTGGCCAACCTCACTGATGATGCACAGCTGCAGAGAAGAGGTACATATGATCTGCACAAAGAAATAGCTATGCATGGGTTAGGACTTTGTGTCAGAAGGTCGCCAGTTCAAATCCCAGGGTCATTAGTGTGCCATTGGGCCCCTGGGCAAGGCCTTTAATCCTCAATTGCTCTTTTAAAAGGTATAGTTAACACAGAGATGAATGTGCAGCAGCTCCTCGCCATACAATTTAATCTCTCGCACTAGATGGTCAGGCGAATGCAGATGCTCAGCAAACGTTCCCCAGACGCCATGTGCCAGGCATCGCCCCAGTCGGATCTTGTCCACCAATCCAAGCTCCGCTTCCTGTCACATGCCTCTGGAGGTCCCGATACAGGGGCTGCCCTGGCCCTGCTCATCCCGAGTGGCGATGAGGTCCCAGGCTGTGGGTTAATGAGGACGAGCAGTAGATGGTGGACTCGCCTGTTGGGTTTCTCCTTTCCATCTCCCAGTAGCATATAACACGTGTAGATTTTGGAAAGGGGGGAGAGAGGGCTCAATGGGGGGAGGGGGGGCGGCGTCACACAAGTCTCAGGCGACAGGCCGGACGTTGGCCGCACGCGTACGTGCAGTGATACAGACTCCGCCGGATTTGGCTCCATCGCGTGGCAACGGGCCCGTTTCCAGAGTAACTGCACACGCGTCCATGGCAATATACATGTTATATTCATAACATACAGATGCCAGGCGGCGGGTGGGGGGCAGAGCACAGCGGCTCCCCCAAGCTGACTTCACTCAGTAGTGGGGCATTCTGCCAAAACCAGGAAGTGCTGCAGGGGCGGACCACCGATGGGACGGGGGGGCATGGTATGGTGCAGATGAGCGCGGAGATCCGGCTCCCGCGCCCTGAGAGGGCATCGCCGGCACACATGGACACGCTGCCTCTGGGCTGTTCCAGACTGTTCCAGCGTTTTCCCCACACATTGCAGCAGGTGAATGCTTGGGCTTATTTAGCCTTTTAAATTATGGTTGTACTGTAAGTAAAAAAGGGTGACTGAGGTAGGACGGGTCTCACTACAAGGCATGTGGCATGAGAATGAAGGTGCACTCAGACTGACGGGAGACCTGTACCATCATTCCTGCCTGGATGGTTCCGGGTGGAATGACTGCCGTTCCCTTCAACCCCCCCCCCCCCCCCTTCCCAACCCCCTGATGTCAGGCTTGAGACGCGACCGGGTCCTCACAGCACCGTGATCTGTGCCCCTTGAAAACCCCCCAACTCTACTCCCAACCCGGGCTTTTTTTCGGCCTCCTTTGAAATACGATCCCCCCCCCCCCCTCGAAGCCAGCTCCCCTTTCTTCTCCTCTGCCTCTGTTTGTCCGGTCCCCCCCCCTCCCCCCCCCCCCCATGTGTATATCTATCTATAGTCCGGCAGATGTTGTCCCATTTGTAGTTCCTCTGACATTCCTACAGGGATTGCTTAAGGATTCGAAGGCCCCAGCCAATCGCGCCCTTCCTCCCATGGATCAAAGTGACACTTGGTCGGCATCAGCAGATTATGAACTGTGCAGTCTGACTCTGCCATATTGTTCTTCCATCTAAATATGAACAATAAGGCCCAACAAATCCACCGCTGACAGCTTATTCGCTCTTATCACTCCTGCGGGGCGGCTCAGCGGCATCCGCGGGCCCCTTTCCCTCAGTCGGGGGGGTGGGGAGGGGCTCTCAGGGCCCGTTTAGCGCCTCGCTGGGTGTCCGCATCGCCGAGTCAGGCAGACTGGGCCTTATTATGAGCTTTCGCTCCCTGTGTCAGATAAACCAGCAGATACGTTTTCACTATCTGCCAGAGAAGGACGGGGGGGGTCGCTGGAGAGCTGCTGCCGGAGAGGGGGGTGCTTAATGGGCCTGAATTTACTGGGCCCCCAGAAGCCCCGCACACAACGGACCCTTGAGGGCCCTTACCGCCCAGACCCAAACGGTACCATCATCTCGGAAAGGTGAGGGCCAGTCAAAAGGCCCGTGGATCTGTGAATAAAACAACACAAATCCGAGAATTAACATCATTTGCCCCCCACCCCCACATCTAAAAAATTAAGGATACACTGAAATATGAGAAATTGCTGGCAGTTTCCAGATGTGTGGAAAATGAGAGCGAATGGCTAACGAGGTCGGTGGCTGGCTCAGTTGCGGAGAATGTCGTGTGCGTGCCTCTGTGGAGGCTGTTGGGGAAACACCGCGGACGGTCAGGGGCATGATTCAGCGTGGAGAGCACGAGCAAACAGCTTGGTTAGGCTCAGCTAATTTGTGAGCGAGTGTGTTTTCACGCAGAAACGAGATAACTTGCAAGGTGACATGTTTTTATAACATGTGCTCATTGGCTAAATGGTACCGTAAGGAAGTAGCCCGCTGGTTTTAATGAACTGCGGATCAAAACAGATACTCACTGTATCAGATAACTGTACAAATGCGATTCACGGACTCGAGCGGCAATTAAGGTTCTTTTCTGAGATGCGGCGTAAACACCGCCATTTGCCGGCTGCCTCTAGAGGGAACTCCTTCACGCTTTCCCTCAGTCGCCGTCGCTGTACCCTAAGAGGTCGACAGAGGGCGAGACAGAGATCGGTCTTGTGTGTACGTCCGTGTGCCCTTATGCAGCCCCAGCGATCCACTAACAAAACAAACACAGCTCCACGTCTCCCCCCGTCTGCACCTTTGCCACTCCTTCCCACCCCCAGATATGCATCACGTGCCCATGGCAGGATGTAAAGCTGTTGCTCATGATCGCCCCCTATATGGCCTCGCCCTGCCACTGCAGGATGTAGGGACGGACCATATACCAGGTACCAGATATTTCAGCCTGATTGTGTGGGGGTGGCCAACAGCATGCTGAAGATCTCTCAAGCCACCCCCCCCCTCCCCCCACCGCCATCTAGATCACCCATCAGGAGCGACTTCACAAGCTTCCTCACTAAAAACACAAGCCTGTTATGTAAGCTCATCGTTCAAGTTACAAGAGACCACTCTCCACCTCTGGCAAGTCACTCTATTCCATAAATACAGCAATGCAGATCTGACAGTAACACCTACACACAACGCAATATTTATAGGGCTCTTGAAAGCACACGTTAGCTTTGAAAGTATTCTACATGGCCATTTCAAAAATATATTTATATCTGTCAGGCCTGAAAGCTTTAACCTCACACATGCTAAATAATGTAAATATGTGCAATAGAAGAAATTGCATATTAATTAACAGATTTTGTCATTCAGAACTCAATGAGAGGCAGTTTTGCTTTATAAATAAAAGTCTATCTAAATTGTTTAGCACAGTGGCTCCCAGTCCGGTCCACTGCTCCCCAACCCAGCCCACATTTTCTTCCAGCCACCTGATGCAGGTGTCCAGTAATCAATAGCTTTATAATTGCCTGATTGGTAAAATTAGGTGTGTAGGGCTGAGGGTTGCATTGAGAATCATTGGTTTAGGGGTGTGGGATCTGAAACTCTTTCTTCAAAATACCCAAAATGAGGCCCTTTGTCTTGGTTTTACCTCTGGAACAATCACACTAAATGCAATACATATATTAAAGTCCATATTAAAACGAAGATCAGTCAGTTGTCAATAGTTTGATTCAAGACTGCGTTCAGTATTGTCTATTTTGGGATAGCTTTCCCAGAAATTAATGTAAAGTAGTGGTGGATAGTTCAGGTTAAGTAAAAATCCAGATCAAGATTTTGTTTTTGCCCCCTAAAACTTTTAAATGACTCTTCTTCTTCTAAAGAAGATGTATTTTTAATCTAATGCCGGCTCTGTGGTGAGCTGGGAGCCTGATTTTTCTCCTTCAGCTTTAACTCACGAGCAGCTTCTGATTGGCCATAGCTGAGTGCCCTTGGAAGGGTACCGGCATGCTGTATGGCGCCCCCATGGGGACAGGAAGACGCAGCTCTCCCGACCTGGGCGGCCCGTGCGCTCTCACGTACAGTGCGGCAAATTGAAAAGCACTTAGTGGTGTTCCGTGCCGAAGGTGAAATTCCTGCTATTTTTTGGACCCCCGCGACTAATAGGATCGCTTTCCGTAACGAAGCGGTGAGTGCGGGAGCAGCCGGAGGGTGGCGAGCTTCATCTCAGCGGCTCTACAGGCAAGTCGGGCCCGTATTTACCCCAAGCCGGCAGCATAACAAATTCTGACCGGGGTGGGGCAGAGGGCCTAAGCAGACAGATTGTAGCCACTCCTCTGGGTGGCATTTGGGGGGGCACTATGGCTCGTACGCGGCCACGAAACCCTATAGCCACGGAGCCACACACAGCGCCCCTTGTCAGGGTCTCTAAAGACATAAGCATGCTTGAAGCGTGAGAAGTTAACTGCTTAAGGCACAGAACGTTAAAAGCTAACAGACACCTCAGATCAGAGGCAGGGACTCGAGTCACTGACTCATAACTCAACTTGGACTCAAGTCACAAATCTGATGACTTGGCAAAACTGATGGAAAGACTTGGACTCGACATGGACTTGAGGGCAATGACTCGAGACTTGGACCAGATCTGGATCCTATGATTCGAGAAGACTTGAGGATATAGTCCTGGACTCGGACTCACCAAGGAATGACTTGTTTCCATACCTGCCTCAGATGCAGGCTTTCAGGAGGAGGTAATGGAGGGAACTATAGAAACGCAAGGTATTATGGGCATGTTATAGAAGCAAACACCGGAAGCTAGCATGATGTTTGCTCTGGCCGAAAAGACAGATTGCCACATTTTTATAGCCAAACAAAAACTTGTGAAGGGACTGATCCCCCCCCCCCCCACACACACACGCGTTCTCGCTCTGTTCCTCTGCCCTTTTCTGCTCTCCAATTATAAAACCGCACCGGGTTTTCATCAGACGTCTCTGTGTCTCCAAATGGCTTTTCAGAGCCAGGGCTGTCAGGAAATTAACTCATCACAGGTTGACAGCTGCTAATTTTCCCCCCCTCACATGTCAGATGTATCGCCTGCTGAATTTAATAATGAACCGCCGATGTCTGATTAGAAGGGTTCTTCACAAAAGCGAAAAAAAAAATAAATAATAAAAAAAAATAACATTGACTCCCCAGTGGTCCACAGAACTTTTCTCTCTCCTTTAAGTGATATTACTTCTGGTGAGGTTTGAGCATAGTTCGCTTCATGCGGTGTGTGTGTGTGTGTGTGTGTGTGCCTATCTGTGTGTGTGGCAGGGAGAGAGTGAGAGTGGCAGTGGGTGGAGGAGAAAAGCAATGGGACAGGATTCACAAGATGAAACAGGGATATGCTGTCGGAGAGAGACATTTGCCATCTTAAATTACAGGCTTCCATTACACACTGAAAATAGGGGGATTTCATCGCACATTTTCCTCTTCTTCCCTCCAATTGAATGACTCTAATCCACTCAGAGGAGCCCGCATGGTATTATTGCCGCCTTGCAGTCGCCTTTCAACGGAGGCATTTGTGTCAAAGGCTCATCTTTTGAAGCCGTCCGTATAACAATGTTTATCCAGCTCTTTATCACTCAGTATTTTATTTAAAGTGCTCGTTCTGAGCTCCGTATTTCCAGCATGGCAAGTATCCAAAAGGTCTAAATGAATATCGATTCCCCAGATATTCGTAACCCACGGGGGAGTTACAGTTGGTTCCTGGCAGCAATGATTTGTTCCCCCGGGGAAAACAAAAGTAAGCAGGAGCACTGAGCTTTCCCTTTTGACTGATGCTGGTACGACCCGCACAGCTTGTCCATTACCTCTATGACACAGTGAGTGGTGGCGGCCTGTACCATCTCGCCGGTACTACAGGTGTGCCCTCGCATGCCACTTAAAACACCAATCAAAGCCCTCACTTATTTTTCTAAGGTTGATTTTAACAGTATCCTAGAGATACGTTTGCAGAGATGTGCTGAAGAGACAAGTCAAATATAACCTATCCATTAATAACAATAATAATAATAATAATAATAATTATGTCCCATTGTTTTTATCATTGGCTATCGCTCCTTGGACCCCTAATAATAATAATCATTATGATAATAATGTGACAGTCTCAGATGCAATGTAAAGTAAGAGGGGGTCTTGTTGTCACTGTTTTCAGGTCCAAATTGTCCATGTTGGGGGGGGGGGTGTCATCTCATTCAGGGAATGTGATATTTGGACCCCTCCCCATCCCCCACATTGGCTTTCTATCAGAATAATAGGCATTGTCTCAGACACGGCGTAATTGTAAGGAAGTAGCACTATTTCCCAGGTCTGAGGTGCAGGCAATTTGCCGCCAAACTTCCGCCTTTGTTGGGCAATTGGAATTGGAAATCGCGGCGGCAGACTTGGGCTGTGTAGAGATATTAAATGCACACCCCCCCCCCCTCCGCTGTGAGGTGCTACGTCTTGGCGCTGTACGGTCCTCACTGTGAGGTTCTGTCAGAAGGCTGCTGACATGCCAGGTCCCCCGGAATGCGTGAACCGCGTCCCCCCCTCCCCACAGCAGGTCTTGCGCGCATAACCTTTCCTCTAGCACCAGCCCCCCCCCCCCTCCCCGCACCAGCCTGTACGATCAGCTACTCTGATTTGACACTGCAAGCTACACTGGTTTCATGAGGGATTAAATGCCACCTGAGACATATTTATCCTACACGAATCAGCAGCGGTAAGCAGCACCGTGTCTGTGTCAACACCCCCACGGGGCAACCTGAAAGGTTAACCCGTCCCAGGCATAGAGGCGGGGGCCGTGCTGCCCTCTGGGGGCTGGACTGGGGGGCTGCCGGGGCCCAGGCCTCTGACCGACCGAGGGAGCAGAGTGGCTCGTCAGAGTCCCAGAGTCCCCTGTGACGAGGCTGGGTCTGCACTTCGGGTCCCCTGACTCCCGGAGGCCATCCACCGTGAAAAATAAGCCTGCAGGCCTGCTGACCCATACATGTAATTTTAAAAAAGATCTCGGCGGCCGCCGGTCTCAGTGGGCCGAGCTGATGTGATGCTTTGCTGCAGCCAAGAATAAGCAAAAAAAAAAATAATAATAATAAAACAAGTTTTATCATTAATAATACAGCGCAAGATAGATGTTGAGTCTTGGGGGATGCTGGGAAATGGAGTTCTCATTCTAGAATGTGACTCTTGGGTTTGGATTGGTTTTGAAAAACAGTCGATGGTTATTAGGAGTAATGGAGTCAATCAGCAGGAGGACGGTAAATCAAAGCGCTCTGCGGAGAGACGGCTCAGAGCCGTGGGTCACGAGGGGTGCGTGTGTCACGTGACTGGCAGCGTTTCAGGCATAAAGCATATCTGAGCGCCAAGGTCACTGCCGGTGTTCTTCTCTGCCCTGTCTCTCCACGTCTGAACGACGGGGCCCCGAGGAGGGCCGATTCCTCACTCTTGATCCACTATCATCTCACTTTGATCAAACCCAAAGTGAGAAACGTCTAACGAAATTGCGCCCGACTGCCGTGTCAGACGGGGCCCATTTAGGAGCGGCTTTGCATTTCTGATCCGATGTTCCTTTAAATGTTCTCGCGCGGCTACCCTTCTGGTCAGCCCAGAAGAGTTCTCACATTAGCACGTCCAGCACATGCTACTATCTGAAGGACAGGGAATGGAGCAGAGGTTACAGGGGTTTTCAAAGAGAGCTGAATACAGAGGACATCCGTGAAAGAGATACATAAATGGAATCTCGCTGCGGCCCTGTATCGATAAGTGGATGGATGGATGGATGGATGGATCTGAATTTTCTGATTATTGCTTGGAAAATTGCCCGATTGGAAAACTAAATAATTAGCTAATTTCTCTGGTCGAGTCCTGGTATCCTTTCTGTATGCTGAATATCATCAGTGAATTATGAGGGTGAGTGGGTGGGTACCCCATCCTGGGTTTGTTTCCTGCCTTGCACCTGTAGCGTCCGGGATGGGCTCTGGACCTCCCGTGACCCTAAATAGGAGGTGGTTGCAGAAAATGGATGGATGGATGGATTATGGGGGATGGGGCTATTTCTGTAAAAAGTGTCCCCAGTCAATCAGATGCCACATTCAGGACCCAGAAGGAAAACTCTGGAGCAGGCAGATTCATGGCAGATATACAATATCAATTCAGGACATTCAAAAGCTCCCCATCACCCAATCAACACATGAGGAGACAGTCAGCTGACTCCTTAGCATCATGTATATTATAACATCCGGGCGGTGTGTTTGACAGACGGTGTGACTGTGTTAGGATTCACGTCAGCGGAAGTTCAATTTCCATCTGGCCCACATCCACTCTGCTCACTTATCACCTCCTTCGTCTTTCTTTCGCTGTCTTTTTTGATTCAGCAATTTAATAACTGCGAGAGCTGACAAGGGCAATGCTGAAAAATGGCCCCTATAAAACGTAAGTACCTCAATCAGACTGGTGAGATTTACCAGCCACGGTGGATCTCCCCACGTCTAGCCCTTAATGAATTAATGCTGAAATATGCAGGAGTTCGGAAGTCATTAGAAGTAACACGCATCTGCCATTTAATATTTATGCATATAATATTTGCCATGGAGATGGGAGAGGCCAACAGCCCCACTGATGCAGATTAACACTATTACACAGTGGAATAAGCCAGACCGATTGTGACAAAGTGCAGTGTTAATGACTCCAAAAAAGATCTAAGCACTGGAACAGTTTTGCTAGAGGGCAGTCATGGCAAGACTGGAACCCAGGTCTCCTGTGCGGAGAACAGAGGCTCTACCCACAACACCAAAAACCAGTCAGCTAATTCAGGTCCAGAGAGTAAAAGTCCAGACCGGGATTTTGTTTCAACCAACCAGCTGAGCATAAAGAGTCACAGTCACGGAGTACTCAACTGGTTGGTTGAAACAAAATCCCGGTCTGGACTTTTACTCTCTGGACCTGGAGTACCCAACTCTGCCATAAAGAAACAAACCCTCAGTACTTCTGATAGGATCGCTGTGCTACTATTACAGCTCTCAGAATATGTTCTTATACGATTCCTTTCATGATTTCTTTTCCTTCAGCCACAAGGTCTTTGTAACATTCACCAGTGACTGACTAATTGATAACCAACAGACCTCCTCTGCGGAAACAGACGCTTTTAATATCAGTCCGGAAGTCATTCAGCATACATGAGTGACGGCCTACTTTTTTATGCACAAATGCAAAGCCCTGGTTTCTGGACAACCAGCTCTGCTACTTGAGTCAGGCTTCAGGGATATTAGCAGAGAAACCCTCCTTTATTCGCACACGTTTCTGCCGGAAACCAGATGCGGAAAACATGACAGCCGCAACAAAAACAAAACGCAGACCGTTCTCTGTGTCACGTTTACGTTTCTCCGTAGACGTAGACGGTCAGCTCGGGAGGTGCACGACAGGGGTGTCACCAACACTGACTTATCTCATAAATCTCTCCAAGTGAGGCTGGGTTTTTAACACCTACCGAGACGCCCATTTTAAGTTGGTTTTATTTCCTCTGGAAAAATCTTGCAGTGGCTTAGCCGCGGCATCTGTCACATGATCAGGAAATCATCAGGAAAATTAAATAAAAGTAACA
The DNA here is from genome assembly GCF_048594095.1 of Paramormyrops kingsleyae. Lineage (NCBI taxonomy): Eukaryota > Metazoa > Chordata > Actinopteri > Osteoglossiformes > Mormyridae > Paramormyrops > Paramormyrops kingsleyae. Next base: position 17,807,773 of record NC_132819.1, on the reverse strand, counting down.
TTTAATTTTACACCCCTCATTTGGCTCACAACTAAGTGAATCGAAAGAAAAATGAAGATAAATAAATACTAAATGAATTGCTTCGGTATTAGAATAGCAGCGATTATCATAGGTAAATTAGCAGTTACATTTTTGTGTCAAAAAAGTTATTATTTCTCAGTGCAGAGACCATGAGTTGGAGGATACATTAAAGACGAAAACATTAGAGCGAAGTTCGGAGTGTCTAATTGATGCCACGAAACGCTAAAATGGCCTTGGTGGTGGATGCTGATGATCCACGGAAAAATTGGGATCCCTTAAGAAAGGGATCATCCCCAAATATCCCATGCTGATGAGGCGTAAGATTACAGCAGGTTTAAAGGAGGAGTGGCACGATGAGGCCTGATACAAGGTGGCACATTTACACAGTGTCCCCGAAGACAACCGAGGTCAGACCCTAGTGCTATACACACACACACACATATATATATCAACAACTTCATTCCAAGGATGTCAAGCCATTTGTTTCAAGCTCAAAGCACAAGTAGAGAAGCTTGTCAACGGGCAAGAAAGAGACACTAATAAAAATTCATGGAATCTGTACAGCCACAAAAGCGAAGGCGGGCGTAGAGGTCACTTTGTGTCTGTTCCCCGGGCGGGTCAGGGGTCCTGCGTGGTCCTAAAGCAAGACAGCACGTTTTCATGCATCATGTAGCAGATAAAGATTTGAGGCTGAGAGCACACTTGTCTGGATGAAGAAGGAGGAGCTGCTTTTGGGTCTGGGCCCTGTGTGGTAATTCAGCCCAGGTGTCATCACTCTTCCCGCCATCATATCGTCACGCACTCCATCTTCTGTCCTCACGGGCGAGTGCGGCGCCGAAAGTGGGCTGCGGGGAGACGCCGGCCCTCCAGACTCCCCTTCCAGGTGTTGACCGCCTGAAGCTTGGGAGATATGAGCGTGGCACCGTTTTTTGTGATTACCCTCCTTTATTTGGGCTCTAATGAGTCTGACGCGGGTCGCAGATACCGAAACGGGTCGGCAAGCTGGCCGGGGCCAAACCTATTCCACACACCCCCGATTTCTGGCGGTTATTTGTCATATAGGCGAATAATACATTGTGTATGGTCCCCGTGATGACATCATACATCAGAGTGAAATATAAGCAGAGATGTGTTCTGTGATTATCTAAGGCTGTAGATTTTTTCATTAAACAAAGAAAATATCTCTTTAAAAGATTAGCAATATATTTATTTGGTGGCCACATTGTGCAGGTTTATCATAAGCATGCCTCTGAGCTGCCCCCATCTTCCCAGGGCCATTTTTCTCAGTCTCCAAACTAAAAACAAAAGAAAATAGCAACTTTCCTTCGCAAATCTAAAGGATGAGTGTAAATAAGGGAAAGCCCCCTGATGTGTTTGTGCTACCATTCTGCATCTGTATCTAATGAATAGGGCCTCACACTGTCTGTGCGGGGGGGACTTCACCTACTCCGGAGGTCAATTTGGATCATGAGGTCTCCCCCCAGGACTGGAAAAGGGCAGGAGTAGATCTGGTTCCATCTGTTGGTCGACATAAACCAGCAGAATCACGCAATACATTCTGATTTTAGGAGAAACGCCACAGTTTGGGATTTACTGATATCCCTCACACTTCAGTTTGAGCAGTGTGTAGTCAGTATGCGGTCAGTGTGTGGTTAGTGTGTGGTTAGTGTGCGGTCAGTGTGTGGTCAGTATGCGGTCAGTGTGTAGTTAGTGTGTGGTTAGTATGTGGTTAGTGTGTGGTCAGTATGCGGTCAGTGTATGGTTAGTGTGTGGTCAGTATGCGGTCAGTGTGTAGTTAGTGTGTGGTCAGTATGCGGTCAGTGTGTAGTTAGTGTGTGGTTAGTGTGTGGTCAGTATGCGGTCAGTGTGTAGTTAGTGTGTGGTTAGTATGCGGTCAGTGTGTGGTTAGTGTGCAGTCAGTGTATGGTTAGTGTGTGGTTAGTGTGCGGTCAGTGTATGGTTAGTGTGTGGTTAGTGTGCGGTCAGTGTATGGTTAGTGTGTGGTCAGTATGCGGTCAGTGTGTAGTTAGTGTGCGGTCAGTGTATGGTTAGTGTGTGGTCAGTATGCGGTCAGTGTGCAGTCAGTGTGTGGTTAGTGTGTGGTTAGTGTGCGGTCAGTGTGTGGTTAGTGTGCGGTCAGTGTATGGTTAGTGTGTGGTCAGTATGAGGTCAGTGTGTAGTTAGTGTGTGGTTAGTGTGCAGTCAGTGTGTAGTTAGTGTGTGGTTAGTGTGCAGTTAGTGTGTGGTCAGTATGCGGTCAGTGTGTAGTTAGTGTGTGGTTAGTGTGCAGTCAGTGTGTAGTTAGTGTGTGGTTAGTGTGCAGTTAGTGTGTGGTTAGTGTGCAGTCAGTGTGTAGTTAGTATGTGGTTAGTGTGCAGTCAGTGTATGGTAAGGTGGGTCTCCAGCACCCTCAGTGTGTTTTCTGCAGCACCCTGCTGCTATAACCCTGCTTTGACTGTGTGTTAGAGCCTCTGACAGACTTGTTAGGGCCCTTTCTGGCCCTCGTCCACGGCCGGCATCATTATTCTGATTGGTGGGCTGCTGCCGGGGCACAGGGGTCAAAACAGACCCGGGTCTGAAGCGAGACTTTAGCTTCACGACGAGCAGAAATGCTGCCCTGTTTTTTTTTTATGACGAGGAAACCAACTTTCCAACAAGAAGCTCCACAATGCCATCATCACGGCGACACCAGCGCTCTGGCGGCATCCCCTTTGTGGCTGTATTGTTCCCGGAGCTCGACTTTGCTGGAAGGCGTTTTGATCCGGAGCCATCCGCGCTCACCTGCCTTCTCGCCGTCATTGTCACTGCTGATACCGCACCGGCTCAGCTCGGTGCCTGCAAAGACAAGCATTTAAAAGCTATTTTTAATGTAGGCTAAACAGCGATATAAGCACCATGCTGGATCAATGCCTTTAAGGTAAAAATTACATTTATATTTACTTTATAGATACTTTTATAAAAATTACCTAAAGCGATTACAGTTTTATTTTATCTAGATTCCTGAGACTACGTTTGGTTATCTTTTGGTTACCTTTTGGTTATCCTTTGGTTATCCTTTGGTTACCTTTTGGTTATCCTTTGGTTACCTTTGGTTACCTTTTGGTTATCCTTTGGTTACCTTTGGTTACCTTTTGGTTATCCTTTGGCTATCCTTTGGTTACCTTTTGGTTATCCTTTGGTTATCCTTTGGTTACCTTTTGGTTATCCTTTGGTTACCTTTGGTTACCTTTTGGTTATCCTTTGGTTACCTTTGGTTACCTTTTGGTTATCCTTTGGCTATCCTTTGGTTACCTTTTGGTTATCCTTTGGCTATCCTTTGGTTACCTTTTGATTATCCTTTAATCTGTGTGCCATCCTCTGCCCAGATGCCTCTTTTCAGGCATGTAGGTCCTGGGCTGGGTTTTTTTTCCCATAATGCCTGTCACGTTGGCGACGGCAGCAGCAGAGCGGGTGAACGCTAAGTGCCAGAGCGCGTGGATCTGCATGGAGTTTATCACGGGAAACGAGGGGGGGCCCTTGAAGTTCAGACAGCAGTCGGATGTGGCACGGTAAAGCACGGCGCCATGTAAGGGTCGAGGGGGGGGGGGGGCTGTGCCTGCCAGGACCCCCCCCAGGGAAGCTCCTCCGCACCTGACATCAAAGCCATCACCGCGGCTTCATTAGCACCATGCTAAAACACGTGTTCACACGCGCTGCCCTCTCCCCCGAGCCCCCCAAACCCCCGGTTTTCCTTTCTGCGGACATGGTGGCATGCCGAAACTTAAATCCCCGCCTCCTCTCCCCCCCTCCACCCGCCCACCCGTGTTCGTGATTTATTAAGCAAGCTGCACACTATTGTTTACTGTTAATTGCCATTAAATTATATCACGGGTCCACAAAAGATGACATTTCGGCGCCGGTGGATTTACAGCCGGCCCCGTTTCGGCCCGGTGTGAATTCAAACCGCATTACTTTTGATTAATTCGAATGCAAATTTGTCCAACGCTGGGAAAAGCAAGAGACAGCACCCCACGTACCCAGTCGCCCTCCCCCGTTTCTGCCCTGCAGTCACAGGTACCGTCATGCCGATCACATATTCCTTGGGGCTGGTGGGGGGGGCACAGAGGGCCAGACAATGGGAACGGACAGCATCACAATGCTTTCATTAGTGGGTCTGCGCTATCTGGCCTTCTCTAGGACAGGGTGGTAATACCAAAGGCGACCTGAAGGGGGCAGCAGTGGCAGCCCTGTCATACAGTGATGACTGTCAATCCCACGCTCGTTAAATCATCAATGTGGCTGCCTTCTGTGCCGAGCCCATAAACACGCCATCCCCTAACAATAGGGACTGTGGAAAAGATTGTGCGTTACAGTCACACATGGCCTGTTTTCCCTGCCTGTAATCCCAGTGTTTCTAACTAATATCCCCTTCTGTGGATCAATACCGAATATCCGCATTAGCTCCCATAATCCCCCTGGGATGACGTTTTACAGCAACAACGGGCTGCAGCGGTGTAATGGCTTTTACTTAAACATCTTCCCAGGGTGTAATCTTCACCCCTCCCGGGGCTCAGGTAACCCGCCTGAATAACCGGCCTCCCCCCCACATGACGTGTGGCATCCCATTAAACCGTCGGGTCTGCGTGTGTGAGGTCAGAGGTGATCATTGTTGGGGCATGTTCCAGGCTGCGTGGAGGAGGAGCAGATTCCTGCGTGGAAACAAGCGAGTAAGTACTGTTATTAATGCTGATTATTATTATTAGTAGTAATATTATCAGTACAATGGCAAAATACACATATGTACAGAGGACACAAATAAATCCAGTAAGAGAGAGACACAATCCTTATTTGCAGATTCATCTCCTACTCTGTTTCCATTATGCTCCTTTTCAGTATAAATGAGTCTGATTCACCAGCTTCCATAGCGGCCAAAAACATACAAACGAGCCGAACATGCAAACAGACGTCGCGTTTCATTAGCGCCGCGCGCGGGGGCCGCTAAATGCAAAGACGTGATTATCGATCGGGGCAGATCGATGTCCACCCCCCCCCCACAGCCAGCATGAGCATGGCGAGGGCTGGCGTCAGACACATCAGGAAAGCTGTCACACGGCACTTACAATCAATTAGAGAAATTAGCCCCTTAGCCCCGACGCCGGCACTGGGCCTGAATGGGGGGGCTGCCCTGGCTAAATGCCTGCTTCAAAATGGCAGTGGTCAGGAGGCCCCGGGACAAACGGAGGCCGCCGGGCTTCCAAAGCGACCGTTACAAATCGCCGCATTTAGCACAAGAGGCTGCCGCGTGTTTCCCAATAAAGCGACTTTCCTTTTTCTAAACGAGTGAAAAATGAATCTGCAGAATGGCGCCGCGCTCGCCCGCCCCCCCCCCCCCCCCCCCCGCGCCACTCTGCCTGCCGATCTCGCGGGAGGAGATACGTTTAGCTTTCAACACGGTGGAAATTTGATCTAATATTTCGGTGCATTAAATATTAATTATTGTTATTACGCGGCGCAAATGTGCGCCTTAAATCAGAGCGTTTGGAGCGCCGGGCAGCCTGGTCGTGAACTTTCCGCCTTCGGCCAACTTGAAAACAGGCTGAGATGCATGTTCCCTTATGTAACCCTGGTCCTCTGTACAACTCTAAGTGGGGGGGGGGAGGGGCTGAGATTTGAGGGGTTTGAAGGTGACACGGTAGAGTAGATAAAGCATCAGAGGCTGCGTATCCAGGCCACACTCAGAGAGCCCCAGGAGTACCCACTGCCACAACCCCCCCTCCAGATCCTCAGCAATCCCTCTCCCTACGCCTGGGGTGGGACCCCGTGATCCCCCCCCCCCCCCCCCTCACCACCAGCCAGCGGCCCACAAGGTCACACCCCTCCACAGAGACAGGCCGTGTCACAGACAAAATATATTCTAATTTGGGCGGGGGCTGAGCTCCAGCCATAGCGCCGTGATACATCACCGGCAGCCCATGGCTTCGCTGACAACACGTCCAATTAAATAAGAATTGACACCAAAATAGAGGGAGGGGACTTCGAGGGCCTGCCTCAAGGACACGGTCCCATGTAAAAGACGCAAGGCGTAATGATCTTTCCGGAACAGCGGTAATAAGTGGGGTTTAGTGAAAGGGGAAGCATACGGTGACATCATTAAGACTTTCTGCATCGCAGGAAATGCGGCAAACGTGCTGGAGCGGCTCTGACCCCTACGTGAGGCGTGTGTGCCGTCAAGATGGCACTCGGAGTGACTGTACATAGAAGTGTTTTAGCTTTATTTTACTTTAGATCAAAGCCTGATTGATTTTACTTGAGATCAGCGTAGCCTATCCTGACTGCTAATTGCTCATTACGCTGGTCTGTGTGGCCAGCAGGGCGGCGCCCTTGTTGTCATGAGCTGTCGCTGGGAACAAAGGGTGCTATTCTACCCTGTTGGTTCACAGGCCTCTGCCCACCCTCGAGTCCCTGAAGGAGACCCCCGTCGCCTCTCTCCGTCCTCCACCACAGCCAGAAGGTAATTACTGAGCTAATTGCCAAGCCGTCAATGACTCGGACCCGCTATCAGCCTTTGGGAGACGACAACTTCAAAGGTGTCTCACAAACGCTGGGTACTGACCTTATCAACACACTGTGGCGTGCTGCTCTTATCGATTACCCACAGAGGTTCGGGGAGAAGCTCAGAGTCGGCCCACCCGACGAAAGAGAACAACACAAAAAGAGTATGCAAATTAGCACCGCGCATAAATTAATTCTGTCCCAAAATACCGTCTAAGCTAAACGTAGATAATGTGACGAGGGAAGATCACATGGCTGCCGTGTATCATGTTATAAATTGAGTCGGTTCCACCTTGACATGGATATTATCACACATCTTAACGAGTCGGTTTCTAAGGGTGCCGTGTCTACAGCGAGCCTTAACCTCGGGTGTGGAAGCACTTACCGTAACTTCAGCAGCCTTATGAATATTCAGGAGGTGTTTAGCTAGAGAAAATGAACGGAAACTCTTTCCCTAATCCCCAGAAAAGTGAAAGATATTAATAAACGTATATGTGGAGTGCAGTGCAGGGCAGGGCTGAGGAAACTGCAATTGTACGACCATGTCTGTGCACCGTTGGTATGGGAATTTACATTAGGCTACACTACGATACTGCAGTCCAGGTCTTCAACATGTCAATTTCCCCAATAAGGACATGAGTTACATTAGGCAATAATATAAAATATATACAATATATTGTATGTATCACCCTGCAATGGACTGGTATCCTGTCCAGAATGTTCGCCTGCTTCGGGCCCTGTTACCCCTGGGCTCTGTATGACCCTTTACTGGATTAGCAGTTGTGTGGATGGATGGATGGATGGATGGATGGATGGATGGATGGATGTACAATACAAGCATAATAAATATTCGCACTGCCTTTCTGTAAATATATTTTTGTATATTTTGGATATTTTATATGTTTTATTGTCTCATAAAAAATTACAAAAGATATATTCGCTGTTTTTTCTTTTTCTTCTAAGATATGCTTGTTAAAGAGTCACGGGGTCAGGAAGCATGCTGCTTGATATTATGGCTGTAGACCATTTAGGTATTAATCACTGAAAAAATACTTTAAAATAAACTATGAATGAGGGTGACGGCTACAAAGCGGGTTTTGGTTCCAGGATAAACAGGCACCGGGGTCACAGATGAAGTGGAGCCGATCGGAAAGTGGCGGCCTGTTACGCACGCGTGGGGGGGTGTACGTGGGGGGGTGTAATGTTTAATCACACAGAAACACTACAGCCACACGGGTGGGTACCTCTCAGCCGCACACAGCTACTCCGTGTAATCGTCCTTATAAGGTTAATTATAATTCAATTCCCCCGTGTTAATTGTTACAGTCGTTGGATTCTGAAAGCAAGGATTCGGAAGCAGTCCAGTTTTCCAAAGCATCCCACGTTTCAGTCACCTGGAATGTATTCACAGCCCCGAGTCTGGGGTGGCAGTTTATGGGGGGTCAGGCTGCAGGACAGGGTCTGTGTGGGGGGGCGTCGGTAATGTACTGCAGTGTGGATCTGCACTGTATATGTCTGATGTCAGAGGCTGTGATGGAGTGACTTTTTTATGACTGGAATGCTTTCTCAAGCCAGACAGGGAACATCTGGTTACATGGTGTCTCCTGGAGTGTGGGTGGTGGGGGGAGGGGGGGCGACACCTACAGAGATCTGCAGTCTTGCTCTAGTGAATCCAGAACATTCACTTTCAGCAATGCTGAACTCGACTACGTACACAGAGAGGGGGCGGGATTTGAACCTCCATCTCTGGGAGCTGCCATTTTTGCAATAAAATATAGTAAATACTTTAACCAATGAAGTCTGCTGTTTGTATTTAGATTTTTCCCACTTAGGACTGTGGGCTGTGTAAATGGTGAATTATGAGCACAGACAAATTAATAGATAGAGGCCATTTCATCCTATTACATCCGCCACAGAAAAGGCTGAGGTGTTTTTTTTGACAATGTGACACGCAAGTGTCAGCGTAAACTCCACATTTTTCAGGCTAAACAAACAGCCCGGCTGCAAAAAGCTACAAATTCATTCAGTTTTCCTTTATTATCGGCCGACGTCACGGAAGACAAACGCGGGTCCATTAACCACCAGTTTGTCTGGCTGGTTTATAAGACGGGCTGACTCAATAAATAACCACAATGATTTCTGGGAAAATTGCTGATTGTAAAGCAAAATATGTGCTTAACAGAAATAGATGAAGGTCAGATCGGTTGACTGTATATACATAAATATATATTTATCGCTGGCAAAAGCAAAGTGTACACTGAGGAAGAGTGACGGCTTTATGCCAAAGTAACCGTGAGATGTCGAGGACAGGAAAACGGTCAGGCTAATGCTTCACCACGTAGCAGGTTTTTTTGAGCCCAGCATCCAAACAGCTTATCAGGGCTGAGCCGGGGCTGGGCTGGGGGGTGAAGACGGGGGTCACTACTTAACAAGCAGGGCTGTGTCGCCTCTCCCCCCCATCTCCAATTCGTCTTGTTTTGCTGACGCTTCCATTTGGTCCGCGTTCTTCTCTGAAGTGACTTACCAGTTCTGGCACGTCGTCGAATGCGACCTGAGCAGCTATCGAATACACCCAGCATCCTTGCTCGGGGTCAAAGCGCCATTTCGCTTCCCATGTTCACCCCTGCACCTTTCCTGGCCTCTTGATGCCTCAGCACCTGGCCTTCTGCTCTGACGTCCATTAGTGCACCCCTGGCCCCTGTAATGCCGCGTGTGACACTCCCGCATAGGTTACATGCCTAAAGACTCCTGAATGAGCAGGTGTCTGACCTTTGACAGCTTTTTATGGTGAAGGTGGCCTATTAAGCACCAGCAAGCAATCATCTCCAGGAGGACTTCAGACCACGTGGCTCTGTTCGCATATAGAGGGGCAGCAATAGTGAATATTAACAATGTTCCAGTAAACCTTTTCTTGTTCATGGGTTAAATAAATCCCAGTCTCTCCAGTGAGCTTTGGGGAAACAGCTTCCAGACTCGAACACATCTTATAATTTAATTGTAGTGCACATAACTCATATTTGGAATCAGATGGATTTTGGGAAAATACCCGCATGCATATTTCTCCATTACAATGAAGGAAATCCTACAGAACGAATCAGAGTGAAGAGGAGGTGGGTCCAAGGAACTAGAGGAAGTGGGACCAACCAATCAGATCTTGGTCTTGGTCCCTCCTCTACAATCTGATTGGTTATCTCTCTGAACCAATCATTTTTCTTTCTGCCCTCCGAAAATTGGTGATTTGGAGACACCAGCTCACCGGAGGCAGCGGAAATCAAACCCTCTGCCATGGAACTGCCTCTCCCCCCATTCCTGAACAACCTGAACACTGCAGTACATAAGCTTTAGGACCTTTGTATGTGTTGTCACATGCATTCTGCCATACTAGCTAAGCGAATGAGAACGCTGCTTGCGAACGCAACTGGAGCAGAGTCCGCGTTTAGCTATTGACAGCCCCTCCCTGGAGTGACGCACGCAGCCCTCACAGCCACGCAGAAGGACAGCTTGCTCTCTAACATTTATAAATCCATCCATCAAATCCCCAGAGGTGTAACTTTGATTACTTCAGTAATTAGCAATGTCAGATTGGTAGATGGATTAAGTGGTCAGGTTTGGACTTGAAGTTAATTAGTCTTCCCTCTCTGTGATTTGTTGATTAATTATGAATATTTAGCCAGGAAAAGAGATGTTAATTATTAATCAAAATTAAATTATCTGGCGTAATTAACCAAAAAGTTATTTTTCTCCCCCTGTTGTGTGTTCAGGCACCTGGGTCTCCTGCAGGACCGATTGTGGACTTTGATTGTGAGTCTTAACATCCACATTTGCTGGGCAGAGAATGGTGTCCTACAGGCCGGAAACGTGGCTGCTACTGAAGGCTCTGAAGCCACAGCTTCAGTAAACCTCACCATGCCTTCGTCACATTTGCCTGCTGCCTGTGTCAGTTCAGGCTAACAGGAAACTCACATGCTCCCTCGACCAGACTTTGCCCCCCCCCCCCCCCAGTAAATGGCGGCCTGGGGCATCATTGCGATCCAGACCCTGGCAAACTTCAGAACAATGAAGAAACTGGAAACTAACTGGAAATTGGGAGGCTTGGAGAATGCAACAATGGCCAAAGGACGTAATCAGGTTTGTAAGATGTCCCAGAATTCACCTTGGTAGTACACACTCCAGCCCGGATCTGTTTAAACCACCTCCAGATCTCCTGGACAATATTTATTCTCTATTTACTTAAATTATGCAATATGGTTATATTTATCGCTACGATATGAGCTAAATATAGGGTGTTCCAAACGCTCTATGAGTCTTAGTGGGAGGTTTCTTTCTCTCTAATCTCCATCTTTAAGCTGACAAGCAGGAGAATTCCTAATGAATGCCTCTTTTCATCTGTGCGTCTGTGTGTATTTGACAGTATAAATATTTAGCAATATTGGAGTCAGCCTGTGATTTTACCCAGATGGACTGATTGATGCCTCCGCTTGCCATGCCAGAGGCAGCCTATGCAGTTATGTAAGCAACTCCTCTCCGGCGCTTCCAACGCTGCCTGCCGGTCAGGTGACAGGAGGCGCTCACCCTCCGGGTGCCTCCCACCCCTCCCCCCGTGTGCGGACTGGATGCGGGGGGCTGGTATGGGTAGAGAGCCCAGGTCCAGGGGCATCCCTGACACGCACGGCCCGCCAGCACGCCGGCAAGGTCTTGGTTTCTCTTCAGGGATGCAGAGCAAACACCGGTGTGGCCGTTTCCAGAGGCTCACAGGCTGGCATGCTGCTAGAGATTTTGAGCCCCGCGAAGACATATCATATTAGGCCCCTGACCCAGACTGATCCAATTATGTTCCACATTTTTAGGGCCCCCTCGGAACCGTCCAAACCTTTCTGCCCCTGGTCACAGAGTGTGTGGTGAAACAAACAAGCAAGAACATAAATGGATAGATAGATAGATAGATAGATAGATGGATAGATGGATGGATGGATGGATGGATGGATGGATGATAGCTGAACCAGTTCACTGCTTTGGATCACCATCCCCCCCCCCCCCCCTCAGCACCCCACACTGGGCAGAGACCTGATATGACAGTCATTTCCCTTAAAGTTGGACAGAACCCGAGGTGTGAAATCATTGCCGCTCGAGTCCCCACCTCCTCTAAACACAGCGTACAGCAGCGGCAGAAATTAACACTGCGATGTACAAAACAGGGTAATAGAAACCAAGCCAAAGGATGGGAAATAAAGAAAAAAAACTAATTTTTGTATTAGAAGAGAACATGTTTAAGAAGCATTAAGCCTATAATTGTCTCTGTAAAATATGCACTCAGTGTAATGAAACTGCTTTGTTAAATTGATTTCAGAAAAAAAGGGAGAATATTTAGTCCTTTGCCTTTGCTATTTTAATTGAATTTAAGCTTGGAGACCGGTAATACATCTTAAACAGGAGTAATACCATTCTCCTGAACCCAGACAGAGCATTACCACTGGTTAGTTAGCTGGCAGCATTTCATTAGAATTACCAGCCTAATGTGAGTCTTCCTGGGCTGCCATTGAAGGCTGATGTGATTCCCATTGAAACAAATCACCAGCTCCCCGCATTATGGAGGCTGTCATAATCGAGACACCAGCCACGGCTACCCGCTGCACCGGCTGTTCAGAATGGTGCCTCCAGCCTTTCTTTCGTGTCTCTTTCAACATCGATCCTTTTATTAGCGACTGGGCTTTGTAGTTCCCATCGATCACGTCTTGCCTGGGCCTAGTTATAAAGATGCAAAGTTTCCGTGGGATGCTGGCTTTTCTCGCTGGGGACCCCAAGCAGACCAGCCCCTCTTGCCTCAATGTCCCACTGAATTGTGGGTACTGCCGCCGCTTGTGGATACGGCCGTTTTGCAGCCGGTTACATGTGATGTCATCGACAGGTAAATCAACACCTCACTAAATAAAAAATATGTACATTAAAAACAACTTGGAGGGCATTACTTGGCTGGTCCACAACACAGTCTGTGTAATACTAAGTAAAAATGTGAAAATAAAAGCACATTAAAAATAATAAGTGAAAGGTGCCCCACTGAATGAGGCTTCCAGTTCCACGACACCCCTCTGCCCCCCCCAACCCGGTTAGCCCCACCCTGCCGACCCACGATCATTTCCCACATGCCGGCCTCCCTGCTCTGCCGGGCTCAAACAAACGCCTTCCTTTCCAAGTCCGTTCCGTCTATATTGAATCCGATTAGAAGTAAATTTGTTATTGATTAAATATGTAGAGTCGCCACATTTCGGTGTGCCCCCCCCACGGCTCTGCTATTACACATCAGTCTCCACTGCATCACTCAGACATGACCAGGAAGAAAGAGCGAGTTATACAGTGCTAATCAAATGCGTTTCCACTGGCTAAACAACTCATTTAGGCCTGACAACTTCCCAGCAGAAGTAAAGGCAGCCATAAATAAGACCCATGAAAGGCTGTAGCAGCACCCCCGCCTTGTCAATGCCCCCTCCCCAAATCACCCGGTCACTTTGAGAAGTAATGAGGCCGCGGCTGGGGTGAAATTTTAAATAAACTGCATTGTTTTACGAAATATGTCAACGCGGAGAGGAAAAAGGAAAAAAAAAAAAAGCGTATTGTAGCTAATCAGCCAAAATGGCGTGATTCATTGCTTAATTTAAGGGTGCTGGGCTGTAAATTATTGCAGGAGTGCCAAAGCTAATTTCTGCTGTGACAGGGGGAAATGAGGAATGAGATGTCCGACTGGCTACAAGTGAAACGCTTCCATCCTTCTTCTCTGGTTGAGTTTTACTTACTCTAATGATATATAATAGCCTGAAACTACATTTAACCTGTGTATTGAACGGCGGGGGGGAGAAATGCAACAGGGACCCTCAAGATCCTTCAGGAAAAGCTGAGGTTTTTTTCGGGCATGCAGGTGTGGGAGGGGTGGCATCATGTCTCTTTAACATGTCGCAGAGATGCGCGCAAGATTCAGACATGCAGAAAGGGGCTGTAACCTGAGTGTAACAGCAGTGTATATAAAGGCAGGGTCGAAGAATCATGGGCTCCCAGCTGAAAGCCCCAACTGATTGGCCCCCTCCCCTGTCACTCACTCATTCAAAACATATCATTGACCAATGATAATACTGGCCTCTCCCAGAATCCTAGAATCATCCTGGTTTGGGACTGAATGTCCAATCGGCAAGGCCTTGGTGGGCGGAGCTCTGCCTTCCGGTCGGACACCAGACTATAAACACAGCCAGTCAGTGTTGGTCTCCTGATCAGATGTATATCCATACATTAGAATATCAGCACAAACCGTCTGTCAGCCAGCGGAGTCGGATCCACACATGTACCGTTATGGGGAGCTGAATTAAGGCTGTCTGTCTGTGGATACGAGGCCGGATTACTGACAACAAGCTCTCTCTAACTCTGTGGAGGATCATTACACCTTAAAATCCTGAATAACGTTAAATCCATAAATGCATATGCATGCACATACCATTATAGTGATTCTCCTCACAAATCTTTGCATAGCCTAAGCTATACTTGTGATTTCTGAATACACACACAAACGCACACACATGCACATATGGCAATGTGCATAAAAATAACATTCAAATCAGAAACAAGGAACAATTTATACGATAGATTAATACAGTATATTTAACCCAACCTTAAGTTGTAGGTTATGAATCCTGACCCATGCACCCTAGCGCTGCTCCAGCTAACGCTAACATGGGCTGTCGGGTATATAATAAAAGGCATTTTATAGTCAGATATGACAGTTATTCTTATGTGGCTGTGAGCATAGCAGTAACACGCATGAGTAACAACAGATCTGAGATTAGACTGTGCGGATGTGTGGGTGTGAGCTGCCAATGAGGACATCTGAGTGGTTTTACACCCTGGGTGTGCTGATAATGGCCCTACAAGCTATACCGTACACCAAAGACAATGCTGACAGTCTTTAAAAGGCACCTCAGTCAGGCCGTTTGCTCGCTAATTGCCTCCTGAATAAAGTAAAAATGATGACAGTCTCAAACTAAAAGTAAATCTTCACAGGCAAAACAGTGCATGTATCGATTTGCGATCAATCCTTCTCGATAATGCGGTGTTCTTTCTTACCTAATACTAGGATTTTAAATTATTTTGGACTAGATATATTAAGCTAAAGACACCGACGATTTGATGACGTGTTTGGGTTCTGGGAGACTGGGGTCAGAAGGATGCATTTCCTGTGTGTTAAATGTATGGTTTTAGGTTAAGATGCAGCCGCTGAAATGAGTTTTCAGTGTAGTGGTCACTGATGGGACATTTTCAACAGATCAAAACCTGCTGGCATGAAAGTGACCACTGCATATGGAACACCGGCCTAGCTATATTTTAGGCATTTCCAGCTGTGACTTGATTCACAACAAAGCTAGCGGAAAATCAAAAAGAAAATAAATCTGCAAATCTCTTTGCAGGTCCTTGTGGGACAGGCGCGGAGCAGGCGGACCGACCGTGTCGACTTACGGAGGGAGCAGCCTGACTGCCCAAGTAGCACCGGTGAGCGTGGTGGCCGCTGGCAGGGTGACATGGTGACCAGGGAGCAAAAAAGAGGAGAAAAAGAGGCACTGATCATGCAGCTTCACTGTGACCCTGCAGCTTCACCTTAATCCTGTACAGTTACAGCTTCAGCATGACCCTACATTTTCACCCCAATCCTGTATAACTGTAGCTTCACTCTGACCCTGCAGCTTCAGCATAACTCTCTGCAGCATCACTCTGACCCTCTGCAGCTTCACTGTGACACTGTAGCTTCAGTGTGACCCTGTACAATTTCATGTGACTCTACAACTTCATTCTGCAGCTTTACCGTGATCCTCTGCAGCTTCGGCACAACCTTATACAGCTTCACGGTGACTCTGAAGCTTCACTGTGATTCTGTAGCTTCAGTGTGACCCTCTTCAGCTTCAGGGTAACCCTGTATTCTACACCTCTACAGGGTTGCCAACTCTAAAGCATCTGGCATGACACACACTTTCTAACTCTCACGCTCCAACAAGAAATCTTACGGTAAATTTATATTATTCAGCTATAAACCTAAAATTAGCTACATCAAAAGCATTTTGATAGTTTGCAAACCCTACAGACTATTTACAAGGTAGTAAAGCTGTTACCTACATGTAAATGTGTGTGCAAACTGAAAATCTCATACCAGCCAGCTGATCAAAGTTGGTGACAGTGCAGCTTCACTGTGACCCTGCAGCTTCACCATGACCCTCTGCAGCATCACACGCTTCACTGTGTTGCTGGCATGACCTGGCTCTGGGAAGCCTAATGAAGCCCAGCGAAATGAGAGTCCGGCCCATTTCCTGTATTTCTCCTGCGAAACTTTAAAGGCACGTTCATTTTCAGCCTTAAAACACCCCCGCCCCCCCACAATGTGCCGCACACCCACGGGGCGATAAGGCCCCCTCAGCGTCACGACGAACAGACGGCTGGATGATGTCAGACGGGAAGCGACACCTGACTGCGCCGTGAGGGAAGCTGATAAGAGGTCTAACGACAATCACAGCACCGAGCAGAACCTTAACGGCGGAACGTGAGGGTGGTGTGAAGCCAAGGCGGAACACCTCAGCCTTACGCTGCAAGGGAACCGCAAGAACCGCGCAAGGGATGAGGCGAAGGGCCTTGCTGTCCCGCGGCTTTTGTGAAGCTAAAAACACGGCAGCGCACTTGCAGTGTGAAACGCTGTGAATTTCTGACGGCACCGAGTGCCATTCAGAGATCTGACTTCACATGCAAACAGAGTACAGAGCAGGCCAGGCAATTATAATAAATTGGAAAACAGTAAAATGGCTAGTTTAGTTATATTTTATTTTTTGGTTAGCTGACACGTTAATCAAAAGGGAGCTTCAGTTCTATTTATTCAAGTAGATGGCTGGTTTAAGGGCACAGTTAAGACCCTCGTTTACAGGTGAGCCTGTTCATGGTCTCTGTAAACACTCAACATGAAAGTCAGCTCTGCATTTCTTCAGACTAGACTCCCTCTCAGTTCCCTCAGTAGAGAGACCACCGACCATCGAAACACGGACGTTAAATCACCTATTGTAACACAAAGATATAAATGTTCTATTCACTGCATTCAGAAAAAATAAACATAAGCATTTTTAATTATTTAGTTTATTATTATATGTTAATATTTGGTCCCTCAATTACAAAGACGAGAAAAACCTCAGCAGCAGGCCTCCGATCCGTCCTCCCGCTTCCCGCGCTTTCCGGCACGTTCCGAGGCGGCGGTGGCGAGGGGGCGACGCCGTCCCCTCTAGAGCAGTAGCTGCTGGGATGCCTCCCCGCCAGGTATTCCGCTTTCGCCAAAGGGAGCGCTATTATTATTAACATCATTTGTCTGAATCATTACTCCCCGGCTGGGCTGGGCACGTGCGCCGGAGATGGCACGGTAACAAATGAGCACCGGCGTCCTCGTGCCCTGGGCCTGCGCCTTAGCTGCCATCTCGCCGGCATCAGGGCCGTCTTTCTGAGCGTCCTCGAGTCCCCAAAAGGGACGCCTATCTATTTGTTCTCCACTGGGTTACCCACTCTGTCCGTTGTTGTTTGCACTAAAGGGGAACAAATTCAATTCATCCTTATGACATGAAAGCACTGATACAGTGAAAAGAGGTGGCGTGTGTGTGTGTGTGTGTTTATTATGTTTATATTACACTGTACGGACCAAAGTCCCCCACAATTTAATAAAAACCTGTCATTTTGTTGCTGTGAGAACCATTTTTCAGGTCCTCAGAAAGATCTGTGAGTGCAATCAAAAAAATAAAAATGCCTTTTTGGTTAGGGGTTAAGGTCGTCATGTTGGGATTAGAGTTTTCCGCTTAGAAATGAATGGAGAGTCCCCACAAAGATATAATTACAAACCTGTGTGTGTATGTGTGTGTGTGTGAGCGGGTTTACCAATCCTTATGGGGACACAATGTCCCCATAACGTGATAAATATCCGTTTTTTTTTTTAACTCTATTTTATAAAAATCGGTGACTGCTATGAAAAAACTATAAATGCAAAAACTCTTGTATTTTGTTAGGTTACTTATGGTTATGGTTAGGGCAGGGTAGGGGTTAAGGTTGTCATAGTTAGCGTTAGCATTTTTCCCATTGAAATGAATGAGCGGTCCCCATAAGGATATGTTTACCCTACATGTGTGTGTGTGTGTGTGTGTGTGTGGAGGCTGGCGGTGGGGGAATAACCAGAGGGAAAAGAAACAGAGAGCAAAAAACCACAGAGAGGGGAGAGCTGTTGAACATGGACTCGTGCAGAGAGTACGCATATTGAGGTGGCCTTTATCCTGATATCTGTTTGCCGTAATTGGGGTCAAAAGACTTAAGCAGGCTGCAGTGGGAGCAGCCTGTAGTTCCCCCGCAGTATTAATCTCTCACCCCTCTCAGCCAGCTCAGCGGCCTGATTAGGGGACCGTGCCGGCCCACGGATCGCCGGCGCTCCCGTTTCCAGCGCTACGAGCTTCTGATTCCTCCAGCTCGCCTAGCTAAACGCATAAGGCGGCTGAAACACGATACAATGTCCTAAGGGGGGCAACGCTGAGGCGTGACGGCGGCAGGCAGGTCGGAGCCGGCGGGGGTGGGGGCAGGGGGGGGGGACTTGTTCCGGGACATGGGTGGGGTGGGCTGAAGGTCCGGTTAGGGGCTGGGTGTAAATCTGCTTGCAGGGTGGAGTGTGGGTCCAGTTTAGGTTCTGGCTTTGCCCCCCCCCCCCCCCCCAAAAGGATGGCATTTTCAGTTTAGAGCCCATGAACAGACACAGAAACATGGATTAATAAATTTCCAACCATTTCTTCAGCATTTTGAGGATGGCAAAAAACTGCAAAAAAAAAGAAATACCCAGTGGAAACATATTCAATTAATTATTATATTTCACAGTAATTTATGTGCAGACACAATAGTATCTTTTCCAAAAAGAGTTCAGCATTGCAAATTGTCTTTTTGTTTCATTTTATTGAGACAATCCTAAAAAAACACGTATATAGATATGTATTTACATATACTGTATATGAATAGTTTTTCTCTCTATCAAAAGAAACCTTAATGCTGCTGTTATTCCTGGTGTGTAAACCACTGTGGTGCTTGTTTGTTTACAGGTTTATGTTGTTTGTTAAGCCTGTATATTTACAGTGAAGTGCTGCTTCGTTTTTGAGTCGACATCTGCATCCCCCCTGTCCGCTAACACAGATCTGCCGTCATGAACTCCCAGCCCCTGAACGTGGCCCGAGCATGTTAGCGTGGGAGGTCCGTTACCCCCTCATAGCGCTGCCTGCTCTGACCGCCGCTGGGGAGGTGAACGCCCCTTGCCCGCCACGATCCCCATACGTGTTCATTCCCGCAGGTGGCCTTCTGTGAAATTTTTCCAAGATTAACCGTTTTTTTTCTCCCTCTGCTTTGCCTCGAATTCAGCAGCACCCAAGCAGAACTCAGTCATTGGGAGATTCGTAAAAAAAAAAAAAAAAAACACCCTGCATCACAAGGTTGGAAAGATGGAGTTAAAGTGCGTCCGGTCACCCCAATCAGGAACGTATGGCTTCTATACGAAATTAATAATGGCGGTTTGTTGGTATTGTTAACAGGGTGTAAAGAATTAGATATTAATGTAAATATATGGTCAAGGCTGGGGGATCATCTGACTGACCATGCTGAGGACCCCCCCCCCCCCCATCACCCTGGCAGTCTAACTTCAGCTATCTAAAAAAACAGCTAATAAAAAGATCGAGAAAATCCCGGCGAAGCCACGCGTGCAAACTGTCACATTAATAACACTGTGCCCGTATTCAAATTTTCTGTCCAAAGCTAAAGAGAGATTGAACGCCCTGCTGTTGCGCGACCAAGATTGAAGACGTGTCTCGTTGACGTTGTTAAAAGTTTATGAAAATATATGAATCCTCAAATGTCATTGGCGGCCTGGGCTCCGAGTCGCCGCGCAGAATCGCTCTTTTAATCAACGTGATTGAGTGCTGCGAGGTCGGATTTGGGGAATTTTTAACAAAGGGGGAGAGCACAGTTTAAAACCCAAAGTATCGGGGCACTTGTGAGCTAGAAGGGGAATCTCTGGGGTTTTTATGTTCGGCTGCAGGGGTAGGGGCGCTTGAGGGCATCGGAGTGTTGCCGTTAGCACGGTGTTTATTAAGACCGATGTGACGTCAAAGACGAACAGACGGCGGCCCGTGTGCAGACGTGAAGCGTGGCAGGTGCTGCCGGCTCCACGACGTGCCAGTGAATCGCCGGCTCGCACGCTGACAGTATGGCGACGTGTCGATTTGCACGGGAGACGCGTCATTTCCAAGCGGAACCTCGGCCTTTGCCCCGTCGGAGGCGGAGCCCACTAGCCCCCCGCCCACCAGCCCGCACAAGATGGGCGAACCCGAGGCTGCGGGCAGCATAGCCTGGTCACGGCAGCAGATGGTGTTTTCTCAAAGTCTCGGATTGGAGTCCCAATAGGTCGCTGTCACAACTCTGAAAAGCGCAGAGCTGAACGAAAAAACCCGACGCGCTAAAATTGTAACATTCATTCCAAATATTCAAATTGCGGATTCACATTCTTGCGGCGTGAGGAGGATGCGCTCGCACCCAGACCCACTCTTCGGGGTTTGGGAAGGTGCGGGCCTCAGTCACGGAGAAAGCACCAGTACATCTGGTAACCTGAACCCAGAAAGTCCAGCGTGGGAGTTACTGCGCAGGTGACACGAAAACATCCTTCTGGAGCAAAACTCTCAAGGTCCAGGAGCAGGAGGACAGGAAAGCGCGAGATGAAAAGAATGACGGAAATGAGCACACGTACGGGGAGACAGACAGCTGGAGAAAAGGGGGTTTATTGGAGTCAGAGCAGTGGTTTCCAGTGAGATCAGGAAGGTCTTCAGGCCAAAATCATGGCATGCAATCCATCAGCCCAGCGTCCTCCGGAGTGGGGAGCAGTGACTGGCAGCCATGGTGTCCCAGGAGCGGGGGTTGCAGATAAAGGGTGATGGAGCACCTTGGACCCCAACGAGTCGTCCCTCCTTTGTGCGGCGTGCCGCACTCAATCACGGGTGTGTTTGGCTCGGGGGTGGGGGGCACAGAAAACCGAGGGATCGCGTAGCACACCTGCGCCGAGCGAGGGGGGGGGGGCAGCCCGATGAAGACCAGCTGACCACAGGGGGTGGGGTACCTGGGAACTCTGGGTCTCTGATCCAGACTCGCAGGCTGCTGCAAATAATAATAATAATAATAATAATAATAATAATAATAATGATGTGTGTAGGTGGGTACCCTTTTCCTTATCCCACAACCAGAAAGACACAAGAACAACTTCTCCAAAAATAATAATGAGGTTATTTTGCTATTCTGTGGAGACATTACGTGGTTCCTCTGGTTATGTACTGACTGAACTGAAAATCACCATGGTATAAAATACCAGAATAACAAGCCATACAAAATCATATTTTACTACTAAAGGGGAATCTTCTCTCAAGTATTACTCTTAAATATACCGAACTGAGCCCTGTAGTAATCAAAATCAAAGCGTGATGCTGCAACACATTAAGCTGGTATTCTGTTTCCAAATTTGCATCCCCACAGTGAGCTCTCCTGTTTAGACTCATAATTTTATTCTGGCGCACTTTAGGCAGACACCAGACTGCTATGCGAAATCCTCATACTCATGTCTGAAAGGCTGTTTATATTTGACCCTCTGTGAGAGTATCCATGACATATCAGCACCATACCCCATGACCCTAAGACCCCTGAACTGTCCAATCAGAGGGGAGAACTGGAATTCACAATAATCATCACCAGTCAAAGAAAAAAGAATGTTTTCTTGGTGCTTTGATGATGTCACGCCTACGTTTATTTTTCTTTGCCCATTCTCTTCCAATTTTTGACAAAATAAAAGAGACGAGATGAAGAGGTTTTGTCTTGTTGAGCACAATTTAGGTCCCTTAATTGGAGATCAAAGCTACCTCTCTGTCACTGAGAGGGTAGCGACCATCAATTACCTGCTCGCTTCTCAATCTCTTGAGTAACTTCAAAGTTTCAGATGCCTAACCTCCATCTCTCTCCTGCCCCCCTTCAGGCAGCCTTATTTTAATAACCAGGCACGGGTTTAAAAAAATCCGGGGTCTTAAGAGGTTTCGATATTTCATGAGAGCTGTCACGTTAGGAGAATTTGTCTCTTTAAGCTATACGTGAAATACGAGTAACTGGAAGGGAAAAAAAAAAAAAAACTGTGTTTCCCCCTCTCGCAAAGTACTTTTGATGCGCATTAAATTGTAAATTATTCTGTGCCATAATGGCAGGCAAAAATGGCTCACCATTATGCTTTGTCAGTCATGGCAGGCTGAGGAATTACTCAGCTGTCAATCCGGCCGTCAAGCAAAAAGGATTCCGGGACGGATCAATAAGGGAGGGGAAATCCGCTGTAATACCTTTCAGTGCTTGTCGGAATATATAACATATGACAGATATCAGCCTTGTTGGCTTTTTATTTACGTATCACGGAGGAAACAAGTTTACCACAGCAGTGTGCGAAGGACATAAACAAATATAATCACGGGAATATAAAAATCCATCTTTTCTTTCAACGACCCTTAATTCGAGTAGGTTGCCCCTCAAATATAAAATAGATTTGTCCACTTATTTGGTCCCTTTAAAAACTATCCATAAACTGAGGGGCTTAAGAGTAGAAGAATGCAAACACCCTTTTTGCTCAATAGTAAACTAATTGCACCAATTACTCAACCAAGGAGCTGTCTAACTGCGGACTTTGAAAGCAGGTTTGGTTCAATGGTGAGAGCTTGCTAATTTGTAACCGGCTGTCTGGTTGCATAATTGATTGGCTCAAACGTGAACTGCTTGGAAAGGTACGGGCGTCTTCTCCTACAGCGTCTGACCTCCAAGCCGGTGCCTCACCTTCCCTCTCGATAAATATTCATTCTGCGAGCTTACGGTGAAACAGAGTCCAACGTAAGAAGGCAGGGTTGTTGCTATAAAAATCTACGATAGGTTTAAGTTGTGAGGTCGTGCAAGGTCACCCCGGTAGTTACAACTGGGAGCTGTCTTAGTGTGGCATTCTGGGAGTTAGCCCGTTAGCATGGCTATGAACTCTATCAATAATTCTCTTATTTTAAGCTTTTCTAGTCTCTATTTTCTAGTTTCTAGTTTCCGTTTTCATTTTTGTTGTCTTTTAGCTCTCTGTCCTTCCATCATCGTTTGGTCCATTTTCCGACTGCACTGAAGGCTGACACCTAGCCCACCGGCGCTTGGACTCAGCACCTTCGCTAAAAGGCGAGCGCTCTCAGTTCATGTGAGATTAAAAGCCATTCTTCTGATGCACGAATGATTAAGGAGGACAAGGTACACATGCTCTGTGGTGGATCTGTCGGGGTCTCTGAGGCTGGGGACCTCCTCACGAGCTCGGAGCGCATAGATAGACACCTCCCCCAGTCTGTGTCCCTCATCAGGACTGCCATTCCCCTCCACCCCCCCCCCCCCCCCCAGATGGACACACAGCGTCTCTCTCGTCCTCACATGCAAATCCAGAGCTATTAGTGTGGACGGCTCAGCACCATGACAGATTTACACCTCCTGACTAGTGAATCTGCTACTGCATGCGCCTCGGGCGAGTACAGAAACAATTAATGTGAAGCTCTTGATACTGTCCACCTCCATCGACGGGCCGGGAGGGTATTAAAGGCCTATCGAGCGAAGCCCGCGATCAGGCCTTACCCTTGACGGCTAGAGAATCCGTTACCGGGGGTTAAGGGCACCATGGCCAGAGTGAATTTACAAAGACCGCCATGCATATTTAAACGCCCCCCCCCCCCCCCCGAGTAGGCGTCCTGGCTGCTGGGAGTGGCATAGAAAGGCGGGGGGGGGGGGGGGTCTCTGTTCCCAGATCCAAGGAGACCAT
Organism: Paramormyrops kingsleyae; assembly: GCF_048594095.1. Lineage (NCBI taxonomy): Eukaryota > Metazoa > Chordata > Actinopteri > Osteoglossiformes > Mormyridae > Paramormyrops > Paramormyrops kingsleyae. The sequence continues at coordinate 17,784,300 of NC_132819.1, read as the reverse complement.
GGCATTTCACGGCCTTCCTTACGTTCCCGCCAATCCTGCCGTATCCCGCCCGCCCGCTTGCCATACGAACACGGGCAGATGGGCGACCCCCGACCACCGTACACGGGTTTGCCGGAAACACGGCCTCTCACTCCCCATGTAAAGACGGGCAGGAATGGCAACAGATGTTGCCCCCCCTGCCCCCAACAGGTGTCCCTCCCACAGACATGGCTCTCGGTGTGTTCTCTACTTCCTCCAGTGCGCTGTCACCCTAAACCCCCCCCCACTTTGGGGTGACCTCCGCAGGCCTGCACAGAATCCCAGTAACCAGGGACGTAGCTAGAAAGTTTAGCCCCCCCCCACCCCCACCCCCACCCCCATCCAGCCACGTCGGGTGACATTATCAACTCAATTTAATTCAATTCAATTGCATTTGTAGAGAGCATTTTCACAACATTACAATGAGCTTTACATTATCCCACCCCGAAGCCCCCAGTGAGCAATCCAGAGGCGGCAGTGGCAAGGAAAGACTCTGTAAAAGACAGAAACCTCAGACTCGAAGGGGGAGCCCATCCTCCAGGGGCCAGCAGAGAAAGTCAAACGCACAATGGCGAAATCCTAATTTAGACAGTGCAAATTTTAATATTGAAGTCTGAATGCGGAGGGCAGGCAGGTGTTAGTGCTGCTTCTGGTGGCAGGAAGAACAGTTTCAATCTTAAGAGATCTGCAGAGCGGAGGGGCGAGGTCACCAATGTATAATGTACCCCGAGATCATAGATTAACGCTCCCCAAATCTGCCGGGGAACCCATGCCGGTGACACAGGACCTGTACCCCGCGTGACACGTGCAGGGCCGGTGCCTGGTCGCCCCGTGACATGACTCTCCGGGCTACCTGGCCCCGCGGCGTCAAACCCGCGATAAGCGCGACGGCAGCGAAAATGCAGGTGCGGCAGCGGCACCGTTTGCTGCTGAATAATTATTCCCGCGCTGGCCTGCAAATCCTACCCAGTGGGCTGTGCATCTGATGCTGAGGCGTCTGCCAAGGGGTAAACGCTGGCCCATCCATCACCAGGCCACTTGACAAATACATTCCATAATAGAAGTTTATTTTTATGGGAGGCTGAATCAAGGACTTTCCCATGCATACAAAAACGTGTCAAAATTATTTATGAGTCCTGCTGAGATGCACAATATGTCATATCAAACTCCTATTTTCCCTCCCTGGCTCAGGCTGTCAATACCTCCGCCGCTATCAATAATGTGGGATGCCGCTGTGATATATCCCCGGGGATTCTGAGGTCATCCACCCCCCACCCCCCACCCCCCCCCCCCGCCATGCCCTACCTTACTGACCACTCTCTGCTGCGCCGGGCATGGCCGCCCTTGCACGACACGTGCACGCTTGTGCGAACGCGCTTTCACGAACACGCAGTTCTCTTGCAGCCATGTTGCCACACACAAACTTGTAATCGGAAGGTCGCCGGTTCAAATCTCATGGTTGGCGGAGTGATTTCACAATCGGGCCCCTGACCAAGGCCCCTGACCCCCAGTCACCCCAGGGCCTGGTTCACCCTGCCATCTCAGTTGTACATTGCTTTAGTGTCTGCTAAATAAATTAAATGTAATGTAAAGGTAGCAGTTTGGCATATGCTCTCGAACACAAACTGCTCCCTAACCCAAACCCTATTCCTGTTGGGAATACCGAGATTCTGTCCCAGCTGGCTTCTGGATGAGTACATAGATTCCTATGACACCCAAACGCAGTAAAATCCCAGTCATTCACTGGTCCTAAAACAGGCTTTGTGTCCATGCATCAAATGGGGACGCGGGAGGGGGGTATAAAATTTTTATAAACAACGTTGGTTTAAGCCCCTTTTAAGCAGAGCCCCTGGGCACCAGCCTGGGTAAGCCTGTGCATTAGAGCACCCTTCCAATTGAGTACTTTTCCCGGTTCATGTTTCCACAGTCCATCCCTGCTCCGATTCCCGTTCTCCCAGGTCAGTGTGACCAATCCGGCTGTAGCTGTGCTCCCGGGCGACATTAATCAGCCCGGTGATCGATCAGCGTGATCAGGGGCCAGATCATGTAGAAATTATTCAGTGATTCAGTAGTGCTGCTTTAAGCTCTCCGTTCTGCTCGCCGAATCAATGTACCGCCCTCTGCTGCTGCTTTAGTAATTTCATTTTCTTAAGCGTCAAAATCAGTTTGATTTTAATCCCAAACATACCCAGCTTTGTAATTCTGTTTTGCTCCTGGACTTAAACACTTATGAGATTACTCACATTACCACACATTTTTTCAGCTGATTGTTTATATTGATCCATCCATCCATCCATATCCAGTACAGGGTCATGGTCAGCATATCCCACGAAGCACAGGGCATAGGGGATTATTATTACTATTATCACTAACATTATTTTTATCTACCTATCTATATATCTATCTATCCATCCATCCATCCACTCATCCAGCTTGCACTACACTAACAGGAAGGCTGTTCCATACTCTACACGCCATGTAAAGAAGTGCTTTCTGAAATCCAGTTTAAAATGTTCTCCCGCTAATTTCCACCTTTTCCCATGAGTTCTTGTATTTGAACTAATATTGAAGTAACTACATATTTGGTTGAACAGCATCCAGACCTGTTAGAATCTTACAGACCTGGATCATGTCCCCTCTTAGTCTCCTTTGCTCGAGGCTGAACAGATTCAGCTCAGCTAACCTCTCCTCATAAGACATTCCTCTAAGACCAGGAATCATTCTTGTAGCCCTATGCTGAACCCTTTCCAAGGCAGCAATGTCCTTTTTAAGGTAAGGTGACCAAACCTGCACACATTATTCTAGGAATTGTATAATAATAGCATCACCTCTCTTGACTTAAACTCCACACACCTACTGGCCTTCCCCACACTGGCGAGAGTTGGACATGGAAGCATCAACATACACAACGAGGTCTTTCTCATAATCAGCTACCTTTATTTCAGTGGAACCCATAAAATATCTGTACTTTATATATCTGCTCCCTGCATGGATTACTTTATATTTGTCTACATTCAATTTCATCTGCCAGGTATCAGCCCAGTCACTAATTAAATCAATATTGATACAAAAATTCCAGTTCCAGTCCCATTACACCAAATACAGCCCTGGTTTAACTGGGGGGGGGGGGTGCATTCCAGTCCCAATCACGCATGTCTGGCATGTGAAGAGGGAGGAACTCGCTTCAGTAGTGAGGAGGTGGGCACTCGCAATCGTGCAGGAGCAGGGTCTTGTGTAAACACGCGTCTAAGTGACAACACTCCCGTCGTGTTTGTTCACCTGTCAGATTCGCAGATCGTAATCCCGAAAAGTCACCCCTGTCCCCCCACCCCCGCAGCAGTCGACTCGGTGATCCACACCTGGTGCAGATGGGCGACCTCACGGCGAGACCGCAGCAAATTAAAGGCGACGGAGACAAAGGTTCACAACAGCCGGATCAAACTCTGCATTGTTTGCTCTGCGCCACGTGCCCGTGTCCATATGACTGAAATGCCACATTGCCGTCGAATCCCCTTTAATTACGGGGAGAGTGTACATGCCACGGGGTGCGGGGGGTGGGGGCGGCTGGCTACTACCTGTTTAAGGATAACGTCAGCAGAGACTAGAATACATTATAGCAGTTACCGCACAAAATGGTTCAAGAATACAGTAACAGTACCAAACTGAACATTCCGGAAGGCAAGAATCGAGGAAAAATTCAGGAACGTAAAGGAACGAACAGGAAAGACTCACTTGACCACCCTCCTGCCCTTTGCTATATTCAGATTGCTGCAGTTTTTGCCAAGTCAGTCAACAGGTGTCACAGCGGCCCGCGTAGGCTTTGACTCAGCTTCAGAGGAGTTAGAAGCTGAGCCGTAGCCTTAATAATGCCACCTTGAATTGGAGGGTACTTGAGGACAGACTCTGCGCAGACGTTACACAAAAAGCACGAAATGTCATTCATTTACTGGTATGTAAATATATTCACGTTCATCTACCTCGCCGATACCAGGCTAATTTGCTGTGAATTATATCCCACTTACTGCTTTGTGAACTACACAATGCTAGTTAAGTAAAACTAGTTTTACTAACTTATTTATTGGGATGTAATTAAGCTTATAAACGTTAATAAGTGTCTTTAAGCTCCTCTTTAAGCTTTGACTGCAAAGTCTTTTCTTTTGATGCATTCACAAGTCTGTATCCTTTGTAATTCTGAATGTCAATCCAAAGTCTCTGATCATTATTTTAAATGGACTTTTTCTCACTGCGTCTGTGGTACATAAGGCTGGGCTGCCAACTTTGGTCAGCTGACTGGCGTGAGATTATCAATTTGAGACAAGTCTGCACACACATTTACAAATATGTAATTTCATTGCCTTGTACATAGTCTGTAGAGTTTGCTAACTACACAAACGCTTTTAATATAGCTAATTTTAGGTATATAATGGAATAATATAGATTTCTTTTGTGAACGTGAGAGTCTGAAAGTATGAGTGTCACACCAGATGCATGAGAGTTGACAACCTTAGTCTTAGTATCAGCTTTATCTACAGACTCGGATCCTAGCTTAGCTTTACCCACAGACTAAGATCCTAGCTTAGCTTTACCCACGGACTCGGATCCTAGCTTAGCTTTACCCACGGACTCGGCTCCTAGCTTAGCTTTACCCACAGACTCAGATCCTAGCTTAGCTTTACCCACGGACTCGGATCCTAGCTTAGCTTTACCCACGGACTCGGCTGCTAGCTTAGCTTTACCAACAGACTCAGATCCTAACTTAGCTTTACCCACGGACTCGGCTCCTAGCTTAGCTTTACCCACAGACTCAGATCCTAGCTTAGCTTTACCCACGGACTCGGCTCCTAGCTTAGCTTTACCCACGGACTCGGCTGCTAGCTTAGCTTTACCCACAGACTCAGATCCTAGCTTAGCTTTACCCACGGACTCAGATCCTAGCTTAGCTTTACCCACGGACTCGGCTCCTAGCTTAGCTTTACCCACGGACTCGGCTCCTAGCTTAGCTTTACCCACGGACTCGGCTGCTAGCTTAGCTTTACCCACAGACTCAGATCCTAGCTTAGCTTTATCCACAGACTCGGCTGCTAGCTTAGCTTTACCCACGGACTCGGCTCCTAGCTTAGCTTTACCCACGGACTCGGCTCCTAGCTTAGCTTTACTTAAAGACTCAAATCCTAGCTTTTCTTTAGCTACAGACTTTGCTTTCGGTGCTACTAGCTGTTTCTTCAACTCTGCCACTGCTGGATGGGGTCCTGCTGCTGCCAGAAACAAATAAGTGACGGTGAAACATACCAGCCTCTAGCAGTCAGGCTGCTGAATATTTGCACCGCAGTCTGCGTGGCACCGTCTCTATGCTACATAGGGAAAAAAAACGCATTATTACAAGAGTGGCGGACACTTTTGCCCCGGCTCGCAACACGGCTTGCCTACTACACCCTGAGATGACCTCTTGACAGCCTGGGCTGCCAGGGCTTTCCAGAGGCCAGGATAAGAGTGAGTAGGTAGGAAAAAGAGGCTACCCAAGATCTGGCTGCCACCTGTCAATCACTTTGACTGGCAGCCCCTTTCAGTGAGAGGAAGCTGTAGTAAATTGGCCTGCCAGATAAGACCTGTACACCAGTCAAATACTGGCAAAAATTAGCTGCTTCTCCTTTAGCCGACTTGAGAGCTGTCAGTCAGCCTGAGTGGCAAGCTCTCCTGTCGCTTGCGCCAGAAAACGGAAAGAACGGGGCAAAAAAGATAAAATTAAGCTCTGATGGAGGAAAATGAAGCCGATAACATGGGCTGTTTGGGCTTATGAAATTAGACTGATTACGGCGTGGGGGCAGGGTGCTCCTGTCTCATAACCTGAACCGCGGCTCCCTTCAGGTGCCACTATGATATTGATGATGGTCACTGTCACGTGGCCTCGTGTAGCAATCCCCCCCCCCCCCTGGCTTGTAACAGTGAAATGCCCCCTGTGGAAGGCAGAGAACAAAAAAGGAACACAAATCTCACATTTGCATCTGGCCTTGCCGCTCGGGACGATAAATCGTTGGCTGCTCCGCCGCATTGACCCCCGTTTGGATCCATCACCGATACCCGCCTCGATCAAAGAACCCCTCCCCCCCCCCTACTGGTGCCATCTATTATGACGGGATGTCACCTGTCACACGCTGAACAAATCTGGCAGGTAAACAAACTTCTCCTTAGGCTCGATGCATCAGAAATGTCAATCCCTTGTTTATGATGTCAGAAAAGAGGCCCTGGATTCATCATGAAAAAGTGGATGATGTCATAAACGAAGAAACCCAAAGGGGTTGTTTACGTGTCCCGTCCGTAGCTGTAGATGGCATCCCGGTCAGGGGGACGGTTTATATGGTGCCACTGAACGGGTGTGTATGTCGAGCTGAGGGATGAGGGACACACAGCAGGGATCGCTAACGCCCCCCGTTGAGCCCTTGGGGGGTCGGTGAGGCAGTAATACATTGATATTCCAAACTCATTTGCAGGAGCAGAAATCGATGGCGGCCCCTCCCCCAGAGTGTGGCTCGGCGTCCCGTTGATAGCCGACTCCCCGCTTGGGCTGCACAGCTGGAGCACAGCTGGACACAGGTGACCCGTGCGCTCATTACCACAGCTGTGTGCTTCCTCTGGGGTGGGGGGGGGTGTGCCACTCGCTACCCCATATTCCACATGCCCCCCCCCCCCACACACACAGTGACAGATACAGCTTCATCTGCTCTGTGAGGGTAACAGTCACTCCTGTTCCTTCAGAAATACAGAGCAGGGTTGAGGAGGGCTGGGGCTGGGGGGGGGAGGGGGAGGGTGTGCATTCTAAAAGCAGCAGTTTGCAGAACAGCTGTGGCGCGCAATGCCATGTGGGGGTAAGATGCATCATCGTGGGGGGAGACAACAGCAAACGATTACATTTTGGGAGCCAGGAGTTTGTAATAAAATGGAGGATTATCAATTCACAGGCTTTATGTAGATAGCATTTCTCCTGCTACAGTGCAATCGCAGTGGGGGGGGGGGTGTAGAGATGAGGGGGGGTGGGAGCACATCTGTAGTCCTAGCCCCACCCCCCGCCACACACGAGCACTTGAAGCGAGAGGACAACAGCCCAGCAGAATCCACCTGGTGAAGGAAAAGGCCGCTCTGTCCACAGCCCCTTTCCTACCCAGACTTGGACCTGAACCGCAAGGTGCCCTTTAATGAGCACTGTCTGCCGTCGTGTGTCCTAACCCCGCGAGGTGATGGGCTTTCTGATACAGACATGCGGAGGGTTACTCCCAAAGGGCCACATCGGTCCTTACGCATTCACGGCCGTGCCTGGGGACTGGGAGTGGCTCCACACAGGCCACGCCCACCGCGAGTACATTACGCTGAGGAAAGCGCGGCGGCGGACAGGATGGCCCGCGGTGACAGCCCACAGGACCCCGTCGGGGACGGAAGCCATTATGTTAAGCAGGGTGACAGCCACTCTGAAAGCTCATCTGTCTTGTTTCTGCAGGTCCTAACAACCCTGTGTGGGGCCCAGCCTGTCAGGGCCTCACACCATAACAGCACCCCCCTCCAGAAAAATGTCTTCCTCTTCCTGTCTCTCTTTGCTCTTCGTGTTTTTGAATGAGCAGAGCTTGTCATTACTTCTGTCCTCCAATTGGAAGACAGAAATAAGAAAGTGTGTGTGTGGATTATGTTTATATTACACTAGGGGGACCAAATATCCCCCATCATGTAATAAAAACCTGCCATTTTGACATTATGGGGACCATTTTTCAGGTCCCCACAAAAATCTGTGAATCCAATCAAAAAAGTAAAAATGCCAAAACACTTGTATGTGTTTGATTACTTATGGTTAAGGTTAGGACTGGGTAGGGGTTGAGCCCGTCATTTTGGGATGAGTTTTCCCCATAGAAATGAATGGAGAGTCCCCACAAAGATATAACTACAAACCTGTGTGTGTGTGTGTGTGTGTGTGTGTGGCATGTAAAGGGTGACTGGAAATCCTGAATCTTCCGTGGCTCCACTCTGCAGCCCATGACACCAGGTCTTGGTGCCCATCCCTTCAAAATGGCTGCCGCCCACTTGGCTAAGGTGAGACCTGTCAACAGGAAATGGCAGGAGGGGCAACTCAGCATGGAGACCCACATTAATCAGCAGAGAGCATTCAGTCATGTATATTCCCTGCAGTATCAAATTACTGCTGGCAGACAGGCAGCATTTATGTGATGGTGGATGTTTGTATCTTTCCGCATTTTGAGTCTACATTCGCTCACAGACATGGACCCGCCGCAGTGGATCTGGGGTGTAGAGACCAAAACAGGCAAGGAGAAACATCTAGAGGTGAAATCAAATCGAGTCTAATGAGGCCTCACCCGCTATGCTGCAGAAAGTTCTAGACGCCATTTTTCCCTCCTTTTTTTCAGGTGTCGAAGTGAGAATCCGCCACACCCTCTCCCGGTGCTAATTTGACTTTTGATGTTTCCCCTCTTTTGTGGCGGCTTTCCACAGCGTTTAATTAAGCCACAGGGAGCCGTCTCCAGCACACCTTCCACCCTTTACAATTTTCTTCCTCCTCCCGGCAGGACCAGAACACCAACGAAAACGCTAACGACGCGTTTACCGGCTCTCCGTCCCTCTGACTGTTTCCGGGTGGCAGCCAGGCCCATGGATGAGTCCCCCCCCCCCCCTCCAGGGTGGGTTCTAGCTTTTCAGGGGCCCTAGACAAAGCTTACCTTGGGAGGCCCCCCTACTAAGAAAACTGATGATCACTTCACTTTATCCACAATGCAGGTAATTCGGGGGCACCAGGTAACCGCCTATTCTGCCTATAGCTAGAGCTAGACACCCCTCCTCCTCCTGCCACCACGTAACTCCCCGGCCATAAATTCTGCCGCAGCTCGCATCTTTCCTGGTCTGGAAAGAAGCCACTGGGAGACAAATCAAAGTGACGGCCAGCACAATCAGAGCGATTACGCCTGGGTGCTGATTGCGCTCTTCCTTCTGGTGCGTAATCAGCTCGTGAAATTAAACAAAAATTACGACTCCGTTCGTCAGGGCTCGTCTGGTCTGCGAATCCCCAGGTACGACAGAATAAGGATGCTACCTATTAGCACCACAAAAGCTACCCGCGTTGTTCCACTTTCATCTCCTATGTTTTTTTTTCTCTCTTCCTTGTGCATTTGCACTTTAAAACTATTTCGGTGCTGTCGCCGCAGTGTAATAAAACCATCATCCCAAAAGGAAATGAGGCAGGAGTCTCTCCCCAGACAGAAGGAGGAGAGAAATTGGGAAGCAACGGCTAATAGGCGGGACACTGATTACTCGCAAGCAGGATGTCATATCGAGCCAAATGACCTCCGTGATGAGCAGTCAAGGGATTCAATTAAGGACAAATGAGTGCATCTTGCGACGGGCGACGGACGCCATTGGGTAGCGATAGGGACCCTGTAAAAATGATAATTGCGCGTTAGTTGGGAGATTAGCTGGAGGTAATTACAAAGTGACGATCCGGAGGCACCCGGCTGCAAATTACGCGCAGATCAAAGGCGCCGGGGGCCCCATCCTGTCGAGCGGTGTTAGGGTGTGGCGTCAGGTGATGATGCGGCAGAGCGAGAGGGGCGCGGCTCCGTCAAACAAAGAACTGACCGAAGATCTCTGGGGGAGGGGTGGGTGTGAAAGTTGGAAAGGCCTCGATCTGCAAGCCGGAAGAACCCCGATGGAGCGGGTAGCCAGAGCGCCGAGGGGAAAGTGCACGTAGGGCTGAGGGAAACAAGCTTGCAAGTTTCAGAAATAAATGAAAAATGGCTTGGCCTATAGGTCTGAAGGATTCAGCTTGTAGGGAATTCGCGAAAAGATTCCCGCCCTCTGAGAGGATGTGGCGCTGGGGAGGGTTAACGAGTAGCGGGAGGCTCTTCAGCGGCTCGGGGTGGGTGGGCTTTCTGCAGCTGTTGTCATGTCAGGCGATTTCAATCTGTACCCTTCACCGGCCACAAAACAATGTGTATTGCCCCATATTCCCTGCTTCATCTCTACACCGGAAACATGCCTGTAGCTAAGCCTGTGCCCAGGTAGCTATACCTGTAGCTAAGCCTGTGCCCAGGTAGCTATACCTGTAGCTAAGCCTGTGCCCAGGTAGCTATGCCTCCAGCTATGCCTGTGTCCAGGTAGCTAGGCCTGTGTCTGGCTACCTGGGCCTGTAGCTGGGCCTATGCCTGGGTAGCTAAGCCTGTGTCCAGGTAGCTATGCCTCCAGCTATGCCTGTGTCTGGGTAGCTAGGCCTGTGTCCAGCTAAATAGGCCTGTAGCTAGGCCTGTGTCTGGGTAGATAGGCTAGTAGCTAGGCCTCTGACTGGGTAGCTAGGCCTGTGTCCAGCTAAATAGGCCTGTAGCTAGGCCTGTGTCTGGGTAGATAGGCTAGTAGCTAGGCCTCTAGCAAGGCCTCTGACTGGGTAGCTAGGCCTGTGTCCAGGTAGCTAGGTCTGTGTCTGAGTTTCTGGGCCTGTAGTTGGGCCTGTTGGGTCTGGGTAGATAGGCCTGTAGCTAGGCATATGCCCAGGGCATGGCTTCTCTTGGTGGATAGTGTTTCCTTTCAGTGCAAAGGCCCGTGATTATATAACGCGTGTTGTCATGATGAGTGGGGAGGTTTTGCCTGCCTTGTCACCCATTGCCACCCAGTGTCACTCTGCCGGAGCAAGGCCTGTTCGCAGGATATGTGCAGGTCACATGGTACAAAAGCACATGAAAGCTACCAAACCGGACCAATCTCCACTCCACCAACCCAAACTCTCCTTCAGACACAATTGAAATTAATAAACAGGCTGAGAAGGACATCAGAGGGCCTTACGAATGATACAAGCTGCCAGTGCAGGATAGAGATGAGCCTGGGAGTGGACACCGGCCGCTCCGGAAGCGTCACGGTCCGCTTCAACTCCCCGCCCGGAAGTACAACTTTCACAGCTCCGGAGAAATAGCCCCTGATTTTCATGGAAAACGTTGGGCGTTCCAGGAATCCCCAGGGCATCTTCCTCTTCACTCTGTCTGAAACGTACGATGTAAACCGGCTCTAATATGCAAAGCGTGCCAATTAAAAAATAAATAAGATACAGAGATAAACAAATGCGGGGAAAATACATTTAAGAAAGAACAAAAATTCCTCTCCTGGGGAAGCAATTACTAGCACTTACGTCATTTTTTTAAAGAAAGCCTTCGCAAATTTTAACGTGCAAACATCTTCATTTATTCAATGGAGCATATTGATGCGAGTCAGAAAACAATCCTTCTCTTCTCCAGATGATGTATTTCATTCGGGAGAAAAGGCAACAGAAACTGGGGGAGAGCTGCAAGGCACACCCCCCCCGCCTCCCCCCCAGGGAATCCGCCAATTAACACCCATGGAGAGGCCTCGGGCCTCAGCGAGGGGGTGTCGGACCAGCGGGGGTGTGCGTGTGCGGACCTGTCTGAAAGCCTCTCGCTGTGCAAAGCCCGAGTTTGGAACGCGTCTCGGAAGAGCAGCGCTAATATCCCGTTTGATACAGGTGAAGGGATGACCCCGCCCCCCACGTGCCCCGCCCCCCACGTGCCACGAAAACAAACAAAAAAAAAACATTCATAGACACACCTGTGACGAGCTGGCTGCACTTTCTGCAGACTTCTGGCCCTCCACGGGTCACCATGCTAACAGCTGTAAGTCCAGCACTTCGTACTCGGTGTCCCATGAGCAATCGCAGCCAGAAATGGACAGATGGCATCTGGGGCATAGCCTTTGTCACACACTGGATGACAATGTGTGGAAAGGGACGACTGAGGGTGTAGAGGAGGAGCAGGAGGGCTTTCTGAAGGTGTCCTGAATTCCAGCGCATGCCAGTGTCACCGGAGAAGCCTTTAGCACCTGCCATGTTAAGGTTCTCTTATGTTTTGGGCTGGAATTTGGAAAAGGTTCAGGTCATCAGTGGTCTTACTACATTTCCCCGCACTCTGCAATTTCATGAGCAGAAGGGCTTTGCTCCGGTTAAGGTCAAACCATTTGAACCTTTGCTGGTTAAATTCCCTGGATGGACTCTTTTATTGTCTACTTGAACTGATGACACAATCAGTAACCAAAAAAAAAAAAACACACCTTTTAATATTAAGTCAATTAAAGCTACACAAAAACCACTATTTTGATATATGATCCAGAAATGTGTGTTTGGCCAATAAAACGCTTCGTGATTGTTTCACAGAAAGTTGCAAGCACTTCTCTCACGGCTCTAAATGAAAATGCACAAATCAATGATGCTGTAACTGTTGCCGTGGTAACCTCCTTTGCACTTACACTTTCAGTTCCTGATGAACAGGTTATTAGTAGGTTTGCTCTCCCTGTTTTCTTCTTATTTTCCCCTTCGTGCCAGAGGTTGGTCTCAGAAAGGTTTCAGCTCACAAAGTTTTTCCTGTCATTTTTTATAATTTATTTTTCAGGACATAAACACCAATGTGCTCTGAAGCTGTGCTTTTTTTCGGCAATTCTTCATCTAATTTGGTACCGTACGCTCACACACACAGCGTAACAAGTTCTCAGCAGAAACAGGTGCCGAATTTCACATTACACATTACAGCCGATATCAGCTCTGGTATGCATGTTAAACGGAGATGGAGCGTTCCTTTGCAAAGCAGGTTTACTCCATGATTTTGCCTGCGACCGTTTCTTGTCAGAGTTACCAAAAACCGGCTCACTTTCGGCTGTACTTCCGTGGAGTCTCTGGTTTCTCTTTTTGCACAAAAAATACCCAAAATGTTGACATGACAGTCACATTTGCCAGAAACCTCGGTCTTAATATCTCTCCTCCATATCCCCAAATGCTCCGGGAAGGAAAACAAAACTGTACTCTCCAGCTGTCTGTCTTCAGGAAATATGGCAAGAACAGCATGTTCGTAAACACCCTCCACACACAAAAAAAAGCCGTTTTCAGTTCCTCCCAGTAACCTAATAGCCTCAGCGAATCGCTGGGAATTGCCCTCTGCATCATTAAACTTGGCACAACCAATGTGTGGTATGAAAACAAACTCAGCAGCCCAAGGGGGGGGGGGGGGGGGCAGCCTGTAAATGTAACGGGGATCTGTGTGAAGAAGAAGGCGGTGAGGTATTTTCTTTGGCATGGAGCCCCAGGGTGTTGGGGTCTGCCCTCACAATGGGGGTTCAGCTCTGTTGCTACCCTCTGCCTTCCCCATTGCTGGCCTGCACCTGGCTCAAAATATCGAGGGGGGGGGACTCCTATCAGCTGAGGATGTCCCACAAGGCACAGGTCTGCAGTCCACCTCACCCGGCTGCTCAGCCCTCGGTGTGAGTGTGAGGGGACCCCATTCCAGGTACTCCCCCCCGCCCCCAACACTCCTCCAGCCACACCTTTTTCCAGTGGGTTTGAGAAAAAAGAGAAAAGCATTACTCCTGTCACGGGGCCACGGATCACCGGCATAAAACATAAAGCCAATGTCGGCCGGGGGGAGCGGCAGGAGCAGGGGGGGCTGTCACATGCGGACTGGGGGCTTGAGGCCTGCTGGGATGGCTTCTGACATCCCGGCTAAGAGGTGCGTCATGCGCTAACAGCAGCAAAAAAAAGTAAAAAACAGCAGAAGTGACTAAAGACGGCCTCAGGCTGCTTTCATGTGCTAATCCCCCCCCCCATTGTGGCGGCGTGGTCTGGGGGGGGCGGCTACACCGCCGCGGTCGGGCGGTCCCACTTTCCCATTGTTCAGTGTGGGGCACCCAGGGAGTTGGCGTCCTGGCATTTGAATCTGTTGCATGAGTAAATCCGGCGCCGGAAAACGAAGCTACGGGCGCCGTAATGCCACGCCGTGACCGTGCGCGCGTCCTGGCCAGTGACATTCACGCCGGCCCGGGTCCCGGCCGTCTGGGCGCGCTCTGCAGCTCCAGCTCCTCTCCCCTGTGCCGCAGGATGTCAGTCACCAGAAAAGTCAAGGAAATAAAACAGACAAAGTCAAGCACAATGTGAAAGTCCCAGCATCACTGATGCTAACTGATATAGGAAATATTAGATGTTTTTTCCAGGTAAAAGTCAAATATATGGTCAGCTGCTTAGCTGGTCCTTGTGACACACTGAAAATTAGCTTAATTCACAAATATATATCTCGTTATTCTTGTACTCTTCATACAAAAAAAAATTCAATAAAAAAAATCCAGTTCTGAAAAGGTGGGAATATGAAAAACTTTAAGTTACACTGCAGTTCGTCTCAGATGAAAATAGATCAGCGACGTGTGAGAGGAGGAAAGATAAAATGATTCATTAGCTCGTTCAAATCAAGAGAGATGCTTTTATTGGAAGGCAGCCGATGTCTGTGCCCATTTTGTGTTGTGATTGTCCTTTTGGGCCTTTTTTAAACCCTTGAAACACCGAGGACCGAAAGTGGACTTTTAACTTCAACACTCGTCAATAGTGTGAAATTTCGGTGCCCTGGCAAGCTACCGCTGGTGCTGTTCTGTCAAGGATGGATCGACACATCGGACGCTCCCACGCACAGCTGGTATTAAAGGGAACTAGCAGAGTGAGCTGGGTGTGCATAAACACAGGAGTGTCAGCTCTGCCTCTGTTTTTATTAATCTGCTTTCCAGTCGGCTCAGGGTTCGAATTTTTTTGTAGGAGGCAGACACCTGCGGGTGTCGTTTCAGGTGGGCCCGTTCATCCACACCTTGGAAATGAGTGAGGAAAAACCAGCTTCTGCCCTCTTCTGCTTTCACGATATGAAAAATAATTACGGCTGCTTAGCTGTAGGTGTTATATGGAGGACAGGGTTGCTTGATAAATTTAGTTCTTTAATTGTTTACAAGACACACAGACACAATGATGGTAGCTCTAAATCAGTAAGACGCATAAGTAAGGCTTGAAGAACAATATGTCTGCCCATACACTGATGCAGCCTGTGTGCAGCAGGAATTTTATTCACCGGATCAGGTGACAGTGGTCATGTGACAGTGGTCAGGTGACAGTGGTCATGTGACAGTGTGAGCAGGTCCTCCGGTCCAGGATCACTCACCATTCTGGCATCGTTCTGGCACGCCTGACAGTCTCGGCATGGCTCGACCAGCTACCGCCGAGCGGCTCCGTACCGCGGTAAAAGGGCCGACTGAGTTAGCGAAGGAAGTGCCAGGCTGGTGGGCAAGCAGACACTCTCTGGCGGGAAGGCCGAGGCAGGACGCTACACACTGCCAACACAAGCTTCCCGCCGGACAGAAAGGCCTGCTGGCAGCTGACAGGTAGCCGGTGATGGAGATGAATGGGTAAGCTATACAAAGGTCCTCTGCTCCCCTCCATAGTCCGACATGGGTCCACGTACACGCCAGAGAACGAGCGGGAAGTGCCACGTCTGTCAGTCGCAGCTCTGAAGGCGTCCCCCTACTAATTGGCCACTACTTTTTTGGGACAGTGAAGTATTTCCTTGCTTGTGATCTCAGGAATCCCGCCGCTCATGAACTTTGCCTGATCAATAATCTTGTGGTAAAGAGTAATAAAAGCTAAATGTGTCAGTTACCCACAATGCCAGAGGTGCTGAGGATGTTAACTGTGACAGTCTGTCTCACTTGTGGTAGGAAAACCAGCAACAAGGAAGCAAGTCATAATAATAATAATAATAATAATAATAATACCACCTGTATATCAATCATCCAGACAAGCCGATTGTTTGTTTCAAAAGCTATATGTTTCCATTCTTAAAACTAACCCTAACCCTGTCTAATTTATGCAGGATTTTAAAGGTGAAAACTTTTTTTGACAATACTCTAAAATGCAATTATTATTATTAGAGATAATGCAGTCTATAAAATACTCACTAACAAATCAGTTTTCTTTTTTTAAGATTATTAAATTTGGACACTAATTTATAGTTGACACTTATAAAATATAAATGCAAATATAAAACAAAGATGCAAGTAGAGCTTTACTCTGCTTCTTAAATGTCATTTTTTCCCTTTACAATAAAGCCAGACGCTCTGTTCTTCAGAAAAGGTTTGTTTTACATCCCCTTTTATTTGTCAGCTCGACTTGAAAGAAGCATTGTTCTGCGACTTTTGTTTATGCGTAAATTTATGCCTCCCTTCACATTTTACAAGCTCTTTGATGATTGCATTCCCGGTTTACAATGAAAAGGTTTAATGCACGTCGCCTCATAAACCATCAAGGATGCTAAACGCAATGGCACATTTATTAACAATTTTTTAATAACAATGCAATCCTGTCACATCCATTGCCACCGAAAGCGCCGTTTGTTGCTGGTATTAATTACCTTGAATTATTTGCGGAGAGAAGCGACCGCGCACAGATCTGATCATTTGATACGCATCTCTCTGGGGCCTGTTGTACATGTAACGTGACACTCTGCTCTACACTGTTGCTTAAACAGATGTAACAGTCTAGTTTGGGGGGGGGGGGGGGGGTGGTATCACGTTTCTTGTTTTACACAGTGAAACTTCGGTGTGCACGGCGACGGAGGTACGCGGAATCGGCCGGTGGCGCTTCGCTCAGTTTGACAGGCTGGCTTTAAACTCTGGAAGTGAACATGTTTTGATAGTTATAGGACAGAAAAAAACCCACAAGCAATAGCAGCACCTTCGGGGACTGTGCAGAGGAACGTACCGTTGCCCGTCCAATTCGTGCGCGTGACAAAGAAGACAATTATCATTACCGCTCCATCATTACAAAAAGTGAACCATCAGCAATATTTCATATCCAGAATTAATATCTTTTTAATCATCTTTTTTTTTCTCCCCTATCATTTACCAGCTCCGGCTCCTACCTTGGTGTCAGGAAACTGGGTCTTTCATCCCAGGTAGAGGTTTAATTCGAAACGCAACACGGAAATTAAAAAGCTGCTAGTGTCGGCACGTCAATCAATCGCGGGCTCGCCTCGGAGCCTGACGCCGCGGCGCTGGCAGGACTGAACTATTTGATCTGGAGTTTTCAAAGGAAAGCAGCAAGAATAGCCATCAGAAAGGATTTGCCTCTCTCCAGGAGACCAGCTCTTATTCTGACAGCCTGCAATCATACGTGGGTTAATTCAATATCTATCTTGTTAATCCACTTTTTTTTTCCAGTTCTCTTCTTAGCTTTGATTTGGTGTTTGAGCCTTTTTATGAAATAAAGGAACTCTAAGAGAAAAACATACCTTTCTGGAGGAGAAGTCGTTCATCTTAAATTGGGCTGTGATGACTGCTTCTTTTTTGGACACAATGCATAGAGAGAATGGCAGCACCATTCACGTCACCATTGTGAGCAATTATGGTGGTCCGAGATTAAATTAAGCCACCGGGTAATAAAATATATAAAGCGGGCTTCAGTATTTGCCGGTAATTGAATATTTACGTGTTGGACTTTGGTTCACTCTGGGTGTTTCTCAATATGCGTACTTGAAGGGTCTCGTGTTCTCATGTACCTGTTTGACATAATCTTCCATTGGCGAGGAGCAGTTCCAATACTCAAGAACAGAAATGCATGATGACGGTAAAAATCGCCAGATGTTGTTCTTGCCCCGCCCCAGTTATCAAGGACACATTGGTTGCATCCTTGCCGAACGAGACCAATCCCATGATTCATTGCACCCCAAGTTCGTTCTTGAAAGGCAAGTTAGCAAGACAGGTCTTGCCAAGAGCACAAGTATGATCTTTGCGTTCTTGGTATTGAGAAACCCTAACCCTCTGAAGGGTACCGTCACTCGAGGTCCTCAGCCAGTGGTGAATGCCATTTGCTGAGCCAAAGTTGTGAATTTTATATAGAATACTGGTCTTCCTGTGCACAGCTGACCACACAGATTCCACCAATCATGGCACATGTAATAAAATCCAATAGAAACCTGACAGAGTCATAAAGCCTCTAAGGCAGGGGTCTCCACCTCCGGTTCTGGAGAGCTACTATCCAGTAGTTTTTCTGTCCCACTTGGCTTCTGATGAGCCGTACCTGTTCCTGGTATTTACCTGAGAACAGGTGTGGCTCATCTGAAGCCAGGTAGGATAGAAAATCTACTGGACGGTAGCTCTCCAGGACCGGAGTTGGAGACCCTTGCTCTAAGGGGAGTGTTGTAACCTGCAAGGAATCTGTATATGTACAAATTATAAAGGCACCCTGAAGCCAATCACAGAGCCCAGTGGTAAATGTCCGAATGGCTACTCTGTTTTCTGAAGGAAAACTGGTAAAAGTACCATAGTTTGATACCAACGGGAAGCCTTGAAAAGCCAAGTTTGTCACACCAGGCCTAATGACTATTAGCAAGTTTCCCTTGATACTGATCTCTAAAAATACACTGACTTTTGTACCCAGGAGACCTTTTCAGTTTCATAATAAAGCTATTTGGTTTGCATGGAGCCCCTGTTTTGTTCCAGCAGCTGAGGGACTAAGTGCACGAAAATAGGGAGAGTTCAGCATAACCTACCTACATGAATACGTGAGGAAGTAACCGGTATCGTACCCAGAGAATATCCGCTGATATTCATCATGCTTATTTTATGCTGAAGCTGAATAATGTCAGTGAGCCGGATAAAAAGCGTGATATTCAGGGTAGCAGCTGGAGAAGAAAGAAGACACTCATGAAGTAGAGAAGATCAAGGACAGAGACCAAGAGAAGGTCGTGGCTCTACGACCTTAGAGGGGTATGCAGGGGAGGCTATTCCTGAATGGCAGGAGATGGTATAGACAACTCGTGCAACCTACTCTACCATCAACACCCATCTGATTACTCTGAACTCTGAGGCAGTGCATAACTCCACACAGATATATATCTGTCTATAAGCAGCCTTTTAAGCTATTACAGTCTCACATTTCTTCTGCTAATAAGTTCAGCCCTTCATTAAACACCCCTTGTTCTAGTGAATGAGTCAGGTGTAACAGGTCCAACTTTTCCGGGGTCAAATAACCGCACGCAAGCTCAGGGTTGATATTTACCCCCAACAGACAAATTACACATGCATGCATACACATGCACACACACAGGCACAAGCACACATATGTACACGCACACATATGTACATGCACACATGCATGCACAAGCACACATATGTACACGCACACAAATGTACATGCACACGTGCCCACACACAAGCACATGCACACATGCATGCACAAGCACACATATGTACACGCACACATATGTACATGCACACATACTATGCACATACAAACACCCACACAAATACACATGCATGCACACATACAAACATACACAAAGACACAAACAGAAACAAACATATTTACACATACTGTATACACACACATGCAAATACACATGCAGTAACCCACAGAGAAACACACACGCACACTGTATACACACACATATGCACAAACTCCCACACAGATACACACACACACATTCAATGATACACACAAAAAAACATTTGTACACGTACAGATGCACACAAACATACTTTATATATACACAAACACACAGAAACAAATACATACACACACGTGTTAAACAACAAAATGCTTTCAATGCAGTCAAATTTTAACGCTGACAATTCAGAAGTACGGCAGTTAATTACATCTACAGCGGTATCCTTAGCGGTGTACATAAAGTGAGATTTTCGACAATTGCGGCCACACTGCTGCTCTTGAACTGACGGAGGAGACAGTGCGGAATGCAGCCGAAAATACGGGGTACGGCAGCCGTCAACGAAAGACAACTCCATCTGCATGGCATCTCCCAGCGCAAATGTAACAACATAATATACAGTCCGCAAAGGTAATCGTGTGTGATTCACTCCGCGCTGCTTCTCATTACAGCGGCTGACATCTCTATCGGCCGCCGGCTCGCCGCCCTTTGCGGGCGCAGCTGAGGCTCGCCGGGGGGCAGGACGCTGCGCCCAGGGAAGGGAAACTTTGCCGTTATTTGAAACGGAAATAAAATTCAGAATTATTATTATTATTATTGTGTCATGACTGGTGTAACATGTTAAGGGTCGAAATATCTTATGTGTTTACCCTGTTTGTATTGTAACGCCAATAACGTCTGACATGTTTTACTCATTGAAAAACAGTTTCCCTATGGGGACAATAAAGTATACCATCGCACAATAATAATAATAATAATAATAGTTATTATTATAATAAAATAATATTGTTGTTGTTGTTGTTATTATTATTATTATTCATTAGCTAGGTGTATTGCCTGACTTGACAGCTCAGTTTACAACGCCAGCTCTTCGTGTCTTTATGTTTTTTTAATAATGATTCGCCGGATCGTCTTAAATGTGTAGCACGTCTGCAGAGCGCGTTGTCTCTCCCGCCTTATAATTTTAATTGTACCTCCTGAACCGTTCGAGCTTCAGCAAGTCAACGTGAAACTGACATGTGACAGCGATCCGGGGGACAGGGCGGCTGTCGTGTGGCAGGACGTCGCGGCCGGCGCGTCCTATTCGAACTTCTCGGAGGATGATTTGTATTCCTCCGGCACACAAACAGCTCTGCCGCAACGCGGACAGCCTTTGTCAGGGAAATATCACGATTTAATACCTTATTTAGGCATTCTGATCATTTTGAATCATTTTGCTTTGCAGAAAGCAATATATTTGGTAGGGATACATATCATTTTGCCTTATGCCTGTTTGCTATCCACTCCAGGGTTTATAGTATATTTGCTTTTTTTCACATAAAGAATTAAAGGCACAAACTTCACAGCTCTTTCATCAAACTTGTTCGGCTTTAATATTTCTCCTCTGCAGTCCTGGCAAGCGTCTTATTCCAACGGAAAATATAGCGCTCCCGAAAGACATTTTCCCATTCCTGTTCTCCCCGACTCCGGCGAGCCCTTGTTCCGTGTGATAAGGCAAATCTCCTTGGGGATCTGAGCTGTGTAGTTTTGCACCGCGAGTGACAAGGACTGGCCTTGAATCGCTGGTATGTGCAGGTTGTAATTATGTCAGCCGGGGTGCCGAACGGGGGGACTGATTAATGTGAGACCCGGTCCAGAAGCAGTCCCTATCAAGAGCTGCTCACGGACCGGCGTCGCGGCCGCTCTCGGGCTGAAAGACGCAAAAAAATGGGTATCGTCCATGATAGATGAATTGTGCTAACAGTTTTCAGGCAGATGCTCTCGGACAGTATAATATACAATTACTCTCCCTTATCACCTTGCCAGGGACAATAAAGCTTACCCGTACTATAGTTCATGTGAATGAAGGCAAAATTAGTTTTACTTTTACAGCAACAGCACACTTATCATGATGCTTTTGTTTTGCTGTTGGGGGGGGAGCAGGGGTATTCCACGGTCTGGCTTGTGAACGCCCCATGTTGCAGTGGCTGGGGGTGGGGGGGTAACAGGCCTTAGAAGGACCCCATACACCCAGGCACAGGGGGCGCTGTGTTACCATCCGCTGTGTATTGAAAAATGGCGTCGGTGCTGAGGTGGACGGGCGGCCGCCGGGCTGCAGGTACACAGATGGCTCATCTGAAGTGAAACAAGCAGCGCTTCGTGATTGATGTGGTGAGAGCCGACTTCTCCGTCACTGCCCAGAGGATGCCGCTATCCACTGTAATGCGCATTAATATTGCACATTAGCACAGAGGTGATACACTGACTTTCACAGAACGATCCAAAATGCAGAAGCAATTTGCAAAAATGTGTTAAGTCTCACTCGTGTTCCTGTGAAGTTATTTGTATGCTGGAAGAACACAAAACCTTGTGGGAAGGGGCTCACAGGGAACATAGCATCCCCTAAAAACGGCTGGTCCGGCCAGACACCCCCAGGTAGGCCGCGGTAGGATAGACTTTGGTGGCAGTGAAGCCAGCCAACTTCCTGTCCCTAGTACGGCCGTGACAGCATGCAGATGTCTCCATCAACCTGCTTTATATGTGGTTTTGGTCTCATTGACTGGTGCCTCATCCAATTTCAGTGATAGGATAAGACGCAGTGCAGCCCCCCCCCCCGAAAAATACTGAGCGACTGCCAGCTAATCACAACACAGGCCTGTCCCAGCGCATTGCCCTCTGGGGTCTGTAGCAGCTATCTAGACACGCGCACAACACAGACAGTAATCAGACAGGCAGCCAAAAGCTCAGCACCGTCCGCCCATCCCTACTGCCGCGCTCACCGGGACGCCTGCGTATCGGGGAGTAGCTTTCCTCCGACAGATGCGGGTCCCCTAATCGACACGTAAACCATCTGATAGCTTTAAAAACACGCTTTCTTTGCATATTATCTCTTTCCTTAACACGGTGCTTCTGTTTCCAATGTCCCACAAAATGAAGCACGACAGAAAGGAAAAAACTGGCTTAAAAATGCTTTTTTAAAAGTCAATCACAAAAATATTTATGGATTTACCAAATTTAAAAAGAAAATGCATAAATAATTTAAGTAAC
The DNA here is from genome assembly GCF_048594095.1 of Paramormyrops kingsleyae. Lineage (NCBI taxonomy): Eukaryota > Metazoa > Chordata > Actinopteri > Osteoglossiformes > Mormyridae > Paramormyrops > Paramormyrops kingsleyae. Next base: position 17,761,972 of record NC_132819.1, on the reverse strand, counting down.
ATATGTAAAAGGTTATGTTTTTTTTTTTTGTCACATTTGAAGCCACTTCAGTGCCTCACATTTCCCCTATGAGTGGGGCGGGGGGGGAGGGGGGGGGTGTTAGCTTCCCTCTAGCAACGCCGGGGAGCCGAATCCTGCTCTGTTAAAGCTAACAGCTTCCTGTGGGACCGGCTAAGGTTATCCCTTATAAACAGGTAACTCCCCAAAGGCCGCTTTCAATCTCCGCATGATAATGGGATTGGGAGCGAAAAACAGACGTAAGTGCGATGATTCCCCGGGAGCCAAGAGGCCCGCAACATGGCCGCCACCGCCGTGGGGCCGTCGTCAAGGCCGTTCGCTTCTCTCTCAATTTTATCCCAAGACATTTGCAGTGTGGTTGTATTGGGAGCAAATTGGGAAATTAAAGCACAATGAGGGTTAACACAGAATTAGTTAGAATTAGTCAGTTATTATTAATCAAAGCACTTATTATCATTATGAATAATAATACCAATAAACAAATTATAATTGTTATCGTTGTTGTTGTTTCACTTTTATTATCATTATTAAATCAATTTTATGGTTCGTTTTTACTTTTCCCAAGGCTGTTCCTTCACTTGAAAACTTTGTACTTACTTGGGAGCTGGTTCTGGTTCTGCGATGAAGACAACAGCTTTCCAGGGGGCAGGAGTCGTCTGAAAATATTTAAAATTATAATTAGACCTCACGTGTTAAAACAAAAAGATGAAATCCCCCCCCCAACTCCGAAATGCGCAACTCCTCGCCCAATGGAAGCCGCTGTATTTTTCTTTAATAAATAACTACGTCTAAATAGTCCTGGGGGATAAAGAGGAGCGCGAGGGCCCCTTCCGAAATGGTAATGACACCATCGGCAAATTCAAACGTTAAATATTGTGGGAGTCAGCAGGTGTCGGGCTCACAGGAACGGCTCTCGCGTTCCGAGGTTTTAATTAGTGCGTCGCGGTTCACATTTCCATTCGCCTGACTAGCCTATCCGGCGAATATTTAGATCAGTTTCTGTACAAAAGGAGTCTCAAACAAAGAATACGCCGCCTGTAGTCTGAAGGCTAATGCAGCATTTAATTAGCGTTTAAGTCATGTTTCTGAGGTTCCAAAGATCTCAGAGGTACGGTGGCTCTTTCACTCAGGGTGGGGGGGGAGGGCATTTGCATTTTCGGCTGCTTTTTTATCAGTTCCACGTGAGGTCAATAGTTTTAACTAACCGATAATTATAACTATGACGAGCACAATGCCTTTGGAGGCGTTCGTTTGGGCCCCGTTAAATGGACGAGTGTGGAGTATTTTGTCACGTTTAAAGTATATTTCAAAATATTTAATATTTGTGGGTATCTCTGTGTCAAAACCATGGTGTTTGACGTTGAAGGTTTGGCTGTTATGAATCAATTGGGATGTTACAGTTTAGTGGAAATGTCCCCCAGCTAGCAGAGTCCACCTGTGCTCGGTCACACTCGGAGAATAACTGGAAATTATCTGATAACCCCCCCCCCCCACAATCTTCTGTGAGTCATCAGCCCTAACAGTTACACAGCAGTTTAACATGTAACATGCAAGCCAGCCTAAGATAGACCTACACATACCTGTGGGTGTTGGTGTGTGTATGCGTGCATGTGTACGGCCTACACAGGTGACACAGGAGGATAAAATACACATGCATCAAAAGAGGACAATATTACCCTGTATTCTCTCTTCATATGGCTGCAGGTAGATAGAAACAGTTCTTCACTATAAATGTTACACTTTAATAGATAGCAATTTACACTAAACTTTTTCAAAATGATGCACTGAAATTGTGCCATTAGACACCTATACATTTCCATTCTGTGAAAATGTATGTGGTCTGTTGCTGCGTCTCCAAACTAGTCTGGTCTATGTGTTTCATTAATGCATTTATTAGTAATTACTGGATATTTTTACACACACATACATATTTCCTCCAGTGCCTCATTATTAATAAGCTTGCTAAATTGTTTAAATATGCAATGCATTTTAAACGGCGGTAGGATTTTGGTTATGGATTATTTCTTGGCAAACGCTGCGGGGGAAAAAAAATCAAACATCGACATATTCCACTCATGAAAAAAACAGTGCGTTAAAATTGCTGAAGAGGAAATATTAAAGCGAAATACTTCAAAACAAGGAAACAAACAGCAATAAAGCAATTTCTGCCCTTAAAGACAAAATAAGTTTTTTTTTTTTCGCCAGGTCAAAGTACTGTAAAGTCATAAAAGGATGGGAGACAAAGGCATGATATTGGTCAAAGTTTTTCAATTTCACCGCCGATTTCCTGTGTAATTACAGTCGCTCCTGATGGTCTTTTAACGGCTGGGACCTTCCAGACGTTCTCAGCTGCTATCACAGCGTGATTATCAGACCCCCCCAACACCAGCTCTAACCACCGCTCAAATGAGCCCTGTGGCCTCCCCCCCCCGATGGGCAGGTCAATGAGCCCAGCACCTGCAGCCACACTGGGATTCACCGCTAGCCCCCACCAAAGTGTGGTCGTGCCCAAATTCAGTCAGGTGAGGCCCCTTGGGTCGGCTTTGGGGAGTCCGCTCTCTGTCGAGACGTTTAGCTCAGAGCCACGGAAAAGACCCCTTTGAATTAGCAGCAAAATCTGGGGAAATGTTCACCTCAAGATGCCCGGGGTTGGGGGGGGGGCGGGTTAGATCGGCAGTGTGGTCCTACCCGCCCAAGTGGATCGGCACCACAGTAAAACGCATGGATATGTCACCATGGGGAAATATTAACACTTCTGCGGTTGGGTTTGGCACTGCAGACAGCTGGGCTGGGTGTGAGCGACGGAAGAAGTTCGCTTTCTGCAGCTCCATGAGGGAGCGATACGGAGAGAGGGAGGGAGGGAGAGAAAAGAAGGATGCCGGGGTGAAGCCGGGCGAGGCCGGGGGCTGCGGCACAACCCCGCTCCGAATCCGCAGAGGTCGCTCGGGGAGGACGGATCTCCTGCGGGAGACGGCAAACAGATGAACATCGACAGAGGTCACAGATCATTAAAACATATCTATCAAGGCTTTCGGGGTTACTAATTCCTCCAATCAAATGTTTCCATGTAAATATGTCAAATGGGAATGAAATTACCACTGCGGTTTATTGGCTGTGATAAAATCTGAAAAGCACCACTGAACATAATTACATACTTGTCAGCCCCATAAAAATTAGCTTTATTATCAATGGAACGGTTTTCTACAACTTCATCTCTGTTAGATGTCTTCCAGATGGGCTCGCTTTATGCACTTGAACAGTTTTTATGCATATCCTGTTTTCCTTTTTTTTTCCATTCCCCCCATTTCCATGCATCTGGCTCCCCCATTAAGGGGAGCGGATTCAGACAAAGAGGCAACGCGCACGTCAGGCCCGATGCCGGCTGCCTACGTCTTTATTTACCTTTACATTGCTGTCTCGAGATGTATTTAATTATTTATATCTGCCTGAACCTGCAGAAAGCACTTGTACCCTGAACACAAATGCAGGGGGCGTGGAGGGTGCTTAGAGTGTCAGAAAGCGAGCGATTGGTGCTGGTGGTGGTGGGGGGGGGGGGTCGCTTAATTAGCTAATCAGCGGTGCTAGGGTACGGTCCATCATCCAAGCGTTTTCTGTAGCCCTTTAACGCACCAGGAAACGCAGTGATCATTTACCCAGCATTCTAGTGTTCATCTCTAATCCAAATGTGCATGTGGAAACAATGCAGGAATTGTAAGTCTGTAACTATACGTGCTAAATTCAATAACTTGAGCTCAAGTACTGATATATTTTCTATGAAAGGCATATAAAATAAAGATACATATGATTTATTTGGTTAAATTATCATGCAGTCAGTTTTTCAATAGGCAAAATATGCAGTATTTTTTGCAAATTAAAAACTACGTACATATGTATTTTTACAGAAATTGTACTTGACTGGGATATTTTTTTGTGACGAGCTCTGAAAATACCAATCCCGTTCCCAGCCAAGAGATCACACTAGTCCATCAGGAAGTGAGATTATTGGTCATCCACGATAGAATGATCAGAGGGGGGGCGGAGCAAAAGCACATGACAGACATAGAGAAAACGTCTATGGGGCCTGCTTGTTCTTTTGAAGTAAAACTGGTCTCGTCTTGCATCTGCTTGCCTTGCCTCAGGTTGGCCTAAAAGCCTCCCTCCTGAATCTCTGTCCTAAAATTGAATTAATCAGTAATTGGAGAAGCAGACACAACAAAATAAACAGCAGTCACGGTAGTGAGCGGTACTGAAATGGACGATTACCAGGAGATATGCCAGGCCACATATAGGTCATTCGATATATGAACGTCATGGTTATTGAGGAATAATTCAGAAGCCTGGAGAAAGCCAGATGGAAAATGATATTTTAACGTCTGTCCCTCATCTGCCTCAGAAAGCTTCAGACCCATCACTGAGGACACGAGGTCTCTGGTAACGACTTAATAATTTTCCACAAACTTCTTTGCAGTGTCATCTTGGGGATTGATCGCTGCGTTTGCAGCGGGAGAACTTCCAGAAAAAAAAACCCCAGTCAGTAAAAGCCCCCCTTATCTGCCCTGCCCTAATTAATTGCCTCCAATTATTCAACATTAATTACCGCTCAACCACTCAGCGTGAGCGACTGCTGATCCCCAGGTTGTTGTTGTTGCTCCGGAAGAAGGGGCCTGCTGGCCGTGAGGAGCAAAACCGCCCCCTCGTGCTCACGGGCTTCTGCGAAGCCGGGCCCACAGATGGCGCACGTGCGAGCGACCGCCCCCTGATCCGTACTGGGGGGGGGGGGGGGGGGCTGGATTACTGCGATACAAGGAGATGTAAGTGCAGGGACTGCGATAGCAGCGTGTAGGTTCCTGTGACGTCATTAACGGCGGGTTAAATTCTGGCGTGACGTCAACTCGCTCATCAAGGCCGGTTCCTCCCCTCTACACGTGTGCTGGAAACATGCTACATTCACGAGACCAAAGCGGTAAATTCTCCCATCAGCACATTATGAGCGTCACTAAAACATGGAAACGGTCAGCAGTTTAATGCACAGATGTGAGATGATCACCAGCGTGTCACGTGACTGTGATCGCTGACGTACACCCGAACCATTTTATGGCTGTTGTTCTATGCCAGTGTTCTCCCTGGACATATATGGCGTCTCAGCTGTGCTGATGTGAGGCCGATTGTGTTCGTTTAGGGCTACTGAGATGTTCTTGAGACCTCAGAACTCCTAGACTGATTCATCCGTGCTTGAGACAGTATAAAACCCTTTTGTGTTTTGCACCATTAGGCCAAGTGTGAAAAGTCCAGCATGGCATTGCCTCGACTCTGGGTGGCTGTGTTGGAATTCCTCACTTTCTGTCAGATGTTTCTGCAGACGCTGGCCCCTGAGTTACAGCTCCTCTACATCACTGTGCCCCAAAAACTCCAGCTCTTGCTCGTTGTTCTGTTCCCTCACAGATGAGTTCCGCTCCTCCCGATAAACCTCCAAAATCGGTGAGAGGATGCGAGTCTGCAGGCCGCCACCCGTCTCCGTCGCCCCGCATCCCGCAAACCGGGAGGAGGGGGAATACGGGGGCCTTCAAAATGTAGAAATTTAATTAAGAGATAAAAAAAAATAAAAAATTCAAGCACAGCGAGTGTTTGCAGGGCAGGAGAGCGATAAACGGCAAGGCGGCACCGATGCCACAAAGGGGGCTGCGTGCAGCTCGGAATTTCAGATGCGGAGTATGACGCAGATTTAATGCTAAACCGTCCTCTGGGCCAAATACGGATTACCGGCATTATTCTCTTTATGGCAATATTTACATGTCTTCTGGAATCAGCCTTTCAAACGTCCAAGGACGTTTCAAGGGAGAGTTCATAAATGGTGGCATTTGTGTTTTATTTAACTACTAATATACTGTATCTGAGTGCATTTAGCTCCCTCTTCCTCATCCTCCGTGGTGATGCATGGAGGCGCCGCTAAGACGCTTAATTTATTTCTTCTTCTTTGCACTTTTGCCTTAAAAGATCTTAAGAATTAGGTGAACTGGAGTTCCCTGGAGCCCCGGGTGGGGGAGGGGGGGGGGAGGAAGGGGGGGGGGAACGTGCATCTTGCATAAATTACCTCCTCGAGAAGCAAGGAGGTGCTGGGAGTAATGCGGACAGAGAAAAAAAAAAACTGCTGAAGAAAAACACCAGGGTAGAAAAAATGAGTCTGGGGGGGGGGTCGCCCCCCCGAGATCCCCTCCCGTCCACGCCCCCCTGTGCGCGACGGGTGATGAATTTCACTTCCCCCTCGTTTGCATCAAGATCTCGCAGGAAAGTTAGGTTGATCCTTCTCTTTTCTATTGGAAAGCAGTGGCGTTGTCCCCTCGCCCTCATTACACCTCGCGCTACAAGGCCCCGGCGACAAAAATCCATAGCTATCGATCCCCCGCGAGTCTCCACAATTATTCTTCAGAAGGAAACTCTGACAATAAATTACATCTGCGCTGGCTTTTCATCTGCCGCTCGATACGCGGGACCTCCCAGGGGTGGGGGCCGCCCACCGGGGACAGTCAGCACCCTTGGCAGGGACGCTAAAGAGGTCGAGGCCCTCCCAGAAACTCACTCCGACAAAACGGCCCACCGGCCGGGGGCTAATCAGAAACTGTAATTAGAGAGCGGGGGAGGGGCCTGCCATGGGCTGGGGTACCGGTCTGCTCTGAATTACCCTCAGTTCAAAACTGACCTGCGCTTTATTTAAGCTGCCGTCGCATCTCGCTGACACAAACAAAACTCACGGCCTTGCCGTTTTTTTTCTGTTGCTCTCTGTTTAGAAAGATGCAGAAACCCTATAGACATTTGTCCTCCTGTTTTTTTAGGTTCTTGATTTTTTTTTTCTTAAATAACCCCCCCCCCCCCCAAAGGAGACCGCATGCAGCCATAATTGCCTCCCTCATTAGTTATGTTTTCGCGTAAGGGATGGGGGGCAATTAATTTTATCACTTAATTTTTTGTCACAGGATCCGTCGCCGCGTATTGATGCCCTTGCCATTTTGAAGCCCATTTTTCAAGAAAATTAATTGACAAAGTATGGAAATTTATCAACATATTGCCAGATTAAGCGACAAATTGGAGCGCTGAGGAAATCAATTGTAACATTGTGACTGGGGCTCAGGTTCCCGGCGCCGAGCTGTTTTGGCAGCCGATGGGGTAACGGCGACTCTCTTATGCTGGGCCCTGATTTATTTATTTATTTGGGGGGGCCATAAATCAAAATGAGTTACAAATGACCCCTCACGGCTCTACAATCCGCCACCCTTTAGTGGACACGCGGGGGCCGCCGCGAGTGATTCTGGGCAGGGTGAAGGAAACGTGGGGTCCAGGTCATTCTACAGAACATGGGCGTCAAACGTGAGCATTCAAATGTATTATGACCAACCAACTTGGTGTCCTGTCACGTGAGATGTTTGTTTTCGATCAGACGCCGTTGAGACACAGCTACAATGGAGGCTGTCCTGTTCGCCCGCCTACCGTTAATAGCGAGTTCAGATTAAGGCCTCACATGAGGAGCGAAGGGTAATTCCACCCTTGTCGGAGCGTGCCTGGGTCTCCCTGCTCTGATTCGTCGAGGTGGGAGATAGGCGGGGCCTCTTTGGACTGACGTTTCCTGAGGGATTTATCCATTAAACAGGGTCACCAAATGAAAACCAACAAACGTGGGAGCAGGGGGCCTCCACTCCCCTGTCCGCCATCTTTGTTCGCCCCTGGGGGGCGCGGGGGCTTCAGCACGCTTGAGGCCCCATTCCCGGCTGTGTATTCGCCGATCCGTCTTGATTTTGGACACTGGAGGATCGAGAGCGAGGGGAAACTTTGCTCTGTGTAATTGATAATAATTACGCCATGCTCCAGACAAAGCATGTGAGAATAATTTAACTTCTTTCATTCAAACCGATAAATTCCTTTAAGCCGTGTGCTTCAAATGACCTCATTTATAACATTTAAACAGATAATGCACACGGCTAATATTTTAAGGGTGTTGGCCCATCCGTATAATGTAATGGCAATAATGTCGGTGCTGTTTCCGGCCGCCGTCCGGCACGGCCCGGCTAATCAGGGCTCCCGGCAGGGCGTTCATGCGGCATTAGCGGCAACGTCAGTCCCCCTGTGGAGCACGCGCCTCCTCCGCGCCTCCTCCGCGTCCCCCTGCACACTCACGGGGAGGAACGCAGGCCGACAGCTGCCCCGGTGATGGAGCGGAAAACAAATGAAAATAAAACGGCTAATTATGGCCGAGCGCCTTGGCGCTGCGGTGCTGTTCCTCAGTGCGCATTTAGAATGCCTCTGACAGCGGCCTCCCGCATTCCTCACGCCCCCAGCTGAGACACTCGCAGCGTTATGGGGGATTGATACACATCCCCAGGTTTGACGTTTCATCTCCATTCATTTTGGCCTCTGACAGTGTCACCTCCCCCCCAAACGACACCTGTGCGTCTGTCTTTGTTTCTATGTATCTGACCGTGTCTGTCGGAGTTTCTGTGTCTATTTGTCTTTATATGTGTCCGTCAGTGTTTCTGTATGTCTGTTGGAGTGATTCTGTCTGTGTGTGACTGTTGGTTTATGTGTCTGTTTGGGGGTGTATATATTATATTGTGGGGACAAAATGTTTGTGTGTGTTTCTGCATGTGTCTCTGTGTGTCTCTGTGTGTCTCTGCGTGTGTCTCTGTGTGTCTCTGTGTGTCTCTGCATGTGTCTCTGCGTGTGTCTCTGTGTGTCTCTACATGTGTCTCTGTGTGTCTCTGCATGTGTCTCTGTGTGTCTCTGCACGTGTCTCTGTGTGTCTCTGCGTGTGTCTCTGTGTGTCTCTGCATGTGTCTCTGTGTGTCTCTGCGTGTGTCTCTGTGTGTCTCTGCGTGTGTCTCTGTGTGTCTCTGCATGTGTCTCTGTGTACAAACACCTGTGTAATTAACAGTGGTCTCATCTGTGAGTGTCCAGCTGTGACCATTGATCCCTCAGGACGGCAGTCTTGGGAGTGTGAGCTCATTCGCGGGCCCCTCCTCAGCCAGCTCCCGAGGCCCAGCCAGCAGAGCCCAGACCTCACACACGCGAGCAGAGAGAGACCACCAAATGGGGCACGGGTTTTAGCACAGGGAGGGGGGCTGGACGTGGGGGGGACGGGCGGGCAGGGGGGCGGCCGCCTGCCAGGACTCCCCCGCACTGTCATGTCTGTATAAACAGGCATTGATTTTTCTGTCCGGCTCGGGCACCTCAGCCATTTGTCCTCCCCTTTGCAGTTGGGCCCGGAGGGCTTGAAAAATTCTGTTACAGTCCAGTTGCCCCTGAGGCAAATGCGACAATAGATTTCACCTGTAAAGGGGGCTGGCGCCACTTATCCAGGGCAAGGTCTGTCAGAGCAAAGGACTAAATGGAGAGCTATCCATACCTCCCCCCCCCACTTCAGGGACAATGGCGTTCCACAGTCATAGGGACCTTGTTTGGCATTTCCATGCTCTCCAGATACACAGCAGGATTTTGGGTACGCGCCACACGGAGGGACAGACTTTATTAACCCATCTTGTAAACGCTTGTCCTGGTCAGGGTCATGGAGGGGGGGGGGATTGGGGGGGGGTACACCCCAGACACCAGGAGAGTTTTTGCAGACCTCCCCCACAGCTATCACTTTCTCTAGATAACAGCATGCTTTTTCCATTCTGAATAAGACAGACATGGGAAATATCTCACCTTAAATGCAAGCAAGACCACAGGACATTTTATGCTGTTAACAAATAGTTTGCCTACCGACAATATTCAGAATCTTTGACAACTACTTGTTTGGCTACAGCACCAGCGGTGATTCCACCAGGTATCTGGATGCGAGCTCTGCGAGTCCTTATCCAAAGCCTTCTTTGAATGTTAAATTTGCATCAGTTCGACCATGAACTTCATGAACAGTTGGACATTTCCTAAGGAAATAAACATCTTGAATAATCCTACCAGAAGTACTTCTTCGTTTGCATCGTTAAGCTGATTTTTACCTTAGTACCATGTGACCCCAGAGGGGAAATGACAGTGAATCAGGTGGCTCAAATCCAGCGGAGGCCTCCAGTGCATTAAAAGGAGGATGGACAGCGGCGTGTCAGGTCAGGAATATGGGTCCATGGCGGAACCCGACTTCTGGGGGACGGACGGCGAGACGGAGCTGCCAGGCTGGGCCCGTCCTGCGATGTGACATGTGAAAAATGCGCCCTGACTGGATTAAACTAATGGAGAGGCGGCTAATGACCCACTTAATTCCGAGATCACCAATCTTATGCTAATGACTGTCATGTGCTCCTCCTTTTTCGTCCCTTAATGGGTATTCACACCCTTAATGCCGGCGAGGCCGGGGGGGGGGGGGGGGGATCAATACACACATCGCTCTGTTAATTGCAAACCGTAAACACGGTGCATGTAAAACACACCTGAAGACAGTGCCCCTCTCCTGAACGGCATCCCTACCCTCCTACTGAGATCTGGATTATCAATATCCCGCAGAGGCCAGCTTAGTGCCCTTGCGCCTGTAGGTTTTGGGTTTACATCCCACCATTTCTCCCAGTGACTGTGTGGGTTCGTACACCAGCTGCTTTCTCTGAATGTTGGTTCTGCATTCGCCTTGTGCCCCGTGCATCATGGAATACGCTCCCGGCTCATGGCCCCACAATGGGTAAGCGGTTATTAAAGATGGATGGATGGACACGTTACGGTGGATGGAAAAGCAGAATGACCCGTGCTTTTAAGCCCTCTGAAGTGTCAGGGATTCATTTTGCGACCCTTCATGCCGTCTGATGAGCGGCTTCTATGAGGCCACCTTTCTGCTTCGCCGCCTGACTGCGTCCGCTTGCTGTCGCGTCACATGACACTACGGAGGAAAGGATGAATATCACAAGAATATAGGCTTGTTTTCTTTTGTGAAAGGAAATCCCAGATGGATGATTCGTTCGGTGACACGGTCGATGGCAAAAGTTATGGTGAGCAAAACCACATGGGCGAGGAATCGTGGAATGGACCACAATTACATTTAGGGGTTGCATATTTAGATGGGGCGGATGGGACCTAGGGATCGGGGTGACATAGGGCAGCAAAAAGCCGTCAGAATATATAAGAAAGAAGCGTATCTGACATAAGCCTTTCTCACAGGAACTGCCAGTCTGAACTTTACCAGGAGGGGCTGAACACATGAACGCAAATATCTGAATCCATCGTACTGGACATTAAATGGGTTTTACCCTCCTAGCTCTCGAGTGCAAAGTCCGGGTTATTTCCAACTGAAGCGCATGTGTGACTGGAGCAGGGAGAATTCTGAAGAATTCACCATGAGTTAGTGGGCGTTTTGATGGCATTTCTATTACAGAACTGGTGCAGAAGAACATCCAAGGGCAAAAAAGAAGGATCATCGACACGAAGAAGACCCCAACAAACATGGCGGACTGGAGAGATGAGGAGATCTGGCAACGTCTGTCTGTAGTGCTGTAAACAAAACACTGCGATTTCTACAGTGTACTTTTTGTGTCATGCCCTACTTCTATGCAAGTGCCACCCCACCCCCAATCTAAACCAAGCAGAGTATATTTAGCAGGTATGAAAATGTCTGCCACAAACAATCTGTGTGTCACGTGTGTGAAGGGAAACGGGACAATGTCCGGACCTGATTCTCTGGACAATGTCCAGAGTTTGTATGTGAAATGGCTATATAAGCACGCCCCCCCCCCCCCCACACACACACACACATGATTGTATTCATACTTTTGTAGGGACCGTCCATTCATTTCTTTGGGAAAAACCTTAATCCCAGTAATGACAACCTTAACCCCTACCCAGCCCTAACCCTAACCATTAAGTGAACAAACAAAACACAAGACTTTTGGCACGTTTAATTTTTTGATTGCAGTTACAGATTTTTTTTAAATTGAATTTCCTCTCCCCAAAAAAGTAGTCCCCACAGCATTAAAATAACAGGCTTTTATCACATTGTGGGGACATTTGGTAATGTATACCTGCCCCCCCCCCCCAACACACACACACATACACACACAAACACACACACACACACACACGCACGCACAGTGTATGTTCATTGCACTTCTGTTATATTTGTATTGAATCGTTGTTTGGTGCTCTTGGGTTGCTTCTCATCTTGGAGCTGTTGTGTATTTGGTAGCTACAAGATACAGAAACCAGCCCCAGAAAAAGAGAAGAAATGGTTCTGCATTAACTGGAAGTGCGGCCATGTTTCCAAACTCCGTCACTTGATTGTTATCGAAAGTGAAACAGAAAAGACACAGCTAGGATCAGCAAATGTATTCCAAAGTGTGAGACTGTGCCAGGCACAGACAAGTAAGATGGCCACTGCCTTGTTGGGGAGGGGAGAGGTGAGGGGAGCCATCGGGAGACCTGTCACTCTGCAAAAGGAGCATGCCAGGAGCAGCCCCTAGGGGGCGCTCTCTGGAGGAAACAACCTTCGTCCAATGACACACTGACAGGGACGTCTTAACGCAGGTAATCAGGGAGATACACACCAAAGATGGTCACAGGCCATGCTGCCAAATGCCTGCATTATAGATGGCCCCCACAACCAAGATCTCCCCCCCCACCACCAGCAATGGCATGCCACTTGTGTCTCCCTGGTCCCTAACAAAGGAGGCAAAGTTGCATGCGGTCATCTCTGGAGTCAGTGCAGAGATGGCGAGTGAAGTATGGTGGAGTCCGTGTGGAGTTAGAATGCAGAGTGGAGTCAGAGTGCAGTGTGGAGTCAGAGTAGCACGCAGCTTGCTGCCTCGCCAGTATCCGGGTAACAGGTGGGCTGATGTAAGAATGCTCCGTGCAACACCACCGCCGAAAGCTGTGCCGGTGCTTATTAAGTGTCAGGCGGTGAGCCACGCAGCCCTGGCGCCCCCTCCCACGCACACACATAGAGGGTTTCACTGTAACAGTAGCGAGAGCCGCTTCTGAGGAGTTCCCCCGAAGTCCTCCCCCTCGGGGAGCGCCGCACGCCACTCGTCAGATGCATAGCCAATGGGATCGCGCAGCTCAACGATTCCGGGGCGGACGGGAAGTGAGCGGACATTTCAGAACTCTGTGGAGAGACCAAACTTCTGGCCGGGAAACTGAACAGGTATTAGAGGAAAGAGTTTAAAGCAGCGGGAAAGACACACATCCTGGCAGAACAGATTATGACAGCATTATGAAAAGTACTTATTAACATTAAAAAAAAAAACGGAGCAAAAAATAAATACATCCTCATCTCCTGGCAATTCTTAATGCATTTTAACTTCCAATGACTTGACGGCCACGGTATTTTCGAGATATATTCCCTTATCTGTTTCTCTATGAGGATTCATTGGGAATCTTGCTTCCAACTAGGATAAATAAATAAAACAGATGACCAGATGCTATCTTTTATGGTAAACATTACGCACTGCGCTGTTGTTTTATGAGTTAAGCAGGCAATTGTTTATCTAACAAAATAAGCCTGCGATTTTAATGGCTGCTGAGTTCATACTTGTGATGCCTTTAGTTAATACAAATTCTCTTCTTCTCAACAATCAATATCCCCCGTGTTGAAATGAGACAGGCTTTAATACGTTTTATGAAATCAGATAGCAGTCTTTGATCCTGGCCCGGCCTGTCAGATCTTCCGCGTCTGACAGTCTCGCGCATACATATGCAAAGTGCATTTCAAAACAAGAAAGGAAAAGGAAAGGGGGAAAAAAAAAACATTTTTCCTGTTCAAAGCTGGCGTTAGTTAAATGGAATTACAGCTGGATTCTTTATTGTTGGTGGTTTTGCTGCTTATCAGAATTGCACATCAAGCAAATTAACAGTTGTAGCCTGGATCTTAATTACAAATGGGGAAACAAGTGATTTAGGAAACAAGTGATTTAAATTCTGTTTTTTTCCCCCCTCCTGTGTTCTTCTTATTGTGAGTGCTGTTTCTCCCCCTCCCCCAGATGCTGCGTGACTGACACATCCAGCAGGTGGGGCACTCAGGTGGGAGGGACCTGGGGAGTGCTGGCCCTCCCCAGCCTGCTGTTCCTAGGCCGGGCGAAGGCTGCGAGTCACCCCCAGGGGCCCCCGTATGACCGGAGGCACGGCGTGTAACAGCCTAATAACACAAAGAGTACAGGTTTCCCAAGTGGGGGGGGGGGGGGGGGTGCACTGCTGTTATATCCATGAAGGAGCTGATAACCCTGTATTTCACCAGTATATCCAGCAGCATAAATGGCTCTGTGCAGAGTAGAATAGGATACTGGTCGAAGTTCTTTTAAATCAACACTGCAATAAGAGTGTGTGGGAAATTTTAAAAACGCTATATTTTTGTATTTTTACACTTTATACTGCTTGTCGATCGCCTGCACTTTAACCTCTTTCACAGGTAAATTCATAATAAACACGCCGATGTCGTTGGCCGGTGATTCGGATTTGATGGGTCACCCGGCAGGTTTATCTGGCCAGAGTTCACAGGGACTGACGCTTTTTATACATGCGGAGCCCCTCCGAGTGTTTACAGGCATCAGACTCTCTCAAAAGGAAAGACAGAAGCTTCAAAGTTTCAAGCCTCCCAAAACTACAGAAAGAACAAAGTGAAAATGTTCTGTTTACCGAGGTGTGAGATTATAAAAAAGAATCAAGTAAATAACAGCTGGTGTTAAAACTGTCAGGGAAGTACTTTTATGCGGGGTTGCAGATCGGTGACACACAGAGTGGGAGAGAGAGCGCCCTCCGCAGGTTGCATCTGAGCGCATGGCTGTCTGGACAGTGTTCCCGGTCCCCCCCCCCAGCCCCCTGGTGAACCTGCGCCTCGCAGCCAGACTCTGTGCTCGGCGCTGCTCATCAATCCCACAGCAGAGGAGTCCAGACCAAATTAGCAGAATGAAGATTAAGCGATGGAGAGGACTCGGGCCAGACAGATATTAGTGGGGGCGAGCGATCTTTTAAAGTCAACGGACGAGCGGGCGCGGGTAAAAGTTGAGACGGGAGCCAAGTCGATCCAAAGCAGATTAGGAATGTTGGTAAAGTAATAATGAAGGCCTCACAGTTGGTAACTGCTTCCTGAAAACCAGCCCGAGTTCATGTTTTTAAAAAGAGCAGAAGCAAATCCCCACAATGACAGCACATTTTACAACAAAATTACATTGCGGAAACACACACAGCATGATTAGTAGATGTTTATGAATAGACTTATCTCCTTATAGAACTCATTTTAAAATATTTCCAGTGACTATGTTTTACAAGCCTTTGGAAAAGCTAACACCTACACAAACATTTTAGATGTTTTACACTCTTACCTGAGAGTGATTCGGTACCCTAACCCAAGTAACATACGTTTCTCTGTAATTTAATATCTGAGGGCAAACGGCTCATCGCTCGCCTGTAGAGAATGCAGCATGTGTCCCTCCCGTATTTTTAGGCAACTTCAACAGACGTATGGGTGGAGAAGTAACCAGATTCTGAGAGTCGTTTGCAGTTGGGGGGGGGGAGCACATCTGGATCCGGTCTATGTGGCTTTGCAATTTGTCTTAACCCGAGGTTTTGCGGGGACCACCAACCGGCCAGGCCCTTTGAGCGCTACGCCATTGCTCAGTTAGCCGTTGGGTAACGAAATTGAATTTGTATTGTATTGGTGACCTCTCGGATCGCTTTGATTGTGTTCGGTCATTTGAAACCTTCATGTCCTTTGTACTCAAGCTTTGAACTTTTTAACCAGTCCCAGCTTTGGACAGGCAGAGCCATTTAAGTGGCAGTTATCAAATGACATAAAATTAACACTGTATTTTTTATTTTTTTGCCCTATCCAATGTTGTCACTGTAGTTGTCATTTACCATTCTTCTTATCTTTAAATATTAATTCCCCTAATATTCCAATATTCTGTTTTTCAAGATATTTTATTTGTGTCCTGTGTACTTTTAAAATTTCTTTCACCACGTTTAACCTGGTTGCACTTTGTGCATTACCTGTACATACGTCTGTTTTGTACTATGCGTACAGCATGTGCGTCTGTGCACTACAAGCGCACGGTATGCACCAGAAGTCCCCCCTGGGATCAATAAGGTTTATCTTAATCTTAATGTTGCCTGCAATCTGATACATTTGGAGATATTTATAGCATTTTTGTTTTCATTTAAAGAGTACAGCATCATGCAGACGAAAAAGTGAGCCTAGCTTTAACTAAAGCTAGCACCGCACCGAACGAAGAGGCCTGACCAGAAAGGCCTTTACACTCGTAAGAAGCATGAACTCGTACCAACTGGTGCACAGGAATACGCAGCACACCAAGAGAACAGACTCAAAACAAAACATAACATAACAACAACACATTTCCCTAATGAGATGTTGGCCACTTTAAGAACCTAAAAGACAAAACAAACATGCTTACACTTGCTTTTCGTTTACCCTCCCTCCTGAACAGAAACAGATCAGCTGATATCCTATTTATGCCACCGCGGGGCGAACACAAATTGTCAATTTAATGAACACGGCGGGTTTGATGAAAGGGCCCAAACGTGTAAATCTCTTAAGGCCAGCAAACCGTCGAGAATTGTTATCTTAATATTGTTTTCCGGTTATTTTTCCCATAAGTTAGGGATGGGGGTGGGGTTTGGGAGAGGAATGGGGGGGGGGCAATAAAATACGACAAGTGAGAGACGGGGGCCCCGTGCGGCTGTTATATTATACGCTATTCCTCATCGCTAGACCGCATGCAACACTGCATCATTAAAGTTGCAGTAGGCTAGCAGGTCTAAGACAGCCATTAAAGGAAAAGTCCGGAAAGTTCATTGGGAAATTACACACCTCCTTCAGAACTGGCCACGGGTGAGACCTACTTCGAATTACCACAGAGGTGCAGGCCCTCCGTGGAGTTAAGAAAACCAGTGCACATACAGTTAACGTGGCAGGCGGGCTCTCGTTAAGATATAACACTTTAATTTAGCATTAGCTGTAGCATGGAACTGCTAGTCTGCCTCTGCTGGCAACTTTATAAGATAATTTTCCCAATATAGTCAGCAAAGACGCGGCTGGGGGTGGGAGGAATATCACAGTAAACCTGATCCGATTATGCGCAATTATCATCCAATTGTATGATGATGAAAAAAATGCAAATAAAGATAATGAAGGCGTATATCGGAGTAGTGCCTAGCGTAAAACAGACAGAGCGTATAAATGTGTAGCCGACAGCGCTAACGCACTCAAAGAGGGGCATCGGCAAATATACCGAGGGCCGCATGAGTGAGGCGTGTTCAGAAGACGCCTCTGCGCGTGGAGGAGCTTACATCTGCGACTCGGAAGCGGAGAGGCCATAGAAGTGGATCCCCCAGAGCCGCAGGGTGTCCCGATAACGGAGGGGGTGCTGCTCGCCGTTCGCACAGAGCCGGCCAGATGTATCAGGGCTGAGATACGCGGCCAGAACGGCCTCGTAAATCACAGAACATTCTTAGTTTCCATTCATTTCATCTGTCGGCACCCAGGTGGGGAAATGTTTATTTTTTTTCTTCGCTATTGCAAGCTCTCGGACGCATTAAAGGATGATGAATGCAATTATCTTTTAGGGATCGGCTGTTGCCGCAGCCCCGAGAGGGGACTCACTGCAGCTGTGCGTCAGAAAGTCAGGCAGCCCCTGACACCTCTCTGTTCCCCTCAAACCCCACCAAGCCATCCTACCGCTGCGATGATATATAGAAAGCTGCCATATGTTAGTACACTGATCTCGATGCCAAAACGTATGAGCCGGTGTGTCCTACAATGGACCTCATGCCCTGTGACTCGTGGGATAAGCTTCAAGCTATCTGCCACTGGATAGGGGCAAGCAATTATGGATGGATGGATGGATGGATGGAAGATATGATCACATATACATGTAATAATTGATGAACAATTCAGTCAAGCTTGTTGTATATTTATATACAATATTTGACTCAATATTATCTTCATAAATGAGTTGAAGAGCAGTTGCCACAAATCATCAAGAGGAGTAGGAAATTATGGGGTGTTTGCAGTGCCGACGCTGTTTATACGAAACATGGGCGTCATCACAAACGGATGCTCGCTATTAAGGTGAAGCACATGCGCCTTCCGCTGCATCGCGATGTAAACTAACTGGCCGTAAAAATCCGGCGTGTTCCTTATTCCAAAAGCGGACGGCTGGCATTAAAACACTTCACGCACAGGCGCTCGGATGTTCGCTCTCCTGGCCGTGGATTTAAACGGATGGCTTTTATTTGCTGTCTAATTAACAGCGGTCCTGCTTTAATGCGGACGCTGTCCCCTTTTCTCCTCTTTTTCCCACCCATGGTCGTTTGGTAAATTGGCCCCGTGGAACAATGGAAAACACAGGGGGCTGGGACTGGTGAGGACTTGGCGCTCTCTCATTACGGGAATTATAATTCCATGATTACCTGGGATCACACGCGAGCCATAAATCACTGAGCTGACGTGAGATGAAAAATTGCATTAATACATGAAACTTATTATATAGTACAAAATGGTGCCCTGATAAATGATATTGTTCAGGCCTGACAAAAACTGCATTTAAAAATATACATATATATAAAATACAATCCACATAATATACATCCATATATATATTTATAGGTATGTATGCACTTATTCTGCTTGGTGATGCACAGGGTTGAAATCCTTTGATAAATTGCTGCCAATCTGTCGAGTTCAGTGGTTTGTGGGGGGAGATCGGGGGTCCATCGGACCACATGGTACCTGTGTAGACACCTTTCCCAAAACGCTCCCACAGCCACCACACACCCAGGGCGGGGGGGGGGGGGGGGGGGCACACAGTGCATATCTGCATGCCGCGCACTGGAGGTGCTAATTGTGGCTCAGAGATCCACAGTAAATAATAAAAATTTTAATTTCTGCCCCCTCCGTTTCCTTCTCCTCATGTGCAGGGGCATGTTTCAAAGATATTTATTGTGGCCCAGAGAGTGGGGGGGGGGGGGCAGGGGGAGGGGTGAAGGCGAAGCGAGAGCAAGGGAGGGGGCACAGGGAATCGGGGAGAGGGTAAACTCCATGAAGTTTAATCTGGAGCGACGCCGTGTTCCTTGGATGATGAATAGTGACGAATGTTCCGGCGCTAAGGCTCACTGGGTTAGCCGCGCGGCACGGCCATATTATTTACATTAATTACGCCGCAGTCGCTTCCTTTAATGCTTCATACCGGGGTGAGTCGCACCGCGGTATGCTAATGGCGAGAGAGGCCCGGAGACGGAGTGCGGGGCCGCCGCAAACATCCGCCGGCATTTTTCACCTTTAAATTTCCTCAACAACAGATAAATGTGATGGGGGGGGGCATGTTAGTGTGGGGGGTGGGGGGCTGGGACTTCGAAAGGGGCTTGCAACTGACCACGATTGGGCAGGATTAGCCTGTCACCCCAGGAGGACCATCGCCCCCCCAGATCGAACGGCGGATGTCGTTAGGTGAGTCATACTGACCGCAGGTGGGCGGCTGGGCGATGAGCAATACGGCAAAGTTTGAATTTAATGGGAGGGGGGAAATGTGGGATTTTCTGTGGAAACACCCTCAGGTCCAAAAAACAAAGCAGGTGCAATGAAGAAACATCTGGATCAGTTATCATTTACCACAATATGGATGTCACATGACTATTATAGCAACCCTTAAAACAGACCTTTACACCATCACAGATTTTCAAATCAGCTAGAACAGATTACATTTCACTCAAGTTAATAATAAATATATGCGTAAAATATGCAGCGTTTGTGTGGTTTTTATGAAGAATGACTGCAAGCCGGCTGAGATCCAGAACATCCATAAGGCCCTTCTGTCCTGAAGATGGTGGGCAGCCATGTTAAGTAATAGCTTTTTTGAACTTCTGTTGTTATGTAATCTCATGAATGATGATACATTCACTGTCTTCATAGTAAACAGGAAATCCTGTCCTTAAAGTATACAGAAATCAGTTAGAATACAGAAAGTTAGCTGATAAGTCACACATTTCATTCAAGAAGACAAGAAGTGTATCGCGTAACAGGTGTCATGGATTTTTAAGTGGCCTCTACCAAACTAGCTAAAGGATAGCGCTGCGCTACGGTACGCTAATGGTTTTTAAATAATTGCCATGTTATTTGTATTTGATTGAACTAAGGTTACACACAAGGATGTTATTAAAGACCAAAGCAACATCGTCCCACCTAGAATGTGACCCTACTCATGCCTCCGCCTGCCAGTCAAACTTGAGTTGTAGCATAGCATGATGGGCAGCATGCTATGGCTACCTGTCCCCTGCAGACTCCTCAGTGGTCCGGTCCGCGGCCCGTCGCCTGACGGCGCCGTTGCACCTTCGCATCTAGCTCTGTCCTAAATAACAGTAGTCCCCCCCCCCCCCCCGAATCCTTCTTTCTTTCCTGTTCCGTTTGCCTTTGTGTCCCTCCAACATGTATGATGAGGAGTCATTCATCTAATTCTGCTGGCCAACAAAATAAAATAAATCAAGAATTTCCCAAATATAACAATATTTGTATTGGGGGGGTATAATTAATGACCACAGCTGCGCTAATTAAAACCCATCTGAGTTCCATTAATCTTGGTCACTAAGTCCAATCGTTTCTCGAGTGTGCGGCCATGCCTCGCTCGCCGACTGTTGTCCTTGGAGCAGCTTCCTCATTTTTCCAGGTGATTCTGAGCCTTTGTTGGTTTATTAGTCCTGCAGAGTAACGTGAAGCCTCTATTAATAATGCCAGCCAGAAAGAGCAGCACCTACCCTTGTTTTGGCGTCCATGTTCTCAGCCATGTCTGGGGAGAATGCCGGCATTATCGCCTGTGTTACAGAGGCAGTAGTCGTCATGGTGCCGCTCATGCTATAACAGCCCGTTCCCCAGATTAGAAGTCGCTTTAATTCGTATATAATAGGGAGGACAGGAAACATGAAAATCCAGTAGATATTTCATTAAATACAGTAGCTGACGTATGAATGTGGGCACTTGAGCGCCCCCTGCTGGGCTGGCATCATGTCGGGCGTGTTCCCCTGCCTCGTACCGAGTCCTGCCTGTGAGAGGCTCCCCATGACTGGATAAGCGGTCAGAAGATGGATGGATGAATAGATGGATCAAATCCAGTACCATGAGATGACATTTGACATTGAAATTTAAGGAAGTAACTCGAATTCAATGAGAAGCTCTTGTTTTTACGGTGAAAAAGGGCCTCACCACCTCATAACCCTGGAAGCCAACCAGAGCGCCATGCAGTAATGGCGATGGCCGGTGGGCGTTCGCCCTCGACATTCGCTCCCGTATCATGACTCGTAAATACCGTCTTGCATAAAAGGCAATCTGTGAGGCAAGTGCATAGCACATATCAGGCAGGGACGTAGAAGGAGCGGTGTGGGGGTGGGGCAAGCATATGGCGCGAGTGTGTCATAAACAAGCTTTATGAAAAAGGCCTGAACATTTATTAAATTGAACAGAACCTGAGGAACTGGCAGCCGGATCTTTCATCATTGTTAGCCCATAAACGTAACCGGATTACACAATGATAAATTTAACGTTATTACCATAACCGTGATCTTAATTTCGGTTTACCGCACATAATGCAAACGTGATAAATGCTCCAACTCGTTATTTAAGTCCTGGCTGCTGAATACAGCAGGGCGGTCCTCCCACGATCTGGCGTGCACCACATGCCCGCCCCACTCTGGCCGACGAATGGGGATCAGGAGCCAAGGGGGCGTGGTCACTCACAGCAAATGGGAAGTTGGGCGTAGATCTAGATCCGGCCACACATGCGATTCAAAACTCATGAGCAAGAACCTCCTGTCCATAGCAGAGAATTTATTAGGCTATCCTTGGAATTCTAGAATTGTATTGTTTTCTTTCATTCGTGTTGCAGCTACATAAACGTGGAGACAGACACGCGGCCGATGTGACGGCACAGGGCGGATGTCCGCGGGTAATTTTTAATCTGCACTGCTAATGCGAACGACAGCGGGATATGGGCGGGGGTCACTGAAACGACAGTAGCTAAGAGGCAGACGTGACCCAGAAGTCCAGGTGTTCAGGAAAAGTGCTGTTAACAGCCAGGATTGATGATCTAATCAAACTGTCAGCCAGTGATCAGTAGCGGGGGGGTGTGGGGGTGGCGTTCGGGTGGGGGGTGTATTCAGGAGGCTGGTGCATGCTTACTGTTACTCCAAATTGGGCCTGACAGCCTGGATTGAGAAAGGGAATTTTCCCCTAAGTAATGTAGGAAACAACTCCCTTACCCTTCCGGAGGGTCACGTAATCAAGGAGTCCTTTTATTTTCTTCTTTTTTTTTTAGGCTTTTGAAAAAAAAAAAACTTGGAGATGCTTTGATAGTCGGTGGATTTGCACTGTTAATTATACATCATATTCATCAATCAGGACGCACTTACATATAACCAAACACATGGTTATCCCGTTCATATGCATAGTACATACATCCATATTCGTCCACAAGAAGTTATATAGCAGACTGTGAGTAAGCATTAACATATTACCCACAATGCATTGTGGCTACATCCGCATAACATAACGAGCCAGACCACTCGACGCAGACAGGAGGGCGGTAAAGCATCACTTTGCTGTCAGCACTTCTGCGCGCTAAACCCGATACACGTCGTCTCCCCCACCCCACACCCCCTCCAAGGTTTCTCAGATGTGTCCGCAGTCTGGCAGAGATCATGTTCCCGCCATGTTTTCACTGCCATGGAGCCCCTTTCTCTGAGGTGTCAGCCAGCGTACGGTTTACGGGCACTAACCCCTTCCCCTGCTTGTTTATCCCTCCACGGCTCTGTCTGCTGCCGAGGGGCTTGAGCAGGTGATAATTACGCCGCGTCGTCTTCCATTACGGGGTGGAGAAACCCGAGGAACGGAGGCGTGAGCTACACACTGTCCTTCAGCGACCGCTCACCGGCACAGAGCCGAGGACAAAAACATACAATGTGCTCCCAGGATAACCAGGTCGTAGGGAAGCCTTATCTGCTAACCATTAAATGGAGTGATGTTACAGAATCACATTTATCCTAGGATTTTGCATGTCTACATGGTTTGTCCCAGGTATTCTGCACAAGTGACATGGGGTCCAGGTATCTTTAAGTGTCCCATAGAGTGTTTGAGTGACTGTCCTATTCAGGGTGTCCCCTGCCTCATGCTCTGTATTTTCTGGTTCACTGTGTCCCTGTACTGGACAAGCAGAAATGGCAAACAGATAACTGGGTATTGCTGATGAAGCTCTTTGGTAAAGCCCATACTTTGCTCATACCAAATCCTAGGTTCTACATTGTTATTCCAGAAATTCCCACTTAAGATTAACGAAGTGTATCTATTTACTGTGTCGTCGTGATATATTTTCCCTCATGTAAGCTTTTCCTGCTGGCCTACCGCAGTATATATCACGCTTACACGGAGGCATATATTTAGGTACATTTAGGAGACTGGAATATGAGGCTGGCGGGTCTCCTGGGGAGGGATCCAGAAACGTGTTTTCCAGCAGGGCTGTAAGAGGACCATCTCAGCAGAGGCGCGAACATCACTCCAGCACTGTCAACAGCCCACGCTCAGTGCACATTTACACGTTAGTGACACGGTGCCAAAAAAGGGTCATTCTCCAGATATGCGTCCAGGTGCCAGAAAGAGGGAGATGGAGGGGGACTCACCCGCGATGCCCGTTTGGTCAAAAACCTGCAACATTTTCCTGGAAATCCTCACCACATCTCCTAACATTGGGAGGAGGGTGTTCCGATGTGTTCACGCTACCATTCGGACTTTGCAACGCTCCAGCACGCTGCGTTTCTGCTCTCTCCTTGTATGTTCACGCACATCCATCCATCCAGCCATATGCTCTGAGAAGTACACGAAGGCAGGCTGTCACGGGGATGGTGGAGCCATAAAAACGTAATGTGGGCAATTTTCAAGTAATCAAAGTTTTATAGATGGCAATCATTTCGAACTAACAATTTTTAATTATCGCTTAATTTTATCTGTGTTATTAACACAATCCCTCATTCCAAATGCTCATCAAATGTAATATATTAAGGAAATTAAATATGAAATTTCCCCTGCTTTTCCCGAGGAGACACTCAAACATTAAAGATACAACAAAAACACAGATGTGACCCGTTTTTTGGAGAATTTCTGAAAGCATCTCCCTGCTCAGTTCCTCCATCGCTTGCAGCATTGTTCGCATCATGGTTTACATGCATCATTCTGCTAATTTGCCTCTTAATTTAATTGATTTAGTTTTTATTTGGGATGGGGCCGAGGGGGACAATATTGAGACGATTTGTTTAAAGTGAGTTTTGTGCAGATTTTTATGAAACAAAAACAGCTCTGATGAAATTTTCCCACCATGCTTTGAGGTCTGCATGTTCGCAGGAAGGGGATTCGTCTGTAAAATTACCATTTTGTGTGTAAGAAATGAGTGAGGAAACCAGGAGGGATGCTCAGGAGGGATGCGCAGGAGGGATGCGCAGGAGGGATGCGCAGGAGGGATGCTCAGGAGGGATGCGCAGGAGGGATGCGCAGGAGGGATGCGCAGGAGGCAGTCGGAGGCAGGTGTCAGAGTGCGGGGAGCTGCAGTCAGCTGCCCTGCTCCCATCATTCCTGCTCATCGGGTGCTGCGATGTCAGAGTGGGATGTCACCTTCCTGGCCCGGGTTCACTTCGCCATCCGACAGCAGCTTCGAGACCTAACCGACATGGAGACGGGACTGAAACCGCTATGGTCGCTTCCAGTAGCCAAGTAAACAGCATAAAGGCAGGAAATGATGAAAAATGGTGGTGGTGAAAATGACGGTCGAATCTGCAGAGCTGCCCAGCAGAAGATGGCATCGGCGGGCAGCTTTCACGGGCTTGGCGAGGCCTGAACGCGGCATGTTGGGGACTGCCATCCGTCTTCAAGCTGCCCCTCCTATACTTTCCCCCTCTCCTCAAACCAGATACGCGGCACTGCAACTCTGCTTACATCATAAGCATCCGCCATGTAAATGAATCAGGCTATCAAAGTAATTCTTGCGGGCTCAGCTCTTTAATTTCTCTAATTAAATTCAGAATCTTGTCGTCGCCGTCACTCACCAAAGGCTGTCGGCAGTCGGCACACACCCCAGGCTCCCCAGATCCTTCTAATCAGGGCCATGGAAACTTCCAGAAACAGAGTACCGCAAGTGAACTGCATTGAAGGGCTTCTGACTCCGGCCTTTATTATTCTAATGACCTTTTGTTGTTCCGTGGCTTTTTCAACTGATTTGTTTAGATCCTCTGATAATGATGATAAGGCCTGATTCTGGGACGCTCTCGTCAAGGAGCCGAAATCGGTGGAGCACAGAAGGGAAAGGATGACATCAACAGGCAGACGTCGGAGTCCAATTCAGCACTGAGAGTGACTCCAAAAAAATAACGGCAGTCTGTAGTCTGGCGCCTTTCCAGAAAGACTCCTGAAAGAGAGGACCAGGCAGGTGAAGGGCCTTCCCGCAATGTCGAGCCTGAGGTCTCAGCCAGCCCCGCCAAGCCCGTATCGGGAACGTACCTTCTGAGGTGCGGGTGCCGCACTCCTGCTGGTGTCTGCCCAGGGCCGCACCCTGCTTACGGACTGCTTCGGACAAGGATCTGGCTCGGGGAAGGAATGGGCTGCAGGTGAAGAGAAGGCTGGAGGGAGAGTGGGAACAGGGTCGAAGCGATGACACAGTAGCCAGGAGCTACACCTGGTCACTCCCCCAGCACCTGGCACCGTGGCAACGGTGTGCCCTGGCAGACACGGGCCTCCCACGCACAACATGTTTGCTCACACCTAGCAGGTTCACACACGCGCACATACACACACACAAACACAGCCTCTTTTACATGCGGAGGTCTGGATGGAGAGCTACCACGCAAAGCTACCTTTTGGAAAGGTCACTCCTGATGCCATCTGTGTTCAGGGAGAAGCAATATTTACCCCCGCATCGCCTAGATGGGTCCAGGCCTGTCTGCTCAAGGCCAAGCTTCCCAAGTAGCGCCATAAAACTGGCGCAATAATGGTGCCACTGATCACCATCAGTCAAAATAGGCAGTGTATTAGGGGAAAATTTACGATGTCTGACTCCGCTCGTTTCATGAAGAAAGGTGCATGTTTTACATGTAATGTGGTCAATCCATGTTTTGTGTTTCAGACGGCGTTAATTAACGTAAATGGTAATAATAATAAAAATACCCGCTTGTTTCATGGTGCATATATAACTTTTCCACATAACACTGCCCTTCTGAGTCGTGCCCACTGCCGCCCACCAAACAGATGAGAGTGTATTAATTCAAATGTGTTATTTTTCTAAGGTGTAAATGGAGCTAATGGTGTGCAGAATCTCCATACAATTATTTAAGAAAACAAAGTCGAGCACAAGTCAGTTACTGTTACATGGTCAGTCTGCGAGCCCTCGCCAAATTGCTCAAATTATATTCAATTAAGACAAGGTCAGGCCTGTCAATCCACAAAGCAAACTATGCCTTCATTAGTGAGGCCGTTCGACAGCCGGGGTCCACCGCGTTCTCAGCACCACTACCCCCCCGGCTTCCCAGAATGCCGTGTGGAAGGATACGATCCTGGGCACAGTTGCCAGCCAGATGTGTCACATTAGAAGGGGCCCGGATTCGGTTTCAGTCTCGCTGCCGACAGCCTGTCACCCGCCCGGCTCTGTCACCCTCCCTGCCGGTGCCCCCGGCCACTTGCCAAAACCTGCGCAAGGTCAGCGAGGAACACCATCGGTGCCACTAGGAATTTTGGCAACAAATGTCAAACCGGAGCAAAACAGCTGTTATTTTAACGACAGGCAAACCAATTCTGTCTTTTTAAATTATGGTAATATAAAACAGTGTCAACCCTTGGTAAGAGGTACCCCTCCTGTTTGCACACACGTCGCCCGCGAGAGCCCTGCGTATGCCCCAGCCCGCCATGCATCCCTCTCTGGCTTCGTTTTTTTTTTTTTTTGACAATGTTCTAAAAATACCAGGTGAATGAGGGAGGTGGAATTCATGATAAAAAGGCCTTCTGACACAGAATGCTCTGTAATCTATCTCTTCCCTGCCTACAAGCCAACATATGTTTGCAATCGCATTCTCCTCGTCCCCAGTCACCACTGCGTTCCTCCAGGTCTGGATTTCAAACCGGTGCAGTTATCAATCACCAGACGGGCCGCTGTCAGGGCGGCCCGAACCCGCCAGGCAGACAAGCTTTCTTAACGCTCGCCGAATTTGTTCCACTTAATAAGCCCTCCCAAATGACCTCCCGCTAATTAACCGCCGCTATGTGAGAAATACGACGGTTAATTAATGACGAGATAAATTCCGTCTCGGGGACTGTCAGAAAATGATGACGCCGTGCTTTACGGTTTAAACGGAATCGTGGCTGAAACGGGCTGAAGTGGCTCGCCGGGGCCGTGCTTTTAATCTGTCAGAGCCGCCGAGTAAACTGCTGAATTAAAGAGAGGGGAGGGGGGAGAAACAATCCAGAGGTCAGCTGGTCGCCGACTGACTTCTCCGTAATCGCGGCCGTTGATGTGTACCTGCCTCCGTGAGGACGGCCGCGAGGGTGCGAGCAGGAGTACCTCGGCTGGCTGCAGCCACCGGAAATGGCCCTGTGAGGTTCGTTAATTCCTTACTCCCCCCCAAAATCCCTCTGTCACCCGGCCCCCGTTTCTCACTCTCGCTACACAGTGGAGTCGCTTGCTCTGCCCGCTGCCACGATCAGTGGCTGTGCCCAGTGATGCCACACAGGAGGACACATGTTCGGCGCCACTCTGAGCCTCCATGCCAGAAGAGGCTTTTCAGCAGAGCTTCTCCTGAACCCAGGCATCAGGAATTCCCAGGATCGCTCTCCCCACCGCTCCTCTCTTCCGGCTAACGGATCCGGCGCTCCGGCATTAAGTGCTAAATCACTGAGGATAATCTGTACTTTAACAAACAAAAACACGGCTGGTTCTTCATGCCAATTTGTCATTTATGGTAATTCGCGGCACAGGCTACTGGGGGATAGTGGCCGGGACTGGCTCTGCCAGGCTGTTAGTGGCATTTAGCTAACGATGGGATGGTACGTCTACAGCGGGAAAACAAATATGGGCATGTGGCGGGCTTGGTGGGCTGGAGGGAGGGAGGATGGGGGACATTATTTGGGGTAATGGGATTCGCAACACGGACGGGAGGAAACACAATCACAGTAGAGAGGAAGAGGAGGGAAAACAGGGCAGAGGGCGGGTTTGGGGTGGGGTGATGACGTCCGACTTGGCAGGACACCGCAAAAATTGATGACATCACTACATTCGGACATACTGCACGCATGATGTAAAATTACACCCCATTCAGAATTCCAGCTCATCCGAAGCCTGGACTGGATAAGCAATTATGGAAAATGGATGGATGGATATATATACACTAAAGCTTTTTAGCTTATGTTCTCTGAATAGGGTTAGCTGGACATTTTTTATGAATAGGCTTTTCATCCATCCATCCATCTATCCATCCATCCATCTTTTTTCTCACCGTTTATCGTGGTTAGGATCACAGAGGGGCCTGGAGTCTATCCCAGGCAGTACAGGGAATCAGGACAGGCTACATTTTTTTTTTTTTTTCACATTTGGCATTTGCTGGTTTCTGCAGCTGCAGCTGACATGCAAATCCTGCATGAAGATCACCCATCGGAAAAATGTCGTGGGAGGCCGCCCAAGCTTTTCAGCCGTGAGTGGACTTTACTTCGCCCACCCCCTCCCCCCTCCTGTGGTTTGCGTGACGCAGTATGACTCCTCTGGGTAATCAGACTGGGGCGTACATTTGCCATGTGATCAGTGTCTTAGTGTTCCGGAGTTTATCACATCGCCCTGGCAACTGAGAGGCGAGCTGAAGTAAGCATACAGCTGTGTGGCCATCAGGAGATCCTGGAAGAAAGGCCGCATGTCGAATCTGAGCAGCACTTCCTGTCAGCGCTGACAGAAGAGGGCAGCTCTCCTACGGATCCCCTAAGCACCTCACAGCACCAGTCCCATCTCAACACTTTCAGTGTGTCCAACATCCAGAACACTCCTTCTTTAGCAAATGTTAATTAATGGCTGACACAATGAGTCTAATTAATGCATGTATATTTACTCAGAACATATGGTTCACTTTATTAATATTTAAAGTCACTTGTCATGTTTGGCGTGACATTTTTAAAAATACCCACTTTGACGAGTTTGGCTAACGTGAAGGACAGCTAGATTTCTCGAAACGGTTTTGTTTGTAGATCTGTAATGTTTCATTCCCAGCTGCCAGAGAAGTTCACAGCTTCATTTCATCACGTCCGCCATTCGGACTGACAGTCGGGTGAAATCTCTGGAGGGGGGAGGGGGGGGCGGCTGCCAGCGCTTCTTTCAAGACCACCGGCGGGGAGGAAGACGGCGCCTCTTCTCACTCAGGTGGGGGCGGTATAGGGACAGATCTCCAGAAGCAGCCCCCCCTCGCCTTTGACATTGGCTCACGTCCGACACCACGGGGGAGGAAGGAAAAAACAATCACAAAAAAAAAATAAATAAAAAATGAAATCCGATGCTTCTTCCACACCGGCGATTGTGAATTCACGAGACAGTGGAATGATAAAAATATCCGCCAGTCTATAGCGCCGGCGGCATGGACGGCTGAGAGACGGGTGCGGGGAGGCAGCCGTGGGGGGGCTGAGAGGCCGCGGGCCTGTGTCGGGTTACTTACTGTAAATACAGGTCAGAGCCAGGATACACTGATGCAGAACACACACGCGGATTAAACAGAGCTCTGGGAACGAGAATTAAAGACTGTGGGTCTTTATGGAGTGTCCCACACTCACTCCCTGACCAGCAGAGGTATTGATTGAGGTCTCTCACATCGATGCGTGCGTGTGTGTGTGTGTGCTGGGATGGCAGCACGAGACTCGCCAAACCACATCCTGTCTGGGTTCTTATTGAAATCCGATGGTTACAGCATAACCTGCACCTGTCCGCCCTTTCAAACTTTGCTATGAGTTCACACTAAATATGTGTTGTGCTGTTTTAAACTGACGGTGCGTTTTATCTGTGGAAATTTCCAGAAGATAAGATTGAAATGGCTACAACGGTCTCCCATTATCGTGAGTGCAAACTGGAGACTATTATTTTCGATTACCTCTCATACTTCACTGACACCTCAACCCTAATGATTTTGTTCAGGTACCTGATGGTTTAAATCCACATATCAACCACCATTAATTCATGATGTGTATCTCTGCCTCCATGGAACACCAGGACCAAGCTGACCATTGGTAGTCAAAGCTAACCATAGGGAGTCAATGCTGACCATAGGGAGTCAAAGCTAACCATCAGAAGTACAGACTAGCCATCAGGAGTTAAAGCTAGCCATCAGGAGGCAAAGTTGACCATAAGGAGTCAAAGCTGACCATTGGGAGTCCAAGCTGACCGTAGGGTGTCAAAGCTGACCAGAGAGAGTTAAAGGTGACCATCATAAGCCAAAGTAGATCATCAGGAGTCCAAGCTGACTGTTGGGAATCCAAGCTCACCATTGGGAGTCAAAGCTAACCATCAGCAGTCCATGCTGACCGCAGGGAGTCGAAGCTGTCCATTGGGAGTCCAAGCTGACCATTGGGAGTCCAAGCTGACTATTGGGAGTCCACACTGAGCATCTGGAGTCAAACTAACCATCACAAGCCAAAGTTGACCATCAGGAGTCAAATGTGATTATACCATAAGCCACATGTCCTTTGATGGTTTGCCCTATTGATTCCGTGCAATATTAACAGGTTTCACCACCAATACTGTAAACAAAATATGTCTACATGTGCCTGTGTGAGTTTGAGTCCTCCAATCAGGTCCAATTATTGTGATAGAATCATACTGACACACTTTTCTGGTTCATCAGGACCTCTTGCACAATTACATGAATTTACTTTCAATAAATTACCATCTTTGCATACATCAGTCAAATCACAAAGTCGAGGCATTCGCAAACAATCTGCATTATTAATTTAATTGTCATGGCTTATCCAGTTAGCTTCTAACAGACTTGGACAGGTCCGGCTCGACAGCACATTACCGCCGACGCGCCATCGTTCATGGGAAGCCTCTCCGCTGTACACTTTGGCTAATTTCCCATTGCCAGGGACAAACAGGAGATCCAAACTGCAACCAATGAATCATTTAGCACCTACTCTGTCGCGTCAGAATTATAAAACATTAACCAGAATGTTTGAAATGTCTAAGATCAGTGCTGTTCGTTAAAAATAAAGAAATGCCGGACAAATAATGCCACAGAGATGTGCTATTTCTAACTTAGTAAGTCATTGGTTAGTTACTTGAATTGGTCATCTCTGTGAGCCAGATGAATATTCATAGATGTCCAGATTGCTTGATAATATAATGCTTTGTCATTTAAGTACATCTATAATAATCATAAATGTCATTTAAACTAATCGCATTCTGTTCATCCGGTTTGAAGTGCCAAGCGTAAAAAATAGATGAATTGTGGTGGCAAACAGGACCAAGAACCCACCATACAGCAGAGAGCACTGCGGCAGCTTGTGAGAATTAGACGTTTTCAACGTACGGTTTCCCCGGCCGTGACAAATTCCAAACTGTGCACGTCCATTTAGAACACGTCATGCCATGTTTACGTCTTCCCCAGTTTGGGAGAGGGAGAAATCCATTATGGAACACGTTCCTCCTTATTTCTGCTGCAAGAACATTCCTTGGTTCTAGAGGGCTGGCTTCTCACCCACAGAACCAGTTAAACAGCGCGGGCAAAATGTTTGTCTGCCTCATTTGAAGCCTTTCGTAAGCATGGAATTAGTTATTTTAACTGAACTCAAATCCGGAGCACCGTACGAGGTGGCCAGGAATTATATAATCATTTTAATGATGTAAAATGCACATTTGATGAAATTGTCACTTAATTTATCGCACTCATCTTTGTGAACTCTACATATATAATGTCTATATTTACTCCTGAATGTAATAATTACCTTTTTTTACCTCTGCAAGCTCACATCAGTCATTTCGCATACCTTTTCTATGAACGGGCGGAAGAGAGAGACGAATTAATAGTTCACAAAAGTGCCTAATCAAGGTTATTTAGAGGGATCCGTTAATCAAGCTACCACTGCTCCTGATGTCAAATAATGCTCATTGCTTGCATTTTTCCGTCGTCGATCTCTGTATGAATTACAGGTTGAGGAGAGGAAATAAAAAATAAATATATTAATGAGTTTTTCCTTCAAATCTGTTGAACAGGGTGCTTTTTATATGGCTGTCATTGAGTCCCTTTTACGACACACATGAGTGGCTTGTTATGAATAGCAACTGTCATCCCCAGACGGTAATGGTTCGAATTAACATATTCTCAGTTGTTGGGTCTTTATGAGTTGGGTCTCTAGGAGATTTGAACAAAAGTTATGAGTGACTTCATCTTGTAACTGCCTTAATGTAGCATGTACGTCTCTCTGGAGTAAAGAGCACTAGGAGGTTGGATTAAAGTAGTCTTGGGGGGTAACCTGTATCCTGGGCAAACACGAGACGGTCATCGCCGAAATCAGTATCACGGGCCAGAAATGGAAGGAAGAGACCCTCCTCAAAGGCCTCTCCGGAGCAGGAAGAGAGAGGGAGAGTCCGCATTAGTGATCACTAGCTAACCTGACAGCTGCCTCGTGCTTAAATCGACGTCTCCTCATCATTTCCTCATCGCCCACCCCCCCCCCCCCCACCCCCCCATACGCCTGCAGCCATGGACGGCGGCCCTGTCTTTCAAAAGGTAGTCATATCCACCACAGATGTCTAAGCAACGGAAAAGCAGGCGCTCTTATGAGAGACGAGAATAAATTAGTAAGTGGAATAAAAATAATTAAAACGGAGCTGGAAGCCGATGGGACCCGCTTGATGACTGTGATGTTCATTACAATAATGTGAAAGCTCAGGCAACTGGCACTTTCTTTCATCTGGAAAAAAGAGTCCGCTTTCACACATCAGGATGAGAAACAGGGAAGGAAGGCTGGGCAACAGGGTGCCCCCTAGCGCCACAGCTACCCCGACAAGGGCTGGCGGTCGATTTGCAAGCCTAATAGCCCGTAACCCCAGACCCAGGAAGAGTCTTTGGGAGACACATGTAACCTGGGGCACCGCAGTAGTCCGAAGGGTTGGAACCGTAACTAAAATTGGTGAAAAGCAGTGGACTGATTGGTTGTGTTGTCCAAGCTGTCCTGATTCTCTGCTCCTGATCCTTGTCCTAACTTATACTTTCAATGTTCTGTTTCTGTCCATCCCTCTGCTGAAAATGAAGACTTAAGAAAGTATTTTCGCACATAGACGTTTTCTGGGCTTTGGTTAATCCAATATTCATATTGCACTTTGGTGTGGAATTTCCAGCATCCGGATCCCAGCAGCGCACTTTCGGCCTCCTCAAGGCCTGGCTGCACACTGTCGATCATCCTGTATGACACCCTCCATGCGGATCGAGTGCTCCAACCAAAAGTCTCGGTCCTTCCCACAGTCAAAGGCATCGACGAGCATTGCAGGGACAAGGGGGCAGAGGCTACAGGACCAGAGGGTGAGGGTCTGTGGAGGCGGGTGCAGTCTTGCCGTACTTCCATGATGACGTAACACCCCCCCGGCCCAGGATGCCTATCTATCGGCATGCCCAATAGGGCAGGATATCAGGCGCACTTGTCAAGGTGCCAGTGACAGTGATGCAACTACCCCCCCCCCCACCCCCCGCCCATCAAACCCCCGGCACCCTCCCATCAGCCCTTCCTGGCCCTTCATCCCGCCCCCCCCCAGGGCCCATATAAATATTCAGCGCGCCCTCCTAGACGCTGCATCCCTTCCTCCGGTGCATGGGCCGGCAACCGAGCGCGGAGAGAGCCCCGGCGCAGGAGCGGGGCCTTCCACAGTGCTGGAGGAGCGCGCCGAGATCAAACGCTCCGTGCTCCGGGGCTCCGGGGCCACCTCAGGCGCATCGGGAACGCCGCTCGGCAGCGGGGCGAACGGATAAATAAATAAGCAAAGGAACGAGCAACGTTGTGACGTTTCGTTTGCGGTCTACGGCAGAAAAGGGGCCTGCAAACATTTCTGTTAATTATGTATTACAGCTGTCCTTTATAAACTTAATTACTCAATGCTGAAAGGCAATAGACTCGATTTGCATATGTACATGAAAGACATGGCATATGCAAAAAAAAAAAATGCGATTTTAATTAGCATTCTATGATGGGGGGCTGCAAATCAGACTGGCATATTGTAAAGATTTTCAGCCCGGGCTCCGAGTGGATCCAGACACACTATGGCACGACTGCCGCGTCGTGCCCACCGGAACCGTCTGATGTGTGACTCTCGGAATGAATCGCGCGCGGGAGGCTAACCGCTACACATTCATTTAAACAAGCTGTTCATTCTCTACGCTCTTCGTTTCTTGGCCACGGGTAACCGTCAAGTTATCATTGCGAATCTCTCTGCTCAAGCTGCCTGGGGGGGGGGGTAACGATACCATTTTGGTTTTTTTCCAGAGTTTTTTTTTTCTCTTTCTCTCTGGAAACAATTGTCGTGATTATTATTAATATCTAAAAATACTGTAAGATGCAGTTCATTCTATTAATTTCCAATAAATTTTACTAATCAGGCTTTGGTCGCCTGGGAGAACAAGATAACATCATAATAGATAAAAATAATGGCTGCATTTCATATTTCCCCGCTAACTAATCGACGTGCTGAACCTCGTTAGATCTGTGACGCAAATGCTATTGTTTCTTGGTGATAAGGCTGGAGAGACCACAGGGTCTCACTTTTTAAAATAGCATGTAAATATCGAATGAAAGCTTTTTAGATGCCTCTGCTTTATTCCGAGACGACCCACGGCGCAGGTTATGGAATGTAGGCTAAAAAACACACTGGCAGCTAATAACATTTTAAAAGCTGCGCGTAACGCAGTTTAATCTGCCAGGCTGTGATCCGCGGCACTCTCTAATCTTGCGGGCTGTATTCCGCACCAAATCAAAAACCCGAGCCTTCTGATGCCTCGAGAAACGCAATTTGGCTTTTTTTGTGAGCGAGGTGTGCACAGTCTTGTGTTTCAATGGTGATGTTGTGTCCTGTAACAATAAAGGACTCTGGTTAGTGTCGTGGGAGTCTGCAGGTGGCTGATTTAGCACTAAGGCCTGGGATTTGTATGGGGACAAGGTGGGGGGTGGTGAGGAGATGGGGGGGGGGGGTGCTGTCGAAAAGCGCCTGCTCAGCCACAGGCGTGTGAGCGTCGCCTCCCGCAGGCCGACGCGTTTCACACCTCAAGGTCATGCGTGGAACCGCATCCCGCCTTTCCCAAAGCCTCGCCATCTGCAAATCTTGCAAGATCTGTTCTCGACATTCTGGACCAAAAAAAAATAAAAAATTGTTTACACCCTAAACAGCAGAACTACTGCCATCTAAAGTAAGCTGCATGATTTGCAGGGTTTATTTTTTTCCTGATACTCTCCACCCCGTGTAGTAAATTTTCGTGGACAATTTTATGACAACAATGCATCCAGGAAACTAAATTCATCAGAGAATCTGCTGAAACCCTCATAATACGGAAATGTTCTAACAAAGAATAACCCAGACACTTAAGATGTTCCTGGATAAAATGGTAAAACTTCCCTTATACCTTTGTTCCATTTAAAAAAAAATTCTAAGGATGTGTAAATGTATTTAAGAACATTTACATGCATTGACCTATTTTTCTGGAGCGCGCTTTAAAAAATGGTTCCTAAATGTGTTGCTTCAGCTTAATCCGTTGCTTCCAGCTCTGTCCCCGACTCCGTTCCGGATCCCCCTGAGGGCGGCCTGCTTGTGTTCCTGACGTGTGCTTTGCACAGGTGATGGCTTCCCTTGAACAAAGCCCATACTTGCACTACCAGACACGTTTCTTGGTAGACGCCATTGTCTTGAGAGACCAGCAGGCCAAAGGGACACACATCTGTGGAATCCACAACGTGGAACACGGCGATTAGAGACGAATACAGAGCATTGGCCGGTGTGATGCAACATTATTAATGTTTGTTTAGTGGTAATTTATCCGGTGCTGTGAGAATCTCATTGGACGCCAGCCTTTTGCTTGCTACAACTTCCCCGAAATAGGTGGACTCTCTGTGATTCTCAAACGCTGACTGCAGGGAAACAGCAAAAATAAACAGTGAGGTTCTTGCCTAAGAGACAGATAAAACATAAAAATATGTAATACAGGGGTGTCTGTTTGTGTTTATAGACACATATACGTTCGCAGCTGATCCTTTTTCAAGATCCCCAGTCGGTTAATAGGCTTAATTTATGCCCGCAAACACTCGGAGGAGAACACAGCGTAATTTCTCCCAGGTGGGACAAATTCAAACAGAATCCTCCGAGTTTAGAGGAGCTAGTCGCACTGACGGATGAAATTTTAATATGGCGTAATTAAAGTCTAACAGGCAGATCGGGGGAGTGCAGGCTTTCTTCTGGGGCACCAAAGTGCTCATGGGACCCCAGGGGGGGACCTGGAGGCTAGCCAGCGTCTCCCTCTTCGCTAGCCGCCGTGCCACACGGCGCATCGCGGGATCAAATTGACTGAGATAGAGGCTATTTTTGCATGGTACAGTAGCCGGGGCTAACGAATGGGAGCCAAGGGGGACGGGTGGCCTCCCCAGCCTCGCCCGCCCGCCTGCCCGCCCGCCGTAATGATGGCGTCCACCTGCTGTTTTATTGCCGCAGCTGGAGCCGCCCGCCGCTCCGCAACATCGCCGCCCCTGGCCATGAGCGTGGGGCGCGCCGCCGTGCCTCATTGCTTTGATGAAACTTTTATGGTCAGCACCCACAAAGACCTCATCTAGAACCCAGCGCGGCCTGGCCCAGCATTTTTCCGATGGGGGGTGGGGGTGGAGGTGCTTCCTCCGGGGTCCGCGCCATGGCGATACGTCACCCAGCCAGGCGAGACTGCGACCGTTGGACGTCCCAGCAGGCAGATGGGGTGTGTGTGGTGGTCTGGGGGGGGGGGGGGGACAGGTTCCGTGAGTTCTGGAATTTTCTTTCAGCCTTCCTGTTCCCTGCAGGACCTGATAGACATTGCTGTGCCTTGCACTCAGGACAGCAGGTCCACCTCCCTCCCATAATCAATAATTAATATGTAAAATGGGTAAAGATTGGAAAAAAATATCAGGGGAAAAGTGATATATTTGTAGTTTGAATAGAAACGACTTTGTTCTTAACGGCAGAACCCGGCACTGTGGATGTCCAAGAGGCATTTTCAGGAACAAGCAATTTGCGTTTGATGGCAGCCTGTTGTTCGCTGAGTTAAATAAAATAAATTAATAATAAACTAAAAATAGGGACAATATATTCAGAGAATCAAAAACACAGGTGATGCCTTCTGAAATGGAGAGAGTGGCAGCGCCATTGTGGGGTTCTATTTAAACCTGTCAAAGACACGGAGCCTTTGTGACTGAAGAAGACTTACTACATGTCAATATCGCCTTGGCAGCCTGCGTCGAGTCAGAAAACCTCTTATGGAAATAGCATATCGCTTAACGACTCGTCAAAAAGGGGAAAAAAGTGGGATTGATTTAATACTATTTTGGAAAACCAAGCACTTGATCTTTGCGAGCAGAGTGGATGATTTAGGGGGGAAAAAAGGTAAAATAGCACTTCTTTGTCCATCACTGTCAACACTCACACTGGAGTAGACATCACTGATAACATTATGCAGACATGCCCGTATGTGTGAATTCTAACAGGAAGGAACTGCTTTTTTTGCTTTGCTACTCAGAGGGAGTTAGCCCATCTTGCCCGTCTCCCGAATCAGTCACTCACGATCCTCTCCGCGCCTGGCAGGATGATTGAACAGATCTCCATATTTACAGTGACATCTTCACCAAGTGCTTAGCATACCAAAACAAACTTAAAGAGAGAGATGGTTATAAAAAAAAAAGCACATTTGTGTGAAAAAAAAACAATTATCTACACTGGCACAAAATTAGCATGAGCAGAAGTGT
Source organism: Paramormyrops kingsleyae (assembly GCF_048594095.1). Taxonomy (NCBI): domain Eukaryota; kingdom Metazoa; phylum Chordata; class Actinopteri; order Osteoglossiformes; family Mormyridae; genus Paramormyrops; species Paramormyrops kingsleyae. The sequence continues at coordinate 17,723,988 of NC_132819.1, read as the reverse complement.
TGTACACTATATGGACAATAGTATTGGGACACACCTCTTAACCATCAAATTCAAGTGTTTCATTCGGACTCATTGCCACAGGTGTATAAAATCAAATACCTAGCCATGCAGTGAGTTTTATAAACATTTGTGAACAAATGGGTCATTCTGAAGAGCTCAGTGAAATCAAATTTGGTACTGTCGTAGGATTCTACCTTTGCGATAAGTTAGTTCGTGAAACAGTAACGTAAAGTAACAGACCGTGGTTGCCGAGTGTTGAGGCGCACAGTGCATAAAAGTTGCCAACACTCTATTGACTCGGTAACTGCAGAGTTCCAAACTTTCTCTGGCATTAGCCCCAGCACAAAAACTGTGCACAAGGAACTTCATGAAATGGCCTTCCATAGCCAGGCAGCCAAGCAAACCACCAAATCACCAAGCGCAGTGATAAGTAGTGGATGGAGTGGTGTAAAGCACAGTGCCACTGGACTCCGGAGCAGTGGAAATGTGTTTTGTGGAATGACGAAGCACACTTCTCTGTCTGGCAGTCTGATGGACAAGTTTGGATTTCATAGATGCCAGGAGAATGTTACCTGCCTGACTGCCGTGTGGCAACTCTGAAGTTTGGTAGAGGAGAGATAATAGTTGTGTGTTGTTTGACAGGGGTTGAGCTAGACCCCTTAGGTCCTGGAAAGGGAACTCTTAATGCTTCAGCATACCAAGACATTTTGGACTGTTGTATGCTTCCAACTTTGTGGGAACCGTTTGGGGAAGGCCCTTTTCTGTTCCAGCATGACTGTGCACCAGTGTACAAAGCAAGGTTTGGTGTGGAAGAACTTGACTGATCTGCACAGAGCCCTGACCTCAACTCCATCAACACCTTAGGAATGAACTAGATGGTGACCCGCACATCCAACAAGACATCACAAATGCTCTCCTGGATGAATGGGCAAAAATTCCCACAGACACTCTCCAAAAGAGCGGCAGCTGTTATAGCTATAAAGGGGGAACCAACTCCATAGTTCCAGACCAACTCCATAGTTCCTGTAGGTGTAATGGCCAGGTGTCCCAGTACTTTTGTACATATAATGTATAGTGGAATGTATATGAAAATAATTTTACAGTGGTAAGAGTAGCAGTTTTCACCTGTTGTAATGGAAAACAGAGTGGGTAACTTTGACAAGTTCACTATATACAGTATGTATGTGTGTGATTGTATGTGCTTATTTCCATATTTAGTGGGTGATAGCACATCTTCCCCAAGCAGAACAGCTACCTAACCATGACAGATGAACCTCCAGGAGTGTGGCTCGCACCTCTTCGTCGCTACCCGATCGAATCCCGTGATTGGCAAATCCCACATAATTCTCCGGCACCCATCGAATAGCCTTGGGACACAGCCCCGGCTGAGAAATGAGCACGCTGTTGCCCTTGACTACGACCTGCGACCCTTGAATCTAAAAAGGCTGCTGTAGGCCAAGCATCTACATAGGCACGATCTTACACGGTACAGTCATACAACGCTAATACCATTTTAATTGGAAATATCAGTTGCTCAAATGGTTGCCAATGAACTGTGGCGATCAGAATAGTCCAACCATTTGGGATATTTGAAAATAATATTTATATTATTGTACTTCTTTTACCATTACTGTTGTTTACTAATATCTATTTACACGGTGTGTATTTTGCATGGTGCTGAAAATCCGTACTAATGGTAGCCTTATGTTTTTATAAGGTTATTTTATTTTAAACAGTAGTTTATGGTGAAAATGTTACCAATATATCGCAAGGAGCTATATATGTATTTGTTAAATATAGTACGTTGTATACTTGCTGGTATTATAAAGAGAAAAAAGTACAAACATTATTTTATAAATCAGTGTAATGCAATGTACCACTGGGAAACACAGTTCTCTATGTTCTACTTGTGATATATTTAATTTATATATTTAATCTTCAACAACATCCATGTAGTATAAACCAGTGACAATGCGGGGCACAGGCCTAAGTCATCAGCAGGGATCACCAGACACCCAGCTTAGGTTAATGATGTTCAGCTGGCACTAATTGACTTAATTAGACACTGTGAAGGAAACTGGGACCTGATTGGCTGAAGCTTTTTGATTTTGGTGGCGATACTGAGGGGTGTAAGCCGGGCTCCAGGACTCGCAGTGGAAATGGTTTCTGATGCTGTTTGTTTGTGTTCTGGAGGTGCCTTCAGTTTATTAACGGACATATTTTTCTTGTATTATTCTTTAATGAAAACCTCAAGGTTTTTACTATTAGTCTAGGGAATTATATATCTTTTAATAAAATGCCATGGCCCTCTCCAACTGTGAGAATTCTGATTAAAAAGTAGCCCAAAACCTCTGGTTTTCAATCTTGGGTGTATCCTTTGCTGTCTTCATCTAATCACAGGTCTGTAAAATCTAATTTAGGGTGACAAAAGCCAGGTTAGACCGCAGCGAAACACAAGCAGGCCACATTCTTTCCGGACAGGCTTCGTTCGGTGAAGTACGGACCTGTACTGCATGTCTGACTGTAATAATGCGAACTAGCATAAGCGTCAGAAGCCAGTTTGTGTTTATTCTAAGTAACTGAAGAAAACAGCCATGTCTGGGGAAAAAAGCAGAACTTTCAAGAAAGCAAACTGAAATCATTGAGTTCGAGACGCTACCAGAGATGTTTGCAAGTACATCATTGGGGGCTTTCACCGGCTTCAAGCTGGGAAACATCACGATGTAAAGGGTTTCTCATAAAGCCTTCTGTCAGACGTCCCAAACACTGCAGAATGACATTGTCCTTCCCATCTGCTGTAGCACACAAAGGGAGACTGATCTGGAAAGTACAAGCAAAAAGTTGCAAATGTCAAAACAAACCCGCTTATTTCATTTTCATAGGATTTATGTAACAATGCAGCGCTAAAGCCCTCAGTGCTAGAGGAGCTTGTTTCTCGTGATTGTCTTTGACTTTTGTTGGAGAGCAAAGAAGAGATTTATTTGCCTGTTTTACTGTCAATATTATCAAGACAGTTTTTAATTGCTACAGGCCCACTCACAGTAAAACCATCAATGAAACCCTCCCCTAGGCTATCAAAATAAAAGTAAGCATTGCAGCTTCTATTTTGCTGATGGCAAATGCAGATGTGTTTACATCTACAACTTATATTATTACCCTGCGAATAGGCTTGATAAAATGCTTTATTTTCAGTTGCATTATTTGTCTTTGTTCTGCTTTTAGATGATACACCAATTAGCTAAACTCATCCACCATTATGGACAGAGGAGGGCAATCCTCTTTTAGCGACTCTTAATTGAAAGTTATGTTTGGTAATATGTGCCGTGACGAACTTTTACCTCCCCTGTCTGATGGCTGCTCCGTGTTGGATGTGTTAAGCTTTTATCTCCCCCTACCTTAACATATTTACCATAGTGTGTGTGGTCGTCTTTTGAGATGAGGTAAAGGGTATCACCCCTATATTAATCAAAAAATACAGCGGCTGCAATATCTTTAGTCTTTCTCAACCGAGAAAACATCTTCCGCCTTATTAAGAGGAAAAATGTTTTAAAAACTGGGATTTTATATCCATTAGTATTTCGGGCAAATTTATGTGTTTCTCCGCAATATGATGATATGAGGAAAATGTGTTTTCTCTGTCCCTTTCCTTGTGGTCCACGCTAAATCATTAAACAGCAGTGCTGCTCATTATCTTGCTTAACAAAACTTCGCTAAAACCAAATAAATCAAACACACACCACAAACATGGCTATGAATATATAAATTACAAAGCCGCTCAGTGGCAGGTCTGGTATTTTAAAAAGCTTGCTGTACAATTTCAGTATTATAAAGCCATTTATAACATAAGCTTACTTTTTTTCATTAGGCCTACATGTCCTGGTTTTACAACCTGAAACACTACAGTATTTCATTTAAATTAAACACAGTTTTTTTTTTTTTAATCCTTACTCTAGTTAGTTCTCTTGCATGCAAACTCCCGCTGCTTTGCAAAACACCCCCAGATCCTAGCAGCATTTTGTAATGTCCATGGGTCAATGGTATTTCAAATTATTGATTGCCGGCCCTTTAAAGGGGAGGGCAACCCATTTTAATGTGTTTTACAGATATCGGAGCAGGGAATTGTGTTTCTGCAATTCAGTGTGCATCTGTTTGCTTGGCATGGTGAGAGAGTAACTCGTCGGCCATCACATATCTCCTCCACGTCAGTGGTGGCCGGATCCATTTTATGGCGACACGGATCATTTTTTAAGGCGCATATCGACCTTCCCGACGACATGCGCCGATCAGCGTGGCGGCTGTTCTTACAGGCGAGAGCCCTGGGGTGTTATTACACACGCTTACAAGTTAATGTGGCCAAACAGCGATAACTCAGAGTTGGAAGGAGAGAGAGTAGCTAGCCAATTTCATTGTCGATTTGTTTTTTAACGCTAAAACAATGCAAAGACTGGTGTGTGACTCAGACAGGAAAGGCCCAACCAAAGTTCGACCGTCTGAGTATGAATGACCCAGCGCATCGCAAACATTGCTGGAGTAATTTTTATGTGCAACAATTTTATTATAAGCTAGCTTAAATCTCACCAGAGAAAATTCTCTGTCAGCTCCAGCAATGGGTTGAAGGATTTATGTTAGTCTTTCAGTTACTTTGTGGGTAGCACTGCAGCCTTGTGTCTGTGGGCTTTGCACCTTCCCTCTGTATCATGCAGGTTTCTGGCTGTGGACTGAAGACATGCAATTACACTAACAGACCTTCCCGAATTGCTCGTTACGTATGTGCATGTGTCAGTGCCCTGTGATGTACTGGTGTCCTGACCAGGTTGTACTCCTTTCTTGCACCTTACGATCCCTTTGATGAGTTTTGTCCCCTTTGTACTTGATCGGTAGTATGTAGATGGCGGGATCATGTTAGGTGCGCTTTGTTCATGGTGAAGACTGCAGGTCTACCAGCACATACCACTGGCAGAACGTTGGGATCTCTGTTTTTCTGCAAGAACTCAGCAGAAGATTACGGCTGACCTCCAGCAGTACTCTGTGCTGTTTGTTTTTAGCGGGCTAATTGAGAACTATGCATCAGAGTCCTCGTATGGGACGGGGGAAGAGTCACGTCCAGTGAGCAGATTAAACAGCTGTAAAGCTTCAGTGCTCAGGTTCGTTTTCAATAGACAGGACCTCGTGGAGTTCAGAGGCACTCTGATGAGTATGTAAAGAGGAAACCATGATTTATTTAGTGTGTTTACTGTTTACTCACCAAACCTCAGAGAGCAAATTCAATTTTAAAAATCCCCAAAGTATAAAGGAACTCTTGAACCCCCAGAGTGTTTGATTCCCAAAATTATCAACTGTTAGAGGATCTTTGATTTCCTTTACCTTTATCAATAGCGATTTAACTACAGTTAGAATTCCTTTACTTTCTAACGTTTGATTAATATTTTACCAAACACCCCTGTCAGTTACGTGTGTGTGTGGGGAAGGGGGGGGGGGGTGTTCTCAAGTACTGGTCCTTTAGTGTCTGATAAGCTCAGACAGGAAGGGCATCAAATACACAAATAAAGCATTAAAAGTGTGGATTAAAAAAACACACAACACACACCATGATGCACTGAAGATCATGAAAGAACTTTTTTGAATTTCTTATTTAAAGTCACTCCGCAATTTGTTCAGTTTACTGGTTGTGCTAGGAATTGTCTTTTTTGCTGATTTTGTAAATCCATATTTGGATAAATGCTACTTTATCAGCCTATTAGGTCACTATGATATCTGAATATTTTGGTTATTTTACACCCCAAAACTGACCAGCAGCCGATCGACAATGTGCACAGATTTTTATTTCTGCTCAATTACCCCTGTTTACTATCCTTGGGTGCTGTGCGTATAAATGTCTAACGCTGAAAATCGCAGCCGATTTCAGCAATCTTCGTGGATTTTCCATTTTGTCAGCATACTTCAGAAGTTCTGGTATGTCTTGTGAAGCATTTTTTTTTCACCTATACAGCACATGTAGGTCTACATGTGAATGCCGCCTAACACACATTGATATAATGAAAATATTCCCCGACTGGTAATAAACAAACCAGCCATCGGTGACTATTTGTTCATGTGGCCTGGTGTGCTGTGTCACTTGGAAGATACTCTGCAGTCTTCATGTAGGTAAGGGTCACCAAGACCCACCATTGCGAGAGGGGGCTCGTCAACGTGCCAGTGGTAAAACAACAATTAAAGCTAACGTGACTTCAGCCGCAGGCTCTACGGAAACTAATTCCTGCAGAAATAGGTCAGTGATATCTAGCCGTGCTGCTTTATTTCAGCTTAATATCGAGCCATTAAAATGCTTCTTCATCAGAGGCCGCGGCCTGTCTGTCCACTGCCACTTAATGACAGGCTGGGCGCTCCCTCTTAAAGAACGGCCCATTTAAATTGCAAAGCGCCCCGTACCGCCGCGCAGATAGATGGATAGATAAATAAATAAATAAGGCGCTATGCAAATGAGGGTGACGAAAGCGCACTCTGAGCGTGCTCCGTAATGCGCCAGCTATTCATCACCTGGGCGCCGAAATTGCCTGCCCCCGTCCTTAGCATATTCTAATGAAGCCGATCATGCAAATGAATGCGACCCCTCGCTTGCTATATATTTTTTTTGTTTCTCCACGTTTATGGAGGGGACACATATGTGCAGTGGCACTGCACATGGATGTGTGTGTGCACGTGTGTGCGTGTAGTTTAACATGATATACATATATATACAGTATACATACAGTAATGTGTGTATATATATATATATATATATATATATATAGAGAGAGAGAGAGAGAGAGAGAGAGAGAACACAGTCAATTGTCTCACTAATCAATTACAAGTTTTTGACCCCTGCTCCAGCTAATATATGGGGGGGGGGGGGGGGGGGAGGGTGTTTCAGAAGCGCTTCCAGACAATTTCCCAACCCTCATCAGAAACCCTCTCCTCTTCCCTGGACGTGACGTTCGTGGGGCAGTGCAGGTGGGCCAGTGTCCAGTAGGGGGAGTCAGAGCAGGAGGGGAGGAGCCCCCCCCCTAATTTACAGGAGGGCCGGCTGGTGAAGTTACGTGCCCGTACCATGACTTTGAACCTTTTTTTGGCATGTAGAAATTGTATATAAATATTGAAATATTGAAATGAAAGGGCACCGATGCTGAAGCCTGCCGGGGGAGACGGACGTGGGGGGGGTCGGGGGGCCTCGCTATCGGGTGAGTAAACAGGCCACACTCTCCAGCAGGCAGCAGTCTATTGCGCCGACAGTTATGGATAGGAAACATTACTAAGGCTGGTAATTAAAGTAAAAACTAATACTGTCTCTTGGATGGGGAATTTCACACAGAGAAATCATTTATCACAGCTTCCAGTCGGCAGAACAAGAATGAATTATCCACATATTTGGTCCTCGGTGAGTTTTTTTTTTTTTTTTCCTTGAGTCTTTTTTTCGTAAAGCTCAGTGTTAAGTGGGAGATATTGAGGCTTTTTTTGTTTCTATGTGTACTTCCTGAAGACATAAAGCCTAAGATCTCAGCTTCACAGGAACACCAAGGCGGCCATGGCAGCCTAACGCCTTTACGTTTGGTGGCCCATGTGCCGCCACCTTGGAGACACAGAAAGGAAACATCTCCATCCCATGCTTAACCGAACGGGGACAGTACGCCATCGCCAAGGCCCAGACGGGATCGGCGTCTCTCAGTTATCCGGCACTTGTCGCGTTTAACGCAGTTTCCTGACGGCGGTCCCGGGAGAAACACGGCTTTTATTAACCGCAGAAACATCCGCAGGGGCTGAGATACTTCTCGGTTGGTGACCGGGGAGACAGAAAAATACCATACCTGCACAGGGACACCGGGGACGCTTCTAATCAATGAGCCACAGAGGATGTCCTTCGACCACAAATCGCTATCCGTGATACAGAATAAGGCCAAAACATGGCTGAAAGGCCACAAGGCCCATAAGCACCGGGTATGTCAAGCAGAACCGCCCGGCGCTGTGGGAAACGATTGCCTTACATCCTTATCTGTGACACGAGGAGCTGCTCTTGCTTAAGAATGGCAGCTGTCCTTCTAGACCTCGATAAGCTATGTTTGAGGCCCGCGTCAGTTTGACAGACGGCGTCCGGTCAGAAGCTCTCAATAACTCCCGCGCAACGCGTTCGACCGGCACCACATGAGTGAGAGCCGGGCCGCGTTCCTGGCAGCCGGCAATAAAAAGGGCAACCGGAGACGAGGCGCGGGGAGGCACCGACGGCGGAGAGCGACTGCAGTCAGACAGCGGCGCCTCGCAGAGTGACGGCCGCCTCCTGGCACAAGCCGGCACCTCCGGCGCTGTCACACACCGACACTTGTCGATACCGACACCCTGGATCTGACAGCAGGAACGCAGCTGGTCTCATTCTCGTCAAAAATGGGGGGGGGGGGAGCAGCAGAGAGGAGAGGCTGGGTGGCAGCAAGGAAAGAAGAGAGGAGGGACTGATGGAGCGATTGAGGAGGAAGGGAGACAGGAGGAGCGGATGTGGAAGGCTGGTTGGCATCAGCGATTTACCCCCACCAATAGCGGGAGAGGATGTATGGGTACTGAGGAGTGGGGTACATTTGAGAAGGGGGTGGGGGGGTGTGATACTGGAGGAGGAGGGGCCTGGCCGGCGAGAGTCTGATCGCTGCTGATCTTCACGATAAGCGCTCACGACAACTCGCGACTAAAGTGCCGGCGCGACACTAATTGGCCGCGAAAGGTGACCCACGGCGAGGCAGCAGAGTTCATTTCCGATAGGCTGTTGCCCGGCGGCACCGACGCGATCGCAAACGACGGGAGACATCCAGACATCAAAACCGCCTGAAGGATTGTGACATGACTTTGGTGCGCCGCAAAACGGCGAGGCGGTATGCGGACGCTTGGCAGGCGTGCAGATCTATCAAGGAGGAATGAAACGCCGTGGGGGGGGAGGGGGGCAGCACAATAAGGGGGTGAAAAGATTAATCTTATTGACAATTACCTTCCGGTCTCTGAAATGCGGCAGTCAGACCCGTCAAAAAATGGAAAGTCTCTGAGAAGCGGCCATCCAGCACCGACTCGGTCCAATTTTCTCGGATACCACCCGATGTAATCTTTCCCGTGTTAAAGAAACAACGAGAAATGAGAAGTGTTGTCCGGACCCCCACATCTCCAGAGTAAAAAAATCCATGAGATTAGCATCAGATTTGCACGTAAAGAACATGAAATATAGGTGGGGGGGGGGGCATGAAATTATGCTGTCATAAAAAAACTGCCTATTTAGACCTCTTTAGATGGCTTGCCGTCATTCCATACTATACATGACAGGCAGTGGCTGACATATCCTCAATAAGCTTTTACCATAATCATGCAGCAGTTTCAATTTTCCTACACTAAGTGACCACAACAGAATGCATTTTGCCATATTGACATTGGTCCACGTCTCAGAAATGACTGGCCCTAAAACAGCCATAATTTCTCTAGAAAAAAGCTGAAAAATCATGAAAGATTTAACAGCATGTACACTGTACAGTATACAAAATACCAGTCAATACTACACAGAAAAGCTAGTGTAGAGCCGTCGCTACAGAAAGAAGTTTAATTTTCGTTGCATTGTCATACTAAAAGTGTGACCTTAATTGTGATACCATTATTTGTATGCATTGTTTGTATTTTTTCTAAATATTTTTAATTGACCCGTAGCATTGCGTTTACTGCCACAAACAATTGACCATTTATTAGCTCAGTCATAATTTTGTCTGATGCAAGATCAAACACATATAACTAGACTTAAACATAAGCTTATCCCTCACTGGCTACGTATAGGTTTTGCATGTTTTATATAGTTATTGTAAAAAAAATCATAAGACAAAAGCTAAACACCTTGTTCTTGGGCAAGAGTGTGTTTATATGACACTATAATGTTCCTACTTTAGCTTTTGCAAATTTCATTGACGTGCATCTCTGTAGAATGAAAGAGTTTTTGTAATATGCATTTTTTTTGTGTTTTAAAGCCCGTTTGCAGTCTTCCATCCATAAAAAAAAACAAACACCCCAAGAACCTCTGAACTGCGAAGTAGCCGTCACAGCACTTCAATGCATCGAGTGCTGAGGATTTTCTAATATACAAAGATATTCAATTATTTATGTATATTTTAAGAGCCGGTGCCCCTTTCAGCAGGCCGACGTGATGGTTCTCTCAGGAAATATGAAGAGTTTCAGTTTTAACTGCATGTTTCATTAGTGACTAATGGCTTCTGGCTTTCATTTAAGGTCCCGGCTCAAAGAGTGGATGCTGTAAGAAAGGAAAGAGAAAGAATGCCAACTATAGATCATCGGCGATGTTCCTTTAGGACAATTTATAGAATGGCAGAAAAAGGGAGGAGAAAAGAGGAGAGGAGAAGGCCCGGATTTATAACGGTGCCGCAATTTCATAATGATTCCGAGAGAGAGGTGTTTGTCGACGACGGCTGCGGACGGATAATCGGGAATGGGAGCAACAAAACGTGGATACAACGTTTGTAATGTTTTATAGCCATTCGACATGGTGGGGGGCAGAAGGTGTTACAAAGAGAATGAGACACAGTGGGGGGGGGGGCACAGAAGCTGTAACCGCACCTCGGCGTAACCCCACTCCACCACACCCACCCTGTCGCCCCATCCCCCCCCCCCCCCCCCCACATCATTGGGGCAAATGCAGAGAACCTAGGCTTCAGGGTGTCAGCAGTGCCAGCGCCGACAATCCATCTTGCCGGATTGGCGCGCCGCACAACAGGCAGGCGTTTCCAGAAATATTTTCATATTGATTGGCTAAAGCGCTGCTATCTCTTTACATGGCGGCCAGACTCCTGGAGCCGGGCGAGGGCAGCGGCACGCCTCCGGGCTCCTAGTGACACAGGGCGTGGGATCCACTCCCCAATAACACGACACCCTCTCTGTCACTTACAACATCATAACATCCTCTGCTGGGAGTCTTGCAAATAATTTCCAACTGCCATGCGACAGAGCAGGAACCAATTTGTTTCACGATAACGTTGATTATTTGCAAAATAAATGAAACTCCTTACACCTCTTTCCTGAACACAATAAAAACTTTAATCCTCCATGGTACCTTTTATCTGTACTTGAGATTATGGACCTAAATTCATTACTCTAGAGTATTTTTTAATTATTATTTTGAAGGCAAATTGGGTTGCTCTTAATTATTAATGAGGTTATTTCTTCATTAAAAATGAATTTTTTTCAACCGTTTATAAACATTTAATGTACCATCTCAAAGAACGGGGGTGATTTTTCTTTTCCTCTGCTCTCGCTCCTCTGCTCACTCTTGCAGAATGTTCACTGTGTTGAGTTAAAGTCTTAACAAAATCCTAAAATCTTCCCCAGCTTCACAAAAGTGCAGCCTTTTAATCAGTATGCAGAATCAGGATCTGAATGCACAGGTACTGACATTCCACGTAACGTCACGTGTTAAATTCGTTCATGCGTTTCTTTTTATTTCTTCTTTTATTCTGCATCCAGTTGTTTCTGTAGAAATCAGTAGTTTTTTTTACTCTACTTTTCGATTTAGATCAACGGTAAACCAGGATAGAGGGGAACTATAGAAGATATCACAGTTATATATGCATTTGGGCTTGATGTTGTTGTTGTCTTTCTTTAGAGGATTTAATAGTAACGATTGCTGTTCTTGGTTTAGCTAATTCTGTCATCACCCTAGTTTATTTTTCTTAGGTTACAAGTAGGTATGTTTATGTACTATACGATGGAGGAAGTCTCTCCTTAGCTTGCCTGTAGTACCAGAACTGTAATTGGTTTTGAGCAGTTTACAATAAGGCTCTAAAATGTTATTTATTTGTATACAACAGGGATGCTAGCACAGAGTGAAATATCAGTTGTTTACATAATTTGGTCTGAAGCAGTGTGGGACTATCTAAAAGGCCATAAATAAGTAATGCTTCAGATTTGCTTCTGAGGCTGAAAAAGAAATTAATAATGAACGGCTAAAATGTGACAACACAGAAATATTTACTAAAACCGGGAACAATGATCTCAGATTCATTTATTTAAAAAATGAAGAGTACAGAAAATGCCGTTAAAGTGAGAAAAAACGTCGTCCCGCGTGGGACTGCACCAGATTCCCGTTGGGTCAAAGTGATGTCAAGTTATCTCACTAACCACGTAAACTAACGAATGAACAAACAAGTGAGTAAAATGGGTGCCTGTGTGGAAATGCACACGGAGTTATTGTGCAAAGGTGAAACTCAAGCGACTTCATCAGTGCGACATCGACCACCTTAGCGTAGCCTAGTGCTCAGGACAAACGGAGACCTACAGCAGGAGAACATGAAAAAGACGCCGTTCTCAGCGTCTCAGATGTTTTTCGGCAAGACAGGTTTGTCAGAAACCCCGTCATCCAACGGGGCCCTGATTCACCACGCCGGCGTGCCTCTCAGATGATGCCTGGCGTTGATTCAATCCGCCTCGTGATGAAAAGGAGATCTGCGTTAACGGTAATACCAACATGAGCGAACTTTAAAGCAATTAAAGCAAACGAACAGGCATCGCCGTCTCCCTGAGTTGTAGCGTTTCGTTCTAAAGCAAAGCAGATACGCGGGACAACAAAGCGAGAACGTGCTTAGAAAAGCTGTGCACGACGACTGAAAAAACACCAACGCTTTCATCTTGGAAAAATTGACTTCTTTTCCACAAATAAAAACGTCATGGACATTTGCTTTGAGGATTCCTCCCCATACTGCAACGGCCCTGTTAAAAACAAACACGTTTTACAAAGTTAATGCGCTCTGCCATTTTTAAACAATTTTTGTAATGTGCAACACATTGCCGTACAGAAAAGTTTCATTGTCAGAAACGCGACGATAGCTTGAGCACCATTTGCAGGACAAATAGTCATGTAGTATTTTATTTATAATAGTCAACCTGTGTGATAATTACAAAATGAATAGTAGCCCCAAAGCTAGGTATTATTCAAATGCTATGAGCAAGTTATGAAACTGTGCGTATTTTCATATAAATAAACAATCTGAACTGTCATTAAAAACAAATGAAGTTCACCTTTTGTCATACCTCCCCTTTCCCTTCAAGCACTCTTATTATACCCGTAAATTCATGACAGAAAATTTTTAATGGGGGAGGAGGTATTTTCTGTTTCGTAGTTTCATCTTGAGTGAATTAAAGCGATATTATTTTTTTCAAAATACAACCATGTTATTGATTTTCAAAAGTTGCAAACTTTAAGCTGGAGGGCTGCCGCTGATCGCAGTGTCAGGAAGCAGTGGTGCAGTGGAATTCTGTTTGAGACGACAAATGTTTTTGCTTCTCTGGAATCTCAGAAGCATCTCACTGGGTGAGAGTCAATTTATATATATATATATATATATATTTTTTTAAGTTTTCATTTTCTTAATCATGAACAAAAAATGCATATATGTATGTATGTGTGTATGTATCTATCTATCTGTCTGTCTGTCTATTTATATATTTTCTAATGTCAAATGTCACAATAACAATTGTGAACTGTTGTGATTGCTAATTTTAAGACAAAACAGCAGATATTTCAAATATCTACAAAATAGCTTTACATAAAAATATAAATTCATATCATATGATGATTTTTTTTTCTTCTTTAATAAGCAAAATATCTGGGAACATGTTAAAATATAGTGTTGATATTGAGTTCATTCTCACCCTGAATTGTAGGTGGTGGGGGGCTCATCAAAATGCCCCCTGGCCTGTTTGTTTACCCCCTTTTGTCCTTTGGCACATATTGACCCATCCCCAACAATTTGTTCTTGCCACCCTCAGGCATTTTTTAACGTGACCTGAGAGGGTCTAATGTGAAGTCCCCCCCCCCCCCCTTTTCTGTGTTCAGTGAGTGGCCCACTCTACTTTCATGTGCGATTCATTTATTTTATTTAACATATAAATATAAAGTAACAATCATTAATCAGTCTATAGACAGAAATACTTCTTTTCCTCTAAACCTGACCACAAATCAATTTTAGTACCTATTTAATAAGAATTTTAAGAAAAAATGAAACAAAAATTTGTCCAACCAAAACAATACATTCGGTGTGTTATTTCCAAAGACACAAAAACAGACGTGGCTGCTTTCAAAGTGCACATCACACGGCTTTGCTAAGTAAAGTAAACGTGAATTTAATTATTTTGCCCCCTTCCTTAGCTAAAGAGGAGCTGTGTCTCCAGGAATACAAAACAGGGAGAGCGTGAAGTGTCAAGGTAATTAAAATGACAACACTCACCCTTTCCTCAAACGAACATCGACGAAAGACGTTAAGTTAACAAAGTAGGGGCAAATAACAACCAAGCCCAAAAATGAAAAAAATGACAGTTATCTGCTAGATTCATAAATGTGCCTTTTGTATAACAGTAATCATCATATTTCATGCTGTCATTTTCCATTTAATTGCTTTGCCCTGGTAGTTTTCCTCATAGAAGCCATCAGAACCCCACTGAGCCTGGTGCAGAACACAGAGCAAACACACTGAGAGAAGACCCGGCTCTCCCGTTTAGCTTACCGCAATAGCAGCGATTGACAACCTAATTTTGTTGCAATTATACTATTTCTGGAATAAATTAGATCATTGTCATTTTTACACTGGCTCTCAAGTTCTTCTATTTTTTTTTAATTACGGAAATAAAAAGTATAGTAAGAGAGAAATGTGGTTTGGCGAAACGCAATCAACAAAATTTGTGCGGCGCTCTGGACCCGTCACACTTTAATCTTCTTAACAGACGACTCCTGGTGAACGGGCAACTAAAATATATCAGTAATTATTGAGATACAAACAAAAAGATGACGATGTAGTCTCGCTGCTGTTTACAATTCTCACCCCAGACAAAAGTTTTTTTTTTATTTTGCAGGATGAGCTAAGAGGATAGCATCGCAAACCGACTCTCCTCCACCAACGGCTCTAATCTGCGTTCACTATCTTTTTCCCCTCACCTAAGAACGACCCATATTTCATTCCCCATATCTTGTTATTTCTTTTATCTTCCCCCCGCTTTGATAAATGTGGCCAACATAGCATTAGTGTTACAGCAGCTGTCCCGAAAAGAAGGGCCTTAAAATTTAAAACAAACGTAAACCTTTAAATTGTAACATCGCAAACGCCCGGCTCTCGCTGAGGCAATATTTTACGCTTTTTCTTGATTCGACCGTTTCTCTTAAATTACGCCCAGTATTTTAAAATATTTGCTGAATTAAAAGAAATAAGTAGATAAAACTAGAGGCTAACAGTGATTCAATAAAGGCAGATATCTATAACTTGAAAGTTGGAAGTCATTCTGAGGATGAAACAGACAGGCTGAAACGGCCCAGACGTGGGCCACATTCAGGGTGGCAGGCCACAGCGACCCGTCCCGGCGGGGATCTGGGGCAGCGATGACCTCACGCGTCACATGGGCTGCGGAGCCGGTCCCCAGGCCACATCCTCATCATTACACAATCTGCTGAAGGTGTGGGCCGCTGCATAATTCAGACGCTAAAACCTCTTCATTAGCTGGCGAGCTCTGTGTGCTCTTTCATCTCCATTGGAATATTTTGTCCTAAAATATTGTTCTAAACGTCACTGACAGGCTCTTTTCCTGCTTAATTAAGGGAAGAGACATGCCTTCCCTGGCAATGCCTGTTCCAGGCCGGCATAATGCGAATAATTAACTCACCCTCATCGCTTAACATCAAAGGCCTGTTTGAGTGAGCGGCGCGTTCAGGCACTCGGAGGTAAATCTTTATATTTAAATGAATATATTACGGGTTATCGTCTCCTAGCACCTCAGAAGTGCCGCAGCATGGCTGGCAGATGGGGAGAGGTACGGACACTGCTGGCGGCTTGGCCTGTCTTCCTCGCTCTCTCCTTGTCTTACAGGCCTGGTAATTACCGCCGTTCACACCCTCTCCTCCTCTCCCGTGGCAGCGCCGGAGCTTCGGGCTGAGGGCACAGGCGTCCGCAAAGGAACCCGCACTCGATAATCTGCCCCCCCCCCCCCGAGGAGCCCCTCGCCCACCCCGCCCTCTGCTCCACAACTTGGCCGCGAATGCTAACGCCGGCACCCTCATTTTCTACAGAAATCCCCACGATGTTGGGATTTAGTAATGTGCCGTAATGCTTTCAGAGCAGCGGAGAAAAAGGTGCTGTCGGTGGGTGCTGTCGTATGTGGAAGCGGGAGGCTCCCTAAAAAAACAGAGAGAAAAAAGGAAAGTGGACTTCTAGGCAGGAAAGGATATGAAAGAGAGAGAAGACAAGGTGCTAGGGACTCGGCAGGCCCTAATTGCTGGAGGAGTAACACAAGGTGAAATGTTATTACAGGAATGGTGTTGATTTAGGACTTGCCTATTATTGGAGGTTCAAGGTGGGGGGGGGGGCATTTTTTCTTTCTACAGGCTTCCAGAACTTCCATGCGATTCACATCAGACACCCTGTCTCGTGCAAGACGCTAAACGTCCGCCTTTTTTTTCTTCCTGGCAAATGTAAGGTGACTGTCAATTTGCCGCTCCAAACAGGGATTCTCCCTCCTTCCCCCAACCACCCCCAACCCCCCCCACCGAACCACGGTCGCCTCGCACCGACGACGCTGGACGCTTCCAGAATGCGTGAGCAGTTGGGAGGAAAAAAATAAGAGCTTTAAACATGCAAGACAAGATTTTATTATTTTCTGACGGAAAATGTGTCACTTCCTTCATGCGACAGGAGCGGGGAGCATGGGAGCGGGGGGGTTGAGAGACACACGAAACCTGACGGGGTAAATCGCGTCCGACAGCACCCCGGCCCAGCGAGGCGTCGCTGCTGACGAGCTCCAGCGCGCTGCACCCCTGCGAGAGGCGTGTGCATCTGGGCATCCTTAGCAGTGATATAGCCAACAGCCAATCATTTATTCCACCCTAATTAGCACAGAGGTAAATCCCTCCAGTCCAGACACTCCTTATAGCATTTCTGTTTGCTGGCAGGACACACTAACCGAGGCAGGCCGGAGAGAGCAGGGGGTGTGATCTGGACCTGCTCATCGCGTCAAAGAACCTGCACCCATCCCCCACCCCCACACCCGTCCGCCACCGGCCCAGCACTTCAGCTCCCATCAGGGCCAGGGCACTGGAGAAAGGTCAGGGGGCCGACAGCTGATTGGCCGGGCGGGGCAGGCCGCTCACAAGCCGCCTGACGCACCTGAAGTGACACGTTCTGTTTCCAGCATCTCTTCCCCCCGCCCCCCCACCAACCAAGCACCACGCAGGAAAAACAAACACACAGAGGAGGAGAATATAATCGAGCACGGTGCCCCATGAACGCTGAGGTGTCTCAGCGTCACAGGAACTAACGGTCTCTCTCCAGATATTCGTTATCGACATCGAGGAAGAGTTACTTCTTTATCGTGAAAAGGGACCAAACATTTCGGAAAAACACAGAGGAAAAAAATACTTTAAAACCGCAAAAATACGAATCAGGGCTGATGCAGGATTTAAGAGACAAGCGGGAAAAAAAACGGCGAAAAAAAAAAAATTACGTAGCCTTCATACTAAACGCTTATTAGTGAAATGGAGGGTTACTGTATATATAATCGCTGGAATAAAAATAGTCATCACCCGACTCACAGCTTTACCGTCCTGTGTTTATATTTTAGCTAAGAAGTTAGTAATGGATCTACGTGCAAATATACGTACTTAAGTATGACGAAGCATCGCACGTCATCGTTCGGCTGCCCGCAAGATTAAAGAGCAGAGGCCCCGGAGTTTGGCGTGATGACGGCCTATGGACGTTTGGCAGGTGGGTCACATGCGCCAGTCGGGGCATGACGCAGTCCGAGGTGTGAGGCCCGGGGCTAGTAGGAAGAAGGCCCTGGCTTATGGGGTGAGGAAACCCTGTAGTATGGACAGGACTCTGGAAAAACCAACATAAACAAATAATCACAATAGGCAACAGCGGCCGTTCTATGCCCATTTTTCCATTTGTATTTTTATACACGAGCATGCAATGCATTAACCGCCCCCCCCCCCCCAAAAAGAAAAAAAATCCAAAATAAAGATAAAAAAGGTAAATTACAATAACAGAGGAACATTGGGGGGAACCAAAACACAGATAAGTATGAAAAGTGCAACCATCAAACACCAGGATTACATGTGCCTTGCGGTTAAACTGTTCCTGTGGTTTAGCCCAGAGAAGATCAAACAAGATACATCATTTCAGAGGGTGGAAAAACAGCACCAGCTAACCCCCTGCTCAAGCAAAATAAAAAAGCAGCAGATATATCAGGACTTGATGTGGACAGACAAGTGAGGGAAACCTATTTGGAAATCTCCTCCAGCATAATGTCAGACTTCTCTCTTTCATACATGCGCTTAGACAAATAGGATTTTTTCCCCATTCCCCCCCCCCCCCCCCACCGCTTCCCCTCTGTCTCCTTCTCTCTCATGCTTAAAGAGTCGGGTCGTCAGGTTTAGCAGACCACACAGCCCACGTCATCTAGACCTGAAACGAACTGGACTCGCAAGTCAGAAACAACAATCTCACTGCCATTTTCCTGTGTTTTTTTTTTTTTCTGAGCACATTTTGCCCTCGGCAGATGATCCAACCCCCAGCTCCACCCACACCGTTGGCCTTGAACTTGGTGACAAGGTCCACTGTCACAAGAGAAACACGAAAGCTCCAGTGTACAGCGAACAGTGGAAATGTCACCTCTGTGAATTTGCCATGATAGTTTCTGATATACAACAAATATTTGGCTACCACTTCTAATATGAATGAATCAACACTGACACAACATTTGTTTTCCCAGCCCCCCTAGCAAAGAAAGCCCGTGGACACACACACAAACACAGACACACACACACACACACCATTCTACACTCTACTGGATAGATAAATAGGGATTGAATTTGTCTAATAAATTGTTACCCTGCCTAAAATGACAGGACACTAGTGGTAAGGAATATGTAAACACATGACAACGGGAAAATAATTTTTCCTTTAGTAATTCGCTGGGAGAAGCTTGTGCACAGAAGCCGGTTACAATAAGACTGGTTCTGCGTTACAGCTGGTCGCGCTGACAATTAGCTGAGCGCTGCACGTAGCCTCGAACACGTCAGCGTGAGCTGCGCTCCCAGGGCAGGAAAGCGCGGCTGTATCGTTTACATGCGTTCGGTCCCAAGCGCGCCTAGAAGCGTATTAGAAAGTGCTGGGAATAAAGGAAGGCGAGTTTTAAAGAAAACACCGCAGTGAAATCGCGGGGCTTCAAATATTACTCATCCGAAATATCAAAGCTAGAAAGCTGTCATAGCCGTAAATTAATCAATTTCAAATTGAACAGAAAATTGTTTCCTACTTTCAGAAGGCACTGATTTGGAGCAATCTTGAAACCTCTGGAAAAGAATTCCCCAATTTACCAAAAAAGAAAGGGGGAAAAAAGAATTTGAAGCCTAATTGCAAGTAATTACAGCTTTTCATTTTCAACATGATGAAATAATTTGATTCTTTTTACAAAGGGTCTGGTTAAGCTCAAAATAGACAACTACTTCTGCGCCGAGTTAGTAACCCAGCAAGACAATAACCATCTTTAAAAAATACATGCATGTTGGCAAAAAAAAATCCAAAAGTTAGTATTAAGACATAATTCAGGGAAAAAAATGTTTTTGACTCACATTACTGTATTTAAAAAGTAAATGACATTTAAAGAGTGGGGATCACATACCGCGGCACATTTCAAGACGCAACTTTCAAAGCATCGCCTGCAGTTGCGTGTAGCAAAAAGAAAAAAATAACATGGACAAGAAAACGAAAGGCTCCCCTAAAGGAATATGATATGGAAGCAGGTATTTGTTTGCGGCGGCGCATCAGAAGCGCGATGCTTCCCCGGCACAGCGGGACTCGCGGGCCGCCCCGATGACAATCCTAATGTTTGCCGTCGCCGGCTCGGGCTGAGGTAAACGCGGCTTATTGCGTCCTTCAGAAAATTATTCTTACATCTCCGTGGTGGCTTGTTTTCGGGTCATGAAGGCAGATAGGAAAAAATGGCTCAATGTGCATGACACTGAGTAAAAAAAACATGCTCCAGTGCTCAAGAGGCAGGTTATTTATTTATTTATAGCTATTTTTTGTACCATTTAGTATTTAAAATTACAAAAATATGAACCTTCATCATTTTGTTGAATCATATTATACATTATTATACAATATTGTACAATATTATACAAATATACATTACATTGTGGGGACCTAAAAACCTACTATTTTGACATTGTGGGGATCTTTTTTTTTCGGTCCCCACAAGGCAGAAGTCAATTCTTCAAAAATCTGTGACTGCAATCAAATCAAAGTCATTGTTGGGATTAGAGCTTTTCCCCATAGAAATGGAGAGTCCCCAGTAAGATATGAATAAAAATGTGTGTGTGTGTGTGTGTGTGTGTGTGTGTGTGTGTGTCCTCGCCCAGCCCCACCATCACATGTAATGACAAGGGCAACCTCTTTTGAATTGACTCCAAAGTTTAACAACAACACTGCTCAATATCAGGGCCCAGCTTGCAACAATCTACTGCTGCTGCCATTCCGTCGGTCCCCAAATTGCCGTCGGCGAAGACAAATCGGATGGGGAAGAAGGAGCCCCTGTTTGCGTCGTGACTCCGCCCCCAACACGCCCACTATGGGATGTCATGTAAAGGGTACGGGCCCTTTTTGCCACTCTGCGAAGAATCGTTTCAGATGCTCGCTGCAGCTCGGCTGAAACGTGGGGTGACGTCGGTTGGTGTTTGGGTCAAGCCGCTGGAAGGAGGCGCAAAAGGAAAGAGACCCAGTTAGATGAGATCTTCCTCCGTTCCTCCAATCTATGCCTACATCTTCACACAGCCCCCTTACCCCCCGCTCTGGGAAGGGCTGCCTAGCCTTTTGTGAGGTTAACCCCAGGAATTACCACATGAAAGGGGACACTAGAGGAGAATAAAACCAAATATCCTCTCGTTGTTTGTTTAACATCATAAAAGACGCAATAAAGTAACCAAGTGCTGTCAGAAGTTCGACAACAACTGTCTGCTCTGTAGAAGAGGATCTGCTTGGTATGGAATTTTGCGACTTACCGAAAAACTAAACAGAACTCAACTTACTCAAATAAGAAGTTAGCGTCTTCATCATTTGTCTGCACTGGTTTAGGAAGCAAAGCTTAACCTGCTTGCAAAAAACACAGCTGTGTAATTCCCCTGAACCCGAATGTTCTCTAAAACTAAATTTTAGGTATGAACTTCTAAGACCTCTCATGGTTCCCTTCATGTCCCAGTGTATGCGGCATCCTCCACCATTTCGATATGAAATGATGGCGGAGGGCGTATCGCATTTCAAACACGTGTTCGCAGTTACGGGTCTGAAGCAGTTAAAAGTCTGAAGCTGAGATGACTCGCTTCTCCCTGAAAAAAAAAGAAAACATTATCTTATTCAGCAAAGAAGAAATTCAGCATAGAATGTGAAATGGTACACTGGGCAAACTGATCTCGTTTTTCCCTGGGTTCAAGCCAGCTACTGTTAGAGAAAACCCAAAAGCTGAAAAATAATCGTAAACACAGGTGACTAACAGGTGACTATTTATGTATGTTTGTGTCTGATATTACGGAACATCTTCAAGTGAGGCAAGCCAAGACAAGGACTCCACATCTCGGTTAGTCTGTATAGACACCAGGCAGAATGAAAACAGACTCCTGCCCCTCTAGCTTTCACAGGTGTACACTACTTTACATGTGAGAACTGGTGGATTCCGATCCAGCATGTGGGCCTTATTCCTGTTTCATTATGTATTTAGAAAAGTTCGACACAACAGGAGCACATTACCAACAGGATTCGATTATTTCAAAACATTCCAGCTCTAAGACATGGAGTATGGCGAACCTAAAACCATGGGGTCCCTGTCTGACCCTGGTCTAGGTCCATATGACAGTGAGGTGGATTTGGTCGAGGCAAAAAAAATACAAATTTCGAAATCCCGCACCCCGGTATTGGGGGATAAATACAATGAAATAAAAAGGTCAGAGACCCACACTCCCTGCGTGCAGACAAAACAAAGTCTACCAGTGTAACCAGACAAAACATCTGTCTGTCTTCCTCACAAACCCACAACATCAATGTAACAAAACAAAAACAAAATAAAATAGGAAAACACCGCTTGCCGTCCACCTGGCGGCTTGACGCAGCGCCCACTCACACATGACAACGCATCGATTTTACTTCGGCCGGCATGCAGACGTCAACATAGAGAAATCCATTAGGCAGACAGCTCTCGTTTCCATTGACTGACAGACTGACAATCGAATGCTTTTCGTGCTCGTGGCTGACTGGCAGCTCGACACTTAAACAAGCCTTCAAGTTGCTATAATAGTTTAAAACACTTTCAATTACCCAAGTCAAACAAATCCAGCAGGCTCCCGCTCCGATGCATCGCTCAAGTCTCCGCTCCGTGCCCCGGCGGGAAAACACGCGGGCTGAGTAACAGTTCGGTGTTACGACGCCGCGCTCTGTTATCCTACTCTATGGCACAGAGATGCAGGCACGTTCATCTGACAGCTTAAAAGATGTTTATTTTCAATTCTCCGCTTTTTTCTCAGAGGTTTGTTAATAGATAGCTTTTGTTTTTCTGCTGGAGGGAGCTCAAAACTTGATTTGCCCGGAACGTCGTTTACATTCATAATATTACTGCGTGGCTAACTTCCCAGCGCCGGTCATTCACCCGTGGTTTGTCGAGATGTTTCGAGTACGAATCGCTTTTTCGTCCAGCCTCCCCACCCCAGCAGTGCCGCAGCGTTTGAGGGGAATGAGCACAGGCGGTGTGTCAATCATGGGTTGGACACCTTCTCTACAGCAGTCCTCTCCTTGTGTGCAGCTAATGACACTGACCCTGTGCCAGGCACACCTTACACACGGGGTCAAGGAGAGACAATGGCTTTTGTTTCATATGCTTAAACAAATGTACTCTCTGCAGTCTCTAAAGATGGCATCAGCCCACCATTCAGCAGGGGGCTGGTGAGGCCTCCCAAAGTAAGCAATGCTCAGATCTTAGGTACCCAATGATCAAGATTCAAGGGGTTTTTTTTTGTCAAAACATCCTTGTAAAAAATACATAGTGCATTGAAGTGCTATTTGCCTTGCCCCCCTGTGGTGCTACTCATAAATACAAATACAAAAAATAAATGCCTAATATCAACAGCACAATACAATAAAACACAATGTTTTGATTTTGTGTGTGTCCAGTACAGTGCAATAAAAAGAATGTGCAAATGTAATAAAAAAAGACAGACAACAGTTAATAGTAAGAACATTTATTAATAATAATTAAAAAATAATAAATAATAATAATGTGAACCTTGTAGGCCATAATAAATTGTACTTTTTTTTACTGAAACAACCCAGTCTGGCTTATGAAAGTGTTGATTTCCCTTGATTATTAATATCAGGAAATTTCTGGCAGCGTAATGCCATCCTGCCACGTAGTGAGATATACATTTCACGATTCCAAGGCACCCAAAAGCGCGCTTAGCTTGTCCGAATGCCGGAAAGTCTGCTTCTTTAGCTGAAGAGCTCACTCGGGGTGCCTCAGTCTCTCACTGTCCCTCACACCCCCTCACAGCGCGTTTAGCACATCCCCGAGAGCCTATCAACCACCCCCCCACCCCCCCGGCACTCCAGAAACACTCCCAGAAAAGTTACCATCAAGCGGCATTGAGGCACGCGTACCGTACGTCGCACAGTAAAAACACGGACATGCTTCTGGAAAACCCAGTGCGGCTGCCCTTGAAATGGGGGGGGGGGGGGTGTTATTTTTCAGCTGATGGTAATTGCAGTGTGCAGGGCATGATAATTCACAAATCAAGTGATATTGTCACTCCTTAGCAGAAAGACAAATAAATAAATAAGCAGCAGAGGGCACACGGAGGGTGACACCTCTTGTCAGTGACAGCGGCATGATCTGGTGCCCCGCGTGGCCACCCTGTCTGCTCAGGGTGAAGAACGTACAGCGCCGGTTACCTGGAACAACAGCGCGCACTGTAACAACACAAGGACACACTGCTGAGGAAAGGCATGGCAACGAGGCGCAGCAGTGTGCCCACCCCCCCCCCTCCCCGTCCGTCTCAGGGGGGCACTCCTGGATGCCCGCTGTTAGCGGATCAGCTGCTCCTCAGGTAACTTAACGTCGCGACACAACAAGGAAAACAGAGAGCGTGGCACTGAGCAGCCAGGGCAGCAAAGACAGCGATGGCGTAAACAGCGGCCGAAGCCTGATCACCAAGGCTTCTGTGGAATATGACGACCCTAGATAGGATTGACTAGATCGAGTTAGAGATGACTAGGGGCTGTTAAGTTTAGATGAATTACTGTCAAAGTCTCCGCACCGAACGACTAGGAAAAGACAGCCTTTTTTATTATTTCCCATTATCCCACACGCATGCATACTGAGAAACAAACCGCTGCCAAGACATATTGCAACATCAGCTACGCTAATATCTTTTGGTTATTATTAATTTATCAGTTCTCTTCTAATAAAAATAAAAGTGAAGAATGCAGAACCTGTAACAAGGGAGCAGCCACTGCACATGTGAAACACATTGCAGTTTTTTTTTCTTCGCAATTATTACGTAAACATGTTTATTTTGTTTTATTTAAGTTTACGTTGTAGGCCATTAGAGTCAAATTCACTTTCAGCATTCACTTTATTGTGTCAAGCATGCCCGGCTCTCCCTACTTTTATCGTGCTTGGATTTTGAGGAAACTCAGTCTTGTCATAATCATTTTGCCAACAGCTAGCATACTAATAAAGCCCACAGAAAGAATAAATTAAAATCAGAACTTGATTAGCAGGAAGGATGCATTTGAAGGTTTTATTTTTAGAAATGGGGATATTTGTTTCATTATTAAAGTGGAATGTCCTCTCCTGTTTTTTTTTTTATCATTATTTTCTTTGCAAGGGCTTCAGTCAAAACGCATGTGCTCATGAGACAGAAAGACATCTCCAGCTGCAAAGTCTTTATCTGAGCCTGGATAGTCCTCTCAGGCAAGAACCTTAACACTCACTCACCAGCGAAGGTGCACCGTATGCACAAAATCCAGGACGTCTCTCTCTCTCTCTGACTTCCTTTATTTTGCTGCTTCAACTTCCCAGAATCTAAGAGGGAAACCTCTGCTACACATATTTTAAAAGTATCAAAACAGTAAAGAAGTACTTTACTCTCTGTCTCATTACTGACTTTCATTACTATCATTTGGGAAAATCCTTTATTTTCCCTTTTTTCCTGTTCACTGAGAAAATCACAGAGCCTTTTGCCAGTTGCCATTTCAGCCTGGTAATAAACAGTAACGTATTTTAGCGATTGTACGCCTGAGCTCTGCATCGTTCCTTCTTCATGTACCTTATTGTCAAGCAATATCATGAAGACACTACTTACCTCAAAGGGTTTCATGCCTGAAACTAAGAATCATTCAAGACTAAAACACTGCATGATGTGCAAATATCACAGTTACACAACATTCAATAAAAATATTTAATATTTTTTTAAGATTTAATTAAACATGTTTTCAATGCATGTATTTCAATATATCTGATTTCTTATGTCACTGTTTATTGTCCAGTATATTGTTTTTTTAGCAACCAAGAATTATGATTACCCACTGATATAGTGTTAATTGCTAATACATAATTGTTATAACAAAAATCTGCTTGTTTTCATTGTTATTATAACAGCAATCATTTTTGCTTTGTTTTTAACAAATTTCAAAATAGCTCAGTAATCCTCCAAAATAATTCAATATTTTTGTCAAAAAAAATTCACAGCTAAGGATGACACTTTAGCTTATCACTGATCATGTATTGCTAAAATGAAAATTAACAAATAGAGGCATTCAAGAATAAAACATTTTGCCAGTAAAAATGGGTAATATATGAAGTATTAACCTATGATGATATTAAGTTCATATCTTGGTGGAAGCGGAGAGAGAGAGAGATCTGCAGTAGACCAGTCCATTATGCTGGGTGAGCAGGGAAATGCGTAGAAATCCAAGAGAAAGCAGAAGTGGCTGCAACTGGACCCCATGCAAGCAAATGATGCATTGAGGGTAACACTTATAACTGCACGGATGGCTTCCAGAAAGTGACATTATCTCTGTATCATCTGCACAGCTGATTGGCTGCTCCGGCCCCCTCTGGTATCCTTGGGACAGTTATCTTTCCAGATGGATTTCTTTTTGGAATAGTTGGATCACTTGCATCTACATCCAATCTGTGCAGCGGCAGAAAGCGCTTAAGTGTGAGCTCGTTTCTCACGCAATGTCCAGTGCGACATTATATTTTTAATAAGCCAGGCTTGTCAGTATTTATTTTTTTTTTTGTGGGTTTATTCATTTAATCTGTGCCCACTTTTTGAGACACCCCACACACACACACACACACAAACACACACACACATACACACAAACCCCATTCCCCTCATAATAATCTGAGTCTATGCAGTGATGAGTAACAGGGACTGGACACCACGGTGCCCTTGATGTGTCCTTCATGGGTCAGGGTCAAGCATTGGAAACTAAAACGCTGGTAGATGTAGGGAAACTGCAGCGGGGGAAACCTGAGTGAGCAAATTCCCCGAGAAGTACTAAAGAGAGGAGTTCACAATGGTCACAATACAATGTCATGGCAGGCAGCACTTTCAGAGACTAAAATGATATGGTGTGCACTCGCGCACATTCACAAACATGCTGGAGATTAAGTATGATTTTCGGAAAAGTGCGTCATGACAAAAGCAAAAAATAAATAAAATAAGTCTGTTTATCCTGCCCAAAAATTTCCCTGCGCTGCCTACTGAGATTATTACGCAAGTAACGGGATTATGCTGCGAATTGTCTGCATCAAATCCGGGAAAGCAGGGTGATATTTAAAGAAAAGCGGTACGTGTGGCATGCGAGGAACCAGGCTCCTCACCGGCACAAATACACATTCTTCATATGAAGAAATTGTAATCTTTTTTTTTTTTTTTTACCACGGACATATTTCCAAATGTTGCTTTTTTTCCCCACGGACGCGGACGAGTTTTGCAAAGGACACTTCTGTCCGTGTACGTACAGGGTGACGGTACCAGCACAGAAATAAGATGCAAAAGTCGACCAGCGTCATAAAAACGCCAGCAAAGGATTGTCCCTAGGATTCAACTACTTCATCAAAACGCTAAAAATCATTTTAAAGCTTAAAACGGCCTAAATGCAGAGGGAAGAGAGCAGTTTTGTATGCCGAGTGAGGGAATGTCTCACGCATTTACGGCTGTCAAGCAAAACCCCGAAATGGCCTCTTTACGGTCTCACCGTGTGACCTTCCAAACGGAATAAAATACAACAAACTTAAGTTGCCAGACGACAAGTCGCGCTTTTAATTTCATTTCATTTATTTTGTTACAGGCCGTAACATCCGGCGGTTTTTATTGTTAAAAACAGGGGAAGCGAAAGGGCCAGTCGGCCACCCCGCGTCTCACGGGTCAATACTGCGAGGCGCCAGCGCGCGCTGCCGCTGGGCGCGCGGCGTAACGCGATGCTTTCGGGGCGAGCGGCGCGCCTCGGACTTTACGGCAAAATTGATTTTTGAAGAGGATCTAGCCGGTATTTAACCTAACAATGTAACCCTTTCAGTAATACACGGGGAGCACGTCATGTTCATTGATTTTTTTCCCCCTGTCGCCTAGTTTTTTTGTATTTAGGCACTTTGCGTTTCTATACGCGTTCAACGCAAGATGATACCTCATTTCTGTGCTGCCTTTTGCATCTATTTGTTATTTAAACGTTCACAATATTTAAACGTACAGACAAATGCCCCGCCTATCAAAGTTATTCATACAATTATGTATATCGCACTAAGCATATATGCATGTTACGCACAAACATACATGCAGAAGCTGCGGAAAGGCAGATGCACTGGGGAGATGCAAGAATAGAAAAAACTGCACCCTCTGGTGTTGCGTATGCTGTGAGCTAATTTCATTATTAAAAAAAGCTTCCATTAATTATAAATTAAAGGCTTAGATTTTTTTATTCTAACCACAAAACAAGTGTCTTTTAATGTGGATCACCAGGAACTCACGCATACACATATACACACACATATATGCACACACGTACACAACAAAATTCTTGTATGGGGCATAATTATTGTAAGGTCACTAGGAATTATTCAAAGTCACTTTAGGTTTATCACATAGCGACAAGACAGTATGCCGGGCAAAAATTATAAATTCCTTCCCTAAATCTGTCCTTTTCGGATTTAGATGGATGAAGAATAATTAACTCTTAATTATTCAGATGACTTCAAGGCACTTTCTAGACCCACAAAAGGATTCAGTCATCTTTATCATGCCACTCGAGTTCACTATCGTTTATCAAATCTTGCTACTTGACCAATGATGAATAAAAAAGTGCGTGTTTACCCACAAACCTCCGTGCCACCTCAAAGGTTCTTAAGGAGGAATATTTCTTTTAAAATCCGCCATATGCAAATTTACAGATATAATTTGCATTTTAAAGTATTTAACTCCCCATATTTATAGGATTTTGAGGTCTTGCTGATCATTGATTTATGTGCTCCTGGCAATCATATTTCCATATTTGTATGATTTTAACGACTGTAATAATTCAAATATGCAAAAAGTTGTTCTTTGAACGATATCTTTAATTATGTCCTCAAAGCATCTTTGTTTTGCTGGGGTGTCCCAGAAAAAAAGGCTGAAAATGAGGAATAGCATTGTGATCAGAGGCACCGCGAAGTCCATTTGTCCTTTGCTGTCTGAAGGCAAACACGCAGGAGTGACTTGTCATGTTGGTCAGTCCTCAGCCCCCTTAACGGTCTAGGGAAAAACCAGCAACCTTGTGCACCGATACGTTATTGGTGCTGACACTCTTTCACGACAAATTCAATCACAGTTTGCGGAATTTCCGTTCAAAAGTTTCCCTGCCACATCCCTGGCTATGGAGTTGTCACAATCTCCGTGCACTCTTATGAAAGCCATCAGCAGATGTAATCATTAAGGGATTCAGCGCCGTTTGGTCCTCGTCCAATGTGTCTCCTGTCAGTGCAGACAGAGCCTGCATCCCCATTGTCACTATGCATGCGAGCAAAAGTTTGGTGAATAATTGCTCAGTCAGGCTCAAACGCAGACCAGTAATGTGTTACACAAAAAGCTGGATATGACGCTTTGGAAAAAGAGACAGGCTTCGCTTGAAAGGGTTGTTAAAAAGCTCTATGATAAAAGGAAAAAAAGATAAACATAGAAAGGCAGAAGGTGTACTATTGCATATGTGTTTACTTCATTTTAACGTATATAAATCATACACCTGAAATTTACAATATATTTTAATGCAGTTAACGGTAGACGTATCAAAGGATGTATTGTTCGAAACGCATCAAGCATTAATTTAGCATCGAAGTCGCAGTTAAGAATTCATTTCTGTCAGCAAAATACAGATATAAGTAAACGTGCATTTTTATAATCTATATGCATAGTTAATATTGCTAGTATATCATTTTCTGGAGATTTATTTCTGTTTAACTTATCCATTTTCGCTATTCTTTTCAAAGTCCACGGGATAAGCATAAATTTGCCAAAACCTAAGTAAAAAAAAAATCTGAATATGATCATTTACAAACGATGTTTTCCTCCAAAAATACAATAATGCAGCAACTACTGTCTTATACACAACACTTATTAACAAGAATTCCATTAATATTACCTACTTTACAGATCTACAGTGAATAAAATGAAGAACAAAAAACTATACAGTATATTGAGAATTATCTATAGTAGTATTACACTATATATGATTATAATGCTATTATTATTATTGTTGTTATTACTGGGGAAAATAATGTTTTTCTTCATGTCAGGTGAGCTGTCGCAAACTCATAAAGCACTGAAAGCAGCCGCTTCCGAGAGCCTGGAGCTCAGCTGAGTGCTTCGGTATGTCTCTTATGACCCCCCTCACATTTACATTACGCCCCCCATCACCCTTCGTCTCGCAGTGCCTCTCCTTACATTCAATCATAGTTAAGCGTATGCCATATTTACAGGCTTGTATTTTACTCACAGACTAAACATAGTGGACAAGTACAACCTGGTTTCGAGGAAGAGAGTTAAAATCTATGGAGAAGAGAGACGTCAAGTACAGTGTTATGTGTATATATGCATTAAGAATTAAATTTACAGTTTATAAAACAAAAATTGTTTTTTAGAAGATGGCCCAGACTAGAAAAACGACTGTGAGTCTGATGAGGTAAAGGCCCTTTCTCATCAACAGGGTTTTTGTGAAACGTTCGGCCTCTTACACTGTGCTGTTCGATCTCAGCACAGGTAGATTTAAACGAACATTTCTGTCAGCCACATCTGATCAGAGCAGTAAACAAAGCAGTATCATCCATGCTATATTTGATCTTCTCAGACCTAGTGGCTGTTATGGACACCAAATTAAATCTGCAACTGATATACCACTGTAGAAAAAAAAAATACAAAAGTTTTCATTTCGGTAATTAGTCTTAACCTTCAACTCCACTTGTAATGCTGTTTTGCTTATTTGCCTATTCGTTTATTTCTGTGACAAATATGTATTATAATTTGAGTGCTTTAGAAGTCATCATGCTAACCAAGGTGAATTGAAGCGACCCACTGAATGTTAAATATTCAAGAGAAAAATAAGAATATATGCAAATGCATTTGCCTTCATACGTTTTATGCTAAAAGACATAAAGTCTGCCCCTATTCTCTGTAAGCATCAGCCAGTGTCAGACTCTGAAGTAGTTTATGCTAAAATCATTAAGAAACTGATGGAAACTCACACATCTTTTTGCGAAGAAGCTAATTCAAAAGTAAGGCGCTGGCTTGAATCCTGAATTTTCGGCATAAGATCTGATTAAAAACATAACCACCGTCACAATTTAACTCAAACATGTTCTTAGTTTGCATGATTAACAAGGTGTAATAATTAAATTTGGGAAATAGTGAAATAATGATACCTCTATCCAGTATTAATCTATATGTGCTTTTTAATTTGAGTGTAATTTATTCTTTGATGGGAAAAATATGTTTGTGTGAAATATATAAAATTACTTTGGTAGAATGAAAAAAGGGACCTGATGCATGACTCATATACCAGTGGATGATGAAAGATTATGGGATAAAATATTATCTTGTCACTACCAATAACATGCAATAATGTACAGATAAATGAGAGGCCTCATTAATAACAATTTTATCTACAAAGAGAGAGCAGTTGCTTTCTTGTGGAGGTTGGTGGAGCTCTCTGTACTCTTTGTGTGTGTGTGTGTGCGTGTGTTTGCTTGGGTTCCGGGTATACCTGGCACAGTACAAGCTGAGGTCCCGATGCGGTGCTGCGATTTTGACGGTGGTTTCGCGCATGCACGTGTGCACGCTCACACACACTCACACACACACACGCTCGCACGCACACACCTTACAGACAGGCCTCATTATCGCCAATGCTAATTTCTCCACTCTCCTTTTTGTTTAAAGACCCCTCTTCATTAAGGATCTGTAGGGACTTATTACCGCCTAGTCTCTGTCCTTTCTGTAATTGCCCTCTCGGCACGTTCTCCTCAGTGACAGCCTTGGCTCCGTGTATAGCGGGACTCTCCGGAGACAGGCCCAGTGTCCCCCAAGGTCCAGCGGGCTGAACACAGAACAGCCATGTCCTAGTTATGGGAACACCGGGAGGGAGACCCACACACTGCCACGTTCTGACTTTTCTCTTTCCTAAACGGTTCCTTAATCACTTATTAACCAGAAAAGAGGGAACCCTAAAGAAAACAATGGCTAAGCTTTAATGGGATTATTAAATTTTTCCCTTAAAGTGTTTTTTTTTTTATGGTTTTATATATTATTTCTCTACTACATTTTACACTTATTCTATTTGCTAAACAATTGTTGGTGGGCATATAAAATACAATAACTATCTAAACATTAATATTTCAATGTGATAGTTTTTACACTGTGTTTAATTTGTGAGTGTTGTAAAAAAAAAAAATACTACCTATTAAAATAAACAACAAACTATTTAAATCTGCATCTTTTCCAGCAATGTTCAGTAGAAATAAAATCCCTAAAACAAAGCACAGCCCATGCAAACGCAATTATTATTATTTTTATTTATTTTTGTCATGAATTATAATTTCATATGTGTATTGCATTTACAATTCCATAAATTAGAAATAATAAACATTACATGAAAAACATATTTTCATATAAGTATTATTACTTTTGCTTTACTATAGTAGCATGCAAATTCTAAGAAACAATGGTAATGATAATAGTAGCGGAATTAGTAAGATTAATCAAAAATACTGTGTTCAAGCGTATGCCTCCATATTCATTTTCACACTTAAAAACACAGTAGTTGCCTGAACAAAATTGAATTGTTCAAAAGTTAACTGGCGCCATCTATTGATTAAGTGAGGCATAGCAGGATTCCCTGATACATGCAGCTGCTTAGGAGCCCTTTCTAATTGGAAAACAATTGTGTACTTCTGCAAACAAATATTTCATTTCATCGCCCTTTATTTATTTCACCGATTCTATGCCCGTGGCAACAAAAAGGGGGGAAAACTTCAATAGGTCGTATTATTATGAGACGCTCTTTTTTCCTACGGCAAAAAAACGTAACATCGCGCGCGTTATGTCCACAGAAAATAATGAGTCTCAATTAAAGGGAAGAGCTGGACTGGGCCAATTATTCCAGCAGCAGAGTGTCCGAGGTTAAGGAAGCGGGGAAGACGCGCTTTCCCATCAACACCTCTTCAGCAGACCGGAGCTACAGGGTCGAAAGGCTAACAATGAAGATCCTTCCAGTTTGTCCCGGTCCTTAGAGGCGATCAGTCCGTAGATCACAGAGCTCCTTAACGTATCCATGCCGGCAATGCACGCCTGCGATCATACGCGTCCCGTTTCACTGCTTTTACCAGTTGCTACAAATCCGTTAATACAAATTCGTGCGCTGGTATATTTGTATTGCGTAAATGTATCGCTCCGTGGTTGTTTTAATATAATTGTAATATTCCAGCTATGTCCAGTTTTAAATCCTATTAAAATACAAGACGTAACTTACCTTATGTGTGATGTGCTCTTAAATACAGCGTTAGAAATTGATTCAGTTATTTAAACTTGAATTTATTAATAAAAATGAAATTAGTATTTTTTATTTTTTTTTCTCCACCTAAACGTGATATAAGGATGCCTTTGGGTATTATGGCCATAGATCTTATCAGTGCATAAAGCTCACAGAGTGGGCTTGTGTCTACACATAGGAAACATATGAACGAGCAGAGCATTAAGCACTCTACTGGTATTTCCCCTGAGCCTCAAAGCACATCCCGCCCAGTTAGGCAATTCTGCGGAGATCACGAACGATAACTAGGGGGGCCTAAAAGATGTGGACGGGACCCGTGCCCCCGAGCAGCAATATATTTTGTCCACAGTCCCCCTCCCCCGAAAGGTCCACCCTCCTTGTCCTCCTCTCCGCAGCACACACAGCACAAGCCCCCCCCCTTTCAGTGGTGCCTTGTTTGTACACCCTGCTCGCCTACTCTTTGACCCCTGACCCTCCGTCTCTCCCTCCTGTCGACCTTATTCCCTGCCTCGTGATTGGCTGAGGGGAGAGACTTCATCTGTGACAGCCATGTTAAAAATCTCATGTGCAATTACCCCTCCCCCACCATGAACTAGGACAAAACACATGTAGCAGTGGAGAGACAGAGCACACCATAAATCAGACTGTGTGCCACTCTAATTACGGCAGTTTCAGTGCCAGATTTGGCCAATTTGTGAAATCTAGCTCCTTTCCCCAAAAGGAAGCCCAGACTGTATGCACAGCCCTGCAGCATCTGAAATCGTCTAAACTCTCATACAGTTACAGCTAAGAGGTTTTACAGACTTAGCACATTATGTTACTTCTGTTATAAATGGACCAGCTCTGGAAAAAAACATGCATTTCCAGCACAAATCAAAGAGGTCTAAACGAGAAATGTGAGCCTTTGGAGTAATTTGTCTGATGGGGTGATGAAAGGAGAGAGGGGATGAGCAGGATTGGGGGAGCAGATCAGCTGATCTCCATGAGGCAGCAGAATGGCAGCAGATTCGGTCACAGACACCCAGCCCGGCACTGGCTGACCATCACTCGTGTGCTGTCTTGACCTACTTTTGAAAGCGAATACCAAGGTGGGCTTTCCCTCGCCGAGCCCCGCGTGAGGGGCCCCCCAGCTGAGTTATTGGTGTGGGGGAGTGGTGGCCCCGGTAGGTGATAAACAGCATCAGGAGAGAGTGTGTTCATCAGGCCTTGGCTTTTTACACCCCCCTCAGGGATCGTAAGCTGTCACAGTGTCACCGCAAGACGCCCATGGTCAAGGGCCACTGGGAACATGACTCACTTTCTCATATCTAAAGCCAGAGGCTGCTGGGGGCCCCTGTTTGCATTTCCTCTGAAGCTGTGCTATACCGGTGAGCATTTCCTCTGAAGCTGTGCTGCACTGGTGAGCATTCCCTCTGGAGCTGTGCTATACCGGTGGGCATTTCCTCTGAAGCTGTGCTGCACCGGTGAGCATTTCCTCTGGAGCTGTGCTGTACCGGTGAGCATTTCCTCGGGAGCTGTGCTATACCGGTGAGCATTTCCTCTGAAGTTGTGCTGCACTGGTGAGCATTCCCTCTGAAGCTGTGCTATACCGGTGAGCATTTCCTCTGAAGCTGTGCTGCACTGGTGAGCATTCCCTCTGAAGCTGTGCTATACCGGTGAGCATTTCCTCTGAAGCTGTGCTGCACTGGTGAGCATTCCCTCTGAAGCTGTGCTATACCGGTGAGCATTTCCTCTGAAGCTGTGCTGCACTGGTGAGCATTCCCTCTGAAGCTGTGCTATACCGGTGAGCATTTCCTCTGAAGCTGTGCTGCACTGGTGAGCATTCCCTCTGAAGCTGTGCTATACCGGTGAGCATTTCCTCTGAAGCTGTGCTGCACTGGTGAGCATTTCCTCTGAAGCTGTGCTGTACCAGGGAGGAATTCCTCTGGAGCTGTGCTGCACTGGTGAGCATTTCCTCTGAAGCTGTGCTGTAGCAGTGAGAGACAGAGCACACCATAAATCAGCCTGTACTCCACTCTAATTACGGCAGATTCAGTGCCAGATTTGGGCAATTTGTGAAATCTAGCCATGCTATACCAGAGAGCACCTTGATGTCATCCTGACCATAAAGATCTGTATTAATGGGGGGGGAGGGGTTTCGCTGTGTGACAGCATGTGGTGGTATGGGGTCTCTCCTTTCCTTTCAATCCCTTTAGCCAACAGCTGTGCCAGGAATCACTCAGGGTGAAACTTTGGGGGTCGTTGTGCTACAGACCCAGCAATGTCACCAAATCACCCCCCATCGCTCCTTAAACCAGTGCTATGATCTCTAAATGTGTCACATTCAAAGATTTATGAAGAGCTCCTGCATAATGAATATTATGAAATAGTTTGAACATGGTATTTTCCTATGCGTCAGAAGGATGCTCGCCCCCTGGAGGCCAGTACTATAAGTGCTGGGCTTGTAAACGGTAATTACCACGATGAGCAAATCATGTGAGGATTGCGTGCTTTGAAGTGGCAATGCTGATTCAGGCGCTTCCTGATAAACCACAGCCATGTGGACCTTAACCCAACCAGACGTCAGCAGCCGGGATAACGTCCACAGGATACTCCGCTGGAGGTCATGTGACAGCCTGTTATTTCTACAGCGGTGCTTAAAGTCCCATGTAAATGGCTCTGACAGACTCTCGTTGACATGTAGGGACCTCAAAATGGCACGAGCGGCCAGGTGTGGTGCTGCGACAAGCCCCAGCCTCTTCAAAACAGGGTCGATGTCCATTCAAAGATATCGTACGTGCCAACAAGGCCTTACGTGAACCGGGTGCATTACAGCCAGGACGCAGGAAACAACACGCCGAAATGGAGAAAGCAGAGACCCTTGTGAGAACAGATGCTACGCTAATACTGGGTAAAGGCCTCCCGACAAGCTGCTATGAAATAATCCGTAGCTACAGGAAGCCAATTCAAACATGACGAGAGAGATTAAAGACACGGTGAGAGGTTTTTCATTGTCGGGTGTCACGTCAGCCACATGCACCAAAGGCCCCTGGTAGAACTGGCCCCTTAAAAGCCATCATGAATATTTAAAGCTCACCCCCCTCCCCATCCAAGCTGCCCTGCACCGACACAAGTTTGCCAAACACAGTAATGTCCCTGTCTCATTCTCCCCCGTATTGATAAAATCGCCGGCCGCCGTCCTGATTGCTCCCATTGTTGAGCGACAGCACATTCCAATCTAAGGATCAGCTGAGCTTTATATCACCCGAAAGACAATCCTTCACCCCCCCCCCCACCCCCGTGGCCGAATTGAACGCACAAATTACATTCCTCCACCTTTTACTCCCACTAAATCTTTCCCTTTTTCCCACTTTGCTGAGCCTGAATATTTTATTCCTCCATCAAATATGCATCCCATTAATTAAGTTAAATTACTCCCGACTGCCAAATATTCTCTGCCGATGACTGTCAACACAAAATGCATGGCTGTGAACTTCTAATGGCATGGCCTCACTTAAACATGAGCTACAGCCTTCAAAGCCACATCCGCAGGAAAATTATCAGCCTCTTCCCGGGACCCGGCCTGAAATTAAGTGCTGGTTTCTTTTTCCCGAGCTTTTAACAAGTACACAATGGATGACACGCACACTTGACAGGCAAGAACTGCAATTTTAATTACATACCTTTTCCTCATCTTTTAATCACTGTTGTTAATCAGTCATTAACTTCTCCCCCCTTAGTGTAAGATTCCTAAATCTCCCGCAACACATTTCGGCTCAATAAATTCCATCGTTCTTCAGCGCTAACGTGTAATTTCATATATTTTTAAAACTGTCATTTTTTCTAAACAGGGTATTTTTAATTTGTTCTCTAAGGGTGACAGTAACTGGGTTTTAATCATAACTTGCATAAAATTATCACTCTGAAATCTATCAAGACAAAAACAATTGGAGACAGAGCAGAGGGGCTTGCTATGGAGTCATTGGGAGCCCCCACAACACTGGTATTACTGCTGATTGATTCCAAACAGCCGTGATTGAACCATCGGGGTATTCCCCCCCCCCCCCCCATAAGTTCAACCTATCCAGAAAGCCTGGAAAGCCAATATGAGCAAAATGAATTAGTGATGACGGCCTTTTTTGTGTTTGTTCCCCGGTTGAAAAGATGCAGATGTTCTCGGAGCTCTGACTGTGACTGGTCTGAGCCCTGGAAGGGGCTGGTCACAAACATGGAGTGGAAATGAGAATCAGGGTCGTGAAGATCGACATCAACCGGACTGTCTCGGGATGTTCAAAACGCAGAGGCTGTCAGGAAAACCAGCACAGGTGATAAAAGTCCGTTAATATAAGGCAAACCAAGCTTAAGATAAGTCAGGCATTTTTGTTTTTATTTAGATTCAAGAAAAGTACACAATTTATGTGGGATTTCAACTTTCAGCTCTCAATAATCCAAGGTGGAGCCACTGATAAACGAAAGGATTATTTGTGAGTGACTATTAGTGACTATTAAAAAGTATGTAGCTCAGCACACAGGTAACCGCTCCGTCCGTGCGTGGCGAGGATGGACTGTTGTAGTTATTTAAAACATTTAAATCTGCTGTTTCCAGTCTGGAGTCTAATCTAGGGTGCCCAGATAATCCATGTCAGGGAGGACACTTTGAGCTAACACTGGATTTGTAAAATACCATTTCAAAGGACCTGGATTTCACTTAAGCACTGAGTTCTTGCTGTGTGCTGATTGGTCAGTCTCACATAGTCATGCATGTGTCTCTAGTGTTAATGTGAAACAACTGGATAAATCTTTCAATCAAGGAAACAAACCAGTCAAAGTTACCCGGTGATCCTCGGTAAATCCAGGAAAAAAAACGAATTTTGAATTCTGTGCCATTTTTTTTGGACCTTGGGTGTGCAGTAAAAAGTTATGAAATGAGTCTTCTGGTTAGCCCTCTGTCTTCCCACACCTGATGGCTACTGAGGACAGCGCCCCCTGCTGTGTGACACGCCGGCATCAGCCCCATCAACCAAACCCATTAGCATGTTTGTCCATCGCCGTGGTTCCCGCAGGAGAGCGCTAATCTTCATCTGTCATTCACGAACAAATACAAACCTGCGGGTCTTCGCATGCTCATTACGTGTCCGCTTGCAAATCCGGGCAAAAACAAACAATGCCGTAACTACCATTTCCCAGCACAGCGGAGGGAGGAGCCTCGTCCAACTGCAGACGAGCGTTCGCGGAAACACGCGTGTTAAGTGACCCAGATGAGGATCGGATTTTCACATGTGAATCTTAAGTACCTTTATATGTGGTTTTTTTTCCGTGAAATCTTCTATGTCGCCTCACACGCGCCCGCACATGCCATCCAGTAGTGCTAACATGCAATTACAATCAGTGAGCTCGCTGATTATTTATGACAACAGCAGTTAGGCGGAGCGGATTGTGCGTCCTGTGTGAAAGGTCCTTTGTGACTAATGAAGTCCCTGAGAGCTCACGATTGCAGGGCGGCTGCAGGGGAGCACACAGATATTCTAATTCAGAGCCTCGCACCGACAAGTCTTTCGAAGCTGCTCCTCTTTCCATGGCATGGATCTCGGAAGATGCGCCGCAACCTGTGACCTCTGAGAATGCCGGCCTCGCGGTGCCTGAACCTCCGGCCCTCGTGTTCAGTCCGCTCCGTCATACCCTTTAACCAGAACGCAGATAATTTATCTTGAAATTTTAAGTTGTCGCGGCGCCTCCCTTAGGAGCAGAAAGACACGATTAGCTATTTCCAACATCTCCCGCCATTCCCCAGCGCTACATTTAAGCCCCGTAAATAGGCAGAGAGTCTCGCGAAGCCAAGGCCACACGATCGGAGAGAATCGCGTCCGCCATCGTCTTCCCGTCTCCGTGGAGCTTCAGATGGCCAGCGAGCATCTCCCCTACCGGCGGGTAACTTCTGAAGATCCACGGCAGAGACGGATCGCTCCCGCCGTAGCTTAAGTGAAGAGACCCATCCAGGGTTGAGTGATGATGGACCCGGATCCACTCCAGCCTCATAAAACGTCCTCGGGTCATCATAATATAGCATATTTTGTGGCGATAACAGCATGAACGGTTTCCTACGGCAACAAAAAAGGGGGTCAGTTATAATTAAAAGCTCATTCCGAACCTAAAAACCTTCCCTCCTGGGTGTCACAGACTTGGAAATGGTCCTCTTTTATGTACAATCTTTCATTTTAACAGCAACTATTTTATCAGCTTGTAAGTTTAAGTGGATCCCCTTTTACCATTTTGTCCTTGGGGGACATGGAAATTGCCATGAAGGCCTGTGACTTATTGGACTGTCAAGCAATTGTCTGTAATGGATGCAGGAAGACAAACCCATATCATCAGTTCTCAGAGCCGCTACTAGCCGAGCATAAATTAGCGAAGGTCCACTTTGCTCTTATTTAGGACAAGCTGTAAAAATTCAGTGCTACATTAAATTTTCCACGTCGTTTTTAAAAATACTTATTTTTAACATACAGCTCTCAGACTCGGATGGGAGAATAAAAGATAGAAAGAAGGAAAGAATTGCCATTTAAGAGGGATGAGGAGGCGGCGGTGATGGGCAGTAAATTTGCATTACACACTCAAGCGGCTCTCCCGCGCTAAGGCGTCCCCTGCCTGCCGCCGGAACAGCTCGCGACGGGAGAATACGCGGCGTGTGATAATCCCGCTGGGGGAGATGCCGTTCGGCGCGGCTCCTGGCGGGGGTTGGGGGGGGTGCAAAAACAGATGGCTTTAAAAAAAAAAGCAGCCAGACGGGCCACTTTGAGCGAGAATGTTGGAAAGGATGCCCTGGACGGGCCGAGTCGGACCCGGGCTCTGTGACGCACCACTGGGATACAGATGCTCTGTCATTTGGTTTTTAAGAGGTAGCACCAATAGGACCCCCTGCTTTAGGCCGAGCCCCGTTTCCCTGGCGACACCCCTGTGCGACACCCCTGTGCGACACCTGTGTCTCACCCCGTCGTATATGGCCTGTGAGCACACATTCAGAAAGGCCCCCTCCAAGCGCGTCGGCACGGCCCCCCAGGGCCCCCCTCCGTCTTCCTGAAGGCCTCGCTCTGCTGAGCAGGGCTTTTCTTACCCCTCTTTTGTTTGCTCTGATGCAGAAGCCGTGATTAGACCCCTCTGCGGGCCGCGGGCCGAGTCCGGTCGTCCTGCACTGCACCCAGCACCGGACCGGCTGAAGGCATTATTAAAAAGCGCAAGATCAATAGAGGGGAGGCGGACAAACCCTGCAGAGCGGGGTGGGGGGGGGGGGCTAATCAGACCCGGGTTTAAAATTACAGTAATATCGCACCCACAAAAAAAAGCTGCTTACAGCACAATTCCAACCACGGCTCGTAGTAATGAGAAACTTCAATAAACTCTAATTAATATGCTGAACCGCTGTCTAAATTGCGTCTCTCGAAGCCGGTGCTTGTCTCTAGATCCCGGATGGCCCCGCCCGAGTTAAATAACACCAGAGAGCGATATTGCGTTCCCGGGGAAAGCGAGCACTCTTTAAATGTTTACTTGTTTAGCGTTACCGCCGCGCAGGCTAATTGCAAACCCAGCGGTGCTCAATCGCTTCTCCTTCCTGACCCGCTTCCGCTAATTCGATTATAAAAA
Source organism: Paramormyrops kingsleyae (assembly GCF_048594095.1). NCBI lineage: Eukaryota > Metazoa > Chordata > Actinopteri > Osteoglossiformes > Mormyridae > Paramormyrops > Paramormyrops kingsleyae. The sequence goes on along the minus strand of NC_132819.1, from coordinate 17,683,213 downwards.
CTGTTGCGTCGCTCTGGCTCTGCGATCTCCCCCCGCGGCAAGACAATCTCCCCCCACGCCTAATGAGAAGCAGCCTTCCTGAACGGCGGGATTGATTATGAGCTTCATTTTAATACGTGACACCGGTCCCAACCCGGCTCCGGTGTCCGGCTCCATTTGGCCTCGCCGCCGACGTTTATAAACGCCTCCGCGGACGTCCGATCCATCACGCAGGGCTTGATCTCATTACGCCGGCTATCTGGCTGTAAAGCTGTCTGTCCCGCAGAGAGATCTCGCCCAGTAAGGAATCACAGGATGGGGGCTATACTCGTCCGGCAACTGATAAAGAGAAAAGCGGCCTGCTCATCCATTTGCAGTCTAATCGTCTGTTTTCTGGTAGTGTTTCGTGCCACTCGCTGTGAACTTCGGTGCAAACGGCACAACAGATCACACGTCCAAGCGCACTGTGTCTGCGCGGGGCTTGAAGACATCGAAACTGTTCTGTGAAGTGAGCAGCTTGAGTGTGACACAGTAACACAGTCAACGGACCTCAGAACTCATGTAAGCACACATGACACACAATCTGCAAACCGCTCTGAAATTTATTAGCTTTCGTGTTGCGATGTGTCAGTAAAGCAAAGTTTCATTCTATTTTGTCTATTCTGAGAAACTCAAATCAGTTATAAAGAAGGGTGTCAAATTCCTTCCTTTTAGAAAGTAAACACAGCATCCAGAGTCCTCCACAGCCAGCTTGATTGTCTAGTATTGCTAAATATTTTCTTTTTTAAACTGCTCAGTTTTGGCAGATGCGTTTACTTTGAGATTTTTATCCTGATTTATAGGACTTTTGTTCATCTCATGCATTGTAAACCCCGGCTTGCACTTGCAGCCCTCAAATAAATGGCTTCAACAATCAGAGGTTTAAATAATGGAGTGTATTTCCTCTCCTCCGAGCTGTAGTCCAATAAAGTTGCTAACTCAAATACCAACTGTGTTGTTCGAAACCTGACAGGCAATAATTTGGTCCATTATATTCTGCCATTTAATTGCCTGCTACGGACAGCCTCAGACACATTATGAAGAGATGATTTACAATTATTGGGGCAGAGGAGATCAGAGTGACGTTATAATCATCCACACAGGGATTCCGTCTCATCTGCTACAGCTGAGACTGAAAATATAAATAGTTTTGCTGCAGTTTTAACCAGATTCTATTTGAGGATTATAAAATATTACAGTAGGATGGGGACCAAACAACACGGCCTAAGTTAAGTCAGGGCAGATGACACTAAACGAACAGATCTGCGATTTTATTTTTTTTAATGCGCATATTCTGGAAGACAGGAGCACGTAATTGATGCTTTAATCACAGAATGCTGGTGAGCACGCAGTCAACAAAAGGGGGGGGGGGCGGGTAAAGAGGAAAGACCATTTCCTCTTTTTATGGTTAAGCTATGAGCCCGTCTGATGGCCCGGGCTGAACAAAGGGCGAGGTGTGTTGGAGACGCAGTGACAAGCGCCAGGCGCGTCGTCGATCTGAGAACGAGAGAAAATCGCACTTTCACAAGTCAAACTCGTCCCGGCTGATCTGACATCAGACGCCTGGCGTAGAAACCGCATCGGGAAAAATCTGAGAAGTGGAAAAATAAGAATCACATCAAGAAATATGTTGTTTAAATTAGTCTCACAACGTCTCCAGGCAGAAGGACTTTTCTCATTGTATGTCTATATTAAACCAATGTTTCACAGCGTTTTAAAATTTCTGATACATAATTTAGCATGTACGGAAAAAACGACTCGTGTCGAGAGTCTGCGGGGAGGGGGGGGGGGGTGCTGATTCCTGCGTCTGTTTTAAAATGATGGAAGAGTAGAGAAAACTCTCATTAAGTGGCTTGGCCTCAGCATGAGCACCACACGCTGGAGGATTAGGGGAAAATCATCGTCTGCTGCTCCTGCATTAAATATGAAGGGTCTCGTAATATCAGCCTAGTCGGCAGTTTGTTTTTGGAGCTGTTACTCTCGCTGGTTCGGTGGGTCACGGTTCCACACGTTGCCCCCCGAACGCATATCCTTCCAAGGGTGGGGTTAACGAGCGGACTCCTTCTGTGGACGTCTTTTAAGCCGATTATAAACGATTCAGCCGAGGTCAAGTTGTTTATGTTGAATTCCCAAACAAAGGCCCACTGATGCACGTTCGGTTCAAACAAATAACTGATTAACTGCAATACAGGAATCATCAACCTGTACGCAAACATACAAACGTGTCCGTGGCAAAATGTTTTGATTGAGAAAAATATAACGACATAGGCTACATTTTTAAATATCATGTCCACGGTAAAAATGCATTTGATAAAAAAAATCGTGGAGCTCGCCATGGATTTAGTCTCTTTTTAGAAAATATAAAAATGAATATGAAAATTTAAGAAATACATTGCACTGTACGTTAAATCTTAAAAAATGATTGGTTAAATTGTTTATGTGCACTTACTACAGTTTGCCAGGCTGTGATCATAATGGTGAAAGTCTAGCGCAGCAGTTGGTCACAGACTGAACACAGCTGGAGCAACTGCGAGCTCACGACTTGGGGACACATGCTTTCGCTTAACACTAACCGGCACTAATACGCGGCAGCACCTGCACGCTCTTCATCCAAGACAAACGTGTTGAAGAGAAACATGTGATTACTACATCAGTGCCGACAAAGCGGTTTGATCCCTGTCAAAATCCACCGGCAGTCTGGGCTGGTACGCGGTACACACTTCCGGAGAAAGACGGCCTACCTCGTTAGCGCCCCCTACTGCATGAAAGCTAGTAACACGCCTCTCACGGAGGGAACCGGTACAGCCAGTCCCTACTAGTGAGGAAGGGTTAAGATGCTACGACTGATAGGGAATCAAAATCAAACTGGAGGGTATCAATGAAAAACAATGAACGATAGCTTGGGATTTGTCGCACTGTAAGCTTTGCCTGGGGCTCTGTTGGAAGGATGTTGTGTTTATGTCTCTCCATTTGTAGGTTTGGGGTTTGCTGAGGTAGCTGCAAGGTCGCTGGCACACGAAAAGAACATCCACACATGTTCATCCCTTCCCAACATTTTGGGCTTCGACCTAAACCCAAATTGCTCCAGTCCTTCTGCAAGTATCATGAGGCCAGCCCCCCCTTCTGGACGTCCTGCGTCGATACGCAACGCCAGCTCCTCTCGGAACACGTCCCCTGAGGTTGATTGGCAGGGGGGTCAAAGTTTCTCTCTGGCCTAACCCTTCATTTGCATTTCTTAATTAAATGCCACAACATACTTAAGCATCCACCAACGCCTTCGATATTCTATACAAACATTTTTTTTCCCGCCGGTTGCAGGTAAATAAAGCTTGACAGCTGATGCGCGCGCTGTTCCTCTGGGGCGGTCGGAATCATTTTTTTTCAGCACGGCCGTCAGACTCGAGTGCGCCTCCCCCAGGGCTGCATCAGGCATGTCAGGCGCAGGTGGAAAGGAGTGCTCCTAATTTAGCTGCCACCCAAGTTTGAGAGGGATGTTGTTCCGTTGTGTGGCGTAGAGCATGTAAACAAGCCTCAGGATCGCCGGGGTAAGAGAGGTCGATCGCAGGAGATTTGGGCGAGCGTCTTAGCGAGAACATTCTGGATTGTGTGGAAGGGGTGTGTGTTTTTTCCCCCATCCATGAGGGACTGGTCTGAAGCTCACTGGCACTGCCTACCAGACACGATGAGATCCATTTGGCTTAAGCGTGTCAAAGACTGAGAGGAAGAGCGGTAACGAGACGGCCTTAGTACTGTGCAACTCTCTGCCAGACCTGCGCTTCAGTCCTCTAGTCCTCCGCACTGTCAGGAAACAGCGAGAACCTGAAGCAGCAGCAGGAACAGGAATCGGCTCCCTGGCCCACCCCCTCGGGAACAAAATCTAACGTGTAAATACTTTACGCGAATCTCAATGGCAGACCGCAGAATTACTTGAAACTCACACCTTTAATGTGAAATATATAGCTCCTCCTGACACCAGCAACAGAACATCCTATAATTTAATCAATTCACAGATTACAGGTTGGGGCTGCCTTGATAGTCAGAGGCTGGGAGTTACATTATCACAGCATCACCCCGCGACAGAACAAAGCCCCCTTTAGGGCTGTTGTCTGCATGTCTCTGCACAGACGTCTCTGATAACAAAACCCACAGTTTAATCCCGGGCAGTGAAAGCCCACACAGCATTGCACCACACCCCCCTTACCAGAAGGGGGCAGACATGTAAAATCCCCGAAAGCTTCAGCCTTGACAAAAGGCCTGTGAACCAACATGAGCATCTGACTGAATTACCCAAAAACACATGATGCAACTAAATATAGGCAAAAGATTTTAAACGAATGAAAATATTACTCCCTTGCAATTTTTATTCAGAGATTAACAGTATTGGGTCAGTCGAGGATGAATAATTTGATTCACTAAAAATACCTGTGTTGTAATAAATTTGTTTTTTTTGTGTGTTTCCTTGGTCGTTTGCCTAAATGAGAAATATAATTTATTAGGCCTGAGCACTGTTATTGATGCCATACATTTGCAAGCTTATATTAAAGATGATTAATGTGTTTAAAGCATGCTTGCCTGCCATTGACTTCCTCCACGAAGCACCACGTCAATTGCAAGGACCGACTCCAAGACGTCAACAATTTGCACGAACGAAAACCGACCCTTTTGGTGCGGAGTCTCACGCTTTTGGTCCGGTGCGAATGCTGGATCAGAGACGTCGGATTTACCTGCCCTCCGTCACCTCCCAACTCCTCCCCCATGCCTCACGTGGCATCAACCGGACTCAAAAGGTCATCCCTGGGTGCATAAATCAATTCGACACCTCCGCCGGCCGCTCCGTCGTTAAAACACTAATCACTTCAGTCTGCTTTGTATGGAGGTTTACTTCTAATTATTGTCATTAATAAATAAGAGGACTTCAACTGTCTGGATGAAGGAGCGTAGGGTCTAGCCTGCCATTTATCAGGGAAGCGCAGTGCCGTGGGAGAGCCATTAGCCACCAGCGAGCGTTGGTGGGACAGGGGGGCGGCCTGCAGGCCCACAGGCGTCCTGGTCGCAGATCCCAGGCGCAGGTTAACTTGCAGATCAGGATATTTGCTCACCCTAAAGAAGGGACCCTAGTCACTTGTGAAAATGCCCCCCCCACGGATCCCCCGGGACATTCTGGTACACTGATTTGGGGGCTGCGTTTGTACTTCCTGAGAGGGTTATTAACTCTCCTGTGTACAGTTTATTTTCTGGTAGCTTCAAGTGCGAGTGGACACCGGGGCCTACAGATGGGGGCGGGCTTCACAGCTACCCCTAAGGGGCAGGGCTGCGTTTAGGGTACCAGGAGAAGGGAAGGTGTCCCGGCCTCCAGGGGGGGGTCCATTCCATGTTAATGAGGCTGAATTCATGCTGTACTAATACTGCTAATGAATTATTCAGCAATTTTGCAGAATCCCAGGTACAGACCGACAAGGACCGTAGCCAGAACATTTTTTGGGGGGTGTCCAGCATAGGATTCCCTTGGTAGATTTTTCTGACCACCGGGGGGGGGGGGGGGGGTGCTCTGCTATGTGCCTACGTGTCTGACCCTTACTTGTGAAAGACAGTAACTCACAGTAGCAAGTGTTGCTGATATTTGCGTCAGAAACGCAGCGAGTCGGCAGTGAGAGGTGTCGGTGAGGGAGGTGGGGCCTGGGCAGGGGACAGGGGACACTTTCTCCTGACCTTGTCCCCCAGCCAGCGGAAAGGCGTCCGGGTACCCACCTGGTCCACAACACAAAACAAATGGAGCCACGTCTGTATTCCAGGCCTGTACACAGTGGGCAAATTATCCATCACCTCGGTCTGGTCTGTCTGTGGTCAGCTCATTGTATAGTGAACAAAAAAAAAACAAAAACAAATAAGTTCTCGAAATGCAAATGGGTCGTTTTCTCATCTAGAAAATGCATTTTTTGGGAAATTGACAAATATGTGTGCAACCTCCCTTCCCCTAATCTCACTGATTAATCAGAAAGAAAGTAGCCTTAATTAAAATGCTCTGGATACGTTCCTGGCCTATCAGCTGTGTGTTTCATGTTAAACAGTCATGAGAAAGAAAGGGAAAAAAAAAACTATTTGCAAAATAAATTAAACAAATTGATATGCTGCTCAGTAAAATCAATAATTTAGGAGCATTGTAATGGTAATTGTATTCACATAAAATACCTGCGTAACAAATGAATGTTCAGATAATAAACGAGGTCATTACACTAATAAAGTCTCTAATCACAGGAACGCGGGGAATGGTGGTGGGGGGGGGGGGGGGTTTGGCAGTCGAAACGGCGGTGTTGGGGCTGTGGATGGTATCACAATGCAAGAGGCTGAGAGCACATATCGTCCAGATCCGATTAAGTGATTAACTCTAACTTCAGTTAGAAAAGTTCCTCTCAGAAGTGCCTTTTCAGCGCTGGCTGTTAAAACACAAAGAGAAACACGCATGTAAACTGCGAGCTGGATTCTCATGACCTCTTTCTGGTTCCTAATCCCTGGTTAGTTAAAAAAAGCTTTCGGGGGAAAAAGAAACCTGGGATTAGTCCATGTCCGTGATTCTCAGGGAGCCATGAACTTGAGTTTGCTCTAGTTAAATCATTAATTAGACCTTACTGCCTTCAATTGATATCATGAGTTAATGCAGCATTATGTTTTGATGCTTTATTTTTGTTCTTTGATTTGTTACCATGCATCGTTCAGAAGAAAACAGATGTTTAGCCATCGAAATATTACTTGATGACTACAAAGAATTATTTCATGCGGTACACGGTTAGTATTGGGCAAGTGTTGTTTTTTTCCCAATTAATATGAATGTTTTTAGTGTTTCTGGCAGTGCGACTCTGTGGGTAGCACTGTGACTTCACACCTGCTGTGCCGCGCCTGATTCCTGATTCCTGCCTCCTCTCCGTCTTTGGAGCTCCATGCTCTCCTCATGTGACGCAGGTTTCCTCCCGCAGTCCAAACACACAGTTAGGTGTTCCGGCACCCCTCCATCGCCCACAGTGTGCGAGTACGTGTTCCGTGAGCTGGACTGGCATTTAAGGTCCTCAAACGAAGCGCCACTTTTCATTCATAAAATCATACCTACACTACCACACAACAGACACAAGGCTCTTAATCATCGGCGCTTTTCTAACAGGTCAATGAACCGTTTTTACGCCCTTCCCTAAGAGGCTGCTTAGAACAAACTCCTGCATAACCAGCGGTTGATGTGACAGTACAGTGCATATTAGGAAATGTGTCTAACCACACACCAGGACACAAGACAGTAAAATATCCTGATTATTACTTACAGGAAATTTCAAAAAAGGAGTACATTTACAGTAGATTCCCACCCTACGACCCAAACACGACGCAGCACATGAGAGGGTCTCAGGTCTCTTAAAAGTGGCATTTTCCCTTTAAGAGACAATCCACGCTTTCTATCTGCTGGGTTCTCTGTTAAGGCGCACGGGGGTGGGGCTGGGGGTACGCAGGTGTCTGCGAGCCCCTCCTGAGTTATCCAGGCAGCTGTCACCGGAGCAAAATGATGGATCCCCACCTGGTAAAAGTCAGCCCCCAGACACGACCACAGAGGGCCGCAGATCAATCTGATTGTAACCATGTCCCAGTTCTGTTCTCCTTGTCCGTGCGAGGAACACGCCACTGAGGGCGGAACAAACACTCCCACAGGAAGCTGTCTACGCCTCCTGGTTTAAAAGCCTCCGGAAAGAGGCGTCCTGGTCCCATACCGGTCACGTGATGCAAGAACAGACGGCTCGGCGGAATCCCTTTGTTTAGCTTTCATCGCTTTGAGTGCTCAGTTAGCCGACGCGGGTTCGATCTGAGGGGGACGGCCTGAGGCAGCCGCGAGCGAGACGCTCTGATCAGACACCATCAGGCCTCACCATAGCCCACAGCCCTGAAAGGTCCCATGCGTGTGAATGAGGGTTAATACACCCATCCATCCATCCATCAATTCATTCATTCATCCATCCATTATACATCTATCCATCGTCCATCCATCCATTCATCCATCCATCCATTCAACCGTCCAGACATCCATTATACATCCTTCCATCTATTCATACATCCATCCATCCATCTATCCATTATACATCAATCCATCCATCCATTCATCTGTCTAGCCATCCATTATACATCCATCCATCCATCCATTCATACATCCATCCATCCATCCATTCATACATCCATCCATCCATCCATCCATAATATATATCCATCCATCTATCCATCTTGCTTATCCAGTTTAGTTAGTATCACCCGTTCACCACATGGTTTCGGACTGCAGGAGTTTATAATGATTAAAAACATCTGATGGCAGCTGTGATGTAATGTCTCTCTGGCCCTGCTGTGTTCATGTATCTAACGGCCAATGGCACTGACAAAGGCTGGCCATAAGAGGGCGATATAAAGAACACAGGAGCACTGAGCTGTTTTAAATGGATGTGTGTTCTGCTACAGTGTATAAATAGCTAAGTGCTTGCCGGAATGAGACCTATTCTGCTTCCTGCTGTGTTGTATCTGGGGAAGCTAAAGGCCCCTTTGTTAACGTCGGCGTTGCAGCCACGCCGAACGGGCCGCCGTCTAATTAAAGGCGCTCGGGACGTAGAAGGAGGCAGCATCAGAGGCCAGAGGAGTTTTTCTGAGCGACCGGCTGAGGAGCCGAAAGGTTTCCATTTGTAAATGTCTCCTTTGCCTCCCGCACTATAAGGTGATTTTCAAAGCAATTAATACACATCGTCCAGAAAGAGTAATGGAGTTCGTTGGGCGCTTAACCTAGTGACGGCTCCAAAGTCATACCTGAGACCGGTGCAAAGCCATTTAGCATTACAAACGACAAAATAAATCTTAATGGATTAAGAATGATCGGTTATCCACACACAGGGGAAATTAAGTTCTGAAAAGCCTGGCTCAGTTATTTTAAATTAGTTGCCTTACCCTCCTTTGGATTTTGCTAGCTTTTATTGAGCTTTAACCCACCGACAAGACTTATTGTCTATAATTACGAGAGAACCGAAGTAATGGACACATCCGTTATGAGCCACATGTTTTGGACTGACAGTGTATCCGGAGCCCGATTCGCTGCCAGATCAGGATTTCATCTGCAGTTCGTTTCTGTCTTTACTCTCAGTTTTCCGAGTCGCCTTGCAGGCTCACGGGCCCTACGGCATTGGACACCTGTGGCACTGAGGGGGCACTAAGGAGGCGGGCGAGTTTAGGGGGAGGGGGGACGGGGGGTAAAGCGGGGGAGCATCCTATTAACTACATGTAGGATTAAGGCTGAGCTGGTTTATCAGTTACAGGGGATAAGAACAGCTCCGTGAAGCTCATTTATAGTGCATTACAGGCAGGGGATGAGGTCCATCTGGCTTAAGTATGTCAAGGATTAAGAGGCAGAGTATAATAGGGTGATCAGCACGGCGTACACTAAACTAGACCTTCTCACACTGTGGGGTGGTGGCGGTCACCTCCGAGATGATGGCGCCACGTGAAGCAAATTGCCAACACAATCCTCCCTCATTAGGCTGCAGGCTAGGGAAGGCAGCAGCCCAACGCGCTCAGAAGCTCACAGCAGACACCGTTTGGGGATCAGGCACTCAGACATGCATCCTGAGGTCCAGCGGCACCAACGGGGAGGATACAGAGGTACAGAACCAGCCGGCAGAACCGAGTCTGTGCACAGCATCTGGTGGCCTCCTGAAGCACTCTCTCTGGATACCTGCCCTTTGCACCACGTCACCTCCGCCGAGACCAAACATTTGATGAGAAATTCAAAAACATGTCACTCGACAAATTGAGCGCAGAACTTCAAAGAATAATTCGGGAAATAGCCCATCCACACACCGTCCCAGGTCTCTTCCTGCTCTCAGTCCACCTTCTGTCTGTCCTTCAGCATGCATGTCCTGCAGTTTCTGAGGGACTAACTACAATGATCCTGCCCCCTGCTGGATGGCAGTATATATGACATGCATGTGAGCAACCGGTACAAGCCATTGCATCGCACTACGTGGTACAGGCTGGCTGGGCGGGTCACATTTGCCGTGCTCAGGTGGTCTGGTCTCCCCCAGCTCTGATCCATCCATCCTGCCGTCCTGCATCCCCGACGGACCTGACTAAAGCCAGCATTTCTGCCCCAATTCACAAGCATCTTTATAATCCTGGGTCATAATGACCCCTGCAGAATCGGCCCATTTAATCCCCCCGCTCCTTCTCGTCCTCACCTGGGTCTCTCGTGCCTGCTTGCCCTCCCCTTTCCACCTGGCTCCCCCTCTGGAGTCGATCCGGGTCACATTTGAATGCCGGTTGATTCGCGGGCTTTTTTCCTTCTCCATTTCCGCCTTTTTCTCCCAAGTCCTCTCGCACGGCGCTGTGACACCCGTCACCTCAATGAATTATGAATGATATCAATGGCTCTGTGGCAAAAGCATTGAAATAAGTTTTGTGTTCTTCCATCTACAATGTAGAATAAATTGCTTATTTTTTTTAATTGATACAGGACCTAGTACACTGTCACGAGGCAGATTAGGGATGCATATTTTTCAGACAAAAATAACCGTGAATCTGTACTTGATATATTCATATGGTTTTGTTTTTTAAGAAGCAGATGGCGAACTAAGACGCGTGTCATTTAATAACTAAAGCTCTGTCAGTGATAACTGCTTAGCGCGGCATTCCGTGTGGGTTCATAAGCAAATGCAGTGATACGCCGCCATCTAGTGCCCATTGAGTGTAATGACCGCTCAGACGGGACAGGCCTGAAAATGCAACTTCCTCGAAGATGCAATTATTCGTGTCGCTTAGCATGTAGTAAAAACAGAAATTATATGATACACAAACGGCTTAAATTAACTATAAATACTGTATGTAAAGTGTAGTTTCATTTACCTGTTAATTTTAGAATACAACAGAAATACCTTTCAAAGAAATTAAAATACTACTCACAGTAATACTGCAGAGCCAATCATCATTGATCAAACGATTGACATATGCTGACATACATATGACTAATGCGCATAAAATAGCTCAAAATGTAAACGATATCATGGCATCAAATGCTGCCTTCGATTTAGAATATGTGTAACTTTGCTTATGGGCAATAATTTTCCCCTGGGATCAATAAAGTTAATCTTCGACGTAATCTAATTTAATTTTGCATGCCGTCATACTGTCCATTATACCGCGGTATATGGTATTTTGACAGTATTTTGATTTACCAAACAAAAGATATTTATTCACCAAGCGGGGGCGGGGGGATCATCACGATAAAAACTGTTGAAATTCGGAACATGCTTTTACGGTTTGTTGTAGTTGCTGTATTGCCGCATTCTTCTTCTGATTCGCGCACTTATTTCCTTTATAGATAGTTTCAGCCATTTTGGCTAGCTCAATTAATTGAAGAATTTGCATCACATTGTATCGTGTACGTTTAATTTTTGGCCAGAATTTGATATTGAATAAGTGGTTACAGGTTAATTAGAAATAGTTGTTATGCAGATATATAAAATATTTTTGCATCTCTCTCAGTGTTTTTCTTTGTGTTGAGATATTCATGAATTCAGTATCCAATAATTTGTGTAAAATGTGTTAGAAGGACCATATTTCATGGCAAACCGTAAAATGTTTACTGTCACACTAACAAAAGAAAATGATAAATGAAAACTTTAGAACCATGCTTCCAGTATTTCAGTTACTGCTGTATGCATGTTTATGTACCAGGAACACACATAATATGGCAAACACAGGACAAACAGTGCCACGTGTATTTTGGGTTTGTCTTGGGGCTTGATTACTCCATCTTACTTTGCATAGTGGGCTTATTCTGGGCTTCCTTTCAGGGGTGAGGTTGCTTGTTTGTCTTGGGAGCAGGGGGTCTATAAGGCAGAGGAAAGTTAAAACAATTCCAAGGGCCCCTGAGCGACAGTCTGGACTGGGGGGGGCGCGCAATATGATATGCCTTTATGGGGCCCAAAATCTCTAGCAAGGCCCCTGCTCGTGAAATTTGGCAACACTGTATGTGGACCATCACTGACAAACATCATTATGCGACACATGACTGTATATCTATAATTGGTTCACTGATAAACAAATGCTATTTTTGCTTTTCTCTTATTTTAAAAGGGAAAATACTCTTCGTATGTCTTTCGGCCAGCAAAAGCATGCACTATTGTACGTCTTTATTAAAGGTGAAGTGACATAAAGGGGGGAGACTCGTCTGTCAGTCTTTCTGTCAGTGTGTCTGTTAGTCTGTCTGTCTGAAATCCTTCCCTCCATGACCTATGAATTCAAACTGGATGATCCCAGACGGCGAATCACATTGCCAGATCATCGCTCACTGAGGTTTCTGAGGAGGCCCAGAACAGCCGCTGACAACCGGACACACATCAAAGCATGGAAAACAAAAAAAATAATAATATATTTGAAAGTCAAAGGAGAATCTTTAATGGATGTAAATAGCACATGAAGAGGGAGCAGGGATAACGAGTCTCTAGGGCAGAGCTGCGGTGTCCAGTCGAATCCCACAAAGGGCCGTCACCTGAAGGTACCCGTCCACCGTGACTCTGTCCGTCCTGATTTATCCACCGCGGCCTGTGCTGCACCTGGGGCAGAGTAACGGGCATGCGACACCAGTGACCTCCACAGCGGGGGAGGGGAGTAAAACGGGACCGGCAGCATGTCACTCCCACCTGTCCTCGCAGGCTTGATGATGGTGGGGGGGGGGTCAGCTCAAAGAGAATATGCCTGTCCTATCCAATCAGGAGCATGAAGGCACCATGTTGGTATATTAACTTGGTTGGGGGGTGGGGGCGGAAGGTGACCCAGAGCACAGACCCTTTCAAATGACAAAACTTCATTTTTTAATGAATATTAGCAGTTTTATGTCAGGTACTCTACTAATAGCTGTTTCATCCTAGGGCTGAATGAAAGGTTCATCATCATCGTCCAGTATAGGGTCACAGTCAGCCGGGAGCCTGTCCCCAGGAACACAAAGGACCCTAATTCACTAATTAATGCTAATTACTTATACTGACCACCATCATTTTAGACCTATCAAAAAGTACGGCTGCACCTTAACGCTATCTGCATATACTGTATTCAGAAACACTAGAGGTTAAGAAGTCCTGACAACCTTAAACACAGTGAACTGGAGTTGCCCAATTGTCCATCAGAGTGACTGGTGTGTGAATGTGCCTCGTGATGGGTGGGCGCCCCACCCTGGGCTATTCCCAGCCTTGTGCCCAGAGCTTTCGGGATAGGATTTGGACCCCCAGGACCCTGCTTACGACAAGCAGGTATGGAAGGTGGATGGATGGATGGTCTGACAACTTTAAAGAGGTGTATAGTTACCGAACATGTACAACTTCTCTCTAATGATTAACCTTACGGGCAGGACTCGAGGACTGAAGAAACCAAACGTCAGAGACAATCCCAGCTCAGCTCTGTGAGAGAATCAGAAAACTTTATTGATCCCGCAGGAAAGTGGAGGAAAATGGAGAAAAACGAGAGGAGTATTCCCTGCCTCATGCCCTCGGCTTCCTGAGCCTGGCTCAGTGTGAACCTTTACTACATAGAGTCAGACACAGCACCCATCTTAGCTTCCTGCTAGGATGATAAAATCTGTGAAAAGCAGTTTATGACTGAACAGGAGTGGCATGTAGGGCTATTGCTTTTTAATGAGTGACATCCCTTTGAATTGTCAGGAATAACACAGAGAACATCTCATTTTGAGACTGAGCCTAGTCACAGACATCAGTTAAGGACCTTTAAACCCCATCTCACATATTGCCTTATAACGGTCCACATTGTCTCTGGGAAGATCAGAAACCTATTAAAGAAGAAAATCTGTCTCATGGTCGTGAAACCCTTTGATGGTTAGAGCATCAGAGGTAATACTTATCAAGAATGTGGGAAATCCAATAACGTTGTTTATTTGATTGCCAACTGCAGAAACAAATCATTTCTGTTCATAATCAAACAGTCTTTATTTGTATATAAACTGCACAGGTTACCATGGCTACAATTGCAGGGTGTTCAGCTGCTTATTCTCCCACATAGATCTATTCCGTCTGATAAAGGGATAAAGGGCTTGATTCAAGGATCTTGAAAAACGAACAAAGAAAAAAATAAGCACGTCAGCTTTGCGTCGTGGACGTCAACACGGGGACCAATCGCATCACTCCAGCTGAGAGACCTCGTGGAAGTACGCTCCCAGCATCTTGATTCCCTGGATGTAGTTAGACCTGGAAGGACAGCACAGGGTGAGAAGGAGCAACCATGATCTTCATACAGGAGGCCGGACAGGACCCTCAAACGGGAGGCCGGACAGGTTCGGCGCACGTTACCGGTTGATCTTCTCGTTCTGCGAGTGTGCACCATCGTCCGAGGAGCCCATGGGCAGCAGCATGACGTTGCGGCCGGTGGCCTCCTGGAAGGTCAGGGTGACCGGGATGCTGCCTCCCTCCCTCGTCAGGTCTGGCTCCACTCCAAAAACTGCAGGTGTGGACAGGGAGAGGTTCGCTAAACGGTGCGACGTAAACCAGACCGTTTCTAAGCGTTCAGTTCACCGTATGTCCAGCAGGTGGCACAGTTGCTCTATAATGGCTCTAGGCTACATGTGACCCTACCAGGACAAGCAGGCAGAAGATGGATGGATGGATGGATGTCAAAAGAACCTGGCTGCTTGCCTGCATCTACAATCTGCAGTCGTTTAAAGTAGCACTTCCTTGATTAGTGGATGGATGGATGGATGTCTGTAACGCATGACCCTGGCTGCACGTCTGCCTGCACCTTCGCTCTGCATGCCTTTAAAGCCGCACTCCCTTGATTAGTGGATGGATGGATGGATGGATGTCTGTAACGCATGACCCTGGCTGCACGTCTGCCTGCACCTTCGCTCTGCATGCCTTTAAAGCCGCACTCCCTTGATTAGTGGATGGATGGATGGATGGATGGATGGATGGATGGATGGATGTCTGTAACGCATGACCCTGGCTGCACGTCTGCCTGCACCTTCGCTCTGCATGCCTTTAAAGCCGCACTCCCTTGATTAGTGGATGGATGGATGGATGGATGGATGGATGGATGTCTGTAACGCATGACCCTGGCTGCACGTCTGCCTGCACCTTCGCTCTGCATGCCTTTAAAGCCGCACTCCCTTGCCTGTTTTCATGGCTCTCCTGCCCGCCATGTAGTGTGGATGGTTGAAGTCAGAAACCCAGGCCTTTGCCCCATGCCCCATGTACACCTTCAGCTTGTTGGGGCTGTCACGCTCAGCAAACTTCAGCTTCAGGTGATCCATCACCTGCAGAGTGAGAACGCACACAGACGGTCCTTACCAAGAAGCTCCAATGCTCCTTTATACGTATACTATCCAGCTCCTATGTAATCGAGCAGCCCTAAAGCTTTATGTGAAACAATAACCTCTACTTATTCATATTATAAGTAGAATTAATTACAATTTTTATGCATAAAACACCTATAATTCAATTTACTTTCATTTTTGATGAAAAGGTACGTTTCAGTTAAATTTCTGCTTCTTCCACTAGGGGGTGCTGCTGGCTAAAATCCCAAGCCTTAAAACAGGTAATAAAATACATAATCAATAACAGTGCAACTAATGGCCATAAATTAAAGTTCATCGAAAGCAGAAAACAGCTCATTACACTATTACTGGAATATATTATGGAGGCGTTTTAAAGCTTTGTGGCAAGAGAACAAGTTGGAGATAACATCCAATGACATGTAAGCAGTATTTAACTGGAGAGAATAAGCAGCTCGTTAGGAGAGAACAAGGCAAACAAGATGAGTGAGATATATAAAAAAGAATCAATGCAATCCTAGATGCTGTTGGTTTGACTAAAGCAGACTACTGGCACAACAGTTACTTTTTCCGGAGCAGAAGATTCCTCAGCTTCCCTAGAGACGTTAACCAGGCCGTACCTGACGCTCAACCGTCTTGGGATCCATGTCAGGTACCAGGCGGATGGAGAACTTTCCGGTGACCTTGCGCGGGATGACGGTCTTGGCCCCACTTTCGGAAAACGCCCCCTCGATGCCATGAAGGGAGAGGGAGGGGAATCTCCAGCGGTGCATCAGGATTTGTTCCTGCGGATACAGGGAATCCCAAGCCCTTACCAAGCTTCTTCTGTATCCTCTCCTCAGTCTCCGCAAGACCCCGCGTTTTGTTTCCGCCCTCAGTAAACACACCCAGACACGCAAACCAAAAAAAAATAAATCAGACGGTCCCAATTGTTAGCTTTTCCTCAACCCGACGCAGGCAGATGTGCGGACAGCACCTTGGTATCATGCAGCAGCTTGCAGCACCCCACATCCTGGCAGTACTCCTCCAAGTCGAAGTCTATCTTCTCATACAGCTTCCTCTCCTCCTCGGTCAGCTGGGCGACGCTGTCGTACATTCCCGGCACCAAGATTTTACCCTTATTATCCAGAAGGCAACCTGCAGGACGCGATGAAGACAAGGAGCACGACTCAAGGTTCCAAAAATCAGATAAACCGAACAAAACAAAGCATCAGAGAGCAGGAGGACATCCGCGAAGCCAGTTCCCAGCCACAAAAAAAGGAACCAGACCCCTTAGAAAGCGAGTTGAGAACACTCACCCATTAGTGCGATGAGGTCAGACATGGCCTCGTGGACGGAGCCCCCAAAAACCCCGGAATGGAGGTCCTTATCGCAGCACTCCACCTGCGCCGAGAAACGACAAGATCAGACGGTTCCTAAGGACGTGAAAGAACCTCCACACAAGCCTCCAGGAAGATGGGGGCACCGCGAGGCCTCCTACCTCTATGAAGAAGTAACAGATTCCCCTGAGCCCGTAAGTGATGCAGGGCTTCTTCTTGCCCAGCCAGTAGTTATCAGAGATGCACACGTAGTCCACATCCTTGAAGAAGGAATCCTTCCGGGAAAACACCAACTCGTCCAGGCCCTCTGAGCCCGACTCCTCCATTCCCTCGAAGCAGAATTTGATGTTGATTGGCAGCTCCTGTTGGCGAGGGGGGGGGGGGGGGGCAGTATAGAACAGGGACATTTAAAATGATGAAAACCAAAAAAAAAAATAAAAAATCAATGCTGACCTGGAATAGATTAACCATTTGGGCACAAGAGACTGTGTGGTTCTGCTGTGTTTAAGGGTACCGAGAAATGGACTTTTAAACATCACTGTTGCCGTTTTATCAGGTTGTAAACACAGGCCCTTGAAGCTGACCTGTGGACTGAGCGTGACTTAACCAACGCCTCGTCCACACAACCCTGTCTTAGACATCAAGCAGAGCTCAATGTAGGACACACACACACAGAGTGCATCTCTTCAGATCTTTGTGGGGACCGTCCATTCATTTCCATGGGCATAACCCTAAACCCATCTATGATTTTTTAGTTTTTAGGTTGCAATCACAGATTTTTGTAAAATTGAGTTTCCCCTTGTGCAGACCAAAAAAATCTCCCCACATGGTCAAAATCACTTGTTTTTATTACTGGGGGGCGGGGCATTTGGCCCCCACCAGGGTTATTACAGTTCTGAAATTTGCATTAGTTTTTGTTTTTATTTAGTTTTCTGTTTTATTTTTCAGTTTTAGTTTAGTTTCAGTTTCTTTTAAGAATGTACAAATAGTTTTAATTTTGTTTTTAATTCATGAACATTTCAAGTTTTGGTTCAGTTTTCATTTACTTTCAGTATTAATTTTACCTTTCAGTACCATGTTTTGATACCATACTGGAAGTGACTCACATGCCTTGCACATGAAACCACTAAGGACAAAGTGTGAAGTATTTTGGTGAGGAATCATTCCTAGAAATATTAAAGTAAAAAAACCATACAATTATAGTAAAAGGCGTTCAGAGAAATCCTGAAACAAAGTTTAATACACCGATTTCAAAACACTCACAATCAATAACTTTACTTAAAATTGAATGTGTGAAAGATTGTACCAATAATTTGCAATGCCACCAGCCCTGTTTTAACCTTGACAGTAGGTATTGGGATAACATTAAGGTAGGCCTACTAAAATTACAGTTAAATATAACATAAAAAATATTTTGTTCACTTCTAGTTTCAGTTTTAGTAGCTATAATAACCCCACAACATAATATATACACATTGCACATTATCAGTAATAACCATTATTACTGAATGATCATACTTCAGTACTAATAATACTTTTACTACTGAAAAAACAAAACAGGACAGGAACAGCTGCTGCCCAATGTCTCCGAGTTGTCCTTAAGCCTTATACAGCTCACTGCTCGTCAAGCTTGTTCATGTAGACTTGTAAAGTGTTACGCTGACAGGAAAGTTTACATTGCTGACTATTATTCAAACTCAGTGATTACTCAATTAATGGTCAGGCGGTAATGACTCATTCCCTTAACTGTGACTCCCAAATGAAAATAGACCAGAACTTGGGACATGTTATCAAATACCACAAGTAGCTACAAATTAAACTCCAGAAGGCCTTAAATCATTCTTTGGGTGAATACCCTGATACCTAAAGGTCAAATCTCCTGGCTTAGTGATTTAACGCCTGCAAGTCTGGGCCCGTTCCCGGAACTGAGCTGTGGATTGCCTTCCCAGACGTTAAACGAGACATTCGAAAACCACATAAAACAGTACCTGTTGGATCTTCTGATAGGCCTCGATGCAGTTAAACCAGGCTAGAACTGGGCCCTTATCATCGGTGGAACCTCGTCCATACAGCTTCCCTGGAAAGCACAATGTCAAGGAGGCAATGTGAGAAAGGGCAGCTAGGGAAGCCAGTCAGACACGTCGAAATCCAATGCTATTCCCATATTTCCTCACAAAGCCGGTGGGTTTTCCTGCCAAATTTTTCAACAATATTACCAAGACAACCAGGATTTTAATTCTTGCAGCAAAAACACGCCCTAGGTTCTGCACAAATGGTTTAAGTGCCTGAAATTCTCCAGGTACCCACAAAGGACTTCACAAGCATTACATAAGAGATCGATGGTCAATTCAGTTTTGTAAAGGAGTCTATCTACGTGAACCTGAACTCTGAACATAAGTGGATTCTTCATTCATTAATGAACCAGAAATACCTGATGCTGATTTTCAAAACAGTGGAAACCTGCAACACAAGTACCAACAGGATGAGAAAATCTGAAAATGAAAGTGTTCCCACCATCTTTCTCCACGAGAGTGAAGGGCTCCGTGTCCCAACCGTCGTCGATGTTGGCTGGCTGCACATCCAGGTGACCATAGATACACACGGTTTTCTTCTTTGGGTCAGAGCCCAGCTGGCCCAAAATGATGGGAGGTAAAGGGATTTCTTCTCCGCTGTGCAGCTGAGGTGGAGAGACGCCGAAATGAACTCCCTGACATTTCTGAAGTTACTAAAGGACTCACACCAGGTTCTGTCTGTGTGGAAACGGGAAGCCCTTCTCAAGCGGCCGGACACCTTTGCTCCCGTTGGTACACCACCGGTTACGTAAAAGGGTCACAAGATCACTCCTCAAAACCAGAAGAGGCAATAAATCTTAATGACCTGATAATATTCAGCTGTAACTCCTTGGGCAGACTCCATCAGGTGAACATGAGCTTATTTATTAGAGCAGGGATCTCCAACTCCGGTCCTGGAGAGATACCGTCCAGTAGGTTTTCTATCCTACCCGGCTTCTGATGAGCCACACCTGTTCTCAGGTAAATACCAGGAACAGGTACGGCTCATCAGAAGCCAAGTAGGATAGAAAACCTACTGGATAGTAGCTCTCCAGGACCGGAGTTGGAGACCCCTGTATTAGAGACTTAGACAACTTGATGATTTCTCATGTTGAACACAGTAAAAGTGGTTAAATGGTAAATGGACTGCATTTATATAGCGCTTTTCTACTCCTACGAGTACTCAAAGTGCTTTACAATACATGCCTCACATTCACCATCCACACTCACATTCACACACCAGTGGTGAAGGCTGCCATGCAAGGCGCCAACCAGCTCACCGGGAGTAATTTGGGGTTCAGTGTCTTGCTCAAGGACACTTGGATGGGGTCAGGAGGACCCGGGGCTCGAACCTGCAACCCTCTGGTTAAGGTACATGTTTATGTTTAGCTTATGTTTAGAAGTAATTCATTCCATTGTTCGCCCCATGACCTGTTTACAGGCGTCACTCAGTGCTTGGAGCCCGAATCGCTTGGAGCTCCAACCTCACCTTCTGCTTTCCGAGGTCGACCAGCTCGACTGAGCCTCCAAGCCTCTCGATGTCCTTAGCCGCAATCTTCATCATCTTCTTGATCTCGCCCCGCTTCTCTGGCCAGGCTGACACGCTCTGCACCGACACCCATTCTGCCAGTCTCTGGAAGGGGATCATAGAATGTTTTTCCCACAAGGTTTCAGAGAGCTGTCTTTTCTCCAGAAATTACCATTATTCCAAATGCATAATACAGAGTGAAAAAAAAAATGCTACATCTAGTCGACACCTGAATTTTGTTCAAAAGACCGATTTAAATATGCTACACCTTCCTCTTTCACAGCTGCTATTATCAGGAGATTAGAGAATGTGCAAATCGGCACTTTTTACAATAAAAAAGTTTCTATTCCCGTTTTAAGAGTGAACCAGCACTGAAAGAATGTGTCACTGTCGAATCACAAGACGTGACAAGGATGTGAACTCCTAAGCATAAATTTTAAGAAGCATTAAATCACCTCAAAGCAAATGAATTCGATTGGTGGCCACAGGATTTAACATCAATATCTTTAACATCATTTACGTTATCTAAAATGGTCAGTACAGATTTGTCTGACACAGAGCATGGCTTAAACATGACCAAGCGTCTGAATTTCCCACCTGAATGTACTCCTCCTGGTGTTCATCCACGTACTTAAACAGCGCTGGGAGACAGGACATCTTGACTCTAAGCCGGGACCCTAAATCCTGCAGATCAAAGAAGGTAAACCTTTGTACTGCTGAGAAAACGAAACCTTTAACACGGATTATAAAGGCTGACTCCACCCATCGTGCTGACACCGGCAAAACCGAAAGGAGAATGGGAACCAAATCAACTACCAGTAACTTTTACCAAAGGTCACAGCGTCCAGTTAGATAGTAACTGCTACCAAATATCACAGCCAGATTGTTTCCAAGTCTGATGTAACAAACCGCAACACTTAATCACCTTACCGTGCACACATGTAAATGGTGCAACAACGCGACGCTGCCAAGGAACCAGAAACCAGGTTTCATGTATAAACATATTTAAGACCTGCTAATATGCAGCGCATATGTCAATTCGAGCATGCAAATTCCCCTTTTCTTCCGTTTTCTTGCAAACACATAGCGATTCTTCACCTTGTGATAGGGCGATGATGCGTCGGTACATGACGCTCATAATATACGGTGGGATTAAATCGGGAGGAACCGAAATCGAATTAAAAGCGAATGCGAACAAAACTATTAATATAGTGACTAATACTTTACTGTACATATTGGTGGTACATAGCTTAGCGGAATTAGCCAGTTACCTAGAAGACTTTTGAAGGCACTTGTTACTGTTCAAAAAAACGATGCTCTGGAGCATCAGAAGGACTAAAGTCCTAGCTATACAGACATCAGCGACCAGCACAGCAAAGACGAGAGCCCCGATAACACTATAATAAGCACCGGTTAACCGGCTGTAGCAGCATCTAGCATAGCGTAACCACACGCTGAAACCGGTGACGCAATTAGGAAGTTCCGGTCGCTAAGGGGTGTTCCAATCTTCCACGGCGAGTGAACTTGCAAGTCAATTGTGCTACACAAGGGTAGAACCACAGTTAAGTGATACTGAAGCAATTTGGGTCATATTTGTATGTGCGAACTGTAAATTCTATGGTTAAATATTAAAAATTGTGGGATGTATTTAGGACACAGCTTGAGTCTTTGTTGAGATTAAAACAGTAAAACAATTTTAGTAGGCCTACCTTAATGTATATGAATTTAACTGCGTGTATTGATGACGTTATATTAATTTAATCATTACCACATTGTGATACATTTTAGCGTGTTGGTTGACAAAAGGTTATTAACGTGATGAGGCTGTTATCGCATATTTTCACAGCATTCTACTACCCACAAGAACAGTTTGATACTGTCACAGTGTACAAGAGCTGGAGGTGTGGCTCTAACACAGTGGTTCTCAACCTTTTTTGCACCGCGACCCAATTTTGATGTGAATCAATGCCAATCGCACAAATCTGATTGGATGTGCCAGTGAATTTTAAATTAAGCATCTGTGGTTTGGCTCCTTTATTGGTTGAGTATATTCACAAGTTTTACGGTAAGCATTTGTAGACCCAAGACCAGTTTATATAGGTTCATTCTAGGACTGGGGTTGAGAAATCTGATCGTTGATCAAGGAAGTAGCTTGGTGGTTCTAAAATGCTTATATTTCCAACTCCGCCTCCTAGTCTTGCCGCCACCCAAATTAGGGTCGCAACCCATGGGTTGAGAATCGCTGCTTTAACATACCCAGTGTCTGGATGGTGCATCAGTTGGCGCATTCCGATGGTTTTGTGCCTTTTATAAACCAGTAGCGATTGTAACTTTGCAGAATCACGTTTGAATCTGACTGTTATTTAAGCTGGCTGTTTTCTTTACTATACACAGATGACGTCAGTTCGGTTTTACGGCGTAAGCACGTAAGCAGCGACGCAGCGATGGATACAGCAGCGTGAGCACGTGAGAATGCTGGCTGGTATCAGGTGCACGCGCTCATTGCATGGCCACGTGGGCGCTATTTTACCCGCTTCAGCAAGCCGTCGTTGTGCGGTATACGACGTTTTACTGCTAGCTTTTAAACTACCGCGGTCTGTGTGTTCATGGCTTGGAGAAGAATGTCAAATTTAGTGTTGTTACTGTTGAGTTCGGTTTGCATTGAACTGACTAAAGCACAGCGATTAGAACGAATGCACGGATACCAAAGTAGTTTCACTGGTGAATTGCTGGATGAACCTGATGTGGCCTTTTATCCGTATTCTGATAACGATTATGACTACCCTGAAAGTAAAATCACAACACATCTACGAGATTTACATAATGCTTCTTCTACGGTCGAGTACTTTTCAGACCGTGACGGTGATCTGGAGTTGGGAAACGTAGCAGGACCTGCTCTTATTAAAGAAATTTATAAGTTTCCTTTGCCAAAGAAATCATCTGAAGGATTTGCAGTCTTCTGCTCTGACGAGAAAATGACTGTGAGGCTGCCTTCTGGGCCAAAGGAAAAAATCAAAGTTCAGGGTAAGGTGTGCTGTTCCCGGTTTTTTGGATAAAGAAACCGCCAAACTATATTCTCTGCCCCAGTAGGTAAATGCGTTTTTTCTTTTAAGGATCTGAAGGGCTTATACCTGTAGTAGCGCTCGCTGGGTCTTGTGGGTATTCTATGAAAGAGGGTCTGGATCATAATACCCTGAGCATCTCCTTTACGGGCTGTCATGTCACTCTTAAGGTAAACTGCCTGTGCCGTTTTAAGTGTCTCCTGAAATGTTCGTGCAGCTTCAACCTTCTCATTGGAAATCTCTTTTAGAAAAGACTGTACACTGTGAAGCTGGTTTATTCGACCTTTGATGGACAAAATGGTGACATTGATGCATCCTGTACTGATGGACTGCCTTCCTCCGAACCTCCTTTGGCACCGCTGAAGAGGCCGCAGGCAGATGAACCTTTGCAAAAGGATATGGCTAGATCGGGGCCGTTTGTTTCAGTGTGCCGTAGCACTAGTGCTCCTGTTACACAAGTACAGTTCACTACACCCCAGCGGCTGCCTTGGGGTGGAAAACCCAATTTCGATGTTAAAATACCTCCTGCTCCCATTGTGAATAACGTACCCAGTATCTTGAATAACGTACCCAGTAAAAATGTACCAAAAGTGGGTATGTAAATTTTAACGTTGCATTCCAATGCCTTCTAACGATCTATAAATGCTGTCTAAATTCTGGGTTTGTCTTGCAAGGCTGCAAGATCCCTCAGAGTCATCGTTTACGTTGTGGTCCCTCTGGGATTTCTGCATCTCTGTGCTTGGCTAAAGGCTGCTGCGTAGATCCTAAAACGTCCTCTTGTTTCTATCCAATGGATGGTAAGCATTCCAAAATGGAGACAAACTTGTGAAGCTGAAATGTCTCTTGAATTGAACGCACTGTTGCCTCTTCTGTTCTTCAGCATGCACGGCAGACAAGAACTTTGTGGTTGCTGTTGGCCGTGCTGAAAAGCCATATCCCATGGATCCCTCCAACTTGGTGGTAGCGGGAAAGGACCGATGCGCTCCAGTTATTCGGTCCCGTGACTTTGCGGTCTTCAAGTTCTCAGTGACTGAGTGTGGGACTCGTTCTTATGTAAGTAGATGAATTAAAATTGACTAGATTTGAAAAGAGTGGGTCAGAGCATCAGATTGGTTGGTCCCACCTCATCTACAATCTGATTGGTTCAGAGATTACCACTTTTTCTGCTCAGAACATTTTCAGTACAACTCCCACAAAAATATGTGCGATTCCCTCCTATAAACTACTTCACACACTGCCTGACCTTTGACCGGCTTCATGCCTTATTGCTGGAATGTCAACGTTCTCCTTTCTCCAGACGCTGGGGGATACAGTGGTGTACATGGCAGAAATACAGTCGAACATTAAAGTGTACAATCTCAAATTCGGCGCCATCACACGGGATCCTTATTTTAGGTCAGTGGTGATTACTTGAGAAGCCTGTGGGTTGTTCTGAAATGGCTACATAGACAGCTTCCAAATGTGATAGTGAGTCACATTTTTGGATGATGGTAATTTTAAATTTTTTTTATTTTTTCCTCCCCTCTTGGGTTTGTTCCTACAGGTTATTGGTAGAATGTCGCTATTCAAAGAGTGGTGCTTTGGGCATGCCTTTCTTCATTACCTCTGGATATGTGGTTAAAAGTCCGAGTTGGCCCTTGACTGTGACATCTAGTGGATTGTATAATGTACAATTGAAGATTGCAGCAGGTAGGTCTTTCTCCTCAGGTGGCATTTAGAGGTCCAGCACTCCGTGAGGCTAACATGGCTGTCTTTCAGATCGCACGTTCACAAAGTTCTACTCTCGAGATCATCTGCCCCTCAAACTTCTGCTTGGAAAGTCTGTGTTTTTGGAGTTGCACCTGAGTACCAGCGATGGCTCTGCAGTGATCTTGGTGCACTACTGTGTTGCCTATCCACGCTCTGCAACAAATGCTTTGGTCCTAATACATGAAGGGTATGTGTGTGCGTGTCCATTCCCTGTGTTAATCTATAACAGGGTTCTTCAACTCTGGACCTCGATTCCAAATCCAGGCCGTGTTTTCAGTTCTCCCAGGTAGTTGTTTAATAATTACTGATTCTGATTGGTCAGAGGCTTCACACCTGACTGACAGGTAAAGGAAGGCTGGAAAACCAACAGTGCTTGGACCTCGAGGACCGTGAGTTGAATAACCCTGATCTACACCTTCAATTCCCAAGGTGTCCCAATAAACTGGATGGCTCAGCCTCCATCCTTTATGGCAAAGGCCTGCCTCAGTCCAAACAGCGGCGTCGCTTTGAGATCAGAACTTTTCAGTTCTTAGATCTGAAATCCAAGAAGTTCCTAGATGAAGAGGTGAGAGGACCATACCTGAATTGTCTGCATGCACAGACCCTTAAACTGCACGACAGTGTATCAGTCTGGTTTGTCCCTCCCAGATGTACTTCATGTGCCACACTGAAGTGTGCTTACCCTCTGAGAGATCTTGTGACGAACGTTGCTTTGGTGAAGGTAAATGTATTCCTCCAATTTCATTTGCTTTCCAATGTCCAATAGCAAAGCTTAAGTTCATACTTTTTTTTTTTTTTTTTTTTTTCTCCCCCCCAGCATAAACCGTGGACCGGAGAGAGATTCCGAATTCACCTGTGTACTTTGTCATGTTTGGTTATTTTGAAGTGTTAATAAACTTTTTACCTCTGGTTAATTGGTGTATGATTGTTGATGGATTCTACGGATTAACAGGCCCATATGTGAACAACCAAACCATCATATCACTTAATTCTTTGCTGACTGTTTTGGGAGCTGAGATCTGGTACATAAGCCTCCATTTAGGATGTCTTTGCCAGAGACACCTTTAATGACCTTGATTACTGTTTGCCCTACATCTACACTAGTATTCCCTTTAAATACTTTGGGTTACATCGTCACATGCTTTCACTGTACTAGTTATCATTGGTAGGATACCAGTAGCTAAAGTACCAAACCAGATGGGGTTCTTTAGGGTGGGACTTGATGTGGTCGGTCACTAATGCAAATAGCCTGCCTTTGCAATGCAGTACAAACGCTAGAAACTACTGATTTAACTCAGCTTTAAAAAAAAAAATAGTAATGGATGTGTGGGCAAATGAAAAGGATTTAAGGTTTTAATTGGTCTGATTGGAAGAGAATGTTTGGTAAATAGGATGGATCTTTGTCATTGTTTTTAAAACAACGAAACGCCACTTAGCAATGAGGATTCTCAGCATAGAAAATGACAAATGCAGACAAATATGAAGACATGAATGTAACACAGTGAGATAGTATGTACTGGTGAAAAATAAGTGACTGGAAGTAATGAACTTCCAGTTCTTGGTGTGGGGGGTTTACATCTGTCGGAGGGAGGGGGAGGAGAGAATATGCAGTTTCTAAATGGGTTAGATTTGGTCCTAAATATTCTGTATATATCCATGTGAATCTGCAGGGTGGTTGCTCTGAGGCTAGGAATCTGTGCTGGCAATCAGAAGGTTGCCGGATTGAATCCCATATATAACAGTGGAGTGGAGTCCTTGAGCACGGCCTTTAACCTGCAATTGCTTAATCCTGAGTATGTCAATCTACATCCTGCCCAGCAAGGAGGTCCTCCAACTTCCAGGAGAAATATGCAGGTTGGTGGTAGAGTTGGCACTGGGAAAAAACACTTCCATCAATTAAAACTAGTGTAGTGCTGAGATATCACCTGCTGCACTTGAGTTTCCATCCCTGAAGTGGTTTGTCCTTTGCTGGGTGTGGCATTTTTGACATGTAAAGTAAAAATTGAATTTTAGATTTCGTAGGAGAAACTGAACGTGATGTTGCTATTATTTCTGGTCTCGGAATAAAAGCCCGCTCCACAGGTTACGGTAGGAACCAAAATGGCAAGGGGTGTAGAGTGCTACACGGAACAGGGGCGACAGCGCACCGGCTCGTCACGTGTGTCTGCGTGCTTACGGCGTGTTTAGCTGACAGCGCGGGGAAGCGGCGTGGTGCGTCGTGGTTTTACCCTGGAACCGGTTACTTTACTGTGAGGTTCGTGCTGTCTTAATTAACCGTAACTGATCGAAGTCTTTTATTTGTCCTTTTCTCCCGCCTGATCATTTGTAAGATACATTTTTAGGTTTGTGAAATCGTAGCTGTATAATGATGTTATTTGTGCATACACTGGGAAATTGATATTTGTGTGGTTAAATGTTTGGGTTTTCTAATCATATTCTAAGCATTCAATTTTCATTATGAGTAACCATATATCTAGAATCGATTGTAGAAAGACTTTGTAATTAGCTGACATGCATTTAACAACTAATCGTCGTGTTTTATTTTCCCAACTAATGACAAGTTGGTGAGGAGGTGCAGGCATATTTAGGTAACCTACTCGAAACTCGAAATCACCAATGGATGAGACGATTAGCAACGGTACTGCCAAGAATCCAGATGTCAGCAGTGACAGGGGTGCGGCAGCTATCAAAACACAGTAAGTTGAGGATTAAATCAAAATTTACAAACGAATTGGATGTTTATGTGTACGTATGTCCTGTGTCTGCCTTGTGCTCGTTCTTGTTTGCACTAAGTGACTTTCCTTGTAGATATCATACAACCAAAGAAAAATTCCATGAGTTTATTGACTCAGGATGGCAGAGGGAAAGCGCTGGTAAGGGAAATGAAGAAACTGTCCCCAAAGGAGAGAGCCCAGAGGACTCTCTGGACCAGACTTGTGAACCACCAGAGAAAAAAGTAAAAGTGGAGGGACCGGCAGAAGACTGCAAGGGAAAACAAGACAAAAAGAGAGCCAGGGGGCAGTTTAAATCCAGGCCGCACATGAAACCACACAGTTATGATGACATGCGGCTGTGTCCCTCCATAATTCAGGTATTTGAAAGTATATCTGCTACAAAAACATACTTTCGCCAGTTGTGTTCAAGCATTGCTAAAGCTGTTTTTGCTCATTCAGGAGCGAACCACCAGCTGCTTTTTTGGAGAGAGATGCAGATTCTTCCATGATGTAGCTGAGTACATGTCTCTGAAGCCCGCCGATGTCGGAGAGCACTGTCACCTCTTCAGCACCTTCGGAAAGTGCCCCTACGGTGTGACCTGCAGGTACTCCAAGGCCCATGTGGACGGCTCCTTCAAGAACCTGGTAAACGAGGAGCTGCTGACAAAGACCGAGGGGAGACCTACTGTGAAGAACAGTCTGGACAAAGGCCTTCAGAAGCGTCTACGAAAGAGGCAGGTGCCTTTCGGTGCCTCGGAGGTGTACCTGAGGACGATCGGCAAAGGTGCCGATCAAGGAGGATGTAAGAAGAACCAGGCTGACAACCAGGCAGAGACATGCTCCAATGGGGAGGCCCCTACAGCTGGGGGGGCGGCTCCGAACCGCACTATGGCAGGGGCTGCCCCAGCAGACACCGTAGGGTCTACGGCAACCGGAGTGATACGGGCGGGAGCCGAAGGTCTGGGTGCTGGTGGAGCGGACTGTGAGGAAACTACTTCCTGCAGGGAACTTGCAGATGTGAATTCCTCTGAGATGTCGCCAGATAGCTCAGGGCAGAATGCTCCCGTCAAGACTACTGGTCCTCTGACGGATGCTGATGTCATAAAACTGCGTCCCTGTGAGAAGAAGCAGGTAGGTCTCACCCAATCTTCGGTCTTTGATTGGCAACCTCAGGCCTATTCTTTTGGCTAGTCGCACTGCATAACAACTCCGTATCCTGTCGAACTTAAATCTGCCTTTTTTTTTCTAATGGAAGAAGTACAGTGGTATTCTTTTGTGGCACAATCAGTCATAATAGAACAATGTAACGTAATTTCTTCCTTCTCTGATGCAGAAATGTCATTGTGATTAATGATTAGATAAAGACTGGCAGTAAAAATATCAGCATCACTTGAGAGAAGCTGATATTGAGCATTTAGACAGCTGGGCAATCCTCTGAAGGATTGTTATCCAAGTGCTCGGTGCATTGAAACTTCGTTTTAATAATGGACTGCAAAGATTAGCAGCTCTGCAGCAGTAATGCAGTTTGCAGCATAGGCTCCCCAGGGACGCAAACCTGCACAGTGCTGGTAATCCAAAGATGTCAGATCTCCTAACTCAGGGGTGGACAATCTTATCCAGAAAGGGCCGGTGTGTATGCAAGTTTTTGAGATAACCTTTAGGTCAGCTGTTCAAACCCAGGTGTGAGGACTCTTCAGTCAATCAGTCCTCTTATTAGTAATATAATTAGGGAGCTGCAGTGAAAACCCGCATATGCTTCCTGGGTAAGAATGCCCACTGCTGTCCTAACTGCATGTTTTTGGACTGTGGGTGGAAACCCACGCAAACATGGGGAGAACATGTGAGCTCTGCACACACAGGGGGGGCCCTGGCGGGGGGGGGGCCCTGGCGGGGGGGGGGCCTCAGCACGCCCACTGAACCACTGTGCTGCTCCTAGCGTATCACAGTTACTTTGCATGACATTTAATTTTGTTGTGTTTTATTTATTTTCTCGGGGATTTGTTTGAGTAAGCCACTTCAATAAAAGATTTGCAAAAGTGAGTAATTTATTTACTCTGAACGCGATCCTCCAAAGTGAACCTCGTGGTCTGTCATTGTCTCAGCTTTGCCGTGTCCCTGCTGCAACAGGAAACTTCACAAAGCAAACTCTGCAGGACCTCCTGTGTGGCTCTGTTTGTTAAGGCGCTTCGCCTGAGGACAGACTGAGCCCGTCGGCTCAGATCACAGCTGGATCGCGGGCTTTGTTACTCTCCCGACTGATCGGGAACCTTGTGGTGATGGAGCTAATTAGCATTGTTGTACTGCAGGGGAGGGAATAGTCAGCAAGGGCATCTCTGCTTCTTGCTCAGCTTCTTGCTCAGCTTCTTGCTCAGCTTCTCGCTCAGCTTCTCGCTCAGCTTCTCGCTCAGCTTCTCGCTGCTTAATCGACTTGCCAGGGTGCCTGAGATCCATTGGCTGCCTGTGGAAGCAGTTCTTGGTGTTTCATCTCTGCTGCAGTGTAGGATTTGCAGAGAAGAGGAGATGTCTGGCCCTTCTTAGTAGGCAGAGAAGGCTGAATCAGAAGGGTAGCTTAAAAAAACCCCAGAAAAAATAGCAATTGGTCTGCCTGTGTATTTGTCATTTGATTGTCTTGGATTATTATTAGATTATATGAAATGTTCTAAAACTATAGTTTTGGTTAAAATTTATTTTAAACATTTCTTTTGACCTATGGAGGTGACGGTTAACTTTCTGTTTTTATTTTTTAAGGTGGATTTCAGAAATAAGCTGTATCTGGCCCCCTTAACCACAGTGAGTAAATGGAAGCTCCCGTTAGAGTGTGTTTCGGTGCCGTGTGAGGGAGTGCGCTCCCATGCCTGTTCTCTCCCTTCCTCCCTCAGTGCGGGAACCTCCCCTTCCGCCGCGTGTGCAAGCGCTTCGGAGCTGACGTCACGTGCGGTGAAATGGCCATGTGCACCAATCTGCTGCAGGGCCAGTCGTCGGAGTGGGCACTCCTCAAGCGGCACGAGAGCGAAGACATTTTTGGCGTGCAGGTCAGGGGAGTGCCCGGGGCATACCAGTTTGATATGCATACTGGTATTTTATTCGTATAAGGGTTCCTCCTCATTTGGCGTTTAAATGGTCTTCATGCTGGTGACTATGATGTCTGTCAAAGTGTCAGCTTAGCCATTTTATAACCTCTCCTAAAGTCACCCCCGTGTTTGCAGTGACCATCCAATACACCCAGTGCATTTTTTGACCACAAGGACACATTGTATGGCCAAATAAATACCTGACTGACTTTTTGAGCTATTTACTGGAATGGCTGAGGTGCCCCTGAGGAGAGGTTTGGGAACTGAAGCACTGTTCATCTAGCCATCCAGCAAGATGTCAGTAGCTTTTTGGAGAACAGAAGAAATTCCTGTTAGTTTTTGTTTTGCTGTTAATTTGCATATGTTATAACATTAAATAGCTTTTTATTCTGAGCAGATATATACTTACTGCCAAGGTGAAAATCTTTAATGTTTCCTTTGTCTGCATTAGCCACTTGCACAGTTCTGTATATTTTTCTCGTTTTGGTCTCAGCTTGAAGGCTGCTTTCCCGATACCATGACCAAGTGTGCAGAGCTGCTGAACAGCAACATTGAAGTGGACTTTGTTGACATAAACTCCGGCTGTCCCATTGACCTGGTCTACAAGAAGGTAGAGTCCCCTCTAAATGGATGAGGTCGCCTTTTTACAATTTGTGAACAAACCGACGTTGTCGAAGCTTATTTTTTTTAAAAGTGTAAGTGTATTGAATGGTTTTTGGCATATTGTTGATCTGTTTTAGGGTGGCGGTTGTGGACTGATGACTCGCACTAACAAGTTTGAGAAGATAGTCAGAGGGATGAACTCTGTAAGCCATATCGCCCCCTACTGCATGTGATGTGTAATGCAGTATTACATGCAAAACTAAATATTGAGAAATTATTTTTTTATTTTTTTTTTAGTGTGAAATACTAGAACAGAGTATCACTATCATGAAAGAACACTGTAGCTCCAGTGCATTTGGGAGCTGGATCTCTGGTTCTCCGTTATGGTGTTCTCATCCCCACATTCTCTCAACAGGTTCTTGATGTCCCTTTAACCGTTAAAATCCGGACCGGCGTTCAAGACAAAGTTAACATAGCACATAAATTGATCCCGGAGTTGAAAAACTGGGGCATCTCTATGATCACAGTAAGTATCAGCTGCTCCTGGAAGCCTTGATTTGACTTGGTTGTCTTGAAGAGCTTTTGGATTTCAAACACGTCAACAAACAGTCATGAAATAAAATGGTGTCTTTTCAAGCTACATGGGAGATCACGTGAGCAGCGTTACACCAAAATGGCCGACTGGGAGTACATCGACTTCTGCTCCAAGCTAGCCAGTCCCGTCCCTCTCTTTGGTGAGTCGGAGTGCGTCTCCTGATGTTCACCCACGTTTGAGTGCGACGCTGATGGTTCACTGGTGTCCCTACAGGTAACGGAGACATTCTATCTTACGAGGATGCGATGAAGGCCCGGGAAACGGGAGTGTCTGGAATTATGTTGGGAAGGTAAAATTAACTATTGAGTGACCTCCTACAATAGAAACAGTCGTCTTGGCATGCCAGGGCTCCCTGATGCAAAGGCAGTTTGTTTTATAATCTTCTCGCATGGCAGTGAAACTCCTGTGTCCGTTTTCAGGGGCGCCCTGATCAAACCGTGGATTTTCACCGAGATTAAGGAGCAGAGGCACTGGGACATATCCTCAAATGAGCGCCTGGACATCCTGAAGGACTTCACCCACTTTGGTTTAGAGCAGTGGGGTTCCGACACCCAGGGCCTGGAGAAGACCCGCACGTTCCTTTTGGAGTGGCTGTCCTTCTTGTGCAGGTGGGGGCCAGTGTGTGGGCACTCAACTCCTCCATGAAGTAATGAATTCAGGGCATTTATATGTAGTGGAACACGTGCAACTCTGAGGAAAAAATTTATGATACTTTATTTGCCATTTGTACAAGTACATAGGGATTCTATAGTTTTCACAAATTCCATCTTGCTCTCCTTTTAAGACACACGCAGGTGAGGTTAACCTTGGGGTCAGAGCTCAGGGTCAGCCTTTTATCTGGGTCTCCTGGAGCCCAATGGTCATGCAACAGCTTTACTGTCCAGAGGATTCGAACCGGCAACCACCTGAACACAAACACAGAGGCTTAACCCCTGAGCCACGCGTGCTCTCTTTTGTGGTGTGTCTTGCACCTCTGTCTTTCTCCTGTGCAGAAACGGCACCTTTAATGGCATCCAGATTAACAATTAAGGGCAGGCAAATTCCGATCAAAGTCTATGGGAATGGAAACGCTATATTACTCTTACTGGATTTTTAACCGAGTCACTTTGTGTGGGCGGAGTGGTGGCTCTGAGGCTAGTGATCTGTGCCAGCAATCAGAAGGTTGCTGGTTCAAATCCCATGAATGCCCAGAGTCATTCTACTCTGTTGAGCCCCTTGAGCAAGGCCCTTAACCTGCTATTTCTTGGTCTTGAGTATGGCGTTAATCTACATCCAGCCCTATAAGGAGGTCCTCCAACTTACAGGGAAAACTTGGGGGCTGGTGGCAGGATTGACACTCCAATCACTGGAAGAAAACCTCATACTGGTCCATTTGGACTAGTGTGGTGTTGAGGTATCGCCTGCCACACGGCTGCACTCGGGTTCTCATCCCTGAGGTGGTTTGTCGTGTGGTAGGTGCGGCAACGCGCTGTATCAGTGCACGCTCCTTGCCTCTTTGTGTCGAGTGTGTAATAAAAATGATTAACTAATTCTAAGCCTGCAATGAAAAGCCAATTCCTAATCCTGAAACGACTTATTCGCTCTTTAATTATATAACTTCACAAAGAGGAAGTCATCCTGAGTCAGGTCACACTGCATTATATCGGAACATCTAGCAGCACCTAATGTGGACCGTGGAACAAACGTCTGGACGCGACACTCCTCGTGTTTCACTCTGATTCACCGCCGATATGTCTCACCCTTCGGCGTCAGGTTTTACTCGGATGTCTCTGGATTCATGTCCATTTTTGTAATTGAACTTTTGACTTTTTTTTTTTTTTTGACGTGTCTTTTGGAAGGTACATCCCTGTGGGGCTGTTGGAGCGCATGCCGCAGAAGATCAATGAGCGTCCTCCGTATTACGTGGGCCGCGACTACCTGGAGACCCTGATGGCCAGCCAGCACGTGGGTGACTGGGTCAAGATCAGGTGAGGCTCTGCCGGCAAATGCTGAGAACTGGTGCTATTTATTCAACAAGTTTGAAGTTCACTACCCGTAACTCATCATTTATACACATGTGTTTTATACCCACGTCATCACTTCAATATTAGTTAAAATACTCATGGCCATAGGTGGAAATGAGTGGGAGAACATTTTGACCTGGATTTGAGAAAACACTTCTTTACACAACATGTAGAGTATGGAATAGTCTTCCTGTTAGTGTAGTGCAAGCTAAAACTTCAGGTTCCTTTAAATCAGAGCTAGATTAGATTTTAACAACTTTAAGCTATTAACTGAGTTCTCCCATACATGCTTGATGGGCCGAATGGCCTCCTCTTGTTCATAAATTACTTGTTCTTATTTACTTACAGTACTGTGCAAAAGTCCAAAGAAATGTTTAAAGCTAATTATCTGGATAGTAAGTGCACATTTGCTCAGAACAAAAATCACAGTTTAACACAGTATAACATGCAAATTAAGAGTAACACAATGAAAACTGGTAATAATTTCTTCTGTTCTCCAAAAAGTTACTGATATCTTGCTGGATGGCTAGATGTAGACCGCTTCAGTTCCCAAACCTCTCCTCAGGGGCACCTCAGCCATTCCATGAATCTGTTAAATTTCACCACTAGCTCACTTATTCAATTAATTTAATTATTTTTAAAAGGTCAATGAGATATTGATTAGCTGTGTGCTAATGGTCAAGTCAAAAAATACATGGGTGTATTGGATGGTTGCTACAAATACTGGGGGTTCTGAAATGGCTAAGCTGCCACACTTTGACAGGCATAATGTCATAGTTTTACACCAACATGAGGATCATTTATACATCATTTTCTTTGGCTGCCTAAGACTTGTCCATAGTACTATATAATAATGCATATTTCATCAAAAAGATACCTTTTTTCCCCCACTACAGCGAGATGATCCTTGGACCAGTACCGCGGAATTTTAGCTTTCTGCCCAAACACAAAGCCAACGCTTATAAATAATGGATGTGGCATTTTCTACGAAGGCAACAGTGACTGAGCGGGAAATGAGACCTTGCCAACAGATGGCGGTGTTGCACCATGTGGGATCCGTACAGCAAGACCAAATATTCTGTATATCTGTCTGTGACATAACAAAAGGAATAACACTTTTGTTTTGTACATCCCAGATTTTTTTGCCCTTGGTACACGTTGTTAGCCAGCTGTGAATGACCACATTTTTGCTGGTGTTCAGGTTTTAACCGCTCTCTGCTGTGTGCCT
Organism: Paramormyrops kingsleyae; assembly: GCF_048594095.1. Taxonomy (NCBI): domain Eukaryota; kingdom Metazoa; phylum Chordata; class Actinopteri; order Osteoglossiformes; family Mormyridae; genus Paramormyrops; species Paramormyrops kingsleyae. The sequence continues at coordinate 17,647,938 of NC_132819.1, read as the reverse complement.
GTTGATTGTAAAGCATTATGAAACAGCTGTGTATGATTAAAAATTAAAATCATGATTCGTGGTTTTCTCGCAGCCTTTTTAATGAACAAAGATGCAAGTGTAGTCCTGTCTGCTATTTAAAAAAATCAATAAACTGTGCCTTTTAGTAAAGTGATTTGTCTCTGGTCACGTAGTTTGGGGGGGGGGGGGGGCTTTCTAATGTTATTTTAGTCTAAGGTTACTCTTTATGTGGATGCGCTTGCTGAATAAAACGTGATTCCATGAGTGTAAATACACAATGACATAGAAGCACAGCTTAATTAGTATAAGAGAAAGGTCTACTTATTGGAGGACTGAATCGCAAAGCACAAAAGACGGAATAGCCTACTTATCCTAAAGGGTTGTTTATATATGTTTTATGTTTAACATGGTGACGAGTTTTTACTTTGATAACATAATTTGGTGATCCCCCCTCCGCCCGTACAAAATGACAGCTAATGCAGTTTTCACCCCTTTAACAATAAAAATTGAGAAATTGAGGGCCCTCGCCAGACTGTCAAAAGAAATTACGAGCTCTTAAATTACCTTAGCCGTCACAGAACGGTGTTGCTTATGTATTTATTTGGGTTTTGAATATGTCGTGGAAAGCTAGGCGTCTTTTGCATGTCAAAGTGATTTATCAGCTGACCTGTTTTATGAATATCTGCTAAGGCGTGAAAGAAAAGCGGAAAAAGAAGCGGAAGAACCGGTAATGGAGTCTGTCCTGGGACACGTCTTCCTTCAGATTGGAGAATCAGGAAGGACACGAAAGTTTCTCAGACGAGAAAGCAATGTAGTGCGACAGCTGGAAGCTTAAAAACTGAGAATTTAAACATTTAAGATTTATGATACCCATCAGTTAAGTTTAAAACTACCTCACTTTTAAGCTTACACGTAAGCAAGTATCTTAACATAAATAAACACAGTTAACATGTTTTGAAAAGTATTTCTCATGTAATGCTTGGAGCAAATATGTACAGCCGTTTGTTAGAGTATAAAGGACAGTTACAGTATTAGTGCGCCCCTGTAATTTAAAGACAAAGGCCGATTCCGCAGCTTTGTCACGGACGGCTGCGATAGCCAATCGCTGAGTACCTTTTCACAGATTAACCAATCGGCCGGCTGTGGGGGTGGGCACAGGAGCGGAGCGTGATTTCAGCGCTTACGGGATAAAAATCAGCCCCAAAATGACAAGCGGGCTAGAGGTAGAATAAAAGAAGCCCTATTATAAATACCATACCCCCCAAAATACCGGTCCTTAAAACTTCATTTCATGTTCCGTGTTTTTAGATGTTTTCCCCGTAGTGTATGATCTATTTAGAGTTACTTCGCATCAAAAGGGGGTATGTAAGTCAATTAAACTTAACCAAATTATATTTATATGGATTCCGTAAGAGACATTTAATGTGCATGATAGCTTAACAAAAGGGCACAGGAAAGAGCGTCGAAATTAAGGTAAAAATATATACAGCATGTGCGACCTGATCCCATCATCACAGGCATCGGAAAAAATCGGGAAAATGAAAAAGTTGCGAAGAACTTTCTCTGGCAGCTTCAGGCGCATCGGTGAGTCTGGTCCATTTTCGGGACTAATGTTCCGCTTCCGATGGGCTCGGGTTCGGGGTGGCCTCTGTCTGGAGTTTTTATAAAATGTAAACCATCGCTATTGAAAAGCTGAGCCGTGAGTCCCATTTTAGTTAAAATAATAGACCTATAAAGTTATCTCTTAACACGGCATGCGATAGCATTATAAAATCTGCAAAACAAAACGAGGCGTGCAATCGCATTTCTTTTGTATATTCAAAGCATAATTTTAGAAATCGTTTTGCCGAGTAATACATAATAATAGGCCTAAGAAAAAGTTTTCTTGCTGTTAATGGCAGGCTGCTGCGCACATGCTGTTTGCGGTGTGTGTATAATAACCTATAATGTAGACGGTGTGATAATGTATATTCCGCGAGAGCGCAGATACACGCGCATGACGGGGGTGGCAGAATTCCGCAAAGCAAGTAAATCTTTGAAATTGTTGTATTTTTATATTAGTATTAAAATGTATAAGCCTGCATATAGGCTACGCAGTATATAGAGACAGAAAGGTATCGCTGCTCATCATCTTGATTCTTATTTAAAGTAAAATTACAGGCTCATTAAATTATCCTGCCATGAGGAGTAATTTCATTAAGTTAGCGATTGAACCATGTATGTGTCTACATTAGTTGCTGATGTATAGACCAGTTATGTAAGCCTGCCTTGTAAATGAGGAAAATGTAACGTGTTTAGTACGAATTGTCGTATACTGTATATTGTTAAGTGTGTGTGTTGAAATCTCCCATTCGGTCAGTTTTCATTTGCGCGTTTGACATTTAAGTAAGATTGTGCTGTTCTTTATAAGTATCATGTCATGTATTATTTAAAACAATGTATTTCATATATATAAAAATATGGTATAAATGTGTTTGGTCTTCACGTGACTTTTGCCAAATATGGTTCATTTTGTGGTGAAGTTTTCAAATAGTTACATACACGAGAGTGATTCTGTGTCCTTTCCCTTTTAAAGCATCCAAAAAAGACACTGACCACTCTTTTGATGAGGTAGGTGCACCAGTTTTTGAACATCTTTTTTTGTGTGACATAGAAAGAAGCTTTTTTCTGTCACTTACTTTCTGCCTGCCCTGTAGTAATCATCTCCGCTAAGCTTTCGCCTGGTCACATCTATCACTTAATGCTGTTGTGCGTTTTGTACGTTGTATATGCTAAAATTGTGGAAACGCCTAGCATTTTTGGCCATTACGATTTAAAAACGACCACACGAATATTGGCGGTAGTGTTAATAAACCATCACAGAATATGAAAAATATACACTGAACGATTGAATAAATAACTGAAGCAACAGCTGAATAAAATTCTGCAATCTGTAAAAATTGGAAGTAGGCCTATTTCCACAATTTTAGCCATTAGTGTACATGAGAGAGAGCAGATTTAGGCCGTACACTTTTTAAACTCTAAATGTAGTGTGTATATACACTTAGTATACTATGTGTACACATATGCTGTATTGAAGGTACATACTCTGCTTACACCATGAATTCTTGCCTCCCAAAGTTTGTGTGTTTGCTTCTATTAAACTTCGTTTGATATTTCCTTATTTTTCTGTTTATATAACAATCTGGGAAGGATGAGCCTGAGAGGAGATGGACGTTGCTTATGATTATAGTTATCAGCTGATGAAGGGTGACATGAACTCTAACAAGACACTGTGTTCGTACAGTGAGAGACGAAGGGGGTGTGAGGAACGGCTTTCTGCTTAATGGGACCGCTGGCTGGCTCTGCGAGTATACTTTGCATTACTGTGATCCGTCTAAAGGAGCATAACAAATGTAAGGTGACCCCCCCCCCCCCAGAAGTGATATATCAGCATTTAGTGTAGAGGCATGGAGACTGCCCTTCTTTCCTGATCTAAATAAATTTATAGTAATAATAATAATAATATAATAATATGTGTGTGTGTGTGTGTGTGTGTGTGTGTGCCCTGAGGTGGACTAGCATGCCATTCAGTGTGTAGGCTGTGTGATTCGTCTTTGAAAAAGTGATTATGGAAATGAATATATATGTTTAAGGTACATTTAAGCTTGCGCCCATAGCTTCAGCTTCGGGGATAGGCTCTGCACCCCGACGATCCCGCATAGGACAAGCAGGTAGAGAAAACGGATGGATGGGCACATTTAAGGATGTCTCTGAGATTTAATTTCATATAAAATGTTGACTTTCTGCAGCAGTTAAAGGAGTTGATTAAATAATGATTTATTCTGGTTTTATGAGTGGCGATGTAATTGTAGAAATTAATTGGTGCCCATTGGTAATTTTGTTTTATCATCTGATTTTAGGCAAAACATTCTGTTAGTCTCCAATTAATTTGTGAAATTTTAACAAATGTATGCTTTTACAAAAAAAAAAAAAAAAAGATATTATATTTTGTACACAGGAGACCTAATCTGAAGAGACCAATTAGAGTTAATGCTGATCACTCCACATGATGGGGCTCTCAGTTATGTACATAAAGTGACTTTTATGATAAATTGACGTTCTAGTCCGATTCAATAGATATGACTGAGTTTATTCTGAGTTCATGGGTAGACAATCTCAGGAGACAGCTGACAATGATACCTGGGCATCTGTAGTTTATGATCGGAAAGTGTGGTACATTGGTATGGCGTGTATAAACAGCTCTGATGCTGCACTGCGCCGCAACTATGCAATTTTCCGCTACCGGTGCAAAGATTGTTTCTGGAAGGTGTTTCATTGGGTGAAGAAGATTAGTTGTTTGGCTTTGACAAGCCATGTCACAGTTAAGAACAACACTTATACAGTATAAGTGCATTATAAAAACAAACAAATACATCTTAATTTCTGTCTTAAACATCATCCTTTTCAAGCTTTCGGTAACTGGTTGGTAGACTTTGTATTCGTTGTATTGAGGTTGTATGTATTTTTCAGTGTTTATTACAAATGGTGCTGGGAAGCGTGGAAGCTGCAGAGATCCCTGTCACTGCCAGTGATGACAGCTGTGCGTTTTTCAGTTTAATGGTGTGTTTCTCTCTGCACCCTCTGGGATTTTACCTCTGCAGCTACAGCCCAGCCTTTAAATCTGGTGTCGAACTCCCACATGTCAGTCTCTCTCTCTCTCTCTCTCTCTCTCTCTCTCTCTCGTCTCGTGGGGATGATTATGGGCAGTGCGTGAGTTTGCTGCTCCCAGCATCGCATGGAAGACTCACTAATGTACAGTCAACAGAGTGGAAATTGTACAGATTTCTTCCATAAGGTGATAAAATCTAAAGGAACCCTTCATGACACTGGCCAGGAAAAGTGGATAGAAGATAGATGGATGGATGGATGGATGGATGATGATGCTGATGGTCCCTGTGTGTGGCATTTGCATGGTCTGTCCATATTGCAGGGTTTTTTCCTGGCATCCCATCTGGGGTGTACCCATGCTGTGTGCCCTGCAGTGCACTGCCATCCCATCCGGGGTGTACCCGTGCTGTATGCCCTGCAGTGCACTGCCATCCCATCTGAGGTGTACCCGTGCTGTATGCCCTGCAGTGCACTGCCCTCCTATCCAGGGTCTACCCGTGCTGTGTGCCCTGTGACTGACTGCCCTCCCAACCAGGGTATCCCCTGACTCCTGCCATGAGCTTCCTGTGATGGACTTAAGGTTCACTGCAGCCCTGTACTTGATAACTATGTGTAGCTCAGAGTGCCCCTTTACCTGCAGTCTGTTTGTCTTGGCACAAAATGGATGACTCTTACCACAAAGCTGGGTCTGTGAGTCTTGATTTATTTCTTCAGTGCAGGGGTCAGATCAAAGGGGTTGGGGAAACATTAAAAAAATAAACATCCATTTGCAAAAAGCCAGTGTTCTTCCAGTAACCTGCCAACTAATCAGCTCACCAACCCAAAGACAGCAAAGCTAGCTGACAACACTGCCACAGTTCATATACAATAAATATGCTGCCCCCTCCATAATTATTGGCCCCCTTCGTAAAAGATTAACCCATCACTAATCCACACCCGTGCTGCACTCTGGGTGCGCGACAGTCCATGTGATAAACCTCTTTGGGGCCTCTCCCCACCATAACTCTCCCAGATGTGGGAAAGACAGTGAAGGTGGACTCATCAGAGAACAGTACATGTCTCACATTGTCCACAGCCCAAGATCTGTGCTGCTGGCACCATTAAAACCAATGTTTGTCTTTGGCCCAAGTGACCAAAGGTTTGGCTATAGCAGCCCGACCATAAATATTGACCCTGTGTAGCTCCTAATGAACCGATTTGGTGGAAACAGGAGCGCCGAGGTGTACATTAAATCTGTGGTGAGTTGGGCAGCTGTGGTTTTATGTTTTTTGGATACAGTCTAGGTTAGTACCCGGACGTCCCTTTCAGACAGCTTCCTGTTACACCGACAGTAACTCCTGTTGAACGTGGTCCACCCTTCGTGGTAGTATGCCGACATTACCCTGGATACTGTGGCTCACGACACACCACAATGAATTGCTGTCCTGGTTACAGATTCCACAGCGAGATATGCACCAACAATTTGTCCTCTTTTGAAGTCTTACGTGTCGCCCGTTATGTTGTGTGGATTGCAGTATTTTATGTACAGCTGTGCTACTGCTCTGCTAATTCAACCTTCACACTCTGCTGTTACTGATGGAATGTGCAATCAGTGAAGACTGGCCAGCAGGCCGTGCATATACAGGCATGAAACCTCAAACACTATTGGCCAGGTGTTTCAGTCTCATTGTCCAACCCCTGTAGGACCCTGGGTGATGGGAAGAGATTCTGTAAAGAGAAATGGCCTCTGTATTTTCCAGTCTTATAAGATGTTATAGTTCTGACAGGCTGTACAAAGTATTAGGTGCAGGGCTGCCAACAACTGCAGCACATATGGTTTTATTAAAAAGATTGTTGTTTCTTGATAAGGGATTTTTTTTCTCGGAATGAATTTACTTTATTTTCTTGTATATTTTGCCTCAACACACTCTGACCACACCCTTGACACCCTGCAATCATGCCCCCACACGATGACCACGCCCTGATATGCCATGACCACGCCCCAACACACTCTGACCACGCCCTGATATGCCCTGACACGCCCCAACACACTCTGACCACGCCCTGATATGCCATGACATGCCCCAACACACTCTGACCACACCCTGATATGCCCTGACACGCCCCAACACACTCTGACCACGCCCTGATATGCCCTGACACGTCCCAACACACTCTGACCACGCCCTGATATGCCCTGACACGCCCCAACACACTCTGACCACGCCCTGATATGCCCTGACACGCCCCAACACACTCTGACCACGCCCTGATATGCCCTGACACGCCCCAACACACTCTGACCACGCCCTGATATGCCCTGACACGCCCCAACACACTCTGACCAAGCCCTGATATGCCCTGACACGCCCCAACACACTCTGACCACGCCCTGATATGCCCTGACACGCCCCAACACACTCTGACCACGCCCTGATATGCCCTGACACGCCCCAACACACTCTGACCACGCCCTGATATGCCCTGACACGCCCCAACACACTCTGACCACGCCCTGATATGCCCTGACACACCCCAACACACTCTGACCACGCCCTGATATGCCCTGACACGCCCCAACACACTCTGACCACGCCCTGATATGCCCTGACACGCCCCAACACACTCTGACCACGCCCTGATATGCCCTGACACGCCCCAACACACTCTGACCATGCCCCAACACACTGACCACACCCATAACACCCTGCAATCATGCCCCCACACGATGACCATGCCCTGATATGCCATGACCATGCCCCAACACACTCTGACCATGCCCTGATATGCCCTGACACGCCCCAACACACTCTGACCACGCCCTGATATGCCCTGACACGCCCCAACACACTCTGACCATGCCCCAACACACTGACCACACCCATAACACCCTGCAATCATGCCCCCACACGATGACCATGCCCTGATATGCCATGACCATGCCCCAACACACTCTGACCATGCCCTGATATTCCCTGACCACGCCCCCGACATAATCTCCCGTGTTAGAATGGCAAGGATGGTGGGATATAAATCTGCATTCCGAGTACGTGCAGCCATTTCTGTGGAAAGACTAGTAGTGCATTCTGTTACATGTTATCGTCCTTGTGGCAAACATAGAAGCTTAGACATCAGTATATTTTCTTATACAGTAAATGCTATTATGAGGTCATGGTATTTTGGCCGCTTTTAACAGTTGACTGCTGCTTGAGACTGACCACAGGATTCCTTCAATATACTATTGTTAGTGGTGCTTTCAGGAGATTCAACTCGTAATCACGTGTGAAATAAATGATATCATGAATGTGATCAGGAAACGGATGTATCCAGACTTATGCATTGAGCGCTTTGGGTCAATTATTTCTCAGAATCCATGTATAAGTCTCTACAGGCTGGAGTAGTGGGCGTGTCAGAAGGTTAATGGGCATTTCAGAAGGTTAATGGGTGTGTCATCAGGAATAGTGTGTGGCAAAGTGGGTGGAACCATGCACATAATGTCCTTTGGGCTTTCTGGCAATATGGCAGAAAACGTGAACAAGCATAGGACATGACCTACGCTGTACGAACAAATATGAAATAGACGTTTCATTGTAGATATCTGTTAAGTGTTAATCATAGTTATTGCCTGACCTATATGTCTGGTCTCTTTCTGAAATAACATTTATTGACAGCATTTTCTGCCAATGGAAATAACTTTTTGAAAACCTATTGCCTTTCAAGACGCCCACCTTTCCATACTGCTCCTATTCTGTCCTGCAGAGACTCACGTCTCTTGGAATCGGGTATGTTCGGTGGCTGGTAGCAGCATTTGGAGTGTGTTTATTAAGATACAAGCTGAATATTTCACATGAATCAGATCACATGAATACCTCATCCAAGGAATTGCTGTACATGTTCGGTTAACAAAAAAAGAATTTATTTTGCTAATAAAAAAGAACGAATGAATTGTGTAGTTGTGAATTGGAGAGACAGCGCTGCCGTTATTATGTCCGGACGTCCTGTCCAGTGCATTCCTCCTGTCCCCTGTCACCGCTTACAAGGGTGGCCCTCAAATCCCTCACAGTGTGTCCCACACATCCTGCACCTGACCCCCAGACAGAAAGACAGACCACCCAGTGGCTGTGCAAATCCTCCAGCATAGTACAGATCTGCTCTGAATGGGCCCCCTTTCCCATCATCCTCTGGGTGGTCTGCAGGCCGGAACATTCAGGAGAGCAAACAAGAGGAGGGTGACGTCATCCCTGTCCCTCATTGTCCCACTTAAGTATGCGATTTTACAGGCATTTGGGAGTTACTGAAGTGTTTGTGAAGACCTGGGGTGCAAGCAAGCAAGCAATAGCAGACCATGTGAAACAGGAGGTTTGTGGTATCCCGATCCTATGAAGCTAATGTGTAGAAAGACTCATTCAATTATTGAAGTTATTTTATTGTTTCAACTGTTTCACATCTGAGGTGTTGACATCTGAGATTTTTTAGATCACTTATTCAGCAATCTACCATAAATTAATCTCGGTTGCATGAGAACTGTGGCTCATACTGTTTGTTTTCACTGTTGTCATTCCCATGGTCTTTCAGATGACTTTAAAACACTGTGGGGTTTCGCCTTGTCAGATGCCCAGCTGTCCTGAAGGTCATGTGACAGCTCCCTGATTGGCCTGCCACTTCACCATAGCATGGACCAACCAGCAAGCAATTAGTCAGGTTACAGTATAAAACCCTGCAAAGCGTGAGTGGGCATACAGGAGGAATCTCCGGGTGGCCTCTGGTTATTCTCTGGGGTACCTTTGTTCTTTTTGCGTGGTTTAAAGCAGACGCAAAGCTGATTTTTGGTATCCTTGTATAAATACAACGAGACCTAAGCTTTTTCCCAACATCTTTGTTAGGTTTATGAGCGCTCCATCCGATGTTTGAAGTAAACATATGAAATGAAGATCTGCTTCATCAGGCTTTGAATCCCAGCTTCTTATTTACCTGAGGATTAACTCAGAGCTGTAACACTGAGGGGTGTCCCCCGAGTCAGCATGGCTGAGGTTGGGGCCACTGGTAGCAGTATGCTCATAATCCCAGTCGACCCATTACAGTGGACCTGAAGGAACCAGCCAGTGATGCTGACATTCATCCTCTGACTGTGGTAATCAGGGTTGCAGGGAGCTGCTATGTCATTGTTGCCTGGACCCACCCAACTGAGAAAGGAAATTCTGGCCTCATGAATAATGAATTCTGCAAGAGCGACCATCATGCTGAGCAGGCGGAAATTCAGAGGTGTGGGGGGGTTTCTTTCATAATTTGGCGATTATGGGTTTGCTGTAGTGCCTCCCACCTGCAAGGTTGTGGGTTTGATTCCCACCCTTGCTCTGTGTGTGTGTGTGGGGGGGGGGGGGGGGGGGGTTTAGATCTTCACTCCAAGTTGTGTGGGTCTCCTCCAAGTATGGTGAGATACACAGTGTGGGTGAATTGGTGCCTCTACACTGCAGTGTGTGTGGGTGGGCACGTGCCCTGTGATGTTTTGGCAGCCATGCCAGGGTGTGCCCGCTGCTTCCTGCAGTCGCCTCCAGGCTCCCCACGCCCCCCCCCCCCCCCCCACCCGTGCTCCATCTGTTCACAAATGCATAGATGTGTGCTTAAAGTAACACTTTAATCTCTTTTCTGTCATCTGTTATCTTATATTTTAAATAGATCAATTGTATTAGAAATGATGCTCTGAATAGCTCCTTTTACGTGTTTGTTATTGCTTCTATTGTTTGTTATTCTACTGCTTTATAACAGAACTGTTTTAATACCCATACCCGATCGTGCCGAACCCTCTTCCGTAGTTTGGAAAGATGCTCTTAGCTTAAGTCGCCCCTGAGGACCTCTGGACTGTCCACTGCCAGTGCAGCCCATTCTAGGAGCAGTGATGTTGGTACAAATGCTGCCTGTAACTTCCTTGAAAACTCCACAGGCCGGTCCATCCCCCTGTGGGGTTGGTGCACGCTGCTGCCTCGCTGCTGCGCACCTCGGGCATGCAGCCAAGGCAGCCGGCATGGCGCGCGTCGCATTTCCAGCGCGTCCGTACACCTGGAGCGCACGCAGTGTCTCCCATTGAGCCCACCCGCGCGGACAGCGTGGCTGTTGCCAGTCTCGGATCCCCCCCTTCTGCCTTCCTCTTAGTATGCCCCCCCGTCCCCCCCCCCCCGTCTCACATCGCTTGGCAGAAAGATGTTTTGAGTTCATTTGCTGCTGATTGCCCAGAATGTAATCCAACGGCACTCCGGCGGCGTCTCTGTTTTCTTTCCTCCCGGCTCGTTCCCGCAGACAGTCGCCACGCTAAGGTAAGGCGAGACCTTCGCTTCGATTTCCCCCCTCCCCCCCCCCCCCCGCCCCCTGGCAGCCTCATCCTGTCAGGCGTGCGGCATGTGCTGTACTGAAGCAAACCCCACGCGTGCTGATGCTGCCTGCGCCGTCCCAGCATGCCGAGGGGACACATCGCCTGGTGGGGGGGGGGGGGGGCTGGGGAGGGTGTGTGCACGGGTCCGGGGAACAGAGGGGCAGGCGTGGCTCGGCGGGCATCAGCGTTTCAGAGGCACTCACGCTTTTTTGGGGAAAGGTGCCACTTCGCCGGCATACTCCAACACTCCGCGTCACCGCCTGCCCTCGGACACGTGCCCCGAGGGACCCCGTCATCATTGATGCCATCTGCTGGGGGCCCTCAGGTCTCACAGCCCAAATGAAACTATTTATGGTTCGGGTTTCCTTGGTACACCAAGTTTGGAAGGAGCTGAAGTGGCGGCATGATTAGGGGTAAGAGAGCCCGGTCAAACAGCCCTGTAAAAGCTGGGGGGGGGGGGCTTGGTTAGGGTGCTGGTTCCGGGTTCCGCACTCAGTGTGTCCGTGGCTGCCTGCCTTATCCCCAGCAGAGCGCAGAGCGCGATTCCTCGCCGTCTTGCAGAGGTGCTCAGAAAAAACGACGCACTTCAGCTGAGCCAGATTACTGGGGAGCGCTGGGGCAAGAGAAACTGGCATCACACACACACACACACACACACACACACACACACACACGTGCTGCACGCAGTGATGCTAACCGTCTCCGTCATTCATTCTATAAGTAACAGCAATCCGGTAATTCCCCACGTCAGCTTGCCGGGGGGGTCTCCCCATTTCACTGCTGTCATTTGCATGAGGCTTTCATGTCCTAGTCTATGAATTACTCCATGCTTTGCCATAGGAAAGGGCAGAACAGCCCCATAAAATATAGCTTCTTTTCTGCTTTATTTGTAAACATTTCTCAAGCCTGCATGTAGTTCCTGTTATCACGCCTAAGTACGAGTGCCATAGTGCTGAACTGTAGCCAGTAAGAACACAAAGTCCTGTGTTTTGATGTTAAATGTTTTATATCTATATCGGTAGGACATTCTTGTTAAAATATCCTGATTTAGAGAGCTGTTAGTGTTGAGAATTCTGCTCAAACCTGAATGTCTCCTGTTCAATGCAGTAACACAGTCAGTCTTTAATGTTTTTAATTTATATATTTGTGATATTGTGAGGCTCTTTATTCTCTGTAAATGTCTCTTCTCTTGTATAACATATTGTGCAAGTCTGTTTTATTTATAATAATGAGTCTGTAAAGTCAAATCGCTACATATTATTGCAGAACATTCGACTTACTGATTCCAGTAGTGAAGCTGGTTGAGTAAGTGAAACAGTGACCATAACCGTAATGTTACCAAGAGATCCTGTACTGAGATGTGAAATTTAATAAAGACGATGCTATAATTATCTTCAACTCTAGACATAGTAGTTGGTAGGAACAATAAAGATTAATTTATCTTGTGGCCAGACATGCGAAATTTCTCTGATGTCTCACCAGAGATGCCAAGTGTGGTAGAAAAATTATAAATCAGATAAATCATGATATGGAGATAAGATCTGGGTACTGAGCTGGAGCTGCTAATGATAATTCGGAGATTCCACAGGAATGAAGTGGACTTATTCCCATCAGGGTAGACAGCCAAGCATCATTTAAGACGAGGACTTCATGTAGGGGGAGGGGGGGGGGTTCCTTAAACCCTCACGTGACCTCCGTCCATTGTAAAGCGGTACCCAATCCCTTTTTCACTCTCGCCTTTGTTGTGCATCCAGATCTTGTTGTCTTTCGGTTGGCAATGCTGTGAAACAAAAGACGTTTGGTCCTCCTTGTGAAAAACCACGACCATGCTCCCATTCGGCGAGTGCGTGATTAATCTCGCTTATTGTGCTGCTTGTAGAACAGCAAAAAAAGACAAAAAATTTCTGTGGAGACCTGCCAATTTAGCCATTAATATTGGTCCTACTCTCACAGTAATGTCTCTGCCAAGTCTTCCCCTGTAATGACGTATTAGTCTACAGCCAAGACAGACGGCACTTAGTGCAAGCGGCCTTTTGTGTCACAGAGGATGTTATGTACTCACGTCTAATTAAAATCAGCGTTCATCTTGTGTCCATACTCTGCAGACCGATCAATTTGTCCTGACATCCCGTATTAAGCCCCAGTGCAATGATGAATGTAAAAAAACACACAGTAATTTTGCAGCTAGCTGACAGACTGAAAACTAGCCTGTTTGTTGTGAAGATGAAATTGATTCGCTTTTTGACGGCTAATAAAGGACAGACCCCTTATGATTAAGAAAAGAAACAGATTACTTTGGATTTCAAAAAAGTTTCGATAAAGTTTGTTTATTTACTCCTAGCTACCAACTCCCTTAATTCCAAATTTAGGCTTCCTGCATCTTTTATTTGTACAATAACTGTTGCAAATAACAGCACTGAATTTAAACTGACCAGTGGTAATTGAGGTTCCGATATTGTCTCATGATACATTGAATGGACAGGTGTCCTTTGTGAGGATTGATGGGGCACTTCTTGGAGAAATTTAGGCTTGAAGCGAAGAGGTTTATTGTGTAATCGTTCTAGTTATCCATTTATGGCATGTGGCATGATATAGTAGTACATCATATCTCACTTTTAGATGGCATTCCGAATATATCTGAAGTTTTCTCAGGTTAGAAAGGCAGGTCACCCCAAAACTGAAAAAGATGTTTTAGAGGGGCTTTAGTGCTGTACCCAGCATAGGTTGTTCTGCTGACAGTTGCCTAGTTTTGGAGATATCGGCCGTAGAAATCAGTTTGCAGAAGATACGAGAGCTGGTATCTTCTGTGCAGTGATACAACCGGTGTGTGTAGTTCAGTAGAAGAAAATAGTTCCTATATTAAACCGCTTACTATAAAGTCTGTGGATTATCTTGAGCAACCAGGTTATGATTTCTGGTAAGAGACATTGCTGTTGAATTTTTCGGATGTATTTTTTTTGGCGTCTTAAATCACCGCAGAAAGAATGCCATCCGCTCCCGTTATATCCCCAAAACTAGGCATCTCCCAGCAGAACAGCCTATATGGATAGATAGCACTAAAACCTCTGTAAAACTTCTTTTTTTTCATTTTTGGAGTGAACTGCCCCTTTAATCCTGGTTATTTTCTCTCATATTTAATCAGGGTCAGGTATTACCAAGCCAATCTTGATTGAAGCGGCCGTGTAAATTCAAAGCTTCTTTGACTAATCCTTGAGTGTACTTTAAGCAGCATTGATCCATGAAAGCGTGCCATTGACCCCGCTATTGTATTGTATAATATAACTTAAGTGATGTATACCTTTAAAAACAAGAGAGAAACTCCTTTTCAGGCCTCATAGGCCTGTATTGATTTCTTGTTGACATCCATTCCTCTCTCTGTTCGTTGTCCGCATGTTTGTGTACAGCTAGTCCTTTTCTCAATATTTAACTAGCTAACATTGCCAGAGGCTTCATTTAGTTCATTGCTTACTCTTGGACACAGCTCGTTGTCCTCTTGAGGATGGAGCATTATGGACTGTTTAGCTCCATCATCCTGTCGCAAGTAAGCTCACTTACATTATTGCCTCATTCATTTCTTTCTGTTGATACATTGCCAGTGTGGTAATTGTACTGTAGATCTGGTGCAACTCGGGACAAGGTTAAGACTTAAAATATAACATTGGCAAATCCATCGAAGTTTCTGTTGGTCCTTAGGGCTTGCATGGTCTCACCCACAGCATTTATGGGTTCTTTGTTATGGGGGAGAATTTGGCTATTAAGTGTGAATTGGGGGGGGATGTTCTGCACATTGTTGTTCATGGATATTTGGCACTAATTAAGGATGAGAAAGAGAGCAGAGACTCCCAAGTGCCGATGTCTGATGCCTGGTGGATTAATTACAGGGAGTGTTAGGTGTTCCCTGATCTGTGTCCTTCTGGCCACAGTGGAAGCTTCTGGAAAGCTGTGGGAATGCTGATTATGGAACATTCCATTAAACCTGGTATGCTTTTCACTTAACTTTAAAGCAGAAGGGGGCTTTTTATATATAGTGCAGATAGACTGCAGTGACACCCAGGCAAGCTGGCTTCTCAGCAGAAGGTAGAGCAATCTCAGGATCCAGTTTTCACAAAATGCCGCGTTTTATAACTGGAAAGTCATTTAGAGATGTAATGGACAGTATGAAGTCTCCTCTTGCAAAGAGGCAAGGCCATGCTCATTGAGTACATGCTCATTGAGTACATGCTCATTGAGTACATGCTCATTGAGTACATGCTCATTGAGTACAGCAGCCCTCTGAGTTTTTTGACCAGTGGAAACAAAAGTAAACTAGTCATTCATGTAAATCTCACAA
This sequence comes from Paramormyrops kingsleyae, assembly GCF_048594095.1. Taxonomy (NCBI): domain Eukaryota; kingdom Metazoa; phylum Chordata; class Actinopteri; order Osteoglossiformes; family Mormyridae; genus Paramormyrops; species Paramormyrops kingsleyae. Next base: position 17,632,612 of record NC_132819.1, on the reverse strand, counting down.
ACCAACTACATCCATTGCATTTTTGATTTATCAACCAAGTCCTTTGGTAAATCACTGCAGTGAAAGCTTGTTTATGCTGGTCACCGCAGCAAGTTTTCCTGTTGTTTTGCCATCGTTATGGTTCGCCTCTCCTTACATTGTTTTTTTTTTGTTGTTGTTTAATTTCAGTGTCGAACTTCAGGCCTCACTGGTTTTGCAGAACAGCAAAGGCGCTCTTTTCACTTTATAAAGTGTCAAGATGATGTTTTTTTTTTTCCGGACGAACCATTAACCATGCGAATTCCATCTATGTTTAGGAACAAAATAGGTCTGAAAGTCCGGAAAACTTCACCATGAGTCATTGTAGGTGGTACCAGGGATGGGATACAGCCATTTCTATGTGTTCCCTGTCAGTCACAGTTCACTTTACCTGACCTCTGTCTCTGCTGCATGGATTTTCCTTCCAAATCAGATTTTTGTATGGAATTGATACATCAGGCAGATTGATTTAAGCACGGTTTTTATTTTTGGCTGTCTCTGAATGGTCTCCATTCGTGCTTGAAAGAAGGAAAATAGAGATGAGACAAGTGGTTGATGCATAACAGGGGATCAGCTGAGTCTTTACCGTGTCCACAGTGGCAAGGTGACTGCATTTAGATACGGCGTAGAAGGGTAATTAGGATTTCAGCTCCATGACGGGGCTAGGTTTGGTTTTCACCTTGATTGAAATGTAGCTAAATATTTAATCTGTTGAGGTGGCAACGGGAGAAGCTCAGGCCCACTCTGAGGCTGCTCGTAGATCTCCTCCCGTTCTCCATGGAGTGGCCGGTAGGTACTCTGCGTTTAGGAGCTTGTTTTGTTTTGAAGACTAAATCATTATAACCTCCTGAGTAGAGGAGATTCAGTGTTTGGACACGCAAGAAGGGTTATTATGTTACAGAGTAAGTAGTGGACAGGTATCCACTCCCGTTGCCCTGTAATTGGAAAACAGTTTGAAGATGGAGTAGGTCTGTGTATTTGTTAATTTGTGTCAGTTTGTATTCGTTAATTTGTACCGGTGCCCCTCATTTTGGCAGATATGTGTCACGAAGATGTCCACACGGAGCTGCCAGGGAACGGACTCGGTCATCAAGCCCCTGGACACCATCCCTGAGGACAGGAAGGCGCGGGTGCAGCGAACCCAGAGCGGCTTCGACACCTTCGAGAAGCCGGCCAGCCAGGTCAAGAGGGTCCACTCGGAAAACAATGCCTGCATCACCTCCAGGGCGGCGCCGTCGAGCAAGGAGTCTCCCAAGCTCCGTCGCCACTCGAACCCCCGCTCGGTATGGTTCATCTGCCCGTAGGACTAGGGCGTGCCTGGGGGTTCTGGGATACGATGGATGACACTCTGCCTGAATTTCGTAGTTGCTTCTTAGCTACAGTAGTAGGGAACGTTCAAAGCATTTTAGCCAACATTATGTCTCAAAGTTGGCAGAGAACGTTCTTACTGTAACGTTAATGGAACGTTATTTTGACATTTTACATTTTAATAAAGGTTGTCAATGTTAGCTTGATGACTTTATAAATAAATTATCCATATAAACTACCAGTCAAAGGTCTTTACACACCACAGCTATTTACCACTTTTCCATTTATTTCATAAACTGCAAATTTTTTATTCTTGTTAAACATTGGAAAGTTGAGTGAAACTAAAACAAGTTTCCTTTATAACATATATGACAGAGTAGGTAACTGCATAGGTTACTTTGATGAATCAAATATATGTCATTTTCTTGTCAGTAATGGTACTCACATAGTTTAAATTTATTTGTTAGCAGAGTGTATTTTGTTACGTGAGTAACATACAAATGTGGAAAATCTCAGTGTGTGCAAAAACGTTTGACTGGTGTATGTACTAATATGTGGTGTATATAGTAAATTTTCTGAAAGTCCTATATGTGTATACCACATACACACCATCAAGCCTTGAGACCATGATCTTAGAGGTGTAAAGTGACAGTTCTAAACTCTACTCCACCACACCCTTCATTTTTATATATATTATTAGTCTTAGTAGCAAACAAAATTTACTTCCTAAGACTGAAACATTTTTTTTTTTTTATTTCCTGGCTGTTTATTTGACGAGAAATGGCATGTGCATTTGAGTAAGCCAGAAAAACACAGCTTTAAAAATAAATTAGCGCGCGGGTTGCTTGTATTAACTTCTGCGAGAAACACGTTTCCTTTGTGCGCCGAACAAAGCCGCCTTTATTTAGACAAAAGGACCGTTTCGCACATTGTTCCCGTTTGTTTTTGTGACTCACGGGATGCGCTAACTGTCGAAAATGGCCGCTCGTAGATTTTCGGCGTAACAGGCAGTTTGCGAGCCGTGCAGGTATCGCATGTTGGCGAGCACATCTCCAGTTGCTGTAATCATATACGTGGTCTGTCACCTACGCTACACACTGTTAGCCATTAGCATCTGCTGCGTAGCTGCCTGCATGTGAGGCTGTGTGAGCAAATAGCCCAGACGCTCGTGAAGGTGGGGGACAGATATATGGAAAAAGCCAGTGGTTCTGAATGTGCTTGTGGATCAGGGCTTGCTTGACGAGTGCCTATTATGCCACAAGAAACCATGAGAGCTGATCAAAGAATGGCACGTTTAATGGCAGATTCACAGCCCTGAAATATACATGAGAACGTGAGCCAGGTAGTCTTTCTATCGCTTCGTGGGAAATCCGGCGGTAGTGCTGGTGATTCTTTTCACGGCTTACGCCCAAGTCCATAGGAGAAGACGCGGCACTGGAAGGGCCCTGCGATATCTCCGAGCTCCTGCCGTCATTGATTTTTCATTTGTGGCTGTGCTGTTGTGTCATTACACGTCTCTCTGCCCAGCGCTTTTCCTCATTGAGGTGAATCGATCGCAGTAATTGTCTTAAAATCAGCTCATTCCACAGAGCGATTTTCCACAGAGCGGGATGTGTGCTGCTGGCCTGAACTTAGGGTCGACGACGTTTTTTCCTTTATCAAATAAATGACCAATTAAATAGTCATAACAAGTCAAGTAGTTATGTTTGTTAAGGAATGATTGTTTATATATAGTAGGTTAAAGGTTATATTGGAGCTTTCGTTACATCACCATAAAGTAAAATTTGCCAACAGGATGTTCAGGAGCTGAAAGAGCAGGCAGTTGATGGCAGTTGATGGTAACTGGTAAAAATGACACTTTACTAATATACTAAGAAGCAATTTCTTCATGTAAGCGGCAATATAAGCTGGTTATGATGGAACTCTAATGTCTCCTAGCCTCTCTGATTCTGGGGTCGTTTCACCTGTTTATGTTTGACTGGGATTTAACATCATGGATCCGCATCCGTCACTGGGATGGGCAGCTAGACTTGTTGCTCTTCTGCTCTACATGTGATCATGAACTTAAACAGCGGAATTCACCAGACTGTTTTTTTTTTTAATATTGTAGAGCTGCCCGATTCTGGAGAAATCATAATCACGATTATTTTGGTCAGTACTGACCAAATAACTTTGGACTAACTTTGGAAATATCGTGCGTTATTGAACTAAAAAACAACAAAATTATTTCATTTTGATAATCGTTGGCAGCCGAAATTGTAATTGAAATTAAAAATTTGATTCATTTGATTCATTATATAGTAGAGTGCAGAAATATAGGTATATTTTTTAAAGATAAATTACATTAATTGGGAATCTACAACCAAAATGTACTTGGTGTCCCATTAGTCCACAAGTATGCAGTTTTATAAACTAATCAGTTCCTTCTGGACAGTCATTTTCTGTGAGTCTAAGTTTTTGAAACTTTATATTTTTCTGTGACTTAATGCATAACCTGGAAGCCTTCACTGTAAGAGGTGTCTGATCAAAAGTCCGATAATAAGACAGCAGATTCATTCGCAGGCAGGAGATGCATTATGTATGCAGAACCCTTAGTTATACCCTAGTATTATTTTTTTTCTTAAAAGGATTCATTTTCTGACGCAGTCACTGCCCACTAGCTGCCGTGGGCCCAAATCCCGCTTCATTATGCAGCCCAAACTTAAATTCCACTAAAGTGACACAGACAGAAAAAAACTGACTTTATGAAATGTCCAGGCAAGGCTGTTTTTTTTCTTTTGGAGAGGGGGGGTGGGTGCGGCATAATGCTGAATGTTTTATTACTGACAGCATCGGTCATGTTGCTTTTGGAGGACAGCTGTGCGTTTGAACAGAGGTGCGTCTGTGAGAGTAGAGAAGTGCAGAGACGATCAGAGATTAGCTTCCTCCGGAGTAAGGGATTGGCTGTGGATAAGGAGACGGACCGACACAGGCGGGGGCTGTGCCACGTGCGTGCCAGAGTCATGAAAAACACAGGAGGAGCATGTGCCTGTTCTGGGGCACCAAAAGCATTCTAGGCCCTTCAAGCCGTTAAAAGTTTGGCTCATCGATGCCACTGAGTAAAATGCTTCATTATGATTGGTCAGCTGGTCAGCTGGTGGTGGCGCCCTTTGAGCCAAGGTACCCGGCTGTGCACCTCGTGCTCAGCTGACTGCTCAATGCAGAGATTTCCAGGCCTGGGGGAGAGAGAAGGAGCATACCAGGCTGGAACTGATACTGAGATACAACAGGCATACACGAGGACGCCTATGAACTCAGAACAACTGATACTGAGATACAACAGGCATACACGAGGACGCCTATGAACTCAGAACAACTGATACTGAGATACAACAGGCATACACGAGGACGCCTATGAACTCAGAACATATAACAGCAGTGTTACTGTGGAGATGAATTATGGAAGTCAGGAAGCTTAAATTTGTATTCTAAAACAGGAAATATCATTTAAACTTTATTGTCAGCTACTTTGTTATTAGTACAATAATTTTTTGGGGAAATTTTTTAACATACTCTTAAGTCCGTGTTTCAGTGTTCAGGTCTGAATTTTCTGTACCCTGAAAGGAGCGTTTCAGGATAAAGCTCATATCACTGGCAGTAAAAACCCATGAGACTGCAGTCTGGCACAGTCAAATTGCTCTAACATCAGAATTGCTCACAGCACAAACAAAATGCTTCCTAAATAATAATTTTATTCTGCAGCGTAAGCAGAGCTGCACGGTGTGGTTTCGCAGGAACTGGTCATAGCTCTGCTGTGATCTGCAGCAGGGACAGTGAGCTCTAGTCCAGTCCCTCCTGATCGCGGTTCAGGACCGGGCATTCGCTCAAAGAAAGGGGATGCAAAGTGCAGGGCATACACAAAAATGTACTAGGAAAAATCCAGCTCAGAAAAAATGATTGCTTCAGAGAGATAACCAATCAGATTGTAGAGGAGGTGGGTCCAAGCAACTAAAGGAGGTGGGACCAAGAGATCTGATTGGTTGGTCCTGCCTCCACTAGTTGCCTGGATCCACCTCCTCTGCAATCTGATTGTTTATTTCACTGAACCAATCATTTTTCATTCTGCCCTCAGAACATTTTTGTGTAAGTAAAACTCCCATGAGCGAAAATTCCATGAACACGTTAGTGCTGTTGTTTTTTGGCCAAAACTTTGGATTTCGAAAGTTTATTTATGTACAGATATAGTGTTTTTCCTTTGAACTGCTGGGGCAAATGTCTGTACCGGGTATTTGAGGACACTGCGGGTGGGCTGGAGTTGTGTGTTTCCCTCTGCAACCCGCTGTCATTGTGTAACAGCCAACAAGCCCCAAGTTTGGCAAGGCGGACTCCTATGAAAAGCTGGAGAAGCTGGGTGAGGGCTCATACGCCACCGTCTTCAAAGGGAAGAGCAAGTAAGTGTGTTTGAATAAACCTTTTATACCAGCTTATGCCACACATACTGTATCCATACGCGAAGTGGTATCCTGGCCTGTCCTCATGTCACACTGCACACATGCTCTGCTGCTGCACTGGCTTTACTCTCTGCTCTGTGCCTTTTTTCCCCCAAATCAGCGCAATATTTCATCCACTGAAGCAGCGAAAGCATTTCATACATTTTGTACTCAGTATTCCTGGGCACCCCCTGGACCTCAGACCCACCAACCCTCCGGTCACAGATAATAGATATGTCAGTCCGGTGGACAGCACTGCCGTCTCACACTTCCAGGGCTCCAGGGGTTCGATTTGCATATTCTCCCATGTTACATAGCTATGAATTACCTGTAGTGCATTGGTTCTCTGCTCGATTAGCCTGAAGACCCACACTGTTCCTTATCAGTACAATACCACTCAGATTCACGATAAAAGTTGTCACCTGAGGCAGGGTATTCCAATATATATATATTTTAAGCACATACTCCTTGACCCACTGACAATAGTCTCACAACCCAGTTTTGGGTCACAATGCACCACTTGAGAAATGCTGCCATTTTTGTAATTATTACGTTGCGCCGGCCAGATTTCACCACAATGTGGTCAAATCCTGTAATTTTTTACCTTGTAGAGACATTTTTCTGATCTTCATAAGGATAACCTCAATTGTATAAAAACCTGTGACTGCAATCAAAAAATGAAAAATGCCAAAAGACTTTTATTTATGGTTATTTATGGTTAAGGTTAGGGATAGGGGTGAAGGGATATGGCCATAGAAATGAATGGAGAGTCCCCACAAAGATGTGAATACATGGACTGTGCATGTGTGTGCGTGTGTGTGTGTGTGTGTGGGGGGGGGTTTGCATAGATCACATTTGAGGACCAAATTGTCCCCAAAGTATAGTAAAACCTGAAATGTCCATACTTTTGGGGACATCATTTGAGGTCCCCATTTGGATAACCCCAGTTTTATAAAAATCTGTGAATGCAGATTCACAGATTTGGGTTGGTTACTTATGGTTAAGGTTAGGGATGGGTAGGGGTTAAGGGGGTCGTGATTGGGATCAGGGTTTTTCCCATAGAAAAGAAAGGACGGTCCCCATTTAGATAGGAAGACCAACTTGCGTGTGTGTGTGTGTGCATGTGCGTGTGTGTGTGGGTGCAGGGTGTCCTCTGCCTCGTGCCCTGATGGATGGGTGGATTTTACACTTATTACACATTGTGAACTGGCAACCCAATGGAGGCCGCTCCGACTCCCTGCTGGGCCCACTGCGGATGCCTCCAGCAAAGGGCTTCACATTTGAAACAACAATTTGAGTAAATGAGCAGAAATTGTACCTTATTCTGTATAAAAAACAGAGCCAAGCTGTGTCCTTACAGTGCCAGTACTTTAGCTAAATTTACTAAATCAAGCCAACTGACATAGTCTATGTTAGACATAGTCCAAATCAGATATCACTGGAATTATCTAAGCTATTTTTCACTTATAATTTTAAAGTATTTTCCCACTGGAATGGATTCAGTAGCTATATCTGGTATTATTTTTATAAGTTGTCCTCCAAAATAAGCCACTCTGAAAACTATGGAAAGTGTTTTTTTTTAACTCACCCAAGTTCTCATCCAGCAATGTTCTGTTTCCGTATCCCAGGGTGAATGGCAAGATGGTTGCACTGAAAGTGATCCGGCTACAGGAGGAAGAAGGCACCCCGTTCACCGCCATAAGGGAAGGTGCGTTCCAATGCCACCTTTCCAAGTGCACTTCACTTCCTGTGCCTGCTGGTGCACGCCCTGCCTCCCGGCTTTCCTTGTGATGGGCACTGCTGATACTCACACTTTATAAAACTGGCACTTCATTCTGAGCACTTACTATTCTGGCTGCGCCTGAGTTTTTTTGGTCGTCCAAGATTTACAGGATGTATACTGACTATACAGTAAAGCTCTGTATTCCCCAGTCTCTGTCACCCCATTTCTCAACTCCGCCATTCTCGGTCGAATACTTGGCACTTTTCATAAGCCATAAATCTTTAGACAGCGAGCGGAGAGTCAGGTGATTAAAATGGCAGCCAGACTATCCTTGTAATAAATGATGTTTTACTGCTGTCTCCATATGGCAGTCTGGGTGATTGACAGCACGCGAGGCGTCGCATCGGGGAAGCAGGGTGGGCGTGATGTGCTGCAGATGTTGGATCACCTTTCTGGAACTTCATTACAGATCTGTAATTTTAAATGGGCGGGGGGGGCTCCCTTGTGAGGAGAGAGTGTGAAATTGTGCTACGTGTGAGGCGGGTGAAGCAGAGGAAGCACGCAGTGACAATAACGTTCATCCTGGAGCCCCGGATCAACAGTCATAACAAGACAGACATTACAGTGCTAAAGGCAGAGTTATGGATTCATTTATATAGCGCGGAAAAGTCATATTCAGTAATCAATAATTTAAGGGGAAGTCAGTGGGAAGACTACAATAAGTCAACATAACATATATATAAATTACATAACAACATCAATTTTACATTAGACAAACGGTGAACAGGCACACTGTATACAGTGAGAAATTAGCGCCTGGAAGTACTGTCTATGCTTAAAGTGACAGTGCAGCAAATGTAAGCAGTGTTTTTCAGCACTTCAGCAGTGGTGTTCAGATGCTCAGGTCTCCATGATCAGATTTGGGAAGTGAATCAGTGGCATCTGCGGACATGTGGAAGGTGTTAGGGTGTCTGCGACGACCTCGGCTTTATGCAAGCGGCCGGTGAGCCATAGCTGTTGGGGACACGCCAGTGCCAGTGCCAGTGCCAGTTCCAGTGCCAGTTCCAGTGCCAGTGCTCCGCCCTTCAGCCCAACTTCTGGGGCCTGCTAGACAAATGGGTAGAACCCAGTACTCACAGTCTACTACTAACGAGCACTTGCTCAATAATGCCCCCTGCCGCCTTCCACACGCAGACAGTCTCTTGTGCTAAATAACAAAAAACCTCAACAGAACAAACTCTCTCACAAAGAGACTCTCCTGTTAATCTCTGTGGAAGGCCGAAAATCAAGGACAGTATTTCATAAAGGCAGTGTTGCCGTGTGTAATCATTCACCTACAGTATTACTCAAAATTAGTCATCCATTTTCTGAAGAAAATAAATTATACAAATTTACTGCAAGAAGCAGAGATTTACGTTATGAAAAGAGAATTGAGGACTGTTGACGCCAGCGGCAGGAAGCACGAGATATTGTACATGAATATATCGTGGTTCGTATTGAAAGTGCATTTAAATAATATTCACAGAGGAGTGAGTCCATGATATTGTAGAGCTTTTCTCATACCGCGTTAGCCATAATTATCTTCATTTCTCTCTCTCGTGCTTCTTCTCCACGGTGTAATTGATGAAAGGCCTTAATCGAGTTGTTTTCTCTGTACAAGGCTGTACAGAAGAGTGAGTGAGATATGTGTTGTTTCTCATCTACTAATTGGTTTTAAGTGTTCTTTAAAAAAAAAAAAAAGATGGATGACTTCTGAAGATTAAATGAGGACAACCTGCTCAGAATCTGAAGCGTAGCAGAGGTCAGTGAGCCAGACACCCCCGCCCCCCCCGGGAGATAAAGTGGAGGTCTGATTGGTTCTTTGAGCTAAGGGACTTAGGAGACTAATTGTGTGTCTTGCCGGAAGGTTCTGCAGGTTCGACTGCTTAGGGATCTATTTTGAAGAGCATTTTGGGACCACACCTCCCTTAAACAGTATAGCTGCTCAGAAAATGTCCAACTTGAACCCTTCAGATTTTCCATGGGCGAGATCTTGGACTCTCCAGTTGAAATTTTGATCTTCTGGGTTATTTCTCCACAGCTTCCCTTCTGAAAGGCCTGAAACACACTAACATTGTACTGCTCCATGACATCATCCACACCAAGGAAACGCTGACTCTGGTCTTCGAGTACGTGGTAAGTGTGAGCGATCGACGTAATCGAGAGCCTCCGCCCGAAAGCAGATCCGGCCCTGGCATAGCGTTTAATTCCATGATGTGAGTGTGTAGTGGGTTTGATAGCTGTTTTTAGTATGTAAATGTAATGAAATCTCCTTGACATTTTAAAATAATAATACTTTCCCTTGTTGTGATGAATTACACTAATGGAGCCTAAAAGCTAATGTTGTATTAAAACGTCATGTGACAGGGGTGCATAGCAGCTAATTCATTTTTAACTAGTAGTTTGTGGTGGAAATAAGATTAAGATCTCCCATTTCAAAGCAGGTCACACAGGAACATGAGGGAAATAAAAACGAGTAAAAAGATAAAACTCTTTTAAACCATCCGAGATTTTTGCCCCCCTATTACTGATTGCTCACACGTTTCTCTTGTCTTTGACTGGATTACAAAGACTCACGTTTGTTGCTTTATTTTTTATGGAGTTGAGTTTATTTATCCATGTACTTATTTACATCTGGGTTTTGTATAAGACTGAGATGGTCAGACCCGCGTGCCTGTACGCCTCTGGGGTTATGGGATTGTGTATTCAGCACACACCCCTGCCAAACCAGCCACTGTGTTCACACACTGCAGCCAGCCCAGCTCCTGACACAGTAAGAAGCCCATGTAGCTGCCTGCCGAGAACAGGCCAGCGTGAATACCAGGGATGCATTACCCTCGCCCCTCTGGGGATACATGGAGTATATGGACAAAAGTATTAGGCCACTTGGTCATTACACTGCAGGATCTTTTATGACATCGCATTCTAAATCTATACATATCATTTTGGAGTTGGTTCCCCCTATAATATGGAGTTGGTTCCCCCTTTGCAGCTATAACAGCTGCCGCTCTTCTGGGAAGGCTTTCCACAAGTTTTTGGAGTGTGTCTGTGGGAATTTTTTCCCAGTCATCCAGAACAGCATTTCTGAGGTCAGGCACTGATGTTGGACGTGAAGGCCTGGCTCGCAATCTCCGGTTCTAGTTCAGAGCAAAGGTGTTTGATGGGGTTGAGGTCAACACTTTTTACGGGCCAGTTAAATTCTTCCACGCCAAACTTAGCCAACCGTGCCTTTATGGACCTTGCTTTGTGCTCTGGGGCACAGGCATGCTGGATGCATGTATCCGTCCTCTATGCATATCAAGCTGTTTTGGACAATTCTATGCTTCCAATTTAGTGGGAATATTTTGGGGAAGGTACTGTGTTTGCTTGACAAGTAGGCCTGCTGCCTTGTACTAACAACACATAGGTCTTAGGTTCAAATCCCAGAAAACGCGCATTAAGATTTGAATAAGAGCATCCAATAAATGTTTACTTTAAAAACGTATTTTTTTTCATTGGCTTTTGGTCCTTTTAATGGGTCTTTGGTTGATTTTAAACGTGCTATATAAATAAATTTGGCCTTGAATTTAACCTTGACCTTAAATGAGTGAATGAATGTTTATATTCAACATGTTACACAGATCAACATTTCATCTAGATTTCTTCAACCTCTTCTTATTCATTACATTGAATTCAATTCAAAAATGAATCAGAGATGATTAAACCAAGAGGAAACCAAGATGCGGCCAGTGATCAGCAGCTTCTCTACCAGAGAGCTGAACAGAAGCATACTTTACATTTACGAAACGTTCGGATCCCAGATGGGGGCGTTGACGGCCAGCTGGTCTCATACCCCCAGAGCTTTCTTGTGTAACTTTCAAAGCTTTTATTTCCTCTTTTCTGTTTTTTCCCACTTTTACTGCCATTTTATTTAACCACAATTATGGCAGTCTATGATATTGCTGTCATTAGATACACTGAGGCAACATGGCCAAAGTAGAGGGGGCTGTATAAATAGGTGATATAATGATTGTGATACATTGTATCATGCTTATAATAATGTCATAAAGGAGCAATATGACATCAATGGATTTGTAGGATACTTTTTGAAAGCTGAAAGAGTCTGAGCTGTTTTTCTCTGATTGAAACTTTCATTCTCCCTCCTTCCCTCCCTCCCTCTCTCTGTATCTCCCCTACAGCACACAGACCTGTGTCAGTACATGGAAAAACACCCTGGTGGTCTGCATCCGGATAATGTGAAGGTAGGTGTTGGAAAGAGCCCATGGTCTGGAAATTCCAGTATCAACATGAGAATTCCGGAATTCCTGTGTCAGACATGACTGATTACCAGTATGATCAGTTAGCATGTATTTGTTGACCTCTTGGGTGAATTAGCCCTATAAGCTAGTTAACCTTAGAGGATTGGCACGTTCAGCTGTTGTAAAGCTGTTGTAAAGTGTCACTTGTCTTCATTGCACTGTGTTTTGCATAATATGTGAGCAGAACATGAGCCCGCTTAGTAGGTCATTGAATAATTAAGCAGTGACGTGTCCGCCGTGTCTCCCAAGGGCTCGCTTGGGGCACGGCGGGTTGCCAGGTGCTTGTACAGCTTGGCACCGTCGGGCTGATGTAAAGGCTTCAGGGCACTGCACTATAAAAACTCCCTCTAGATTTTGGAGTAAAAATCAAATTAAAGGCAGCCTGTCTAACCAGGTCACTGGGCCTCGACCGAAAAGCATCATATTTTTTCATCTGTGAATTATATATTTCACTGTAGAGGCATAGAATTGCTAAGGCTGCAGACCCAAGTCGTGTTTTATTCCAGATGGATGACTCCTGTGGCCGTACTACGAAGCGGGGTTACTGGCTTATCGGGGCAACTTGTCGGATTTAAGGTACCGCAGTTTAAATGGACTTCATATTCGCTCACTTACATTTTGCCCAGACTACCTTAAATCCGACAAGTTACCCCGATAAGCCAGTATCCCCGCTTGGTAGTACAGGGCCCTGGTGCCTCTGGATAAATCTGCCAAGCTGGAGATCTGCGATAAGACGTTCACTTAAGGCTCAGCGACCTCACTTTTACAGAATAAACTCTCACTAAACTATCAAAGCAGCCTTCCCAAAAGGAGACTGTAAACAGCCACCCACTAATAGCCCTGCTATTCCCAGCTGCTCGCCGACATGGCTTTTAAACCATCGCAGACGCCGAGATCGGAGAGCCAGGCCGGGGGCAGTCGGTAGCGTGAAACGGGGGGGCAAAAGCCCGCACACCTCGACAAACCAGCTCGACAAAGGAGGCAGGACATTAAACGCATCGCTCTGCAGAACTCTGCCAGGCTACGGCCATTTAAACTTGTCAGTCTTGTCTGTGACAGGTCGCGCATGCTAACTAGCTAACCGACCCGTCTGCCAGGCCTGTGATTTCCTGTTGTTATTTACGTGTTATTTTATATTACGTCATTTTTTTGAGCTTTCACTTGTTTTACCTCACTAGAGCTGCTGAGGTCTGCCGCACCGTAGTGATGTGCTGAGCCCTGCCTTGTTGTCTCCCCCCCCCCCCCCCCCCATCTGCCACACCCCCTCAGCTCTTCCTGTTCCAGCTGCTGCGTGGTCTGTCCTACATCCACCAGCGCTACATCCTGCACCGTGACCTCAAGCCCCAGAACCTGCTGATCAGCGACACTGGCGAGCTGAAGCTGGCCGACTTCGGTACGGCTGCCCCCTCCCGCCCCCCCCCCCCAACCCTGCTGTGTCAGAGGGAGCCGGCGGGGCCGCATGGCTGGGCAGTGACGCGGTAATCCTGACCCATGCGGATCTCTGGGCAGCTGGGCGTGGAGGCAGGCTGTTCCGCCTTAGGAAGTGCATCCAGGGTGGGGATGAGTCAGGAGGCGGCAGGTGGGGGGTGGGGGGGGGGGGGTGGGGAGCTGGAGGGGAACTTGCTGCAGGGTCTTTACAGGGGGTGTCTTGTCTGGATGCCGGTTTCATCGTGAAGTGCAGTTTTTTTCTACTAAAATAGCTGCGCACCGGCTTACACTGAGATCAGGGGTTGGTTCTAGTTTGTGTTCATGTGTGTGTGCAGTACAAATAGCTGCGTTAACGAAGATTAAAAGAAAAAAAAAAAAGCACACACTCACACACACACACACACACACACACACACACACATATATATACCCCAAAGTAGTCAGTGGCGTTTTAAAAAAAAAAAAAACTTCTTTCTGCCAATGCTGAACCCAGCAAAGCAGGAGCAGAGCTTTTCCCTACCAATAGGAGGCACATATGCAGCTGGTTGAGATTAACGTTGCCAGCTCAACACATAATTCCTTCTACAGTGGATGGTAATGTCTGTAAAATACAAAGTACTGTTTGGGAGAGAGAGTCCCCACTCAGCTCCTCTTTCAGACACAATAGAATATGTTTATATCTCCACATCGCTCTTAACATATAACCTGACCGTGTAATCTGTTCATAGATGTGAAATATATGCACATTGTTACCCTATGACTCGTCAAAGGGCGTTAAATGCAACCGATCCATGTGGCTGTGAGCTTAGGCTCTGATGCCAGCAGTGAAATCATGCTGGCGGAAGTTAAAAACACCAGTAAGTCTCCTAATTAAAAGGCGGCTCCCTCCATGCCGCGCTCCGAGGAGACGGGCGACGCGCCAGAGATGAAGGCTCCTCTTGGAAGAGGCACGGCGCTGAGGGAGGATCTCCCCGGACGTCTGGTGACAGGACGTCAGCGCTGGCAGGAGGAGAAGCCAGCCGGGGCTCTGCCGGCGAGCCCCATCACGGCGAAGAGGCCATCGTACCAGTGGGCGTCTCTGAAGAAGACAGCTGACTGTATATCAGTGACGGCTTTCTCTGGATCACTGGAAAGAATGCAGTGACATGGCTAATGGAGGCCATTCGGAAAGCCGAATCTGGATATCAAGCAATATTAATCTGAATATTCAATTACTGTACAGTGCAACTCTTATGCAGTCAAAAAAAATAGTGCTAAAATTAATTTCACGTTGGTGTAAAATTATGACGTTATGTCTTGTCAAAGTGTGTCAATTTAGCCATTTCAAAACCTCTCTTAAAATCACACCAGTATTTGCAGTAACCATCTGACATACCAACTAGCACACCACATATGGTTAATCAATAGCTAATTGAGTTATTTAGCTAATTGGATTAATTAATTAAGTGAGCTATCGATGACAAACACATGGAACGGCTGAGGTGCCCCTGAGGAGAGGTTTGGGAACTGAAGCAGTGTTCATCTAGCCATCCAACTAGATAGCAGTAACTTTTTGTAGAACAGCAGAAATTCTGGTTAGTTTTTATTGTGTTATTCTTAATTTGCATATGTTATAATGTTAAATTGTTTTTTATACACTTACTACCCAGATAAATAGCTTTAAACGTTTAGTTTGACTGCCTGAGTGTTTTGCAAAGCACCCCTACAATTGGCTGGCATCCCTTCCTGGGTTATTCTGGGATATTTCCCTGCAGACCTGTATATGACAAATGGGCATGGATGGATGGATGGATGGACAAAATCCAAATTGAAGCATTTCATACATCCATTATTATTTTACTGTATCACACACAATAACTTTGTTCTTTTACCTGTCTGGTTTATCCTACTATATCAAAATTTTCCACTTCTTTAGCTGACTGGCTACATGTCAAACAGGCTTTTATCGCAGCCTCAACCATCATCGCTGGTGAGGTTTGCTTTACCGCTCGACGGTTCCTGTTACGAAACAGACCAAAGAAACAGGAATTTACTTGATAATAAGATAAAGTGAATTCCACCAATATTATGAAACCAGGACATATTGACAGGATGACACAGCGCTGGTGGGGAGGGGGGGGGGTGTGGGGGAGTGACTGAGGTGTCACCCTCACGCGCCCTGAGCTCCTTTGATGCTCCAGGATGTGTGATGTATAATTCAGAGATCTGCCTTGTCTGACCTTCGCTTCTGGGTCCGCGGCTCCGCCGAAATGGGGCCGTCGGCTTTGAGCTCGGAGCACCCAGCTCCGCGCCGCCGGAGTTATTCTGTGATACCCGCAGCTTTCTCTCACCAGGGGGGGGGGGCTTTGTGTAAATGTACTGATATAATGGCTGCTTGCGGAGTCCCATCCCTTTAAAGAAAGTTAGGCCTCCCTGTGGTGTAACCATGACAACGCCACTAGGGTGGGTGGGGGTGGTGATTAGCACGCAGAGCCTGCTAAAAGTGTAGTGCTGTACACTCTCAGCCAGCCATACCCTGCTCCGTCTCTCTATCGCCCCCTTTTGGCCGTGCTGAACCCTGACACAGACACAGCCAGCACTCCCTTTATATTTCACCCCTAAGAGTTCTGCCAGCACACCCTCTGGTCCTCAGGAGTGCACTCAGGAGTTATTTTTGCTATTCCTTGCATGAAATGGCTGTTCGGTCATATTCAGTAAGTATTAGTTGTCAGATGAACAGCTTAAATACTTAAATATTTTGACTCAACATTAATGTCATTTTTTAGTCTGTTATTTATCTGACTTTGTCTGCACATTCTAAGGTTTAGCTGAGTACAATGGAGCTGCCTGCTTGTTCAGTGCCTCCCCCCTGCTGCCATGTTCCCCGGCCTCAGGGCCTCCTGACCTTCTCTCCTTGATGTCCTGGAACAGGGCTCGCCCGTGCCAAGTCGGTCCCCAGCCACACGTACTCCAATGAGGTGGTGACACTCTGGTACAGACCACCGGACGTCCTGTTGGGTTCCACCGACTACTCGACCTGCCTGGACATGTGGTGAGTGTCCGCAATGCAGTCCATCTCCTCTGCTGACGCTCCGGCGGCCCATAAACCCCTGGAACGGGTATGATCCTCATCATGTGCCAATCGAACATTGAAACAAGTGGGCCAATCAGTGTTTGCGAGACTAAACAGGAAAAAGCAAACTTATAGAACCAAGTGCAGCAAATAATGTCCAGATGTGGTTATGCTGAAGTACTTTAAACTGATAGCAGGTTATATCTGTTATCGGTACTAAAAACTTGCTCTTGCTTGAAAAAGCTAGATTATGAATGTTGTTACTCTTTAGTTAGCGACCAGAGCTAATGACGTTCGGTATATGCAGTAACCCTGAGCAAATACCTGCTTTATCGTGCTAAAGCACGAGTTAGTCCTACTGCTGTAGCCCTGTGACGGTAAGGGCAAGTATGGGATGTTCTCCAGTACACTACTCAGTTGTAGCATCAGTTTATAAACATGGGGGGGGGAAATAAACAAATGTCTTCATGTGTCTGCATCACCAGCGGACATCCAGGTGTGAGTGGTGCTGACCGTCCTCAGAGAGGGTGATGTTAGTCAGACGCATATATGGAGGGAGAAAAATGGACACATTGGTTGCTGACCTCAGCTCAGGAGCTACTTTGAGAAGTTTCAACGTCGAGAGTCTCTGACTAGACAGGCGTGAGGACAGCTTTCGGGGAGCACGATGTCCCAGTGCCAGGCTCTGAAACTCACCTAAGAACATGGTGCTCTGGGGAGTTCAAGGGATTCTACACTCTGCTAGAACGTTCTAGAAGGGAAGAGCTGCTAAACACCAGTGTCATACCCACGAGGGATCCTTACCTGCGATAGGACTATTTTAATTGCAGTCCCTCTCACACAAGTCATTAGTTACACTGCCATTGGCTTCCGTTATTTTTCGTGCAGCCCGCTTATTATGGGATGGAATGATGTATTGAGGAGATTATAAGTGCGTGAGGTGATTTATGCATGCCGGCACTTGCTGAGAAGGTATCTGCTGCACTTTAGGTATATGGGGAAAAATCTTAATCACGGCCATAAGCTACTGAAAAATGATTCTCTTCATATTCCGCATGCTGGGGACGGGAGCAGCAGACTGCAGATTAATAATATGATTATTATGGGATGTTATGGGAGTTATAACATTGTAGCATGAGGGGAGATAGGGGTGTGTGGAGTGTACAGGGAACATAGTAGATCCTCACTGTTTATTCAGTGCTTATTCTGACTTTATAAATGCTCTGGTACCTTCCATCATGTTCGAGTAACTGTTGGCCAGATCATCAGGCTGATGTTAAGCTCGAGGTGTCTTCTGAGGAGGTGGCTGAAGCCATCTGTGATGGTGAGGTTCCCATGCCTGCCTGTTCCACCCGTCGTGAGGTAAAAAAAAGGAGCGTAGGCAGAGCGTGGAGGTATGGAGAGTGGAGGAACGAAGGGTACAGACTAAATGTTTAAACGAGGCTGTGGAAACAGCAGCGTCGGTGAGGGCAGGGGACAGGATTCAAGCCGCCACGGAGAGTCGGAGTGAGGCAGAGGTGCGGACTGGCCATCGGGAAGCTTGGGAATTTTCCTTGTGGGCCGTCATTTCTTCCCTAACCTTGGCATTATATAGCGTGTATACCAGGGGTGCCCATCCCGTCGGTCGAGGCCCCTGGTCAACAGGGGACCAACTTGGCACTGGGCTGCTTTTCGACGCCCGTCCACCCCTGAAGTAAGGTGCCAAGCAGAAGAGCGGTGCTTCGGGGGCGAGGAGAATAAGGGGACGGTAATGCCAGGGGGCCGGCTACAGTGCCAGTCAAAATTTCGGACACACCTACCCATAGAAATGTTTATTTGTACCATTTTAGAACAAAGACATCCGAACTATAAAATAACATTTATGGAATTATGCCCTGACCAAAATAGTATTAAACAAAAAAACTTAATTTCTTTGGTGGGGGAGGGGTCTCTGTGAGAAGGTTGCCAGTTCTTAACCCCAATTGCTCCTGGGACTGGGAGACCCCACTGTCTCCTCTATGCCAGTGCCATGAGGTGGCCAACTGGGATGCTTTTCCAGCTGAAGGACTCACCTGTGTCCGTTAAGTGCCATATCTGTGGTTAAAATTAATCACAGTGTCCGTCAGAATAACCACGGTATTTGGCCCCTGACGACGACAACATTCTCCTCTGACAAGGTTTACTTTGCTGCCGGTTAAGAATCGAATCAAAGAAAAAAAAATTTGATTTTGATTTTGAATAAAATTGGGAAGTCAAGTTGAGTCCCACAGATGCACAAAAACCACAAAGACGTCTGTAAGGACAGCAGCAGTATGTTAATCGGTGGAGTGAGAGTTGGCCCCTCGTGACCAGCTGTCTGTGTGACTGACAGCAGGTCATTAGCGTAACGGGAATTTGAGAGGAGGCCCAGTGGTACGATAAGAGATTAAGATACGAGTAGGAAGGTATGAGATAAGTGTAATAGGAAGACAGAAGGAAAGAGAGATAACTTAATTGTAGAGGGAAAATATCAAATAAGGTAGCATTTGTGGTAAAGAGAAACGGGTTTGCAGGTTATTCTGCCTTTGGTCGTTTTTGGGCAAATTAAGATGAAATACTGCAGAAATCAGAATGATTGTGACACCTGGGACCTGATTACTGCGGAATTTAAAAAAAAAATCTCTCCCTGGACTCAAACAAATATAACAATGTAATTTATGTAAAACGTTACAGATATTTTAGACAGCCCCGGATTGGACTATGACACAGGACACAGCAAAATTAACAGTGAATAATATTTAACCTCACCTTGGGCTTCAGTACAGATATTTTTTCATTATCAGGAAAGCTTGGAGGTTTTTGTGATGTTGATTAAAAATAAAAAATGAAGGTTTGGTTATTTAATTTAGAACTAATTTAGAAGTGGTGCTTGCAGTCTTAAGTGAAATTCAGTTAAAAGATTTCCAGAGTAGCTGAAAGCCACCGTCAAGGATACAGGCATGCAGCGCTGGTGGGGGCATGCGACACCGGTGGGGGCATGCAGCGCTGGTGGGGGCATGCGACGCTAATGGGGTCATTGATGTTAGTGGGGGCATGCGATGCTGGTGAAGGCATGCGATGCTGGTGAAGGAATTGACGCTGGTGGGGACACGAGACACTGGTGGGGGCATGCAGCACCAGTGGGGGCATGCGGAGCTGGTGCAGGCATGCAACACTGGTGGGGGCATGTGATGCTGGTGGGGGCATGCGATGCTGGTGGGGGCATGCGATGCTGGTGGGGGCAGATTGCATGCCAGCCACCAAGGCCAACCCCTTCTCCCTGCTTCTCCTCACTCACATCCTCTATCCTCACTTCTCACCTCAGGGGTGTGGGATGCATCTTCGTCGAAATGATCCAGGGGGTGGCCGCCTTTCCCGGCATGAAGGATATCCAGGACCAGCTGGAGCGGATCTTCCTGGTGGGTCCCGTACCTCCCTCTGCGTTGATCCATCCTGGGCTGCAGGGCTCTGCCCTCTCACCGCATCGCCGCCCGGTGGGCACACGGCATCTCCAAGAGCCTCATTTGGATGTAAATCAGACCTGCGAGCCTCACGGCTGCAGAGATAATTGATGGAAAGAGTCACTTGGGTGCGGGATGCCTTAGTGCTAATGTGCAGCTGCGATTTATTGACGTGGGCTGCCATGTATGACATACGTATCAGATGAAGTATTACCACATTCTGGACCGTATACATAAATATTTAAAAAGCCAGCGGTGATTTTTCCATAAACTAATTATTGAGAGTAGAATTAATGTGCTGTGGGAATAAATTATTAAAACGTGCATATTAAACGCATGCCATGCATCCGATCTTTATCAACGACATGCAAGGCGAGAAGGGGCATGTTGGGCCGGAGACGCCCTGTTTTTGGGGGGGGGGGGGGGTGGCTTTGAAGACTTCTTCAGAGATGGTTGGTGGGTATATACAGACCAGAGGAGCCTCCCCAGAGGTGCTACTGATCACTGTCTGGTGTCAGGCGGGGAAAGTTCATCAACGCGGTCATTCGTTTAGCCCCCCCGACCAGGCCAGCCCACTTTCAGGCACGGCACCAAATAATTGCCGTAAACAGAATCACGCTTTCTGGGGCAGCATTAAGTACGTGAGCATTTTTGACCGTTGGGGTGGAGTTTATCAGGAGAAGGTTCGCCATCTTTACAGAATCCCCACGAGAACCGGCGGCCTCCTCTGTGGGACGCGAACCGGCGGCGGCCTCTGTGGGATGCGAACCGGCAGCCTTTCAGAGGCCACATTCTATCTCTCACTGGCAGGATGTGCAGCCACTGCCTTTGGTTTAAAATGTCATTTTTCAAAGTGCCGTCACTCTTTCGCTGTTTTAAATGCCAAGGGCACCATTTATTTTTTCTTTTACATGCACAACGAGTCACTCGGGTTTGCAGACAGTTTAAACACACAAAGGAATGTCACTCTGATGTGTCCTTCGGGGTTTGAAGCAGAGTATGTTCTATCGGTTCTGAGGAGCTGGATTTGATGGTTTCGGCGGCGTGTTTAATTGGGTGGAGGTCCGCAGTAAGCTCAGCATCCAGCCTCAGCGGGACAGGACCTGCAGTGCTGAGCGATCAGTGAAAAACGCAGTGGAATTCGCTGGCGTGTCAGACTGACCTCGATGGAGATGTAACCCGCTCCGCCCCCTAGTGGAGCTCAGAAGCATTTGGCAGGGCTGCCAAAGTGGAGCGCCGCGAGTTTGTGAGCAGAGCGTTACTGTCCCGCTCAGGACAAGATGAAGGACCAAAATGTCAACAGAGCATTTAAGATGTTTCAACTTGCGATATTTTGCCTTTTGACAATATTTTGCAGTGTGATTTTGCAGTGTGATTTTGCAGTGTGATCGGTAGTCAGCATTGAATTTTGATCTGTTCCCAGGCTGGCGATACGCCGCACGGCACTGTCTACTGATGTCGGCGATAGCAGCACCCACACAGCCACACTCCAGTCTCTGCAGTGATCGCAAGTGTAAACATCTCATGCAGTGTTTAACAACGTAACACATGGTGTTTTTATAGGACAGTGCTTTTTTTTTCTGTGTTTGACCAAATTGTACAGGTATTTAGTTAGTTAGAGTAATTACTTTAATTAATGTACATAATCAGTGACAGTAGTTATTTGCTTATTTATAGTATTCATATTCGACTTACGACTTATTTTCCACTTACGTACGATGAGCACATCAGAACATAACTGTATCGTAAGCCGAGGAGCACCTGTATTTCAGTATCTGAGTGGTATCCATCCATCCATCCACCAATCCATCCGTTCTGTAGTCATGTTTTCTGATCTGGGATGTCAGTCTATCATTGCACACATGTACTGCCCCCTGGTAGATATTTAACAGATGTATCTTATTGTGTTTATTGGTGTTTATTGTATTTATGGATATTTCAGTGGTATGTGTCCAAAGGATATTTCCCGGTGTCTCTGGGTCTGCCGGCGCTGTGAGATGGAGTCTGGCTGATAAGGGTCTCTTAGGGCACCCCTGGGTCGAGCTGGCCGCGTGATGGAGACGGCGTGTGGGGGGGTAGTGCCCTGGTGCCACCCGCTCCCTTTTTGCTCTGTAATTAGCAGTATGTACTGTGGAAGCACGGAGGTTCATTGACTTCAGCGTGTGCATGGGGGGGCGGAGGGGGGGTTTGTGAGTAGCGGGATAATGACCCTTTGTGGCTTTGTCTCTAACGGCCGGGGTGTGAGGGTAATTCCGGCTCATCTGCGCGTGTCCTCCGGTGCTGGGTCGGGTTACGCGGACACACCATCCAGAGATGCGGGCATCATGCCTTTAAATGGCAAAATGCTGGGATTTAAGGGAAAAAACATATAGGTTGAAGTTAGTTTTTAAAAATCAAATATAATAACATTTAGATTTGAACAGTATACATAAGGCTGGGTTGGGCTCCGGACCCCCCAGGATAGATGGAGGTAGACAGGATAAGGTGGATGGATGGATGGACTTAATGCTAAAATACAAATAGAAATATTATCCTATTTTTTTTCCCAACAATGTCCAAAATAATAGCTGTAATGTCCTATCGTGGTTGTACAGAAGAGTTGGTTTTCTTAAGTAACTGAATTTTAATGCATTTAATATTTACTCTTTTGAGGATGATTTGTGTAAACAAGCATTTTACATTAAATCTAAAGAAATGATCATGGATCCTCTTTTGAAACCTGAATAGCACCCTCATCACAAGCCAACCAGGCTCAGGTCCTTCATTTCAACACGCTACTTAGTTACTGGGCATTGGCGCCCTCTGCTGCCTATTCAGAGTTACTACCCCTAGTATGTCGGCTGTAACTAGCCACTGGTAATGCTTATCTGGAGCAGATACTTTCCATTATAAAAGCCCAGCTACATTTAAATGTGGCCATTTTTAATCTCTGGGATTTTACTGCACAGTTAAAATGGTTTAAATAATTAAACTATTTTTGTAGGGACATTGCAGCAATCATAATCTGGTACTGGTGAATTCTGGGATAAACTTTTTCTAAGCATGGCCAAATGACACAAAGGAATTCCTGCTTTCCAACAGTTATGAGATGACATCTGTTGTGTACATAATTCAGAATGACATCTGTTTGATGCAACAGTCCTGTCAACAGTCCTGTTGTTTAGTTGAATTTATGCGATTATAACAACGTGGATGGTATGCATTATATGCGTGCCAGGGTTATAAAATATACATAAATTAACCTTATGAAACACAAGCATTTATAAGGTTAAGCCCTATGCAACTGGTATTTAATGATCGCATGAAAAATAGATACATGACTGATTTATGTCTCAGTGAGCTTGTAAAGACTATTTATCTTTCATTAACAAGCTTTCAAATGAGTAACTCACTAATAAAACGTTGGGACGTTGAGCAATATAATTACACAAGGAAGGGAATCGCTACCTGGGACTCGAGAACCTCAGTATTCCCTTCTCTTCCTTTTCCAGACATATGTTTCAAAGACGGCAAACGGTCCAAGTTCTTGCTGCAAATCAATTCTGCTTTTTTTTTTTTTTGCCTTAAATAAATATCTCCAAAGAAAAGAAACAAAGGGCAGAAGAACAGATGTATTTTGCTTATTTGTCACTAAGGGAAGGTTGCGTCTGTTGCCTTTGTGGCGCTGTGTTTGTTGGGAGTGTGATTTGTGGATGGCTTCCCTGTGCCTTGTGTTGTGGAAGCGTGACTCAGCCTTATTTATTTATTTTTTTACGGAGCAGTGACTTGGCAGGGAAGTGGTGCAAAGAGAGCCGCGCCGACGGGGCTCCGCGGGCCCCGCCTGATGGAGCGTGGCCCTCCCCCGCGTCTCTGGCGGCCCACCGCGCTCTGCCCCTTTCCTGGCCTGCCATTCAGAGTGACTCCCCCCACTGCAGATGCTCTGATACCCCGACGACATTGTTCAACGCCGGGGGTCCCGTCACTCTCAAACCCCCCCGAAGTGGGGAGGCTGGGCAGCTTGGAAGCGGACGGCAGTTTTTGACAAAACAGCCGCTCCCTGCCACCCCCCCCCCCCATCCCCCTGGGTTGTTGGGCCCCCCAGCACTGAGCCTGGCTGCCCTTCAATCCTGGTCTGGAGCCCATCCACGCTGCTGGTTTTCTATCCCAGATAAAAACAGACCGAGTTCCTGTATCTTCTCTGCTTGGCTAGTCCTGCATACATGGCCAGACCTGTCGAGCATCAGGAGCACCTAAATTCCTCCAAGACCATCGTGTCCCATAAACAAATCTACACAGGAGTAGCTTCAAAGTTTAAGCTCGTGATTGAAAGCAGGAAGCAGATGACACTGTCCAAAAGGAAGGTTGGATAGATTGATTACGACCCTTATGGTTTCAGCTGTGTTTATATAGTAATTATATTCTCTGGTCACATAGCTGTCCTCTGATATGCCTTCATCCAGCTCAGTCACCGCCTCTGCTTATTAAAACTTTCCTATTATCTGAAATGTTTACTTCCTCAAATTAAATGTTAAATGCTCTTTCCTATTACAGATTAGACACACCTGTATGGTAATACCCCCAATTCAGACATCTTCTTTTTGATTGGCAGGTCCTGGGCACGCCCTCTGAAGACACCTGGCCAGGGGTCCACTCTTTGCCTCACTTCAAACCAGGTGAACACGTCTGCTCGACCTTGGGCACGGATTCATCGAGCGGTCAGCGTTTTCTTTGTGCGTGGTTAGGTTAGCTCAGAAGCACCAGGCCTCTAAGGAATGGGTGAGAATATGCATATCATTAAAGATTCTGGTGATGATCTTAGCCACAAAGAGAAGAACGGCATAGAATGGAGGTTTTGCCCCTAGTGATAAGTTGGGATAATTCCCGTGGTATCTTGATTTGTCAAGCCAGGACTATGGTACACTGTTGTAGTTCATCTCTTTGCCAGCAGAGGGCGCTGTTGGTTCATGGAGTCTCTCTGGGTCTCCGCTTTGCGCTTGAGGAGCTGTAACATACCACAACACCCCGCGGAGGCTGCAACACCTGAACAAATCATTTGAAATGCTACTGGGTCTCTTAGTCACATTTTCACAATAAGTGCCTTTGTCTAAAAATGGCATTTCTGGTCAGGGAGGAAGAAGAAAGCAGTAGGTGAATTTTGGGGAGATTTTAAGTTTTTTACACTGCAACAATACTCTGAATCATATGGGCTTTCCCACTAGCTCTACATACTAAGTGGAGTAGCTCTGTCATCCTCACAGTTGTAGAGTAAACTCTATTTGGGGGGGGGGGATGGGCTAATGGCCTCTCTGGCCTTTTTATTTGCACCCCCACGTAAGATGGAGGGCTTCACACAGCACGATCCAGCAGGGAGACGTCTCTCCCACGGACGGCACTGGAGGGCTTACACAGCTGGTCCTGATCAATAGCTCCGCGGTAGGGAGGCACACAAAATTACAAGCGGCCCGCCGCCGCTGCCAGCCCTCATTACCGCGGCCCAACGGCAACGGAGAGCCCCCCCCAGCAGCCTCAGAGACGGGTGCAAGCAGAGGGGATTACCAAAACAGACACCGTCTCTCCCCCCCACAGGCCGACGGCCTCTTTCACTCTCCCCAGCCGGCTCACCAGAGCCCTTCCGCATGGGTGCAGGGAGTGGGGGGCGACCTCCCTGCTCACCTCCTGTCACCTAAACACCAGGAGGCTCTTAACTGGGTCCTCCACAGGCAGGGGGAGGACCGGTACTCGGAACGCTTTGTCATCGATGTTGCAGTGAAATATGTACTTGAAACCCATAGAATCATGTACAGAACAATAAACAAGACGAATAACAACTGCAACTCTGGAATGACAGCACAGTGGGCAGGAGATGCTGGGTATCGTTTATGTAGACGTTAAATACACCGCATGGGGCACCAGCGTGACATGCCCCACAGTTTAGGGTTCGAGGGAGCCCAACAGAAGATCCATCCACAAAAGGCCCATTCTCCTTAAGTTTGTCTTTGGCTCGCTGAAGTCAGCTGGGGTTGTTCTGGAGGTTCTGATCCAGCAACGAGGAAAGTGAAAGTGACCTAGTGCGTAGGCTGCCGTGTGTAACCATGAGTGTATGTCGAGGTCTTCATACTGAACGCTGTCATCTTTGGCAGGTGGATATGAATCTGTGTTACATAAATATCCCGGTTATTCTACGGCCGGCATCATTTTTTCCAGTACTGCTTGTTACAAGTTCATCCAGTACAGGGTTTCGTCTGGGTTGCTCGCTGTCCCGTGCTTCACAGTGGGAAATCATTTGACAGGAGTCCGTCGTGTAGAGTACTGTGACACGTCACCGAGAAGAGCGGGAGCTCCCCAAAGCAAGACAAAAAGCCGTCAGGAGGCCCAGGCTGACAACCCAGCCCTGCAGCGGAGCATCCATACTCTCGATCCCACTGTCGTTAGCTGATTGCTGAACGTGTAGAGAATCGATCATACAGCCACTCTGTCTCTCTTTTTCAGAACGTTTTACTGTGTACAGCCCCAAAAAGCTGAGACATGCGTGGAACAAGTGAGTACTTATCCTTTACCTACAAGTGAGTACTTATAATTTGCCAATAACTGAGTACCTACATGTGAGTACTTCTCCTTTACTTACAAATGAGCACCTACAAGTGACTACTTATCCCTTGCATTCAAGTGAGTACTTACAAGTAAGTATTTATTCTTTACTTGTGAGTAAGTATTTATACTCTACCTACAAGTGAATACATACAAGTGAGTATTTATCCTACTCCTGTGTCTAGAGTTTTTATTTTTTACTCCTTCCTGTGGGGCCCTGAATTTGGGCTGCAGTCAGCAGCACTGGATGTCACCACAGGAGGGGCGCATGATCATCTACCTTGATTTATTTGGTTAGAAATATACTAACTGAACGCTACATCCCAGCTGAGTTTCCATTAAAACGTGACCTCATGTCCCTCCTGTACCCAGGTGTTTAATCCCAGCACAGATAGTGCTGTAATATCTTTCCAAACGTTATCTTCACTTTCTCAGTCTGTCTGCCCTCTGTGGCTGTGAGTCTCGGGTTGGTACCTTCATGCCTCGTTCAGTTCAGCGCAGTGATCACATTCGCTGGAGCAGATGTGGAGGGACTGTGTTCCTACAAAGAGCCTTAGGTCATGCTGTACATCAGCAGTTTATTTTAGAGGGACCCCCCACCTTCCATATGTTTCCATGGAGCCCCTTTTGCTCTGTCACCAAACTGACATTAGGTGATTGGTAACACCAATCCAGGGCGTTATCCGGCACAGCTGCACGCCGCAAGGACTCACCTCGGCAAATCGATAGGCGTGATAGCTGAGATGCAGCCCGGCAATCACCCGCCCTGCCAGAGCAACGGACCCAACGAATCTCGTAGTTGTTAGGAATGCGAATGCCCTAACCACTCTCCAGGTTGCCCAGGGCTGGTTGGGGGGGGTTTGGGGGGGTGGGGGGGGTATCAGCTGCATTTTTATCACACAACCTGCTCATGATGTATTCACAACTGTGCGAACAAACAAACTGCATGTTCATGTTCAAATCTTCGGTAGAACGTAAGGTCGACTTCCACAGGACAGACTTGGGGGGGGGGAGTATCCGATTTATGGACTTTATGTAATTATTTAGCTTAGGTGGACATCATGAAAACGTAACGTGCAAAACTAGAATTACACCAATTACAATTACGAACCAATTCCCTGTTTTCCAATGCAAGCGAGTCCAGTGATCCTGAAAAACACCTGAAAATCAGATGTGCTGAAAATCAGCAGGTGTGTCACTGGGAGCGTAAACATCACTGCGTTTGCAGTGCTGCGCGTGTCAGGCAGCATATAGACCTGGGATGATACAAAGGGGTTTGGGTTTCATTCGGGCCCGTCCGTCAGGGTTGGGTAATACAAAGAGCTGGCTCTGCCTTCTCAGAGCTGATCAACCGGATCAAAGGACGACAGTTGACAGTGTCAGTGTGACCGCAATTTGCCCTTCAGCCACGAGGTAGCAGGTGTGAGGCTCTTGAGAGGGACGTCTGTGTCACATCCAGTGTTCAAAGGAAATCATTTTTGTAATATGTGGTGCAGGGTAGCAGTTGCTCTCAGGCTGAATTTGCTCTGCAGTAATTCCGATTCCTTGACCTAATAACCCCCCCCTTTTTCACGTTTGACGTCTGCTTGCTACTGCGTGCGCTGACTCTCGCTGCCCTGCTGACCTCTCCAGTTACGGATTTGACGCCCGCCAGTGTATGCATGGCTGGTCTGAAACGTGACCTATCAACCTTACAAAATCAACCCCCCCCCCCCACACACACACACTTCCCTTACTTCACCATTCAAACCTCCAGGGTCAGATACTAGAGAACTGCGGTTCTCAATTTTTTGCACTGGGACCCAGTTTTTACCACGCCATCCCAGTCGCAATCCTGTATCAAGTATAGGTTTAAATTAACACTATGATCAAGCTCACGGTGCACTCTGCAGTTTACGCCAATCAATGCCTATCGCACACATCTGATTGGATGTGCCAGTGAATTTTAAATTAAGCATCTGTGGTTTGACTTCTTGGACTGGTTGAGTGTTCTTTAGTTTTGCGCTAAGCGGTTGCAGACCCAAGACTCATTCATATAGGCTAATTCTAGGATTGGGGCTGGGAAATCTGATCGTGGATCAGCTTAGGAGCTTGCTGGTTTTAAAATGCTTACATTTCCAACTCTGGCTCGTGACCCTTTAAGAACATGCATTTGGGTTGTGACCCATGGATTGAGAATCGCTGCCATAGAAGAGTGAAAGAGCCAAACATGACCCAGCCAAAATGATGCCTTTTTAAAAGGGTCTGCGGTGTGCTGATCGAGTGACGCTACACAGCAGAAGGAAAATGTTTGCAGGGAGAAGGACCTTTTCTGCCAAGCCCCTGCTACAACTCACAGGACAAGCACACAAAGTTTTCAAGACACCCCTTGTAAATCGCTGCGTAAATAACCCCAGCCTCCGGGAGAATTAGGAGAGTTAGACTCTGTTAATAACTGACGCTTGTGCCTTTTTTTGCAGGGATTTGTGTTCTTCTCTTTAATGGGGGGGGGGGGGGGGGGCTCGTGGCTGACCACTACTCCGTGAGCCGATGGGGACACTCAGGCCTCCGCGTTCCCTGGTACTTCGGAATAATTAAAATGTTTGTTGGAGTTATAGGGGAGGATGAGAATGAGCAGAGGGATATCCCCTTGGCTTGTGCTGGCGTCCGGGGCTGACTGTCAGCCCCTCACCCCCCCCCCCCGTCTTCCTGGGTCCTCAGTCCTCTTTACTAGCGTGTCGTCATGGCTTATCCAGGGGGGTGCGTTTTCTTGGCGGAAAACGGCACAACTCTGTAGACCGGCCTTTCTTACCTTGAGTCCCATAAGGGCATTTTGCTGAGATTAATGATAGGGGGTGGTGGGGGGGGGCTTCCTGCTGTGTGTACAGAGGCAGGTGTTAAGAGAGAGAGAGTCGAGCTGCACCCTTTGTGTGGGTCTGTGTCAAGGTCAGTCTTCATCAGGGACCCTTAATGCTCACCGATTACCTACCAACCAGGTTAAACTCTCCAAAAATGACACCTGATTCTGTTTCTGGATTTTATACCCAGACTCTGTTAGTCATGAAGACAGTTTACGCTGATATTTAAAATGAATGTTACTGCAGTTTGTGGTTAGTTGTTAAGCCCATGAGTATATTCAAAAGAGGGGAGAAAAATTTGAATTTTTAAGTGCTACAGTATGTACTCAGGAATAAAACAGTTGCAGAACTAGTGGCTAATGAGTCTAATACAAACAAAAGATGAGATGATCCCCACCCCTCTCTCTCATCCACCTGGCTGCCGTCCAATCAGAAACCTGTAGAATGTCAGCCTCCATGGCGTAGGTCTTTGATCTATGGCCAGATTCACAATAATGTCCATTTAGAAAGTTCTGGAACAAAGCGTACAATCATAATTGCTATAAGAATTGGTGTTTTCTGTGTTCTGCTTCTGGACCCCAAGCTCACAACATGTATTGTGCAGTCCATGGAAGCCTCTCTTGTCTCCTGACGAGTATGTACATACCTACTCTATTGTGTGAAGAGTATGGTGTTAAATAAGAGTAAACAAGTGAAAAACAAAAGCTTGTATATGGGTTTGTAAGAGCACTGCTATTTCTACACTTTCAGAAGGCATCCTCCTTAGTGAGATCTTGCTGAGAGCTTCAGGATCCATTGAGAATTAAGCACAGAATTTGAAAGTCTTCTGAAGAACAGAGAAGTGATGTAGGAATAATGTGGAAACAGTCCTTTCCAGTAAACGCTGCAGTGGGCAACTGTTCCAGCACTAAGATGATTTTTGAGTATTTCTGTTGATTCTCTTTTTAAAAGACGATTTCTGTGTCTTGCCAGTCAAAGATGTAAACCGTAGCTGTAGGATAGTAAGGCATTACAGAGTTGGCCAGCCGCGTATTTGTGGCAGAACAGCGGGGAAAATTCTATTTGTCCTGGAATTAAGATGCCGGAGCTCGTCGGCTGTGTGTTGATTTTCGAACGTTATCCCCTGATCGCTTTTGGACTCCTTAATTGCTTTTTGGCATTTTCCCTCCCGTTCACGGTCTTTATTGTAATGGTTCATCCGAGTTCAGCTGAGATCTAAAATCTCTGTTGGCCTTATGTGAGTTTTTTTTTTTTTACTTGACTTTAAACAAAGATATTTACATATGTCAGTTCTGTTACACTTTTGTAGAATAAAAACCTGAACTGACATGTAACTGGGCATTAACATTAACATGTGGTCGGCCATCTTTACATTACTGTTAGCAATGCCAATCGCTGCTGTGATATGTGGGGCATTTCATCTCATCATGCTGCACTTGGCCTGGGTTATTATTTTAAGAAGGTATAATTGCAGTGTCAAATGATGCCGGACTATAGCCATGACTGTACATGACTGATTGTTGGCTTACATTATGTTTTCAGACTGTATGGTACATCTGAGGATTGGCACATGTGCTGTTTTTCTCATGTCACATTACGGTCATTTCTACAGGTGAGGGTCATGATATACTGTGTTTAAAAAGAATGTTTATGCATAAATATGCCCTCGTATTGCACGCATTTAACAGGCCAGGACCCCATAACCCTTGTGGAGTGTAGCAGCCTGGGACCCCTATCCCTTATTAAGTGTAGCGGGCTTTAACCCCATAGCCCTGAGGGCATTTGCAGTTCGATCGTCTCTCTAGCGTGCCTCACAGAGCTGGAGAGCCTGGGAAGGAGACACAGGCCCAGCCTGAACCTTCTCTGTAGACCACTCCCTCCTTGCTCTCTCTTTCCCGCGATTCAGCAGTGAAATGTTGCTGTCACTATAACGCTGGTGAGGTGGCAGTGGTGCTTAATGACCGAGTGCCGTGTGTGTGTCTCCCGCAGGCTCGGCCACACGGACCATGCCGAGGACCTCGCCTCACGGCTGCTCCAGTGCTTCCCCAAGAGCCGCCTCTCGGCGCAGGCAGCGCTCAGCCACGAGTACTTCGGGAGTCTTCCTCCGCGGCTCTGGGAGCTTCCTGACAGTCAGTGCCTCGTCGACCGATGTCGCCCCCTAAACCGTCTGAGCCGGGGTTCAACCCACTGCTAGTTAAGGAGAGCAACCTTTGATACGAGCATCAGTCAACTAATATAGATCACAGAGATACCTATGAAAAGTATCAACCCAGTGCAACTCAGTGTAGCTACTGAGGTATAATTATGAGATTTAGTGATTGAAGCTTTAATGTACAGGAGGACTAGCCGGCTCATGGACGTCAAGGTGTTAAGAGGAAAACAAACATCCCGTCAAAATTCCTGCTGGATTCAAACAGCTGGAAAAAAAAAATCCTTTGCGACGTTACAAGAAAAAGGAGCTAATAGTTTAGACTTGTAACAGCTGACATGAAAGTTGTGGTTGGGAAGTGACGGTGTCACTTTGAGTGCTGACAGGGACGTCTTTGAAGTGCCGTCTCTCCGTGGACTCCCGTTGACAGAAGCTTTTACAGAGACCGTTCGGCGGTGATAATTTAGCGGGTCCCCGTCATTTACCGTTCTGAAGGCCGTGAAGTTAAAGGCAGTTTGGCACCGCGGGTAGCGATCGGATTCGGCAGGTTCCAGGAGGTGCAAGCGCACCGATATGGATGAGCTGCTCAACTTCCCCGTGATTTTCCTTGAGTCATGAATCGTTTGGGAAAATAATACCCAAACAGGGGCACCATGGAGACAAGCGTGCAAGCCAGGACAATCAAACCTCCTATGGTGAAACTCTTTATGAAAAGCTCGTCCTCCTGGTAGAACCAGTACAACCTCCGGTGATGTAAGAAGAGCGTGGGGGGTGCGTCTTGCATCTCAGTGTGTCGACAGCCCGCCCCCTGCACGAGGAGGCGACAGGCTCGTCCCGCTGTGTGTCATGGTAACGGCAGAGTGCGGGGTCTACTCAGGATGCTGGGGTGTCCAGTCGCTAATTTGGGTCCATTACGCAGTCGGCACTTAGTTTTATCAGTCAGCGGCTAAATCCCAGGATGGGGGGGGGACAGGGGCCCCACATTATCAGACCGGAGCAGGGCTAGCAGCAGAGTGCGACTCATCTGAGTCATTAACCAGCACAATGTGTGTGCTGAACCGGGAGGGGGGGGGGAAGAATCACAGCACAGGCTGCAAAATACCTCAGGGGTGCTAATTTTAATATGAGAATTTAATTTGTAATTTCACAGATTAAGATTTTTTGCCGGTATTAATCCTTCTATCAGCAGGCAGCAGGTTGTGTGACATGCATGGGGGGGGGGGGGGGTTCACTGGCTGCATAACGCTGAACACGGACGGGAAAGGGGAAAAAAGCTGATATCTTTTGAAGAGCAAAACGAAGATTAAATAATTTTGTTTCTAACTGGAGGCTGTTCTGACTGCCTACAGTGGAAATTTACAGTACGTCTCGGGGAGCGGAGTTTCTGTTGTAGGAAGATAATTATAACCACTAGTTGTTAGTATGTCGGGGGGGGGTGGTTAAGGGGGGGTGCACGTCACCTTACCGAGACTTAGGGGAGGCTTGCGGTTCCAGACAGAAGCTCTCCTGATCCACGGATGAGGGGTCACCGGAGCCCAGCAAAGACCTCCTCAGGGGGGGTGCGCATGTCTAGCCCGAGGACCGTAATCGCATCGTAGGCCCGTCCTGACACGGGCGTCACCTTTCTGTGCCCTCAGCCCGACCAGCTAATCCCTTTGAGACACCCATGGGAGTCAGCTGGAAAACAAGATACGGCACATTCCCGGCGAAGCCTCGCTGGTTGCAGTGGGTTGCTTGGCCTTGCCGTGAAGCTCTCTGCTTAAGGACATTTCGCCTGCTGTCTCGGAAATGCATCCAGTGTTACCGTGTTAAAAAAAAGAGAACAGCATAATTATAAGAACATAAGAAATTTACAAAGGAGAGGAGGCCATTCGGCCCATCGAGCTCGTTTGGGGAGAACTTAACTAATAGCTCAGACTTGCTAAAATCTTATCTAGCTCTGATTTAAAGGAACCCATGGTTTTAGCTTCCGCTACACTAGCAGGAAGACTTTCCATACTGTAACTACACGCCGTGT
Source organism: Paramormyrops kingsleyae (assembly GCF_048594095.1). Taxonomy (NCBI): domain Eukaryota; kingdom Metazoa; phylum Chordata; class Actinopteri; order Osteoglossiformes; family Mormyridae; genus Paramormyrops; species Paramormyrops kingsleyae. Next base: position 17,599,249 of record NC_132819.1, on the reverse strand, counting down.
AAAGAAGTGCTTCCTCAAATTCATTTTAAAATGTTCTCCCGCTAGTTTCCACTTATGGCCACGAGTTCTAGTATTTAAACTAATTTTGAAATAGCCATTTGGCTGTTTTAAAGGCAGCAGTGCAGAACGTTGCTGGTTAGCGTGGCAAGCGCACAGTGGACATGGGAGCTCGCGGCTGCCCCTTGTGGCGCCTCCCAGAATGTCGAGGCAGGTGGTGCCACGAGGCCCCGAGGGAAAGACCGGAGGCTGCGGCTCCGCAGTATCGCCACGTATGGCTTCCGCATGCTACGGGGTCTCCTCCATGGGCTCGCCTTTACGGCGGAGCATGCCCAGTCTAACGTGAAATCATAGCAAGGAAGACTTGCCATTTTTTGAGCTAGTGGGCATCGATTCGGACTTCACGGCGGCCCACAATGCATCCTGCTCGCTATATCATGAATCATGCTCTACAGGCAGCACCTTAAATTTCTCCAGAAGTCAGGCCATGGGCAAAATTCAGGCTAGCACATTTAAGGGTGCTGAGGAGTTGAGGAGCAATGCCCTACAAACACAGTAACTACACTCACAGTGAGACTAAGAAAAAGGGCATTTTGCGCTTGGTTTGGATTTGGTGGTTACCATAATTTTCACAGTTTTCTTCAAAACCGGCAGAACTAGGATATTTTGTCACAAGATAAAATAGTGCCTAAGAGTCAGTCTGATTTCAGTCATAATATGTTTCCTTTTGTACAACACAGCAGAAAGGGAGTGTCTCAGCCATGAGGGATATCCCTGGACAATTAACAAATGTAGAACTGTCTGAAAATCACACATTGTTGGAGGCAGGCTCTACCATGTCATTGTAGCTATGGCGATATGATGGTTTAGCTGGCCCTACCTTCTCCTCGTCCTTCCCCACAGTGTCTTCTACCTTCACCGTCCCCAATGTCAGACTGCAGCCCGAGGACAGCGGGCGAGCAAGCGGGAAAGCTGCAAGTCACGCCAAGGCCTCCGGCAAGAACTGAGGGCAGCAGGTGAGTCCGTCGCGGGGATCGGATGGGGAGGTTCATCACGTGTGGATGTGGCCAGACAGACCACAGCCTGATCAACAAGTGTGTTGACTATGAGGAATTTTTTGAGTTTGACATCAACACACATTTGCTTATTTATATGATTGTTAATACCATGTATTAACATGACATTACACAGCTGTGCCCAGATGTAAAGTTTATACTATTATAGTGTTACAATCCTTCCTTATTAAATATAAAACACCCCAGAGTGATCCAGTGGAGGTTTGATATTTGCAGTGGTTTTCATCTTGTTGTTCCACTTTCAGTTCTCCTTTAATCTGGGGTCATACCGCTAAGCACAATATTATATGCAGACAGAGAAGAACGTGACGAGGATTCGGAAGTTACCCGAAATTCATGGGCAGGATGTTACCGTTGTATGGATTTGTGGCTAGTGCTAGACCTGATGTGGTTCGGACAGATTGGCGATGTTGGGTATCTGAGGATGCGTGTTTGGTGTGAGGGAGGGCATCATGCACAAAACCAAAGTGGAGACGTGCCAGCTGGCCTGACCCCGGAAAAATCTGCCCATCTATCCATCCATCCAATGTCTCACCACTCATCCTCGTCTCTTTAGGAAAATTCTGCTTTCATAACAGTGAGGGTCATTTTTATTAAGCCCATAATAGATCCCTGTCTGCATTAAACAGGGTTGTGAAAAGGTTTGCAAAAAAAAAAGAAAGAAAGAAAAGAAAAACAAGTAATTGACCGTCAGCAGCTGCAAATAATTTCGTTGTTAGTTGAGTAATGATGGCACTGAGCGAACCCGAAATGACAGCTTTAAGGTGCGGATTACATCTCGAATTACTGGCAGGTGCACAAAGAGACGTGCGGGTCTTTGAGGGAACTGAGGAAGACCCCCGCCTCCCACCCTCTCTCTTTTTGCTGCTGATGGCATGTTGATGGGTTCCTGCTGGGCCCCAGGACCAGTGGAGGGTTTGGACAGTTTTCCAGAGAGAGAGACCTCATTTGAAGCCATTATGTGTTATAATGATGGAGGTCTTACCATCAGTCAGGGGCGGCCGATCAAAACGCCTGTCAGAATAACCACAGAGCGGTTCAGAGCCCACAAAGAAACGTCCCGTCAAAGGTGATCTAGCGAGTGCCTCTTTTTTTTAAAGTAGTTTTGATGTGTTTTTTTTTTGCCTCATAAGTTTTTTCCTGGCCGCTGTCAGCACGTTTACGGTTCATGGCGACGCAGGTTGGAGTCCGTTCATGGGGAAATCGTGTTGGGATTGGCCAGCAAAGCAGAGCGGCGGGAGATCCGGGTCTCGGGTCTGTGCACAGAAAGGCAGCCCTACGATTTTCTGCTCCGAACGGAAATGAGCCCAGTGCGAACCCAGTGCGTGCTCTGCTGTGGCATTCATATTGAAATGGCCTCCTTTGTTGCTGAAAGCCGAAAGTCCGTCGCATGGAGAGTCCAAGAGCGATTGGTCTCTGATTTATAGATATACGTGTTGCTGCAATGTTCAGGAAAAAAAAAACACAGATTTGTGAGACACATTAGAATTGAAGAAGTATGGTGGGGGAAGGACAAGATTAATTCAGACTTCTGACCGATCCACCATGAGGAATAACTGGCAATTCGGGTGTTTAAGCTTGATGTTAATTTCACTGACTCTCCTCACCCACAGAACGCCAAATGTCTGACCGACGGGGAGCTGAGTGTGAGCAGAGCGGAGCTGGCCAAGTCGCGTGTGCGTTTTATTGAAGCGCCTTTGCGTGGGCTATGCCCAGCCAGGGCTCGCAGGAAATTCCCACTGGAGCGGCTTTTGTGTTCTCTGGCTGCTTTAAGACAGGCCTGTGTGGAACTGACATAAAGGGCTGTCTGAGCGGATAGCCTGGAAGGATGCTTGAATGAACAGGGGACAATGTCCACCTGACAGTTACGGGGGTGGGGGATGTCGGGGAGAGAGGGGGAGAGAGAGGAGGACGGAAAAGTAGAGGGAGAGGCAGGGAGATGGAAGGAAGTGGGGAGAGAGAGACAAAAGAGAGGGAGGGAAAGAGAAGAATACAGAAGGAGGAGGGGGAAGAGGGAAGAACAGAAAAGGGGCGTTAGGGAGAGAAGGAGTGAGATTGGGAGAGAGGGAAAGAGAAGAGAGGGGGAGAGAGGAGAACGGAAAAGGAGAGTTAGTGGGAGAGTGGAGATGGAAAGAGATGGGGAGAAAGTGATAAAAAGAGAGAGAGGAAAGAGAAGAATGCAGAGGGAGATGGGGAGAGAGGTGTGAGTGGCAGGTGTTCATCTCTAGATGATGATTTCAAGTTGCTGCATTTCAGGACGCAAACGCGAATAGCAGCGAGACAGCGAGCCAGAGGCCGGGTCCTGGTCCCCACATTGGCCTGCCGGAGGGGGTGCGGTCTGAGTCCCAGGCTGGGCTATGGAGGCAGGACGCTGGGACGGCGCAGCTGGGCTTGGTCACCCTTCTTGTGCACTTCAGGCCCGGGTGGCTCAAGGCATGTGAGGGCAGCCTTACAGTCACAGAAACCCTACATTGGAAGCTCAGAGGTTCTTATGCCACATGACCTGGTTCTGGAAGATTCCAGGCTACATGTGCAGCTGAAAGTCCATCAGTCTTTGGTATCACCTCTGGATCTGAAACAGCCACTATCACCCAAGTACCAATTTCATGAACTGAGCTGAGCATGTTTCTATTGACTGAAGATTTGAGGACTTCACAACAATCCTTAATGGAGTTCTGCGAAGGTCTCTAAAAGGCGTCCATTTTTCATTGGCAGCCAGTGGTAATAAGACCTCGCGACTAATGGGGGGTCCCACTGCCTTTATCGTCAAGTGAATTGCAACAAAGCTCTGATTTACATCTAAATTGAGTTCTTATTTCTTGCTTTGTAATTTTGTCCACAACATCAGCTAAATCGAGACAAGCCAGAACGAAAAGTAGGGGTGGTTCTCAGCCTGAAAGTATTTCTGGTCAATAAGCTGTTTGAGGGGCTAAAACTCTTTTAACTTTTTACGTCCTTGGCAGCGGGAAGGTTAGACCCCAGATCAGGGCTCTGATGACATTTTAATTGCCTCATTAAACCTCAAAGCTATTCACTGGACTGGAGTTTATTTTCTGTCTTTTGGCTGTAAGGCTGTAACTTTGGCAGCGCGTGTTATCATGGTAATTTATCTCCAGTACGTGTCGACGTGGCTCGATCGGGCTGCAGCTCGGAAAAACCCATCTTACAACCTGCCACGCTCCAAACGCACCTCTCTTTTCGACATGTGCGGGTCTAGTGTGGACTTTGCATCCTTCTGTAAAGTCTGAAAAATGTCCAAAAATAGAATTTAAATCATTCATCCTAAATTAAACCTTAATATACCCACACATTCTTAATAAGGAATTATGCACCGTCAGTACAGCCTAAAAATGACGTCACTCAGAAACTATGGGTGTTGGCAAAATTCTGAGTGCATTTCTGAAATCGGGACAGAAAAAAAATAATAAAAGACACCCCTTAGTGACAAAATCTGTTGACTGGTGCTATCCATCCTGAAAGGTGAGGCTGCTGATGGTCCTTCATCAGAGCTGCTTGATCTACATGGTCAGTTCAGGGCACTCATTGCCGTCACCAGTGAGCTTACAGGACCCCCCAGTGGCCCAAGGGACCTGCGGGCCGCTCTCATTAACTGGCCACGAAGGTCTTCTCGCAGTCACATCCAATTCTCTGGCCCCCGCCTCAGACTGATTGTGTACACCCCCCCCCCCAAACCGGACACATCTCCGAGTCGTGGGAGATTTGTGCCAAGGCTGAGTGGCGGCCCTGGGGAGCCTGGCCCATTGGACCTCCCCTTTCAGCGGCTCAGCGAGGATGGGGGGGGGGGGTTTGTAGGGAAAAAGCCAGCCAGCGGGGGGGGGCTATGGCACCTAGGCAGCTGGTGCCCTACGAAATGGGGTGACTCTGGCTGGTTACTCCACTGCCCCCAGGCCCCCAGGGGTGGGGGGGGGGACGCCCAAGGGTGGAAAATATTGTAAAAAGGAATTGATTTCATGTATAATTTGTTTATCGCTGGAGGGAACAAATACTGCACCTCTGACATGTGTTGGGTAAGTTTGACTCTGAATGAGACACATTAGCATAATCTCCTTAGCTAGCTGGGCTCGCTTGCTGAATGTCTGTCTCGCTCCGCTCCCCACACCCACACACAGACAGCCACGTGATAATTAACGACTTCAGCCCCTGAAATAACGCATAGAACAGGGTGCTGCGTTCAAAAAAAAATTAAAAATCGTTAGTCTTCTGCAACAGTGAAGCATGTTATTAAGAAAACAGAAATCTGAATTCTTAGCGACATAGTGCGGGTAAAGGAAATAAGAGAATATCACGTAACAACGAAAATCAACACGGGTCATTTCCCGTGAACTTCACCAGTGCACGTGTCACGTGTCAACCTGCGTGTCGCGGTAACCACGCCCCTTTTTCTGGGCATGGAACCGGCAGGCCTGACCTCACGCCGGGAATTCCGCAGACGCGCCGGTGATGGGGGGGGGTCACTGGTGAAATGGAGGCCCTTTCGGGAGACTCAGGAAATGAAAACCTCACCCCACACATCTCATTTCACAGCACATGGGCTTGTCTAATGAGCAAAGCACAATCTCCCTTCGCTCTGTTTTTTTTCCGCTGGAAAAAAATTGCATTTTCTGTCTTTGAGTCACTTTTCACTAGATCAGCTTAATTATTTCTCACTTTCTAATTTATTTTCCCATTGTTCAAATTTACAATTAAAATCCCTCCCTGCGCTTCAGTTTGTGAAATCACCAACGTCTCAAACTCAACATTAATTGGGCAGTTTTTTTCCCCTATGAGTCCTGCTTTGACCATTCAGCTCAGTAAACACGTGTCTGTTTTTTTGGGTGCATCCCTTTTCCTGAGTTAGCAAACTGCTGAACTCAAGATAAGGAGCGTTTAAAAAATGAACAGGCAGAGAGACATCAATGGTTTGTTTTTTTGCGAGCGGTTAGCGCACCCTGGGCAATTTGTGGGGAATTGTTAATTATGACTAAACAAGCTCTTTTTTTAGGTGGCAGGCCCCCAGATCCAGCTGTCAGGAGTGTGTGAGATATTGAATTGGAAGCCTGACTGCCTTGTCAGCCAAGGGGACAGGTCGCTTGAGATGTAAAATAGAGTTGGGGGGGATGTGGGGGCTCTTTTTTCTGACGGTTGGGAGACCCATTTGCATAGTTACCCTCCAAAAGGGTGGAGGGGGATGGGAGGGGGGTCGTCCAGGCGGGGGTGCTGCTCATGGGATGGGGGGTTAATCCGAGGAGGGGCCTTCGAGCGTCGTCAGCCGTGCCTTTGTTCTGTGGATGGCGTGTCACGGAAAAGCGAGGGGGGGCGTCCCATGTGGAACGTTGAGGAGCAGGTCCACGGTCCCGCCGGAGCTTCTCTGTCTGTCTGCCTGCCTGCATGTCTGTCTGTCTGCCTGCATGTCTGTCTGTCTGTCTGCCTGCATGTCTGTTTGTCTGTCTGCCTGCATGTCTGTCTGTCTGCCTGCATGTCTGTCTGTCTGTCTATCTGTCTGCCTGCATGTCTGTCTGCTCCGTCTGTCTTTCCATTTGTCTGTCTGTCTGCCTGCATGTCTGTCTGTCTGCTCCGTCTGTCTGTCTGTCTATCTGTCTGCCTGCATGTCTGTCTGCCCCGTCTGTCTTTCCATTTGTCTGTCTGTCTGCCTGCATGTCTGTCTGCTCCTTCTGTCTGTCCATTTGTCGGTCTGTCTGCCTGCATGTCTGTCTATCTGTCTGTCTGCACCTTCTGTCTTTTCATTTGTCTGTCTGTCTGCCTGCATGTCTGTCTGCTCCTTCTGTCTTTCCATTTGTCTGTCTGTCTGCCCTCTCTGTCTGCTTGTCCATCTGCCTGTCTGTCTGCTCCCTTGTCTGCCTACCTGCATGTTCTGTGTGTGGGTGTGAGCGTGCCTTTGTGTCTGTCAGGGAGAGGGAGAGCTGCACACTCACCGATGGTGTAGGTCTGCATTTTCAATTTCAACTAAATTAGGAGCTGACTGTAGAAGGTTTCACACTGTTCTGTCAGGGTATTTTGGATTTTTTTCACTTGTGTAATATAAATTTTATTAGTCAACAATAAAGTACAGGGGTAAAAACATCACTGCTGTTTCCTCCTCTGGCATCTATAAATATCTGTTATAATTCGTAATATCTTATATCTTATTTAAATACCTGAACTCGGTCAATGAACAATGTAAAAGGTAACAAATTAAACATCATGAACCTGTGATGTAGACAGTGATGAAATGAAGAGGAAACATTGGATGAAAATAAATGGGTAGATACAGAGTGAGTGAAGCTTTGTTCTTACTGTCAGCTAATCCCGCAACTCATGCCAGCGCTCAGATCCTTCGCCGTCGTACTTCATACATTATAATTCCTGTGCACCTTTTTCCATGTCGTGCTCCTCTTTTCTCTGCTGTGCCTCAGAGCTGAGAGCAGTGAGCAGCATAAATGAAAGCGCGGGAAATGCTGCCCCCCCCCCCCCCCCCCGATGGAGGCATGTTTCCATCCAGTCAGCACGTCCAGCAGGGACGCAGTGCGGTCCGCTGATGAAGCTGAGCATGGTGTGATTCCCTCTGAGCCTTTCCTGTAATATATTCATATCGTCAGCTTCTTTGTTGGCCAGACCTGCCCCTCGAGCTGTCATTTATTCCCCCTGACTTAGCTGCCCCCCACCTCGCATCCTCTCTTGGTCCTGCCCAGCCCCCTCTCTGTGAGCGGCAAACCAGAAAGTTCCGAGACAGAAGCGTGCGCCCGGCGTGTCATGCATAGCTCCAGAGCCCTCCTCCTCGTCGGGAAGGTCAGCCAGGCCGCAGGTGGCTCAGTCCTTCCCTGTGATCCTGCACGTTTGGTGACCCCCCCCCTCAACCCCCACCCTGTGCCCTTGGTCATCCATTACGGCTTTTCAGCTGCCTTTTCTAACCACCGTGTGATGTGTGTGAGGTGGGAGGGCTGCATCACGAACTTTCTCTGTATTTACGTGCTTTGCTGAAATCAGACTCGCCAGCTTACCATAACAGAAGCAGATTAATCAAAACAAAATGCCGATTTAGACATTTTTAAAAACAGAATGTTTAAAAATGATCAGTTGCGGTAGCCTTAAACTTCCCTGCGCAGTGATACTGTTTTTGATTTCTGTCCCACAGTATTTCTACACGACGGCCCCCAGCAGACAGTGTAATTATTGAGCGGAGTGCCCTGTGCTGGATCCTGAGGATGGGGGGGGGGGGGGTTTGCATTATGCATTGTTTTGATAAGCTCTAATTAAATGCACCTCGCCGCATTGTAATGGGAATGAATGTATGTGTCCTTCACTCCTATGGCCGTGTTCATGTTACTCGGCCAAATGGAGCGAAGGTCCAACATCGTGTTACGCACTGGATCAAGCGACATAATTACTGCGAGGGGATGGCACGGGTAAACATCGCTGTGAGCCAAAACGAGGCCGTGAGGAAGGAGCATTGTGGGAAATTTGTCCTGATGCTGATGTCGACCTGCGTGTTATTTTTTTTAAACCTTTCTCTGACTCATGTCCCCCATCCTGAGTCCGTATTTATTTTATATATGAAGATAGATCTGTCTAGTATATGCTGAATTATTTATTACACTACCCTGCAGTAATTTCAAGATTTTGATCTGGCTTTCTGTACCAGCCTGGATTTCCATGAAATATTCACTCGGCTCTTGTTAGATGCCAGTAAAAACAAAACAAGCATCCCCTGTGATGCCGACTACACCGCGATGAGAAAGTCCCAGAAACAGAAGACGTCGGTGTGCCACGGGGTGGGGGGGTGTGTGTGTGGGGGGGGCGGTTTGAGGGAACTTTTCCTCTGGATGGCTCTTGAAAGAAACCCATCCATGAGCTTTAAGTAATAAAACGGGCCACACAAAGCACCCATTCCCCGGCCACCCTTAAGGTACGCGCCTTTAATGAAATCGAATGGAAAAAAAATAGATTGACTCGAAGTGCTGGGATTGAAGTGGAGTAATTTTACGCTTGGTTGTTGGCTAACAAGACTCTGCAGTGTCAATGCTGTGAGGCCTGATTACCAGCGTTGGCGATTGTGTAGCGCCTGGCTGCTGAGGTTACCGCGGAGACGGCATGAAAGGGCTTCTGGACCCCACTGGTGATCTGGATTGTCCTGCCCAGCAGGTGAAGGATAGATCTGGGATAAGGAGCTTGTGCAGAACTTGCTGCCCGCTCTAATTTGGATTCATAAAGGAGATGAATTAAAACCGGGCAGGGAATTCAACGAATTTCCTCGACTGAGTTATTAACCCTTTGTAGTGTCCCGGCTCTCTGTGTAAGCGGCTGCTGTTTATTTATATTATTTTATTTTTTTGGGTGTGATGGTCTGGCCAATTCCACAGGCATTTGGTTGTTATGACCGGATTTCAGACTGTCTAATAACAACAGACTATGAGACAGTAGATGTTTCTCTGTTGCACTGCATAATTTTTTTTTTTTACGTATCGGCTTGACATAAAAGAAAAAATAAATAAAATTACACATGCAGATGTATGATTTCCTGATGGAAATTACTCTTGGCTTAGATGTCTGACATCAATTAAACATTAAATATATATCTCAGAAAGGGGAAAACAGCTACAAAAAATTTCTGCAGTTAAAGGAATATATATTTTTTTTAAGAATAGTGGTACAAAAAATAAACATAAAGTGAGCAAGACATGGACTGCCGTTAGTTTATCATGCATATTATTAGTTGATACATAGCGCCATACAGCTTTTGTAAGGCACTTATACATATTTATAAGAAAATAAAATTTATCCAGATGCTGCTTGAAATAATAGAATTTATAGCATATAGCTTTTTGCAAAACAAACCATCCATATTTGCGATAAGCATGCTGGGTAACAAGTATGATACTGTATGTTTAGCTTGAAAGTTAGCTAAAAGTTTTTTTTATTATTATTACATTTTTTATTGAATTTTTCATTAAGAACATCAGAACAAACAAAATAAACAAACAAACAAAACCTGGTTTGTTGTCACAGGGCTACCAACATATGCTACAGTACAAGGCCATGGTTCACAGGGGGCAAGACGAGGGTGAGTGGAAATCCAGTCCACAACAGCAACATGTCCCTAAAAGCAGTATTTTTATTTGGAATTATCTTTACTTGGCAAGAATGTATGAAGTGGATACCAGTGTGGGTAACACTGGGTATTCTACCACAGGAATTTCTCGGAATTTGCTTTCTGGTAGCTTTGCAGTAGTTCTGGTATCTCTGATTTATACCCGTTTGCTTGTAAATGTCAGCAGATTTGATTAACGTCCATTATGTTGTGTTATTGCATATTCTTGTCAACAGAGCTACTGGTCTGACATATATTATATATAATATATATATATATTGTTGATGCACATAGATTCTACCTGGAAGAAGTGAATCGTAGTTTATATAAATGTTTTTCATTTTTAATCTTTGCAGCAATATGATTTACATATGGCCGCTTCCCTCACATATCTTTGTGAGTCTGATTGAAAGCGACGGATTGAGGCCCACAGCAGGATTCTCTGAAAACTATGTTGTTGATTTTGTGGAACCGTAGACAGCGGTGAGGTCTGGTACGAATCAATATGAATGCTGCGGGTAAAGCAATTATTTGTATGTATAACACTGTAGGAGTGAAACAGACTCTCACTGTGCCATGGTTTGTTTTATTGGTAATTTAATTCATCTTGTGTAATGTATTTTACCTTGATAAAATAACTTTATACTTGACCACCAACAAGTGTCCTCCCCCCCAATAAACCTACTTGAATCAGGACCAGACAGGCAAGATGTTTAAAGCACCCATCAGTGACCAAGCTATGGGCAATGAATGTGCAGGGTGTGCTAATGGCTATGAGTTTTCCATATATGCACCTCTGTCTGTCCATAAGCGGCGCGTTTTATCTCCTTTTGAATAGGTGGTTTCCTAACTTTGAGGCTCATGCTCTAAAGACGGCAGCCTGTCCCCCAGATAAGGCCACAATGTCTCCTCCTAAAGCGGATTGCAGCTCTGCTGCTCTCAGTCACACGCTGATTGAAAGGAGCTCTTGCCTGAGAAGCGTCAATTGTTTCGTGAACTGAGATGGTCCTGTTGGTGCAGGGCTCAGAGTTTGGTGGGGGTGGGGGGGGGGGGGGTGTCGGAAAAGGAGCTGAAGATGCTTCTGTGGCTGGATTACAGGGCGGCTTATGGGACGTGCCAGAAGCAGTATGAAGAGTATGAAAGGGGTATTTAGGAAGGTCATTTCTGGAACTGGGCACTAGGACCTGTGGAAGCGTCAGGTTTTAATTAGTAATGGGCAGGACAAAGAGCGGATGATAACTGGCATAAAGGAGTGGAACTAAGGCGTTTACACACAATTTGTGCCGTCGAATGGATGCCGGTCCTGGGCCTACCGTTCCTCAGCGGCATTAGCTTCATGCGCTACATGCGATCGCTTTATGTGGCTCAGAGCAGGAAGGCAAAAGCCCAACTTAATCCTCCCATTTTCGCAGCTGAGGGTCCAGAGAGGAGCCAGCTCCCAGCAGAGACGCGTGGACCCAGGACACCGGACAGGGAGTCTGGGGTGGGCACAGCGAGGTTTAGGGAGACCGTTAGCCTGTGCACCCTGCTGCGCGGGGCTAGCGTAAGGAGCAGCACCTGACATGAATTATGCATGCAATTAATCGGGGTTTTATATTCGCCGAGAGTTTAAGAAACACCCGTCGCATGAAATCACGCATGCTTATTTCCAGACGACATTATTGCTAAATTCGTATCCAGTGGAGCAGGCCCTTAAATACATGCAAACACGCAACAAATTCTTAAGCAGATTTACTTTTCCTCAACTCCTCCTTGATTGTTATTCATACCATGCGATTCATTAAACTCACTGCATCATTACGCTTACATAAAATAGGCTAATTAATACACAAGACAGTACTCTCTTTGGGGTGTTGGTGGAGGCTGAGCTAAATCTTCATTAGATTTGTAAATCAGTGCTTTATACGATGAGAATCCAGCTCTTCTTCCTGGCACAGCATCCCAATGGTTTTTTTTTTTGCTTGTTTTTTGTTTACCTTGTTTTTTTGTTTTTAGCATGTTCTTTTTATTAAGTCTCTTGGCTGACAAGTTTGTTGCTTCATATGTTATATATTTTGAGTTGAATTAGAGCAGGTTGAGGGGCAAAACAAAATAATAATAAAAAAAACCGTCAGGCTGATGAATACAGCGGCTCTTCGAAACGAGGTGCTGGATGTGAGCTCGCGGGTTGGGAATCGCATTCCTTTTACCTCTTTGTCGTGGGAAATGACATTTGATTCATTTGTACATTTTATGATCTTCGCTTCTGAGCCGGAAACCCCACCTTCGGAGTCCGTCTTCATATGAGCTCTGTCACTAAAGCGATGGAGGCGTTGTGAAGGGCAGAGCCGGAGATGTCTCCTTATAGACGCACCTCTCCCTTTCTGTCTTCCGCTGCCTTTTAGTTAGCAGACATGAAAAGGATTCCATATCGAACATTCAAGTTGTATGCCAGGTTGAGGAAAAAAGTCTTAAAATTCTAATTTTTAAGGGGAATGTCTTAACAGAACAAAGACACATTGTCTTTGTCCTGTCGGGAATTATCGGTGTGGTGATATTGACATTAAATTGTCCGCAGACTTCTCTTGTCACTCTGTTTAGCTATATTTTCCGACATTAATTAATTTTCAAACTTTCATTTCAGTACTTTATAGTCTGTGCCCGGCTAGGTACGCTGGGATATACAGTAGTCAGCACCTTGGTCTTCCGTTGTTTTGTTGAAGACACAACTCACTGGCAAATTAATCAATTCCTTCCTGAAAGGATAATTAGCTCTGCGCTGTTTACATTTCAATGAGCCGGAGAGCAGGGCAGAGCGACGTGCTGTATTCATACGTTCATGTGGCCTTGGGGCTGTTTAATATTTATGTATAAATAATTCTTCATGTTCCCACTCTTATTTGTATAGGAAAATATTGTGAACCAGTCATTTAAGTAGTTAACATCCCTGTGCATAATGACATTGCTTTGCTCAAACTGTACATAATGCCATTATGCACAAAGAGGAAAAGGAGAACATTCCTTGCTGATGTTCTCTTTTAAAGGGGTCTGTTTTTGAAAATCCAGACCGTAAAATTCAGGCATTTTAGGGCAGTCTGTGTTTGTCTCAAGCAGTGCTGTGGGCTGATGGTAGCAGAGATGACCCTACCTGTGATCTCTGCTCACTGTACTTCAGCTTCTCCACATGCTATCACCTCACTTAGACGCCCACCACATGAAGACAGATTTGTATGCGTTTTCCTGGGAAGCTGTGACAGGGTACTCATGTCATTGTTGGGCCCTTAAGCAAGGACAGTGAAAGGGCCCTTTCCGGCGGCTTCTCATCAAACAGACTTTTGTTCAATACCATCTGACAGTGCTGCTGATTTCCCAGCAGTGGTTTTTAGAAATATGATTATCCTATCTGAAACTTGGTGCAGTTTATGCTAAAACAGCTTCTGTCACTCACAATGCTCGTCCTACCTTTGTTCCTGTGATCACCCATTAATTGCTCCATTTAATGTGTTTAAAAGGGAAGAGATCTACAAAAGTTTAGTCTGCTTTACAGTGTCAGTCAGTCTATCAGATTTTACTTAATACAAGTAAATGCATGTTTTCACACCTGGGTTGTTGCAAAATGTTTTACCATAGATTTCCCAGAAGGCATTTCTCTGGCATACAGACTTGCCAGAACATATTTGCTAACGGAATACGATCGTGTCTGTGTCGCAGCTGATAATAGCTGCGGCTTGCCTGGAGATCCAGCTCCCGGAGACCCATCCGGCAGGGGTGCAGGATCCTGATCCTGGATGTTACCGCAGGAGGGACGCGTGGCTACCATGGTGAACCCTCGTCAGCCCTCGGAGGTAGAGGTGGACGCTCGGTGTGGGTGTCCTCAGAGATGAGCTTTTCACCACCAGCCCGATGCTCATTTGCATGGTACAGAATTGGCAGATTAGTATGACAGATTAGTAGCTTGGACGTCGTGCCTGGTTACCTCAGAATTGTACGAAACCCATCTCATTTGGTTTATTGTCCACAATGGTGATACTGACATAGTATCTGCATAGACAGAATCAGCTACATAAAGCTTTACCACACCTCTTGACCGCTTGCCAGCCCCGTGAATGACATCTCTCTTTTAAATACCTGTTGAAAAACTTAACACAGTATGTTTATTATCCCTGATTTTGGTCTATGGGCCATTAGCGTTTAGCCTTGAAATGCACGTCTCCTAAAGAGAAACCTGTTTGTGTTTATGGAACAATTAGTAAGTCAACAATTGTGACAATGGTCAAAGTAATCTCCATGTTGTAAACATAACAAAAGAATGTCAGACACAGCAGAAGAAGTTATAAAGAGGTTTTGATTGCCATGCAAAGGCAATTACAGCAGTTAGACCAGTTGCCTTTCTCTGTTAGTGTAAATACAGAAGGCCAGGTGTGTCAGGGATGGCAGCATGACAGAAACAGAGTGGAATGTTGCGCATTTTTTTTCCTCACGAGTGTCTGCCGTCATTTCAGTAATTGGACATTTGCAGCCGTGTTCCCTTGCCCATGGATCTGTCTTCGGTGAGCCAGATCTTTTGAAGCTTGCATGAAACCCAAGAGCGGGCCGGTCCTTCACTCAGATCATGTAATAATAATATTGGATGTGGTGTTTCGCTGTCAGGGGAAGGTCAGAATCGACCTTGGGAACTGACTGGGAGGAATCCCTTTTTGAAAGGCTTGCGGTGTTGGGGTGACCATGGTGAGTGGGTTCTCATATGGAATAATCCTTTGTTTTGACATGTGTTTGAAATTTAGAGTTTTTTTAGTGGAGTATTGATCAGACGCTCAGCAGGAGCTCTGATTTGACCAAGGTAAAATCATTGTTTGCTGTAGCCTAGCGGGCTTAGTGCAGCGCTAATGCATTAAACAGCGACCAGAGGTGTCCATCCCAGGACATTCGTGTTTCTGCTTGGCTTCAGGGATCTGAATCTTGCAAGTGTGATTTCCTGAAGGGTATCTTCGGGTCCTTATGGGGTTTGCCGGATCTTGACTCATGAATCACAAACGATCGGCCCCCCTTGTCAAGTGTCAAGCATCACCCCACACAAGGCTTGGTCTCGCACACATCAGAGCGTGATGTCTTTGCTAAATTATCAACTTCGTTTGTCCTGTCAGGAACAGAAGCTTAGAGAAATACTTTGTTTTGGAATGTTTTCAGGAGCTACAATAATGAGGTGCAGGCCATCTTTGCAAAATAATTTTTTTTTAAAGAAAGTAGTTTAAGGGACATGAAATGTCTTTGACTGAAGACTTCTTTCAGTTTAGTGTTGCTACCATAAACAAACCTTTTGCAACCATGGGATCATTTGTCATTAACAAATTTTTCAAAACTCGTGGCAGGATACAGGGATTCTCCTCATTCTAGCACATCGCATTGTTATTAATGACACTTATGTAACGGATCGCCAACGTTCAATTCAGCATTATGCTAAACAGGGAAGGGTGGTTATTTATTAATTGCGGGCAAAGCCAGGCCAGATACAGGTTCTCCATGAGCCCCAATCAGAGGAGTTTGATCTGACAGGCCAGGGAGCGGCATCTGTCTGGAAGCCGCATGCGAGTGCATATCCGGAGATGCTCGAGGGGGCCTGGACCGCATTTCGCCTGGGGGGATGGGTGAGGATAAAACGACGGCTCCCGACCTATCGATCGAGCGCTGGATGAGGCCGTGCTTCTAAAGAGCTCTTCGGGGACCTTCGTTCAGTCTCGCCGAGTATAGCTGCCGACCCTACGGTGGTTGCGTTTAATTTCTCGGGGGCCGAAATCTGGCAGGTTGCCCTGATGCAACCAGAAGACAAGACAGAGATGGATCCCATCGGAATGCAGATCCAGCTCGCAGTCGATAGCAAAGTAAGTCCGTCTGCATCCATTGTTCTCAGTGGAAGGCTGATTGAATCCAAGCAGCTCGCAAAAACTGATGCTTTCACACATGCAAGGCTACTAAATACTTAATCAGAACAAAAACTATTCACATAAAACCTGTTCTGGCCATTGGGGTTGAGTTTATAAGGGTATGAAAGATTCTGTTAAGATTCTCTCCTAGGACGGTGTTTGGGTTCACACTATAGCCATGTTGTACCACTCTGAATAACAAGAGTAATAATAATCTGCATTAAACCAAACTACAAAAAGAAAACTGTATGTTGCATTTCCTTTAGCATATGCCAGACTCATTGTTTGTGAAAAGTCAACTGTTTTAGTGTGATATGTTGCAGCTAGGCCGGTTTGGGCACCCAATGTCAGCACGGATTGCATGTCAGTGCTATGATTTAACCATATTAGCTAAGTCACTGACAGCAAAAGAAAAGATATATAGCCGTATAACAGCTAGCAGTATTGTTCATTTGAGAATGCTCTTTGAATTATTTTTTCCCACAGACCAGATGCACTTGGCTGATAGGTAAGCACTGATCAAAAGAGTTCAGGACATTCTGAAGTTTGATATTGATATTTATTGATTACGTAAATTTCAAAGGAGAAAGTGAGCCAGTGGTTGCTAATCATCATTGTTTTTCTACAAAGCTTGCCAGCAGGCAGGCAGGCCCAGCCTCTGGTAGACTTTCAGGAAGCTATTGGTGAAAAATGACAATAAAGAAGCAGAGATAAATGGTGTGTGGTGCCCAGACTGAGAACAGGTCTGGGTGCTCGGACTGAGAACAGGTCTGGGTGCTCGGACTGAGAACAGGTCTGGGCCTAATGCGACAGTGTTTGTTTCTCAATTACTTTGGCATCAATATGGTTTTATCATGGTAAATTTGTTTGGACTTGGATTTAAGTAATCGTAATATTAGATATGTATCTAGATGTACCTAGATGTAATTAGTCATCAACACAAGACGTTTTTTTCCCATTTTCACCTAGCTAAACTCAATGATATAGCTAACATATGTGGAACAGTTGTAAGAGTTATGAAATGGCTGAGCTCTCCGATTTAGGTTGTGTTTGTTTCAGACACTACTGAGTTTGTGTCGTTCTACCCATTTAACTTTACAGTATATGAGATGTCAGCGTTGATCGTGTTTTAAGGTCTTTTAAGGTGGCTGAGAGGACAAAGGAGCAGCGCAATATGGAAAGCTATTTTTTTTTTGCCAAGAGTAATTTATTACCCTATACAGAATTCCTCCCCAAAAGTCACGTATTCATAAATTGCACGTTTTTTTATACGTTAAGTAAATGTGAAATGTCTGGCAGCTAAAATTATACAATGCTTTGCATATGCAGCAGACTATATTTGC
This sequence comes from Paramormyrops kingsleyae, assembly GCF_048594095.1. Lineage (NCBI taxonomy): Eukaryota > Metazoa > Chordata > Actinopteri > Osteoglossiformes > Mormyridae > Paramormyrops > Paramormyrops kingsleyae. Next base: position 17,581,848 of record NC_132819.1, on the reverse strand, counting down.
AGAAGGGATATTTTTTTTGATAGAAAAAATTAAATCCTCTCCCAATGAATCTTTGTGTCCTCTCTCTGCTCCCTCCCTGAGGATATGACCTAGTTGAACATAAGCGAGGCATTGAAGCAAACCTTTCATAAGCCCTTTCTCATAACGCCACTCACTTGCTGTAAACCAAGTTGCCCATGACTTCGTGAACATTCTCAGTCCAGTATAGGTTTATGCTTTATGTATTTACACAGAATATCGAATGGGAAGTGAAAGGGCGGCATGTGATTTCCTGCAGAGATGATTAGGCGGGGGTTTGATGAGAACGGGTTAGTAATATGATAGGAGGATGACGACAGCAGTTTCCAAAATGTTTTCCTTCGTGCAGAAGTAGGCACCAAGAAATGTTTTTCTCATACTTGCTCAAAAATGAAAAACAACCCTGGGACTAACTCCCATAATTGTGTATTCTGCGATTTATGTAATGTTATGTTTCACATACTGTATGTTATATAGAAATGAGTAGATTCACAACATTGACATAATAAATCACTTTTGTCAGTGGCTACAGCCATAGTTCACGCCACAGCTACACGAGACTGAGCTGACTCATCCACAGAGCAAGTGTGAGTGAAATTCACTATTGTGACTGTGCGACACAGAGATTTTTACTGAAAGGGGGATGGGTTTGAAGAGGATTAAAACTGATACCTCTTGTACACATTATTAGTTACCAGTATCCTCGGGTTAAATTAGCCATAGGTGGAAATTAGTGGGAGAACGTTTTAAACTGAATTTGAGAAAACACTTCTTTACACAGTGCGTACTTAGAGTATGGAATAGTTTTCCTGTTCAAGTAGTGCAGGCTAGAACCCTGGGTTCCTTTAAATCAGAGCTAGATAAAATTTTAACAACTCTGAGCTATTAGTTAAGTTCTCCCCAAACGAGCTTGGTGGGCTGAATGGCCTCCTCTCGTTTGTAAATTTATGTTCTTGCGTAAGTCTGTTCCTAACCCTTGATGCTGCCCATTGCCTGTGTTTGCCTGTCTCAGCGGTCTGTGCTCTCCGTCCCCATCGACCAGATCGTGAGATGTAAGAGTATCCCCGCAGCTTAGATTAAGTTACATCACATCTACGAAAGAGGCTTCTCACGCACCTTGGAAATCAGTCTATTGTAACTGATCTGTAGTAACTAATGCCCCCCCCCCCATCCATGTACTGTAACATGGAGCCCAAGAGTGTTGCTGGTTAGGTAGTAGCCCGCCCCTTCTCCATCAACCGCGGCCCCCCCCTGGCCAGCAGTGGGCTCAGTGGGGAGTCGGACGTGTTTAGGATATCTCAGATTGAGCCTCTTTGATGAGGAGAGGACCTCCCACTGAGTCAGACTCGAAGCAGAATCTCCTGCTGGCCTTCCTGAAGCCCACGGCTCCACTCCACGTTCTCATGTTCTGCAGGCCAAGCTTCAGGCAAGAAGGCAGAGCTTGAGACAGGCGCCTGGAGGCCGCCTGGAATCTCGCCTCGGGGTCACGCAGCAGGGTCTGCCTCAGTGACTGTTGCTATAGCGGTGAACCTCCGCAGGTTTGATGTTCTGCACTCGGAAAGGGAAACGTTTGGATACAGTCTCTGGGTTATCCATAACTTGGTTATCAGTATCAAAATGCTGATCGCTTGCACTGAGATGTGGCTCATTGCAGTTCAGGGGGCCCAGCTGTGTACATTTACACAAAGTATTACTCAGATTCCAGATCTTCTCTAAAGGTGTTTACGTTCGAGGGTGAAAATCCTCTTCTTTTCATGGGAGGCATAGTGGGTGGATGGGGTGGGGGGTAGGGATTTCAAATGCCTCAAACTCTTAAAATACATCCCGTTATTTCATTGTTGTTGAGCTGCCTACCGTACCTTAATGGTTAATTCTGCATGCATTTGAAATCAGCATCCTGTCAGAATGTTCTGAAATTGTTTTATGATATTTTAATTGAGCCCAGGAAGCCAAGTGGGAAAAGGTTTATATGCCTGCAAGATGTAGGTCTGCTTTGTTTTATGGCATTATACATCTCACTAGTTCCCTGAATTTATGTCCACAACAGGGGAATAGTAAGTTCACAAGGTCCAACCTGAGAACCAGGATCTCTCCACAGCTCTGAAATATACGGCGCTGTGTTTCCATTGCTGCTGACCCTCGCAATACCAACGGAGACCTCCAGGGCAGAGATTCATCTTCTCCAAGGACACTTGGGCTTGGCCAAATAGCATGTTAGGAGCAGGTCACAGAACTTCCAGCTTCCACTCCTTCATGGCCGCTCAGGTCCAAACAGCAGCCCCAAAAATGGCCTCTCCCTTCAACATCCTCTGAGACAGACACAGGCCCCTAAACACTAGCAGTTGCGTTGAACCCACCGCCCTGAGAAAATTGTGAATTGTTGATGCCAATACCTTCTTGCAGTTAACTCAGCTTGGGTACTCCAGTTTCATTCTACAATTCAAAAATACACAATTAGGTGAACTGGTGCGTTTAAATGACCTGTAGTGTGTGTGAATGTGTTCCCTGTAATGGACTGGCATCCCCTACATGGATCCTGCCATGAGCTCCAGGCCCATCGTAACCATGTACTGTTTAAGTTGGATAGATACAATATTTCCACATCTTTCACATCATACAGCAGGAATCACAGCCCAAGGAATGTTTATGTTTCTAAGACCAAGGATGTCGATTTCAGTAAGGGAGACATTTTGACATCAAAGAGTAAATATGCTTGAACAATTGTGTTTTGGTGAAACTGGGTTGAATTTCTGTGTTGCTCAGCTTGATCGAAGACAGAAAAATTGCTGACAGAAGGGAAATTGTCCAGTAAAAGACTAGTTGCCAGTTCATTAGGAAATTGGAAACAGATGAATCAGTAGCGTTAAAGACACCCTATAATGACTGGTGGTGGAAAGCAGCAGTTTGCATGAGAGCTGGGCTTTAGGAGACCGTTCACGACTACCAGAAGACGGAAGTACGCTCACTTGGTTACGACACACGGGAGCCTTTGGGGCCTTGTGTGTACCAGAAGGGGTACGTCCTCCAGATGTGTTGCACACATTGGTCTTTGATGCTGAATTATGGGTTGGGTTTTTTTCAAGACACACTCCTGGCTGGACAGCAAACAGTATCCCGTGATTCAGTGATGCGAGAAAGGAATGGGGTGGTGCAGGAGTAGAGATGGGTTTAATGGAGCAGCGGGGCGGAATGAGTACGAATGGGAACGTTTTCCGCTCCAACAACCCGAGCCGTACAGTAGTGCTGGGGACTGAGAGAACTTGCAGTCAGTCTGATGTCAGAAGACAAAATATAAGAATGTATATTAAAATTGATGTATATTGATGTTGATTTGTGGCGAGGAGCCTTAGTGACCCTGGATCCATTCTGTGCTGGGCAATTTCACCGTAGAAAAAAGGAACCAGTTAAAACATGGCTGGGGTTCAGCGTTGACATGGCATCCTGCTATCTTCCATATCGGAAGGCCATCTAGGGACATCTGGGGCCCCTTGGATCTCATCTCCTGAACCTTTGAAGAGAGCGGCAGCCTGATGAGAGTTGAAATGTTTCCATGGAACTGCAGCATGTTGATAATATCCCACAATGGCCACTGGGCTGTTTTCATTTTCCCCTGTCAGCTTGTAACTACAAGACCGGAATCAGCTAAGACAACTGTCCCATGGCGTTGGCAGGGTAGTCTCGGTCATGTAGGTCACCGTTAGGTGACGAGGATGCGACCGTCGCTCTCTGCGCACTTCAGCTTTACGCTTTCTCCCTCCGTCGTCTGCACATTGGCACCTTAAGAAGTGACATATTGTCCTTGTAGAGGAGAGAATAAAATTTTAAAATAGCGTCAAGAAACTAAAATATTCATCTTGAGCTGAGGTGGTCTGGCTCAGGTTCATATTCTGAGTGATGTAGTGCTCACTATGCACCTCTGCTCGCGTTTCATTAAGGAATAATCCCTCTGATAGATGCCTGGAGCTCAGTGGCTTTCCCTTCTTTACATTGTAGCTTTCCTACAGCACACACACTTGTGGAAGGTCCTACACAGCCGGCTTCACAAGACAGGCTTAGTGCCGCCTTTGCTTGGCTGCAAGCAGACAGGCCGCTGCACGCTCTGTCCCTCAAATTTGTTGCGTTTTCATTGCTCCGGAACACCAAAGAGAAGGAATTACCTGGAAGAAAAGCATAAATATAAAAGAAAGCCTGTTATTTTCACACAAATGCCTATTATCTTGATTAACAAATTGCTCCTTGAAGGTTGTGTTTTGGAAACTCCAGTTGTTCATTGGCACGATATTAAAGGAGCACAGATCTGGAATGAGTCTGGAATGAATCCATGTGCACTGGAATTTCACTGATCGTGTTACTAATACATGTCGAAACGAAACACAGTGTTTTTATAGAGGGAACCATCGTAAATCCTAGACGTTTTATCACAGATTTGGTTCATTTTAGCTTATTATATTTCATTAAAGTTGCCAGTAATTCCCAGAGCCAGGCACTGTCACAGATAAGAAATTAAAAGTTCTTACTATACATTATGGGATGGCTGTGAGGTATGAATACTTATTTTTCTTGTATTGTATGTAACACAAGGAGTGTACATGTTTATTGGAAATGGTGCCGGCTTGTTATGTGATTTTATGTGCTTAAAGTTTCATGTAATTACCGAAAAGAATAGCACTGAACCCACGTAATTAACCTGTCACTTTTTATCCCCAAACAAAACAAAACATTATGCCGTGAAGTTGGTGAAAATGGTGAGAGACAAAACAACCACAAGTACAAATGCCACACACACGCTCCCATTGAGCGTGCTCTTCCAGTGTCACTGCCGGGACCTGTGAGGGTGAGAACACAGGGGCTACCGTTTGGCCGCAGGGAGTCCGCTCCTGTCCAAATGACCCATGTAAATACAGGAGTGATCTAATGGCCAGTGCCCCCAAATACCTCGTTATCTTAAAGGGAGAAAGGTGATAAGCTGTGCAAGGTGCAGGTACATTTACTCTCCATTGGTGTTAAATAAGCACTGCCGAGAGTATGATTTGGATATATACTCTTTACTTGTACGCATTATAAATTCCTTTGGTAATAAGGCCAGCAAGGTCCACCCCCCGATTTGCATAGAGGAGTCATCCCCTCTCTTTGTGATCTGAGAATTGGTGACGGCACTTTGATCAATCAGAAATAAGGGATGAAGGCCAGTGCCTTTGGCTGGCCAGGGCTGCGCACTGGAAATAATGAAGCAGGACAGGTGCTGGGGGCAGGTGCGTGGGGGAGGGGGGAGGAAGGAGGGGGGGCAGAGGGGAGCTGGGAGGGGTCAGAGCCGGCAACAGTGAGAGAATGTGGAAAAGAGGATGGAGGAGATGCTGCTGATAGCTTCCAGTCAAAGGAATCGCCGTAGCAAAGGAGCAACTTCTGCGCTTAACATGCATTTTATCAGTTGGCCGCAGCTGTGTCTCAGTAAAATGACAATTAAAACAAGCATTTCAACTGCCGCCGCTGCGCCTCTCATATCTCTCGCCTTCCGTCCTGTTTAAACAGCCTGCTAGCTGCCTCTCACTCTGGCAGAAAGCAGTCTTTCTATAACCTCTGGATATTCCTGAAAATGCATTTACATAATCAAAAGGCATTTACGTTGCAGCTAATTCCTCCTTTACGGAGATTAAATTGGAGGAAATGGAATGACTAATAAAAAAAAAATTCTGCATGTCCCTGTCAAAAGCTGGCAAACATATTTAAATATTACAGGTGCCATCCACTGATATTTTGCCTAATGCACTTGTGATGTGTTTTGTGGAAACTCCTCATCACCACCCTTCCATTTGTTTTCAGCTGATGACACATTCTGAAGAACATCCATCTATTTAAGCTGTGTTTAATATAGGCCACTCAGTTTCTTATACTGAATAATAAAACAAAGCATAAAAGATATTATTAAGATTTCATATATATTTAAAGAGATGATGCCGTTAAGACCTTCCTGTTGCACTATAACCTGAGACCCTGCAGAGGTTTATTTTTTAGATCCCTCTGAACCTGTCATGACATTTTTAAAGACGATTTTTCACAATAATCTAAATCACGAGTCTAAGCAGTTTTATGTCCCCGTGAACAAAATGCTATGTGAGCCATTTTTTATGAATAAACATTTTAAATTTAATTTGTGCATGACCTTCACCATCTCCTGTACATTCTCTCACTATATCTCCTCACACGTCTGCATCGCGTACAGCTATAGTGGGCCACGCAGGACCGAATTAAAACAAGCATTTCTACATATCAACAAATCCCCCTTTCTTAACTATAGTAACACCATCATCAAATTAAAATATCAATCCAATAAAATATCAGAAAACTAAAATAATACTTCTTAATTGAAAGTTTCACTTCAGAAGCTCTTTTATACAAATATTTAGCAACAAAAAACACGAAGAAAGAAATGCTGACAGTCCATAACAACTGAAATATTATTCATATTGCTTTTTTTTACTTAAATAGTCTCTCAGGTTTCTTAATTGTTCTTGTGGATCTTCGTAAGCTTGCTAAGCCTGATGGCTCTGCAGCTCAACTTCTTGTGACGTGTCTCGCCATTTGCTTGTTCTAGCTGCATGTCTGTTACATCATCCCTTGTGGATGGTTGGAATGCTTCTGCTGTCTCAGAATTTTACCATCTTCTGTCTTTACAGTGTAGGATCTGGGTTTAACCTCCTGAGGAACAGTGGTTTTCCTGGTCCATGCATCTTTGACCCCGACAACATCATCTTTGTTCACTTGCTTTAGATGTTTCACTGACTTGTCATAGTGATGCTTCTGTCTCTGTTTTGCAAGTTTGAATTTTTCCATCACTGTGTTCTGTTTATCTCTTCCAGAAAAAGGCAATGTTGTACGAATGTTGTGATGCCTCAGTAACTCAGCAGGTGATAAGCCGCAATCTATTGGTGATGCTCTATAGCTTAGTAGAGCAACATATGGGTCAGACCTACATTCAATAGCTTTCTTCAACACTTGTTTTAGGCTATGAACCCACTTTTCAGCTTTGCCATTAGGCTGTGAATATGTTGGAGTAGAAGTGGATGACATCATATTGTTCTGCAAATTGTCATTTAAAACAAGGCCCATTGTCACTCACTACTTTTCTTGATACGCCATGTCAGGCAAAGTAATCACTGTTGCTGCTGATTGGTTAAGTAGCAGCACCATTTCTGGGTAATTAGAAAGGTAGCCAATCACAATCACATAGCCTTGCCCATTGAGGTGAAACTAGTCTGTTCCCACCTTTTCCCACGGTGTAGCAGGAGGGACAGACAGCAGTCATTATTGGCTCTTCTTCTTGTCTGTTTTGATGTTTTTGAAAGGTTCCCATCTACTTATCAATTTTTTGATGTTCTAATGTCTCCCTGGCCTGCAGACACACACACTCTCTTGCTCTTCTTTTACATTTTTCAATGCCCAGATGTCCTCTGTTCAGGATCTCCTGCCACACACTTAGTGGAATCCCTATTCTGCCCCGCCTCTCTAACATGTCATTTACGACACCGTTGTTGATGTAATCAATCACTTACTATAACTCTGGATCTTTGGCAGTTTCTTCAGCTAATTGTTGTGATTTCTTGTCCATCGCTGGCAGTGTGGATGTCACCATGGCGACATGAGCTCCAACATCCTTTTCTGAACTATTCACCAGGCTCACTGCTGGTACATAAGACGGCACATCAGCCAAGATTATGTGCTTTCCTGGAGTGTAGATTAACTAGAGGTCATACTTCTGTAGTTTCATCATTAATTTCTGGATTTCTGGCAACATGTCATTTAGACATTTTCTTGATTGCTATCAGTGACCAGTGGTCTGTCTCACCTGTGAAGGTAGGTAGCCTGTAAATGTAGCGATGGAACTTTTGTAGGCCAAACACAAGGCCCAGACTTTCACATACCTACATTCAGCTTGTGCCATTGACCTGAATGCGTAGGCCACCGGCTTCCAATCTTCTCCTTCTGCTTGGAGTAGTACCAGACCGGGACCATTTCTGGATATATCTGGTGATGCTTTGAGCCTCTTTGTTGGATTGTAGTGCTTTAATACAGGAACAGATGTCAGCGCTGTGTTCAAGTCAGCGAACTCTTGCTCATGCTTTGTCATCCACTGGAACTCTGTTGTGATCATCCCCATCACTCTTAGGACCTATTTCTTGTCTGTGGAGTATGGTGTTCACCTTCATCTGGTCAGGTTCCACACCCTTGGCTGACAGTTTGTCTCGTAAAAAGGCAATTCCTTATATAAACAGATCACATTTTTCTTTATTCAGCTTTTAGCACTTTTTCCAGTCGCTCACCGTGTTCCTCCCTTGAGGATCCCCATACGATTATGTCATTGATGTAGCATTTGACACTATCCAGGCCTTCTAACATCAGATCCATGGCCTTACGATAGATTTCTGAGGCTGAAACAATCCCAAAGGGCATTCACAGGAATCTTTACCTCCTATATGGTGTGTTAAAGGTACAGTATCTTGAACTTTCATAATTATTGCCAGAATCCATGTGCTGCATCAAGCTTTGAGAAGAATTGTGCCCCTACCATCTTACTGATTATTTCATCATACTTTGGAATTTGGCAATGCCCACTCTTTGTGTTTGCATTTAGGTCACCTGGATCAATGCAAATTCTCAAGTCTCTGTTCTTCCCTATGCATACCATGGAGATCACCCACTCGGTCGGCTCCTGGACCTTTGTGATTACATCCATCTCGGTCATTTTGTCTAACTCTGTCTTCAAGCGAGCATGCAATGAAGCTGGAACTCATCTCGGTGTCTGCTCTACAGGCTGGGCATCTCTTTTCAGTTAGACTTTTTTTTTTAGACACCTAACCCTTTGAACACGTCTGTGTAGCTCTGGATGATGGAGTCTGCCATGTCTGATTTTGGTAGTGCGGGAGAACAGCTAATCTGGAATGTTCATTTAACCAGTCCCATATACTTCGATGCATTGTCAGCAGTGATTCGCGTAAAAAGTAAAATTATGCACTTTGTCTTTCACATTTTTTTTCAGCCTGCATTGACAAACACTGTATCTTTTCTCATTGTAGTCATTCACTGCAGTAGACTTTCCGTAGAACTGTGGTTTGTCTTTCATCTTTTTAATGTCTTATGTGCTTATTAATTTGGCCTTTTAGCCTGATCGTTGTTGCGCAATCCATTTGTCATCATTTACTACATTAACATTGCCTTCTGCAACATTTTCACCTGGATCATTTGAAGTCATGCCCACAAGAAATGTATCTTCTAGGCCCATGTTTTCAGTTTGATTAACAGATTTATCACTGTTCTGTTTTGGCTTTGAGAAGCACATTTTAGCAAAGTGATTTTTTTCCTTTACATTTTGCACATTGTTTTCCAAATGTGGGCCATTGTTTAATTTGGTGCTGGGATTCACATCGTCTGCAATTAAATTTCTCACAAGCTGTTTGTTTCTTATTTTTATTTGGTTGCAGTTGATTTTTCTCACTGCTGATGCTTCGCCTGTGATCTCATTGAACGTTTTAGCATGCTGCTACAAAGTTCACTGGCATGGTATTTTATTTTTGCTTCTTCCAAAGTTAATTTGGCATCCCTGAGCAAATGTTCTCTGATAATTTTTATCGTAAAAGCTGAACACAATTTGGTTTCTAGCCATGGAATCCTTCAGGTTGGCAAATTAACGTGTCTGTGCTTTTAATTTCAGATCTGTCACAAAGTTGTCAAAACTCTAATTCTGTCACTGTATGTGTGTTCAGAACACGTACCTTTCATAGGTGACATTCTTCTGTGGCAAGCAATGCGCGGTGAACTTTTCGATTATCTTCCTCTGATTCTGCAGATTCAAAAGTGGTGAACACTTCAACTGTCTGTGGACCAGCAATGGTGAGTAGCAACGTGATCTTCCTTCCTTCAAGCTTGTTATCTAACCTGACGGCTGCCATATACAGTTCGAATTGCTGACTGAACGCCCTCCAGTTGCTATCGACATTCCCCGACAGCTGAAACCTTTGCGTCCAGTGGACACAAAGAATCCATAATTAATCTGAGGACCGCAGTGAAGTAGCAGTGCACTCCTGGTACCATGGTTTGTTCTGTGAGCTGTTTTTTATAAATAAACTTTAATAATTTGTTCACATGTGTCCTTCACCATCTCCTGTATGTTCTCTCGCTACATCTCACACGTCAGCATCACTTACGACTATAGTGGCCGTTGCAGGACCAAATTAAAACAAGCATTCCCACATATCAACATAAGCAGCAATTCTTACCTCTGTGTTTTTATTTTTAAGACTGGGAGAAAATGAAATGACAGATCTCGCTACAATTCCGCCTTTCCAGTGGGGAGCCTTAAAGTCAAGCAGCACCGTCCTCATCTTGAGTTCACCCCTCCATATGTTTTTGCTCTTTTTTCTCCAGTGCTTCTGTTTACAGGCTGGATAAAATTATCAGAATTTGCCTCGCAGTGGGGATAACGGTGGGATGATGGGTCAAGCTGTGCGGGCAAGACCCTTAAGACCCCCGGAATTGGGAGCAGTGGTACAGACATAATCATGGATGCTGGGCTTTCTATTAGACTCCCTCTATGGAGCCGCGGAAGCATCTGGAACCATAGTGTGCCCAATGTCCCGAGCAAGTGTTCCTCCCTAGCAGCATCATTGTAGTGGGCTTTAAGTACTGTAGTCCACCCCTGATTTACAATCACGCTATGCAGAGCAGCTGGCCAAATGGGGAGCAGCTTCACCCGGAGATCCCTGGAAAACCATGTTCCGTTGGCTGTTTTTGATCCCGCCGGAGCAGATTACTTTGTGTGCTGGCATTGAGCACCAAAAATATGTATATATTGGCTGTTAAACCAGGACAATCCAGCCTCGTCTGTCTTAGACGCGCTAAGGCACTGGCAGAGAAGGGGGGTGGTCAGGAGTAGGACCAGCGGTGGCTGAGCTGGAAGGCCCTGTTCTTTTAGTCGATGAACGTAAGCCTGCGTTTCACCGGGATTTGGCAGGCCATCGTTGCACTACGTTCCACTGTTTCAGCTCAAAAGGCACAGCATGCAGGCTGCAGACTTTCCAAAGAGTACAGGCGCGGCGGGGCACTCGGAAACCAACATTTGCTTTGCCGAAACGTTTCGAGCGAGGAGAGAGAATCAGCTACCTTGGGCAGACTTTTCCCCTTCGACAGGTTTGCCAGGAACTGGCGAACGCTCGTGCCTCTGCTGGCATGGTACGGAATGTTAACGAAGGCTGGGCACGCCGCTTACGCGAAACGGCTGACATGAGGCGGCATCGCTGAGAGCTGACATCAAGGCCCCGTGAAGCAGGCGAGGTTTTAATGGGGCGTCCCTGCCGGTAGCATTAGCACTAATTAGTCTCGGGAGCCTGATCGCTGGCAGGTTAAATACAGACTAATCAATGGGCATAAGGCAGTTGGCACAAGCTCGATCCAACCCGGTTGGACCGTCACCGTCACGGGTCACTCACATTCCTAGCAGGCATCCAGGCTTCCTTCTGCTCTTCCTCTCATACCGGCTGTCTTCCTCTTTCTCCTTCACTTGCAGCTCATTCGTCCGTTTCTCGCAGGCGGGACTCTTTTGAATTAGGCCTCCGTTAATGGGCTCGGGCCGGCCGCTGGCCAAGCTTACAAGGGGCCTTTTGGAAGAAGCCTTGGCCATCTGAGATTTTCAGGCACGGTTAGCCACAGGTCTGCTGGGAAATGATTTCCAAGACCGGGAGGGGGAGGGGGGTTGTGGTAACAAATAAATTATTCAACAGTGCAAGATTGGCAGTAGCCCCAGACAAAAAAAGAGGGATTAAGGATTGATAAACCAGCCAGACCCAGTATGTTACACCGACTCATGGAGGAACACCATCAAATGTTTATAAGGCTGCTCATGTCTGTTCACCTTGCTCACAGAAGTCAGCGGCTTCCTCATCATCTTCTATAGGTGTTTATATTGAGGGAGAACGGATGCATCTGTTTGTTTACAAACCAAAATAATCATATTCAGCTGCCACTGGGTTAACTGATGTCATCAGCAATGAAAACTAGATTTGGTGCAGTTGGAAATGACAGCACTGTATTCCCTGGACATTTCCTCTAAACTCTACTCATCCCACATGCACATCTTGTACAATTTCACCTGGATCACCTGGAAATGTAAAGGTTCATAAATGTGTTTTTACCGGAATTCTGTGAGTCCTTGTCATGATAGGTAAGTATATTCATTTATTGCACATTCCACTTCTATGACAATTTGCAGAATCATTCTACATTAAATACTTTTTAACTTGTCACATTCACATAGTCAAATGCCATCTGCGTTCACCCTTCCTTTTGCAGTCACTAAGCGGCATCACTTCAATTTTGGGTCCACCTGTGTCAAAATTTAATCAGTAAATTGTCGCCCCTCCTACAATGTCTCTGAAAAGTCTGAAAAAGATCCACGAAACAGTTATTGAGTTATCTCAAGTGTCAAAACCGGCAAAACCAAATAATGTTCAGCAGCAGCGGACTGGTACTGAAACCAGTAAAATAATTATGTGCAAAAAAAAAAACCACATAGCTAGTATATTCTTATACAGGGTGATAAGTCTTACAGTGAAAAAATAAGCCATTATCTTTTGTAATGCGGACTTTGCAAAGCTGTGCAGTTCCTGGAATCCAGCATAAAGGTTACTGTGACTGTAAACTGTGACTGTGACATACACGGGAACCGCTTACATTCACTGTATTTGTTTTCTTCTCTTCTAGATCACAATGACAAGAAGGGGAATGAGCTGCAGTGGGGATTTTTGTTTCATTATTCCGTCATTCTTCAGTTCAGATCAGCCTTGCGGGCAAAGCGACAAGCCCGGTCCCCTGAGGAAATGCTCGATGTGCGTCTTACACCGTGTGAGCACCTGTTGACGTGCCGCCCTCAACAACGTCCGCTGCATCTAACGTGCCGACCATGCGATTGTGTCTTCTAATTCCTTCTTTGGAAAAACCCACAAATATAAAAACTGTAAGGCTTCTGATTCCGCTCATGTCTTCTCACACAGATGAAGTGAAACTTTTGATCCATAAAAGAAAATTCAAGGCAATAATCATGTTGACACTCAAGATATATATCTTGAGTGTTTGACCAGGTAAGGGAGTTCAGCAATTCAGGCCAAGGCCAAAGCAGATTATCTGATGATTGCCTTCAGTACTGAAGGGCTTCATTCTTCAGCTACATAGTTGTATTACTGACATACACACACACAAACTTGTATATATTTACTGAGGCAATATAGATAGACACATTGATGCTACTGTGGATTTAATAGACAAATCCATCATTAGGCAAAGACGCAACACTTCTAGGCTGGGCTGTGCATGAAGTCAAATACACCATAATTGACGTCCTTTTTAGGACAAATATTTCTAGTGGCCATTCAGCCGTTAAACTTTCTGAATGCTTCCCTCAAATATGTATAGGAATTTCTTCAATACTGAGACCCAAGGGAAAAAGCAATGCATGAAAATAAATCAATATTTATATATTACTGTTACAATGACTATTACACCTGGTTGTATTACAGCCGGGTGTCAGGGCGTTCCTTAATGCTGTGGAGTAACAGAAACCAGTTGTTTGTTTTCAAGTTTGACTGCTGTACATCTGTTTGATGGTGGCATACTGCATACTCATCTTCTGTACATATTTTTTTTATGTTAGACTTTTTCCTCTAACCCCCTTACAAACTGGTTTGTACATAAAGCAGCGAAACAGCCATCAGTTATTCCGAAGTTATTTCTTATCCTTGCTACACTAATTTAATGCAATCTTGGTACTGCTTATATTACAGATGCTGGTTGTAATACATCAAGTTAACGGTCTGCTTTGGCTCTATAGCCTTCTGATCAACGTTCTAGTCTCAAGTTATCACCTTGCACTCAGATGTCTATAGTGTTGATGTAATCATTGCAAAAACTGTATTTTAATTAGTCCAATATTTTACAAAACTGAATTACAGAAGTACTTGAAGCCTCTTATTTTAATTTGATTGTCAATCTATACTATAATTTGTTGAGTGAAAGTGAGGCCATTGATAGATTGATGGTTATATGTGTACGTGAGCATGTTTATTTGAAGTATATTTCATGTCGTCTTTTTTATGGGAGCTGGATTTGTTCCATAACTAAATTGCTTTTAATTTAAAAATACCTACACGGATGGCTAAGAGTAACTGCCTGTGATGTGATGCATTGTTTCCTGCATTACTGGGGTTCTTCTCATTCTTGGCATTTCTGAGATTTCTGAGATAATTTGACATCCCGAATGTGACGTCCGTAACATACATATATTTATTTGTTGTGTAACTTTTGTTATGAACTGTTAAGACTAGGCCAGTGTATGTAGTAATAATAATAATAATAATAATAATGCTTAAACCCAGGCAATTTGGACCATTGGTGTCCCTCAGGGTTAGTAAAATAGAAGGTGATATATATATGTATATATATATATATATATTCACACACAAACATATATACAGTTATATATATACTGTATATATATGTGTGTGTGTGTGTGTGTGTGTATTTTACACGTGTCCCTGCTGTGCTGAGGCCAGAGTCTGCATTTTGAAAGGCTCGCTTGCTGTCTCCCTGCCGCTGAGAAGCAGCCCGGATCCCGAGTTTAAACCGTGTCACATTCTACATGCTGTGGCTCAGTGCAGTAGTGGCTGCTTATCTCTCTTTGTTATGACCTGGATGTAATGTCAGTACGGGAAATATAATGTCCCCTGTAAACTGTTACCGTTACCTAAAATAAAACATCAATACCTCCCGCCGTGAAACGATAGAAGTGCGCCTCATGTTCTCCATCCGAAAAGGCAACTTGCATAATTTTGTGTTTTTTAGATAAACTGTCCAGTTATTGTTTCTGGATTAGGATTAAATGTTAGACATTTTTATATCATTTAGGTGTTTTTTCTTATAGTCAGAGTATATACAGGATTGTTAAGAGAGAGAGAAAGAAAACAACGGAAATATTGCAGCTGACTGTGCTCAGAACACAGATAGTTTCAATTCACCTCCTCCCACCGTGCTGGTCCACAGGGCAATAAGGCTGGGCTCCTCCACATCACCCCCCAGGCGAACGCCTTGTTAGTTCTGCAGCCAGATAACCGGCCAGCTGCGGGCTTGTCAGTTCACAATCTGCTTTAATTTCACAGTTCCCTCCATCCGTCATTAATCCAGCCAGGGACAGCAGCCCCCTGCAGACCGGCTGTACGGCTTTATCGCTGCAGTGCACTTTCATCGGCCCAGTTTGGGTCCGCTGGCGGATGGGCACTGGGATCGCAATTACTGTGAACATCATCTCGCACGCGCTGGTTGCCCAGTCAACATGCAAGACCACAGGGTGAAAAAATGAATGCATGTCACCACTGATCGTCTGCGGTCAATAAGTTTAACCCAATTCTAAACACTGTATACAATAAACTATAGAATTCCCTTAGAGATCCTTGGTCAATTAAATTAAGTAAAAAGATGCTGTGAGCAATTTATTTCCTTTGGAATTCTACCAAAAGATTACATGTCTGGGATCGCTATGGGAACGAAGAGCAAAGCGCCTGACAAGTTAACTTTTTAGTCTGGTCATTTTTCATGAACGTATATTTTCAGGTTTATAAAGGATTAAAAAACTAAAATAATTGCTGTTGCATATACATTTAAAACAATGAAATTAGTTTGTGCTGTTTACCAGTCAAAAAAACAACTGATAAACGACATTACAAAATACTTGCATTCGCTACAGTTTTTAGATGCATATATGCAAAATATTTCAATAATGCAGTCATTTCAAAAGTGTATCGATGACCTCCAACTGAACAGCATTGCTTTCCGGTCCAAGTGATGTCAGGTGTAAATTGTTTCAGCCTAATAGAAACACACGACAGCCAATAAGGAAGGATATAGGACCTAATTTATTTAGGGAGCATCGCGATTTTACTTGATAGTAAAAAAAAAAACATGCCTTTGCATGAAATCACGATTTCATCTACTAGTTTGAAAATACTCATCCGGTTTATTGCAAATACTAGATTATTATTAGTTTAGAAATCACACAGTGATTTGGAGTTAAGGCAGAGTGATTTTCCCCAATCCCTCCCCCCCACCACCACTAAGAGACCCTATCTTCAGCCATTGCGGCCTATTATAATGGAGACCACAAGGCTGTTAGACTTTAGTTGTGCTTGGATTTGCCATCTGGTTTGGGTTCTTCAGTGGGGGCTTGGGAGAGTATTCGACCGGCGCAAGCCTCGTTAAATCATGGGGATGGGGAGCTCACGGAGAGAGGGGGACGATCTGGGTCAGAAGCGATGCAGTGGTGAAACACTGACTGGCGATAGCTGGCACTGTGCTGCACTGACAGCAGGGCAAGAGTCCCTCCGGAAAAAAAAATGTGCTAAATTAGTTATTAAATCTAAAAAAATGAAATTATTTTAAAAGACACTTCAATTATCAGACCCACGTCTGCTCCACACACCACTAAATACATTAGAAGAGTCTGTATGTGTTGCATAAAGTATTTTCTCTGGATTCCCGTTCCCTTAATTCTACATTTTAACTCGTACAATTAAGAAAGGGTGATATGTACTGAGTCGAGTTCACATCGCACCCTTATTAACGACGTCGTTTTTTTCTCACCAGTAATTTATCTGAGTTGTTGTTCTTACATCTATTATCATCATGACAGTGGAGGAGTACTGGACATAGATATATTCAGTGATTTTGGAGTTTACAGACACTTTTTAAAACAACTCTGCTATTGGTTCTTACGTCAGTCATGTTAATCAAATCGAAATTCTTAGACTTTCGTATTCCACACGTACGATGTTAATGTCATCAAGATGTGTGGCAGACTTTTGGAATCGATGTAGTACACAAATCAATTATTCTGGTTTTTCCAAAACGAAAGCGCATAATGTGGGAAAATGTACACGCTCCCTAAATCTGCCATCTGTTTCAAGGTCCCTCCCTTTCCATATGAAGGAGAGACAGTGGGGCGCCTGGAAACGGGGCAGAGCGGAGTGCGGGTGCGATGCGAGCGGTCGCCAGTGAGTCGCTGGGTTCCGAACATCTCTGCGCTTTCAGCTTTTTGCAGAGGAATTAAGGGATCGAGAGCCCGGTGCATCAGAAAAAGTGGAGCCGTGCAGACTTTCGGAATATCTGCGAGAAGACCTTTAAGGAGAAAGATCGGAGAAGTTGGTGTATTCCATATAAAGAGCAGGCGCGCTATGGCGGATTGCAGTTGCGCCGTAATGCATCATTGTAAAGTTATTCGGATACTTTCTCCGCTGCTTCCCTTTCTCCTTATCGGACTATTGGGAGTAAACGGGCAGTACGGAGAGCGAGGGATGTCCATCCCGGAGCACGGCTTCTGCCAGCCGATTTCCATCCCCCTTTGTACGGATATAGCCTACAATGAGACTATCATGCCGAATTTGCTGGGACACACGAACCAGGAAGACGCGGGGCTGGAGGTGCACCAGTTCTACCCGCTGGTGAAAGTTCAGTGTTCGCCCGATCTCAAGTTCTTTCTGTGCTCTATGTACGCCCCGGTGTGCACCGTGCTGGAGCAGGCTCTGCCCCCGTGCAGGTCGCTCTGCGAGAGGGCTCGGCAGGGCTGCGAGGCTCTCATGAATAAATTCGGCTTCCAGTGGCCAGACAGCCTGGCTTGCGAGTCCTTCCCGGTGCACGGAGCCGGCGAGTTGTGCGTGGGTCAGAACATGTCCGATAAACCCACGCCGATCAACCCAACGCCTGGCGTGACGGAACCGCCCGGAGATGACGGTGGTCCCAAAGGGCGCTTCAGGTGTCCCAAAGCTTTAAAAGTGCCTCCCTATCTAAATTACCGTTTCTTGGGGGAAGAAGACTGTGGGGCTCCATGCCAGTCTACAGACTCCAGTGAGGTCATGTACTTTAACCAGGACGAGTTGAAATTCGCTCGTATTTGGATTGGCATCTGGTCCGTGTTGTGTTGCGCCTCGACCTTGTTCACAGTTTTGACCTACCTAGTGGACATGAAGAGGTTCAGTTATCCAGAGCGGCCCATCATCTTCCTCTCTGGCTGTTACACGATGGTATCTGTCGCGTACATCGCTGGCTTTCTGCTGGAGGACAAGGTGGTCTGCAACGAGAAGTTTGACAGCAACATCCGCACGGTGGTCCAAGGCACCAAGAAAGAGGGCTGCACCATTTTGTTCATGATGCTGTACTTCTTCAGCATGGCCAGCTCCATCTGGTGGGTTATCCTGGCTCTAACGTGGTTTTTATCAGCAGGGATGAAATGGGGTCACGAAGCTATAGAGGCGAACTCTCAGTATTTCCACCTGGCCGCCTGGGCTGTGCCGGCCATCAAGACCATCACCATTCTGGCTGTGGGGCAGGTGGACGGCGACGTCCTCAGCGGGGTCTGCTTCGTGGGCCTGCACAGCGTGGACGCCCTGCGCGGCTTCGTGCTGGCGCCCCTCTTCGTCTACCTCTTCATCGGCACCTCCTTCCTGCTAGCCGGCTTCGTGTCGCTCTTCCGCATCAGGACCATCATGAAGCACGACGGCACCAAGACGGAGAAGCTGGAGAAGCTGATGGTGCGCATCGGTGTCTTCAGTGTGCTCTACACCGTGCCGGCCACCATCGTCATCGCCTGCTACTTTTACGAGCAGGCCTTTCGCGAGCAGTGGGAGCGCACCTGGGTCAGCCAGACGTGTAAAACGTTTGCCATCCCCTGCCCGCAGCATCCGCCGCCCAAGATGAGCCCCGACTTCACCGTCTTCATGATTAAATACCTTATGACCCTGATCGTCGGCATCACCTCGGGGTTCTGGATTTGGTCAGGCAAGACGTTGAACTCGTGGCGGAAGTTTTACACGAGACTGGCCAGCAGTAAACACGGCGAGACGACCGTGTGACTGCATCCGCCCTGCTGCCACCTGAACCCCTATGGACCGATTGGTGGCCATTTGCGCGGCAAAGTGATGGACACTCTTTCATATGGTTTCTTGTAAATAAGCATTTGAGATTTTTGTAAGTATATATTTGTATTTAAAAAAAGACACATTCACTACTTTAATTCTACTTGTATTTTGGACAAAATAGAAAAGGTACGGTTTTTTTCAATGTAAACTCTCCTTGAGAATGTCTGAGTTTTTACTTGGGTCTGAGTTTTACTTGGCTTGTGCACAGCTGAGTTTCTCCACCCCCCCCCCCCAACCCTTTGTATAGTTTACGGTCAAAATTAGGCATCGAGGGGGCCCAGCGAGATCTTTTGTTTGTACAAAACTGGCTGTATTTGGTCCAAATGCCTTTTTTCACAGTGTGTTCGTTAGTATCCTCTTCATAACAAAGCAGCCCTTGGTGCTTTGACTGTTTAGGGTTGGCGATGCTTCCCGTTTTTGTTTGTGATTCGGCTCTTTCAAGGGCATCGACTGACTTTCTGACACAATGAAATTAAAACTCTGAGCTTCGTAACGGTTTAGGCTTCATATTCCCTCTGAATCTAATGGTTCATGCACATTTAGCGGTACAGAAACTTGATTTTTTTTTCCATTGAAAGTTAGGATGATTGTAGGAATCATGGCTAATGGGATTTTTTTTAAATAACCGCTCTTGACCTGCGATTGGCTTGAGAGAACGTACCGGAAGTAAAAGCACATGTGCCATAGGTACGCATTGATCTAAGATGTAACATCGTGTCACTGTTTCGCGGAATAACTATGGTTTACTTATAGTTGAACCCCAAAATCCACTCTCTCCATAGTAATGTCTCTCTATCATAATGTGGCTTTATCTTGGGATTTATAGTTTTTTTTTTGTTTTTTTTTTCCCTCTGAAAAACAAAAAAGTATTCCAAATCGAAATGCTGTAGTTGGAAAGTCGAGTGCCTTTGTTCCTTTTTATATCTCTGTCCTGTAAGGGCTTTAAATAGAGCCCCGTGCTGCATGCGGTGGACACTGGCCGTTCAGCTGCCCTCGTCAGAGGCCCTCAAACAGCTGAAGTCCCGCGGCGGCTGGCTGAAGAGGCTTTGGAGTGGAGCGGACCACGTCGGCGTGTGTGAAATGCCCGCACCCTCGTTTAATCATCGGGTCGGGGGGGTTCGACTAAAATAACCAAGCCAAGGCTGCTTTTTACTTCTCAGGCCTCATGCATACTGTGGGTCCTGAGTTGACCGTGCATGGGGCAAGGTGGCAGCGACCCAGGGGGTTTCTGTCCACGTGCTGAATCCATAGCACAATGATACCATGTCATGGGAGCAGACTCCTTGTTTGCCCGCTGATGTCCGGCGTACCTTTCGAGGGTGCTGTTTTTAGGCTTTACTCTGCTTACCACATTATACATCAGTGGTGTTTTTAAAAGAGTTGTCATTTTATGGATTTATTTAGTTTTTTATTTTTTGGTCAATTTTTGATTTGGTTTTTACTTTGCCCCCAGTTGAAGAGGTGGCGGTTCCTGCTTTTCAGTTGCTTCCCCTTGACGGACCTTTATGTGTGAATCCTGGAGGGTGGTCCGCAGTCTCTCGTGGCCTTATCGGGGAAGTGGGCTTGCTCCCCAAGCAGTCAGCCTTACAGTTATCCGCAAAGGTGCCAATGATGTAATAGCCAGCCTCTATCACCAGATGCTAAATTATCATAATTTCCAGCCTAACACAGTATTACATGTTAAAATAAATGTTTGTTTTTTACCATTTTATTATGTGAAGGTTATCAAAAATATAAGCTGTCAAAAGAGGCCAGCCTTAGATGACACCCCCCACCTGTGTCTGTGCACAAACACAAAGGAACAACATATGAAATTGCACATTTTCTTAAGTGACTGATTTATTTCCGTAAAAGCAGGTTGAATGCATTGTCGTCTCCAGATCCTTTTACTGAATGAATGTTGAAGTATTTATCACCTGCTTACCTTCCACTGATGTTGTTCATTTGTGCTTTTTTTTTGCATGATTCTCCAAAAAAAAAAAAATCACCGTAAAGCATTTTAAGCCTATATTAAACTGTACTTTTTCAGTCATATCTTTAACGATCTGCATCGCCATTTTGTTTGTCTGTGTGCCCTCCTATGTGTGTGCGTAAACTAATAGACCAAGACAATTATATACTAAAAAGGGTTATCTGTAATCAAGTTATGGTTCTCGAAAAACATTCCTTTTTCTGCACGGTGGATATCTGTTATCATGGTGTTGGTGGCGCGTAACACATCACCCAGAGATACAAGGGAATTTTAAAGGTTTTCCAGTAGAGGCTGAACTGTTGCAGCATAACCAGTTGTCTTTCATTTAACACTCTGGTGCTTTGGGTTGCAGAGTGCCAGCTAATCAGCTTTAGTACGGTACTGTAGATGAGAGCCTTGTGAAGAAGCCTGCACAGTATTTCCTGAGCTCTACTCCGTCTTAAATTTGCGGTAGCCGTTCGTCTGGGTTTATCCTGTTTGCTACCTTGGACTTCCAGTAGCGATTATGTGGTGTTAGTGTAATTGTTACTCTAGAGTGAATCACGTAAACCTTTAAGGTGGGCTGATCACAATAAACTGCAAGCCTCGGCAGGCCTGTGACTGAAAGAAGAATCCCATCTTGACTAGGTAAACGTCCATAATGTTTATTGACGGTGGGGTTAAACCGAAGTGTATTAAGTTACCAGGCCTTCAAAACCGAACAAAGACGTAGTGCCAGGGTAACGTTGCGTTTGCAGACGGTGTGCTGTTGTCATTCCTTTCACTTTTCTGAGTGTGGAAGCGACACGGCGGAAGCAGAAGGAGCCGGCGGTCGGCGGGGAGGCGGCTCTGGCACCCCGCCCTCGTTAAGGCCGCGCCGAAGGCCGCTCTCTGCACCGGGTGTGTATGAGCAGGGCACCCAGGAATGCCCCCGCGCCGCATTCCCCGGCCCGCTGCTGCGCCGTGCTCCTTGGCAGGAATTCGCGGCCTGACGGAGGCGCAGGTGGGCGGGAGGCGAGCCGCGCTGCCTGTGCCGCCCCATTGGGAGCGCCCGCGCCGGAAGCACGCCCACCACCCTACGGGAAAAAGCACGGGAGAAATTCCCAACCTGAAGCTGTGTCCGACACAAAAGCCATTAAGGAGAATTTGGCTCATAGGTCCGAAAAAAACACCCCTTCCTGATGATGAATGTCTGCCTCAGGGTGCGATGCACACAGTAAGCAGCTCTCGCCTGTTTGCTGATCGAGTTGTTCTGTGCTACCAAGAGGAGTCTGTTGCGTTGCTATTCCTGGTTAATCTGCAGACATTGCCCCTGGTTGTTGTTAAGAGAATGAGGGAAAGACTGCAGAGATTAAAATCCACGCATTAAATAAGACAGATTTTTAAAATAAGACAAGTAAAGGTGAAATATATAAGGAAGTATTGAAAAAAAAAGTGTAATACAAAGCCAAGCGCAATAATAATTAATAATAATTGATACTTTATTGATCCCCGTGGGGAAATTGTTTTTACGCCTCCCTCCACTTGCTCTTTGTAGAGTAAGTTGTCCGCGAAGGGCAGCCACCTGTTGGGGCACCCAGTGGTTTATTTCAGTACTATAATAGTAAGATGGATTGTTCAAATTCAATAACTCTACCAAATAGTTTGAAATCATCCATTTAAACTGGCATTCCATTCTGTTTCACCTCTGCCTATGCTGCCTGTGATTGCTCCCAGTTCTTCCATGTGACCCAGACTAGGATAAGCGATTGGAGGATGGATCACCTTAAACTATAAATGTAAATTCTAAGCAGGTAGATTATAAAATTTTCAACCTGCAGCGGATCATCTAATTAGACAATCCTGTCCTTCGAATTTCTGCTTAATCATGTGACTGACAAAGTGTGTGTGTGTGGATCACATCAACCTGAAATTTCCTTACTTTTGGGGACATTTTTCAGGTCTCCATTTGGATAACTTCAGTTTTATACAAATCTGTGACTGCAATCAAAAAATTAAAAATGCCAAATCTGTCCTGTATTTTATTCGGTTACTTATGGTTAAGTTTAGAGCTGGGTAGGAGTTAAGGATGTCATGATTGGGATTAAGGTTTTGCCCATAGAAATGTTTGGATGATCCCCATTTAGATAGGTATGCCAGTGTGTGTGTGTGTGTGTGTGTGTATGTGTGTTTACACCTTCAGGGCCTCGTGAGGCAATCACAAGTTTGATTCAGCTGTAACTCTGTTACTGTTCCACTGTCACCTGGTCAGTTTCTGACATTAAGACCCGACTGTATGAATGCTTACCCCTCCTTACAGCATTGAATCCATTGCCTCACTTGTGCATTGAGAAAACATTAGATAAATGTTAATCATCAAAGATAATTATGATTATAAAGGAAAAAGACCATTGAACCACTGCCTACTGTCATGCATCATTGTGTGCTGGTGCTGTGCTTTGGGGAGAAGTGAGTCTTTAGGCACTGGAATACAAAGATAAACTATCAGACTAGACTTGCAATGGTCTCTCATGAGAAAGATCCGCAGCTCAAATTCTTACAACTGGCATTTTCATTTGGTTCTGCTTTTTCGTCTTAAATATGCGCAAAAAGGTCAATTTAATTTTCCCTCTGGGATTAATGAAATCTGTCTTTGTCTGTCTATCAAGCTTTAGTTATTATCAAACGATGCAGTTTACTGCTGCATGCATTACAGCATGAAGTTCTTCCCTCCTGCTTCACCACGGAACTGCAGTTAAGTTGCGTGTAAAACCCCCGAGGTTGCTGGCTGCACTCTGCCATACCGTCAGAGGCCGTTAATGCCGCTAAAATAATTAGCTTTCCTGAAGGTTTTCCCCGCATCGCATTCCGTGTCCATCACGTCTCCCCGGATGAGCGGATCTGAGAGCAGGTGAGTGGACTGCCAGATCAGCATCGTCATGCCGTCACTATAATCCCAGCGGCATCTTGGTTTTCTTGACGTTTTTTTTTTTTTTTTTTGGGGGGGGGGTGACCCCAGAATGTCCGTCATTGAGGAGCCCCCTCAGACGGGACGTGAACCCCTGGCTGAGCCAGATCGACCTGTAGGGGGTGCCATTGTGGGCGCTAAGCAGCGACTGCAGGAGGAAGGGGAACGCTGACGAGAGCTGACATTTTATAGATGGCCCCGAGGCTTTTTCGATTTGTTTGACAGTTTTAAAATTCAGGGAGACAACCTGGAGCACAAATGCCGTTCCTGGTGTTAACGAGCCGGGGAACTTGTTGCCACCTCGTCGTCTAACCTGACAGACCGAATGCATTACGCCGATAGACAAAAGCGAATTTACCTGCATAAACAGCCCCTCGAGTTCCCACATCCTACTCGGAGTATTTTCGTTTGGGTTATTGTCTTCAGAGAAGGTCATATGATGCAATGTGACTGCGTTTTAATTTGGCTATGCCCTTGTGAAAAAGGAAAACTTGTCTAAGAATAGATCGACATTGGATACGGGTACTATAACCCTCGGGTAAATGCGTAATGGTTACAAAGACCAATTTGTATTAATTCCATTTACCGAGTGTCAAAATACAGACAGGTTTGCACACAGCACATTAGCCAGTCGGGAACAATTAAGTCTTGTTGATGCAGTTTCCAGTGGTGTGTAGTATTTTCTCTGCTCCTGAACCAGTGAGGGTTTCGTTTTGTCAGGGTGTTTTCGTGTTTAACTATTGTTCTACGTCAGTTACCTCGAGGGGGACATACATGCGAATTCCAGAAAGTCAGCGAGTTTCCCCAGGGCCGCGGGTACCTGCTGCGGCCCCGAGCCCAAGCAACCTGCCAGGGTGACTAGGTGGCAGGTCACACCTTTGGGGGATGTGGGTTAGATCCCAGTACAGACCCCACCCTTAACCCTGGCTTCGAAACTTATTTCCTAACATTGGCTTAATTTCCACAGGCTGTGCAATAAACAAACACGAAGCTGTGTTACATCATTCAGTCTTTTTGCAGATGGAAATGCACATAAAATATGTATTTGTGCTGTTACATTAATCGATTACCACGTGTATCGCTTTTAAAGGTGAATGCGTACTTGCGTACCAGTTATGTCAATCCCTGTTCATAATGCATTATACAGGCTTATACTGACCATTATAATGCACTATGAATTATGATGCTTTAGGTAAAGTGTTATAATGAATATTGGGGGCAGCGTGTGTCTCAGTGGGCTAAGCCTGTGTACCTGTAATCGACAGTTCAAACCCAGTCTGTGCAAGGCCTTTAACCCCCAGCTCCCCCACGGGGATCAATAAAGTATTAATTAATTAATTATCAATTAATTAAAATTATTAGCTACTCATACAAACCACACCTCCACCACTACCCATCCATCCACTTATCCTGGTTTGGGTCCCAGTGCACTGGAGCCTATCCCTCGCAGCACAGGGTGCGAGGGGGGGCTACACCCTGGATGAGATGCCAGTACATCGCAAACACATACACGCAACCTACTCATTACCACATTTAATTGCTGTATATTTAAATCCACCACAGTAAACTGCCCTATAAGCAGCCCTCCTGCACTGTAACCTTACTCCAGCAGAATTCCAACCAAGTGCCAGACATCTTGTTTTGACATTCAAAGACTTTGCAACTAATGGGAAGGTAATCAGGAAAAATATCCCCTTTGTTCGTGTAACTACTGTTTGTCCCTGAACCCTTTTTCATTTGAAGGTGGGTCTTTTTCTTGCATTTAGATTTATTTATTTTTGAATGGCTCTGTTAGGTGTTTGCCTGTCATGTAGGTACAGACAGGCCCACCATATCAGGAAGGGCCCTATAGAAAAAAAAGTCATTATTAAGGGACAGATGTTTGGCAGGTCAATGTAAACAGCCCCCTATTTACATGCCCGCAAAGTATGTTATCTGGCTGTTACTTAGGCAGCAGGTGGGTAATTTTGATAATAAAACACCAGCTATGAGTTTTCAAAAATACCATATGCCATAGCCTTGCTGTATGCTTCACGCACATTAAAAAAAATCTTCCTTATACATTCTGTTACCCCCTCGTTTCTTTATAATCAAACTAACAGGGATGCCCATCTTTACCTAATACGGCCTTTGTTCATTCAGAAATATGCACGCCATTTTTAATTTAATGGTTCCCTAGAAAAAAATGTATACATTACACATGTAACCCACATTTTTGTGAAAAAAAATGTTCAGCTCAGCTCAACTACTCAACCACCAATAGGGATGAGTGAGTCAACAACTAACAACAGGGATGACTGAGTCAACACCCGACAACCAACAACAGGGATGAGTGAGCCATTAGGACCTAGAATGAATGGCATTCTGGTCCTGGGTGAGAGTCGCTCCCCCTTCACCTCTCAGAGGTGAATCTTCAGTCCTCAGCCAGTGGGGCCTCTAAACCAGACCCACGGGCCCCAGCCTCTGGTCGAGGCAGCTTTCTTCAAACTCCCCCTTCAGTCCGTCTCACCCCGCAAACTTTGCTCCCAGTAATGACACAGGATTCAGCCCCAGCAAGCTCCTTCTGTCAGTGGGAGCCGGCTTTTCTTAAACAGGCGTCAATCATAGGGATCAGGAGCTCGGGGGGGCTCTTGTTGTCCCGCACTGGCCTTTTCATGTGGCAGACGCCTCCGTCCGCAACGAGAAATGTAGTGCTGTGCTTTTCAATGGATCCGCCGTGGGGAGCTCTCAGTGGGAACATAATTACACTGCAGCCATATGGTCTCATTTATATTCTATTACAGGTTAAGCTAATAACAACCAGAAATATGCTAAATACTTAGCAGACCAGTAAGGGAGCCCCCCCCCCCCCCTCCCCAACCACCCCCATGAATTAATCGCTAATTTCCATCAGCTTCTCTATAGCTGTGAGTTCCACACACCATGAAATATAATAAATCATTTACATATTCAGTCCTTTTTTCCTGCATGGGCATTGCCCTACTTTTTCATTTTCATTTCTTTCATTTTTTTTTTCGATTCATGGGCAAATCTCGAAGAGCTGCTTCATCGTCTTCTTGTTAACTGTAGGAAAATTTTAGAGAAAATCAGGCCTTTTGTTCACCATTCGTTCTTCTCACTTCAGCCAAGCCTAGAATCACCCGTCTTTTGAAGCTGTAATTATCTTCTGTGATGTTTGGAATTCGAACGGAGAGGCAAGTGCCCATTTCTATAATGGTTTGATAGTTTGCCCTGCTGTGCAACACCGGAAACATTTCCAGCAGCTAAAAGCAGATCAAGCGTAGTGCCTCCTGCAGACTTCACTAACCTCAGGTTGTCTTTAGCTGTAGTGCATTTTAATTGAAACCCCAAATTTAGGATTTAGAGTTTTCTTTTCTTTGCCTTCATTGCTTGCTTTAACAGATTGCATGTTCACAGCTAGCTCTCAGAGATGTCACCCATTTAAAAAACTATTAAGATTTGACTTAACAAGTAGATACAGGCACTCCTGAGATGACTGACTATGTCCTATTCTGTCATGGACTTGAACGCTGCCCCTTTCAAGGATTCAAGAATTTTATACAGAAAACAAAACAGAATTTTCTCTAGAATTTTACATTGTTCATTCCAATATCTGTTTGCTAGAGTTTCTAGATTGCCTTAGACTGGCCTTGTACTGTAGTACAAATCTTTGTCTATACACATGACACTGATTATTAAACACCTAATACCTGGTACAAAAACAGAAAGACTTGTCTTTCTATTTGTTCAAGGCTGATCAACGATAAATAAACACCCGACAGAATTTTCTCGCTTAGAGCTCCTTGTTGAGTCATGAGTATTCATAGTAACCAGCTGGTCAATCCACATGATCTGACCTGACCTGAATTCTGCCTTACATGGTTTTACCCTCAATGTCCATTACCCTTAGATTCGCCATGCATGATCTGACTTTCACATGTACTTCCTTCAATTTGAAGCCTAGTTAGGCTCTTTCAATTAACTATGTGTAATATGATATATGAAACTGTCCTGCAGTCAAGAAATGGCACAGAGGAAACATACTGTTCCCATTAAGAAATCTCATGGCTGCATACTTTCATTGACTTTGCTCGGCAACATCAACTGTGTGCGTAATTTTGCGAATAATTGAATATGATACGTGTTTTCCTGTCTCTCCCCCCAAGTCTGCCTCATCCAAAGCAAATATCTTCAGGGAAGATGATCCGGTAATACCAGTTTATCTTATCTGCTGAATTTCCTCTCTTGACATATTGCACTTGTTTACGTAAATGGTTAACTTTGATTTGCTGGGCCAGAATTCCAGGAAGACCGCATCACATGTCACTCGAACCAATTTCCCTGCCCCACACCCACTCATTATAATCACAGTGAGTCAGGATGTAGTAATTGAGACATTTAAGTGCTGATTTAGTTCTATAATGAAAATTTTGCTTAATTAATTGACCCATGCTTCTGTACTTGTTGGTCTGGTAAATGCTGCTCCAGTGAAGATACAGTACCTCAGTAAAGTTGCCAGGAAATCCCTTAGAGAGGAGTCAGACAGAGTGGCGGCCGAAGACATCTTAACTGGGAGGTTGTCAGTTCATATCCAGAGGTAGAACTGCTTGAGTACATTAGAACAAGGTGCTAAACTTCAGTTCCTTCAGTAAAATATAATGGGTGACTTATTTTGTCCACCTCTGAATGCACAATTCAGTTTGATTTCAGTTTGATCTCAGTGCCTTTACTTGATGATTGTAATTAACTGTAAGGTCATTTTGATGCTTTGTACAGACCAGTGTGTGCTTGGGTCAGGGGGGCTTTGCTTTCTGTTTTGAGACCCTCAGCCAGTTCTTTCCCGCTGCTAAACATCTGAACCAGGACCCCTGCCTGTTGTCCTCCGCCTGCCTGAGGGGTGAGCCGCTCTCCTGGATCGTGTTGTGGCGGAGCTGTGAGGACGAGGCATGTCACATCTGTTCCTGCTGGGCCCTGGAGCCGGTGCTCATTTAGCCGGAGAGGAGCGAGGGAGCAACAGCGAGGTCGCCCAGTATAGCTGCTCACTTCGGCTCGTTTGCTGCAGATTAGTCTAAATGTTGTCTCCATGTGGAAAAATATCCTTTAGGATGCTGTTTTTGGGTATTACTTTGTTTGTAGCTTATTTCTTAAGAACAGTGTCACCACAATGTTAATGCAAGACTAAGACTAAAGCTCGTGGGAAATGTTCTGAAGGCAAAATAAAAAATAATTGTTTCAGAAAGATATCCAATCAGATTGTAGAGGAGGTGGGGTCCAAGACTTCTGATTGGTCAGTCCCTCTTCCTTTAGTCTCTTGGACCCACCTCCTCTAGAATCTGATTGGTTATCTCCCTGAACCAATAATTTTTCATTTATATGTAAATAAAACTCCCATGAGCAAGACTAAATACCTATGAGTGTAGCTAACCCCTTGTTTTCTCCATGTCTTTACACTTCTGGTGTTGGTACCATCAGGACTGTTGACGCCGTCTAGGCACATAATCGAGGAAGGATTCTAATTTCTCTGAAATGGACCCAAGCAATGATTCTGGGCAGCAATCTATCAGTAGGTGATTCATTAGTAGGGCTGTATGATATATCATCACGATTACATGCCGCATGTGCAATAATCACCAAGGTTTTAGGTGACGGGCGTAAACATTTGTCCAGACACTGGCTTTTTGGCGCTATAAAGATGTTCACTGACACCCACAGATTGGTAAGCAGATTAGTAGTATGTCTAAAATATTAATGAGAGGTGCATTTCCACACCCAAAGGTTAGTAATGTGTATAAATTTGGTGTATCCTTATGTTTCCTTAATAAATAATAAATGTATCGGAATTTAAATTGTAAAAAGTACCGCTACACTACCAATGTCTTTTTTTTTTACCTCGTTTATATACAATACCTCCTCTTTCAAAGCGTGTTGTGGCTGCTGAGCTGTCCTTCTCTTCACCGCCACTTCAGTGCTTGTCACTTATACCAAAACAGTAGTATGTGACGTGCTCCAAAACGCCAAATTCATGCAGATTACTAAATTTGGCGTCACAATACGCCTCTCATAAATATTTTAGGCGTACTACTAATCTGCTTACTCAATCATGGGTGCAAGTATAAGCCTAAACATCCAGACAAACGCCCATCATCTACAAGCCAGGTGTTTTGCGCATCCACATATGATCACGATCATATCACACCGTGATATTGTGCTGCTGTAAGCGATTTGGAGAAAACTGTGACTAAAATTCACTTCAAATGTGAATACTTTAAGACTTTCTTCTTGGTTTGGAAACAATTTTTAGAAATCCAGTAATTCAAAAGTAATTGCTCAGCATGAGTTATGCGGTCTATACATATAAAATATGAAACACAATGTAAGAAACCTTCTGGATCACTGCAAATATTGTTCTCTCTTTCCACCTCCGCTTTGCCCTTCATATTAATCTTTGGACTTGGCAGTTCACAACACGCCCCCCCCCCCCACCCCCGGTTCTGCCCTGTCTGTCATCAGATTATTTTCAAACTCCAAGTGACACATGACTGTGAAGAAAGACTTGTTCCTCTAGTCCTCAAATCTCCCACAGTATGGATCCAACAACTAGCCAAGGTGACCTGACTGGATCACAACCCCAACCCCCCTGCCCCCCAGTACAAAGTCGGGTATATGCAGCCATGATTTTATATAGATATTGCTAACACTTTTACAGGGGTGTCATGGTGGCTCGGTGAGCAGCGCTGTGACCTTAAAGTCCCAGGCCTTTCCTGCTCTCTTTGGTGCTTGCATGTTCCCCTTGTGCTGGGGGGGGGGGGGGTTCTTTGGTTGGGTGGGTGTGCGTCAGTTCCTATAAATTTGCTTCATTACATGTGTGTATTATGATAGGGTGCCATTGCATGTTGGGTCTTCCCTGTGTTTCCTGGGGTGGGCCTAGGCTTGCTGTGACCCTGTACTGAATTAAAGATGGATGAATTGCATGGATTGTTTATATGGTTGGCTGAGCTGTTGGGGAGGCAACTGGGTCAATTGTCCTGGGCCCTGGGTCAAGGGGAGCAAAAAGGGCCCTCTAACCTTTAAGTAATCTTCCGGAATAATTTGTCAAAAATACATATTTGTGAAAACTTCATGTAGTATTTATGAATTACATAAAAGCTTGTTCATTTTTATCTTCTTAATTTTCCCTCCCTATAATGCAAAAAAAAATGTTAGTTCCGCTGTTTCATGCTATTTCCTGCTGTTTCATGCTAGTCAAAGTCATGCTATTTCCAAATACAATGCCTTACAACAGCAGCAATGTATTTTGTATTCAAGCAGATTTTTGTTAGATATACCTGAGACATTAGAGAGGAGATAAATCTGGTTTAACAATTCACAGATCTCCAGCAGACCCAGAAAGACGCAGTGAACTGCCGGTCAGATGGGAGAATTGGCAGCCCACTAAATATTTGTGAATTATTTATATATATGATTTACATATAAATAATGTATGATGAACCTGTTTGAGGGCAATTATAAGGAACTTTTTATTAAAAATGGAGGACTGAAGTAAAGAAATAATGAATTATATCGTGATAATTATTAATATCACTTGAACTAAAAAAATCATAATAAAATAATTTACCATATTGCCCTGCCCTAGGCTGATATTTGATTTACACACAATAGTTACACACAATTGACTGTCTGTCAGTAGATATTGCAGCCTTAATAAGATATGGATAAACACTCACCTTCGATACAATAGGAAACAGTCTTTTCTAGGAATTTTTGCTACACCAGTCCTGTGTATAAGACCAGCCATAAAGTGCTTTTATACATCCAAACTTTTACAAACTCTAAACTGCTTAATATTTCTTTAACGATTAGCATCAACTTAGAAAATTTGGTTATAAACAGACTAGACGACCAATCACAATATCCCCCAAGAAGCCCCACCCAATGTGCAGTCAATGGAAAACACATATAAAGTGTATAAGTAACCTGGCATTACACATATCACATTATTGCCAAAAGACTGGAGGTAGTTATTTTGTAATCAGAAGTGCTATTAAAGCCCTAGGGGGGTAGTTTGGGAGATTCTGGAGGCCTCATAGTTGTTGACTGGAATTGTGCTGGAGCTCATTGATCACTGGTCATTTCAGTGGGTGGGCCTGAATCCAGTGATCACAACTGCACTGAAGTCTCTGCAATATCGCTCTTGGGGCTCTGATTTGATCCCCTGTATCACTGCTACCTGTGTACTTACCAAAATTTATATCCATTGGCAAGTGCCAGAATATGAAGATTCTTTTAGACAGCATTAGTTTAGAGTGACATTATTTCGTTACCTTTTACTACTGGAGTCTAACAATATATTTATTTTTTCTCTGTTTGCCCTGTAGCATTTATAATGTACAACAAGATATACCCACATTTTTTTACTTTAACTTAAAAATATGCCCGAATGACAACATCTACATGCTTCTTAATCAACCACTAATGAATTTCAAATATAAAAATCAAAGTTAGTAAACATGTTGAGTAGGTATCAAGACAACTGCATCCGTTTCTGCATAATGTTATCTAAGAACATGCATTAATGCATTTGACATGCATTAAATCCTAATCAAAAGCCATCTTATCTCAGGAGTGGAAACTTATCCATGAGATATTATCTGCAGACCTGTCACGGCTTTGCAATTCTACACCGCCTTTGAGAATTCGAGGGCCAGATGAGATGTTTTCAGGACGTGAGTTATGGTTATGATATAATCTGGCAGGGTTTACAGGGAAGACTTGGAACAAGAATAGAGGAGATGTAGGAAGTTCTGCATGATTGAGGGTCTCCGTGGTGGTGGAACCTTTTGTGTCAGCCACGTCCTGAGTTAAATTTGCTTCAGTGCACCATATGAGATTAATAGACACCATAACATCAAACGTTTCATACTGCTGCCATGACTTTGCAGTCATTGGACATATTTATACCATGTAGTTTTTATTAACTGTTAAGATGTAGAGCCATTAGTTCAGCATGTAAACACAGAACAGTTATGTTTGCTAAATTAAGTCTTAACGATAAAATAAATACATTTACATTTCTTTTATTGCCTCGAGTATTTATTTTTATAGAGACTTATATAGGTTTTATTTAGGGTTTTCATTTCCTGATTCTCAACTATTTATACAAGTACGCTGTAAAAAAAAATCACTTTGTCTGAAAAAGGTTGCTAGATAAGTTTAAACCACAAAAACCTTAGGGTGTATCCATCAATAAATGTGAAGGTATTACAGTACTTGAATACACATGCAGTGCATGTTTTAAATAGCTCAGTTAGTAATTCTTGACTGCTTGCTTGGTGTGGGCTGGTAAACCACATTCTGCAGCGAAAAACAGCTCCTAGATAAATAAGAGAGATCAAATATACATATCCGATAAAAAAAAAAACATATTCAAAACTCCATTTAATTATCGTTTGTTAATTGGTAATCATGAATATACTATTGGACGATGTATTTACGAGCTACAAAAGAAATAAATTACCTACAAGTAAGGTTTGAATTATCTTGTTTTCTCTCGTGTCACCCTGAACTCTTGTATTTATTTGTTTTGGCATATTTCACCTGGAACTAAACGTGTTTGCTTTTGGAGCCTTACTTGAAGAGGTGACAGGTACCTTGGAACAGTCAGCTTCTTCTTCTGTATCTGTTAAAGGGCACTTCTTTTGTTTACGATACTGTTTTTTTTTTTTTTTTTTGATGTTGCGTGACTCTTTTGCTTGGGTTTCAATTCCTTTACCAGTGTGAGCCGATTACACATTGGTTGTCTTGGGCACTGTGTCAAAAATAGATTATATCATTATTACATCCCCTGGAAAGTTGCTCTCTTTTCTCATTTTAGTCAGAAACCAATTAAATGGGAATGTGTAGCTGGAATTCTCAACATGCGAGATCTGTAGCCCCATAGTGTGGAGTGTCCTTCTGTGTAATGCAGTACTGGTAGCCGTCGCACACTGACATGAATGGCTTCAAAGTTCCTTTTTCTTATAAGTAAATGCATTAAAATTAGAACTAGTCTACAGATAGCATGTGAGGTCTGGAGTGACCAAGATTCTTACACCCGATGCTGACTTTAGAGAGATCATTAGTTTTGGAATAAAGCAGGGGAAGTGAAGTACTGCATTAAATCCCATCCAGAGTGGATGGATGGATGGATAAAAGTAGGAGAGTTTACAGGTGAAGCCATCTGGCTTGCAAAATGGTGTCTAGTTATGACCAATTGTAAACTACAGTGTTTAACTTCCACCCCGTTACTGATTTCCCATTGGCTGGTGATTACCAAAGCTTTGGAATTCATACAAATTTCCTAACGAGGCAATAAATTCCCAAGCATTTGGCTGAAGTTCTATAGTAGATGCACATGATATTTGCGGGAAGAGGAAGTTAACATAAAATCTAACCATGATGCTGTTTGTATTAACTACAGAATCTGTTTAGCATCCCTGCCTGAAATCTTATTGCAAAGACTTCAAAAGCCAAAATGTCTTTTATCTGCCGTAGCTGACACACAACTGGATGTGAATACCATGTCACAGGGAATGCTGCATTTAGAAAGGAGATTTAAATGCTTGTTAGCACTTCTTGATTCAATATGACAAATAATCGGACTTAAGTGACACAGCTTTTCCTGCCGTGTTCATTCTGATAGGTCAGTTTGCCATGTGAGGAAAAATTCACTGCTATACCTTTTAAAGCCAGGATTTTGGGAAGCTGATTGGGCAATGCCAGGTTCACAGCTGATTACAGACTGTTGGAGCGGCTTGCAATGATCGACCATCATGTGCTTTTAATTTGAAGTTTACAATAATCACGCTTCCTTCCTTCCTCCTCCTGTTATTAGTCAATTTGTCAAAAAGTGATTATTCAGCATCACGACATCGTCTGTTATCCGTTTTGCCAATTATACTCTTGCTGCATGTGTGTTTGATTAAAAGGGTCCCATGAGGATCCGGCCAGTTCCTTTACATTTTTGTCATCCCAAAATTTTGTCTTCTTTAGCCGTTTTATCACCATGGCGATGAAAGACCCAACAGCTGCAGGCGAGTGCAGGGGGTAACTCCCCGTGACAGGGGCTGAGGACAACATGCAGAACTGCCTGCATTTTTATTTGCAGGAGATACGTGTAATTGGTGTCATTTCCTAAATTAAAAGTGATGAAATATCATTGAAATAGACTTATCATAACGATTTCATGATGTTTTTGAGTAGCGTGTCATTACACAATAATGGATTGTGGTAGTTTATGGTGGCTGTCATGACAACCAGCAACAACTGTTATGGCTGATTTTCGCTCTACGACTAGAGGCCGTTTCTGACACCAGGTTGACCTCCAAATGGCCTAGAGATCTATCCCTCCATCCATCCATCCATCTATCATTCACCTAACCGAAGCAGGGTCACAGGCTGCATCTATAATGATGCACTATATGGAAAAAAGTATTGGGCCACCTGGCTGTTATACCTACAGGAACTTTCATGACATCCCATTCTAAATCCATACATATCAATATGGAGCTGATGCCCCCTTTGTAGCTATAACAGCTGCCGCTCTTCTGGGAAGGATTTCCACAAGATTTTGGAGTGTGTCTGTGGGAATTTTTGGCTATTCATACAGAAGAACATTTTCAAGGTCAGGCACTGATGTTGGATGTGAAGGCCTGGCTCACAATCTTCATTCTAGTTCATCCCAAAGGTGTTCAGTGGGGTTGAGGTCAGGGCTCTGTGTGGGCCAGTCAAGTTCTTCCACACCAAACTCACCAAACCATGCCTCTGTGGACCTTGTTGTGTGCACTGTTCCCAAATAGTTGGAAGCATAGAATTGCCCAAAATGTCTTGGTAAGCTGAAGCATTAAAAGTTCCCTTTCCAGGAACTAAGGGGCCTTGCCCAGTCCCTGAAAAACAATCCCATACCATTATCCCTCCTCCACCAAATTTTACAGTTGGCAAAATGCAGGTAGGCAAGTAACATTTCCCTGGCATCCATCAAACCCAGACTCGTCCATCAGACTGCCAGACAGAGAAGTGTGATTTGTCACTCCACAGAACACGTTTCCACTACTCCAGAGTTCAGTGGCACCGCGCTTTACACCACTCCATCCGACACTTGGCATTGAGCTGGGTGATGTGAGGCTTGTCTGCAGCTGTTTGGCCATGGAGGCCCATTCCATGAAGCTTCCGGCACTCGTTTTTTTGTGTGTGCTGGGGTTAATGCAAGAGGAAGTTTGGATCTCTGCAATTATTGAGTCAACAGAATGTTGGCGTCCCCCTTCGGTTGCTTTACATGGTCTGCCACTGGTGGCTGAGTTTCTGTTGTTCCTAAATATTTCCATTTTGCAATAATACCACTTACAGCCGACTGTGGAATATCTAACAGGGAAGAAATTTTACAAACTGACACATGGCAAAGGTAGCATCCTATGACAGCACCATGCCTGAATTCACTGAGCTGGTCAGAATGACCCAATCTTTCAACAAATGTTTGTAAACCTGACTGCATGGTTAGGTGCTTCATTTTACACACCTGTGGCAATGGGTCTGAATGAAACACCTGAATTCAATGATTAAGAGGAGTATCCCAGTACTTTTGTCCATATAGTGCAGCTTACCTGTGACTTTCCTAGAGATCCAAACACATATGAGATTTGAAACATGTAGCAGGAAGGAGTGCTGAAATGAAAATGTGGCAGACGAGAGAATTCAGGCAAAAGATACTGGAGCTTGTAGGCAATATACTGGTGTGTATGGGAAAGCAGCCCTAGAAATGAAATGGACAGCTGTACTTTGTGGGAGGTGCTGGTTGGGGGTGGGTGGGGGGGTTCGGGTAGGCTTTATTGTGTCCCATGTTCACATTATCCAGGAAAAATCACACCTCTACTGGCAGCGGGAGGTAAAGCACCCCACAGAAGGGTCACGTTAACCCCCCCTTCACAAATGGGACAACCTGTTAAAGACGCCTGTTTGACCTCTTAAATATCCTTATGTGTAATCAGAGACTCACTGCCTGCTGACCATTTGAGGGGAGGCAGGCACAATGCGTGTCTCCGTGAAGGGGGGCATTGCACCAGCCACATGCTTGCACAAACACTTCAGCGTCCTGATTGGACGCTTCTCCCATGCACCTTTCCTCTAACATACTTCCTGTGACATCATAATTGTGGCCCATGATTGAATAGAATTCATTTTCACAAATACTCAGCATGTATGTTCCGTGTTTGTGTTGCATTTGTGCCTGCCCTGAATTTGTACCTAAAATTAAAAAGCTGATTTGACACACTTTTAAAAATGACTGATTGGAAAGAAGTCCTTCTGCTGTTTGGCAATTTGTTTATAATCAGTCATAAACAACATTAAGGAGTGGTCCTGCTTAGGGCTTATCTAATCTGAACTCACAAGATGTAATACGTGTGAAACATCAGTATACATTTTTTCTGACTGAATATACAGTGATTTATATTTTATAAGTATCTGAGTTTATGTTATGAGAGCAAGTCTATGTAATCACTTCTGTATTTGTGAACCACTGAGGAATTTTCTCATAAAAATCTCATGATAAAAGAAAATGGGTTTTTCAAACGCTGTTAAATTGTTTAAAGCTCTTTTTAGTCGTAATTTTCTCTCACTGAAATCGAACTTTTCAAAGTTATCCAGGTGTTATTTTCACTGTAGTAACTCGAGTACAACTCACAATCACATCAAAATCATCTTAATGTGCCACAAATTAAATCAGCGAGACGGGATGTATTAACTTTATTTCTGCGATGTGTTTACTGCTTTTGATTTCCCAGTATTTAATTTGCGGTAGTGTTCTCATTAGTCTATTGCACAAGGCAGCATGAATATTAATGACTCTACTGTGTTACCCTGTTTATATATCTTGGCAAACTGGGGGCTCGAGTCAACAATGGCCTCAGGTCAGTCGATGGCTCTGCCTGCTGCCAGGATGCACCATCTGTTGTCTGTCTTGTCCCTGACTGCGTAAATTATTCCGCAGCCTCCGCGGTGTGGGAGGCTGGAGGTGAAAATGAGCGAAAGCCATCGGGCGAGAGTGTAGATAAACAGTAGCATCTCCCGATAACACTCCCAGCCATCGGAGAGCTCCTGTTCATTATCGTTAGTGCAGGTTCTCGGTTTGAGTACTTCATTCTTCTGGTATCTGCTCTTTAGAAGAGGGATACTGCCCAATTTCACAGAGCTGAACATTCTCCACAATGCATATGATGTATCCAACAGTAGCTTACAAGTAGCCATGTTTTAACCAGTTAAAATCAGATAAATAGCCACAATAACATAACAACAGTCAAAAATAATGTTAATCTAAAATCTAATGCATTGTAAGATCTAGTTCTTTCTAGGTTACACTAGAAATTACAGCTTTAAATCATATTCAGAGTTAAGGGTAAAACTGTCCGTTCTGTGATCCTTTTCTGGTTTTTTTGTTGTCTCAGTGTAAGAATCTAATGTTTTCTTTTACAAAGAAGTCAAGAAGTTCTGAAAAACCCACATGCAGATACAGCACACAGACACACACACACACAGACACACGCACACACACACAGACAAACACACACACATATACACACACACACACACACAAGTTTATATTCAAATCTTTGTGGGGACTCTCTATTCATTTTTTTGGGAAAAACCCTAATCCCATCAGTTATAACCTTAACCCCTACTCAGTCCTAACCCTAACCCATAACAAACCAAACAAAATACAAGACTTTTGGTGTTTTCGGTTTTTTGATTGCAATTACAGTTTGATACAGTTGAGTTTTCCCTTTTAGGGACTGAAAAAATGATCCCCCAATGTCAAAATAACAGGTTTTTTATTTTGTCCCCACAATGTAATATATAAACACCCCCCCCCACACACACACACACACACACACACAGATGCATGAGGGAACAGCTCAATTCGGATCTCCATACCAGATACCTTTCTGCCTCACACAGAGCATCCTAGCTAACATGTCTCTGCTGTTAAAGAAGCAATGTCACAGTGACAAGTTGTGTTGTGCTTTGATGCACATTACTACACTGTACATAAAAAAATCTAAATTATTTATTGTAAGACCAAAGAGTGTAGGTGTCCCAGGCCAGGGTGGTAAGAGATATGGTATACTTTATTTAATGGTATACTTTATTGGTTCCTAGAGGGAAAATTACATACAGCAGGTCTGGGTACACACAGCATATTTATGAACAGTACTACAGTTCTACAAAAATACTTCCAATAAAGATGATTGATTCCCATTTATTTATAATGAATCCCTATGGGTAAATTTTCTTTACGCCTCCCTCAACTTACTCTTTGTAGAGTAAGCTGTCCGCGAAGGGCAGCCACCTGTACTGGCACCCAGGGAGTTGGGGGTTAAGGGTCTTGCTCAAGGAGCCACAGACATGCTGAGGCTGGGTTTGAACCAGTGACCTTTAGATTACAGGCACACGGCTTGGCCCACTGAGCCACACACATATTGTATAAACTATAAACATTACGGGATTTACAATAATAAACATGATATAAATGAATCAAATACAGAGCTAGCTAGATAGAACACATGAGTGATGTAATACAGACAGCACGAACTGCACAAAAAACAGACACAGCTAAATGACAAATGAGGAGTTCTTAGGAGGCTAATACCCCCTTACTGTCCACCCTCTCTATTTAAAAAAATAACTCCCACTAACATTTTTTTCCTGTGCACTGCTTTTTCCTAAGGTTTTTTTAAAATATAAAACGTGCTTAGCGCTAAATTGATCTTGATGACAGTTGTTGATTTTAGGTCTAGCTTATAGATCGAAGAACAGTCATGGACGACAAAGCACTGGTTGTAAGTCATTCTGGAAAACAGCGTCTGCTAAATTGTTTGTCCATTTATGCACCACTGACTGCCCAATTGCAGCCATCAGGAAATAGCGCCGACCTGCTGGCGGGAGGCACAATGGCACCAAGTTAGTTCTCCTACTGTATGTTTCGCACCCATACCTCTGATTTCCATTGCTCCTCGCTGTTTCCTAAAACTCATCTCGCCTCCCGGGCCCAAAAAGAGTCCCTGTTCCTTCCTCCAATCCCTGACATGTGTGGTTCTGATCACCAGCCTATAAATAAAATGACTTTAATTATAGCAAAGTCTTCATCGATCCAAACTGCTCTCCCTGACTGCAGTATTAAAAAGCTCCAGGCTATTTTTCTTTAAGCGAGACAATATTCTGCAAATTTTCTAAAAAAAGACGGATGCCACAACACTAGCCCTGCAATTCCTGGCTGCCTATAAATTATGCAGAGATGTGTCTCAGAGCTGTCTTACAGCTGGCGTCTGACTTCTGCTGGGCTCATTCGGCTGGGCTTGAGTCGTGTTCCCAGTTGTCTTCATGTTGTCAGTAATACCAGGATAAGAATCTGGCCAGCGTTCTGTGCAGACACACTCCTGGATTTATCAGGCAGTAGAAAAACTCTGTTGAAGCTCCAATACTCTCTAGAGCACTATAAATATAAAATGCAATGAATATCTCTATTTATGAGATTTTCATTTTTCTTTTTTACTTTTGTTGAGACTATTGGATTTCACCCATAGGTTGAGATCTTTTTTTGCTTTGAGATATTTCAGTATTAATAAGAATGCATACTTTCATTATTTTATACTTTTTGAATTATGCTAACATATTATCATTAATTAATTAAAATTCAGTACATTGTTAGAAGGGAGGTTCAGAAAGACCCTGGTATGGCATCGCAGGGGTAACAGTTGCCATTAGCATCGTTTACACACAAAATCATTTCCTACCCCTGTCTCATATGTGTTTTGCAGCTACTTTTATGTAGCTAAATGCCTTTGTTTGCTTATTTAAGAGCCAAACAATAAGAAAGTGCGCTACCATTTGTGTGTTCCATTGCAAAAACACATGGGCATTGCCATTGTTCTACTCCTGCTGTGTCAGATGTTACAGGAAGCTGGAGGAGTTGATCTTTTCATCAACAATGTGTTATGAGATCCTAAACTTTTCTGGAGGTGCACAGGCTTTGTGTTCCTGCCCCAAACCATCCAGTATGATCCTTCATTATCTCTAAAGCATTATTTTATTTTCTGCTCCTTCATAATGCATTCATAAAACATTCATAAGCAGGGTGCAAGTACACATAATGACAACACTGTATGATAACAAGCGTTATAGTCGTAATGCTGTTAAGTAGGTTAGGATGTTTCGGTGTACTTACATGCTGCTTTGAGTGTTTATGAATGCATTATAAAGTACACTGAACGTGTCATGATTGCATTATAAAGTGCACTGAATGTGTCATGATTGCATTATAAAGTACACTGAACGTGTCATGATTGCATTATAAAGTGCACTGAACGTGTCATGATTGCATTATAAAGTGCACTGAACGTGTCATGATTGCATTATAAAGTGCACTGAACGTGTCATGATTGCATTATAAAGTGCACTGAACGTGTCATGATTGCATTATAAAGTGCACTGAACGTGTCATGATTGCATTATAAAGTGCACTGAACGTGTCATGATTGCATTATAAAGTGCACTGAATGTGTCATGATTGCATTATAAAGTGCACTGAACGTGTCATGATTGCATTATAAAGTGCACTGAATGTGTCATGATTGCATTATAAAGTGCACTGAACGTGTCATGATTGCATTATGAAGGTGCAGTTAATGTAAAGCATTACCAATTATTGACTACAGTTACCCAGAAATACTGCATTTCACCTGCCTTACTCGGCTGAAGTATTTTTTGCACATCTGCCCTCGTCACCTCACAGGATGAAAACAGGTGAATCCCCCTTCTGCAGATTGGGGCCCATCGCGGGCATAACAGAGCGAGCCGGCGTTGGTACGGCGACAGTGCGGCTCCGGGTGCAGCAGCCCGGTGATGTTTTGTGCCGCGTCGCCCATTAATGTGCTGACGATGAGTAGAGGCGCGGTGAAGCTTAGCGATGCTGTTTTTCACTAATTATCTCCGGCTGTACTGCCACACGAAGCACTGTGGTGGATGTCTATCAAGCTTCCCCTTCAGTGTCTGAACCTGTCTATGAAAAACAGCTGCCGTTTACCCAATGGCATAACAGAGAATTTGATATTCGGGGGGGGCGCACAACTTCATTATTGAAACGTAATGTTCAGTTTTTTTTGGAAGGATGAATGACGGCAAATTAAATTTGGGGGGCACACGTTCCCCATCCCCCCTAGTTCCTACACCCCCCCCCCCATTTACCATCAGAAGGCTTCTGCATCAGAAGGCTTCTGCATCATGACTGATAAACACCTCGGCACCCAGCATCAGACATCTGCAAGATGTTGATTTCTGGGCTAAATCTAAGTCGTTGAAAATTGGGCTGTGTTTAGTTTATCTGATTTGGTCCAAATTTAGCCTCAGATGTAAGTCTCTTTCAGACCACATATAGTACATCTAGCGCAGCCATGAGTCAGATTACGTTGCAGCAAGTGGGGAATATCAAAATGAAAACGTGCATTGTGTTGTATATACACGGTGGTCATACGTCCAGATTTCAGGGGGACAGTCCACTTTCCCAGCCTATGTCCATCTTTTGACCTTTGGTCCTGTTTTGACATCAGCTGCACGCAACAGCGTCCAACACCTATAAATAATGATAATGATAATGTGTTAATAATAGCAATGTTAATATCATGTGTCCTGTAAGTTCTGTTGCATTGACATTCACGTCTTTGCAACCACCAGAAATAGATGAGCTTTTCACCTTCCACTTTTCAACAAAATCTCTTTAGATGTAACTCATACAGTCATGGCCGAAATTATCGGCACCCCTGGAATTTTTCCAGAAAATGCACCATTTCTCCCAGAAAATTGTTGCAATTAGAAATGTTTTGTTATACACATGTTTATTTCCTTTATGTGCAGTGGAATTTCACACGGAATTCCAAAAATGGGCCGGACAAAATTATTGGCACCTTTTCAATATTGTGGGTAAAACGTTTTATTTCAAGCATATTATGCTCATTTGAACTCACCTGTGGCAGGAAACAGGTGCTGGCAATATTGCAATCACACCTTAAGCCAGTTAACATGGAGAAAAGTTGGCTCAACCTTTCTTTTGTGTGTCTGTGTGTGCCACACTAAGCATGGAGAACAGAAAGAAGAGCAGAGAATTGTCTGAAAATTGTGGAAAAATATCAACAATCTCTGGGCTACAAGTCCATCTCCAGAGATGTTCCTTTGTCCACTGTGCGCAACATAATCAAGAAGTTCACAACACATGGCACTGCAGCTAATCTCCCTGGACGTGGACGGAA
Source organism: Paramormyrops kingsleyae (assembly GCF_048594095.1). Taxonomy (NCBI): domain Eukaryota; kingdom Metazoa; phylum Chordata; class Actinopteri; order Osteoglossiformes; family Mormyridae; genus Paramormyrops; species Paramormyrops kingsleyae. The sequence goes on along the minus strand of NC_132819.1, from coordinate 17,538,600 downwards.
GAGAAAAATTGATAAAAGACTGCAATGAAGGATAGTCCTAATGGTAGATAAACAACCCCAATCAACTTCTAAACAAATTCAAGCTGTTCTGCAGACTCAGGGTGCAACAGTGTCAGCTTGAACTATCCGTCGACATCTGAATGAAATGGCAGGAGACCCAGGAGAACCCCACTGCTGACACAGAAATATGAAAAAGCCAGACTGGAGATTGCCAAAATGTACTTGAGGAAGCCAAAATCCTTCTGGGAGGACGTCTTGTGGACAGATGAGACCATGATAGAGCTTTTTGGTAAAGCTCATCATTCTACTGTTTACAGAAAACGGAATGAGGCCTGCAAAGAAAAGAACACGGTACCTACAGTTAAACATGGTGGACGTTCTAAGATGTTTTGGGGATGTTTTGCCGCCTCTGGCACTGGATGCCTTGACTGTGTGAAAGGCATCATGAGATCTGAAGACTATATTTTGGGGCACAATGTAGGGCTCAGTGTTAGAAACCTGGGTCTGCGTCAGAGGTCATGGGTGTTCCAGCAGGACAATGACCCCAAACATACCTCTAAAAGCACCCAGAAATGGTTGAAGACAAAGTGCTGGAAAGTTCTGAAGTGGCGAGTAATGAGTCCAGATCTAAATCCGATTGAACACTTATGGAGAGATCTCAAAATTGCTGTTGGGAGAAGGCACCCTTCAAATCTGAGAGACCTTGAGCAGTTTACAAAAGAAGAGTGGTCGAAAATTCCAGTTGAGAGGTGTAACATGCTTGTTGATGGTTATAGGAAGCGATTGATTTCAGTAATTTTTTCCAAAGGGCGTGCAACCGAATATTAAGTTGAGGGTGCCAATTTTGTCCGGCCCAGTTTTTGTGTTTTGTGTGAAATTATGTCAAATTTGTCAGTTTTTTTGTGTTGTTCCAATGCACATAAAGGAAATAAACATGTGTATACCAAAACATTTGTAGTTGTAACAATTTTCTGAGAGAAATGGTGCATTTTCTGGAAAAATTCCAGGGGTGCCGATAATTTCGGCCAGGTATATTTGTCGGGCAGATGAATGTGTGCTATCAGGACTGCCTTTTCAATGTTGTTTCAAGTAGTTTTTGCTGGATTGGATGTATTTATGAAAGGAAAAGCTTGCATATGTACCGTATTCACACACCAAGCACCATATGTCCTTTAACTACATCGTATTTACTCATTGAGTAAATTACTAAGACATACTGTATTCATAGCAGTATTCTTTTTAAAGATGGCAACCTGCACCGATAACACTCTGCATGCATGGCAAACACGCAGCCCTACATGAGGTCTACCTGTCCAGGTGTGATGTCAGCTATTTCTGCCTCTCCACTGGAGGAACAGCACACCTTTCAGTCATCTCCAACATGCCAGAAGATCAAAAGGTGTCCTTTCACCGTCGGCATAGCTCCGCCCCCCCCCTCCGCTGGAGGTGCGTGGGTAGTGTGGTCAGGATAGGTGCAGGTTGCTGGCATTTACAAAGATAGCTGCTGTGACATTTCTATACACTTTGATGTTAATAATCCTTCACAAGCCCAGAAAGCTGTCTGTTATTTATTTATTTTTGGACAAAGACAGCAATAGGACCTCTCTGTGTCTTTCTGCATGTGGCGGTAAAGACCTTCCGATTGGACCATGGCCCAGCAGTCAGGCATAAGACGGGACAGATCCGAGTGAAATATCTGATCCTGTGATAGGATTGGCTGAGTGAGTCAAATCTGTGTCACTCTGCTGCCGAGATCTACATAAAATTACACAGCTGGGTGACTTGATCTAATACATAATACATGTATTTACATGTTTACCACGTTCTGATTTTCTTATCCACACTGTTTTGTGTATTTGCACTCAATTGCCAGGGATTAGGTACACCTGCTTATCAATATGAACAGTGAACTATGTGGCTGTAGCTGAATACATACAGCAAACAGACAGGGTCTACAGGTTCACTTACAGTTTGCCTAAGCATTAGAGTCTTCTGTGTGATGCATCATCTAACTGATTTTGAATGTGGTGTGATTGTGATTTTGAATCTGGTGTGATTGGTGTGATTATGATATTGAATATGGTGTGATTGTTGGTGCCAGACGTGGTCTAGAGTCTACAGAGAATGGTGCACTAAATAAAAAACATCCAGCTGCCGCCCACTGGGCAAAAACACCTTGTTAATGAGAGGAGAGTCAGAGGAGAACAGCCAGCCTTGTTACACTAGCAGGAAGCCCACAAGTGCAAAAATAAAAATGGTGTACTGAAAGGCTTCTTCGAATGTGCAACTTTTCTACCGTTGAAACAGTATTGAAAGAGAAAGTGGTTCCAACCCAGTACTAGCTAGGTGTCCCTAATAAAGAGAATCCTACCTGGTACTAGCTAGGTGTATCTAATCAAGTGGGTCTTATCCAGTACTAGCTAGGTGTCCCTAATAAAGAGAATCCTACCTGGTACTAGCTAGGTGTATCTAATCAAGTGGTTCCAACCCAGTACTAGCTAGGTGTCCCTAATAAAGAGAATCCTACCTGGTACTAGCTAGGTGTATCTAATCAAGTGGGTCTTATCCAGTGCTAGGTAGGTGTCCCTAATAAAGAGAATCCTACCTGGTACTAGCTAGGTGTATCTAATCAAGTGGGTCTTATCCAGTGCTAGGTAGGTGTCCCTAATAAAGAGAATCCTACCTGGTACTAGCTCAGTTTACCTAATAAAGAGGGTCCTTCCTGGTACTAGTAAGGGACACCTAAATAAAGTTTCTACTTAGAGTAAAACTGAGTGATTGTGCCCCAACAAACAGTTGACAAATACAATTTATTTCACTCACAAAAAAAGAGATCTGTGCAGAATTTGTTCCATTCTGTTTCAATGGGGATAGAGATTTTTTTTTTGAGGTTTTAGTAAATTTGGTTTTGAATGATTATAACACTGAAATGTGGCACAGTATTTCTTAGAAATGAAACGCTTAAAACACTTTAAAAATATTCTTTACATGCTTTGGCCTGACTACAGTAAACCCAACTGCAACACATTTACAGTTTGTAACATTTTTTTTATCCATAACAGAATGATATATTAAATTGTACATGAAGTTCCTTGTGTGATCACCACAGAACTGGGTCTCATTTTAAATGTGGTTGTATGTATTTGACCACATTATAAAACATCGACACCTGCTTCGTTTTTAGGACGGTAATGAAGTTACAAGATTCTCATGTTGCCGCAGCCATTATACCTGTCACTGATCGGCTGTTATGGAAATGCGAGCTCTGATTGTAGAGGAGGATTCTCGTAAGATGACCCCGAGTTGTGCCTTCATTGCTCTCTGACTTTCTCCTTCAGGGAAAACTGGAGGAAAACATACCCTTTGCCAGCTCCCGCTCTCTCATGGGGTGAAAGGTCTGTGTGTCACAGAGCTTGCAGTCAATGGATTGCTCTCCCTCACGCAGCATTAACCTGTCAGCCTTGTCACTCGCTCCGGCGGTTTGTGCCCTTTCATGTCCAGTTGCACGTTAAGCCCTTGTATCCCAGAATCCCCTTGTGATTGGAGGCCATGGGCCGTGCTTAAGCTTTCTATGGCTGGCTGTATGAGCTCGAGATGTACTTGTTGAATTGTGGCACCGACAGTGAGTTCATATTGATGCTTTCTCACCCATTTTCCATACTATGTATCCGGTGAAGGGTCCCGATGAGTCAATAGTGTTTCCTAGGAAGCAAAGCAAAGGCAGAAACATCCTGGACGGGATGCCAGTCTATCAGGGTGCAAACTCTCATGCAAACTCTCATGCTCAAACTAATGGTGATTTAAAGATGCCTGCTCACCTTTTTAAAGAAGAAACCAGAGTACCTCGGGGATGCCCAAAAAAACAGAAAACACATGTACATGCCACACTCACAGAGCTGGGAGCAGGAATTTAACCCCCAAGTCTGGACCTTCAAGGTAACTGAGGCCCATTCATTGTACTGTTCAGCACTGATGAGCATATGGAGTCTTTAGGTGACCTTTGAGTGCCAGAAAGTTCAGGTTCAGAAAGTGAAAATCCAGACCAAGGTTTTGTTTCTCCAAACCAGTTGAGTACTCTGTGACTATGACTCTTTATATTCAACTGGTTGTTTGGAAAAAAACCTTGGTCTGGATTTTTACTTTCTGGACCTGAACTTTCCACCTCTGGTGTTATGCCATCCTGGAACAGCATGGAAATTCTTTTCAGGTTAGCGAACAGGTGGTGCTTTGAGGGACACGAACAGCCCCCGCTCCCCCAAAGTTATGTTTACGAAGAGCTCAGCAGCCGATAATAAAGACAAATGGGCATTTCGCAGACAGGTAATCACACGATGAAAGCCGCCCGTCACTCGACACCCGCACAGCTTTAGCTCCCTCGGCGTCGGGGCTTGTCTAAAGCCCCACCATGCCGTGCCCCGGGTCCACTACATTCATTCTGGCTCGTGGGGAGCAGCTGTTGGCATCCGCTCCGGCTTGGGTTACAGGGTATCATTACCGGGGGGTGGGAGGGGCAAGGAGGTCCGTTGACCTCGCTGCCCTAACTGTAGCTGCCGTCCTCGTCTGTTATTTTTTGACCCTTAATGTCTGAGTTAGCATGGACCCCATGATGACCGTCAGAGCCAGTATGCCATGTCTCCTACCCCATCCATGAGTCTGTGATTACCAAGCCCCAGGGAATCCAGACCCGCATGTCCTCATGAATTCATGGTACTATTTTAACCGCACGAGAGTTCGCCGGACGCATTCAGAATGTGTAATTTTCATTTGGAATAGGCACTGCCCTGTCATTTAGTATCATTCTCTAATCATAGGTTAGCATTTGTTTTAATCTGTTACATTGGTTTTCAAAAATATTGAATTTGAGTACTTATCGTGTTCCGGAAATGCCGCGGAAGTGTGTCGCGGGAATAGGCATCCGCTACTAGAGTTTATAAAACAGAGGTTACCAAAAACAGTCATTTTCAGTCATAAAAGCTGAACGTGAATTCGGATCGCTTTCCAACTTGCATCATGACAACCACGGCTTAGGCCGGAGCGGCCACCCCCAAAAACACACAAAGACATTCCTCAGTTATATTTCAAAGGTATAAGGGGGGGGGGGGGCATTTCCTGGAGTTCTGAAGAGCCAGTGAACCGATGAATCAGGAGGACCTTCTGCGTAAAGCACGCCGTGCCTGGAGTGACGTCGTCTGCTCCGTGTGTCTGCGGTGACGGCTCTCCGGGTTTGCCTCACGCCCGAAACAGAAAAAAAAAAACAAATTAAATTAGTAGCGACAGCCTGCCAGCTCTTCGCACGCATCACAAGGGAGACGCGGATCCTCCCCATTACTCCAGAGAGGGAAAAGGAGAAACGTGAGATTTCCTTCACTGACTGTCACTTTCACAAAGGTAATCGGAAGTGATGGCTTTTGGTGCGCTGCCTTTTGATGTGTGCTTTGGATAAGTAATCACACTTAAAATATGCATTGATTGTCCCGCGGTGTATGATCTAACTTGCTATTGAACCCCTAAATATCCCCTGTCTGTCTCCATCCTCCGGAGAAGGCATCTGCTGAAGAGATCACTCTTCAGGCTTCTGTCTGAATTGTGCTCTCAGTAGGAAGAGGGCTTTGCCAGAATTAGCAGGCAGTGGCTTGTAGAAACAGTGACATCCTTTGCTGCTCTCAACCAAACTGGCGTTTGGGGCTGAAGTAAGAAGCCTGCAGTTTTTCCATTTTTTCCCAGCTTGCAAGAATTTTGTAAAAACATGAATTTATCTCGATGGCATCACATCCATGGGGTCCCATTCTTTGTGCTTCTTGTTATCTACCCCAGGCTCCTGGTGGCTCTGTACTGGATTAGATGGATGGATGGACGGATGGATGGTTGTCAAAAGATCCTGGCTGCACGTCTGCTTGCATCTACACTCTGGACTCACATTAAAGTAGCCATGATGGATGGATGTATGAATGGATGGATGGTTGGATGATTTTTTTATAATTGCTCATTATGTCGATTTATATGCTTCTTCCTCAGCGGAGATGGTGGCTTTGGGTTTTCAGCAGCCCGGCTCTTGCACCTTTCCCATAGGCCCGCGCGCTGAGCTCTGATCTCCAGGACAGCGACTCCCCTTGGGCATTGGTCATTGTCCTTGCTGTCATCACATGACACTGGAGACCCTCGATGACATGCCTCTTCAGTGCCGGAGGTGAGCGTCACGTTTTGGAAAGACGTTTACTTCAGTGGGGATCCATGTTAGTTGCCTCACAATTTGTTTAGGCAGGTAATAAAATTAGGATTTTCTGGTTTTCAGGCTTACAGATGAGAACTTGCGGAGCAGGTGGATTTTACTCTTGACAAACATCCCATACAGAAAGTGGCTCTAGATGAAACTATTGTGCTATGGTGCTGAATCTGCTCTCCGGCTGGTCTCTCAGTGGGGAAGGAGACAGCAGCTGGTTGGATATCACTGCCTCCCAATGCTGCAATCGAAGGCTTCTGTGTTGAGTGATGTGGATTGTCTTTGCAGGAAATCGTGGCCAGGAGAAGTACTTCTCTCAGTTGCTCATTGCTCATTGCTGATGAGGTGGAGATTGCAGGGAAGTGGGCCAGTCACCCCAGCCGCTGATCCCGATGGAGATCACACTTAAGCCAGGCGAATGCTTGGTGCGCGCCAACCTGTCAGCGACATGTTTGGAGGAGAACGGAAGGAAGAAACAAGAGCAGATGAGTGATGATGCGTTTGTACTGGTGATGACACACGCATAAGTCTGTAGAAAGTTTAAATCATAAATACTGGGCACCACACATCTTGCTTGCTAGGGTGACCAGATTATCCATGTTAGGGAGGACGCCTTGAGGCAGAACAGGATTTGTAAAGTTCCATTTTAATGAAAAGGACCTGGATTTCACTTAAGCACTGAGGTCTTGTTGTGTGCTTGCTGTGTACTGTTTCACTAATGTTCATGTGAAACAGCTGGATGAGCCTTTCAATGAGTGAAACATTCCAGTCAAAGCAGAAGAAGAACTAAACTATTTAGCCAAGCACTGAAGTAAAACCTGAAGTAGCTGAGAGCGTAATATGCGTGACGGTAGAGTGGAGCCCATCGAGTGCTATCCCACTGGAAATTATTCACGTTAATCAAATTTACACTCAGATTTCATTAATCTCAGACAAAGCAATATCCTGCTGCTTCAATGCCTGTTGTTTTTCATCCATCCATCCATCCAACCACATCATTCAATCCATAAGGATCAGCTCATTGCTGAGATTTTGCTGAGCACACCCCCCCCCACTCCACACACAGCAGCAGAAAATACATTTTTTCAATTCATTTATATTAAAAACATTTCACTAGCTCAGGGAGACTGGCAGGTAATTAGCTAGCTCACGAGTGTTTCACAAGAGAGTAGTGAAACATTAAAATCAGTGTTAGTAACTGTAATGTCACAGAATGCAACCAGAGGTATTTCTCCAGATTTTTTTTACTAGCTCTTTTGCGCCCCCTAGTCAAGCGACGCCCTAAGCAATCGCCTGTGTTGCCAAAAGGGCGGGCCGGCCCTTTGTCTTGCAAGGCCGATATCTGCTGATGACACCTTTTGAAAGGCAGAGGCTGCAGTGTTAGAATGTGACGCATAAATTATCGCTGCAGGCTTCCTTTGGTGGAGGTAATTTGACTTTGATCTGCAATATTGAAACAGGTCGCCTAATCTCCAGAGAGATTAGAAAGGCAGCGTTCGGAATCCTGGGTTACAAATTACCCAGTGCTGGATTAAATCGTGAGACGGATGACATTGTTAACAAATGACACGCTGCAATGATGTTGTTGTGTCTCAGTTAAAATAACCTGATAAAAGTATGCAGAATAATAATCTATGTCCCGTGACTGTTAACTTATCCGATAGTTTCCCATGAATTGTAGGATGACCTCAAGTGACCTGCAAAGGAATGGGAAACATTACAGTAAGTGCAGGTGTGAAGTGCACTGCTAAGACAGTGTGTATCAGGTTCCTAGAAGCAGGACTGAAGTCCCATAAAGCAAGGAAGAAGCCCTTCATCAGTGAGAAGCAGGGAAGAGTCAGACTGGGATTTGCAAATAATATATATTATTCACAGACACACACCCATAAATTTAGAAATGAGTGAAACAAAATGTTGTGCTGTGGTCTCTTAATTTTTTCCACGGCTGTATTTGATTTTCACTTTTCCCAGTTTCCTAGAATGTTAAGACTTTTCATATGTTGGCATTTATTTCAGTTGTATTTGTCATCGGCTGGTGTTTCCTACGTCAATAACCAAGACACGTACAATAACGGCCAAACATTAGTTCTGGAAAACACCACAAAGAAAATATTTTCCAAGTTTTACATCATTTTACACTTAGAACCCTGTAGCCCAGCATTTCACATTTTCCAGACTAATCCAAAGTTTATTTTCTTCCAGCTACATTTTTGGTTTCAAGTATGAAGTCAATATTTTGCATAACTGTCATCTTAAATTATTTATCCTCCAGCTTCAAGACATTTGATCATTGCACCACCTGCTGCCCAAGGACTTTGATAAATAAATATATTTTGGGCTATAAAAACCTGTCATAGGCAGTTAACACAGCCTTTTATATTTTGAACCTCCTCAGCAAAGCCACTACAGTTTTGGTATTTTGCCCTTTCAAAGCGGTTTGTGTTGTATGACCAGTCAAATGTCTAAATGTGTTTTTTCACAGTTTGTTTACTTCCTGGACAGCCCTGATGGGGGCGCCACATTGCACCTCACTTATTGATATTACTGCCAAATTTTAGAGCCAAATCAAATCACTATTTTCCTTGGCGGAACAGCATCTTCGCCTAATCAGCTGCACTGCCGGTAAAAAGACAAACTTAAAATTTTAAAACACTTATTCTATGAATCTGCTGGAATGGCAGATCTATCTGTATATAAATGCCTTTATTTTATTATTTAATGGTTGCTCAATGCAAATTCAGAGCAGGTTTTTAGCCCTTATCCCATCCATCCATCCATCCCCATTCTATACCTACTTGTCCTATGCAGGGATGCAGGGAGTCCAGTGTCTATTCTGGAGGCTATGGATGCAAGGCAGGGAACAACCCAGAGCACGCTCACACACCAGCACTCACACACCAGCACTCACACACCAGTCACTCACACACCAGCACTCACACACCAGTCACTCACACACCAGCGCTCACACACCAGCGCTCACACACCAGCACTCACACACCAGCGCTCACACACCAGCGCTCACACACCAGCACTCACACACCAGCACTCACACACCATTCACTCCCACATGCACACCAACAGGCAATTTAGTAACCCCAATTAGCCTCATCATGTTTTTGGACTGTGGGGGAAACCATAGTACCTAGAGGAACGTGCTGTGCAGCTGTGCTGGCTCTGCCCTTAGCCATTCCACTGAAACCACATAGATAAAACACCGACCCTTAGAAATGGCGATGGACTCCTTACAAATTATGATGCAGGCAGTTTCTGCAATTCCTAGAAAGACAGACCAAACCAAAAAACAGCTCGTTTAGTTACAATTAAAGTAAAATAAAAGTGTAAAATAAAAAGTTTTGGCTCCTGTGCAACAATACAGCTTGTTCCTGGCAGAGTTTGCGAGATTATTACGCAATAACATGTGATGAAAACCACAAGAGAATAACCTGTGACTGGTTTAGACCACAGCGCATCACGCAGGGCAAATGCCACGGAAGACATCCTTCATCGGTGTGACGCGCTGAACCTGACAGACGCCAGATGTGTTACAGATGTGCAGGTGAATGAGCGTCATAAAATCATACTTTAGCAATTCTGGAGAGCGCATAGCTGATGGGCGCCCTGATGTGGTGTGGCGCTGCCCCACTGGCCGCTTTTAATGAGACCTCAGGGCACTTGGAAAAGGGGACATTTTTATTACACTACCCAAACTGTATATGCTATATTTGTCTTTCACGCTCACGGGCATCATGGGTATTTTTCTACATGTAATTATAATAATTTACATAATAATTGGTCGGTCATAGTAATTTTGAGTGTTACTTTAGCAGACTCATTCGTTTAACCCTTTATTTTCTGGTATTTGAAGACCTTAAAAACTTAACCCTTAAGTGGCTAGGTTTTTCCTTAAACTGTAGTTTGAATACTTTTTTGATTGCATTCACAGGTTTTTTATAAAATTGAGGTTATCCAAATGATAACCTGAAAAATGTCCCCAAAAGTAAGGACGTTTCAGGTTTTATCACACTTAGGGGACATTTTGATCCCCAAATGTGATCTATGCAAACTCACACACACATATATGCACATATATGTACGTGTGTATTACTACCAATAAGCTTGATTACAAGTATTTGAATTACTTGCCTGCTTTTGCACTTGTGTAAACCTATTTTAGCCTTGCTACAACTTCAAGGAAACATGGCATTTTCTGTGCTTTGTCGTCATTCTTGTACTTAAAAAAAATCCCAATAAACAAGTTTCCTGGCCACAATGATGAACAGCTTTATGTAGGACGTCCGAAGTGCTGCTCATTTGTTCACCAAGCCAGATTTGTTGGCTTGCTTGTCTTACCCAGAATGATACACAACCACCAGCAGTAGGTTGCACAATCCCCTCTTTCCCCATATGGACAACCAATTTCCTAACTACTAATTAGTTCTGCTATAGTACATGGAGTCCTATTCCTTAAGCAGGAACAGAAACTCAATGAATAGATTCAATGAGCGGTTTCTTTTTTTTACTGTTAAAACACTTAAACATAAACATGTAAGTTTCTGAAAGACTAAGCTGCATTTCCACTATGTTTTGCTGTAACGAATAAGCATTTTTTTTCTGAAGATTTACAATATGCCTGGCAAAACTGTATACCCTTAGCTTAAAATTGTGCTATTCCAGGCCCAGATGGTCTGAGCCGGTACAGCCGCTCTGTAAGACTGCCATCAGTTAGCATCTCACCTCTCTGTTTGGGTTACAAACCACTGGGGAGGGCATTTCGTCGCAGGAAGGAGAGCACCAGACATTCCAGGAACTGCTGCTCCAAATGTGACAGATATAGTAGCGCAAACAGGCACTCTCTTGATATCAGTAAGATGGGACATGGGACACATAGGCGTGGACGCTACTAGAGATTTTAGACCCAATGAAAGCATCTTATTGGAACCCCAGCGCAGATCAGTCCAGTTATGTTCCAAATTTTTATTGGGTCCCTGTCACTCAGGGGCCCTTGAAATTGTCCTAACTTCCCCCCTTTGTGGCGCCCCTGTGTCCAGGCCCCCAGTCGAACACCGGCAGCGTTCAGTGGATTAGGGCACCACGTCCCCCCGGTGATAAACGACACGGTAATCGGTGGCAGGGGGACTTGGGGGAGGGGCAGCCCCAGGCAGCGGCGTGAACATCTCTACACTCTGCGGTTCTTCTTGTCCCTCCGTATCGCCCGCTGGAGCTGCCCTGCGGGGCCCCCATCTCCCAACTCAAGGGCAGACAGGAGGGCCGTGGCTGAACTGAAACTCTAATACCATTGGTGGTCAGATTGATGGTTCAAAATACCTACCGACCAGATCAACTGAGAACAAAGACTAACAGCTACAAATGAAGTCACTCTTTTTGTTTACACTGTAAAAAGTATGAGCTTCTATTATTACAGTACCAGCAGCACAGTGATGTAATTTTAAGTAATACAGTAATACATAACGACATTATGCACATATTCAAATTGCCACAGAGATATTCATTCCAAACTGAGAAATGATTATTGCTTGGCTGTTCCCTTCTCTGGCTGTAAATGTGTTTGCTGTAGCTGGCGTAGACCGGAGCCCGTGCTGGTAGGTTAGGCCTTTTTCCGTGCCACCCCGCTGTGTTGCTGGTCGGCATGTTCTCCGAGAAAGATAATTAAGCAATCATCTCTCCATGGGTGGCACTGGCCTCCAAATCTATAATTCATGGCCCCCAGCAATTCCACATGCGGGGGAGCTTTAGAGGGAATGTGGAGCAGCGACTCAGCTAGAAATGTGGCCTAAAAAACATTCCTGATAAACTCCGACTGTATGTTACCGTTACGGTTGGTTTTAGGAAGTCTTAGGCTGATATGGCTTCGCTCTCCAGCTATGACTGCTGCAGTGTGACAGGCTATGGAAGACAATGCACATCATTCAGCAATGCCAACTTTAAATTTTAGATGGCACTCGAACCCCAGCCCACAGCCTTAGTGTCATCATTTCATTCTTATAATTTTCTCAGTGTCCTGAAATCCATTTTCATGGATGCATGTAGCAGCGTGTGTTATGTTATAAATGTCTGATGTATATCTTATCTTGTCTATGGCTACATTTTTAATGATTTATGTGGTGGGCACCTATTGGAAGTGTTACCCTAATTACCATGGTAGAAACTGAGTTGATAGCCAGGCAGTTTGTTAGAATCACATGTGTATGGATTTTGGAAAAATTATTTCTCTCTGCCCTCGTTATCCCAATCCACATACGCAGTGGGAAGATGGATGGATGGATGGATGGATACCAGACATCTCAGTTTAGTGCTCAGTCTTAATGAATCTCAGGAATGTATGGACTTTTTAATTTTCTGTGTGCTCTTGGTGTCTGTGTGGTGACCACAGTCATGGGGGGGTGGGAGGCGGTGGATTTGTGAGGATGGAGGGATGGGGGTGGTTGGGGCGGGGGGGGGGGGGGGGCTGCTTTGGAGAGCTTCCCAGAGGGGGGAGCTCATGAATATTGAAGGGCTTGTCTGTCAGAATGAGCTCTCTCCCAGAGACACACTCCCCAGAATTCCAGGGGTCTTCACAGCGCCGTCTGATGTGCGCCTGAGGAGGACAGCCCTACAGACGGCCGCTCCTCCACAAGGGTTTGGCGGGCCGGGCCTTTCAGCATGCCTGCTCGCTCACAATGGGGGGAGGCCTTTCTTCTGCCCCTCCAGATCATCGCTACTGCCACCTGCACCCCACTGCAAAGCCCTAATGATGTGAGGGCTGACAAAAGCATCAGGGCAGGCGGGGGGAGTGGGGGGGGACAGCTCCCGATCTTTGTTAACTGCTCCAGTCATAAATTCCGAAATCCAGAGACACAACGAAAAGTGCTGGTCATGATGACTTCACTCCTGCTAGGAATTCTTAAGGTTCCAAATTCCAGAGTGTGGCTAGAATCTAACAAAACCTGCCGTGTCGTTTTCATTTAAGAGTCATATATGGTCACATATTTATTTGCTACCTCCAGTTTGTACATCTGTGTATCTTTTTAATCATCCTTTAATCTTCCATGTGAGATGCAGAAGGCCAGATTCTGGATTGACCACAGGCACGGATCATCCCAAGTTCTCACGCGGGGGTGAGAGATGATTATGATTTTTTCCTCCACTTCGAGTGTGCTCACAGCATCACGCACCTTGAGCTTGCATTTTAGACAATGAATGTTAACATCGCAGCTAAGGCTTACTAGCTATCCACTGATAGATGCTGATAGACTTGCTGTTCTCTATCCTGGCACAGTTGTAGCTCAAGAATTGCTCATCAGACTGTAGAGGAGTGAATCCAAGAAACTGAAGGAGGCAGGACCAACCAATCAAGTATCTTGGTCCCGCCTCCTCTAGTTCTTTGGACCCACCTCCTCTGCAATCCAATTGGTTATCTCTCTGAACCAATCATTTTTCGTTCTGCCCTCAGAACATTTTGCGTAGGCAAAACTCCCTCAAGCTCAAGAATTTGGTGGTGAGGAATCCTGGTGAAGTCGTAGTGAATATGCAATTATCGAGCTGGGAAATTGTTCTCGAATTGAATTAGCAGCACATTCAGTCCGCATGGCAACATCATCCAGGCACTTGGGCCAGGAAAGTTTGTGAGGGTTTCTGTTACAGCTTTAAATCTGCTCAAATGAGTGAGCACCACTCAGTAAAAAAGGAGCATCATAAAGAACATAAATCCACGGTAACAGAGTTCTAGCTAAGCTACCCTAGTCTGCCCTAGATGTTCCCTTGGGCTATTAATTACACCTAGCCAGAGAGCACCCCATAGGTCATCTTCAGCTTGTGTCAGGTACTTTCATCATCACATCTCCTCTGTTTCTCTGCCTTACTTGCTAGACGGTGCAGTGTCCCTACAGCTAGTTCCATTTCACCTTGGGTTGACCCCAGGTTACCGATAACACATAGGAGTCATCTCCACCACTGCAGCAACCAAAATCACAAAGACCTCCAACAACCTCTACTGGCCAAACCACTTTCACGCACCTTCTACTTGGTCAGCAAAGCCTTCCAGGGAGGATCTCGGGATGTTGTGAGCAGACTGAGGAGCTCCTTTTAAGGCTTCAAGATCGGTCCCCACTTCGCAGCATTGTTTACACCTGCAATTTGTCACCAAGAGACAGTTGTTTTGTGTAACTGGAGATGCGACGGTTTTTAATAAAACTGCCAGTGAACTGTCAAATTAAAATTATCTTTGAAATGTGCCATCCAGTGCAAGCGTAGATTTGTTGGTGAGATAGATGGTAGTCAAGAAGTGTCCTTTTCTGGAGATGTTACATATTGGCCAACGTGTGGCTGTGTTCCCCAGCCAGAGTCCTGCACACTAGTAGAGCTCACCAGGAGTTTAATATCACCAAATTTCTGTAGAATCTAAAGGACTTCTAAGAGTCTAAACATGAACTTCAAGTGAACTGTGAATATGCTAGGCTTACATTGTTTATCAGTAATGGATGCTTCCTTTGATCTTCTGCCTACCTTCTTGGTCCATTCTGAGAAGGAGCTATTTGTCCAAGTCCAACGTTTGCATTATGGCGCCTATCCCAGGCAGCATAGAGCACAAGGCTGGGGTACACCCAGGATGGGACGCCAGGCTTTGCAGGGCACACACACATGCACACAATTCAGCTAGTCTATGTCTGTGAACTGCAGGATGAACCCAGAGCACCCAGAGGGCATCCTTGCGACGGAAGGAGAGCAGGCAAACTCCACCGAAAGTCACAGTGGACCTCAGTTTCAAACCCCAACCCTGCAGGCAAGAGGTGATAGTGCAACCAGGCCACCATGCTGTCCGTCATATAATCAATTAAAAACTATTTCACCATTCTTAATCTTTACGTTAAGTTAAAATCTGTCCCATCACTTAACTACATTCTCCAGGAAAGTACATTCCCTCTAAAACACCCCTGCAAAACCCTTTGGAAACCGATCGCACAGCAACAGAGAACCACACTGCCTCCCCCCCCCCTTTAACTCTCAGTGTGGCAGCAAATGTTATGGTGTTGCCCAGATGCCGTGCTCCTTAAACAAATGAAACTGTTTACCTTGGATTAAAATCAATATTCCACTGCATGCAGGGGACAGACTCCATGCGAGATTAATATCAGATTTTGCTTATGAAAAACTAGACATGACAGCGAAAGGGCAGTTGAGGACGGACTATAAGTATTTTCTTCCTTACATTTGTTTAAAGGCTGTTGTTTTTGGGGGTATTGGATTGAAAAAGTGACTGCTGAAGGAACAGCCCACTTCTGAATGAAATATGCACATTGTTTTAGTGTTGGATTTGACTTAAACAGACGTAACATATACATTAAGTTGATGTAGGGTAATCAGCAGCTACGATATGGCAGAAATGATTAATAGGGAGGCTGGGAAGGACATGGGCGCATGTGAATTCAGTCGAAATTGCATTCGGGGAATTTCACGCCGGAGCCTCATGAATCTTTAAACAAACCTAGTGTGGGTGAATATGCACCAACAGCAACATACAACAAGCACTAACAAGTCGAGCCAAATTCATAGGAGACCAACTGCCTGTGCCCCTCGCTTCACGGAGGTACAGCAGCACATTCATTTATTATAAATTCATATACATCACGCTGGGCCATGTCTTTAAAACAGGCCTGGAACTCAATTTTGCAGGAGCACGTGTGAATATTTGTGTGAAACCAGAGATTCCCTCTCTTCGTCGAACAGATTTTGCTACGGCAAATCTGAACGTGTTATGTAGTTTTATGAATATTTATTTGTGTGTCCGGTTACACCGTTATATATGCATACAGCAGCTTGTCCAACTTGTAGTTTGGGCAGATGGTCTATGGTCTGTGTTTCTCTGTTGCAGCACGGGTGCCTGTAAATGTTGGCTGAAAGATATTTTTTTGTTTGTTTTAACATGATAACAATACTGTCCGTCACAAAACAAAGAAAAACTGCCATATCATTTGTGATTTTCCAAGCAGAACATATGGACTGATAATTATTATTTGCTAATATTCAACGGAACAGGCTGAGCGATTGTACATTTTGGTGAATTCACTGGTTTGTCATTCAAAGCAGTTCCACCGTAGCGAGAACAGCCTAGATATGCCTAGGACACATGGCGTATCAGGAAAAGTCCCTCAAGAGAAAGGTGAGGCCAAAATATGTGACCAGCAGGTATTAGACTCCTAGGCAAGGTCTGTGGTCCAATCCACCTGTATTACAGGGAAATTTTAAGAATCTGCCAAATGACGATATTATATACCAAGCCAGTATAGTCAGAGATACATAGATTTCAATGGTATGTCATTGTAAGGCTTTGTCTTGGGGTGGGGGGGGGGATGGAAGTAAGCAAGAGCGACTTTGATTACAGTCGCGAGTGGAGACAAGTACAAGGAGAATTAGTCCCAGCAGCAGGGAAACAGGAAAGCATTGTGTGTGGAGTGGGGGGGGGATTATGGTGTGGGGCACCATCCCGCCGGACAGGAGCCCAGACCAGTGAGCGGGAGCTAAGGGGGGAGCAGCAGGGTGGGAGAGGGGTCATGAAATTTATATGTGAAGGTACACAGGTGGGGCTCCCCCCCGACGCGCTCAGTGAAGCGACAGAGTCCGGCTGAGTGACGGCTGATGAGCAGATCGGGCAGAAGAGGAAGTCAGAAAGAGGAACATTCTTCATTAATTTTACTGTATGAATATTCCATAAGCAGAGGACTAGTAGAACTGAATTATAATGCAGATGGGGAATATTAAAACATATGGTAGTAAATTTCACACACGGATAAAAGTGCCCTCAACAAAATCAGCTGCAGGGGTTGTGAATCCTCTCTACTGTCTGTAGAAATAGTTTTATTGTTACCCATGAAGTCTGTTTGTTTATTTGCAGGCAGAGAAGAGCCCCCCTCCCCCCTGCTGTCCCTGTGGTCTCCTCCGGTCCGACTTACGGTATAAAGACAAGCTGTTTGATGAACCTCTGACTCCCAGCAGCCTTTGCTGTATGCATGTAGGTTTACGTGGAAGCCGTCCAAGGTGTAGCAGGCTTATGCTTCCTGGCACAGACCTCAGATCACTGTGACCCCACCTGGATCTGTAGATAGTTGTTCCTTGTTATAGGATTTTAACTCAAAGTTACAGTAATATTTCTCCAGCCTTTATAGCACACAGAAACACCTCCTAACACAGTATCATTCACCCTCTGCACGCTTTCTCTGAGGTATTATGTGCGCAAACACACCGTGGGCTGTATGCCGGAACCGGGTCGGGTTTAGCGGGTCGGGTTCGCGGGCGAGCCCAGGGTCAACAAAGCGCTTGGCAGGAGCGCGAGGGGCCACTCCAAGGGACCGCCGCCTTTCCCCTCCGCCGGCTCTGCCTTCTGTTCTGTTGGGCCCGATCCAGCAGAGTCGCTGGACCTCCTCCAGCCGGGACGGTCGCCGCCGTGGCCCGGTCCCCAAGCCGGCGCCGAAGGCACGGCACCGTTTGGAACGCGGACGCGGGAAAGACGTTGAGTTGCTTTGGGACCGTCAGAGTCGGCGGCGGCACCGGCGTAACAGAAGGCGCTACGTTGCTCTCCGCCTCCCAGGTGTCCCTGTTTATGGAATGGCCCCCGTTTCAGAGGTGTCATTTAAATCACCTGCGAGGATGGGAGGAGGCTGGGCCGCTACAACCCGAAGAAGAGAGTTCAAACAAAGGAGGAAGAGAGGCAAACCAAACTCTCACTGGGTTAAAAAAAAAAAAAGAAAAGAAAACGGGTCAAAAGCTGCAGCAGATGGTAACAAAGATTGTGTGGCAGGGCACCAACCGCAAGGACAACTTTGCATCTCTCCCCCCCCCCTACCATGTCACCTCCCACCCCAGCCCCATCCGTCTGTCTCCCCCGCCCCTCGAACCCCCCCTCCATGCCGGTCGGGATCGACGTTGCCCGCAGTCTCTGCACCTCGCCGTCGGCAGCGTTGTTGGGGGCCTCGGTGCTGATGCGCGGCTGCTGATGCGCGGCTGCTGATGCGCGCGCCAGTGGGAGTAATGCAACATGTATAATTGGACCCCGAGCGCAGGATTCGGCTGTCAGGCAGCTGTCAGGGAAACCCACCGCGCCCCGGAGAGTAACACTAACCGCTGCGCACACGGCACATGCCCATCTCACCTTCACAAACCGCTCCTGCTTGTTCTCCACACCCAGACGTCAATATCAAAGGCTTCTTAGGGTGGATTATTTTTAGATTTCTTACGTTTAATATGAGTGCTTATGTTTCACTGCTATTCCTTTGGCAGTTAGTGAGTAATGGCTCTTATTTGTTAATAGTACAAGGGGAGTTTTTTCATATCTGAAACACTCAGGAATTCATAAATTGCACCACCTTCACACAACTCGCTTACTACTCCATGTCCTGGTGGTTCTGAGTATGCAGGTAAGCAAGGTAAAGGTAGAAATATGGCTAGATGGATGAAGAATTAATGAGCACAGTACTATATGGTACTGCACCTCTGACTTCAGCTCAGCGAGCCGGTGTTTCCCGGTGTTTCCCGGGGTGGATGTCTGGAGCTGTAACCACAGCGCCCCGTCGGATCTGTCCATCACGCAGGCAGGGAGAGAGATGGAACCAGACCCCTAACGCTCATTTTTGTGATAACACTGGCCTGTGTAGTGGGATTTTTTTTTTCCTGTTTGTGTAGGTTTGCTGTTTTATTTTTAATCTGATCTTGCATCAGCCACAGATCTTCTGAGGCTGCGGCAAGGCGTAGGTGACCAAAAAAAAAACAGAAGCTATCTGTCAGTTTTGTCTGTTTTTCTTTGGAAACTCGTGTTTCGGGCAAAGGATCTATCAGCATCTATCGTCCAGATCTTTCCCAGTAAACACTGGAAGGTAAAAAGTCCAGGGACATCTTGTGCTTGACATGGGGTCCTTTTCCGCTTTGCTTTCTCCTGTAGATTCTGACATGAGCTCAGCTCTACATGTAGTGGTTGTACAGGAAAAGCAAACATTTTCACTCTCAGTAATGAGATTATTTAATGATGTGTGATTTGTTGAACAGGGTACTGAAATAAATTCAGTTCTTTCAAAATCTGTCCCAGTCGTACAGATTACACTGTGCTCAACTGTGCAATTGTTTTGTTTGTTTTTTTGTAGAAAGGAGAGGCCTCACTTGGGGTGTTTTGTAGAAAGGAGAGGCCGGCCTCGCCTGGGGGGTGTGTGGTCTTTTGTGGTTCACTTGTTTGTTTCTTTTTTTTTATAAACCAAGGGTTTTGTATTTTCTTTAGTTTTATCTTTGGACTTTTTAGTTGAAGGAGTGACAGTCAGCATCCTCATCCTGCACCTCCGTGCCAGGATGAAGGCCTCAATTCACGTTGATCTTCTTTTAAAGTCCCAGCTCATGGTAGCTCAGTAAACATGCGACATGGCGTGTCATGTGACCCTGTGACCCAGCAATTCTTTACAAAGCCTTGGCATTTCTCCTTAATGGAGCTGCTGTTACCTGTAATTGTTGGCACTATACAGCATATGGGAGATTGTCTCAGATTCTCTGTCACTCACCCAGGCTTTTTTCGACACATTGCATACTGTATGACCTCTGGCTTCGCAGGCCTCTGCCCCGAGTTCCTTCAGCACACACCAAAGATCTTTGCTGGCTCAAGTTTTCAAAGCCATTAAATTCATTTACAAATAAATCTCTGCTGATGTACGCTGTTATTTTCAGGCAGTCATTAAACTGAAGCTTTATTTCCTGCTTAAAATATCAATGTAAATTCCTCGGTTTTGTGGGTTAACCAAGTACTGAATATTTTTCATTTCTCAACAATGATTATGTTTTTAAACCCCTGTTTATGGTGTTTTATCTTATACATTTATAAGATGGATCGCTGCAATTTGGTCAGTAATGTTTACGTAATGCCAAAAATAAAAATCACAGGACATCTAAACTTCCTCATATACATTATCTGCCTAATTTAAATTCCCTATCTAATCCACTCTGCATACAGACATTTTGCTTCCTCCCAGTAAAATCTCTGGGCCAGAGTCCTATTTTACAAACCCAGTACGTACAGCGGGAGTGATTCTGGAGCCCTGAGGCCAGTAGGATTGCCTGAGGTTAATCTCACACTTGCAATTCGCCAGGTTCTCATCTGGCAGCCTCCAGCCCCCTGAAAATATCGCATTCATGACTTCATCCCCAGGCCGACCACAGCCGATCTTCCCTCCGCGGGTAATTGCAAGCACATGCAACCCTTGCAACAAAATCAGAACCGGGAGTCATCTTTACATACTAAAATATCTACCTTCATAAAATATTTACTATTTAAGAGGAGGTATAAGCATTTTTATCAAATCTATTATAGGTATGTTAACAGCTTGTCATTGAGGATAGATTCAAATGCTTGTCTAAATTTTCAGTATCCGACTTGTCTGCTTTTTAATGGAACTGGAAGTTATAATGGTTACAGACCATAAACAGCCACCACGGTTCACAAAGACTGTCAACCACAATCTCATTTTTGGTCACACAAAGACCTTTTGTTGGTTCTAAACAAGAATCTGAATATGATTCATTAAAACGCTGCATTCTCTACCCTCATCTCCCTTTTCTGTGGATAAATCACTGGCCAATGAACACAGGTCCATGTTTTCGCGTCTGTCTTCTGCGTGGGATGTGGCCCCCGTGTCTGGGGTACAGCCCAAAGCCGCCGGTACTCAGACCGATTCAGGCGATTCCCTTCCTCGTCATGGTGAATAGTAAGCAGTTTTTTCCCCCTGTCTTTTTCCAGTATCTCTAGCGGCATCAGGTTTATACCACAGCACAATCAGGGACATTAATTACAATGTACTTGGAGTAAATGTCTAAGAATCTCACGCTGCCTGAGGGGGCTAAACTATATTTACCGGCACACATGGGAGGCCGAGTTTTCATTACAATGAGGAAGCTGTAATCAGAGCCTGGGCTTTTCCCTCCACCTTTACACAGTTAAGCTTTTTAACCATTGTCATAAAATAACTATTATGAGTTGCAAGCGCACTTAAATTTTTTTCGGGCTCTTAATTATATCCATAGAATTTTGCGCTTGCAACCTCCCCCAGTAAACAGCGTTTACTGTCTTTTATGTGGGGGGGGGGGGAGGCAGTGGTGAAGCTATCCTGGGGCACCACATACATGGACGTTAAGAGGATTCACATTCTTTTTCCTGGGTTCTTATTGCTGTATCCATGAGCAACTGCTCTGGCTTCCCTCTGGTCAGAGGCAGACAGGAGGCTCTACTGACACGTCAGCAGCACCGTACATTGCCACAGAAGAGCCGCGGCCCACAATGCCGTGGGCTGGGCTGACAGGAGCGCTCTAATTGCCACGTCCCAGAGGCTTCCAACATAACTGCTCCAGGTGTTCACTGATTGGCCGGGGTGCTAGAGTTTGAGACATCTGCTGTCCATGCTCTGCTGTGTGGCTTCTGTGCACATAAAGCCAGGTATTTGAAAAGCACACTTTTAGTACCAGCGGTTTAAAATGTAATAAAATATTTCCTCATTCTGAATTTGCTTTTAAGTAACATAAAACGAGAAAAACCACATTATCCATCCATTGATTTACTTTGTTTGCTTATCCCGTAGGGTTATGGGGTCCGGAGCCTAGGTAATGACCCAGGATGGGGCACCATCCCATCACAGGGATAAGCAACAATTTATCAATCCATTTTACATGACTGGTTATCCAGTGTAGGGTTAAGGCGAGCCTGGAGTCGATCCCAGTAAAGGCAGAGGGCACCTTGAATGGGATGCTGGTCCATCACAGGGCACGAGGCAGGGGCCACCCTGGACTGGATGCCAGTTTATTATAGGACATGAGGCAGGGGGGCACCCTGGATGGGATGCCAGTGTGCCACTGGGCATGAGGCATGGGGCGCCTTGGATGGTGTTAAAGGGGACATAATACGTTCAGGCCTGTATTATAAAAATCACTTAAGACTTAAACGGTTACAGATATCGAACCAAAATGCTCTTGGCATCCTGACTGATGACTATCTCACCATGCCAGTGAAGTGTAACTTTGTTTTTCCACAACAGTGAATGTGCGAGATTAAAAAATTCGGTGCGCTGTAGGCTCAGATTCCGCCCAAAAAGACACACGGGGAGGGTAAAGAGAGCCGCACAACTCGGCAGCGTCGTCACCCGCAGAAGTGCAGTGAGCCCGGTGAGAGCAGTCAGCACGCTGTGGCCCGCAGAGGTAGCCCCTGGATCTGTCTGCTTTCACAGAGGTTGTCTCAGACTGTGCCCCTTGACAGAGGTGGGGCCACAGGGGCACTGCCTCCTTTCAAAGCTGATTGGACCCCTGAGTGCCCTCTTCCTGTCAATCAATAATTAAAAACATATCATTGGCTAAGGTTGACCCCTTTGTCTGAATTATGGCCCCTCATATGTCCCCCCCAACCAAAAAAATCCTATAATCATGTGTTACCTGTTATGTCGACTTTGTGGGCACCGTTTTTTCAGTCCCCAATGAAGGGAAACTCAGTTTTATAAAAAATCTGTGACTGCAGTCAAAAAAGTTAAAATGTCAGAAGTCTTGTATTTTGTTTGGTTACTTATGGTTAGGGTTAGGGCTGGGTAGGGGTTAAGGTTGTCATTGTTGGGATTTGGGTTTGGTCCACAGTTATTAATGGACGGTCCCCACAAAGATATGAATACAGACCTGGGTGTGTGTGTGTGTGTGTGTGCTAGGTCTTTTTGGGCACCCTAAGTTTGTGCCCACAAAGATAGCCACTCCTAAAAACTAAATGTTGGGAGAGCGTTCTCTCAGAATTAGCAATAAGCTAAAATGGTTTTCAGTCCACATCTGTTTTGAGTTTCGTTGGAACGGGGTTAGTAAACTTCAATGGCACAAAGACAGATCTGTGAATGTGCGCATGTGTTTATGCATGTATGGCAGCCTGTGTGTGTCTTCTCACTCCAAGGTGGCTTATTAAATGTTAATATCTCTGCGAGCGACCCCGTTTAAAGTTCTGACGGGGCTGCGATCAAAAGGGACTAGCGGCCGGTGACCTTTAGACCTCAAACAAGCGCTTTAAGCGCGGTGACGCTGAAGCGGCCGACGTCGCCCACGCCACAGGGATCCCGGTGTCAGTAGAACGCATCCGGTGATGGTGCCACACGCTAATTTGGCAGAAAATCATAAAGTGAAGCAGTGAAGCAGTGAAGTGCACAGCACCTGTAACGCTGAGCGACGCCCAAGGCGTTCACTGTGGATGTGACGTCCTTTCCCGCCACGCGCTGAAATTAAACGGGATCTTATTGATGACCGCTGCAGGAGAGGTGGAGCAGGGCTGTTTCACAGGAACCTTCCTATGTTCTATAAATATGAATTGTACCTAGAACCTCCCCTGCACCTGGGGAGCTTTGGGATTTAGCAGTGAGCGTCCCATCACCCTCTCCTCATTAACGGCGAACCGCGTCCCCTTCAACTCGCACGGCCCCCCAACACTGACAGTCTGAAAGCGTTCGACAGAGGGAGGAAGAGGCGGAGAGGGCTGAGCAGAGAAACGGCGGGGGGGGGGGGGGAGACAGAAAACTTGCCATGTCTCTGAAGGAGTCGCGTGTTTGTAATTGGCCCTCTTTAATTGCTGCCAAATGTTTTCGAAAGGCACGTCGCCGTTTTGCGCTGCGGAAGGCTTCCTGCATACTGATGAGAGCCAATTAATCGGCGGCGTGCTCGCCGAACGCCGGCGCTGTGATCCCCGCACTGCAGGCCCGCGCTAACGAGGTAACACAACGCCCCTCACACCGAGGCAGCATGGCACAGACTCACCAGCCCCCCCCCCTAGTAAAAACACCATTGTGATGTCACTGTATGAATACAAAATAAGCTGGAATTGTTATGAAGTTGGACAGTTACAGAGTCCTATGCTCACCCCCCCCCCCCCCATCCCCTAGCCCCCCATTTATGGTCGTAGTGCTGTGCTCCATCCCCTTCCTGCGGTTTTGCTGCAAGCACGCATATATTAGCATCTTATTTCTGATCCCCTATTTTCATTCCAAGATTACTTAGAGATTTCATTTAGATCCTCAGTTTAAAATGAGACTCTGTTACAGTTGCTCATGGTCATGCACTGTCACATAGCACTTACGTTCCCTTACAGTCTAAGCTAAAATGACATGAAAATAACATCAGAGAAATCAGACAAGTACAAATCATCACGAAACACAAGGACCACGTTCTCCCTCTTTAGAGTCAGTATCCGTGGCTTGGAAAAGCCTTTCTCTGTCATTTGCCCTTTTATGAATAGAGGTTGTTAGAAATATAAAAACCGGCCATGCATTTCTCTTCGTAACAATCTTTAAAATATGGATTTTCAGGTCTTATACGTGGATTTTTTTTTTTTTCCATTTTTCTGCATGGGTATTGAGGATGTTTTCAGCAGTAGCCTGGAGATAAACAAAGACACAGAGATGTTTTAATCCAATAAGCAAGATGTGAGAATGACACATTGCCTCAGTTGTGAGCATACACGTTACTGCTGCACCTGGGGTACTATTTATAAGGTTGCACTTTTTAATAAATAAAATAAGTCAGGCAGATGCAAGAAGGAGCTGCTTAGTTCCAGGTTTCACACTGGTCTGGTACATGAAAAGAAAAGGCGTTATTTTATTGATAGAAAATCCATTATCTTCTCTGGCGTGTTATACGGGAACCGCCAGCGACTGACAGAAGACTTTTGAAAGGGCTCCATTATCTCTTTTCAAATTCCAGATTTAACCACCCATCCCAATTTCCAGGTCTGCTTCGCTGACAGCCATGAATTTCCCGATCATGTGATCTGCAGGGAAGAGCCCAGACATCCCTGGCATGTGCCTGAGGTTCGGCGAAGTTTCTTTCAACCTGTAACTCCTTCCTGTCCTCTTGATATCCTGCAAAACTACTATAAATATGGTTTACTGTGCGCATATGGCAAACACGTGGCACCACTAAAAAGGCCTCGTGTAGAGGAACTTCTCCTGGTGACACCGTGAAGACGTAGAGCCATTAGGACCAACGAAGCAGATGGATGAAGAGACAAACAATTGTTGCCAAGAGACTTTTGGTTCACGTCCATCTCCTGTGAGGGCTCCAGCCTCCACGGTTTTCCTGTTTATCCCGTACACTTTCACAACACACGTCTAGGGATTACCGTTTTTAATGAGCTATTCAGCAGGCAACGATCACATCTGATCTTTCTGAACCTCTGAAGGTTGTAAGAAAATCCAGCTGGAATTTATTAACAATATAAATAATTGAATTTAATACATATTCTTCACCGTCGTTCATTGACATCCGTCACAGATGGCTCACATATTAATTCCTGTTGATGTTTTGGCAACTCATAACTACGCAGTTTTTCAATAAGCCTTTGTTTCTTTGTGAACACATCTTGTTGTCCTTACAATCAAATAAAAAACAAAGCTTTAAATGACTAAGTTGTGGTGTATTTCCAGTTAACTTTTACTTTGACGTACATCCACACCTGCCTGACATTCTCTGTTTGTTTACTTTAGAGTATAATGCTTCTTATTAGTTATGACTGTATCTGTTTATGGAAAATCAGCTTCTAAACACTGGCAATGTGTCATTTACACCCCATTCGTCTCCGATGCTCAACATGTTGATTTGTGACTCATTTAGAAAATAGTCTTTCCTTCTCAAAACCGACCATGAAGAACTTTTGGTCGTCCCAAAGCACTGCTCCTCCAGAAACAAACGATGGAGTTTGTTGCTTAGACGGTCCCGATAAGTAACAACCATCAACATACCATGCCTTCCAGAGGCCAGCCCTCTCCATTCTGTGCTCTGTCATCCCCTGCAGATCCATGGAGATGATTATTTTGAAGGCCCTGATAGGTAACAACCGTCTGCATGTCATCACTTCCAGAGACTGGCCCTTTCCATCCTGTGTTCTGTCATCACTTACAGACCCACTGCTGTGGTTTACTTAAAATGGTTTCACCTGTCATGTCCAGCCTGATTAGTGAGGGGAATGTCCTCTGTTGGGTTGCTGGTAAAGAAAAACGTTCTGTTCTCAGGAACACGGTGCACCTTCGGGAGCTCTGGGCAAGGTTTGTCACTCAAAAGTACTACGTCAGATAAGCATCACATTACAGTCATTAATAATTCAGCTCTCAGTCACATAAAGACAAGACTGTTAAGTGGTGCGACTGACATAACCACCTCATTACAATTTCTCATCCCCTTTTCCACCTTTAAAACTGTGAGGGTTATTAGTTCACAACTTCTGAGTGAGTGCGATTTTGCCCAGAAATCCAAACAGATGTTTGACCATTACCCCTTATGGGTCCTGTTCAGCATGTTCTCTCTATATCTATGTTCCTGCTGCCGTTAAGTGGACTGGTGTGTGCTTGATTGTGTTCCCTATGATGGACTGGCATTCCATCTCCTCATGGGAGTTTTACTTACACAAAAATATTCTGTGTGCAGAAGGAAAAATGATTGCTTCAGAGAGATGACCAATCAGATTGTAGAGGAGGCGGGACCAACCAATCAGATGTCTTGGACCCACCTCCTCTACAATCTGATTGGTTACCAAGGGTATCCCTTGCCTTGTATTCTGTGTTTATTGGAATAGGTCCCATCCTTATTGCAAGCCCACTACAGATATGTGGTCATTGAACAAAAAAAGTGTGAGGGATCCGCGTGGAACACTAACAGAACAGAAATGAGTGTGAAACAGCTTAACACGGCAAGCGGAGAAGCCAGCAGGGCTGGGTAGACTTTGGAAGACAGACTGCTTATGCTCCACGTCCAAGTTAGGAAAGTTTGACTCCCTGTATCTGGCAGTATTCACCAGAGGATTTATCTTGTTTGCTGGCCCGGCGCAGTGCCGCCTGCCGCCCAGCGCAGGGAAATAGCGCCTCGTCATCACGAGGTTTATGACAGAAGATAATGAAGGATTACAAAATGATTCAGCCCTTCTGTATGAAGGGGATCTGCTGTGGCAAAACTCTGGGAATAAAAGAAAGAAAGTGAAATAAAATGAGTCATAATTGGCCTTTAAATCCAAAATGTCCCCCTTCCTACCACACAGTATCACTGGATATATGCTATACTCTTATTCGTTGTTGCTTTTTACAAGTTATTCTTTTACTAAGGATTGAAAATGCATGCACAGGCTGAGGCAAATTATTACAGGGAAGTGAAGTTTCAATTGCTAAGTGAGACACTGAAGTTATACAGTCATGGAAAATTGAAGACCTTCATTATAGAAAGGAACAAATATTCACACGCACAGATCATTTAATGAAATTTTGTCGTATTAAAATGTTCTATTTTGTCCATTTTTACCTGACTTTGAATGGCCAGTTAATCCTACTATTGGTCTCCCTCAACACTTAACACATGAAACTCTTTCTTTCTTAATTATTCATTTATTTTCACCATAAAACACCGCAAACCACAGGATCACGAATGGCAGGAGATGCCCTGGACCAGATGCTGTAAGGAAACAAAAGTAACATCAGCTTAAAAAATCATTTCTTAAATTCACTTTATCTTTTACTGGAAAATTACTTCTTAGAGTTCAGTTTTTGATTAAGAAAATACATCATTTCATCCATCCATCGGTCCATCCATCCATCCATCGGTCCATCACCATTTTTTCCAGCAAAGGCCATGCTCAGAGCCATTTCAGATGTTGTAAAACTCGTTGCCCCAATCCTGCCCCAAAACCTGGTGGTTTTCAGTTATGCATTCAGAGGACAGCTGAGGTTGACATGAATCATTAATCAGGTTCCCCACTCAGTTCCTGGTTTGGTTGGTCACCATTAATGAGAGTCTACTTCACTTGGGAGAGGTTCAAATGCCGAGCATCCCCAACACCCTCAGCTCCTAGAAGAACTCGAGAAGGTCTCAGCAACCCCAAAGTGCTACCTCCACAAGGGAGGGTCGACGTAGCAGAACATCCAGGTTGCACGTGTGTGTATATCCTGGTCTGATTCTCAGACAAATATCGCCATTGATAAAGCGTGGATGTAAATTAATGGTGTTTATAAAATTAATTCAAGAAAAAGGAATAATATTTGCACTGAAGCAATAGTTTTATATAAGAGGATTCAACTTTCACTTTTTCCCTCCTAACAAAAAACACATTTGTTTTTATAAACTTCTAAACCTGTTTGTGTTTAGAATTAGTTGCATTTCCTGTCTCACACTGCAGTGTGTATCTACTGCACATTGCCATTTTTTGTGATCTCTCCAGAATGTCCCCTCGCCTGTCTCTCCGGAATGTCCCCTCGCCTGTCTCTCCGGAATGTCCCCTCGCCTGTCTCTCAGGAATGTCCCCTCGCCTGTCTCTCCGGAATGTCCCCTCGCCTGTCTCTCTGGAATGTCCCCTCGCCTGTCTCTCCGGAATGTCCCCTCGCCTGTCTCTCAGGAATGTCCCCTCGCCTGTCTCTCCGGAATGTCCCCTCGCCTGTCACTTCTTATGTTCCCAGTAATTTCACTCCATCATAATCAAGCAATTTCCCAAATATTTTCTCCGGAATTTTTCTAGGCTGAAAATTATCTCTAATATGAGCCCTTTTTTTTGGAGAACAAATCCTGCTTAACCATGGCTTACTGTCTTTTTAATACTTTTTTCTTTAATGTTGCTTTGCTGTTTTTGAAAATAAAAAAAAAACTATTTATTTCAATATGTAATTGTCAGCCAGACTGTGAAATTTATTTTCAAGGCAATTAAAAAGCTTAATTTTTAATTCCAGGATGAACAAACGATCATATTATTGGTGGATATACAAATCAAGTAGTAGAATCTGTTGGATTCTTTGAAGAATTCAACCAACTGTTGAATAAATATGTTAAATAACATACTTTTTTAAATAGCTAGTTACAGTATATACATTGATAGGTATATACCTATACTCTTTGACTCTGACTAGGAAAAGAGGTTGGAAGATTAGCCATTATTACAGAGTATAATAGACCCATGGTTTAAATTTCCCAAAGAGATTAACCCTTAATATCTTAATATTAACTCAAAGGTTAAACAGGTTAGAGAGGCTAATATTATTCATAAGATAAGTCTTTGTCCAGTGTAGTTTGAATTACCATAAACTCTGCTTGGTTTTAGACATTTTTGTCACGGATCATGAGAATATACAAAGTTGTTGGCAGACAAATGAGAGCATTTTGATGAAAATGAATAGCTTCGGGATATTAGCCCGGCTGTAGTAGTATGTAGGGTTTGGCTCAGCAGTGATGAGGTGTATCCTTTGCACTGAGAGTAAATATCCCTGGCTGCAGATCCGGCCGTGCCTCTTACACGCAGATGGTTTGTACCGGTGGTGACAGGCGACCCTGTGGGAGCGGGTGGGATGCATGTGTGCTGCATATACAGCTCTGCGGCAGCCGGGCCGGCGACGGGGGAGGGGCTGTCAGCGGGGATTCCCCCCCCCAGCTCACAGGTCATCGTTGGAGTCATGGCATCACGCTATGCAGAGGACAGGGCCACCTCTGGGCTGTGGGTCCATCTCACCTGCTCTTGTACTGTTGGAGATTTGGCACCAAACACAATCCCCCCCCCCCCCCCCCAATAGGCACACAGACTCATGTCCACAAATATTGCAACTGCC
The DNA here is from genome assembly GCF_048594095.1 of Paramormyrops kingsleyae. NCBI lineage: Eukaryota > Metazoa > Chordata > Actinopteri > Osteoglossiformes > Mormyridae > Paramormyrops > Paramormyrops kingsleyae. The sequence continues at coordinate 17,508,783 of NC_132819.1, read as the reverse complement.
CCACCCATCTTGTCAAAATCAGCCACAAAATGATGTTTATGTATGCCTGCCGATTTAGCAGTCTGTTTCCCAAGGGAAAAAAACCTACTGTGCATACATATGGCCGCATGTCAAATGTTCCTACTTAATGTGCTGTATAATTGCAGAGCCTTTCCTTAATTATGTTATAATAGCTCGCAGGGCCCCAAGTACAGCTATGGGGCGTCTCCGAAAACAGGAAGGGGAAACACAAGAGAGGAAGGAAAAGAAGGTTGTAGACAGAGTGGGAATAAAAAACTATTTGGGGAGATTCGAGAGTCGGCTGACGACAGGAGTGAGCGAAGGGTTCGGTGACGGAAAAGGTTAGGGTCGGCCCTTAAGGGGACAATCAGTCGTTGTAAAGGGATCACCGCAAGCGACGCAAACTGCCATTTCTGCTTCTTTCTGATTCCATTTCCCATTGTAATTCTCAGACAGAAGCAGCCATGTTAAGCCGTGACAAGACGCCTCGTTGCATGATCTTCTCAGACTAATAAGGCAGGACATATGATTAGAACACTGTTGAAGCATAATTACATCTCTGAGCTGCATAATAATACGGACTGAATATAATCTATCAGACATATTGAGCATCTTTGATGTGTAGCTAATCTGTTAAACCGTTACTGTGATTTTGAGCCTAACGTGAGCAGGGTAGAAGGTATCATACAGCCAGGGCAGGATATAATCTTCTACACACTTACGAGCAAACACTTGCATTTAAACTATGAGCAATTTAGAGTCACCAACTCACCAGACCAACACATCTTTAAAGTATAGGAAGTAACATTGTCGCAACTGCAATTATTCAACAATGCACTCAGATGTCAATAACATCCATTCCTCCATATTCTATTGGGCATGTATGCAGCATGTTGACTGGCTTGAGTTGTACCGCCATCGTGCTGCATCTGGATGAGAGCAGCATGTCCAGAACATTCATGTTTTCCAAACACACCCTACATGTAATTCCTAATTGGCTGAGTAGCACTTCAGTTTCAAATTCCTCTTCTGTGGCTTCTCGTACTTCAAAGTAGCTAAATGTGGCTTTCTGTATAGACTGAAGAAGAACTTTAATTTGCTTCAATGGCTATTTAAGATCACTCTTTCCTAATGCTCATTCAAAACCAGTGAAATCAGCTGGAAGGCCTACAAACCACAGTTCCAAGGATTCCCTCACTGGTTTTTAACAAGCCAAGGGAGGTTTTTATTTAAAAAAAATAGCTGGCCGCCAACACCCATGGACCAACACCAAGATGCTACAAAAAATGCAGTAAGTGGGGCTGCGGTGAGGGATTTTGCAGTGAGAAAATAATCCCTTCATTCGAAGAACGTGGCTATGGCACTAACGGCCCTCATAGCAGCAGTGCACGGAACATGCTGGAAGCGATGAGGAGGACGCTTCGCACGACACCATCCAACACCATGTGGGCTTCTAGAAAAGCTCTCTCAACAGTGCTTTCCACCTTTGTTATGTAAAGAGTTCTTACTAACAGGACAATTAGGAACCGTAGCAGAGTTCTCTGGTTCTCTCCTGTATATCGTGATGATAAGTATGCAGCGCACTGGGCAGGTTGTAAAGCAGTGGGTTAAGTCTTTAGAGGAGCCTTGGTTAGTACAGTAACCTCAACACTATAAATGGGTACAAAAAAATCTGTTGGAGAAGTAATGTTATAAAGGCATAATATAATATAATCATATGCATGGCCTAATGCATCATATTCAGTTCACCTGAACAAAACCAGAAGCGGTTTGAGCCAACACAGCACTGTCAGATTTAATCTGTAGTCTTCCAAGGACCCCAACTGCTGAACCTACCTCAAGGCTCACAGTGAGCCTAGATGAGACTCACATCAGTACAGGCAGTTATGAAGGACGCCTATGACGAAGAGCGCCTGCTTTTCACTGCCGCTGATGAAGAGGCCTCTGTTGACCTGGCGACATGAATAAAGCCTGCTCTTCGCTGGTTTAGCTGAAGGGGTGATTTCTACAGACAGAAGATAAACATCTCTTCCATAAACCCAGATAACTGGAGAACAGGCCTATACTGGAAAAGCAGCATCTCACTCTCGCTGTTTCCCATTCTTTTATTTAGACGACAGAGAACAGAACAGCTGACAATAATTCACGCCCCAAGCTATCGTGCTGCTTACATTAATAGAAGGAGACTTAGAGAAAAAAAAACAAAATTCATACTGCATGAATTAAGTAGTATTTATACTGTATTTACCTTTAAAGATGAGTAATTTCCTGTAAAATAACACCACAGGTGTTCACATACGTCTTTCACTCGCATCTGAAGGGTCTTATGCAGCTTATACGTGTAACTGCAGTTTGCATTTTGGTCTCACGTCACATGTATGGTTCGTTTCTCTTGCCACACTGAGGTGACTCTAAATCACTCGACGCTGGCTGTCATTATCAGCGCGGTGACGTAAACCTCGCGGTTGTCCTGGCCGCTCATCCTCTAAAGCGCTTCCCCGTCAGTCATCGAGTTATTTTTTTGTACTATAAATGATCTCAGCGATGGGAGAAAATGCTTCTAGAACCCCTTCCAGTTATAACGACGGCCTTCTTGAGGAGCTCAGCCTCACTACGGCACATCAGCCTTTCAATATGCACATAATTTACTGTTTGCCCTGTTTAGCTTGAATTATTACTGAACTGTGATGCCGATGTGAACCCCAATTGCTCTCCGTAACGTTTATTATAAATGTGTGATACACTGCCTGGCCAAAAAAAGTCACCATTTGAATATAAATAAGTGAGCACTTATGAGCCAGTGATTGGATCATTATTACAGCTCAGCAATGTTATGCAGCAATAAAGTGAAGTCAGTACCTGAATCTACAGAACGGCCAGGTTATCCCATAAATAGATTTTTTCTTTCCTAATGGCATGGGCATATTCCAGGACGATAATGCCAAGATTCATAGTGCTTAAATCGTGAAAGAGTGGTTCAGGGAGCATGAGGATTCATTTTCACTCATTAACCGGCCACCATAGTGTCTTGACCTTAACCGCATTGAAAGTCTTTGAGATGTGCAGAAGAAGACTTTACGGAGTGGTACAACCAACCGATCATCAATACAAGATCCCAATGAGAAATGAATGCAACTCTGGCTGGGAAAACATATTGATAGGTTGCATAAGCACGTGGAAACAATGCATTGACGAATGTTCACCATAATCAAAGCTAAAGGCGGTGCAACGAAATATTAAAGTGTGCCACTTTTTTTTGGCCAGGCAGGGTATGCCCTTGAATTAAGCAGCAGACAAAGACACAAAATCCAAACACCATAAAAGAGGGAGCCCAAATTCAGAATGCTAAACACGCTGCATACATTGCATGCACACATTTGCAGGAATACTTACACCAAACACAGACACATACCTGTGCATGCATTTCTATAAATGCTTCAGTTCTGTAGCCAATCCCGTCCAGCCCCTCCCCCATCTTGTATCTTTTCCAATATCCAAAACCCTGCTGGGCACCTGCTAATTTTATATGATGAACCTCTGAACTCCATCCGTCTCACTCGGATCGAAAGAGAATGGCAGAGGAAACACCAGACACCCTTGAGGGAGCCTTTGATGGGAGACATCAGCTCCCCAAACCCATTATGCACTGTCTCACACCCCAGTCGGCAGGCTGCTGTCTTAATGGATTCAGGGCCGAGGAAAGGCATGGGGGGGGGAGGGGTGGGGGGACGAGACCAGGTATCTTTCTTGTGGGATAAACAACTTGGTGTTCCTCCACACACCTCCGCTCTTTGTGTCTCGCCATCCTGACTGGGAATGACATTCAGGTATCTCAGCAAATCTGTGGAGGGGGGGGCGTGCAAATGGCGTAGGATTATTTTCGACGGGAGCCCAGAGCCTAAACTGGAAAATTTCATTTCTGGTGGCAGGAGAGTTTCTCCTCCGACAGCATTGTTAAGAAGACGTCGCCGGCGAAGCTCGGCTCTTCAGCGGTAAATGTCACCAGGCCTGCATGAAAGGACCGTTTGTACGGAGAGGGAAGTGCGACACAGAGACACCGCTGCTGTCACCTGACTTCCTTGTCCTTCCTTTAATCCAGGGAGATCATTTTACACAGGAGATTGCAACCTAATGACCCGTGATGACAAATATTTGGTTCAAGGTAATTGAATTTTATGGTGTGTTACATTGTTATTTGACATCAATATAACAAACATGGTTTATCTATTTAGCCATTCGCACAAATACAGGTACATTGGGGTCACAGGACAGGGTCAACTAACATCAGGAACATCAGTGACATGCCTAAACAAAGACCAGAGACCCCTGTCACCGATGTGGGCTGCATCCCAATCCCTGGAAGTTATCCTGGGATCTGAGGGGGGGGACAAGGCAATTAACTTCTCATCTTTTCCTGGAACTGAGAGCATTTTTCTCTCAAATAAATTGCTGTGAGCTACATTGTGTCATGTGATCAATGCGTAATGAAATAACTCGTCCGATAGCAAAGCTGACAGGATGTGTCGCATGTAGGCTGTCATGCTGCCCATAGGCGTCAACAAAATGGACACCCCTCCTGCAGCGTACCTCCCCCAGGGACTGCAGCACACCAACACACAAGTCTTCCTCCGTTTGGGCAGACTCAAATCTGTCACGGCATCTGTGGACGCCCAAGAACAGAGGACATTTCATCATCACAGACCACAATGCATTGCAGTCCCTCCCTCAAACTACCCATCTGTTTTCTGTAACTGCTTGTCCTGTTCAGGATGGCAGGGGGTCCAGAGCCTAACCCAGAGGATACAGGCACAAGGCAGGGAAAAACCCAGGATGGGGCACCATCCCATTGCGGGGGTCACTCGCACCTATGGGCAATTTGGTAACTCCAACTCACCTCAGCATACAGTATATTTTGACTGTGGGGGGGTAACCCAGAGGAAACTCCACAACAACATGAGGAGGACATGCAAACTCCACACACATGAAGCCACAATGGAGATTCAACCCCAGCTCTTGGGGGGGGGGGAAGGGGCAACAATACTAACCACTGCACCACCATGCCGAACCTCCAACTATTACATCGGATTTAGATTTTATATTTTTTTTGGTGTATTGCGTTATACCACAAAATTCCAAACCACTCATTCACCAGATCCGGTGTGTTCAGCGCGTTAGTGTCTAACGGCCCTCAGTAGCTCTGGGTGGGTTGGGTGCGTTTTCTCTGGCAGCCTCTGAAAGTGAACAGTACCGTTTTTATTATTTTGTTTTGCAAGCACAATCAAGTACAAAAAACAGAAGAGAAAAACCCCACCCCTTCCATGTGTCACCTTGAAAAAACATAAAACACATTTAAACACTTGGTCTCTGCAAATATAAACATACTGGGGACCACATTCTAGTGAAGCTGTCTGACTTATGATTAAGATCCTAACTTCTCTAATGGATGAAGAACTGATAACTGACTGAGCCACATGTCCTTGGAAGGCACATTCGGAGAAGACCATAAAAGCAGAAGCATCTCTGTCTGTCAAAACCTGACCCCCGTCCCCTCCCCCCTTACTGCTGCTTAGCATACCTTCGCTTTAAATCACTTGTGAAAATCCACATTTTTAAATTTTATCCCTCGTATTGTGGAAAGTCACTGGCCCATCGGAGAGGCTATTCTGTGCTTTCACAAGGTGCTTATTCCTGACCAGCTCCCTTAACCTCTGAAATCCATTACACAGTGGAAGCCAGGCCTTTTAAAGAGAATGAATACAACAAATTAGCTTTTGAGCTTAGCCTCAGTGGGAAACACTGACTAAATATATGTGCAGGTTAGGATCTGTCCATATATAATTGACTGCCTATGTCTAAAAAATCTTGTTCCACTTGCATGAATTTAGGCTTCTTGAGTCTTGTGTCCAGGTGGATCACTATATTGCAAAGAAAATCCAGGTTTCAACCCTGGGTACAAGCAACCTGAGCCACAGAATAAGTACATCCCATAATTACAGAAAATGACAGTGGTTGGCATATAGTGCTTAGAGCCTATATGTATGTAACAGAATAGTAACATTTTTGTGAATAAGTCCAGGTACAGATCTAATAAGGACCCTATTTGGAGTGTTGATAGGAGAGCAGAAATGTGAGCTATGTTAATAAGCCATTTAGGGTTTAAAGGGCTCCACGATGAAAGTTTAATGAAATCAGCGTAAATTATCAGTGGCCTAATCCCTCTTTTTTAATATCATTTTCCACATTCAGCAATGTCATGTATTAATCCATCTGACTGAGGTCTTGGATGAGGTTACCCAGGAAATTACTTGGACATTACTGGGCAATTAATCACACCAAAAAATTTCATTTTAACTAAGAACTTGGACAAAACGTACCTTTTGAAGTGGGTAGGGGGGAATGTTCCCAGGATTACGTACAAATTCCACATATCATCACCCGAACTTGATGATAACCCCAGTGTCTTACCCCCGTTGTAAAGTTCTTCACGTTAATAATGTAGAGCTATCAGGAGAACTACAAGAAGGCAACTATCACATTAAGTCACACCGCAGGCTTAAATTCATTATAATATCATCTGTTCATAATACCGACGACAATCTCAAGCCCAACCAATCCATGAATACCTTGTAAAGAAAAAACAGCCAATATTTTTAACTTTCAAACCCACAGCAACCCCTGTAAATGGACATCTGTAACTAAAGTTTGACACCTAAGAACACTGAGAAGCAGATACTCCTGGCATCTTGATTATTTTGGTGATAGATGGTACAGAACAGAACAAAGACAGTTTTTATTCAGTTCCCTTCATATCCCTCTACACAGACGGACGGCTTAGCAAGGAAACACTTTGGATGGCAAGTTAGCATTAGCATTTTTAATGGCTATGCCCAGGGGTGTGGCTAGTAATTCTGTCCCCCCCCCCCCCCCAAACTGGTGTATACATTATTCTTTTTTTGTATTCAAGGGCCCCTGGAAAGTGTTGGGTTACCAATGCCCTTCAGATGCCCCTGGTTATGCCTCCTGCCACCCCACAATTACCCAATGCTCCTCTTCCCCTGAAAAAAAACCAGGTAGATTACCGATTTTCCTGGCACCCATTGTTACTGGCATTGGTGTTTCCTGCGGGCTCTCAGATGGGCATAGCGCTTTAAATGTAACATGGCACATGTCTGCCCTGTGCTGTACGCCATCATTGGGTCCAGTGGCAGGGTTCTGCATTCACAATAGCGTATGTCATCATCTAGATAGCAGTACATCAGCATCTCATCCTCACCTCCCCTACCGTCCAATTAGCAACAACTCTTCTTTTGCATTGATCTCAGCCTTTGAACAGAGGATTTGTTGGTTTGCAGAAAAAAAACTGAGGACCAATTATTCACCCCCCCCCCACACACACACACACACAATTAATAATAAATAAAATGAAAAGGAATGATAAGATGGCCAGGCAGGCAGGACATTTTTCTAGTCAACCTTTGAAGTAGTGATATTGACCTGACGATATAAAGCCTGTATTGATGGATGGAAGATGCATGGAAGAATACTTTCTGACAATCACCATGCAGCAGGAAAAGGTATTTATCAGAGGGTTAGGTGGCAGTTCCATGCAGCCATCTGCTAACTGCTTTTCCTGGTCGGGGCATCACAGGTTTATAATTCACATGAAAACATGGTGACGCTGGAAGTCGGGCATAAATGCAGTAGTAAAATCAGAGGATCCAAACCAGAGGCCTGAGGCAACACCTGAGTGACATCAGGAGGAAGTGGACAGTAGGGACAGGAAGTAGACATCCTTCAGCGGTCCTATCAAAGTCCTGCTATTCGCTAATCAGCCAAGAAGAAGGGGCATGACTCACGCCGAGCCGCGACCCGAAGCTGGAAGGGATTTAACCTAAATCCCTATGTGTGTAATGCCTATTGTTTTATCAAATATTGGATTAGTGTCTGAATGCAATATTTTTTCCTATTAAATTATCCTCTTTAAAATTTCAGGTAAGGACAAAAAGACTAATACACACAAAGTGTTTATGTTCCCATGCACTGCAAGACACTGAATAACACTGGTCTCTGAGCTGCATGCACACTTTGATGTATCCCAAACTGGCAGGCAAAGCATTTAGTCTCATTCCTTCAAATAGAGGCACTGCCAGGGAAAAAATGGAACAGAACAGTATTCTTTCATGGATTTAATTTCCAGTAAATCCTGTAAAATGTGAAAAATCACTTTTCTGTTTAAGGTGGGTGTAATAGACAGTACCCACTTTCAGTGTCAGTTGAGTTTCAAGATCATCCGGTTTGTATAAGCTGCAGTGAAAGAAGCTACATTATTGTTTTTAATGCATTACAGGCCAAAAAACGTGGCAGATTCTCAAGTGGGCACTGTAAAGATTAAATCCCAGACCTGAAAAATCTACGGCCTGAAAGGAGAGTTTAACAGTTTCCAAATATAGTCCGGATACTAAATGACTTGTAAAATCTACACCATATAAAACAAAGCAGGAGATATTTCAGCTGTTCTGCTAGATTTTCTGATCTGGATGAGCTGTTCCAGATGTCTGAGAAAGAGAGTTAAGGCAGCAGCCTATAAAACTTTGGGGTGAGATTTTCCCTCACTAACTCAGTCTGTAAGAATACGTGACCACTTATCGCTTGGGAAACTGCTCCCTTTCAAACACTGTAAACACTACCCTAGTGACCCAAGACTGATCCCAGGGTTCTCAAGTGCATTACTCTAGCAAGGACCACCTTATGTGAGCAAGACAGAATCGTCATGACGAGCTGGGTAAGTCGGTCGTGTGATCTCTGCTGCCACCTTCTGGTTACTCATGACAAATGCATTTTGAAAACAACTAAAAAGCTTATACATATTTTTGGAAAGTCAATCCATATCGTTATCCTTTATTTTAAAGAGAAGAAAAGTATTTAAAATAAAAATCGCGTTTTAAACTACATATCAGTCCTTATTAGCTCTGTACTGTACACAAAAAAGTTAAAGACCTCATTCCTTCAATAGTTGGAGAGTGCAATATATTTATTTAAAAAACTTAGAGATACACTATAAAAACCAATTTTATATTACCTATTGCCCAGAAAGGCGTAATAACTTAGCATCAAATCGGCGTTGACTGGAGTCTAAAATACCAATGCCATTCTTCTCAAAATCATAGGCTATCTCCTGTAGTTCTTTTAAGCGTCTCTTGAGATTGTCAATACTAAATTCCAACACCTTGGGCTTTTGTACTATCTGTTTGATATTTACACCTCCATCCTGCAGACAGTCTATTTTATTCCTCAGGTTCACCCAAGAAATGTACAGCACCGGAGGGTATTTGATGATCAGAGTTTTGACTTCGTCTTGGCTGCAGCCCTGGGAGAGCAGCTTCTGCTGTATGTCCCTGAAGTTGTTCAGGAGATACTCGTTGGAGAGGTCGAGGACCTCCGCACCTTGGCCTTGCAGCAGCTCCAGCAGCTTCGAGCTGCTCAGGCCGAGAGTCTCCTGCAGGAAGTTGACGTTGCCTTTGATGCGCTTGGTGCTTCGGATGAGGACGTACGAGTTCCTAGAGATGATAGCCCTGACAAACTGGTCCGGATCCTTCCCCCCCAAGCTCAGGCACACGTCCCTCAGCAGCTCCACCATCTGCTGGTTGAGCTCCAGGCTGTTGGAGAAGGTACGTGGAGCTGTGGTCAGCAAGCGGTACAGGTCTTTGGAGCTGAGTCCCAGAGAGCCAAGGAAGACGATGTTCTTCTTCAGGTTGCCGTTGTCACTGGAGCGGAAGAAGGATTCGGGAGAGCGGGCCAGGATGTTCACGATCTCGCCATCACTCTTGAAGACCCTCCTCCAAAGCTCCCAGCGCTGCTCCAGGTGATCCCCAGAACGTGTGATGGCCCGTGGGAAGCGGGAGATGATGCTGGCCACCATCTCGCGACTCGCGCCCTTACTCTGCAAGAAGTGCGTCAGCCCGTGCTCATTGGTGACAGACCTCTTCAGGACACCGGGCTGCCGCCGACGAACCATCCTCACATCTACCCCTAGGATTGTCAGGTTCTCCAACAAGGACTCATTCTCATGTCCTGGTCCCTGCGCCTCACTCTTAGCGGGCGTGCTGTGCAGTGCAGTGAGATGGGATGTCACACAGGTCCGCTTGCAAAATATCGGCCTTCTGGTAATATGCAGAAGAGTCAAGATACAAGTCATGATCTTTAAATGAAAATGGTCCCTAAATCTGTAGGGGGAAAAAAAAAATTAATTGCATAGTGATACATTGTTCTTGCATGAGACTGATTAAAAATGTAAGCACCACTGGTGAAAGGGTGGATCTTAACCATATTATAAGCAGAGATATGGAATATGGACGGATGGAATGGAGGGGGACTGAAACGTAACCTGGGTGGCATAGTACACAAGGCCAGGGAGAAATGCTACTCCTTTGTGGGACACACTATGGGAAATTTAGAGATGCCCAATAGTCTAACTACATGTCTTTGGAATTTGGGAGAAAACTTGAGTACCCGGAGTAAACCTATAAATCACAGACATAACATACAAACATGAAAAAAACAGAACGGGGGCAGGATTTAAAGCTCAACCTGGCAGGTTCAGGGCAATCGAACTACCCAGTGAACCATGGTGATGCACCCTGACACTTACGCAACTAGATTTAGAAATGCCGGATAGCACAGCTGATTGTCTGTGAACTGCAGGAGGAACATGTGGAGAACGTGCAGATTCCATACGCACAGCTAATCTTGGGGTTTGAACCCGCTGAGTCACCATGCCATCCTGTGAGATGTTCCACAAAGCAAGACTGCTGAGTTTTCTGGGGTAACTTAAGATTTAAGTCATGATTGTCCAATAAGAGTTTAGGTAAAGACCATTCGGACCGGACAATCATGACTTCTAGCTTAAGTTAAGCCAGCTAACTGAGAAATATTGCTTTGTGGAACGCCCCTCTGGAAATTCTGATAGCGTTTACTCCGGTGCCCCTTGGATATTTACGAAGAAATTAGACTGCATTTGATTTGTCAAAGGAAAATAAATGGTAAGTATGCCCGCATCAGAAGGAGGAACGAATCTATCTTGACTTTAGGCACCTTAACGCTTTGCTCGAATTAGGCTTTAAAGAGTAAACATTACTAGCCGAGTTCGCATGCACTGATTCCCGTTCAGAATTCCGTACCTACGCTTAGTTCTTTGTGCAAAAAATAACAATCAATAAAAACAAGCAAATGACTTTGATGAAGCACGATTACATCGAACCGTCTGCAGTATTCCACGTGACATTTCTGTAATGTTATTTAATATAAATCGGCGTTTCTTTAGAATTTCCCACTTACCATTATGTTCTGTTTCATTTCAGTTACCATCGACGCAATTTGCCTGTCCGCGTTTCTGCATGTCGCCCCCTGCCGTCTGGAGGTGTTTCTTCTGTCTGAAGATGAAACGCCAGTTATTGACCTGTTCAGCAGTCTAAGTGAAAATAGCTGCCTTTTTTATATTGATTTGAATTTATCTATTCGAATCTGTTATATCCAGCGTTTATAAAGTGCCACTGATCTCTTGGGATTCAACTAAAAGAAGTTACATCGTCTGTGAAAAGGCGTATAACGTGACAAGTTTTTTTAAAATATAGTACTTCACATTATATCGCTAGATGGAGCCGTGTGCCTATATATGCACTCCATATACGTATACTGTGCTATTTAGCTCGGTGTGTTATTTAGAAGCCAGAAATTAGAAGTTCCCCTATTCTGCTCCAGGAAGTCTATTTCAGTATTGTTTGTCATGGTGTATATTACTTAATATTTTTGTTGGTTGTTGCTATTTTGTGATATACTCTATATTTAATGCCACCTAAAGGGAACCCTTCAAGCACGATGCAGTGTCTATGACCAATGCAGCTACTCCATAATACCTTTCACAAAAAAATTACAGACAAGTCAAGATAACTCCATCCATTGATTTTCTGTATACCTTGTTTGAACTCATGATACGATGTGAATTTATATGCATGGAGTCAGCTGGTCACTGCATTCGATTTAGGAAGAACCTTGTTTCCCCCCTGTCCCATAGACAGCCTATAGATCATTGTATTCCCTCATGTATACGTAGTTAGTGGTACTGAAATGGTGCAATTTAAGTTATAAAGTTACGATAAAATGTCGGGGTTTTCAGACTCTGATTTCATTGCTATGTATTGAAACAATATTTGCCCTCTGTATTACAAAGATAATACATCATATGACTAATATAATTGACTTGTACCATAATACCATTAAGACCACCATACGATTGCAGAGTTATAGATCTGTATCATAGTAACACCCAAGTGTGGCTCTTGGCAACGAGGCTGCTGTAATTAAATTAAAGCCTTCAGTGTCGCCCACTTAGTGTTCTCAACACAACAGCACCATTGTTTATTGATGTGCTTTTTCATCCCTTGGGCTCCAAGTGTCCAGCTGCCTTCATCGCTCTGCTGTCAGCCATCCATCCAAGCTGCACAGGCTTAAGGTCTGACCAAAAATAAATATCCACTGTTTGCTTATTCTTTTTTGAAAGGCATATCATTGTTCAGATGAATTGTGTGTGCAGTTTCATCAATTTCTGTTATTATTTGAAACATTAAAAAATATGAATTATTGAATACAATTCAATACAGTGAATTAAAAATAAAATAAAAGTACACAAACATAACACATGCATTCAATATGATTTTCAAATTCCATTAACAGAACAAATGCTTAAAAACCAACCATGCAGAAGATGTATTTCAGGGAAGAATAATGGACAGGATTATGTCAATATTTATCTGGAATGTGTATTGGTTTATCTACTTTCATATAAAATCCATCTATCCATCCATCTTCTAACATCTTTTAATCCTGGTTAGGGTTGCGGGTGGGGGGGGGGGGTGAATTGGACTGGCATTAACCCTCTATGGAGTGTCAGTCCTTCACAAGACACCTAATTTCATATTATTTAATATATAAATAATATATCTATCCCTAGCAGTTCACATATAATCAACAGATAATTTCCATTCTTGTGCAAAGGAACTTCTTTGATTTAATGTAGTATTGTATGAGTTCTTCGATTTGTAAGACCTATAGCTGTAATAGAGAAGTTCATTAATTTCAGAGGTTTCTGTTTGACTGGGGATTGTTCCTTCGCTTTGAAAGTCACTTTGTTAATGTTCTACAGAATATACAGCATTTTAAATAGCCCAGGTCTGTATTAAAAGAATAAGGCCCATGGCAGAACTTTGTTATAAATTCCACTATGAATACAGTTATCGAAGAAATTAGCAGTGGAACCTAATTTAAATGACAACAAAAGGCACAGATGTACCTCGAAGGAGCCCCTGTGCTGCTCTAGCTGACATAATACTCCTTGGCTATCAATTATTTAGGACCCAAACTTTCAGGAGGTTTACCGGTAGTTCTGCAGTCCAGAGCAGGGCCGTGTGTAAGAAGGGACTGTCCATCTTTGGATGGAAACTCGTAAAGATGTCAAAAAGACGATGGGTGGAACTCAAGATCTGCCAGACAATAAGCTGTACAGCACCAGTGATGAGAAGACACCGGCCACCATCTCCTGCCGGTATGTATACCGTCCACATCCTTCTTCCAAGAGCTCAAAACTGGTGAAAGAGAAAAATGTTACCTGGCTACTTAAGGCCATCACAAAGGTAAATGTTATGATTGTCTGTCAAGGGCAACGAAACACTGCATTTGTTAATCTACTTCAATAATTAACACGCACCCCACTTTAGAGTATGTCTAATCAATGCATTCATATCTTGATTTATAATTTACACTGTAAAATATTTGATTTAAAAACAGCTCTTTGATAATGATGCTGGATATCATAATCGTTTCCATTTTAAAACTAGCCACAAATACATTTTAATCGAAATGAAAACGAACGGTTGTAATTAACCGTCTTGCAACATGCATGGGAGCAGCGTTACGCCAGCGTGCCTTAACCTGCAAGGTCTCTGGAACTACATTACCCGAGGTGTGCGTGGGCGTGGTCCCGGGGTAGTATGACGTCATCACAACTAGTCCCGTGTTTACGTGGATAACATGGCGGCTGCGTCGCGGCTGTTGTAAGGAGTGCTCCACACGTTTTTGAACGGTGTGATGAATGGAGGCGCCAAATAAAACTTCTACCTGTTTGTGTATAGTAGATTTATTATAGCAATTTGTTTTTTTTCGTCGAGTCTGCGTATGAAGCCCTTCTCTTCATATATTCGGCCCAGGAACGACGGTTATGGAAGACGAGGAGAGACAGAAGAAATTGGAGGCCGGTAAAGCGAAGGTATGAATAGTTAATGACAGATGTTGCTGGTTGTTCGGGTACATGCCATGTCCCCTTGTAGGAGAGCTTTGTTTCGGTCACCGGCGCCCGGGAATCGGCTTGCAGCCGGCTGTCAGTGGCGCGGTAGCCCGGCTGTCTCGGCAGCGCCGTGTGTGACAGCCTGCTCGCCGTGCCCCCAATCGTATCAGCTGCTGGACGCTTTCAGAAAACATTTGTCGCAAATACCAGAACATCTCCACATTACTGGAGTTTAAAGCGCCGATTCGCCGGCCCGCAGAGCGCCATCGGGCCCGGGAGGTTTACAGACTGGCAGTTAAAGTATGTAGAGAGTCCTGCGGGACAGGATCTCCGAGACCTGCCCTTCTGCTTGAGCAAACAGAGGCCGGTCGCCGGGCAGACTGCAGGATCTACCTCTGACATGTCCGCACGCTCACTAATGCCTTTGCTATTGTAGCTTCTTCACCGTTTACGTTCTCCTTTTTAGTCATGAGTTTAGCACTTGAAGTGGGGGGAAAAAACAGCTGCCAGTACTCCCCGTTTCCAGTACTCTGGAAAAAACATACTCCATGTCCATACTGCGTGCTGGGGAGTACCGGCCCTCTTCAAGCACTGCGTCAGTTACATAAAACTGTTTTTACAAGAGACCCAAACGCCCACTCCATGCCTTCGCTGGTGGCTTTAGCGTGATCGCCCTTTTCAAGCTGGCTATCCTTGAAAAACAGAATTTTAGCACTTGTTTGTGCCGGATCCCAGGTGATTTGGTGTGCCTGGTAATGAACAAGTAGATATAGCCGCTAAGGAGGCACTCAGTTCAGACACAGAAGTTTTTAATACCAGCATCAGACCTCAAACTATGGCAAAGTGCATGATACAAATGCATAAATAACGAACTCTATGAAATAACCCTGTTGTTACAAATGGAGCACCAGTCAGTTTTAAGAACCACTGCGGCCAAATCATTTACTCCAGGTGTCACAAAGGACATAGCAGGCTCGGCACGTGTTTATACTTACTGGTGAGGAATCCACTTTGTACGCACATATCAATGCCCTCTGTCAGTCACATTTTTATGTATCATCACTTTTAAATGCTATTAGACAAATCTATCTCCCAGTCCAAGCTTTGTAGGATGTTTTTATTAAGGTTAAACCAGAGACAGGAGTTTTTAACTTAAGCCAAAGTGAAGCACTTTCTTTAGCATTGTATAAATTTTTGGATAATCTCGTTATTAGGGTCTGTGTGTTTGAAGGTTTTCCCTTCTCAGGTTTTTGTTTGTTTGTTTGTTTGTTTGTTTGTTGATGATTATAAAATTTTACACGTATGGTAGACTTTGCCACGAATATAACCATAGCTGCTTACATGGTGTGAAAACTCAATGACCTACCTGCATGCACTGAGTTACATGCAAGATGGTTTGTCCATCACCTCCTCTAGGTTGCATGCTGGATGTATTACACTCATTGTTGTTATTATTATTATTATATAGTTTTTTAATTCCCCTACTATCTTCTCACATCCATTACAGGCCCAAGATGCTGGTAATACAAACAGCAGCCCTGCAGTATCATTACGGAACAATGTTATCTGAGAGACTGCATTAAAAATAGATCAGACATTTAAGTAATATCTATAAAAATAACCCAGGAGCCACAAGGAGCCAAAGCCTTTCTAGTGGTAACACAGTGTTACTTTGAGGTGCACAGGGGACCCATTTGGGGACCCAACCTCCGTAAACTTGCCCCTAAATCACTTTACAAGCTTATGGTCTCATGCACTGAACCCTGCTTTGGAATCTGGGGATTTAAACACTGGAGTGCAAGGTGACTATATTTTAATTAGAAAGCTCTATGAGTATATTATATAAAGGCATTGTATTCTTTTAGAGGAATCTGAACATTATGGTCTGAGCAGTGCTCACAGACGGGGGACCCATTGGTGTTGGTATGTCTGTCTTGCAGTTGTCCTGAAATACAAAGTTAAATTGGTATGATACAAACAATAACCCCCCCGTCTTAGTTGTTTACGTGATCACACTAGTGATAGGGGGTCCTAAGCCATGGTTTGGTTTCATTTGGAGGTTCCTGTTGTGGGAAAGGCTGCAAACCTCTGGTTTTAACCAAAAGATTTTGCCACTGATCAGTGTGACGCCTAAATTCAGAGCTCACTTTTCCATGATTGATTTCGTTTTAAGTTCGTCTCCCTCCACATCCGTTTGTTTGTCCAGTTCATGTATGTAGGCAGATGTCTGTTCTGGTAAGCTTTTCATAAAGAGTTAGTTCATTCCCTCTTTGTCTTTTTGTGGGATAATTTTGTGTGTTTAAATGTGTTATTCTCACCAGGGTTTTGAATGAAAATTCTTATTGTTGTTATTAATGCTTAACCATTTACAACGTGTTATGAATATGCAAATAAAGCAGGCAATTTTAGCCAAGTGGAGTACTGAATTTTCATAATTTTCATTATCTTTGTTCCTTAGAGAACTGAATCACCACACTCCCCAGGGAAAATTGATTTATTTGCTTATTAGCTGAACAGTGGACTTTCGTATTTTTGTTCAGTATTTTATTCCTAAGAATTTCTTATTTTGGGTGGTCAAGGTTTAATTGATGTATTCCCTACCTTTCTCTGCTGAATGCAATCTTTTTTTCTTCTTTTTTTTTTTTATAAACCCGGCAGTGGTTTTGTCTTAATCGTAACTCTGCAAAGAAGGAGTGTTTTAAAGACTATGTATCAGTCACTTTCTTATCGCAGATTAATGCAACACTCGTCCTTTTTAAGAATAAGAATAAGAATCTGAATCTTTATTCGCCAAGTAAAGTACACAGGACTGGATGCATCGCTTATCCTTTCTGAAAATGCACCACTGTTCTGTGACCTTTTTTTTTTAATTATCTTTTTAGTCTCAGTTTTCCTGATTTTTGCATTATGAGAGCTGGCTGAGCTTTAAACAATTGTTGCCGATTGCGCTAAGAGACGTCAGCTACCTGCCAAGGGCAGGGAACAGGAAATTGACCCAGAATTACATTTCAAAACAGTGTGCGCCAATCATGAGGTGTGTTTTCATATTAGACATATGTGTGTCTCTTCTTGATTCATTTGGTAGGCTAATGTGTGGAAATATGCATGAATACTGTGAATCACCCTCTTCCATTTGCTGTTTTTTTCCCTCTTGTCACCCACTCGTCTGTCTGTCCTTCGGTCCATCCATCCATCCATCCTCAGTAACTGCTCTAAACTGTGTAGGAAGTGTGAAGAATGATACTGCTCAGATAGGATGACTATGTTTTAGGACACACGCACACACACACACACACACACACACACACACACCCTGGGGCTGTGAGCCAGCCCCTGAGCTGCAGTATTTTATTCACAATTATATGATATCGTATATCTATTGTGTGATTGTCTATACAATGTGATGGACACTGATTTTAAACTTGAGGGACATTTTTTTTGGACCTCCACTTGGGGAACCTTTTATAAAAAGTCGGTGAATGTAATGCAAAAAGTAAAATAACCAACAAATTTTGTATTTACTTTGGTTACTTATGGTTAAGGTTAGGGTGAATATTTAGGTTGTCTGTTGGTATTAGGGTTATGCCCATAGAAATGAATGGACAGTCCCCTGTGTGTCTGTGTCTGTGTGTGTCTGTGTCTGTGTGTGTGTGTGTGTGTGTGTGTGTGTGTGTGTGTGTGTGTGTGTGTGTGTGCGCACCCTGCTGCAGTATTAGTATGTTGTTCAGAATGTAACCCAGTCTTGTTGCCTGAGCTGTCCCCCCATGACTTATCAGAATAAGCAACTGGAAGTTATGCACTATATGGACAAAAGAATTAGGACACACCTCTTAATCACTGAATTCAGGTGTTTCATTCAGACCCATTGCCACAGGTGTGTAAAATCCAGCACATAGCCGTGCAGTCAGGTTTACAAACATTTGTGAAGGAATGGGTCATTCTGACCAGCTCAGTGAATTCAAGCGTGGTGCTGTCACAGGATGCCACCGCCTTCAATAAGTCAGTTTCTGAAATTTCTTCCCTGCTAGATATTCCACAGTCAACTGTAAGCGGTAATATTGCAAAGTAGAAGTGTTTAGGGACAACAGAAGCTCAGCCAAGAAGTGGCAGAACGTGTAAAGTAACAGAGCGTGGTCACCGAGTGCTGAGGCGCGCAGTGCGTAAGTGTCGCCTCAGTAACTACAGAGTTCTGCACTTCCTCTGACATTAACCCCGGCACAAAAACCCATCACCTGTGCACCGGGAGCTTCATGGAATGGGCTTCCATGGCCGAGCAGCTGCAGACCAGCCTCACATCACCCAGCGCAATGCCAAGTGTCGGATGGAGTGGTGTAAAGCGCGGTGCCACTGGACTCCGGAGCAGTGGAAATGTGATCTGCAGGGTGACAAATCACTCTTCTCTGTCTGGCAGTCTGTTGGACGAGTGTGGGTTTGGCAGATGCCTTAGTGAGCATTGCCTGCCTGACTGCATTGTACCAAGTGTAAAGTTTGGTGGAGGAGGGGTTCTGGTGTGGGGTTGTTTTTCCGGGGTTGAGCTAGACCGCTTAGTTCCTGCTTAGCATAAAAGATACAAGATAACAAGATAACTTTGTCACTGTACAAGTTACAATGGGATGACCTTTCGATCTTCCTGTAGAAGCCTCAATAAAACTGTACAAACCAAAAATTAATTTAAGGACAAAATTTAATAAAACAGCAAAATACCAAGACATTTTGGACAATTGTGTGCTTCCATCTCTGTGGGAACAGTCTGGGAAAAGCCCCTATCTCTTCCAGCATGTCTGTGCCCCAGTGGAAGAACTGGACTGGCCCACACAGAGCCCTGACCTCATTTTGACCCCCATCAAATACCTTTAGGTTGAGCTAAAACGGAGATTGTGAGCCAGGCCTTCACGTCCAATATCAGTGCCTGACCTCACAAATACTCTTCTAGATAAATTGGCAAAAATTCCCACAGACACTCTCCAAAATCTTGTGGAAATCCTTCCCAGAAGAGCGGTAGCTGTTATAACTGTTATAACTGTAAAGGGGGGACCAGCTCCATAATGATATGTATGGATTTAGAATGGGATGTCATAAAAGCTCCTGTCGGTGTAATGGCCAGGTGTTACAATACTTTTGTCCATATAGTGTATGTATAAAATTAAAATAGTGGAGTAATAAAGATTATTTGTTACCATGTCACCAATATGTACGGAACCCTCTGTGTGACTGTATCAGTCACCCTGTCCCCAGCCGGGTGTGAATGGGACCCTCTGTGTGACTGTATCAGTCAGCCTGTCCCCAGCCGGGTGTGAATGGGACCCTCTGTGTGACTGTATCAGTCAGCCTGTCCCCAGCCGGGTGTGAATGGGACCCTCTATGTGACTGTGTCAGTCACCCTGTCCCCAGGGTGTGAATGGGACCCTCTGTGTGACTGTGTCAGTCACCCTGTCCCCAGGGTGTGAATGGGACCCTCTGTGTTATTGTATCAGTCAGCCTGTCCCCAGCCGGGTGTGAATGGGACCCTCTGTGTGACTGTATCAGTCACCCTGTCCCCAGGGTGTGAATGGGACCCTCTGTGTTATTGTATCATTCACCCTGTCCCCAGGTTGTGAATGGGACCCCCTGTGTTATTGTATCAGTCACCCTGTCCCCAGGGTGTGAATGGGACCCTCTGTGTTATTGTATCAGTCACCCTGTCCCCAGGGTGTGAATGGGACCCTCTGTGTGACTGTGTCAGTCACCCTGTCCCCAGGGTGTGAATGGGACCCTCTGTGTTATTGTATCAGTCACCCTGTCCCCAGCCGAGTGTGAATGGGACCCTCTGTGTTATTGTTTCAGTCACCCTGTCCCCAGCCGGGTGTGAATGGGACCCTCTGTGTTATTGTATCAGTCACCCTGTCCCCAGGGTGTGAATGGGACCCTCTGTGTTATTGTATCAGTCACCCTGTCCCCAGGGTGTGAATGGGACCCTCTGTGTGACTGTGTCAGTCACCCTGTCCCCAGGGTGTGAATGGGACCCTCTGTGTTATTGTATCAGTCACCCTGTCCCCAGGGTGTGAATGGGACCCTCTGTGTTATTGTATCATTCACCCTGTCCCCAGCCGAGTGTGAATGGGACCCTCTGTGTTATTGTTTCAGTCACCCTGTCCCCAGCCGGGTGTGAATGGGACCCTCTGTGTTATTGTATCAGTCACCCTGTCCCCAGCCGAGTGTGAATGGGACCCTCTGTGTTATTGTTTCAGTCACCCTGTCCCCAGCCGGGTGTGAATGGGACCCTCTGTGTTATTGTTTCAGTCACCCTGTCCCCAGCCGGGTGTGAATGGGACCCTCTGTGTTATTGTATCATTCACCCTGTCCCCAGGGTGTGAATGGGACCCTCTGTGTGACTGTGTCAGTCACCCTGTCCCCAGCCGGGTGTGAATGGGACCCTCTGTGTTATTGTTTCAGTCACCCTGTCCCCAGCCGGGTGTGAATGGGACCCTCTGTGTTATTGTATCATTCACCCTGTCCCCAGGGTGTGAATGGGACCCTCTGTGTGACTGTATCAGTCAGCCTGTCCCCAGCCGGGTGTGAATGGGACCCTCTGTGTTATTGTATCAGTCACCCTGTCCCCAGGGTGTGAATGGGACCCTCTGTGTGACTGTGTCAGTCACCCTGTCCCCAGGGTGTGAATGGGACCCTCTGTGTTATTGTATCAGTCACCCTGTCCCCAGCCGAGTGTGAATGGGACCCTCTGTGTTATTGTTTCAGTCACCCTGTCCCCAGCCGGGTGTGAATGGGACCCTCTGTGTTATTGTATCAGTCACCCTGTCCCCAGCCGAGTGTGAATGGGACCCTCTGTGTTATTGTTTCAGTCACCCTGTCCCCAGGGTGTGAATGGGACCCTCTGTGTGACTGTATCAGTCAGCCTGTCCCCAGCCGGGTGTGAATGGGACCCTCTGTGTTATTGTATCAGTCACCCTGTCCCCAGGGTGTGAATGGGACCCTCTGTGTGACTGTGTCAGTCACCCTGTCCCCTGGGTGTGAATGGGACCCTCTGTGTTATTGTATCAGTCACCCTGTCCCCAGCCGAGTGTGAATGGGACCCTCTGTGTTATTGTTTCAGTCACCCTGTCCCCAGCCGGGTGTGAATGGGACCCTCTGTGTTATTGTTTCAGTCACCCTGTCCCCAGCCGGGTGTGAATGGGACCCTCTGTGTTATTGTATCAGTCACCCTGTCCCCAGGGTGTGAATGGGACCCTCTGTGTGACTGTGTCAGTCACCCTGTCCCCAGGGTGTGAATGGGACCCTCTGTGTTATTGTATCAGTCACCCTGTCCCCAGCCGGGTGTGAATGGGACCCTCTGTGTTATTGTATCAGTCACCCTGTCCCCAGGGTGTGAATGGGACCCTCTGTGTTATTGTATCAGTCACCCTGTCCCCAGGGTGTGAATGGGACCCGCTGTGTGACTGTGTCTGTCACCCTGTCCCCAGGGTGTGAATGGGACCCTCTGTGTTATTGTATCAGTCACCCTGTCCCCAGCCGAGTGTGAATGGGACCCTCTGTGTTATTGTTTCAGTCACCCTGTCCCCAGCCGGGTGTGAATGGGACCCTCTGTGTTATTGTATCAGTCACCCTGTCCCCAGGGTGTGAATGGGACCCTCTGTGTGACTGTATCAGTCACCCTGTCCCCAGCCGGGTGTGAATGGGACCCTCTGTGTTATTGTATCAGTCACCCTGTCCCCAGGGTGTGAATGGGACCCTCTGTGTTATTGTATCAGTCACCCTGTCCCCAGGGTGTGAATGGGACCCTCTGTGTGACTGTGTCAGTCACCCTGTCCCCAGGGTGTGAATGGGACCCTCTGTGTTATTGTATCAGTCACCCTGCCCCCAGCCGGGTGTGAATGGGACCCTCTGTGTGACTGTATCAGTCAGCCTGTCCCCAGCCGGGTGTGAATGGGACCCTCTGTGTGACTGTATCAGTCAGCCTGTCCCCAGCCGGGTGTGAATGGGACCCTCTGTGTGACTGTATCAGTCACCCTGTCCCCAGGGTGTGAATGGGACCCTCTGTGTGACTGTATCAGTCACCCTGTCCCCAGGGTGTGAATGGGACCCTCTGTGTGACTGTATCAGTCACCCTGTCCCCAGGGTGTGAATGGGACCCTCTGTGTGACTGTATCAGTCAGCCTGTCCCCAGCCGGGTGTGAATGGGACCCTCTGTGTGACTGTATCAGTCAGCCTGTCCCCAGCCGGGTGTGAATGGGACCCTCTGTGTGACTGTATCAGTCACCCTGTCCCCGGGGTGTGAATGTGACCCTCTGTGTGACTGTATCAGTCACCCTGTCCCCAGGGTGTGAATGGGACCCTCTGTGTGACATGTCCCCAGGGTGTGAATGGGACCCTCTGTGTTATTGTATCAGTCAGCCTGTCCCCAGCCGGGTGTGAATGGGACCCTCTGTGTGACTGTATCAGTCACCCTGTCCCCAGGGTGTGAATGGGACCCTCTGTGCTATTGTATCAGTCAGCCTGTCCCCAGCCGGGTGTGAATGGGACCCTCTGTGTTATTGTATCAGTCAGCCTGTCCCCAGCCGGGTGTGAATGGGACCCTCTGTGTGACTGTATCAGTCACCCTGTCCCCAGGGTGTGAATGGGACCCTCTGTGTGACTGTATCAGTCACCCTGTCCCCAGGGTGTGAATGGGACCTTCTATGGTACTTTTTTTTTTTTTTTTTGCTGTATTGACCCCTAGTTTGAATCTTCTGTCAGTATTTTCTGACCCGGCACTGTTAGCATGCTGACTAACATGGGACTTGCCGGCTAACCTTTGGCCATTTCTTTCTGAAAAGCCACAAAACTTTAGGTTGTGGTTGACATGCCCTCAGTCTCTGATTTGTAGTTTACCTCTTGTCCCACTAGAAAGTGGCCTGTATTCAATTTTGGAAATTTGTGAGAGGAAAACTCACCCGTTTAGTGGGTTTCGGAAAATGCCCTCTAAGATGATCACATGACCACATTAAACCAACGCATTTCTGAGCTGCTCGTGGCACTAAGCCCATTCAGACCCAATTAAATTAATTTATCACACCACTGCATGGCGCACTTTGTTAAGAATTGTCACTAGTTTACTGAATGAATTCACATTGGCAGCTCGTTTGGCTTTGTATTGCATGGGTATGAGATGCCAGATGCATAGCAGGGCTTGAGAGTGATACTTCAACATTGACCATTTGCTCCCTGGGGTATCTTTTACATGGGCTGCAGGCTCATCCTGACCCTGTGCTGCCTGAGTAGGAGGTTAGTGAATGTGTGGGAGGGTGTATCTCTTACATATTAGAGCCCCCCCCCCAGGCGTTTTTGGCTACACAGGTGATACACACGCCACAGGCCTTTCAGAGGGTCGTTCGGGTCACGCTGCCATGTTTTTGGACCTACCGTGCGGCCATGTTAAGTGTTGTGTTTCTGTACGTCCTGGGTGCAGCCCAGTGGTCAGACCTGTCCCCTCACACCCGCTGGGGCTCTGAATGTGTCCTTTGGCAGCTTGGCATCTCTTCCACAGGATGGACACGACGCAGTCTCTAGTTTTCTGCATGTAATCTCGTTACGTTATGGGTGTTTATCAAGATGCGTACCTGACCGTTCTTGTGTTCCTGCATAACTGTTTGATGTCATGTTCCATTACCAAAGTACAATTCCAATACTCAAGAACAGAAATTCGGTGGATGGTAAAAGTCCCCGAATGATGTTCTCGGCCAGCCCCAGTTATCAAGGATGCATTGGTTGGATCCTCACTAACAAGAACAATCCGATGATTCATTGCATCTAAGTTTGTTCTTACGAGGCATGTCGATAATGCTCTCGCCAAGAACACAAGTACATTCTTTGCATCCTTGTCATTGAGAAACACCCTAGGTCTGTTCCAAACATGTGGGTCATAGGGTTGTATACCAATCCTAAACAAGACCTTAGTATTAGAGTTATTTCAGAGTTGTTGTTGGCACTAAATATGTTTAGGACTCACTTCCTCATCATCATCCTGGTGCACTCTTACTTTGGGTGAACTAGATCATGCGGTTATCTCATCTCAAAGTAACGTTCCTGTCATTTCCCAATGTCTTTCTCTCCCTTTAAATGCTCCTTACCCCATTGTTGGTCTTGTGGTGTCACTGCTACCTGATCAGTCATCTGGCCGCATTAGATGGCTGCAGTTCCACAAGGCCTCTGCTCAGCTGCATAAGTAAACCGGCATCCAGCCGGGTTTCTCTGCGGAGTCTTAGTGACGCGACAGGTGTCTATGTTCCGAGGCTTGGCGTCTTATGAAAAACTGAGGTCACACTTACGCCTGTAATAGAGTTTTGTTATTTAAATGGGAAGCGTTTAGTTAGCTGCTGCTATTTGAAACCCCACACAGTCTATGATTATTCTGTTACCAAAGATATGTTGGAGAAGATAGAGACTAGTAGTTCAGTAGCTGGGAAGTTTAGGGTTAGCTAGAAGTAGCCAAAACTGTATGTCTATGTTAGTGAAAGGGCTGAAGTAACCAGCTTTCGGATAAGTGGATTTTGGCGACTTTGATCCCGAAGCCACGTCACGCGTCGCTCCGACCAGCACTCGCCAAGATGGCACCTTAACCTCCGACAAAAGACGACTTATGATGGACTTGTGATTTCTCTGATTACTGCGTTTTTCTGAGCAAAGCTTCTTAAATACTCTGCGCTTACGTCAATGGGGGAGTCTTTGAGGAAGATGCAGGGGAAGCCGACACGGGACCACGCTGTCCGGGTACCCAAACAGGCATATGTAGACATTTAATAGTTTAATCCCCTTTAAAGATTAGTGCAGGCCGCAGGCTGAAGACACTGCTAGCGTATCTGACTGCCAGTGGCAGTGGGCTGTCTGCTGCACTGCCCTGTCCCGCGATGGGCGTCTGCAACGTGGCGCGGGGGTACCTCTGTTCTTTGCCCACCTTCTGAACAGAAACGTTTGTGTTTTTCCCTGCGTATCTGTCACCTGCAAATGGTTTTACCGATTTTTAAAAGAAGCCGGGAGTTCACGGGGCCTGTTTCGTTTCAAAAAGAAATTCTTAGTGAGACTTAGGTGTAGAGTGCGATGGGATTTTCTGGGCCTCGTGTAGATTTGTGTCGATTCGGGTGCATTTCAATGTACCGTGGAAAGACAGGCCCAGATTTTTATGGCTGACCACGTCTCCTCCTCTCTCGTCCCCCACAGCTGGCCGAATACAGGCAGAGAAAGGCTCAGGCGGACGGACAAAGTAGACCCCGGAGGAAGAAGAAAGGATCCAGGGCCAAGGAGGCCGATCCTACCGGAGATGAAGGAGACCCCGACCCTCCCCGCAGTGGCCAGGGTGGGACACCGGCGCCCCCGGCGGAGTTCACCATCTCAAGGACACTGCGCAGCGGGGAGACGGTCAAGCACGACCAAACGTACACAATTGAGGTAGGGGGAGCTCGACTGGCGTCAGCCACCTATGTTTAGACGTGCCACCAGGGCTAATTGGGTGCCTGTGGCTCGACAGTGCCCCCTGTCGTCTGTGCTCAACATGGCAGCGTGAGAATGTGCTCTCATGATACAGCTGCTCATACACACTGACACCTCGTGTTTAACTTTTAAAGGTTTGGCATTGATTGAAGTTAATGGCCATTTCTCACTTTATTGTAATTTCATAGTTTGCCCTTTTGATAGGTCTTCTGAGCAAACCGTGGGGGTCAAAATGAGTTTTCATCAGCAAATAAGTTACAGGGCGACATGCTGGCTGAGTGAGGTTCGAACCCCAACCCCTGCCGCGTATGGAGCATTTAGAGGCAGCAGTTGCAATAAACAGACATTACGATGACAACACCCCAGCAGGTGCCTAAAACGATAAATAATTAAGCGTATCATAAAGGTACCAGCGGGTGGAGTTGTCAGGCTAGGTTTCGGACGTTTCCAGTCAGATAAAAGTGTGATTTGGTTCTTACTAGACTTACTGTCTCTGTAAGCACAGCGCTGCCCCCACAGGTAACGGCGCGTTAGTGCTTAGCAACCGTGTTAATGAATACGACAAAGCTCACTTAAATTCCCCGGAGATGGTGTGTGGGGTTCATTTTATATGCCACTTTCAGAGTCAGTAATGCTTCCTCTTTTACATGATACTGAGTAAAATTGCGTTTAAGCATCAAACCTGAAATCTTTTTGACATTCTAAACTGATTACTTACATTACCGTAATAAATTCCTGTACAGCTCCTCCTTAAGTGAAACACACAGTTCACTATGAAACCGATTATCGAAATGATGTAGAGTAATAGTGCAGTCATTCTCCAAAATAATATAGTTTAAGGAAATATTGTAGGTAGGGGACACCTCGGACAGGGTGTGAGTCCATCACAGAGCTCGTACACGCATTACGGATGATTTAGAGATGCTAATTAGTCTCACCGCATGTTTTTTGGTGTATCTGTTTTATGAGCATGAAATGAACAGAGCATAGAAATCATGAGACAACTAGAATCGTGTATGAGATTTCTAGAACTGCTTACTGCAGTATTAGCTGAAATCACTATTCAGCATGTGCAGCCCTTTCCTGTGCCGCCTGACCAAAAATGCAGGCACCTCTTGTGTGCGAGCTCCTGTATTGTAATTATGTTATGTTTAAGATTAACGTAATAGTTTATTGTTGTCATGGCCTTGCTGGGAGCCTTGGTACCCGTGTGGCTCTTAGTAACGTCGCACTGCAGCGTTTTTTGCAGCAGGGTGCAAAGGGCCAGCTCAGGGGGGGGGGGAGGGGCAGGTCAGTCTGATTTAGGAGAACAAAGCCTGCAGGATTATGCCGTTGCCGTAGCTACCATATAAACAGTGAGAGGATACGTTAAAACAGAGCTGCACGTCGGAAGGGTCGACGACATCGTTAAGCGCCTGGAGACCGTTGTCAGCATGAAGCGTCTATTTTTTTTTTTTTAACGCAGCTTTAGCAGTTTGCCATTCGACTGAAAGCTATTTGCTTCACGTTCTTCGGTACGTACTTAAAAATGGCTCACTATGCGTTATCTGGCTCTCCGATGATAAATGGCTTGCTTTAAATAGAATGACACTGCATTTTGCTGTCCTGGTGCTTCGGGTAATATAGAGACATCGAGACACAGTGGCAGAATAAGCGCATCATATCCCGTATGTCTGATACAGCCTAGCCCCCCCCCCCCCCCCCCGCGACAGGTTCACCTAAACTCCTCATCCCCCCCCCCCCCCAGCCCGTGGTACCTTTCAAGGGTTTTGACGTCCAATGTGGGTGTGGGGCTCTGCTGAGAGCGTGCTTTTCACATGGAAGCCGGACCAACCCCCCCCTCCCCATCAGTAAATTACTCGTGAACAAGCTTGGTACTCTCATGCGGGAGGGGGAAAAAAAATCCCATAAACAATACAAGAGTTTTATTGCTTACAACGCTGCGGACAACTGTGGGATTATTAGTTGCCGTGGCAACAGACAAATGCGCTCACGCAGGTTCGGCTGCCTCTGCCTGTGTCAGGCATTCCCATGTCCTTGCAGCACAGACCACTGTATGCTTCCGCAAGACAGCAGCCTTTTCTAATGGCCCCTCCCCCACCTGGAGTTGCCACGGTTACCCCGTCCTAGCATCTGGGCAGGTTTGATGAATTTGGGTGGGGCATGTCGTTTTTGACACGGTGATGCTTTTAAGGATGCATGGAAATCAGGTAACTGGCTGTGACGTACTTCAGACCAGCCATTGCTGTTGATCTTTGGTGGACCGATAGCCCTGCACTGTGCTGTCATGGGTTCCGCACTGTTTTCCCCTTTAGTGACGATTAAATACACTCAATTTACCATTTTAAAGAGTGTGATGCAGCAGTTCCCCCAGAGCAGGGAATATCAGCATGCTTGTTTGGTCAAGGCTACCCCTTGTTAACTAGCCATTTAAAACGGCTCCTGCTCACGGTCAGATTTCCACACCAAGGCTCCTGTGGTCACTTCTGTGTTGAAAGGTTGCTGTGGAAACAGCGCTTCAAAGTGGCCCCTCTGGTTTAAAAAAAAAAAAACACTGCGTGCGTCAGAAATGTGGCTACGCATGCCTGGACCCCTTCCTCTGGGCCACGCCGTCGCGCCCGTGAAGGTCCAGGAGAATTTGCACGGTATTTTTTACGAGCCGGCATATTAGCAGTCAAACCAAATCAAAATTTAATCCCCATGAACGTTCCTAAGGTGCGAAGTGGCACTATATCGGCAGGCACTCGATTGATGAGTCTCCTTCCTTGACAATAGGGAGGGGCTCGCTTTCAACTCTCATTAATATTTCCTCTGTGAAGACTGACATGGTCATGGGATTCTCAGAGAGTCCCAAAGACTCGTTTAATGCTCTGCTAGCGTGTTTTAAAAATTAATGTTTCCTGTCGCTTGCCTGAGAGGTGAAATGTGCCATTTCAGCTCCTGAGGTTAAGCACAGAATGCCCCGAAATATTTCTTTTGAAGACTTCATGTGTGTTGCAACAAATATGATTATATGGTGAATTTTTTTTTTCTTTCAGATCTTGGGGCGCGGGGGGGGGTGGTGGTGCTGACTGGATTAATTCGGCTGGGCCGACATTGTTTTGGGCTCACATAATTAATCTTCGTCTGGTTGTAAGGGATACACCGGAAACATGATCTTAACTGATCAGACTGGAATAGGGGAGATGGATTTTCGTTAAAAATCTTCTCTGTATTTCTTTTCTTGCAGCCTGAAAGTGAGGTGTCCACTACGGCAGAGGACTGTTCTTCAGAGGTACGGACCCCAGCACACGCGAAACGCGAAGCTCTCTTTCCAAAACTGTTGTCTGCTCAGGGCTCGGAATAAGATCCTACTTTTGATGTCAGCAGAGCTGCCCTATCATAGAGAGAAAATGGAGTAAAAGGCTTACAGCTGTCACTCATTAAAATTATAAGCCAGTAGTTATGTCGTCTTGCCCTGAATGTTATTTGTTTGTAAATTAGAGAATTGTTCCTTCAGCACAGTGAGTCAGTCCATTTGTTCAGATTTTTTATTTTATTTTTTTTCTCTAATGTTCTTGTGCTTGTTCTTATTGGGCTTTTGGAACATTTTTTTTCTAATAAAGTAGATAAGCTGAACAGCAGAAACGCCAATACCACATTCCTCTTTAAATCACCGATTCGCTGGTGCTGCTGATCTTCACCCACAAAAACACCAGGGTGGTTTACTCTGAGTACTTTTCTTCTGGATCGTTCCACAGCAACCCAAAAACGGGCCTAGTATGGTGGGATGGAAGGTGATAATGTGAGCCCGTATAACAGGCAGTGTTGTGAATTAACAGGTCAATGGGTGCCACGTGGTGACAGAAAGTACAAAGGGATCTCGCAAGGATGTCACATGGGTACGGTACTGCAGTTAGCCAGCTCCTTTGGCCGGCTGAGCCTTGGCTATAACCTTGCTCTGCCTGCTACCGGCACCCCTGTCCCTTTCGCCGAGCCACCTGGCCCTCTGCAGCCTCCTCCTGTCTAATCCACTAACCGTTTTCATAAAAAAAATAAAAAATGGAGAAACTTCTGATTCTGGCAGCTTCTGGAATTTTCCCGTCTGATGCTCAGCGAAGCTGGGCCGTACACCTTTAACTGTACTGACCGCTGTCGCAACAGAGGGGCGACACTCACTGACATTTCGCAGGCGTAAATCAGTCTGGAGTTGATGATGCACGGGGTTGCCGGGTGATTGCCAACCAGTTGAGACAAAGGGCAACTCATCCGGATCTGGATGATGGTGAAAAGTTGCCCACTGCTGATGAGAGTTTTCCAAATAGATATTTGTTGCCCAATATCAATGGGAAGGTGCCTAAGCGACACTGGTCGGCAATGTTACCTGGCAGTATTGCTCAAAAAGTTGCCCTGTGTAGCATCATCTTAAGGGTTGGGAGTCGGTGGGTGCCGGGAGGTGCGGGTGAGCTCTCCGCTGTGCGCCCCGTTACGGGAATCTCGTTATGTGGCTCCCCCTGTAGGAGGAAGAGCTGCTGCTGTCCGGACCTCACTCCGAGCATGAGGGCCTGGACTCCCAGACACGGCTGCAGATGGTGGAGGATGAGCTGGCCGTGAAGAGCCAGGAGGTGGAGGAGCTGAGGAGGAAGCTCCAGGACATAAGGGCCACCTTCGGGGCAGAGGGAGTGCAGCAGGTATCAGGCCGCGTGTCGGAATCTCCTGCCGGCCAGCGACACAGAGCCCTTTACTTGTGTGAAGGCCGCTATGTCCATTCGCCATTTCCTTCCGCAACAAGTCTACATCGAGTAGTAAATAACACCTTCAGTTCACTGTACACTAATTGCCTTTAAACCTCTAGTGATCCTACAGTTCATTACTTCCTCAGGTAACATTAGTGCCACAGCTACTGTGTGTGTAAAACCTTTTGCTGGGTACAGTATGCACTGTGTAAATTGCATTTTGAGTTAGGGTGGCATGTTAAGGTCAACTTAGTGAGTACAAAGGTTACTTGAATAAACGGGGTCTCGCTCTGATAGCGTGCGTAGGGAGGGTGATCAACACGCACTTTCATTTTTCAAATCACCTGTGCAGTCGTGCCCTATTCGTACACCTGAGCTCATTGATACATTTCCGACAAACATACAGACAGCCTGAAATGCCAAAATTGGCAAAGATGGGTCCGGATAAAGGTTTGTTTTACCGCTTAGGGTCTCCGCTATATGAATTCTGACAGCGTTCTGTCAGTGGAGGTGAAAAACAGTAGACTTGCATTTTTTGCCTAGATGATGTCAGGCAAAGGAAAAATTGAGAATTAACACCTGTCTACCAACCAAAGCTTAGGAATTAACCAGTTTGAGGGCTTTTTTTCTGGCTTGTTCTCGAATAGAATGGCTTCTGTATCGTTAGGTGTTTCATTTAGTGCATATATGACAGATGATTATGGCACCAGGTCGTCGTCTCTGGAAGTCTGACTGTCACTTGTCCTCCTAAAGCTCCAGGACTTTGAGGCCGCGATTAAGGACCGTGACGGCATCATCACTCAGCTCACGGCCAACCTGCAGCAAGCTCGCAAGGAGAAGGACGAAATTATGAGGGAGTTCCTGGAGATGACGGAGCAGAGTCAGAAACTGCAGATCCAGTTCCAGCAGGTGAGTACCAGCATGTTTTTCCGTGCCGTGATCTATTTACGTTTGTCTCACTTCTCTCCGCAAACCTGCCTTATTTTTGCGGGAAGCCCCTCGACTGCCGGACTGATAGATCCGTGTGTTTCTGCCTGTGCCTTCATCTCGGTGACTAAGCTCCAAGCGGGAGAGACCTTGAGGAACACGAGTCACAGCAGCACGGCTGCGGACCTCCTCCATGCCAAGCAGCAGATCGTCACGTACCAGCAGCAGATCCACGAACGGGACGCAGAGCTGCAAGGACAGCGAGAGAGGAGTCAACAGCAGCTCCTGCGGATCAACAGGCTGCAGGATCAACTTGCACAGAATGAAACGGTGAGATGCGGCAAAGTCGCGGTGTTCTCCGCTACAGTCGTGCACTCGTGGTTAACGTCATGTCATTTCCTTTTTAATATAGCTGGTGAGGACACTAGAGGAATCGTACGCGCAGAAGCTCAACGAGAAGGACTTATTAATCACCAAGCAACGGGAGCTGATATCAGAGCAGGAGAGCTCACTCACACGGTTGAAAGAGGAGCTCACAGCCTCCCAGAAGACGTCGGGTGAGCTTAACACTCAGGTTGCCGCGAGCAATCAGGAATTGGAGAGCTACAGAAGCGAGCTGGCTGGTTCCAAGCAGAGAGAGAGGAGGTCATCGGAAGAGATCCAGCAGCTGATGGCCACAGTGGAAGACCTGCAGAAACGCTGCCATAAGGAGAGCCAGTCGGAGAGCGACATCCTGCAACGAGTGGAAGGAGACCTGGAGAAGAAGATGGAGCAGCTCAGAGCCGAGCTAGACGAGATGTACGGGCAGCAGATCGTCCAGATGAAGCAGGAGCTCCGCCTGCAGCATTCCCAGGAAATGGAGAAGCTGATGGAACGTCACAAGGTGGAGCTGGAGCGCGTGGGAGCACGGCCAGCCGTGGACCCGGAACAGGTGAGCACGCTGAACAACACGATCGGCGAGATGCAGCAGACGTTGCGCGATGCTCAGATGCAGGAAGAGGAAGCGAACCGGAAGCTAAACAGGGTGTCAGAAGAGAAGCTCAGCTTGCAGAGTCAGGTGGACGATCTGTTGAAGGACCTGCGTGCCGCAAAGGGGAGAGCCGAAAGGGCATCACAGAGCATAAGCTTCCAAGAGAAAAAGCTGAGTGAGGCCGAGAAGCTCCACGGCATCATTGGTGACCTGCGCGCTCAGCTGGCCGCCATGGCAGAAGCTACCAAGGAGCTGGAGGTCAAGCACGAATCCGAGGTGACCAACTACAAGATCAAGCTGGAGATGATGGAACGCGAGAAGGATGCCGTGCTGGACCTGATGGCCGAGTCGCAGGAGGCCGAGCTGGAGAGACTGCGGACACAGCTCCTGTTCAGCCATGAAGAGGAGCTTGTCAAGCTCAGGGAGGACCTGCAGAGGGAGAACCTGCTTAACATCGAGAACCTCAAGGACGAGCTGGCCTCGAAACACAAACAAGGGCTTGAGAAGGTGCAGAGGAGTCTGGAGGAGCAGCTCCGCATCGCGAGAAGCGAGAAGGATGGCGTGCAGAGCGAGAGAGACACACTGGTGTTAGAGATCACTGTGCTGAGGAACCAACTGAACGAGTCACTGGAAAATGACAAGTCAGAGGAGCTGACTTTGCGACTTGGGGAGCTTGAGGCGGAGATAGCAGAATTAAGGAAAGAAGGAGTGGAGAAAGGGACCTTCGAAAGGGAAATCCAGGAGCTGATATGCCGGAATGATCATCTTGAGAAGCAGGGCAAGGAAAGAGAGGCGTCCTGGCAGCAGATTCGTAAAGAGCTGGAATCAGAGAACATGGCTTTTAAGGAAGCCAACATGACCATCACACAGGAGTCCCTGCACGCACGTGAGGAAAATGAGCACCTGACCGCTGAAATTGACCAGCTGAATAAGAGGATAAACGACCTGGAACGGGAAGCAGAGGCTCAGAGGAACACTTTCTCCTTCGCCGAGAAGAACTTCGAGGTGAATTACCAGGAGCTTAAGGACGAATACGCATGCCTGGCCAGCTCCAAAGTAGAATTAGAGAAAAAGCTCCAGAAGAAGATCCTGGGCTATGAGGCCAGGCTGAGGGACCTTCATTTACAGATCTGCGAGCAACGGGGCCACGAGGAGCGAGCCGGGGAGCAGCAAGACGGCACCAGGAAGACCCGTGAGATGGATGAGGATTTCTACGACGCTGTTGAGGTACTGGAGAAGGATGCCTTCGAGCTCATGGAGAAGCTGGAGGTCGCGGAAAGGGAGAAAGACGGACTGCTGCTGCAGCTGGTGGACGTCTCCCAGCAGCTGGCTTCGAAGGAGAGTCGTGTTGAGGAGCTCGAAGTCAAGCTGGAGGCTGTCAGGGAGGAGAACCGGCGAAGTGTGGTGTGGAGGGAGCAGGAGCCCCTTCAGCAAAGGGGAGGGGAGAGCCTCTCTGGCGATCCCCCTGGCCACGCAGTGTTTCAGGAGGAGAAGGCGTTCACGCTCCAATCCTCCCTGCAGCCCGTCAAGGAGCAGAGCGCGGAGGAGCAGCGCGCTGTGCTTGAGCCCGGCGCTCCCGGGGGGGCACCTGTTGAGAGCAGCCCCGCCGCCCCAGCTCTGCCGTCAGACGGAGAGAGCCCAAGGCAGCGGGGCGCGGCGGAGGTCTCCCTGCACGTGAAACTACAAGAGAAGGAGCGGGCTCTGGCTGCCGCAGAGCAGGAGATCCGGGATTTAAAGGAGAATCTCCGCATGCTGCGCGCCTGGCGTACTGAGGATGGGCAGGAGATGGGAGAGCCGGGCTCTGCCGTTGTCAGCGAGGTAACCCTCTCTGTTTGTACACCTGCATTTGCTGCAGTCCTGCCAAACGCGCAGTGCTGCCTGTTTAGATGCATCAGACTGCCGATATTTTCTCTAATCGGCAGATGTTTTATCGCCCGGAGTAGATCAGGTACTGCGGAACGGCTTCGCTTTACTCCGTGCCATGTGGTTATTGCCATTTTAATGTGCGCATACTAATATCACTCATGAATGCGCACACTTGCCTGCTTGTGTACTTGTGCCCCCCTGCGTGCATCTCTGCCGGGGGAATAATAGACACTCCTGTTGCGTGTCTTATAGCAGCCTGTTGATAGCCCCCTCCCCCTTTGCAGGCTTGATTACAAATTGTTTGATCTCCCAAAGTACTCAGCTAATAGGAAATCTCAGCGTCGCTGATAGAAATCATGCCAGGAGCCTTCTGTGTGCTGAGGGTCATCGAGGGGCTGTAGTGAGCAGCGGGAACAGAGAATTGTTTCACCCAGCCGCTCGCTGCCTGGACTGCTACTCAGTCCAGGTGTTTAGTACTGTTAGCCGT
Organism: Paramormyrops kingsleyae; assembly: GCF_048594095.1. NCBI lineage: Eukaryota > Metazoa > Chordata > Actinopteri > Osteoglossiformes > Mormyridae > Paramormyrops > Paramormyrops kingsleyae. The sequence continues at coordinate 17,474,023 of NC_132819.1, read as the reverse complement.
CCTCATGCTGTTACGCAAGATACACGGCAGTTTTTATGCAAATGTGTTACTGTGCTTGCTGTCGACAGGGAATATAGCATCGTGTATTTTTGACAATATTCAGTTTAGCCTTCTTGATTTGTGCTTTGTGTGGGTAGATCTCAAGGTCAGCTTGGGAAGCTGCTTTCTGAAATAAAGAGCTGACTCTGTAGCATTGAGTGTGGTGTTTCACGTAGTCTGCTCTGTGCCCGTGTTTGAGGAGGGGTGGTCTCCTCAAGAAGCATGAACGATCAAGCTAGCGGTGTAGTTAGTAAGTCCTTTAAATATGAAAATGTGCAGCAGAAGATCCAGGTCCAGACCTGGGTAAGATTACAAGGATGGCAGATGATCTAGAAGTGAGCATCATGGAGTAATAAATAGCGACTACGCAGGAATGGTTTACTGTAGGGGATATACTTGGATCTTGGATGGCAGCGATCACAGTTCAGAAATAGTAGTTTTAAGCTTGGAGATAAAGTAGAATGTAATGAAGCTGAGCCTATACTGCTAAAGCAGAGCCCCTCCTAGGTCACCAGAGCCTCATGTCAAAAAACACGACCGAACACATTCCCATAATTACCAGCATAAAGGTTTCAAACCCGAGAAAAGGTCCTGGCAGCTTTATATCTCTGAAAGTGTGACCGAAGGACCTGGAAGGTACATGAGCCGGTCGTACAGCACCGTAACCAGGCCAATGGGCTAAGAGTTCCTTTATTAAAAACTGTGATTTACGAACATCAGGTCAGGAATGAAAGAAAGATGGAGGCCAGAGGAATGAAAGCATCTGAGGGGGAAAAACAAGGGTGACGGAGTTGTGAAATAAGCTTCTGGGTACTTTCAAGAAGCTCTTTAGATTCTTTCCCATCAGGAAATTCAGCCAACGAGTGGCTGTTACTGTACCTGTCTAAAGACCATGAATAGGTTGAATGCTGCCTTCTGGGTTTTAATGATTATATTTTAATACTGTTCTGACTTTAGGATACCCAAGTTTTCTTTCAGATCAATATAGAAATGTGTTTAAATGTATTTTCAATAATGAACATGCATCTGGTTTTAAATGTCAGCAATCAGAGTATAATTATGGTCTTTAGGCATAGATGTTCCATTTCTCCTGTTTCGATTATTAACCTGGATTATCTCGGTACAAATATGTTGAGGGCAGACTGCTCTAGTGAAGGCCCCTGGCAGGAGGTTGACTAGCACCCTTCAGGCTACAAATCTTTGTCCTTAACTACCACGCCACCTAGTGGGCAGATATTTATTTTTCGTAACCTCAGTCAGGATCTCAGCTGGTGCTCTGTTTACTTATGTACGTGTTATTCTCCATGTTGTCTCCAGGATGAGTTCAGTCTCCAGATGGAGGCCCAGCGCATCAGCCTGTCCCAGATCCACGCCGCGCAGCTGGAGCTGCTGCAGGAGAGCCTGCAGGCAGAGAGAGAGGCCGCCCTGCGCAGCCTGGAGCTGGAGCTACGCACCTCCCACTGGCGGGAGCTGGAGAGGCTGCGGGAGGCGCTGGACTTGAAAGGCGACGGCTCAGGTAAGGGGTACCCCCGGGGCGGGCGCCACGGCACAAAGCCCCACGCTCTTTTTGATCCATCATTGATGGCTGTGCCCCGTCTCCATGCCCTCCTGTGACGCTCACTGCCCCCTTCACAGACACACGTGTGTCAGAGGCTTACAAGTGGATCTGTTACTCTGTCTGTCTGGATAAACAACTAACAAATGTCAAGAAATTATTCAGGAGTGGTTCCTCTGTGACATGACTCTAATCTGTGTGTGTCCCTCTTTTAGCCAAACTGACTTTCACCAGCCAATTTCAGACCACTTCTGTTGACGGTCGTAGTAGTATAATTATAATAATTTTAAATTAAGTATTTAAGTATTTTATAAATATTAAGTATTTATAATCCCTTTTCCACGTGATGGACAGAGAGCTACTCATCTGCTAAGCTTTTTATTGTGATTTTTAAAGGGGCTGGATAATTCCTTGTTTGTCAAAACCTAATCAGTTGTTTTCATCGTTAATTACCATGAACGGTTTGAATGTACCGCCTGGGGATTAGCATAAACCTGCATTAGCGCCGGCTTTAGCATCAGCATAAGCGCGGACGTGCTCGTTAGCCACCGCATGACCCTCGCTCCGCTACTCTGGCGCCCTTCCCCAGACCCTTCGGAGTGGCCGGAGGCCTGTCTGGGACAGGTGGAGAGGCTGAAGGCGGAGCTCCAGGAGCAGCGGGCTCAGCTGGAGGAGCGGCACGGCCTGGAGATAGAGCACCTGCGCTCCTACCACCAGCAGCAGGCTAAGGAGGCGGAGGAGCGCTACGGTGCCGAGATCCTCCTGCTCCAGCACCAAGTCCAGGAGCTCGCTGGGGACAAGGTCCTGTCCAGGTATACCTGGGCACATGCCCTGCCCCGAACCTTCATGGAGGTTTTGGGCTCACCTCACTGCAGAGGAAGAGTGCTTTTCTGATGCCTATCCATCCATCCATCCATCGTCCACCCTTTATCTGAATTTGGACAGTCTAAGCAGAGATACCCAGGTCTCCCTCTCCCTACCCACCCCCTCCAGCTCCTCCAGAGGAATACCAAGGTTCTCCCAGGCCAGACAAGACACATAATCACTCCACCATGTCCTAGGTCCGCCCCAGGGTCTCCTCTTGGGTGGACAAGCCTCTTCTGATGCCTCTGTCCCATAAACACCAAATGTCTCATGCTGTCTCTCCTGCATTTGTGAACATAAAAGTTTTCAGGGTAAGAAACGACTATGGAATGTCCCAGAATCCACCTGTTCTCTGGTTTCACACCATCAATGAACAGGTGCATCCCAGGCGGGTGTAGGTTTCAGTCATGCTGGTGCCCCGGAATACGCCCAGACATGCCCGCTTCGTGGGTGTGGCTCCGAGCTCGGAGCCCCGCCAGTAGCTGCGGGGGTGTCCTGCTGCCCAGCTGCCTGGCGGTTGCCGAGGACACTGGGGCCTGTTGTTTATCTCTTATGTGTCCGTGCCAGTGTGCAAATGCAGGGGATTTTGTCCAATTAGCCGCCAGCGTGCATGAGTTTGCCAAAGCAAAATGGCCTTCCTGCTTTTAATGAGTTTATGCAGCACAGGAATCCGATCAACTTTTTCCCACCGTTTGCCCTAAATAAATGTTTTTTTGGAGAATTAATTTTTAAATTGCAGTGTATGCGCGTCTTCCCCGGGTACTCCAGTGTTGTCCTGCACTGCAGTGGGGAGACGTGCCCTGTGCTGCCTGGGGGAGGCTCCAGACCACCCTGCTTGTTGGAAGCCGGATGGATGAAAAACAAATTATTGTAAAAATCGCATGTGGGCAGTTTTTATTTAGGCAAATTGTTCGGCTGAAATGCGTAGCGCCGTCTGGCCTGTTAGACTGGCAGCCGGAAGCTTATCACGGAAAACCGGCCGCAGAAGCCAAATTAAATCCGGCATCGCTCGTTCAGCACATACTATAGAATTAGTCTGAGAATCGGATTATCGGACCAGCAGAGGCCGGTTGGGGCCCCAAGCTGGAGACATTGCCGTACGTGTTTAAGGTGTGATAATCCTCCTTTGTGGGAGAGAAATTGTTAAGGAAAGTGGAAATATTTCCACATCAGTGTGGCATTTTGAGGAAGGGAGGGCAGGCTAGATGCAGCCAGCAGAGATGAGAGGAAAGCAGATGAGAAAGTGAGGTTTTATTTCCCTTCCAGGGGGCTTTTAAACATTCATGACGGTCCTGGTCGTCTGAAAGAGAGCATGGCGGTTTGTGAGAGTGGACATGTGATAGCAGCTCTTAGGGGAAACTCGATAGGACCTGCTGTCCCGCCTGCTTATTGGGAGAGCTAAGGTGGATCACATGACCGTCTTGGTGGTTTTATGTATAGGAGTCTTCAGCAAGGTATTTACATGGAGGTCTTTGCTTAAAATAGAACAGAAAGTATTTGCAGGTTGTCAGTGTGATTTACTCCTCTTCAGCACCATTTGCTTGTAGTTTGTAATATCTTATAAAAAAGATTTTTGTTTGGTTAAATGTAGGGGTGCAGTGCATAATTACCTGCCTTGCATACTAATCCAGTGTAGGGGTGCAGTGCATATTTATCTGCCTTGCATACTAATCCAGTGTAGGGGTGGAGTGCATATTTACTTGCCTTGCATGCTAATCCAATATAGGGGTGCAGTGCATATTTACCTGCCTTGCGTACTCATCCAGTGTAGGGGTGCTGAAGCACTGGACAGGGCACAATCTGAAGGGGATGCCAGCCCATAGTAAGGCACCTACACAATTTTGGCACCTGCCAATTCACCTCACTGCATATTTTTGAACTGCGGGAGGAAACCCACACTGGAGATTGTGTGAGCTGCACACACACACAGCCAGAATTGAACCCTGGACCGTGGAGGTGGGAGACTACCGTGCTACTGACTGAGCTGCTGTACCACTCCAAGCTATAATGAAATTTGTGCACACTTTTTTAGTCTCTTTGTTTAAAATGCCAGTTTCACTTGTGACAGTTGACAGTAGTTAAATTTCCTTGCCAAAATGCAATAACGCAACACCGCAATGTTGGGCTCAAATAAAGTAAAATGCTGAGCTTTTTGTCATATTTTGGGGAGAATTTTTGGATTATGATTTGTAGTTTATGTACTCTGATATGACTATCTGTATGTTAGTCACACATACTCAGTGTTGGGGAAGTTACTCACAAAAGTAATCAATTTCAGACAGAGGTGGAAAGTTCTGGTCTGGATTTTTGCTCTCTGGACCTGAACTTTCCACCTCTGCAATGGATCACTTCCCCAGCACTGCACATGCAAGGGTAAATTCTCTTCTACTAATACTGCTGTGATATTGAGAAGCTGAAGAAGGTGAACGGGGGGGGCTGTAGGGGTTAGACTGTAGCCCAGAGATGAGGCCGAAAATTGACTTGACACCCCAGAAATTACATGTATGCATCATTAGTCTGACTCCAGTTTCTTTCAGCTGCAGTGCAATGCACATACACCGTTTTCTACACCCAAAATTGCCTGGAATCATTCAAGGAAACACCACCTTTTTCTGTGTTTTTGCTTGGCGTTACTACTTTTAGTAGGTGTGAAAATGAGAACAGCGATGCCATCTGCTGTCAAAACAGAAACATTACAAGCAACCAGCCCCTGGAAAGGTGTTGGTCTAATTATTCCTTAACAGCTAACACAGTACCTACTGTGCAGGAAGCCAGATGTTCTGTGTGGAGATGTAACAATGTAATGGATGAAAGGTGTTTAACTATGTATGTGTAATTATTTACAAATCCTTCTGAGGTTTTTTATATATATATATTATTTTTTTTATATAATTTGAGTATGTAGTACTAATTTCCAGAAGATCCCAGAAGTAGAGTTTTACAAATAGTTAAGGTGGATACATTGATTTTGACTTTATTTTTAAAGATCAGTCAGAGTGCTTTTTCATGGCTTGTGACACAGCAAAAAAGTATATTTTTCTGAAAGACCGTGACCTGTTTCTCATACCCCCCCTCCCAGAATTTCAGCAGCAATGCCGTCTTCTGGACCCGAGAAGATGGAAGAAAGCGAGGAAATCAAGGTTTGTTTTGGAATTCAAAGAAAAAGTCTTGCAGTTCCAGCACTGTCCTGTCTGAGACTAAACCCTCCTATAAACCATGTGACTCCCGCACAGTGCGGCCTGCGGCTCTTGCTGTCCTACATCCTGGCATTCATACAGCCACATTATTCACGTTATAGCTGATCTGATGCCGGAGGTGGCGAAGCACATTTATGTAGCGTATAAAACCGCATTAAAGAATATATATTATTATTCTGTTTTATTTTTTTCCATTTTATTTTATTTGAGGCGGGGCAAGCCAATGTGATTAGAGAGAGAGCAGTCCAAACCGCAATAGGGACTCTCTGCCCAATCAGAATTGGCCTTTGCTCATCTCCAAGGAGCCGGCAGCAGAAGTGGTGAATAGTCTGTAAGGTCTGGGCCCTGAATGCGGTAAATGTTTGCTGCCCAGCTGGAAGACGTTGAGATGGAGACGGAGCTGATGCAGCTGCTGAAGCCGATGGGCCTGAGCACGCAGCTGCAGGCGCTGAGGAAGGCTCTGCATGACAAGTACCTCCAGGAGGTGGCCTTCCTGCGGGAGGAGCACCGCACCGAGCTGGAGCACCTGGCCCAGGGGCCCGGGGCTGACGGGCCGGACCCCGCCTCACTTATGGAGTCACTGGAGAAGCAGCACCAGGAGAAGGTGGAGGTGGAGATAGCAAAGGTACGTCCCTCTGCAGGGGGAAAGTCCACACACACTGAGGGGTCTAAGGGGGGATTACAGGTACAGCATGGAGAGTCATTTTGTGGGATTAATGTTTCTAATTTTATTTTCATTGTAGCCCATGAGTTTCTGTTTCACGTTATTCAAGACTGAAGATCCTTTATTGTCATCTCACAGTATCGGACACATGCACAAACATTTGCGTATCATGCCCCTCATGGCACTGCAACCCAGTCCTCAGGGCACAGGTGTCAAACTCCAGTCCTGGAGGGCCGGAGACCTGCACATTTTGGGGATTTCCCTCATTTAACACATCTGATTCAGATCTTTGCACCTCCTTGTGCTAATTACCTCACATTTCTTGAGCTGAATAATTTGTGGTGGAACAGGGAAAGATCTAAGCTACACAGGGCTCCGGCCCCCCAGGACTGGAGTTTGACAGCCCTGATCTAGGGGGTCCCCAAGGACCGGGTTGAGAAACGCTGTATCAAGACGGTATGCAGAATTATTAGTGACTGTAGAGCGCTGTCGTTTATCACGATGCTGTGATCCGTCTTCGCAGGTGATTGTGCAGATGTCCGTGGAATTCGCCCAGCAGACGGAGCGTGCCAGACTGGCCAAGCGCGCCAGGGAGACCTCGTCGGGGATACAGACGCAGAGCGAGGAGCTGGACTGGCAGGATGCCCGGGATGGCGGCGAGCTGGAGGAGGTGGATGCGGCCTCCTGTCCTCTGGGGCGTCCCAGGGAGCTGCAGGAGGCCGGAGCCGGCCCGCCCATGGCGAAGGTGAATCCCGACATGAGCACAGGCTACGTCAGGCTGTAAAAAAAACGTCCAGCTGGCTTAATGGTCCTTAATGAACGTTTGGGCTACGCCTTAGTATCCCAGAGGAATTACAAACATGCGAAACTGTCACGGTGTTCAGAAGGGCAGGTCCAGTAATGCGGGTGGTATCAGTTGTTACACTGGATGTCTGAGTAGTCATGGGGCCGGGCCAGCATGCCATCATCTTCCTACTCTGTAGGAGTAAATGATGATCGAAGATTAATTAGATAAAAATCTTACAGAATTATCATTATTATTTTTTAATTAATATGTTCCAAAAAATCAGTTACTCGGATTCTGAGGCTCGACATATTTTTAGGGATGATTCTTATCTACGTGCAGTACTCTTAGCCGCATCCAATCAGCTCTCCCGTATGTAGTGACATCACCAGCTTTTACGGGGATCTCCATGTCTCCCGGGCAGGCGGCTCAGGAGGTCACGCTGAAGGCGCTGCAGCAGGAGCTCGGCCAACAGGACCTGGAGCACCAGCAGGCCCTGGAAGTACTCAGGGTGACGCACACTGAGCAGCTGGAGCTGCAGAGGGACCAGCAGCTGCAGCTGAGCGCCGAGCTGGAGCAGCTGAGAGCGCAGCTGGCACAGGTATGCGCAGAGGACAAGCAGACTTGCAGCCCTTGGTAATGACTGTACTTAACCAGGCTCTGATCCTGGGGGGGGTCTTGGTTTGTACCAAGCTGCAGATCTTAGCTCAGTCCCTTCACGGTTACAGATCAGCCATGTAAATCTGAGAGATGGTTTTTACATCCTATAGGAGTAAGCAGTGTTGGATGTGTCCATGTAAAAGTACCAATTGTACAAGTTATATGGCTATAAAGTCTACTTTTGAAACAGTTAAGAGATTGTTATTCGGGTGAGGACTTATAGTGCGTTCCATTCGCCATCGGAACTCGGTCTCCTAGTACTGAAGCCGGAAGTTAGGAAATGCGCGCTCCTGTTTCTCGGAGCAGCACAGAGGACCCCGAGTTCAGAATCCAAGATGGCTGCGCCCCTTATCAACAAAAATGAAAGTTGTAGTTTTATACTGTTTAAGCACTACTACTTATTTGTGGCTATTAAATCGGTCGCACACACTACACTGACCAACTTATCTGTGGACGTGTTGCTACGGAGCTTTATACGTGAAGCACCGCGCGTAGTGTGTTATCAACTGATATTGCTAATAATGGCTAACAATTATCCGGGCTAGAATTGGATTTCATGATTAGTCGGATTATTTGTCAGATTTAATGTATTTCGGGCTAATTTTAAGTGAACAAAGATCAAGGCCATTTAAACTGAGGTACTTTAAATCCGACAAATTGTCCGACTAAGCAAAAAATCTTGCTGTTTGATATGGGTCCCTGGTACTGCTAATTGGCTTTCCGACTTCTTGTACTGGAACGCGTTTAATTCGTATGTGATGTCATTCCGAGTTCCAACCTCCAAGGTAAATGGAACGCAGCATAACATTTTTATGTCTGACTTTATTTGACGGTCTGTCTCTCTCTCTGAACTTTGTCTGTATCTGTCTGTGTCTTTGTCTCTATCTCTCTGTGTGTCTGTATCTCGCTCTGTGTCTGTCATTCTGTCTGTCTGTCAATGTCTGTGTCTGTCATTCTGTCTCGCTGTCTTTGTGTCTCTTGCTGTCTCTCTTTGTCCATCTCTTTCTCTGTCTCTCTCCATCTGTCTCTCTCTCTCTGTCACACTCTCGCTCTCTCACTCTGTCTCTCTCTTTCTCTCTCTATGTCGCTCTCACTCTCTCTCTCTCTCTCTCTCTCTCTCCATTTCTCTCTCCGTGTCTCTCTCAATCTCTCACTCTGTCTCTCTCTGTTTCTCTCTCCATGTCGCTCTCACTCTGTCTCTCTCCATTTCTCTCTCCGTGTCTCTCTCACTCTCTCTCTCTGTCTCTCTCGCTGCTTGCTCATTCAGAGAGAAGCTGAGCTGAAAGACCTCTCCCCTGATGATGGAGTCATGGCGGCAGATGAAAGCAGAGCGCCCCCGAAACCCGTCTCCACCACGCGAAGCAGCGGCACACAGACCGAGCCGGTAACCCTCCCCCTAAACAAGTCGGCTTCTCTGCATTGGCTCTTTCTCAGTCGCCTGGCAGCCGGGGCAACCTGTAACCACGCAGGTGATTTACAGGTGTGCCTGTTGCCATGGCAGCACCAGGAGGAAAAAGTCTCTCGACTCGTGTTGCGGGTCTTACATTAATGTTTGTACTTTATTCTTTTTTAATCAATGGCGGTGCTTAGCTTGTAGTGAAACGACTATAATTTGTCTGTGAACTCGTCCGCTCGGCTATTCTACTACGGTGCAGTTCCAGCCTGTCACAGGGTACCAAAATGACAGGACTGCTGTCCCTTGTTTCACTGTTGCCCCTTAAGACTTCAGTGGAGCCTGAAGAGGGTGGAAGAGAGACCCCCCGTGGAGGCGGAGCCAAACCGACAGCCACTTTCCCGGCATCAGACGAACCCGAGCCGCCTTCCACAGACGTTATTACCACTGAAAGGTGGGTTGGTGTTCTTGAGGACTTTATGCCACGACCAGACACCGTAAACTTTCACCATTAACACACCTGCCTGTCACGTGGAAGCTTGTTTATTTATTTATAATCCGAGTTTTCACTTATACTGTCCTGTTACTTTAAGAGTAACTTCAGGTTGGCTCTGAATGGAGATTCACGGAGTTCCTTCCCGAACTGTGGGGCACTTGGTCCTCAAACAGTGGGCAGGGCAGTGCCGCGCTCAGGGCAGTGCCGCGCTCAGGGCAGTGCCGCGCTCAGGGCAGTGCCGCGCTCAGGGCAGTGCCGCGCTCAGGGCAGTGCCGCGCTCAGGGCAGTGCCGCGCTCAGGGCAGTGCATGCCGCTCAGGGCAGTGCCGCGCTCAGTTCAGTGTTGCTAGGCTAATCACCACATCCTCCTGCTGTCAGGTTTCACTCTTATATTACACATTTATGTTTTACACTGGCAGTACAAAATTTAGATTAGATTGACTTTATTGATTCATGGGGGAAATTCTTGTACACAGAGTAGCAAGTCAGAGCAGAGATAAGATATAACATATGATAAAACTTTATCTCAAGGGAAATTGTTGTGCCAAAGCATAGGTTCCACTATGCTTAAAAATAACAAAACTAAGAATACAATAAAATACAAGAATACAATAAAATTAAAACTAAAATAAGGAATCTAAGTACAATACAAGTAGAATGCAATACTAGTAAAAGGCATATCTGTATAAATGAGGATATAAATGATGAGATATGTAACTAAAGTGAGTTTGCATGTGCTAACAAACATAAAATTACTGCAGAACAGACAAGGTCCAAAGACAAGTAAATGCAGAGCAAACAAATCAAAAAGTCTGAAAAACAGAATATTATGGAACATTAATGAAATGCATAAATATTAAGAAAAAAAAGAGGACCACTGTTTGTGGACCGGGTTGGGAAACACTGAATTAGCGGGTATATGCAATTAAAACAACAGATAATGTTGGAATTTTACTATTGCAAAGATGGGAAGCTTCCTGATGTGTTATAAGCACTAAGCCCCAGGTGTTCCGTTCCTCCTCAGGAACCTGCTCCGTAAGGCCAACGCGACCTTGTGGCAAGTGCTGAGCGACGTCCTGAAGACCACCAGGGCCGCCGAGGAGACCATCGGCCGCCACGTCGAGGGCCTGCTGGAGGCGTCCAGCAGGGGGCAGCCTCGCCACAGGTCTGCATGGCAGAGAGCAGAAGCGGAGCCCATTAAGCCCCGTGGCGATGCCTTGGCGGCCGACCCCGGTGGAGGTCAGTGTGTCCCTTACGCTCCAGGGAAACCGAAGCAGCGCACAAGAGCTGCCAGTCGAGTTTGCCGATTGGCCGCATGTACGGTTCGCACTCTTGTTGTGTCGTTCCTCAGTTTGAAATTAGTAACCGACTGATTATTAGATTATCCATTTACCATTTCGGAAATCTCCCCTGTAGATGCATCTTAGAGGCCCATCGGCCAGTGACACGGTAGTGAGGTAGCGAGGCCTCTCCTTGCCTCTACTGTGGCAGCAAGGTAGATGGAGAGGCCTCTCCTGGCCTCTACTGTGGCGGCGAGGTAGATGGCGAGGCCTCTCCTGGCCTCTACTGTGGCGGCGAGGTAGATGGCGAGGCCTCTCCTGGCCTCATCTGTGGCAGCGAGGTAGATGGCGAGGCCTCTCCTGGCCTCTACTGTGGCAGCGAGGTAGATGGCGAGGCCTCTCCTGGCCTCTTCTGTGGCAGCGAGGTAGATGGCGAGGCCTCTCCTGGCCTCTACTGTGGCAGCGAGGTAGATGGCGAGGCCTCTCCTGGCCTCTACTGTGGCAGCGAGGTAGATGGCGAGGCCTCTCCTGGCCTCTACTGTGGCAGCGAGGTGCTGTTAGCTCAGGCTCCGCCCCTGGGGCTTTTAGACTCTGCGTGCGGCCCTGCATGCCAGGACATCTCCCCATCCAAGTGCAGGGCTGTGCACAAATATCACCTTGGATTATGAAACCTTAGTGATCACGCAAGCTTGCAGAAGCTTTAAGAGAGCCTTAGCGTGTTTGTTTAAGTCTTTAGCTTTGTGTGTTCCGTGGTGAGGAAGATGTCCCTCTGCCGTCCGCGCAGATCAACAACCGTTCAGTTCTCAGTAAACCATTCAAGGAACGTAGACCTACCTCTCAGCACTCCTAAACTCATCTGTTTATCCTTTGTCACCTTATTATGAATGACTTATAAATCTGTTTGCTGAAGTTATCTCCAGCCTGGTTTCTACAAATATAGTGTCCCTGTATCCTGTTTGGAGAATTGTGGGTAATATCTGGAGGGTGGAGGGTCGAACCCCATTTTGTTTGGAGTTTCCGTCTCTCCATGTGTCATGAAAAGGAGATTAAAACTATCCGATGGTTCGTTCCCCACGGCTGCCCACAGACGCCTCCTCCAATACCTTCTGCGGCAGCGAGTCCAGAGTGGGAGACGCGGGAACGTGGTCACTGGTGACGGAGTCGGACGAGGGCCTGGAGATGCCACAGCAGCTGGTCGAGGAGCTCCTGTTCAGGCCAGAGCTGCAGCTAGAGAACGAGGAGGACCTGATGAACATCAGCTCCCGGCTACAGGCCGCCGTGGAGAAGCTGCTGATAGCCATCAACAAGACCACTGACCAGGTACCTTCATCCATCTCCATCAATCCTCCTCAGCTGTTACGACAGAATGATCTTCTCATAAGTACTCATATCATATAAACCCTTAATAAAATGTGCATATGTAATCATATCTTTTTGGACCCCATCTTCTCAGATATCATGTAGTTGCTGCTCCCTCGCATGACCTGTTCACTGCCTTCAGGCACCTGATCCTGATTCAGATGCCATCAGACTGTTAGTTCAGATGTGGGACCCAGCGCTCTGCACGGGCCTGTAACCCTGACTGCAGGCTCTCTCCTGCTGGCAGGGGTGAATAGTTCAAGTCCAGAAAGTACAAATCCAGACCAAGATTTTGTTTCAACCATCCAGTTGAGTCTTGTGTGACTGTGACTCTTTATACTCAACTGGTTGGTTAAAAAAAAAAAAAACCTTGGTCTGGATTTTTATTTTCTGCACCTGAACTATCCATCTCTGCTTGCTAGGCGTTTCTGTAGTTAGGAAGTGTAAACTGGACCCTCATACATACCTTCTGTATTACGAGAAGTTATGATTTGTGTCATACTATTCTTGTATGTTTTTGCAACGGAAAGCTGGTTGAATTATGTGTTCCTGTGTTTTGTTTCTCTTACTGCTAATGAAAAGTGTTTGTCAGATCTGGTTACTTACAAACATTATTAGTGACTCATTTATCCGTGATGAAAATGGATACCACCTAAAAATGCAATAAATCAGCGGGCGGTGCGTACTTCTAGATAACCAGTCAGGCAGCACATGAAGGGATTGTTAACGGGTGTCGTAAAAATCGAGAGCGGAGATGCAAAAACGACAGTGTCCTCTGTGGCCGCTAGCCACCTGCCAGCCATGCCACATTCCCTCGCCTTCCTACTGGTAAATGATTGGTCAGTGCACTCGCCTGTCCGCCTTCCTACTGGTTAATGATTGGTCAGTGCACTCGCCTGTCCGCCTTCCTACTGGTTAATGATTGGTCAGTGCACTCGCCTGTCCACAGCGGAGCAGCAGCACTTTGGCTTTTCGGTATTTTGGCGAGAGGTTCCGTGATCTTCAGCTCTTATACCATGCGGCTGCCACCTTCTCATGTGAGAACTCCTCGCTGACAAGCCCAGAAAAAAAAAAAATTTGCACCAATTTAAAAGCTAATCTGGGTAAAATTCTCTGTGAATGTGTTTGTAAAATAGTATAATTATCTTATTAGATTTTGTGGGACACTGCATCCATGGGGGGAAACTAAGAGTTAACTTGGAAATCTTTCTGAATTATAAAGCAGTATTTTTTCACTTTTTTTTTTTTTGCTTTGGGTCCTGGTTTTGTTTGCAGTGTGAGAATTAAACCCGTGTTGTCTCTTGCAAATTAGCCTGTGGAGAGTCAGATAGGGGCCCTTTCTGGTGTTTCAGGAAGTGCAGTGCTGTCTTACCGCCTTCTGGCACTTCTGTGTCCGCTGACGTGGAAACCTTGTCGGACGAGATTGCGCGAGAAGGGTGTGTGTGCGCGCGTGCGTGTGCACCTGTGCTAGTGTGTGTAATGCGTCTGAAGTTTCCGCCTGCCGTCTAGCCCCAGGGATGTAGGCCACGCCTGTTGCCGTCCTCACCTGTCCTATATCTGTCGTGTTCCCGCCCCCAACCCGGAGTTCAGGAAGTGCTATTCCCTCTGAGTCTCCTTCGCCGGGTGACTGTGCTGCGCGTGTGAGTGCGTCTGCCTGCCTCCATATGTGCGTACGAGGAGGACTGGGAGCACTGGGATCCCCGGATCAGCTGGCGTCATTCTTCTCGGCCCCGTCGTGTCCAGAAGTAATCAGGAGGACCAGGAGTTTTCCCCTGGAGCTGTTGCTTTGGAAACATGGGATTGCTAACGAAGTTTCTCCTGGAGACGCGGCGAGTATCTCCCCCCGATGGCGTGGTTTAGTTCTGCGCTTTGTCGACTTTGCAGTTTTACGTGACACCAGGAGTCGAAGGAATCGGAATATATTTTAATTATATATATTTTTTTAGTTCTTGTTTTTTTTTTTTTATTTAATCCACAAGAATCGTTAGCCTGGCGTTAGCCTGGCGCTGGCTGCAGTGAGCATGTAAGCAGGTAGTGTTTACCTTCCCGGCTCGCCTGCGCCTGTTGCATAGAGACTGTTGCCTAGCTGCATGATGTTACCCCTCCGCACCACGTTACCCCCCCTGGTGCTTTCACGCTCGAGGATGCCGTCCGCTTGCGCTCCGGGCCCTGTCTGTGACTTGACGTGTCTCTCAGCATAGCCCGGGCCACCGCAGCATAACCGACGGCCATGAATTCTTTCCGGACTTTCTGGAATCCCGGAACGCTGGGGGACTCCTGGGTGGAGGGGCTGGACCGGGACATCTACGAGGTGGAGTCCCGTGTGCCTCTGCCCAGACCCTTTCCCTTACCCACGATCTTAAGCGAGAAGAACGCCGTGGTCGTACACACTCAGATATCGCACGTCAGTAACAGGAAGAATGGACACTTGCTCAAAGTTGTCTCTAAGATATCTTTGCCCACGCCTCCGTACACTGTAAGTGCGCCGCTGTTCGTTTGTCTTGCTTGTCCCAGTATGACATCCTTGTCTGCTGATCTTTACCCCATTTCTTGGTGTCTTCTCTTGTACCGATGTGTGCATCTCACCCATTTTGGCAAGAATGAATGAAGTGATGTTGTGTAGAACAGAAAAACCTCCTTTGCTCTTTGTAATTCTGGTCTTTGCGTGAGCTGGAGCCGTCCTGAAGGTTCGCTGTCAATGGCAGGGCGGTCATTCAGTCACCTTGGCTGCTGACCGTGACCAGCGTAACAAAGGCCACGATTAAAGTTGCAGGAGTTACAGGTGGAAGTGTGACGCTTTTCTTGCACCTCGAAGTCCTGCCCTAGATCCTGGGGCATGCAGGCCCTTGGGTGTCAGGCCTCCTGGGTGTTTCTCAGGCCTCCCCAGGCAGGCCTTCAGCGAGAAGCCTTCGCCAATGTTCCGTTTGCTTTTTGCACTCATGCTCTGTGGTCCTCCCCACCCTCCTCACCTCCCCCCTCCACTCCCCTCATCTCCCCCCTCCACTCCCCTCATCTCCCCCCTCCACCCCCCTCATCTCCCCCCTCCACCCTCCTCACCTCCCCCCTCCACCCCCCTAACCTCCCCCCTCCACCCCCCTCACCTCCCCCCTCCACCCCCTAGCTGGAGCACGCCAGGGTGGCTCAGACGGAGCTGATGCGAGAGTCCTTCAGGCGAAATGAGGAGATGCACGATCTGCTGAGGAGGCAGGAGGAGCTGCAGGAGCAGCTGGTGGAGGAGGCCAAGGTCCGGGAGCAGCTGGCCATGGAGCTCCACAGGGCCGAAGGTGAGTGGGGGGTGAGATTGGGGCACTTTGTAGGCCTTGGGAGCGCGGCTGATGGGGCTCTATGGGGTAGGGGGGGGGGGGGTGGGGGCTCTAAGACCTTTATAACAGCAGTGCTGTATGCACTCACCTGACCACCCCGGTATCGGACAGCTGGCCGATCAAGGGGGGGTGGCCAATTCACCTTTCCCCCGTCATGAACAGGAATACTGTGTCCCTTATCAGGGCAATAAGATTTTACCGTCTCATTTTCATACACATCCGGGTGTGGGCAGGAGGGCAGGTTGTAGCTCAGACTTGACGCATTATACAGCCAGTTTGTTATCTTTCAGGATAAGTGTGTGCATGTTTGCATGAAGAGGAAATTTAAAAAGTGTGCACATATTTATAAAAAAAAAACAATATGGACTAATTCTGCCACTTTTTCAACCTGTAGCTTTAAGTCACCGGGGAGCAGTGCTCATCTGCGATGAAGCTCGGATCTTCCTCCCCCAGTGAATTGCCCTCTTTCAGCCGCCCGGGTTTTGTTGCCGGGGATGTATGGCTCATGTGCGCGCGTTGCTCTTGAAGGGGCGGTACCTCGTTCCCCCGTCGCCTGGGGAGCGGAGAATGGCTGCAGGTGTGGTCGACAAGTTTGGCTGCGGGGAGCCGCCTCATTCCTCACGTCTGGAGCTCTTTGTTCCCCAAAGTCAACAGCACCTCTGCTTCTTGAGTGTTGCCCCTTGTAAATAGTCTGAATAGTATGGATCAAGCTTGGCAGAAGATCACACTTTCACAAAGGGATGTAGAGACTCTAAGACCTGAGGTGTTCATGGTGGTGTTTAGGTTTTTAACAAGTGACCTACCCTCACTGAAGGCTTGAATGCTTCTGGCCGTCTGCCTTCCAAGCTGAGGTATTTTTATGAAGGGTTTTGCTCCACCCCAGCCCCCACCTCTGCCTCGTCCAGGGCTGGGGTGATAATTCACTGGGGCAGATGTCCTGACAGGCCTGCTCTTGGGTGTGGCGTAATCCTCCACAAATATCATTATGTTTGTGCTGTTTTCGGTTTGTGTTCCGGCTTAAGGAGGATGACGGTGCGTAAATACCGTCCTCACACGTGGCAGGGTGTCCAACCCGGGGTTTGCTGACATTTAGCGCAGAGAGCATCGTGTGCAAACACTGAATACCCTCAGCTTTCTGGTTCCTGCCTGCAGAGCCTTCACACTGGGCTCTGAAATGCCCCCAGTGATATATGAATTGGCCTCCTTGTTACTTCAGAGTTCCGGAGGCAAGCCACACGTCCGTTGAAGAAGCAGGTGCACAGATTCGGCCTGCGGGGGGCAGCGATGCCCCCATCTCCTCTGCGGCCGTCGCTCCAGCTAGCGTGGACTCACACCAGCACGACTTTTAATAAGTGAATGGTGAAGCAGACGGCAGAGGATTAATTGTAATTGAACGGTTGCTTGTTTTTTATAGATCAGTCGTGATTACGAAACTGCTGTATCGCCGGTCGCATGACCTTAGCCACATATTGACCTGAATTGGTTGTGTTTATTTCCAAATCCAAGCCCGCTTGTTTGCTTCAGTTTATCACAGTAAGCGGTTTTTTGCTGTTCGACCAGTATGCCCACTTTGGCTTTTGTAGCGCCGCACAGAAACTTCCTTCACATGCGGCGCTGTTGTGTTACGGTATGTCACAGGACCATCTGGCAGAAGCTGCTTATATGATCTGTAGTCTATTTTATGACCTCCTCTGCTTGTCTTCAGTTTCTGAAGAATTTGTTGGCGGGGAATTTGAAGAGTTGAGTTGGTATTCATCTTCCCGTTCAATCAAACATACATAGGTAGAACTTTACTGGCCTGCCTTAGCCTGCCCAATGAGAATTATGGACTGGACGACCATTTGCTTCTGGTGTGATGCGAGGTATGTTAGGGCATATCTGAGGAGGTAAAAAGGGTATTACGAAGATTGAATTCATCTTAAGCAGTTAGGGTTAAGTCATTAGCAGAGATGCTAATGGAAAATATATTGCAGCCATGATGATAGTTAAAAATCCCAGTTGGGTCATCTTGAGCTCAGATGATTGTGTAACATCTTCAGAAAGATTTAAAATACTTTTTGACATATTTAAGTCATAAAACATTCATGCATATTGATTCATTGACCACACAAGGTTTCTGCCTCTGTGTTTCCAGGTGACCAGTGTAATTTTGATTCGATTTGGCGTCACTTTCTTTCTCACAACGGTGTCACATGACTGCAATTTTGGAATAATCTCCGTTCACCCCCCCCCCTCCCCCTGCCGTCCAAGTATGGTCTCTGCCCATCCCTACATAGTAACCTCTGCTTTGGAAGTCTTTGGAATCTGACCAGCAGAGATTGGCAAGGTAGCCGTGTGGGTAGAGCAGGTTTGGTACAAACCTCGGTTTTGCGTTCATGGTTTGATGCAATTTTGGTACAGCAGGGAAAAGAGAATTTGTTTTGAAATTATTATTAAAACTGCAAACACAATTGGGTGTAGAACAAAGGCAACGCATCTGTTGACAAAACCTTAAGAAACACTTATTTTCGCAATTTAAAAATAAATGTGTAAAATTGAAAAATTATATATAAACATATAACAGTCATAATGAACTACTACTCAATATGGTCACGTATCTGTAGTGATAAAATTCTCTGTATCCATGATTATTTTTAAACCTGACGTGAATTTCCTGGTAATTCCTGGTCCCAAACAACTGACCTAAGTGATGTGGGAGGATCTTTCAGCTTTCTGGCACTAGCCAAAACCAAGTCAGAGCCGCAATTAGGTTAAAGTTTTCTGTGCTGTACATCTGCGCTCTGTATTCATTTGTTTTATTGTACAAAACCAAAAATGGTGTACCAAACTGTGTACGTGTACCATTACAGCCCTAGTGTGCGGCATTTGTCAGGGCTTCGTAGTGGACAGTGGTGTAAGATGGCGGTTGTTAAGCACCTTGTAGTTTCTGTACCTGAAGTGTGTGCCAGACAGGATACAAACCAACTATGTGAACCACTGAAATATTACCCTGAGGCCAGGGTCGGTCTGCCAGCTCTTGCTGCAATAGCCCAGGCTCAGCATAATTCTGTTCAGTGTCAGTGTTAATCTCTCTGTGCTTTGGTTTATAGCAAGATTTGGCCTGTTGGGTATAATTAGCATCTGATATTCGAAGGATAGGATTGTTTGATTAGTCTAGACTAGTCGAGATCTTTCGTGCTGTCACTTGAGTGAGACCTGCCCTCTAAATGACATTGTGAGACTCTCACAAATGTTCACATTTCAGTGTCCACCTTTTTCAATGCAAAACCTTTTTTTTTGTTTTGTTTTGTTTAGCAGAAAACTACCAGCATTGTTTTGGTATCTTTTATTTCTGAAATATACTGCAGAGAATTATGGATGATTGTCATCCCTACCACAGTATGAACTGGTGCATGTATGTAGGGCTGCAAAAATGATTTTGATCATCGATTAATCATCTGATTAAGCAATCAACTAATAGAGCAGTTGTGCCAAAACACAGGGTTTAAACAAAAGTGCAAATACTTTATTTTAAATAGTCACATAGTGTAGAGAATCTCTATTTAAAGTGACAAAGTAGCATAGAAACTAAGAGCCTCTGTCCCTGCAAGATTAAATTTGCCATTTATTGTACTTTATAGCACAGTAAATGGTATTTTGACAGTTATTTTGGGGGTATTTTCAAAAGCAATACATTCGCGGATTTTGAAATCTTTACAATATTTACAGAGTTGGGGGGGCAGCTTATTTTATCGCCATGATTTCAAAATACGGTAGTACCATAGTACCACCCAAACCTAATAACAATTTTCAAACTCTTCCTATAAGTTTACCCATTTCACTACACTGCTTGTGTTTTGTGTTGTTGTAATGCATTTGCCCGCTGCTGGTCTGGTGGAATTTCATTGATTCACCAGCCGCAACCGTCTGTGTCTACAGAGAAATGCAGTATGAACTAAGGTTAACATTAACATTGCTAGGTGATGATGTCATACACAATTTGCATATGCAAAAATGCAACCAGTCGATGACAAAATTCGTTGTCCACTGTTTTTAATAGAGATTACTATCGACATTATCGATCAGTCGTCGTAGCCCTAGGTGTTTGTGAGTTAAGAATGAGCAAACGTGACCTTCCCGTTCAGAGCTTCACGTGTGGTTGTGCGCGTGCGTTCAGGCCTGATCGACGGCTACACGGACGAGCGCACCACTTCGGAGGCCCGACTGCGGGAGAAGGAGGAGCTGCAGCTGCACCTGGAACAGGAGCTGCGTGTGACGGGCAGCCGCCTGCAGGAGCTGGAACAGGAGCGGCAGCAGATGGAGCAAGAGCGGGAGCTGCTGGCCAGGCAGCAGGGGGCCATGCGTGGCGTGGCGGGGCCCCGCGAGCTCTGTACGTACGCCGCCGTTACCCTGGCAACAACTCCCATCATCTGAGAAAATCGGTTCTTGTTAAAAGTTCTCTTAAAAGTTACTCGTTTGGTATTATTAGCTTAGTTTGTTTTTATCTCCGTAATAGGCACAAATCCACAAATATGTATTTTTGACTATATAAACTTCGCAAGTTGTTTTTGAAGGTGTTTTTTTTTTTTTTTTTTATAAACACGCTGGGCTTGTTGACAATATGGCAACCTACGCAAAGAAAGTTTGGCAATTACGGAAATTCTACATTTCAGCCAGTTTCATATTTCAGGGACTTTCATAATAAACTGGTAAATGAACCGTACGCACCAGGCACGGATACTGGTAAGTTCTCCAAGGAGCTGTTGCAGGATGCAGAACCTGACTTCCACTCTGGCCTGACCTTTCCTTCACCACCACGCCTCACCCACCTTCAGGCCGAGTCCGTGACCTGTCGAACCCTCTTTTTTTTTTTTGTTTTCCTCACTCTCTCTCCTTCTTGTAATGACAGCATGTTGTGCTTTTTTATCCTCCTAGGCCTAGTTGAAGCTGCAGTTGATGCAGCCCCTGAAGCAGGTGTGTTCACGTAAAGCATGGCCAGCCTATCTGTGCACTTAATGTCTAATCTGATCGATCGCTGGACACGTGACCCAGAGACGGCCTTGCTGGAAGCTTGGAGCTTGCTTGCACTGGGCTCAGCTCACCCTCACTGATGGCTGCTTCAGCTTTAATTTAACTACCTTGTACTTGTTATGGCAGTATGTCACAAGGTCATTAAAATCTTTTCATTCTGAGCATGATTTAAAATGGGAATTGGAAAATCCATTGCCCTAATTGGCAATCATCTCTCTCCACCTCTACTGAAAGATTCAAACGTAGCCCTGACTCTTCAGCTCTCCACCTCCCTGCCTTTCAGTTCCTGTCACAGCTTTCTAATGACTTTCCAAGAAGATGATTGCTCAATTTGGGATAATCCCACCCCCCTTCCCTCCCCCCCACCCGAGGCATGGGGCATGGACTATGTGGGCTCGATTTTCATCGCCGTGCTACAAGAGTCAGAGATTAGGCTGCAGGCCACATGAGCAAACTGGGACTTGCAGGGGAAATAGTCATTGACTCCGAGTTTCATTTTTACAAATAAACATTTAGTGACAGATCATAGCGTATCTGCTGTTTTTCGAGTTTAACACTCAGCCTGTTTACAGTGGGAGAAAAATAACCAGATTCTCTCACTGATTTTTCAGAAGGTTTGTTTCTTAGTAACATCTCTTCTTGAGTGATGCATGAGGGAATACATTTATTTTGCATAGTTTGTTTTACAAGAAGCCTTCAGTTAGAATTGTCATTTTGCTTTTAAACGTTGCATAGGCTTTCTTGCCCAAGCATATATAAGCAAGCCGATTTCATCTCAGCTCCCAATATAATTGGTGTCCGTCCAATTGGTGAATTGGTGACCGTCCCCAAATACACAGACCCACTAGAAACAAATCCATTCTCCAGTGACGGATTATCCCAGGCTGGGGTACACCCCTGTTCTGTATTTCCCAGGTTGGGCTGTGGGTTACCCTAAAGCCTAAAGATTACCGAAGGGGTTAATGATAGTGGGTTTGATGGATAGACCAGTGATGCTGTAGGGCGTTTCCAAAACAATGAGCTTACATGTGAAACAGGGGACTCACTGGAAAATGGCCCACTTGAGTAATCAGCCTAATGCTTGCACTCTCCCAGTATAGCAAATTACATTACGTTAATATGATTGACCTTGTAGCCCAGCTAGCAGTTTTTTTTGTTACTCCCAAAGTCAGTGGTGCTACGCTTCAGCGACCGCCGTGCCTTTCCCCTGCAGACCCCTGCGTGGCGCGTGAGCATAAACGGCACAAGAGCGTGGAAAGTCGGGCCCTCCGCATCATCCGCGGCTGTTTCGTGCTCATTCTGTCTCTTCACTCTCTTACCCCTTTGTTTGTTTTTTTGTTTTGTTTTGTTTTGTTTTACTAATCCCAATGGGTTCTCATCGTGGAATAACAGTGTGGACTGGTGCTATGGTGGTGATAATTGAATGCGCCGGGGGGGCTCTAATTGGGATCAGGCCCTGGGAGAGGTATTTGTCCCGTTTACGACTTGGGATCAGGAAATGAGATGATGTTTTGGCTGCTTACTGCCCCGTACTGTTCAGCTACAGAAGCTCTACATACACAGGCCATTTTCACTAAAGATACTTTTAATCATAAAATCAGCTTATATTCTATAGGTATGATCTTATAGCTATAATGTAAAGTAATTAAGCAGTGACTTAAGACTGCGCTTTGTTTGCTGTATACTTATCAAAGATATGGTCTGTCGAAAACACCAGCATTTTTATGCAGCCTGCATCTGCTCTGTTCCTGAAATCCCCCCCAGTTTATAATCCAATAAACAATCTTTCGATGGTGACCCCCAGCACCCGGAGCAGAATCTAAAGGCCTGTCGACCTCATCATAGGTCTGCTGGAGGAGACTGAAAAACTAATGAAGGAGAAGGTGGAGGTGCAGCTACAGGCCGAGAAGGACAACAGTGACCTCCAGAAGCAGGTGAAGTGTCTGGAGATGGAGGTGGAGGAGCAGGTCAACAAGGCCATCGAGCTGGAGGAGGATCACCGGGCCGAGAGCAGCGACCTGAGGCAGCAGATCCAGGCCCTGGAGAAACAGCTGGAAAACAACAGGAAGTTCCTGGATGTAAGAACCACGTTTTTCTCCATGATTTTCCTTTATCCATCTATTTACTTTTTTTTAACGTGACAGGAATGAAATAAATTGCTGTCATTGTACCTGACTGAAACTTCCCCTGCAAGTTTCAAGCTAAAGCCTTCATGAATCAGTGTATTGATACATGCCCACACCCTCTCTCCGATGTACAGGAGCAGGCCGTCGACCGGGAGCACGAGCGAGATGTTTTCCAGCAGGAAATCACCAAGTTAGAAGTGCAGCTGAAGAACACCGTGAAGCAGCAGTCCAGCAATGACGAGCGAACCCGAGAGGTACAGACCCCCCTACCGAGATCACGTGACCCAACACCTTGTGGTCTACGTGGCGACTATATGAGCTGCTCATGTTATGGGATCGGGCATTTTTTAAGAGCCTGTGAGACCAGATATAGTTTAAACAATCCAGGGTGGAGAGTATGTACTGCAAATAGAGCCCAAACCAGTCTGACCAGATCTGTTGACCTGGCTCTCCACTGTCTGCCTTTGTAGTACATATTTTTAACTAAACTTTCGATATAGATAATGAACATATCTCTTAGTTATTTTGGCACTTTCAGAGATTAGAGTGGGCCATTTCCTTGTTTTGGATGGCGAGCCATGCTAAAAATACACCGGGATCCAGATTCTGGGAAACTCCGATATCCCAAGAGCAACGCTTTTAGTATAATTCAGTGGCTCCCAATCCGCTACCAGAATGTTTTCATTCCAACCCTTGCTGCGTTCGGCCTGCCATATTCATTATCAGCATATTAAGGACCATATAAGCCTGACTGAGGTAGGGTTGGAATGAAAAGATTGTGGCAGGAGGGCACCAGGAACAGAATTGAGAACCACTGGTATAATTAAAGTAGTAGCCTTGGCCAAGCCTGACATAACTATTCCGTCTGCTTCTGCCGTGAAGTAGAAGTGTTGTGATTAAGATATTTGTTTCTACTGTACGCACTCTAGCTACATGGCTGCTCCCATTCTCACCCTGTGCTCTCACAGCCTTAATGAGATGCGTGCTGTGTTATGTCATGCGGCAGGTGGATCAGCTGACCACCCAGCTGAAGGAGAAATCTGATTGGTGCAGCGAGCTGCTGCTGGGCTCCGAGCAGCTGCAGAGGGACATCCAGGAGCGGAACGAGGAGATCGAGAAGCTGGAGGGGCGCGTGCGGGAGCTGGAGCAGGCTCTGCTCGCTAGCGCAGAGTCGCCGCGGAAGGTGGGCCCCCGCCGTCCATGCAGTCTGCCCCCCCCCCCGCCCCGTTAGACGCAGGCACCGCGCCACATGAATCTTAACAACCCTTTCTGCGGCAGATCCCCCCCCTCCGAGTAAAGATGTGAGAGCGCGGTCGCACGGTGCCCGCGGCTGAGCGACAAAGGTCACGCCGGCCACATTCTCCTGGTAATGGTTTTGGTCATGTGATGTCATTCAGGGGGAGGACCAGAGGCAGATGATCCTCATGCAGAAGACTGATGACTCAAGCCTGGAGGCCCAGCTGCAGACAGAAAGGGAGGCTTTAGACAGAAAGGAGAAGGAGGTACCATTTTTTTTTATTTATTTTTTCCAAAATTAGCTTCTCACTTGTTATTTTTATTGGTGACATGTTATTAAAATAATATTCACACTTCAGCAGCATTTAGTCACTTGTGTTCTCTACTGTGGAAGACACTGCTGGCAGGTGAGGTCTTTGTCCTGATATCTGAATCTGAACCCCTTGTAGATAAGTAACCTGGAGGAGCAGTTAGAGCAGTTCAGGGAGGAGCTGGAGAACAAGAGCGAGGAGGTCCAGCAGCTTCAAATGCAACTGGAGATCCAGAGGAAGGAGCTGAAAACCCAGCAGGAGGACCTGGAGCACAAGAGTGGCCTGCTTAAGGTAAAGTATCCCCTCCCCCAGCTCCACTCTGCCACAAGGTCCCCTTCACGGTGACCTGGACGCTCGATTCTCGTCGGTGCTCAGCTTCCATCTCCGTTGTGGTTGTGAATAAAGGTCTTTGCAGCCAGTGTCATGCACTGTGTGCTCCTTTGGGCGGCTGTATTCCAGGTCCACTGGGAATTAAGATGTTTCTGTTGAGGACCAATGTATTATGATCTCCAACTTCTCTAAGGTCTTGGAAGAGAAGGACAGGCAGATAGCCCTTCTAAATCAGCAGCTCTCTATGCTTCAGAAAATGGGAACTGCACCCAATAACAAGGTAACATCATGCAAATATATGTGTGTAAACATCAACCCCTTGGTTGGCCTGTTGACGCATATATATTTTTCAGTGATGGTGAATGTTTGTTGGCCAGTCAAGTGAGCTCCTTCCTTGAATATGCTTTTTCAAGTTTGAAGTTAAATCTGACCCTTTTGTTTTAAGCAAACTAAATACGAGGAAATGTGAAGCTCACTTGTACGAGCCATGAGCATGAAATCGGCAAGAACGGAGGTCTTGATATTAATTATGATATTCGATGTCTGTTGTAGATGATTGAAGAGAAGAATGAGTTATTGAGAGAGCTGGAAGCGCAGGTTGAGTGTTTGAAGAGTGAGCAGGAGCACCTGAGAAGGAACAATGAACTTGAGGTCGATCAACTCCATGACGTCATTGAGAAGCTGCAGCAGGAGCTTTTGAAGATCGAGCACAAAAGCTCTGAGGAATATCTCCCGGACACTGAGGACCTGAGCGGTGCCACCAGGGAAGAAATCAGTTTTAGCAAGGAAGAGTTTGATGAGATGAAGCAGAAAATAGATGAGACTACTCAAGAACTGAACACACTGAAGGCGAATCACAACTCGCTGCTGGAGAAATGCAGAGGTCTAGAAGAAGAGAAGCTGGATGTGTTGAGCGCCAAGGAGAACGAAAGGTCACATGTGGAGGAGCTGGAGGAGGCGTTGCAGGAGAAGACCGCTGTGGCCGTCGTCATGCAGGCGCAGATTCAGGCCTTAGAGCAGAGCGCGAGCTCCAAAGTGGCCGATCTGACGAAACGGGTGGAGGAGCTGGAAGCCTGTGTGGAGGAGAAAGACTCTGAACTTACTGACTGTAGGTTGCGGGTGGAGCAGGCCCAGGCTGAGGCTGCTGCACTTCAGCTCAAGATCTCCAGCCTGGAAGACAAACTCAGGGACAAGATGGCCGGTCTGCTGGTGAGCCAGGCCCAGCTAACCAAAGAGCTGTGTGGTCAGACTTCTGAAGCAGTGGGTCTTCTGGAGTTTTGCCCACGTGAGGCAGGGAAAGATGCCTTTGAAGGCCCATCTTCAATCCCAGAAACCCCTGAAGAGGTCAGAGAAGGCAGACGGACACCGGTAGCGAAAGTGGTACGTCTTGCGGAGAAGCTGAAGGACCTTGAGGAATGCTTGCGTGAGATTCAGAAGGATCAGGAGCTACAGAAGCACCTCCTGTTCAGTTCAGAGGAGGAGGTAGTGGAGTATGAGAAGAGACTGGCAGTACTAATGAACCTCCTCAACCAGATGACCGCAAAATCCATCCACCGAAAATCACCACCACTAAGCACAGTACGTGCATCGCATTCCTACTAATTCAGCACATTCACGGTCATGCTACTTTGCTGGAAGTTACATTTTTTTCTGGGTCACTAATTAAATTATTCTAGTTTTCACCATGTTGTGGTCCAGTGAACTATTCCAACTGTGTATAAGGCCACTTGCTGTTTCACCATTATGATCACCATCGCACGCTCCTGTTTCAGGAGTCCAGCAGTCTCGGTGAGGAGGACCCCGCCACCGACTCGGGGCTGCTCCTGGAGATGCAGGAGGAACGACAGGAAGCTGCTGCCATCAGAGAAGAACTGAGAACGTACAGGGAGCAGAGCGAGAGGCTGGAGAAGGAGTTACAGGTACGTCACAAGATGTGTGGCACATGAAGGGAAGGGCAGAGGCCACTGCAATTATGAGGGAAAAAATGCCGCCCTACTGGTGCAGCCGGCATCTTGGGTATGTTTTTCAAGGACTAGATCGCCAGTCCTCAGGTTTCATATGGTGCCGAGAGGCGAGTCTTAAACTTTCAATATGCAAATAAAAGAATGCAATAAACCGCCTTCAGTGTGACATCTGTTAAAGCAATTAATACATTGTGCAATCAGTACATTGGTCACTGTGTTTTGGTTGTTTTGGTGTCTGATTCTAAGTCTTAATCTTAATACATTCTTGAGTTCATTAGCAATACTGAAGCATTTTATGTCTAAGTATAAAACTGATGTTCTGAATAATCACTCGTATGTTTTAGGTTAAAGAATTAACTATATCTCAGCTTCAAGAGGACCTTCAAAAGGTGAGAGACAAGCATCCCATTGTAACCTTCCCACTCAGGTTTTGGTAGTCAAATCATAGTGATATTTAACAAACCCAATGATCTGTTAAAAATATGTACATCTCGTGACACGCTGCTCTCCGTCGCCCCTCTCTGGCGCAGAAGTGCGATGGCGTGTCCAAGGAGTCAGAACTGCTCCAGGAGCTGCACGAGGTTCGCCGGGAAGCTGCTGTCACCAAAGAGGAGCTGAGTGCCTACAGAGAGCGGAGTGAGCAGCTACAGAAGGAGATGGAGGTATCCCTAGACTTCCGATAACTCTTCCTGTAGCAAACACTCCACTAGAGGGCAGCAAATCAGTTCTTACCTATGCTGTTTATCTGTATATCAGGTTCTATAATATTTAAAAATAGTGATTGCTTGAAATCTTTATTTCTTTAGGAGAGAGAGATGGCTATTGCTGGCCTCAGAGAAGATCTCCAGAGGGTAAATGGCTTCACCAGTTTCTATTTCTGCTGAAACACTTGGTGTACAAAGCATGAGGATGGTGTTCTGATATTGCAGTGCAACACCATTCGCCCTCAGGACAGACTCGGTTTGTAGGAAGCAGCAGGGTGTGGAATGTGCTCCACTGGGACGCTGCTACATGGTGACTCTACTGCCCCTAGTGGTTATGTTGAGTTGGCTGGTTCTGTTTAGGTGGTGGACTGCTTCGGGATGGCTCGAAGCAGCACACCTGCCCCCCCCCCCCCCCCCCCCCCACTCATGCAGCATTCAAAGGCACATGCACAATCAGTGACCACTCTCTCAGGCCTTAAAAATCATTCATTACCTTGTCTCCTCCCCCGTTGTACAGTGATTGCATATCCATCCATCCATCCATTTCACCAACTGGGGGGTGGGAGCAAATTTCAAAGGGGATCCAAACTCAGTCTTACTGTACGTGCCTGATCTGGAGGGGGTTTCAAACCTGTTATTTAAGTATGTGCCAGTCGAGGAGCTGGGAGACCCTCCCAGGAAGCACCGGGCACGAGGCAGGGCGACGCCCCAGACCCAGATGCCAGTCCGTCACAGAGCAGACAGACACACACGATTACACACTATGGGCAGTAGAGAGATGTCTGTTGGCTTGAGTGCATATTTTTGAGAGGAAATTACCGTAATTGGCAGTTATAGCCGTCACCTGAATGCACCTGGTCAGAGAATTTAAAGCAAAGCGTGGCTGTTTTGTTCAGTGTGTACCTCCAAACTCGGGTATGAGTTGAGAATTTCTTATTAGGTGTTCTAGTGCCTTAGTGAACTTTTTCATTTTTTTGTAACTTTCATTCAGGTGTCTGATATAGAGAGAAAGGAGGCCTCCACTGCTAAGTCAGAGCTTCTGAAGGAGCTGCAGGAGGTCCGAGAGGAAGCCGCAGCCGCCAAAGAGGAGCTGAACACCTACCGGGAGAGGAGTGACAAACTGAGAGAGGAACTTCAGCTCAGAGACGCCTCCCTGGCCAAGCTTCAAGAGGAGCTCCAGCAAGTGGGGGCCGCTTTGGCCAGGACCCAGGAGGAGCCGTCTTCCCAAAAGGAGGAGAAAGGGGGGAAACTCAAAGCCGTAGAGGAGACCCAAGCTTCCTCCCCGGAAGAGATGCCGTCCCCCGTGAGGAAGAACTCCATGTCCCAGACTGACAGGCCTTCCGTCTCAAGCGGCGGCGTCCAGACGGAGCGGCTGGTCTTTATGGATGCTGGGGCGCAGGCGGATCTGGCCACGCCAGGACCCGACGCTTCGGAGGAGATCGCGGAGGTCATCAGCGAATACGATGAGCGGATCGGGCAGATGCAGGAGCTGCACGCGGCCGAGATCATGGACATGGAAGCCAGGCACATCTCCGAGAGTGAAGCACTGAAGGCCGAGGCCCAGATGCTGCAGCAGGAGTGCCAGACTCTGAAGGTCGTCATCGAGAAGCTGAGGACCGCTGAGGTAAGCTGCCCCATGGGCTTCCGCTGTTGGCCTACTTCTGACTGTCGGCTCATTAGAACCTTACCTTACCCTCTTTATTGCTCTCTTCAAGTCTGTCTCATCTCGGCCAGAGCAGCCCGTCCTCTCACAGAGCAGAGATGAATACACCAGCGGTAAGCGGCCCTTTAAAATGTAAACTGGCCAGAGTTGGGTAATCCAGGTCCAGAGAATACAAATCCAGACCAAGATTTTGTTTGAACCTACCAGTTGAACATAAAGAGTCACAGTCACAGAGTACTCAACTGGTTGGTTCAAACAAAACAATGGTCTAGATTTTTGCTCTCTCGACCAGAACCATCCACCACTGGAGGTAGCTTCAATGCAAGAATGCATATGCCCATTGTAAGTGATCCCTGTTGGAGTGCTCTAGTATTTATCCCCTGCGTGGGAATTGTCCACACCTTCTGCCCACAGAAAGCGGCTCGGACTGGAGCCAGCACACTTGTGACGTCTCGAGCCTTAACCAGGAGTTCAGAAGCACTCCAGAAGGGGGCAGGAGGGACAATGGGACTGGGCAGGGTTCCATGGAGATCTTGCCTGACAGGATTAAGGTGCGGTGAAAACTTTACTCGTCTTCCATTCAGGTTATGTTGCAGATAGTGTCATTGCTTGTAAAATATGGCATCGTGTGGGGATCAAGTTTCAAGGAGGCCCAAGGAACACAAACTGTCTTGTGCTGTTGTTTTATTGGATAGTATAGAACCAGTGAACCTGCAGAAGTGTTTGCAGTGGACGTGCAACCCTGTGGGTGGAATCGGGTGTGTGCTGGAGTTTTAAAAAATAAGGCAGTTTGGGTGACTCATACAGACAATGTCTCACCCTGCAGTTTAGGTCCTGTGCCTCTGTCCGGTAGGTTGTGGGTTCAGATCCCGTGACTTGCAGATTTAACAGATGCTGCAGTTTTTTTTTTTTTAAACTATTTTGCTGCCATCCCCTCTATAGGAACATCGATGTGCTCGCACTGCTGGTTTATCGCATGCTGCTTTCTTCTGGTGAACTTGCGACCTGCTGTTTTACAGAGCCTGCTGAGAGAGGTGCACCAGGAGGGCATGCAGGTGCTGTCCCTGTCCGAGCTACCCCTGCTGGAGGGGGAGCAGCCGGCCACCCCGCCGAGGCCCCAAGGATGGCTGAGGGAGCGAGAGGCCCTGCTGGCGTCCATCAATTCCCTGAAGGCCCTCATTTCCAGAATGCAGGCCTCCAGAGATGAACAGGTATACAGTCAATGCCACTACAGAAAGGTCATCTCAGCTGGCGTTCATGGTGAAGCATCCACAGATGTTGATAGACAGTGCATCAGTAAGGTTAGATTGCGCTTCAATTTGACTTTTCCTTCACTCGACTTGTTTTGACCATGACATCCCACCTGAATTTATGCAATTACTAATAAGTTCGCCTGTGTTTGGGAGCTCTGGTCTTTCATACACACTGTGTGTGTGTGCATTACATTGTGGGGACCAAATGCTCTCACAATGTGATGCCACGCCAAAACATTGGAGGATGAACAAGTTGTTTTCTTAGTTATTAGTTATTGAGTACCAAAATAATTTCATCTACTCCAGTTTTTGCTCTTCCAAGTTAGTGGCAATACTTGTGGTAACCAATCAGCAAGCTATTGCTGGAGCGTCTCCTCAGTAGTACGTATTCGAACGAAAAGTACCTAGTCTGAAGTAGGTCCTAAAAAAGCTCTGGAATCATCTACGTGGAACTACAATTGGTTCTGCCGGTGTGAAAGCGCCTAAAGACATTAATGGATGGTCCCCACAAAGTCATGAATATAAGTGTATATGTGTTTCATCAGTCTGGCCAGTCAGGAGAGGGTGCCACGGACTGGCGGGCGGAGCTCCTGAGGGCAGTGCAGCAGGTCTTGGTGAGCGAGCGCGGTGTGCTCAAGAGCGCCCTCTATGCACGGCTGGAGCAGTTGGACACCAGTGACGTGGTCGTTCATCTCAACCAGCTGGAGCGCCGCCTATCGGAGCAGGTGAGGCAGCCTCAGGGTCCTCAGGACATGTCAGCGGTGCCGAGGACATGAAAAACCTCCACAGGACACTTTGAATTTGCGAGATTTTGAGAACCTCGTTCAGTCAGATTAGTCAACTCGTTAACTGTTTGCGTTGTGGCAGGAGGCCCAGCACAGGGAGGCGGTGGAGATCCTGCGGGGTGCGGAGAGACGCAGCCTGCTTATGGAGGTCCAGCAGCTCCGTTCCCAGATGCAGCTAGTCCAGCAGGAGCCTGGCCAGATAAAGATCTCTGTACTGCGGCCTGCTCAGAGTCCCAGCCCAGGTAGACATGTGCACATGTGCTCTGTACTGCTTCTGCTGGTTTTAATATGGTCAAGATATGGTGTATGAGTGAGGAGATCCTTATTCAGCAGTAGGAGTTTATGGAGACCCTCACCAACCACCAGAATGCATGCATAGCTGATGCTTCCCACCAAGTATTTATTTGTCTGGCTGGAAGTCTTACTGGAGCAGTTCAGGTTGATTATCATTATCTTAGGCATCTTGGGATTTGAACTGGCAACCTTCTGGTTGTGTTCTTAACCTCTGAGCCACCTTGCTTCTGTTATTGGCTGTACCGCTGGAAGAACTTAGCGAATCATCAAGGTAATGGAATGACACATCTGTACATGTTTAGGTGAACGGGACAGGCAAGAAGGCCAAGGGACCCCAAGTGGGGCCGGTGCATCTCAGGACCTCCGTGGGCTCCCCGCAGACAGGATGGTGCTGGACGAACTGAAGGGCGAGCTGGCCCAGACCAAACTGGAGCTGGAAACCACCTTGAAGGCACAGCACAAGTACCTGAAGGCTCTGGAGTCCCTCAGGTATGCTACCTCGCGGTGATGCGGTCCTGGCTGGGTGCCGTAGAAGGGAACAACTGAAAGAGCCTCTGCCCCGTCCGTCTCTCCCGGCGCAGGAGCGAAGTCACAGAGAAGGTGGCTGAGGTGGACAGGTTGACCGAGGCTCTGGCGAGTGAGCAGAGGAAGTCGAGGGAGCTTCAGTGGGCGTTTGAGAAAGAGAAGTGCAAGCGGGACAAAAATGAGAAGCAAGAGCAGGAGGAGCTGGAGGTGAGGCGTCGGATCGGGGAGATGAAAAGCAGCCCATGGGTCTCAGTAAATGTTGGGGCCGTGTTGGCTGATCGGCTCCGTGCTGCTGTATGTAGGACCTGAGGCTCGCTCTGGAGGAGCAGCAGAGCCGGGTAGCCCAGCTGAGCGAGAGCCTGAAGCAGCAGCAGGGGCTGACGGCCCAGCTCCAGCGGGACGTGGACACCGGCCGGGCCCAGCTGTCCCGCGTGCAGAGCCGAGCGTCCGAGCTCCGGGTGCAGCTGGAGTCGGCACGGGCCCGGGCCCTGGAGCTCGCTGGCGCCCTGGAGCGGGAACGGGAAACGCGGCAGCAGCGCGGTGCAGGGGATCCCGAGGCTGAGGAGGGAGCCCAGTCCACTGGAGCCCTCCTGGAGGCACTGCAGGTGCAGCTGGAGGAGAAGCATGGCCGGCTGGTGCACCTGGTGGAGGAGGTGGAGAGGTACAAGCTGGAGGCGTCGCAGGCCGAGTTGCAGAGGGAAGAGGATGAGCGGGCGAACAGGATCAACACTCAGCAGGAGCAGGAGGCCCAGCTGAAGGTCCTGCAGGCCAAGGTGAAGGAGCTGCAGAGGCTGGTCCTGCAGCTGCAGCAGGAGAAGAACCGTCTGGAGAACAAGGTGGAGGAGCTGCAGGCTTCTGCACGGCATGCGGAGGCTGGAGACCCCAAGGAGACACCGTGGCCCATCGCCTCGACCGTAAGTCATAATCCCTTTATCCAGGGATAGAATGTCACTGATGGACCAGGCTGTGTTTGCAGATGAGCCAACTGTTGTTCTGGAATTATTGTCCTGAAGAATGTTCTATTATACTATATAAATGTAAAGTGTTCATATGAGTTTAATCCAGTGGTCAGTACTGGAGTCTAAACTCCTATTGACATGAGGTGATCCTTAAAAATCCACTTCTGAAATTTCTTGCTCTGACCTCATAGTTTTGTTCTTTGACATCAAGAACTGTTTTTAAAAATTTACTGCACAATTTTTGAACAAATTTAGAGGTTCCTCAAACACCTTGAAAATTTGAAGATTTTAAGTTGAAAGTGTGAATCTCGCCTATGGCACACTGGTATAACCTGCTTTGTGTGGCTATGCTCAGAAGTGGAAGGTAGATGAAAGTGGAGATTGCACATGCGGCAGCTTCATTGCTGTAGCAGATGTTAAGAACAGAATCACAACATTTGTACTCAACCAGCTTCAGACATCTCAGCCTTGTGAATACTATCGTGAACTGGTGAGTTACTCCACCACGTGGTGTGAAGTTCATGGCTCCTGGTGCAATGCATCAAGCACGTTGGATGGCAAGGGCCATAAACTCCATCAAAATCTGGTTATTCCGAACTCAATTCAGCCTGACTGCTCGTGAGGAGAAGGTACTCCGAGATATATGCATTTTTATCGTACGACTGTACACCACAGCTTGGTATACCTGCCCCATTACACCATGTGCACCGAACAACGACCTGTTGTTTCTTCAGCAGCTAATTACATACGACTCGGTGAATCCAGCTCTGTCAAAGGTAGCCGGCAGCAAGATGGCGGGACACCTGTGGTACCTCAGTGAGGAACTCATTGGGCTGGCTTTCTGAGTTTTGAGTCAAAACGAGCAACGTTTAAAAACATAAATGAAAAGGAAGGAGATGATGAACCTGCAAAACGAATCCAAGTCAACCTGAAAAAGTGCACTAACATGAAAACTGAGGGCTTTGTTACCAAACAAACACTGTCATTCTCTCAGCATCTGCAACTGCCTGTTCGCTTCCTGGAGCTTGATGTAGCCTTATGGAGTGAAAACACAGATTGTCAGCATTGCTTGAATGTTGTACATAACATTTGTGTTGCAAATAACACAGCTGAACGGGCAGTTTCACTCGCTGAGGAGTTCAATGCCATACTGACAAAGAAAGTCAAAAAACAATACCTGTTGCAGGTCGTGAAATAGCATCGCAAACGATTGCCTGACTGTTCTAAACATAAGCTTTACAACAACTGACTGCAAAACTATATTGATGCGGATTACGGACTCGATGACTTGCAAGATTCTCAGCAGTATTTAATAGTTTCCAAGTTTGTTTCGTTGTCTTTAGAAATACTGTGTTCAGTTGAATGGAAACAGTTGGTGGAATGGAAAGTGAATGATGTTAAGAGCCGTAGCGCACATTTTCACTAATTTTGACAAATTGTCAGTAACTGACAATAAATTCACTATTTGTGAGCACTGCTTCATATTCATAAAAACTGTTGTACTGTTAAGTTATGTAAAAACAGGTTAAAATGATGTTTAATAGATCTATATTTCACCTTTACTTAGAATTTCAGTATTAACCATAACTTTGTTCTGCTTGAGCAACCCCTAAATAGGCACCAATATCACTCAAACTTTGCAGAAACACTTCTTTTGTTGCCCATGACAGTATTAGAGGGTGAGACCTAAGTAATCTTGCAGTTTTATTTTTGATGCATACTTAAGGACCAACCTAATGAGCAGACATGAGTTAAGTGAACATGCTGAGATCTACAGGGTTGGGAAGACATTTTCAGGAGCGTGTGTGTGGAACGTCCCTCCTGAAGCTTAGACAGACCAGGCAGCTGGGCTATGCAGGTCATCATCGTGGTCCTTTTGGAGTCTGGTTCGTGGTCTAGAACCACATATGTTCCTCATCCTCCACAGCAGGAGGACCCGTGGAAAGGGGAGAGCCAGCCCAGCGACAGGACCAGAGACTGGGTGCTCAGGCAGAAGGTGTCAGACGTGCTGACGGCGGATTCCGGCACTGGCTCTCCAGAGGCTCCAGCAGGGGGCGCTACTCCTGCAGAATCCCAGCATGTGGCCGCTATTGTGAACAGACTGCAGCTCATCGCGACCAAGATCAGGAGCATGGTGAACAGGTGCGTGGGCAAGGATGCTTTGGCAAATGACGACTGGTAACGTCACTGCCAAAATAAATCTGGGCTAAGAATAACTGTCAGTAACGTCACTTATTAACAATTAATTGCTTTTTATTGACTCTATTGTAATGCCCCAAATTAGATGACCATGAAATCAATAATACTAATCTATCATTATACTGTAGTTCCATGCTGCTAACTGTGGTGGGTATAGAGCCACCTAGTGGTACAGTAGGTCCACTGCACCAGGGTTGACAGAGCTGTTTCCTCCAAGGATGCCTGTCGACGAGGTGGACAGCAAGGCACTGGTGTGGCTCCAGGGAAGCGTTCAGAATGTGATCTCGCTGGTGCAACAACTACCTGCCATCCCTCCTGTCCCAGAGGTGAGGCTCCGCTGCATTTTCAAGGTCCTTTGAAGATGGTAGGGGAATTTATTCACCTGTAGGACAGCAGGTGGCAGGGTGGTTAAAGACCAGTTTATAATGGGAGGAGTTGAATGGGATAAAACTATAGATTTTCATACAGATAATGGTTGTACTTATTGATGATGATGATGGTAAGTCAGACTGTAGAGTGTGTCTCAGATAATGCATGTCCCGCCCTCCCGTCGAGAGCAGAGCGCGATGGCCAGTGGTCCGTCCAGCTCGCTGACAGAGCGCCTACTGAGGCAGAACGCTGAGCTCACCGGCTTCGTCAGCCGGCTCACCGAGGAGAAGAACGACCTCCGAAACTCCCTGCTGCGTCTGGAGGAGGAGCAGAGGGTGCACCGACAGAGATGCCTGGGCATGGGGGAGCAGGTATGGGCGTCGCTCATGTCAGTCCAACGGTAAACACGATGGATCTATTGGCTCTGTGTAAAACCGGCGTCCCCTCTCCCGCAGACGTCCCGGAGAGCTATGGACGACCAGGCCGCCCTGAGCGCGCTGCTGTCTTCAGAGCGTGAGGCGTGGGCGCGGGAGAGGAACCGGCTGCAGAAATCCCTGCGGCAGGCAGAGGCAGAGGTGTCCCGGCTGAGGGCCGAAATCCGCACCGATTCCCTCCGAGACGTGGCAGGCCCCGAGGCCGACACCGCCGCCCTAAAGGTCCTCGCGGCATTACACTGTCACACGTTTCATTCAGTACTATGGAACTCTTACCAACCACTGTTTTGTCTCACAGTATTTGACTTCCTTATTGGCTGCTGATTTACTGTGGTAAACTATGCTAGAAAAGGCACTGCTGGTCACATTCCCTTGCTGAGTAACTGTGACATACATACGGAAATGATATCAAAAGCACAACTTTTTTTTTTTTTGATTGCTACAATCTCACATCCTTTTCAATGCCTGAGGGTTTACCGGCTCCTCATTTTACTCTTATTTTCTTCCTCAGAGGATCTACGGAAAGTACCTCCGTGCCGAGAGTTTCCGGAAGGCTCTGATCTATCAGAAGAAATATTTGCTGCTGTTGCTGGGTGGCTTCCAGGAATGTGAGGAGGCCACTCTGTCCCTGATCGCGCGGATGGGGGGCCGGCCACTGCACTCCGGCCTGGAGGCCATATCCCAGCGTCGGAGGGGCTTCACCCGCTTCCGGTCCGCCGTGCGCGTCTCCATCGCGCTCACCAGGTAACCAAACTTAAAGTAGGGCTCGCTCCTAAACGCCCAGCAGGCCGGCTTCGCGGTGCCTCAGGCATCTCCTCATCTGTGCTCTCGCAGGATGAGGTTCCTGGTGAGAAGATGGCAGAGAGCCACCGGGTCGGGGTCCAGCTCCTCGTCCAGCGTCAACAGGAACGGCTTGGCTCAGATTGCAGGTAAAGCAGCTGGAAATCGCATAAATCTGAGGCTGAGAGAGGTTTCTCTGTCCGGGAGAGAGTAACCGAGTACCGCTGTCCTGTCTCAGGAAGCGAGGTTAGAATCGATTCCCCTTTCCTCCATGCCGGAGGGCTTGAAGTCTGCGGAGAGCGCAGGGGAACCAGCCGCGGACGCACCGGACCAGAGTCTCCCAGGTCAGGCCCCCCCATGGGCTGCCGAGATTAGCCATCCGTTCCCCCCAAAGAGGATGAAGGCCTTCACCTCCCCCCCCCCCCGGTTATCTGCACGTCTAGGTTCCACACTGTGACCGATGCCGGCACCCTGGCCTGCTCCCACCTGCAGAACTACGACCCGGACAGGGCGCTGACGGACTACATCTCCCGCCTGGAGGCCTTGCAGAGGAGACTGGGCAGCGTGCAGTCCGGTAGGCGCGATGGCGGGGAGCGTGTCGTCACCCCTGCACGTGCTCATGCCTGCACACCAGACACACTCATTATGCTGTCTGTGTGTGATCATACCGTCAGCCCAATGGTCACTGGCACCATCAATGAAGATTAGCAGTATTGATTGTATAATATATAAGACTTCGGGTTTGTTTTAAATCGGTGTTTCCCAACCCAGTCCTCAGGGAGCCTTAGATGGTCCACATTTTTGCTCCCTCCCAGCTCCCTGCACGTGGACCATCTGGGGAACCCTGAAGACCATTTTAGAGAAAATAAATATACCACTCAAAAGAGTTTGTGCTTGAAATATAGGTATACGGCTTGCACACGATG
Organism: Paramormyrops kingsleyae; assembly: GCF_048594095.1. NCBI lineage: Eukaryota > Metazoa > Chordata > Actinopteri > Osteoglossiformes > Mormyridae > Paramormyrops > Paramormyrops kingsleyae. Next base: position 17,436,542 of record NC_132819.1, on the reverse strand, counting down.
CTTGGCAGAACATTTGAATCATGATGGGTATATGTTACATAATAATTTTGGCTTGTTTTTGCAAAGTGTGCCTTGTGCTGACTGAATTGTATATAATGTAACGTGTTTGCATCTATAAGCAGTCATTTATGCCTCAGACCACGCTTGGGTTGTTATTTAATACATGCGCTTGTTTGTGTGCCCTGCAGTTAATGTCGTCTCCCCCACTGTCCACCCACAGGTTCTTCATGCGCTCAGTTGCACTTCGGGATACGCAGATGAGTCACTTCTCCACACTAAAGCTGGCATGAGAATTCAGTTGCCTTTCTTGCTGATGAGCTGCTGTGTTTCGTTCTTACCGCGTGTGTATCTGTGGGACCAAAACCATCTCGTGTGACATTGTCTTGGGCTTTTTTTTTTATCCTGCCCAGCTTCAACAAAAGAAGAATCGGCTTCTGTGTAAATTAGTCTGCGTATTTGTTGTGCATAAATACAATCAAGCTCTTAAGTGTATATTTGTGGAATGGTAATTTAAAACAATTAATTTATACTGTTTGTACTGTTTTTGTGTGGGTGAGAGAGAAGATGGGGTATGCCTGCTTTTGTGAGAAGACTACTGCAGGTTTTAATGCTTTATGCTTGTTACTATTGTAGCGGTGTGACGGACAGGACAGAAGAAATTTGTAGACATATTTTTGTAAAGGCACAGTAGGAGCTTTGAATTTTAAGGGTATTTTGTCAAAAATGAAAATAAAGATTATTATAACATTTGAAAATGTAGTTTTATATATACATTTTCTTTTTGGATTATGGACTTATCAGTCTTTTTTTGTTGTTTTGTCGTTTTTAATGTAATTATTTTATAATAATTATTAATCAATATTATTTCATTATGTCATAGCTGAATGAGTAATGCTAATTTTCAGAACAGTGTTACATTTTTGCAACAGTCATCTCCTAAAATCCTTCCTACCTACCTACCTACCTACCTACCTACCCACCCACCCACCCACCCCCAGATATACCTCACAGTTAAGTGCTTTATCCCCTTGGGCCTCACACTACCACCCTTTCCATAAGACCGGTCTTTTATTTGGCACATTTGAATCCGCCCGTTCACTGGCATACAGACACTTAAAGCATATTGTTAGACATTGCTGTGAGGTTTTCCCTGCCACTAAGAAAAGCCTGACCTTGCAGATTGCACTGACCTGACGCCCAGTGAATACCACTGCACTGGGACATGTCGCATGAAAAGCTCCTTCAGCGGTTCCCTTAATCCTAGAGAATCACATCTTCTGGTTAATGCATTTAATGCGTGAATTGGTAATTAATCATGTTTAATGTCTTGCATTCAGAAGTCTGAAGTCACGTTAAAATGACACTGGTTATTTAATGATGAGATGCATTAAAAATATTATCTTTTTGCAATGAGCAAAAGGGTAACATTTTCATGCAAATTATAATAAAAGCAGCACTCGACATAGCCTACTTATACTCTAATTTCTGCTTTTTCATTCATTTTTCCCACAGATATCTGCTCCATTTGATAAGTGTACAGGCAGAAATATTTCTTATAACCACAGTGAGATAAAGGCCACATTTCCATTGCTGAGAATCTCAGACGTGACATGAACTCAGTCTTTTTCTTGCCGCCGTTTGTATCTGATGATTGGCTGGTTGGGAGTGTGGATCATCGTTGTGTAGTTCACCGTGGGGAAGTTGCCGTTGACCAGCTCGAAGTTGTACAAACGCAACAACGTTGACCAAATGGTCTTGATCTGAACATAGGCGAAATTCTCCCCGATGCAACGATGGCGACCTGATACATTAACAAAGGAGAACGATGTCAGCCTGGCACAGATGGCCGTAACATCACGGCTGACTTTGAGATGTCATAGTAAAAGCTTACCAGCCCCAAATGGTATGTAGGCAAACTTTTCTCCAGCTGCTGGGTTCTCATGTAGGTAGCGGTCAGGATTGAACTCCATCCTGTCAGTCCAGGTGTCCTTCAGGCGATGGTTCACTGTGGGTGACACACACACCTGGTGCCCAGCAGGGATGGTGTAGCCGGCAGCTGTCTGTAAAAGCACATGCCCTGAAGCTTAAACACAACAGCGGGGCTATCAGCTGGAGCGAGTGCATTTCAGGGGTAAGTATCAATCATCAATTGATGTTCTAGCTGCTTATCCTGGTCAGGGTCACCTGCAGCCTATTCTAGCTACCACAGAACAAAGTGGTAAACCCTGGACAGGAGAAAAAGAACCCCGAGTACTCAAAACATACCTGTGCAGCACAGGGGAGAATGCGCGCACGCCGCGTGCAGCACAGGGGAGAACGCGCGCGCGCCGCGTGCAGCACAGGGGAGAACGCGCGCGCGCCGCGTGCAGCACAGGGGAGAACGCGCGCGCGCCGCGTGCAGCACAGGGGAGAACGCGCGCGCGCCGCGTGCAGCACAGGGGAGAACGCGCGCGCGCCGCGTGCAGCACAGGGGAGAACGCGCGCGCGCCGCGTGCAGCACAGGGGAGAACGCGCGCGCGCCGCGTGCAGCACAGGGGAGAACGCGCGCGCGCCGCGTGCAGCACAGGGGAGAACGCGCGCACTTGATCCACAAACACGGCACAGGCTGCACTCAAACCCCTAACCTGGAGATGTGAGGGAACAACGCTTTGCACTGAGTTACTGTGATGCCCGTAATCACTTCAGATGCAGTACATTATTCTTGAAGCGTGGCCCTGTGAGCTCATACCTGGTAGGACCTTGCCATCCTCATCATGGTCATTATTGGGGGTCTGAGGCGCAGGGTTTCTTTCAAACAGCGGTCCAGAAGAGTCAAGTCCTTCAGCTGCTCAATGGCAAGAAAACAGCCCGTTTAAATCCAGCTGACTGCTGACTTACCCAGAATCCCCAGAAATTAGATCTTTTACTCTGGGTCTATGCAGGGCCCCTCCTGGGACTCAAACTAGCAACATTCTGTAAATGAAGCACCATCAAAAAGGGGGCAAATCCAGTCTCTACAAAGTCCAGAAAGAAGCTGACCTGATCATATTGAAGAGGGGGCAGGTCGTCGCCGCACACAGTCCTCTGCTCCGCATAGCAGCGCTCCTGCAGAGCTCTGTTCCCTGCCAGAAAGAAGCCCAGCCAGGCGCTGGTGGTGGAGGACGTGTGCTGGCCTGCCAGGAGGAGCCCGATCAGCATGCCCACAATCTCGCTGTCGTTCAGGGGCCGCCCGTCCCTGAGGAAAGTAACAGGCGGTTATGCTGCAGCCAAGGGGCTGCCGTCTAGCTTAGTGGGTCAGTGCTTGTGATCAGAAGGTTGTCGGTTCAAATCCCATTGTCGGCCGACTGATTTTTGCATCAGATCCTTCAAGGCCCTTAACCCCAAATTGCTCCAGCGAGTCTGACCATGCTATCTCAATAAATGTATGTTGCTTTGCATAAAAGCAGAATGCAAAGACAAAAAGAAATGCATGTTCATGCACAGTGTCACGGCAGGGCCAGGTACATGAGCTGTTTCAGTCGCTACAGTGTAAATATATACACTGTATATTGTAAATGTATTATAATATAGTTCAAGCATTTTTTTGTTCACCAAATAATTTGAATTAGGATGTTTGTTACTTAGGAAAATAAGACTAGTATGACTACAAGAAATAGTATTTACGTAATTTACATTCACATTGACAGATATCAAATTTATTGGCCAATCATGTAAAGATCTCTAAATATTTTTAAGTATTTTTGTAGGTCTTGTAAGAGCCTCTGCATTACCCATAATTTGGGATGTAGGTACTCGGTACAATAAGTGCTACAGCAGCTATAGTCTTACTTGTAGGTAGCATCCATGAGAGTCTGCAGGATGTCATCCTCTTTCTCTAGGGACGCTCTCCTCTTCTGAATGACCCTGAAGAATATGTTCTTGATCTCGACATGTGCTTTGTCCCTTTGCCTTTTCATTAGTATCAACAGGAAACAAAGGATGAATTAATGAAGGCCTGTTTCGCAAGGAGCAGGTGTATTAATTATGTAATAAGCAGGGCGAGGCTTTATTCTTGATGACATGAGGCACAACACAATTTCACATAAAGGATTGTGTTACTGTTTATCGTGTATTCGTTTTCTTCTCTTGAGTGGTTGGTCTGAGTCTCGCGTGTCACCTGAAGCTGGGCAAGGGCAGCCAGCTGGGAAGGAGCCAAGCAGCGTGGCTGAAGCCCCCATCCAGGTCTGCGTAGAGTTGGGCCACCTTCTCATCCAGCATGGCACGGATCTCCTTCCCGTGGAGACAGTTGCTGGCCGTCAGGATGATCAGTTCCGAAAGGGCCTCAAACAGATCTAGCAGAGGTGAGGGTAAAGATTGGACCTAGGAGCTGACATCTGGTTTAGAAATACACCCCTATCATTTTACAAGATGTCATTCATGAAATAGCAATGGAAGAGTAGTTCAATATGCAATCAAGTTGCTTATTCATTTAGGGTCATGGTGATGTGGACCATACCTCAGAAAAGGTGGGTACACTTCAGTGAAGCCCAGCCCATTGCAGGACACTCATATACTAACGGCAATCAGAAGCCGTTCTCTCATCTAAACCTCGAGTGTTTTTCTTTATAACCGGGCGGTTGAAACGGGAAGTTTTTTTGGAAAACTTACTTCTCTCTCCGCTGTCTCCCCAGCGCGTAAAGTATTCCATGGTCTCTTCTTCGATTATTTTCACATGTTTTTTAAACTGTGCGATATTTAAGCCCGTCTTCAGCATTTTCTTCTGCTCCAGGAAGACCTGAAAGAACAAATATTGCACTTTTAAAGAAAGTTGGAAATATGCATGTCATGGATGAGCCGTAATGGCAATTGCTCCAAGACAAGAAAGCGGTGATCAATACATTATCTGGAAAATAAAACGTCAGAATATGATGGTGACTTTCTGTAGAAAGGGTGTCCCGAACCATTAAAATTAGTGTTTCCCCATTTACTGACACGCACATATTTTTCTTACAGGGTTTGGGACATCGTACGCCACTCCTTTCCCAAACACTGGCGTTGTGAGTCGAGAATAGACATCTTCAGCATTAAGGTCCTCATTCTTGCTGTTGAACATGAGGGTGGCTGCATCGCTGCCCACGAGGTAGGTGAAAGTCTTTCCCACCATGGTGAAACTGAACACAGGGCCATACTTACAAAAAAAAAAATATATTTCAGGAAAGGAAAGTATTGCTATTTCTGCATTATAAGTTTAACACAAGTGTTCATTCAGTATTAGTCACAATGGTTGATAGTGAATTAATAACAATACGATTTTATTATGCGTATATAGATATATAAACACACTCTTACCTTCTCATAGGCATTTTCAAGAAACTCTATAGGACTTTTTCCAAAAGCTATAGCGTGACCCAGGAAGGGAATACTGGATGGAATGACTGGAGGGCATTTCTAAAATATAAAATATGCTAAATTAAAATAAAAACATATTCTGACATATTAACAAGCAAACATTTAGATTGTGCTTCTCCAGTTCTGCAATTATGCAATAAAAACACTGATTGTTTTGCAGTATTCCTAACTACATACATAGGATGAAACAATAAATATTTTACATTGACGTGCATATTGGTTTACAACTTACCACGTCCTTGTCGCACGACTGAAACTGTTTGAATATCAGTTTGGAGAAATAACCCAGACTGAGAACGAACGCTGACGTTACAAGAACCATCGACGTTAGGTTGCTGTCCATCTTTCCGACTGTATTTTCTATTAAAGAGCTACCAGCTTCAAATATATGAATTGCCATATTCACGTCCCTCGTTGGCTTCCTACCAGGAAAGCTCTCAGCTTATAACAGAATATAGCAATTCTGGCAATGTAATAAAATTATTTTTATTCAGCCTGGCTGTTATCCTAATTTCCAAAAAAAAAAAAAAACACTTTCCAGCTACGGTATGAGTTACGGGAATTAAACCTGCAAAGCGAATCCGTCCTGCATCTTTGTCAATCATCCATTCACAGAAGGTAGAAGAATCGGTGCGCAGTTTCTGTTTACCTGAACATTCGTTTGCCCCGCCTTCTGCGCAATTTATTGGCTAATCATCAGTGTCTATCAAATAGTTCCACGTTCCGTGTTGGGAATACGGCCACCTGATTCGCTATCGCACCCTGAACTGATCTCTGACTATATGATGTCATGGCTTCTCCACTCGAACTGCCTACCACGGAGCGCATTGCATTGGCCAGATATAATACATCGGTTATCTCCATGGTATTAAAGTGTGAAAGGTACTGAATTGCAACATTCTATATCGCACAGAGCTGCAACCAGAAATTTATTTCGAGGGGGATTCAAACCCGTATTTTCACTGTATACGTGGCTCCGTACCTGATATGTGAATTAAACTTTTTCAGACTTTGCGATCTATAAGGATTCTTATATTTCAAAGGCGTACAGCGTCTTCCCCTAAAGTGGTGCTTTTCTTAAATGGACGATGTGTGAAGTGGAAAAATGTTTGTGGTCGTTATAGCCTCATGTTACGTTAATGGTTCAATCTGAATGAACGGTCATCTGTATAGCTTCCCTTTTTATGCATTAGGAGCGACCTAAAGACGCTAATTAGCCTAGGAGTGTGAGAAGGAACCGGAAAGCACCTCTTTACTCCAGTTTGCAGTTTCATTTTCGACTTCCCCGCATGCAAATAGATACTTTATTGATCCCCGTGGGGAAATTGTTTTTACACCTCCCTCAACTTGCTCTTTGAAGAGTAAGTTGTCCGAGAAGGGCAGCCACCTGTTGGGGCACCCAGAGAGCTGGGGGTTAAGGGCCATGCTCAAGGACCCACAGACGTCCTAAGGCTGGGTTTGAACCTGCGACCATGGATCGGAGCGGCCGGTAGGCGGCACTATGGACCCCAGATAATATATTTGCTGCACACAGGAGTAGTGGGCAAGTCCCTTATAGGCACATGTGGGACTAGTTCCATAGCCTGTTGCATAGTAACCACAGGACAAGCAGTACAGTTCATCACCTTTATTAAGGCACAAAGCAGCCATGGGACCACATGGTACCCACTAGTGACCACTGCTCTTCTCATCACCACTTGACAGCTTGTGCTTGGAATCTGCCCATTGTTGTCACCAGCTTCACTTCACCACTGGACACCACAGCCTTGTGGCGGAAGGAGTCCTTGCGTACTGCAGCCCTACCTGAAATGCAAAGTGGGAGGAGTCAGACATGTACAGCTATTCTGGAGAGAAGCCAGCCTGGAGCTCACCTTTCCTGAAGCACCTCTGCTCACAGCTATCAGTGGCTGAAGGGGCACACACAGCTGTGCTACAGTGGAAGAACACCTGCAGAGACCACAGCATGGTCTGCATTATTCCAGGTTTACACACAGGCCAACAGCCTTCACTTGCTGCTCCAGTACCTGCCCCTGCAGATGATGCTTGGAAGCTGGGTCCACAAATGCAAACATCTGCACAATGAACCGCTTGTAGTAGGTCGGGAAGGGAAGCCCAGATGAGCCGTCCACAGGAACCAAGGTGGTCAGGTACTTGTCACCTGGGTTGGGGCACCTGCATGCACAGCCATTGTTAGGTAGGATACCACCAAGGCCAATACCCAAGTTCCCCTAGCTTGCCAGTTACCCAGTTTCCAGGAGGCTCCACTGAGGCAGGCTCAGAGGGTCAGGGGTAGGTGTTGCCCAGCAGCTGTCCAGAAGCAGCACAAGGTTGGGGTCTGTCCTACTCAGGAGGCGAACCTCCACATACACAGGCTGCCGCAGCCACTTGGTAACAGGGTAGTCACTGTCCTGGTAGTAGGAGGTATATGCAGCAGCTCCTGCAGATACCAGGAAGGGAATGTCATCCACATACCTACTGGTACAGTAGCAGGTGACCATCCAGCTGTACCATACCTTCATCACACCCCTTAGTGTAACACTGCCCATTTGCCAGCCTCAGCTCTACCCGGAGGGGTCCTGGAACAACCAGGGGAAATGGCATATCTGCTGCGATAGGTTGGTACTCAGCCACCAGGGAGACAACCTCAGTGCCCCAGTACCTGCACTGGAAGAGCAGCCTGCCAGGCAACACCAGGCCATCAGATACAGACACAGGTCAAGTAGGGCTACAGAGCCAAAGACTCCACTCACTCATAGAGGGAGTCCCTTGTGATGGAACCCAGGGGCCCTACACCAACTTCATACGAGGAGGACATCCTGTTCTCATACACTACATAGTCACCATCCACCTAGGATAAGAACCACAGGTAAGCCAAATCCCCACCTCCACACCACATCCTGCTTGTGATGATGCAACAACCCACCTTCACCACAGTGCCACAGGCGGTCACTGGGAAGGTGAATATGGCAAAGGCATCTGTAGTGGCAACAGGGCTGCAAGGGGCAGCTTTTCCTCCCAGCATGGAAATACTGGTCACATCCAGCTGGGGCACAGTGGAATCCTTGGCCACCACAACCACAAACTGACCATCACTGGTGCACTGCATGGTCACTGGGGGAGAAGCATGGCTATTCAATATCCACACATTCAGCCAGGAGGATCAGACATTGGAAAGCATCACAGCCTCACCTGCATTCCCATAATAACACTGCTGACCATCAAAACAGCAGTTTATGGCTGCACAAGCATCCTTGCTAATGGCAGGACCTCCACAGGGAACTTTCTCATACACCTGGCATTTATCATAAGCAGCACCCTTAACGGCCGGCTGCTGGGCAAAAGACACGGTAAAAACAACCAGCAGGACGCTAGCCTGAGCCCAAAGCCACCAAACTGCCTCCATGATGAGAATGAACAAGGTAATGAGCGATAAGCTGAATCACTTCTTTAAATACCACCTTGCCACCATTTCCGTTTAAGTTCAGTAATCGGTTTAATTAATAGGTAAACCGCACGAGGTTAAGAACATAAGAACATAAGAACATAAGAACATAAGAACTATACAAACGAGAGGAGGCCATTCGGCCCATCGAGCTCGCTTGGGGAGAACTTAACTAATAGCTCAGAGTTGTTAAAATCTTATCTAGCTCTGATTTAAAGGAACCCAAGGATTCAGCTTGCACTACGTTATCAGGAAGACTATTCCATACTCTGACTACACGCTGTGTAAAGAAGTGCTTCCTTAAATCCAGTTTGAAATGTTCTCCCGCTAATTTCCACCTATGGCCACGAGTTCTTGTATTTGAACTAATGCTGAAGTAACTATTCGGTTGAACAGCATCCAAACCTGTTAGAATCTTATAGACCTGGATCATGTCCCCCCTCAGTCTCCTTTGCTTGAGGCTGAACAGATTTAGCTCAAATAACCTTTCCTCGTATGACATTCCTCTAAGACCAGGAATCATTCTTGTGGCCCTACGCTGCACCTTTTCTAAGGCCGCTATGTCCTTTTTAAGATATGGTGACCAAACCTGTACACAATATTCTAGGTGAGGTCTCACCAAGGAATTGTATAATCTTAGCATTACCTCCCTTGACTTAAACTCCACACACCTGGAGATGTACCCCAACATCCTATTGGCCTTTTTTATTGCTTCCCCACACTGGCGAGAATGAGACATGGAAGCATCAACATACACACCAAGGTCTTTCTCATAATCAGCTACCTTTATTTCAGTAGGTCCCATAAAATACCTGTACTTTATATTTCTGCTCCCTACATGGAGTACCTTACATTTGTCTATGTTAAATTTCATCTGCCAGGTGTCAGCCCAGTCACTAATTAAATTAAGATCCCGCTGTAGCTGCTGAGCCGCTAGTTCAGTATCTGCTACACCACCCACCTTGGTGTCATCTGCAAATTTCACCAGTTTACTGTATATATTGGTGTCTATATCATTTATGTAAATTAGGAACAAAAGTGGTCCTAAAATTGAACCCTGCGGTACCCCACTATGAACGCAGGCCCACTGTGACATCGAGCCTCTTATAACTACTCGCTGCTTCCTATCCGTTAACCAGTTATCAATCCAAGTCGCTACAGTTCCTAAAATACCTGTCGCTTTGAGTTTAAGTGAGAGCCTCTTGTGGGGAACAACATCAAAAGCCTTTTGGAAATCTAAATAGATGACATCATAGGCCTTCTTATCATCAACTTCCTGAGTAGCTTCCTCAAAAAACTCCAACAGATTTGTTAAACAGGATCTACCTCTCCTAAATCCATGCTGGCTATCCCTCAAAATGTTATTTGAGTCCAGGTAATCTACCATTTTCTCTTTGATTATAGCCTCCATAACTTTACCAGTTATACAAGTTAGACTGATTGGCCTATAGTTTGACAAATTACTTCTATCCCCTTTTTTGAAAATGGGCGTTATGTTGGCATGCTTCCAATCAGAAGGTACCACACCTTCAGATAAGGATTTTTGAAACAGTAATGTTAAGGGTCGGCAAATAATATCCCTCATCTCTTTTAACACTATAGGTAAGATGCCATCAGGGCCCTGTGATTTATTTATTTTGAGCTTAGCTAGGCTTTGCAAAACATCAGCTTCAGTTATATATATATTAGTTATAGACGATGTTGAATTAGTAATAAGAACTGGTAAGTTACTAGTGTCCTCGACAGTGAATACCCGTGCAAAACTATCATTGAACTCATTTACTATGTCAATGTCGTTTTCAATTATAAGACCCTTACTATCCTGCAGATTAGTAATTTCAGCTTTTAGAGCTCTTTTAGAGCTATGGCTACGGTTGCCCGGAACCGACTTGGATCCGATTTCCACCGATGTTTTAATAGATTCCACCCTGTCTACTTAACACGCCATGTAAATGGCTTAAGAAAACGGGTTTTAATGCAGATCACATCTTTTTTTCGCGACAGTGTCGGCGCTGTTTGTGATTATAGCGTTGTTTCCTCCGCCCTCGTCAAAGTTAAGTAATCGGTTATCGGACGGCAATTTTGATATAGTAACGGATATATCGAGTTTCTCTGCATATTTTTTATTCCAGTTTCATCAAGAGAATACGTGACGAATATACTACCCTGGGCGTATCCAGCCCCGACTATTTTAGCCCCGATGCCAATCTTGCTTCAAAAACAAAAACGTCAAGCCCCATGTAAACTTACCCCCTGATCTTCTCAATAACTAGAAACTCCCCTGATTACTACTATTATTACTGCTCAAACCTACTTGGTAAAGTATTAATATTTCCTTACGTTACATATCTGCCAAATCAGCAAACTGCAGGGCGCTACCTGTAAATGAACCTGACAGCATTATCTGGAGATGACATGCTTCTTTCCACCACCAGGGGTCAATAGAGATGCAGTAAGGCCTGTTTATGAGCAGCCGTATAAGGGAATTCTGCTGGGATGCTCAGTTTGCAGTGGAACATTGGTTGTGTCTGAATTCTGGCGTGGCCTTTGTAGGCTGCATCCTTCAAATGTCCATGCAGTGAATCTTGGGTTATGTTGGGCTGCAAAGGATCCAACTAGGAAAAAGAACAATGCATTTATAGACGACGTTTGACGAAGCCTTTGAAATGAGACAGCCTTGTTGCATTGCTGTGACGCATTCACCCCCTCAAATGCAGCCTTAGATGACTCCAGTGGTTGAACTGGGACGTAGCCATCCTGTAACAGGTACATGTAGTTCTGGCAGTCTAATAACAGTCCTATGTTAATGCACACTAATTTCATTTAACATTCATTCAACTCTGCACTTATAAATCAGCAGCCATTTTTATCAGCATTGTTTTCCTTGGTTTTCCTAAAACAAGCACCTGTCTGTTGACGGTGTCTATGGTAACTTAAGGCACCATGACTAATAAGTAGCCAGACTAGATGTTTTATCCCTATAGGGCATATATTTTGAAGAGCACCTGAGAACATTATTAAATGTAAATTAGAATAATTTTCTTCTGCAAAATTAATCGTGATGACTTCATTTTATTAGTACCTTTTATTTGTTAGCTCGGATTTAAGTGGAATAAACCGCTTTGAGGTTCATATAACCATACAGCTTGTCATGGTTTATCATTTACTTAATCATTAGGCTACATGGTCAAAGTACTCCTTGGTGGAAACGTCACATATGGATTGTATTTCTGTTTCTGTATAAGGGTGACAAAATATACTTGATTGGCAAGTTGGGTATTCATATAGGCTACTGTGATCTTGTTTCACATTATCTAGGGATAAGCATATTTGCAGAAAACTAGCATCGTCTATAACTAATATATATATAACTGAAGCTGATGTTTTGCAAAGCCTAGCTAAGCTCAAAATAAATAAATCACAGGGCCCTGATGGCATCTTACCTATAGTGTTAAAAGAGATGAGGGATATTATTTGCCGACCCTTAACATTACTGTTTCAAAAATCCTTATCTGAAGGTGTGGTACTGTACCTTCTGATTGGAAGCATGCCAACATAACGCCCATTTTCAAAAAAGGGGATAGAAGTAATTTGTCAAACTATAGGCCAATCAGTCTAACTTGTATAACTGGTAAAGTTATGGAGGCTATAATCAAAGAGAAAATGGTAGATTACCTGGACTCAAATAACATTTTGAGGGATAGCCAGCATGGATTTAGGAGAGGTAGATCCTGTTTAACAAATCTGTTGGAGTTTTTTGAGGAAGCTACTCAGGAAGTTGATGATAAGAAGGCCTATGATGTCATCTACTTAGATTTCCAAAAGGCTTTTGATGTTGTTCCCCACAAGAGGCTCTCACTTAAACTCAAAGCGACAGGTATTTTAGGAACTGTAGCGACCTGGATTGATAACTGGTTAACGGATAGGAAGCAGCGAGTAGTTATAAGAGGCTCAATGTCACAGTGGGCCTGCGTTCATAGTGGGGTACCGCAGGGTTCAATTTTAGGACCACTTTTGTTCCTAATTTACATAAATGATATAGACACCAATATATACAGTAAACTGGTGAAATTTGCAGATGACACCAAGGTGGGTGGTGTAGCAGATACTGAACTAGCGGCTCAGCAGCTACAGCGGGATTTTAATTTAATTAGTGACTGGGCTGACACCTGGCAGATGAAATTTAACATAGACAAATGTAAGGTACTCCATGTAGGGAGCAGAAATATAAAGTACAGGTATTTTATGGGACCTACTGAATAAAGGTAGCTGATTATGAGAAAGACCTTGGTGTGTATGTTGATGCTTCCATGTCTCATTCTCGCCAGTGCGGGGAAGCAATAAAAAAGGCCAATAGGATGTTGGGGTATATCTCCAGGTGTGTGGAGTTTAAGTCAAGGGAGGTAATGCTAAGATTATACAATTCCTTGGTGAGACCTCACCTAGAATATTGTGTACAGGTTTGGTCACCATATCTTAAAAAGGACATAGCGGCCTTAGAAAAGGTGCAGCGTAGGGCCACAAGAATGATTCCTGGTCTTAGAGGAATGTCATACGAGGAAAGGTTATTTGAGCTAAATCTGTTCAGCCTCAAGCAAAGGAGACTGAGGGGGGACATGATCCAGGTCTATAAGATTCTAACAGGTTTGGATGCTGTTCAACCGAATAGTTACTTCAGCATTAGTTCAAATACAAGAACTCGTGGCCATAGGTGGAAATTAGCGGGAGAACATTTCAAACTGGATTTAAGGAAGCACTTCTTTACACAGCGTGTAGTCAGAGTATGGAATAGTCTTCCTGATAACATAGTGCAAGCTGAATCCTTGGGTTCCTTTAAATCAGAACTAGATAAGATTTTAACAACTCTGAGCTATTAGTTAAGTTCTCCCCAAGCGAGCTCAATGGGCCGAATGGCCTCCTCTCGTTTGTATAGTTCTTATGTTCTTATAAAGACACATGGTTTTGTATTTGTATTTGTATTTTTTCTGTTTATTTCAGTGTTCTGATTAATTCAGCTACACGAGTTTTATCGTGATATTACCAAATGATTATGACGCGGGTATAAGATCAACTGCATCATGTGGTTCTCTGACCATACAGGAATGGACAAAAAAAAAATGCATGGAAGTAGGTGGGTGTCATTCCATTACCCTGAACTTGATTCAAGCATCAATAGGGAGCCAGTGAATAAATATAAGGTAAGACTGAATATCAGACATGCTGCTTAGCGATACCGAAAGTTTGAGAGCTGCTCTGTAGGTTTACGACTTGACCAAGACACTGGACTCAAACAGAAGACATTACGATCGCTGGCTGACATTGGGCTTATACCCAGGGTTAAGGTTAGGGATTACGTATTAGCAGTGTTCCTTATGGGGTTTGCTGTGAAAGTAATAGAGCTACGGTTAATGAGTGGGTTAGGATACGCATTAGACTCCAGGATACAGCTGGCATCAGAGTTCAGGCCAAGTCTAGGGGTCGTATCAAATCTAATGCATATCCTAACCCACTCACTGTGAAGACTTAGTATGAGGAAAGGTAATGATGAAAATGTACAGCAAATGGAACAATAAAACTGGATTTGTTTGCATCACTGATTGCCGCTTCCCTAACAAACCTTTGCCAGAACCAATGTTTTTTGCATATGAATTTTCCCTTTGGTTCTGCGGCCCTCCGTCTTGGACACTCGGGTAAAGAGAGGGGCAGAGCTGTCAACTGATCACCACCTGGTGATGAGTTGGCTCAGGTGGCGGGGGAGGAAGCCGGTCAGACCTGGTAGGCCTAAGCGCATAGTGAGGGTCTGCTGGGAACGTCTGGCAGAGGCTCCTGTTCGCTGGAGCTTTAACTCGTGCCTCCGGCAGAATTCCGACTGCATGCCGGGGGAGGTAGGGGACATCGAGTCTGAATGGACACTGTTCCGGACCTCCATTGTGGAAGCGGCCGTACGGAGCTGTGGCTGCAGGGTGGTCGGTGCCTGTCGTGGCGGTAACCCCCGTACCCGATGGTGGACACCAGAGGTGAGGGGGGCCGTGAAGCTGAAGAAGGAGGCTTACCGGGAATTATTAGCCCGGGGGTCTCCGGAGGCAGCTGACGGGTACCGGCGGGCCAGGCGGAACGCGGCTCGGGTGGTCGCAGAAGCAAAAACCCGGGCGTGGGAGGAGTTCGGTGAGGCCATGGAAAGTGACTTTCGGTCGGCCTCAAAAAGGTTCTGGCAAACCATACGGAGTATCAGGAGGGGGAAGCAGCTCCTGGTTCCTACTATTTATAGTGGGGGGGGGGGCTGTTGACCTCACCTGGGGACATCATCCGGAGGTGGAAGGAATACTTTGAGGACCTCCTCAACCCTGCCTCAGATACATCTACGCATACTGCTTTTGAGACATCTGAGGGCACAGAGGCCGAGGGTGCTGGGGGGGGCTTGCCCATCACTGAGGCTGAGGTGGCCGGGGTGGTTAAACAACTCCGTGGTGGCCGGGCCCCGGGGGTGGACGAGATCCGCCCGGAGTACCTGAAGGCTCTAGATGTTGTGGGGCTGTCGTGGCTGACACGCCTTCTCAACAGTGCGTGGAGGTCAGGGACAGTGCCGCTGGATTGGCAGACCGGGGTGGTGGTCCCCTTATTTAAGAAAGGGGACCGGAGGGTGTGTTCCAACTACAGGGGGATCACACTTCTCAGCCTCCCTGGGAAAGTCTATTCCGGGGTACTGGAGAGGAGGATAAGATCGATAGTCGAATCTCGGATTCAGGAGGAACAATGCGGTTTTCGTCCTGGTCGTGGAACGCTGGACCAGCTTTATACCCTTGCAAGGGTACTGGAGGGGGCCTGGGAGTTTGCCTATCCAGTCTACATGTGTTTTGTGGATTTGGAAAAGGCTTACGACCGGGTTCCCCGAGGTGCTCTGTGGGGGGTGCTTCGAGAGTATGGGGTCCGGGGTCCACTGTTGTGGGCGATCCGGTCCCTGTACGAATGGAGCAGAAGCTTGGTCCGCATTGCCGGCAATAAGTCGGACGTGTTCCAGGTGCGTGTTGGGCTCCGCCAGGGCTGCCCTTTGTCATCGGTCCTGTTTATCATATTTATGGACAGGATTTCTAGGCGCAGCCAAGGCGTCGAGGGTGTCCAGTTTGGTGACCTCAGGATTGCCTCGCTGCTTTTTGCAGACGATGTCGTCCTGCTGGCTTCATCTGCTGGGGATCTCCAGCAGGCACTGGGGCGGTTCGCAGCCGAGTGTGAAGCGGCAGGGATGAGGATTAGCACCTCCAAGTCCGAGACCATGGTTCTCAGCCGGAAACGGGTGGTTTGCCCTCTTCGGGTTGGGGAAGACATACTGCCTCAAGTGGAGGAGTTTAAGTATCTCAGGGTCTTGTTCACGAGTGAGAGTAGGCGAGATCAGGAGCTGGATAGACGGATCGGAGCGGCGTCTGCAGTTCTGCAGGCGCTTAACCGGTCCGTCGTGGCTAAGAAAGAACTGAGCCAAAAAGCCAAGCTCTCGATCTATTGGTCCATCTTTGTCCCTACCCTCACCTATGGTCATGAGCTATGGGTAATGACCGAAAGAACGAGATCGCGAATACAAGCGGCCGAAATGAGGTTTCTCTGCAGGGTGTCTGGGCTCTCCCTTACGGATAGGGTGAGAAGTTCAGATATCCGGGAGGGCCTCAGAGTAGAACCGCTGCTTCTTCACGTCGAAAGGAGCCAGTTGAGGTGGTTTGGACATCTGGTGCGGATGCCTCCTGGGCGGCTACCCGGAGAGGTTTTCCGTGCATGTCCTGCAGGGAGGAGGCCCCGGGGCAGGCCCAGGACTCGCTGGAGGGATTATATCTCTCGGCTGGCCTGGGAACGCCTCGGTGTCCCCCCCGAGGAGCTGGTGGGGTTAGCTGGGGAGAGGGAGGTCTGGGTGCCTCTACTGAAGCTGCTACCCCCGCGACCCGAACCCCGGACAAGCGGCAGATGATGGATGGGTTCTGAGCCTGCAGTCAGCCCTGTTAGACTGATGAGCATTTAGTTTAAACCTCGCCTCTGCACTTGGGTCCCCAAACTGTTCATTACAAGGCATACTTTCATTGTCAGACTTTATAGAGCCATTTGCCAATAGATTTAAAATCATGCAGTGGCAATTAAGCAATGTTTTGATATGCCTGTTGAGTGCATGTGATATGAATCACTAAGGTGTGTAGTTACACCCTCTTGTCATCTGTACAAGTTCCCTGAAAACATGGTAATACCACAATTAAGTTACCACTAGACTACATTGCAAGAAAGCTGGGTAGCCTTAAGTCTTGAAGTAGAAATAGTCCATTACAGCTGGGACCTTGTCCATCCTGAAAACTCTTGCTATAATTGTAACCAAGACAGTTGCTGTAATTTCAATGATTGCTATATGCAATCATTTGGCACAGCCAGTTGATAGTGACCAAAGGACAAGCAGTACAGTCAGTCACCTTTATTAAGGCACAGCAGCTATGGGACCACATGGCACCCACTAGTGACCACTGCTCTTCTCATCACCACTTGACAGCTGGTGCTTGGAATCTGCCCATTGTGGTCACCAGCTTCACTTCCCCACTGGACACCACAGCCTTGTGGCGGAAGGAGTCCTTGCGTACAGCAGCCCTACCTGAAATGCAAAGTGGGAGGAGTCAGACATGCACAGCTATTCTGGAGAGAAGCCAGGCTGGAGCTCACCTTTCCTGAAGCACCTCTGCTCACAGCTATCAGTGGCTGAAGGGGCACACACAGCTGTGCTACAGTGGAAGAACACCTGCAGAGACCACAGCATGGTCTGCATTATTCCAGATACACACAGGCCAACAGCCTTCACTTGCTGCTCCAGTACCTGCCCCTGCAGATGATGCTTGGAGGCTGGGTCCACAAATGCAAACATCTGCACAATGAACCGCTTGTAGTAGGTCGGGAAGGGAAGCCCAGATGAGCCGTCCACAGGAACCAAGGTGGTCAGGTATTTGTCACCTGGGTTGGGGCACCTGCGTGCACAGCCATTGTTAGGTAGGATACCACCAAGGCCAATAACCAAGTTACCCAGCTTCCCAGTTACCCAGCTTCCAGGAGGCTCCACTGAGGCAGGCTCAGAGGGTCAGGGGTAGGTGTTGCCCAGCAGCTGTCCAGAAGCAGCACAAGGTTGGGGTCTGTCCTACTCAGGAGGCGAACCTCCACATACACAGGCTGCCGCAGCCACTTGGTAACAGGGTAGTCACTGTCCTGGTAGTAGGAGGTATATGCAGCAGCTCCTGCAGATACCAGCAAGGGAATGTCATCCACATACCTACTGGTACAGTAGCAGGTGACCATCCAGCTGTACCATACCTTCATCACACCCTTTAGTGTAACACTGCCCATTTGCCAGCCTCAGCTCTACTCGGAGGGGTCCTGGAACAACCAGGGGAAATGGCATATCTGCTGCGATAGGTTGGTACTCAGCCACCAGGGAGACAACCTCAGTGCCCCAGTACCTGCACCGGAAGAGCAGCCTGCCAGGCAACACCAGGCCATCAGATACAGACACAGGTCAAGTAGGGCTACAGAGCCAAAGACTCCACTCACTCATAGAGGGAGTCCCTTGTGATGGAACCCAGGGGCCCTACGCCAACTTCATACGAGGAGGACATCCTGTTCTCATACACTACATAGTCACCATCCACCTAGGATGAGAACCACAGGTAAGCCAAATCCCCACCTCCACACCACATCCTGCTTGTGATGATGCAACAACCCACCTTCACCACAGTGCCACAGGCAGTCACTGGGAAGGTGAATATGGCAAAGGCATCTGTAGTGGCAACAGGGCTGCAAGGGGCAGCTTTTCCTCCCAGCATGGAAATACTGGTCACATCCAGCTGGGGCACAGTGGAGTCCTTGGCCACCACAACCACAAACTGACCATCACTGGTGCACTGCATGGTCACTGGGGGAGAAGCATGGCTATTCAATATCCACATGTTCAGCCAGGACGATCACACACTGGAAAGCATCACAGCCTCACCTGCATTCCCATAGTAACACTGCTGACCATCAAAACAGCAGTTTATGGCTGCACAAGCATCCTTGCTAATGGCAGGACCTCCACAGGGAACTTTCTCATACACCTGGCATTTATCATAAGCAGCACCCTTAACGGCCAGCTGCTGGGCAAAAAACACGGTAAAAACAACCAGCAGGACGCTAGCCTGAGCCCAAAGCCACCAAACTGCCTCCATGATGAGAATGAACAAGGTAATGACCGATAAGCTGAATCACTTCTTTAAATACCACCTTGCCCCCATTTCCGTTTAAGTTCAGTAATCGTTTAATAGGTAAACCGCACGAGGTTGCCCGGAACCGACTTGGATCCGATTTCCACCGATGTTTTAATAGATTCCACCCTGTCTACTTAACACGCGATGTAAATGGCTTAAGAAAACGGGTTTTAATGCAGATCACATGTTTTTTTCGCGACAGTGTCGGCGCTGTTTGTGATTATAGCGTTAAGTGTTTCCTCCGCCCTCGTCAAAGTTAGGTAATCGGTTATCGGACGGCAATTTTGATATAGTAACGGATATATCGAGTTTCTCTGCATATTTTTTTATTCCAGTTTTATCAAGAGAATACGTGACGAATATACTACCATGGGCGTATAGTTAGGTCCGATCGCTACAGCCCCGACTCTTTTAGCCCCGATGCCAATCTTCCTTCAAAAACAAAAACGTTAAGCCCCAGGTAAACTTACCCCCTGATCTTTTCAATAACTAGAAACTCCCCTGATTACTACTATTATTATTACTGCTCAAAAATCGTGAGTGAATATTGAGATCTTGATTCTTAGTGAAAATAAAATCGTGGTTCATATTTTACCCGGAATCGTGCAGGTGCTCTGCATGCAATAGTATTGGAGTAAAAAGTAGGTATTTGCCCCAGAAATATAGAGAAGCGAAAGTGATTTTCAAAAAAAAAAAACTTAAAACACCCCAGTAAAGTACAAATCCGGAGAAAAACCTACTTGGTAAAGTATTAATATTTCGTTACGTTACATATCTGCCAAATCAGCAAACTGCAGGGCGCTACCTGTAAATGAACCTGACAGCATTATCTGTAGATGACATGCTTCTTTCCACCACCAGGGGTCAATAGAGATGCAGTAAGGCCTGTTTATGAGCAGCCGTATAAGGGAATTCCGCTGGGATGCTCAGTTTGCAGTGGAACATTGGTTGTGTCTGAATTCTGGCGTGGCCTTTGTAGGCTGCATCCTTCAAATGTCCATGCAGTGAATCTTGGGTTATGTTGGGCTGCAAAGGATCCAACTAGGAAAAAGAACAATGCATTTATAGACGACGTTTGACGAAGCCTTTGAAATGAGACGGCCTTGTTGCATTGCTGTGACGCATTCACCCCCTCAAATGCAGCCTTAGATGACTCCAGTCGCTGAACTGGGACGTAGCCATCCTGTAACAGGTACAGGTAGTTCTGGCAGTCTAATAACAGTCCTATGTTAATGCACACTAATTTAATTTAACATTCATTCAACTCTGCACTTATAAATAAGTCTGTTGACGGTGTCTATGGTAACTTAAGGCACCATGACTAATGAGTAGACAGGGGGGAAACGGGGAGCCGGAGGGAACCCTGGCAGGAGAGGGGCGGAAGCAGCAGGGGCTGCAGGCGACCGCGAGGCCGGAGCCGAAGGGACCCTCGGCACGTGCGAGGGGGGAGCAGGAGGGAACGCCGAAGGTGGCAAGGAGGAAGGTGGAGGGACTGACGGAGGGGGCATGGAGGAAGACGAAGGGGACACAGGCGGAGGGGAGGAGGGAGCAGCAGCCACGGCAGGCGAAGCCGCAGCCGCCGCCGGTCAAGGTGTAGGTGAGCGACGAGGCAGAGCTGGGGGTCCCGCAGGCGGCTGACGAGGCACAACAGGCGGGACCGCAGGTAGCCGACGAGGCACCAGAGGCTGAACCGGAGGCGACCGCCGAGCTGGAGCCAGGGGGCAGGGAGGGCGGGACACGACCCCGGCGCAGGTGTCCCCTTCCTTTCCAGGAGACTGAGAGGCGGGGACCCGGCCGGGACCTGTCATGCTAGGGTGATGGTGGAGGAATCGCTGGGGATGTCACTGGGGCTGGCAGGGAGATCCCCGAGGGTTCCCACTCGAGCTCCTCCAACTCCACTATGGAGGGAGGAGCGGTGGTCCGGCAGTCAGGGACCTCCTCAGGGACAGGGGCCATGGGAGTTGGAGGCACAAGGGGCGGCACATCAGCTGCTGGCACAGGATCCACGGGGAACTGAGCAGGAACCCCGGGGGATGAAGCAGGAACCATGGGGGATGAAGCAGGAACAGCCGGCGCAGGAACCACGGGGGCCACTGTGGGAACAGCCATCACGGGAACCTCGGGCAACGCAGTAACCTCGGGGGAGTCTCTCACCGCTGACTCCCCCATCATTCGCCAGAACAAGCCCTGTAGGGTAAAAATACCGCTTGGCCATGATGAAACTGCAGGCAGGGGAACTGTGGGTGCTGGTGCTTTTGCAGATACTGCTGACACTGGAATCACAGGGGGTGCTGTGGGAACTGGAATCACGGGAGGCGCTGCAAGGGATCGTACCTTGTCCGCAGGCGTTTCCCCTTTAAGAAGCTTGGGGACCCGCGGAATGGTGTCCATAACAGACCTGGCCCCTTTATGGGCCAAGCGCGTTCCCACTAAGGTGCAGGCTGCCAGTCCTGGCAGTCTGGCAGCAGCTATATGGATGACGGGCGAGACGGCGGTGGTGTCCGGCTTAAACACCGCCGGATTAAGAATCGGGAGGGGATTTTTCTGATTCCGTGGAGGCAAGGTAGCGGAGACCGCGACGGCTCCCTGGAAGACCTCTGGCGCATCCTCCCGTCGTCGGTACTTCCGAGTTTACCCACTGAGTTATGGATGGTGATTTTGTTTCCTTCCAGTTTACAGTTATCTTGCCAATCCGTAAAAGTATCCTTAAGATGTATCTTTGGTCTATATTATATGCTTCTCTAGGTATTGCATCCCTGATGAATATCAGTGGATCTAAAGGGATATTAATTTTTAGATTTTTTTAAATTTCTTCTTTAATTCTCATCCAAAATCCTTGGATTATTGGGTAATCCCAAAAGATGTGTGTGTGATCTCTATGGCTGCAACAACTAATCGATTAAAATCGATTGTTAAAATAGTTGCCAACTAATTTAATAATCGATTAGTTGGGTCTACGTTATTATACACATAAGTACAGTGGCAACCTCCTAATTTGGGAGCAGTAAGCTAACCAAAGCCGCGGTGGCAGTAAAGTACCTTAAGATGGATGCCGACCGCCATAAAAGAAAAAAGTAAATGCACATAAACGCCATTTACGCACCTTTTAAATTTACAAAACAGCTTTTACTCACCTTTTTTAAGATCACTAATGTTAATGATACAGTTACCCACCGTTTTTACTGCTGTGCATATAGTTTACCCACCTTAAATTTCTTGTTACCACTACACCACTGCTTCATTTCTTCACGATAGAAATTTATAGTAATATCAAATGTTGTAGTACTCAAGACCAGTTTTTGAAGGTCTCGATCTTGTCTTTGAATCAGCCGTATTTGTACTCGTTCTTGTCATGGACTCGGGATTTTATTTCGAGACCATAACTCTGAGAATATTCTTATTAATGAGCCGTTTACTGTCGGATTGGATAACTAATAACTGCAACCAATGGCGTTACTGCCGGCCGCGTTACCCGCCCCGTCCCTTCACACACGCACATGTGTTTAAATGAACGCAGGGGAAGTCGTGGTTGTCAACACAATCAGCTATTATGGGCCGGGCTAGAAATGCGGCTACATATACCACAACGTGTTTACCCTACCATTCTATTAGGTGGGCGCCCTAAGTTAATTTTATTTAATTTCATTTTCTATATAGCTCCAGATCGCAACAGAAGTCATTTAAGGCTACCTTTCCGATAGAACAGGTTTATATCTTGTCCTTTTATTAAACAAACTAAATAGCCTTATGTTATTTATCTTATTTACAGTTCATCACTGTAGTATGCTGAAACAACCGGACACGTTTTAAAACAAAATTTACCGCCTGCCGTTCACGGGTTTTTCGTCACCAATCGTCTTATTTGCGTTGCTCAGTAATTTTTAGCGTAAGATGCGGAAAAGTACGGAGCCCCTAAGGTGACAAGGGAACAGAAAAAAAAACGGCAGAAGAAAAAAAAAAAAACGTCATGTTTTGCGTTATAACCCAAAACTTTTGCGATATAACCCAAAACCTTTGCGTTATAACCCAAAACTTTTGCGATATAACCCAAAACCTTTGCGTTATAACCCAAAACTTTTGCGATATAACCCGAAACCTTTGCATTATAACCCAAAAGCTTTGCGTTATAACCCAAAACCTTTGCGTTATAACTCAAAACTTTTGCGACATAAGGCAAAACTGTTGTGACTTTGAAGTGGAAATATGAGTAATCAGTGTTGGAGCACGGCGTCTCCGCCGGGTCCGTGGATGAGAAGAGATTCACAGCTGACACGGGGAGAAGTTGCAAATCACCGGTTTATTGTCTGACAGATTGCAATCCGGGAGCGGCCGTCTGACATACATTCAGCATGTACAGGAGGAGGCTCTGCCATATGTATCAGCTGTATCCCTTTTAAAGCCCTTTGGGCATCCCCCCCTTTCTCAGTACCTTCCGTCTACGTGACAACCGTGCACATGTGTGACTCCAGCCGGCTCGTAGTCGTCCTTCTGGAAGGCTAAAAGATAAGTAGGGGCCGCTGATATTCTCTGTCGCCCCCCCTATCTGTTCCGATTAGGTAGCCTTGCCTTGCCGGCGCGCCAGTCAGTTCTCGTTTTGATTAGTTACAGCCTTATAGAATCATTCCCTTTATTTTATTAATTATTCCCTCATCAGTCAGTGTAAGGAGCATAATTGATAGGAAAACATGGAGCGTTTAATCGAATTTTACTTTGATCTTGGTCTACAATATATGGACATTCAGTTTGTTCTCGGATCTATAAGGCATGATGTTCACATAAGTCTGAGGCAGATTAATAGGATTTTATGTGAAAGGGTATTATTCCAACGGAAAAACTACTCCGACTTGGGTGATATAATTAACTTTATTTGTGAGCAGCTTTTGCACTCTGGGCAGCTTCATGGTTATCGATGGATGTATGCAAAATGCAGAATAAATGGACTTCATGTGAGAAAAAAGCATTTGATTTATATTAATTTATTATAAACATGAAACAACAACAAAAAACGAACAATTCTTTAGGCTTAAATCAACCTCAACAGATTAGCATTAATTAGCAATGTTACTGAAACGTAGCCTACATTACCAAAGCTTGCTTTACAAATGACTAATTATGAATTAAACAATCAAATCTTACCACACTGAACCCAAGTTTTTTTAACCGTTAAATTAGATTAATAAGCGAAGCGGGGATCAACCACATCATATATGCAAACTGCGGATTTGGAAGTTGCACTCGAATGACCAAAAGTACGCTAGTCACCTGATCTTATTGTTGCATTACTACGGAAAAGTTTTGGGTTATATCGCAAAAGTTTTGAGTTATAACGCAAAAGTTTTGGGTTATATCGCAAAAGTTTTGGGTTATAACGCAAAGGTTTTGGGTTATATCGCAAAAGTTTTGGGTTATAACGCAAAGGTTTTGGGTTATATCGCAAAAGTTTTGGGTTATAACGCAAAGGTTTTGGGTTATATCGCAAAAGTTTTGGGTTATATCGCAAAAGTTTTGGGTTATAACGCAAAACATGACTTTTTTTTTTTTCCTTCTGCCGTTTTTTTTTCTGCTCCCTTGTCACCTTAGGGGCTCCGTAGAAAAGG
This sequence comes from Paramormyrops kingsleyae, assembly GCF_048594095.1. NCBI lineage: Eukaryota > Metazoa > Chordata > Actinopteri > Osteoglossiformes > Mormyridae > Paramormyrops > Paramormyrops kingsleyae. Next base: position 17,411,886 of record NC_132819.1, on the reverse strand, counting down.
CTTTTTCTTCGCAATAAATGTTTACTTTATTTGTCCGTAATAAATGCAGACAGACTCGCTGGCGTGCTCTCTCCCCCTGTCATATACTGTACAGTATGTGTATCATTAAATAACATTAGACAATTATTTAATATTCTTAGTAGCAGCAGCGGTAGTCTGTGCTTTTACATTAAAAAACTGGAGTACTGAATACATTATCTAAAGCACCATGCTGGTTGCACTTTATAAAACAAGATTTTGTGTATTTCATTACATTGATTCAGCTGCTACAAATTAATTTTTTTTGTATACTCAATGTAGCATACATTTGTTTATGTGACTTGCTGGAAACAACTTTTGTACAAAGACAGACTGGGTTATTAAAAATTGCTGGAAATCAAATTGTTTTTTGCCCCCCAACCGATTAATCGAAAAAGTAATCGAAAGATTAATCAAATATCAAAATAATCATTAGTTGCAGCCCTAGTGATCTATTTTCCCACATTTTCTCCAGCATAGTTCCACATGTGGTTCTTTAAAATAAGAATTCCCTGACATTATCTGAGGACCCTGTCATTACCAGATGAAGCCATGCATTAGATAAACATTGCTTATATCTTTTATTGAAGGCATGTACCTTAAATTCTTCATTTTTAAAATCTGCATTTCCTATGATTTACTGCCACATTTAAGCTCTGTACTTATGTAGCCAGGTACTAAGTATTGAATATTGAGTACTTGGATCCGACTCCACCGATTCCACCCTGTCTACTTTACACGCAGCCTGTCTCTTTCCACTTTTGGGTTGACTCCTGTCTTGAATAGTGGGATAAAACTAGGAGTGTTATGCACTTGTTTCTATAAAGGTCTTCAACCTATTCCTTTCCGTTTTGGTCATCTTATCCATATAGAATAATCTGCATTGTTTCTTTCGCCTACAAATAAATCTATGGGCCATAACCTTACAAGGTTCTTGATTGTCAATATCCTACCCATTGTTCAGCAGCTGGATATATTGTAATGGAGCTAACCAGATATCACTGGGAGGGCTGAGGCAATTGAAATTCCAGGGACAGGATTGAGAGCTTAATGCCTCTGAAGCAGAGGACAGGGCTGTGGCATGGCCTGGGCAAAACAGGCACTCGCAGACCACATGTTGGTATAGGGCCACAGCCAGTTGATAGTGACCACAGGACAAGCAGTACAGTCAGTCACCTTTATTAAGGCACACAGCAACTATGGGACCACATGGCACCCACTAGTGACCACTGCTCTTCTCATCACCACTTGACAGCAGGTGCTTGGAATCTGCCCATTGTGGTCACCAGCTTCACTTCCCCACTGGACACCACAGCCTTGTGGCGGAAGGAGTCCTTGCGTACAGCAGCCCTACCTGAAATGCAGAGTGGGAGGAGTCAGACATGCACAGCTATTCTGGAGAGAAGCCAGGCTGGAGCTCACCTTTCCTGAAGCACCTCTGCTCACAGCTATCAGTGGCTGAAGGGGCACACACAGCTGTGCTACAGTGGAAGAACACCTGCAGAGACCACAGCATGGTCTGCATTATTCCAGATTTACACACAGGCCAACAGCCTTCACTTGCTGCTCCAGTACCTGCCCCTGCAGATGATGCTTGGAGGCTGGGTCCACAAATGCAAACATCTGCACAATGAACCGCTTGTAGTAGGTCGGGAAGGGAAGTCCAGATGAGCCGTCCACAGGAACCAAGGTGGTCAGGTACTTGTCACCTGGGTTGGGGCACCTGCATGCACAGCCATTGTTAGGTAGGATACCACCAAGGCCAATAAGAAAGTTCCCCAGCTTGCCAGTTACCCAGCTTCCAGGAGGCTCCACTGAGGCAGGCTCAGAGGGTCAGGGGCAGGTGTTGCCCAGCAGCTGTCCAGAAGCAGCACAAGGTTGGGGTCTGTCCTACTCAGGAGGCGAACCTCCACATACACAGGCTGCCGCAGCCACTTGGTAACAGGGTAGTCGCTGTCCTGGTAGTAGGAGGTATATGCAGCAGCTCCTGCAGATACCAGCAAGGGAATGTCATCCACATACCTACTGGCACAGTAGCAGGTGACCATCCAGCTGTACCATACCTTCATCACACCCCTTAGTGTAACACTGCCCATTTGCCAGCCTCAGCTCTACCCGGAGGGGTCCTGGAACAACCAGGGGAAATGGCATATCTGCTGCGATAGGTTGGTACTCAGCCACCAGGGAGACAACCTCAGTGCCCCAGTACCTGCACTGGAAGAGCAGCCTGCCAGGCAACACCAGGCCATCAGATACAGACACAGGTCAAGTAGGGCTACAGAGCCAAAGACTCCACTCACTCATAGAGGGAGTCCCTTGTGATGGAACCCAGGGGCCCTACGCCAACTTCATACGAGGAGGACATCCTGTTCTCATACACTACATAGTCACCATCCACCTAGGATGAGAACCACAGGTAAGCCAAATCCCCACAACATCCTGCTTGTGATGATGCAACAACCCACCTTCACCACAGTGCCACAGGCAGTCACTGGGAAGGTGAATATGGCAAAGGCATCTGTAGTGGCAACAGGGCTGCAAGGGGCAGCATTTCCTCCCAGCATGGAAATACTGGTCACATCCAGCTGGGGCACAGTGGAGTCCTTGGCCACCACAACCACAAACTGACCATCACTGGTGCACTGCATGGTCACTGGGGGAGAAGCATGGCTATTCAATATCCACATGTTCAGCCAGGACGATCACACACTGGAAAGCATCACAGCCTCACCTGCATTCCCATAGTAACACTGCTGGCCATCAAAACAGCAGTTTATGGCTGCACAAGCATCCTTGCTAATGGCAGGACCTCCACAGGGAACTTTCTCATACACCTGGCATTTATCATAAGCAGCACCCTTAACGGCCGGCTGCTGGGCAAAAGACACGGTAAAAACAACCAGCAGGACGCTAGCCTGAGCCCAAAGCCACCAAACTGCCTCCATGATGAGAATGAACAAGGTAATGAGCAGTAAGCTGAATCACTTCTTTAAATACCACCTTGCCCCCATTTCCGTTTAAGTTCAGTAATCGGTTTAATAGGTAAACCGCACGAGGTTGCCCGGAACCGACTTGGATCCGACTCCACCGATTTCCACCGATGTTTTAATAGGTTCCACCCTGTCTACTTAACACGCGATGTAAATGGCTTAAGAAAACGGGTTTTAATGCAGATCACATGTTTTTTTCGCGACAGTGTCGGCGCTGTTTGTGATTATAGCGTTAAGTGTTTCCTCCGCCCTCGTCAAAGTTATAAGGTTATCGGTTATCGGACGGATGCAATTTTGATATAGTAACGGATATATCGAGTTTCTCTGCATATTTTTTATTCCAGTTTCATCAAGAGAATACGTGACGAATATACTACCATGGGCGTATAGTTAGGTCCGATCGCTACAGCCCCGACTCTTTTAGCCCCGATGCCAATCTTCCTTCAAATACAAAAACGTCAAGCCCCAGGTAAACTTAACCCCTGATCTTTTCAATAACTAGAAACTCCCCTGATTACTACTATTATTATTACTGCTCAAAAATCGTGAGCGAATATTGAGATCTTGATTCTTAGTGAAAATAAAATCGTGGTTCATATTTTACCAGGAATCGTGCAGGTGCTCTGCATGCAATAGTATTGGAGTAAAAAGTAGGTACAGTATTTGCCCCAGAAATATAGGCAAGCGAAAGTGATTTTCAAAAAAAAAAAACTTAAAACACCCCAGTAAAGTACAAATCCGGAGAAAAACCTACTTGGTAAAGTATTAATATTTCGTTACGTTACATATCTGCCAAATCAGCAAACTGCAGGGCGCTACCTGTAAATGACCCTGACAGCATTATCTGGAGATGACATGCTTCTTTCCACCACCAGGGGTCAATAGAGATGCAGTAAGGCCTGTTTATGAGCAGCCGTATAAGGGAATTCCGCTGGGATGCTCAGTTTGCAGTGGAACATTGGTTGTGTCTGAATTCTGGCGTGGCCTTTGTAGGCTGCATCCTTCAAATGTCCATGCAGTGAATCTTGGGTTATGTTGGGCTGCAAAGGATCCAACTAGGAAAAAGAACAATGCATTTATAGACGACGTTTGACGAAGCCTTTGAAATGAGACGGCCTTGTTGCATTGCTGTGACGCATTCACCCCCTCAAATGCAGCCTTAGATGACTCCAGTGGTTGAACTGGGACGTAGCCATCCTGTAACAGGTACAGGTAGTTCTGGCAGTCTAATAACAGTCCTATGTTAATGCACACTAATTTAATTTAACATTCATTCAACTCTGCACTTATAAATAAGCAGCCATTTTTATCAGCATTGTTTTCCTTGGTTTTCAAAAAACAAGCACCTGTCTGTTGACGGTGTCTATGGTAACTTAAGGCACCATGACTAATGAGTAGCCAGACTAGATGTTTTATCCCTATAGGGCATATATTTTGAAGAGCACCTGAGAACATTATTAAATGTAAATTAGAATAATTTTCTTCTGCAAAATTAATCGTGACGACTTCATTTTATTAGTACCTTTTATTTGTTAGCTCGGATTTAAGTGGAATAAACCGCTTTGAGGTTCATATAACCATACAGCTTGTTATGGTTTATCATTTACTTAATCATTAGGCTACATGGTCAAAGTACTCCTTGGTGGAAACGTCACATATGGATTGTATTTCTGTTTCTGTATAAGGGTGACAAAATATACTTGATTGGCAAGTTGGGTATTCATATAGGCTACTGTGATCTTGTTTCACATTATCTAGGGATAAGCATATTTGCAGAAAACTAGCATCGTCTATAACTAATATATATATAACTGAAGCTGATGTTTTGCAAAGCCTAGCTAAGCTCAAAATAAATAAATCACAGGGCCCTGATGGCATCTTACCTATAGTGTTAAAAGAGATGAGGGATATTATTTGCCGACCCTTAACATTACTGTTTCAAAAATCCTTATCTGAAGGTGTGGTACTGTACCTTCTGATTGGAAGCATGCCAACATAACGCCCATTTTCAAAAAAGGGGATAGAAGTAATTTGTCAAACTATAGGCCAATCAGTCTAACTTGTATAACTGGTAAAGTTATGGAGGCTATAATCAAAGAGAAAATGGTAGATTACCTGGACTCAAATAACATTTTGAGGGATAGCCAGCATGGATTTAGGAGAGGTAGATCCTGTTTAACAAATCTGTTGGAGTTTTTTGAGGAAGCTACTCAGGAAGTTGATGATAAGAAGGCCTATGATGTCATCTACTTAGATTTCCAAAAGGCTTTTGATGTTGTTCCCCACAAGAGGCTCTCACTTAAACTCAAAGCGACAGGTATTTTAGGAACTGTAGCGACCTGGATTGATAACTGGTTAACGGATAGGAAGCAGCGAGTAGTTATAAGAGGCTCAATGTCACAGTGGGCCTGCGTTCATAGTGGGGTACCGCAGGGTTCAATTTTAGGACCACTTTTGTTCCTAATTTACATAAATGATATAGACACCAATATATACAGTAAACTGGTGAAATTTGCAGATGACACCAAGGTGGGTGGTGTAGCAGATACTGAACTAGCGGCTCAGCAGCTACAGCGGGATTTTAATTTAATTAGTGACTGGGCTGACACCTGGCAGATGAAATTTAACATAGACAAATGTAAGGTACTCCATGTAGGGAGCAGAAATATAAAGTACAGGTATTTTATGGGACCTACTGAATAAAGGTAGCTGATTATGAGAAAGACCTTGGTGTGTATGTTGATGCTTCCATGTCTCATTCTCGCCAGTGCGGGGAAGCAATAAAAAAGGCCAATAGGATGTTGGGGTATATCTCCAGGTGTGTGGAGTTTAAGTCAAGGGAGGTAATGCTAAGATTATACAATTCCTTGGTGAGACCTCACCTAGAATATTGTGTACAGGTTTGGTCACCATATCTTAAAAAGGACATAGCGGCCTTAGAAAAGGTGCAGCGTAGGGCCACAAGAATGATTCCTGGTCTTAGAGGAATGTCATACGAGGAAAGGTTATTTGAGCTAAATCTGTTCAGCCTCAAGCAAAGGAGACTGAGGGGGGACATGATCCAGGTCTATAAGATTCTAACAGGTTTGGATGCTGTTCAACCGAATAGTTACTTCAGCATTAGTTCAAATACAAGAACTCGTGGCCATAGGTGGAAATTAGCGGGAGAACATTTCAAACTGGATTTAAGGAAGCACTTCTTTACACAGCGTGTAGTCAGAGTATGGAATAGTCTTCCTGATAACATAGTGCAAGCTGAATCCTTGGGTTCCTTTAAATCAGAACTAGATAAGATTTTAACAACTCTGAGCTATTAGTTAAGTTCTCCCCAAGCGAGCTCAATGGGCCGAATGGCCTCCTCTCGTTTGTATAGTTCTTATGTTCTTATAAAGACACATGGTTTTGTATTTGTATTTTTTCTGTTTATTTCAGTGTTCTGATTAATTCAGCTACACGAGTTTTATCGTGATATTACCAAATGATTATGACGCGGGTATAAGATCAACTGCATCATGTGGTTCTCTGACCATACAGGAATGGACAAAAAAAAAATGCATGGAAGTAGGTGGGTGTCATTCCATTACCCTGAACTTGATTCAAGCATCAATAGGGAGCCAGTGAATAAATATAAGGTAAGACTGAATATCAGACATGCTGCTTAGCGATACCGAAAGTTTGAGAGCTGCTCTGTAGGTTTACGACTTGACCAAGACACTGGACTCAAACAGAAGACATTACGATCGCTGGCTGACATTGGGCTTATACCCAGGGTTAAGGTTAGGGATTACGTATTAGCAGTGTTCCTTATGGGGTTTGCTGTGAAAGTAATAGAGCTACGGTTAATGAGTGGGTTAGGATACGCATTAGACTCCAGGATACAGCTGGCATCAGAATTCAGGCCAAGTCTAGGGGTCGTATCAAATCTAATGCATATCCTAACCCACTCACTGTGAAGACTTAGTATGAGGAAAGGTAATGATGAAAATGTACAGCAAATGGAACAATAAAACTGGATTTGTTTGCATCACTGATTGCCGCTTCCCTAACAAACCTTTGCCAGAACCAATGTTTTTTGCATATGAATTTTCCCTTTGGTTCTGCGGCCCTCCGTCTTGGACACTCGGGTAAAGAGAGGGGCAGAGCTGTCAACTGATCACCACCTGGTGATGAGTTGGCTCAGGTGGCGGGGGAGGAAGCCGGTCAGACCTGGTAGGCCTAAGCGCATAGTGAGGGTCTGCTGGGAACGTCTGGCAGAGGCTCCTGTTCGCTGGAGCTTTAACTCGTGCCTCCGGCAGAATTCCGACTGCATGCCGGGGGAGGTAGGGGACATCGAGTCTGAATGGACACTGTTCCGGACCTCCATTGTGGAAGCGGCCGTACGGAGCTGTGGCTGCAGGGTGGTCGGTGCCTGTCGTGGCGGTAACCCCCGTACCCGATGGTGGACACCAGAGGTGAGGGGGGCCGTGAAGCTGAAGAAGGAGGCTTACCGGGAATTATTAGCCCGGGGGTCTCCGGAGGCAGCTGACGGGTACCGGCGGGCCAGGCGGAACGCGGCTCGGGTGGTCGCAGAAGCAAAAACCCGGGCGTGGGAGGAGTTCGGTGAGGCCATGGAAAGTGACTTTCGGTCGGCCTCAAAAAGGTTCTGGCAAACCATACGGAGTATCAGGAGGGGGAAGCAGCTCCTGGTTCCTACTATTTATAGTGGGGGGGGGGCTGTTGACCTCACCTGGGGACATCATCCGGAGGTGGAAGGAATACTTTGAGGACCTCCTCAACCCTGCCTCAGATACATCTACGCATACTGCCTTTGAGACATCTGAGGGCACAGAGGCCGAGGGTGCTGGGGGGGGCTTGCCCATCACTGAGGCTGAGGTGGCCGGGGTGGTTAAACAACTCCGTGGTGGCCGGGCCCCGGGGGTGGACGAGATCCGCCCGGAGTACCTGAAGGCTCTAGATGTTGTGGGGCTGTCGTGGCTGACACGCCTTCTCAACAGTGCGTGGAGGTCAGGGACAGTGCCGCTGGATTGGCAGACCGGGGTGGTGGTCCCCTTATTTAAGAAAGGGGACCGGAGGGTGTGTTCCAACTACAGGGGGATCACACTTCTCAGCCTCCCTGGGAAAGTCTATTCCGGGGTACTGGAGAGGAGGATAAGATCGATAGTCGAATCTCGGATTCAGGAGGAACAATGCGGTTTTCGTCCTGGTCGTGGAACGCTGGACCAGCTTTATACCCTTGCAAGGGTACTGGAGGGGGCCTGGGAGTTTGCCTATCCAGTCTACATGTGTTTTGTGGATTTGGAAAAGGCTTACGACCGGGTTCCCCGAGGTGCTCTGTGGGGGGTGCTTCGAGAGTATGGGGTCCGGGGTCCACTGTTGTGGGCGATCCGGTCCCTGTACGAATGGAGCAGAAGCTTGGTCCGCATTGCCGGCAATAAGTCGGACGTGTTCCAGGTGCGTGTTGGGCTCCGCCAGGGCTGCCCTTTGTCATCGGTCCTGTTTATCATATTTATGGACAGGATTTCTAGGCGCAGCCAAGGCGTCGAGGGTGTCCAGTTTGGTGACCTCAGGATTGCCTCGCTGCTTTTTGCAGACGATGTCGTCCTGCTGGCTTCATCTGCTGGGGATCTCCAGCAGGCACTGGGGCGGTTCGCAGCCGAGTGTGAAGCGGCAGGGATGAGGATTAGCACCTCCAAGTCCGAGACCATGGTTCTCAGCCGGAAACGGGTGGTTTGCCCTCTTCGGGTTGGGGAAGACATACTGCCTCAAGTGGAGGAGTTTAAGTATCTCAGGGTCTTGTTCACGAGTGAGAGTAGGCGAGATCAGGAGCTGGATAGACGGATCGGAGCGGCGTCTGCAGTTCTGCAGGCGCTTAACCGGTCCGTCGTGGCTAAGAAAGAACTGAGCCAAAAAGCCAAGCTCTCGATCTATTGGTCCATCTTTGTCCCTACCCTCACCTATGGTCATGAGCTATGGGTAATGACCGAAAGAACGAGATCGCGAATACAAGCGGCCGAAATGAGGTTTCTCTGCAGGGTGTCTGGGCTCTCCCTTACGGATAGGGTGAGAAGTTCAGATATCCGGGAGGGCCTCAGAGTAGAACCGCTGCTTCTTCACGTCGAAAGGAGCCAGTTGAGGTGGTTTGGACATCTGGTGCGGATGCCTCCTGGGCGGCTACCCGGAGAGGTTTTCCGTGCATGTCCTGCAGGGAGGAGGCCCCGGGGCAGGCCCAGGACTCGCTGGAGGGATTATATCTCTCGGCTGGCCTGGGAACGCCTCGGTGTCCCCCCCGAGGAGCTGGTGGGGTTAGCTGGGGAGAGGGAGGTCTGGGTGCCTCTACTGAAGCTGCTACCCCCGCGACCCGAACCCCGGACAAGCGGCAGATGATGGATGGGTTCTGAGCCTGCAGTCAGCCCTGTTAGACTGATGAGCATTTAGTTTAAACCTCGCCTCTGCACTTGGGTCCCCAAACTGTTCATTACAAGGCATACTTTCATTGTCAGACTTTATAGAGCCATTTGCCAATAGATTTAAAATCATGCAGTGGCAATTAAGCAATGTTTTGATATGCCTGTTGAGTGCATGTGATATGAATCACTAAGGTGTGTAGTTACACCCTCTTGTCATCTGTACAAGTTCCCTGAAAACATGGTAATACCACAATTAAGTTACCACTAGACTACATTGCAAGAAAGCTGGGTAGCCTTAAGTCTTGAAGTAGAAATAGTCCATTACAGCTGGGACCTTGTCCATCCTGAAAACTCTTGCTATAATTGTAACCAAGACAGTTGCTGTAATTTCAATGATTGCTATATGCAATCATTTGGCACAGCCAGTTGATAGTGACCAAAGGACAAGCAGTACAGTCAGTCACCTTTATTAAGGCACAGCAGCTATGGGACCACATGGCACCCACTAGTGACCACTGCTCTTCTCATCACCACTTGACAGCTGGTGCTTGGAATCTGCCCATTGTGGTCACCAGCTTCACTTCCCCACTGGACACCACAGCCTTGTGGCGGAAGGAGTCCTTGCATACAGCAGCCCTACCTGAAATGCAAAGTGGGAGGAGTCAGACATGCACAGCTATTCTGGAGAGAAGCCAGGCTGGAGCTCACCTTTCCTGAAGCACCTCTGCTCACAGCTATCAGTGGCTGAAGGGGCACACACAGCTGTGCTACAGTGGAAGAACACCTGCAGAGACCACAGCATGGTCTGCATTATTCCAGATACACACAGGCCAACAGCCTTCACTTGCTGCTCCAGTACCTGCCCCTGCAGATGATGCTTGGAGGCTGGGTCCACAAATGCAAACATCTGCACAATGAACCGCTTGTAGTAGGTCGGGAAGGGAAGCCCAGATGAGCCGTCCACAGGAACCAAGGTGGTCAGGTATTTGTCACCTGGGTTGGGGCACCTGCGTGCACAGCCATTGTTAGGTAGGATACCACCAAGGCCAATAACCAAGTTACCCAGCTTCCCAGTTACCCAGCTTCCAGGAGGCTCCACTGAGGCAGGCTCAGAGGGTCAGGGGTAGGTGTTGCCCAGCAGCTGTCCAGAAGCAGCACAAGGTTGGGGTCTGTCCTACTCAGGAGGCGAACCTCCACATACACAGGCTGCCGCAGCCACTTGGTAACAGGGTAGTCACTGTCCTGGTAGTAGGAGGTATATGCAGCAGCTCCTGCAGATACCAGCAAGGGAATGTCATCCACATACCTACTGGTACAGTAGCAGGTGACCATCCAGCTGTACCATACCTTCATCACACCCTTTAGTGTAACACTGCCCATTTGCCAGCCTCAGCTCTACTCGGAGGGGTCCTGGAACAACCAGGGGAAATGGCACATCTGCTGCGATAGGTTGGTACTCAGCCACCAGGGAGACAACCTCAGTGCCCCAGTACCTGCACCGGAAGAGCAGCCTGCCAGGCAACACCAGGCCATCAGATACAGACACAGGTCAAGTAGGGCTACAGAGCCAAAGACTCCACTCACTCATAGAGGGAGTCCCTTGTGATGGAACCCAGGGGCCCTACGCCAACTTCATACGAGGAGGACATCCTGTTCTCATACACTACATAGTCACCATCCACCTAGGATGAGAACCACAGGTAAGCCAAATCCCCACCTCCACACCACATCCTGCTTGTGATGATGCAACAACCCACCTTCACCACAGTGCCACAGGCAGTCACTGGGAAGGTGAATATGGCAAAGGCATCTGTAGTGGCAACAGGGCTGCAAGGGGCAGCTTTTCCTCCCAGCATGGAAATACTGGTCACATCCAGCTGGGGCACAGTGGAGTCCTTGGCCACCACAACCACAAACTGACCATCACTGGTGCACTGCATGGTCACTGGGGGAGAAGCATGGCTATTCAATATCCACATATTCAGCCAGGACGATCACACACTGGAAAGCATCACAGCCTCACCTGCATTCCCATAGTAACACTGCTGACCATCAAAACAGCAGTTTATGGCTGCACAAGCATCCTTGCTAATGGCAGGACCTCCACAGGGAACTTTCTCATACACCTGGCATTTATCATAAGCAGCACCCTTAACGGCCAGCTGCTGGGCAAAAGACACGGTAAAAACAACCAGCAGGACGCTAGCCTGAGCCCAAAGCCACCAAACTGCCTCCATGATGAGAATGAACAAGGTAATGACCGATAAGCTGAATCACTTCTTTAAATACCACCTTGCCCCCATTTCCGTTTAAGTTCAGTAATCGTTTAATAGGTAAACCGCACGAGGTTGCCCGGAACCGACTTGGATCCGATTTCCACCGATGTTTTAATAGATTCCACCCTGTCTACTTAACACGCGATGTAAATGGCTTAAGAAAACGGGTTTTAATGCAGATCACATGTTTTTTTCGCGACAGTGTCGGCGCTGTTTGTGATTATAGCGTTAAGTGTTTCCTCCGCCCTCGTCAAAGTTAGGTAATCGGTTATCGGACGGCAATTTTGATATAGTAACGGATATATCGAGTTTCTCTGCATATTTTTTTATTCCAGTTTTATCAAGAGAATACGTGACGAATATACTACCATGGGCGTATAGTTAGGTCCGATCGCTACAGCCCCGACTCTTTTAGCCCCGATGCCAATCTTCCTTCAAAAACAAAAACGTTAAGCCCCAGGTAAACTTACCCCCTGATCTTTTCAATAACTAGAAACTCCCCTGATTACTACTATTATTATTACTGCTCAAAAATCGTGAGTGAATATTGAGATCTTGATTCTTAGTGAAAATAAAATCGTGGTTCATATTTTACCCGGAATCGTGCAGGTGCTCTGCATGCAATAGTATTGGAGTAAAAAGTAGGTATTTGCCCCAGAAATATAGAGAAGCGAAAGTGATTTTCAAAAAAAAAAAACTTAAAACACCCCAGTAAAGTACAAATCCGGAGAAAAACCTACTTGGTAAAGTATTAATATTTCGTTACGTTACATATCTGCCAAATCAGCAAACTGCAGGGCGCTACCTGTAAATGAACCTGACAGCATTATCTGTAGATGACATGCTTCTTTCCACCACCAGGGGTCAATAGAGATGCAGTAAGGCCTGTTTATGAGCAGCCGTATAAGGGAATTCCGCTGGGATGCTCAGTTTGCAGTGGAACATTGGTTGTGTCTGAATTCTGGCGTGGCCTTTGTAGGCTGCATCCTTCAAATGTCCATGCAGTGAATCTTGGGTTATGTTGGGCTGCAAAGGATCCAACTAGGAAAAAGAACAATGCATTTATAGACGACGTTTGACGAAGCCTTTGAAATGAGACGGCCTTGTTGCATTGCTGTGACGCATTCACCCCCTCAAATGCAGCCTTAGATGACTCCAGTCGCTGAACTGGGACGTAGCCATCCTGTAACAGGTACAGGTAGTTCTGGCAGTCTAATAACAGTCCTATGTTAATGCACACTAATTTAATTTAACATTCATTCAACTCTGCACTTATAAATAAGTCTGTTGACGGTGTCTATGGTAACTTAAGGCACCATGACTAATGAGTAGACAGGGGGGAAACGGGGAGCCGGAGGGAACCCTGGCAGGAGAGGGGCGGAAGCAGCAGGGGCTGCAGGCGACCGCGAGGCCGGAGCCGAAGGGACCCTCGGCACGTGCGAGGGGGGAGCAGGAGGGAACGCCGAAGGTGGCAAGGAGGAAGGTGGAGGGACTGACGGAGGGGGCATGGAGGAAGACGAAGGGGACACAGGCGGAGGGGAGGAGGGAGCAGCAGCCACGGCAGGCGAAGCCGCAGCCGCCGCCGGTCAAGGTGTAGGTGAGCGACGAGGCAGAGCTGGGGGTCCCGCAGGCGGCTGACGAGGCACAACAGGCGGGACCGCAGGTAGCCGACGAGGCACCAGAGGCTGAACCGGAGGCGACCGCCGAGCTGGAGCCAGGGGGCAGGGAGGGCGGGACACGACCCCGGCGCAGGTGTCCCCTTCCTTTCCAGGAGACTGAGAGGCGGGGACCCGGCCGGGACCTGTCATGCTAGGGTGATGGTGGAGGAATCGCTGGGGATGTCACTGGGGCTGGCAGGGAGATCCCCGAGGGTTCCCACTCGAGCTCCTCCAACTCCACTATGGAGGGAGGAGCGGTGGTCCGGCAGTCAGGGACCTCCTCAGGGACAGGGGCCATGGGAGTTGGAGGCACAAGGGGCGGCACATCAGCTGCTGGCACAGGATCCACGGGGAACTGAGCAGGAACCCCGGGGGATGAAGCAGGAACCATGGGGGATGAAGCAGGAACAGCCGGCGCAGGAACCACGGGGGCCACTGTGGGAACAGCCATCACGGGAACCTCGGGCAACGCAGTAACCTCGGGGGAGTCTCTCACCGCTGACTCCCCCATCATTCGCCAGAACAAGCCCTGTAGGGTAAAAATACCGCTTGGCCATGATGAAACTGCAGGCAGGGGAACTGTGGGTGCTGGTGCTTTTGCAGATACTGCTGACACTGGAATCACAGGGGGTGCTGTGGGAACTGGAATCACGGGAGGCGCTGCAAGGGATCGTACCTTGTCCGCAGGCGTTTCCCCTTTAAGAAGCTTGGGGACCCGCGGAATGGTGTCCATAACAGACCTGGCCCCTTTATGGGCCAAGCGCGTTCCCACTAAGGTGCAGGCTGCCAGTCCTGGCAGTCTGGCAGCAGCTATATGGATGACGGGCGAGACGGCGGTGGTGTCCGGCTTAAACACCGCCGGATTAAGAATCGGGAGGGGATTTTTCTGATTCCGTGGAGGCAAGGTAGCGGAGACCGCGACGGCTCCCTGGAAGACCTCTGGCGCATCCTCCCGTCGTCGGTACTTCCGAGTTTACCCACTGAGTTATGGATGGTGATTTTGTTTCCTTCCAGTTTACAGTTATCTTGCCAATCCGTAAAAGTATCCTTAAGATGTATCTTTGGTCTATATTATATGCTTCTCTAGGTATTGCATCCCTGATGAATATCAGTGGATCTAAAGGGATATTAATTTTTAGATTTTTTTAAATTTCTTCTTTAATTCTCATCCAAAATCCTTGGATTATTGGGTAATCCCAAAAGATGTGTGTGTGATCTCTATGGCTGCAACAACTAATCGATTAAAATCGATTGTTAAAATAGTTGCCAACTAATTTAATAATCGATTAGTTGGGTCTACGTTATTATACACATAAGTACAGTGGCAACCTCCTAATTTGGGAGCAGTAAGCTAACCAAAGCCGCGGTGGCAGTAAAGTACCTTAAGATGGATGCCGACCGCCATAAAAGAAAAAAGTAAATGCACATAAACGCCATTTACGCACCTTTTAAATTTACAAAACAGCTTTTACTCACCTTTTTTAAGATCACTAATGTTAATGATACAGTTACCCACCGTTTTTACTGCTGTGCATATAGTTTACCCACCTTAAATTTCTTGTTACCACTACACCACTGCTTCATTTCTTCACGATAGAAATTTATAGTAATATCAAATGTTGTAGTACTCAAGACCAGTTTTTGAAGGTCTCGATCTTGTCTTTGAATCAGCCGTATTTGTACTCGTTCTTGTCATGGACTCGGGATTTTATTTCGAGACCATAACTCTGAGAATATTCTTATTAATGAGCCGTTTACTGTCGGATTGGATAACTAATAACTGCAACCAATGGCGTTACTGCCGGCCGCGTTACCCGCCCCGTCCCTTCACACACGCACATGTGTTTAAATGAACGCAGGGGAAGTCGTGGTTGTCAACACAATCAGCTATTATGGGCCGGGCTAGAAATGCGGCTACATATACCACAACGTGTTTACCCTACCATTCTATTAGGTGGGCGCCCTAAGTTAATTTTATTTAATTTCATTTTCTATATAGCTCCAGATCGCAACAGAAGTCATTTAAGGCTACCTTTCCGATAGAACAGGTTTATATCTTGTCCTTTTATTAAACAAACTAAATAGCCTTATGTTATTTATCTTATTTACAGTTCATCACTGTAGTATGCTGAAACAACCGGACACGTTTTAAAACAAAATTTACCGCCTGCCGTTCACGGGTTTTTCGTCACCAATCGTCTTATTTGCGTTGCTCAGTAATTTTTAGCGTAAGATGCGGAAAAGTACGGAGCCCCTAAGGTGACAAGGGAACAGAAAAAAAAACGGCAGAAGAAAAAAAAAAAACGTCATGTTTTGCGTTATAACCCAAAACTTTTGCGATATAACCCAAAACCTTTGCGTTATAACCCAAAACTTTTGTGATATAACCCAAAACCTTTGCGTTATAACCCAAAACTTTTGCGATATAACCCAAAACCTTTGCGTTATAACCCAAAACTTTTGTGATATAACCCAAAACCTTTGCGTTATAACCCAAAACTTTTGCGATATAACCCGAAACCTTTGCATTATAACCCAAAAGCTTTGCGTTATAACCCAAAACCTTTGCGTTATAACTCAAAACTTTTGCGACATAAGGCAAAACTGTTGTGACTTTGAAGTGGAAATATGAGTAATCAGTGTTGGAGCACGGCGTCTCCGCCGGGTCCGTGGATGAGAAGAGATTCACAGCTGACACGGGGAGAAGTTGCAAATCACCGGTTTATTGTCTGACAGATTGCAATCCGGGAGCGGCCGTCTGACATACATTCAGCATGTACAGGAGGAGGCTCTGCCATATGTATCAGCTGTATCCCTTTTAAAGCCCTTTGGGCATCCCCCCCTTTCTCAGTACCTTCCGTCTACGTGACAACCGTGCACATGTGTGACTCCAGCCGGCTCGTAGTCGTCCTTCTGGAAGGCTAAAAGATAAGTAGGGGCCGCTGATATTCTCTGTCGCCCCCCCTATCTGTTCCGATTAGGTAGCCTTGCCTTGCCGGCGCGCCAGTCAGTTCTCGTTTTGATTAGTTACAGCCTTATAGAATCATTCCCTTTATTTTATTAATTATTCCCTCATCAGTCAGTGTAAGGAGCATAATTGATAGGAAAACATGGAGCGTTTAATCGAATTTTACTTTGATCTTGGTCTACAATATATGGACATTCAGTTTGTTCTCGGATCTATAAGGCATGATGTTCACATAAGTCTGAGGCAGATTAATAGGATTTTATGTGAAAGGGTATTATTCCAACGGAAAAACTACTCCGACTTGGGTGATATAATTAACTTTATTTGTGAGCAGCTTTTGCACTCTGGGCAGCTTCATGGTTATCGATGGATGTATGCAAAATGCAGAATAAATGGACTTCATGTGAGAAAAAAGCATTTGATTTATATTAATTTATTATAAACATGAAACAACAACAAAAAACGAACAATTCTTTAGGCTTAAATCAACCTCAACAGATTAGCATTAATTAGCAATGTTACTGAAACGTAGCCTACATTACCAAAGCTTGCTTTACAAATGACTAATTATGAATTAAACAATCAAATCTTACCACACTGAACCCAAGTTTTTTTAACCGTTAAATTAGATTAATAAGCGAAGCGGGGATCAACCACATCATATATGCAAACTGCGGATTTGGAAGTTGCACTCGAATGACCAAAAGTACGCTAGTCACCTGATCTTATTGTTGCATTACTACGGAAAAGTTTTGGGTTATATCGCAAAAGTTTTGAGTTATAACGCAAAAGTTTTGGGTTATATCGCAAAAGTTTTGGGTTATAACGCAAAGGTTTTGGGTTATATCGCAAAAGTTTTGGGTTATAACGCAAAGGTTTTGGGTTATATCGCAAAAGTTTTGGGTTATAACGCAAAGGTTTTGGGTTATATCGCAAAAGTTTTGGGTTATATCGCAAAGGTTTTGGGTTATATCGCAAAAGTTTTGGGTTATATCGCAAAAGTTTTGGGTTATAACGCAAAACATGACTTTTTTTTTTTTCCTTCTGCCGTTTTTTTTTCTGCTCCCTTGTCACCTTAGGGGCTCCGTAGAAAAGGCTTTTTCTTCGCAATAAATGTTTACTTTATTTGTCCGTAATAAATGCAGACAGACTCGCTGGCGTGCTCTCTCCCCCTGTCATATACTGTACAGTATGTGTATCATTAAATAACATTAGACAATTATTTAATATTCTTAGTAGCAGCAGCGGTAGTCTGTGCTTTTACATTAAAAAACTGGAGTACTGAATACATTATCTAAAGCACCATGCTGGTTGCACTTTATAAAACAAGATTTTGTGTATTTCATTACATTGATTCAGCTGCTACAAATTAATTTTTTTTGTATACTCAATGTAGCATACATTTGTTTATGTGACTTGCTGGAAACAACTTTTGTACAAAGACAGACTGGGTTATTAAAAATTGCTGGAAATCAAATTGTTTTTTGCCCCCCAACCGATTAATCGAAAAAGTAATCGAAAGATTAATCAAATATCAAAATAATCATTAGTTGCAGCCCTAGTGATCTATTTTCCCACATTTTCTCCAGCATAGTTCCACATGTGGTTCTTTAAAATAAGAATTCCCTGACATTATCTGAGGACCCTGTCATTACCAGATGAAGCCATGCATTAGATAAACATTGCTTATATCTTTTATTGAAGGCATGTACCTTAAATTCTTCATTTTTAAAATCTGCATTTCCTATGATTTACTGCCACATTTAAGCTCTGTACTTATGTAGCCAGGTACTAAGTATTGAATATTGAGTACTTGGATCCGACTCCACCGATTCCACCCTGTCTACTTTACACGCAGCCTGTCTCTTTCCACTTTTGGGTTGACTCCTGTCTTGAATAGTGGGATAAAACTAGGAGTGTTATGCACTTGTTTCTATAAAGGTCTTCAACCTATTCCTTTCCGTTTTGGTCATCTTATCCATATAGAATAATCTGCATTGTTTCTTTCGCCTACAAATAAATCTATGGGCCATAACCTTACAAGGTTCTTGATTGTCAATATCCTACCCATTGTTCAGCAGCTGGATATATTGTAATGGAGCTAACCAGATATCACTGGGAGGGCTGAGGCAATTGAAATTCCAGGGACAGGATTGAGAGCTTAATGCCTCTGAAGCAGAGGACAGGGCTGTGGCATGGCCTGGGCAAAACAGGCACTCGCAGACCACATGTTGGTATAGGGCCACAGCCAGTTGATAGTGACCACAGGACAAGCAGTACAGTCAGTCACCTTTATTAAGGCACACAGCAACTATGGGACCACATGGCACCCACTAGTGACCACTGCTCTTCTCATCACCACTTGACAGCAGGTGCTTGGAATCTGCCCATTGTGGTCACCAGCTTCACTTCCCCACTGGACACCACAGCCTTGTGGTGGAAGGAGTCCTTGCGTACAGCAGCCCTACCTGAAATGCAGAGTGGGAGGAGTCAGACATGCACAGCTATTCTGGAGAGAAGCCAGGCTGGAGCTCACCTTTCCTGAAGCACCTCTGCTCACAGCTATCAGTGGCTGAAGGGGCACACACAGCTGTGCTACAGTGGAAGAACACCTGCAGAGACCACAGCATGGTCTGCATTATTCCAGATTTACACACAGGCCAACAGCCTTCACTTGCTGCTCCAGTACCTGCCCCTGCAGATGATGCTTGGAGGCTGGGTCCACAAATGCAAACATCTGCACAATGAACCGCTTGTAGTAGGTCGGGAAGGGAAGTCCAGATGAGCCGTCCACAGGAACCAAGGTGGTCAGGTACTTGTCACCTGGGTTGGGGCACCTGCATGCACAGCCATTGTTAGGTAGGATACCACCAAGGCCAATAAGAAAGTTCCCCAGCTTGCCAGTTACCCAGCTTCCAGGAGGCTCCACTGAGGCAGGCTCAGAGGGTCAGGGGCAGGTGTTGCCCAGCAGCTGTCCAGAAGCAGCACAAGGTTGGGGTCTGTCCTACTCAGGAGGCGAACCTCCACATACACAGGCTGCCGCAGCCACTTGGTAACAGGGTAGTCGCTGTCCTGGTAGTAGGAGGTATATGCAGCAGCTCCTGCAGATACCAGCAAGGGAATGTCATCCACATACCTACTGTTACAGTAGCAGGTGACCATCCAGCTGTACCATACCTTCATCACACCCCTTAGTGTAACACTGCCCATTTGCCAGCCTCAGCTCTACCCGGAGGGGTCCTGGAACAACCAGGGGAAATGGCATATCTGCTGCGATAGGTTGGTACTCAGCCACCAGGGAGACAACCTCAGTGCCCCAGTACCTGCACTGGAAGAGCAGCCTGCCAGGCAACACCAGGCCATCAGATACAGACACAGGTCAAGTAGGGCTACAGAGCCAAAGACTCCACTCACTCATAGAGGGAGTCCCTTGTGATGGAACCCAGGGGCCCTACGCCAACTTCATACGAGGAGGACATCCTGTTCTCATACACTACATAGTCACCATCCACCTAGGATGAGAACCACAGGTAAGCCAAATCCCCACAACATCCTGCTTGTGATGATGCAACAACCCACCTTCACCACAGTGCCACAGGCAGTCACTGGGAAGGTGAATATGGCAAAGGCATCTGTAGTGGCAACAGGGCTGCAAGGGGCAGCATTTCCTCCCAGCATGGAAATACTGGTCACATCCAGCTGGGGCACAGTGGAGTCCTTGGCCACCACAACCACAAACTGACCATCACTGGTGCACTGCATGGTCACTGGGGGAGAAGCATGGCTATTCAATATCCACATGTTCAGCCAGGACGATCACACACTGGAAAGCATCACAGCCTCACCTGCATTCCCATAGTAACACTGCTGGCCATCAAAACAGCAGTTTATGGCTGCACAAGCATCCTTGCTAATGGCAGGACCTCCACAGGGAACTTTCTCATACACCTGGCATTTATCATAAGCAGCACCCTTAACGGCCGGCTGCTGGGCAAAAGACACGGTAAAAACAACCAGCAGGACGCTAGCCTGAGCCCAAAGCCACCAAACTGCCTCCATGATGAGAATAAACAAGGTAATGAGCAGTAAGCTGAATCACTTCTTTAAATACCACCTTGCCCCCATTTCCGTTTAAGTTCAGTAATCGGTTTAATAGGTAAACCGCACGAGGTTGCCCGGAACCGACTTGGATCCGACTCCACCGATTTCCACCGATGTTTTAATAGGTTCCACCCTGTCTACTTAACACGCGATGTAAATGGCTTAAGAAAACGGGTTTTAATGCAGATCACATGTTTTTTTCGCGACAGTGTCGGCGCTGTTTGTGATTATAGCGTTAAGTGTTTCCTCCGCCCTCGTCAAAGTTAGGTTATCGGTTATCGGACGGATGCAATTTTGATATAGTAACGGATATATCGAGTTTCTCTGCATATTTTTTATTCCAGTTTCATCAAGAGAATACGTGACGAATATACTACCATGGGCGTATAGTTAGGTCCGATCGCTACAGCCCCGACTCTTTTAGCCCCGATGCCAATCTTCCTTCAAATACAAAAACGTCAAGCCCCAGGTAAACTTAACCCCTGATCTTTTCAATAACTAGAAACTCCCCTGATTACTACTATTATTATTACTGCTCAAAAATCGTGAGCGAATATTGAGATCTTGATTCTTAGTGAAAATAAAATCGTGGTTCATATTTTACCAGG
The DNA here is from genome assembly GCF_048594095.1 of Paramormyrops kingsleyae. NCBI lineage: Eukaryota > Metazoa > Chordata > Actinopteri > Osteoglossiformes > Mormyridae > Paramormyrops > Paramormyrops kingsleyae. Next base: position 17,390,860 of record NC_132819.1, on the reverse strand, counting down.
AATCGTGCAGGTGCTCTGCATGCAATAGTATTGGAGTAAAAAGTAGGTACAGTATTTGCCCCAGAAATATAGGCAAGCGAAAGTGATTTTCAAAAAAAAAAAACTTAAAACACCCCAGTAAAGTACAAATCCGGAGAAAAACCTACTTGGTAAAGTATTAATATTTCGTTACGTTACATATCTGCCAAATCAGCAAACTGCAGGGCGCTACCTGTAAATGACCCTGACAGCATTATCTGGAGATGACATGCTTCTTTCCACCACCAGGGGTCAATAGAGATGCAGTAAGGCCTGTTTATGAGCAGCCGTATAAGGGAATTCCGCTGGGATGCTCAGTTTGCAGTGGAACATTGGTTGTGTCTGAATTCTGGCGTGGCCTTTGTAGGCTGCATCCTTCAAATGTCCATGCAGTGAATCTTGGGTTATGTTGGGCTGCAAAGGATCCAACTAGGAAAAAGAACAATGCATTTATAGACGACGTTTGACGAAGCCTTTGAAATGAGACGGCCTTGTTGCATTGCTGTGACGCATTCACCCCCTCAAATGCAGCCTTAGATGACTCCAGTGGTTGAACTGGGACGTAGCCATCCTGTAACAGGTACAGGTAGTTCTGGCAGTCTAATAACAGTCCTATGTTAATGCACACTAATTTAATTTAACATTCATTCAACTCTGCACTTATAAATAAGCAGCCATTTTTATCAGCATTGTTTTCCTTGGTTTTCAAAAAACAAGCACCTGTCTGTTGACGGTGTCTATGGTAACTTAAGGCACCATGACTAATGAGTAGCCAGACTAGATGTTTTATCCCTATAGGGCATATATTTTGAAGAGCACCTGAGAACATTATTAAATGTAAATTAGAATAATTTTCTTCTGCAAAATTAATCGTGACGACTTCATTTTATTAGTACCTTTTATTTGTTAGCTCGGATTTAAGTGGAATAAACCGCTTTGAGGTTCATATAACCATACAGCTTGTTATGGTTTATCATTTACTTAATCATTAGGCTACATGGTCAAAGTACTCCTTGGTGGAAACGTCACATATGGATTGTATTTCTGTTTCTGTATAAGGGTGACACAATGTACTTGATTGGCAAGTTGGGTATTCATATAGGCTACTGTGATCTTGTTTCACATTATCTAGGGATAAGCAAATTAGCAGAAAACTAGCATAAAGACACATGGTTTTGTATTTGTATTTTTTTCTGTTTATTTCAGTGTTCTGATTAATTCAGCTACACGAGTTTTATCGTGATATTACCAAATGATTATTATGATGCAGGTATAAGATCAACTGCATCATGTGGTTCTCTGACCATACAGGGATGGACAAAAAAATGCATGAAAGTAGGTGGGTGTCATTCCATTACCCTGAACTTGATTCAAGCATCAATAGGGAGCCAGTGAATAAATATAAGGTAAGACTGAATATCAGACATGCTGCTTAGCGATACCGAAAGTTTGAGAGCTGCTCTGTAGGTTTACGACTTGACCAAGACATTGGACTCAAACAGAAGACATTACGATCGCCGGCTGACATTGGGCTTATACCCAGGGTTAAGGTTAGGGATGACATTAGTATTAGTTAGTGTTGTAGTTCTCGAGACCGGTCTCGAGACCAATTTTTTGTGGTCTCGGTCTTGTCTTGGTCTCGACTCTATTTGGTCTCCGTCTTGTCTTGGTCTCGGACGTAGCGGTCTCGATGGGATGGGGAAAAAATGAGAAAACTGCACATCCTCACATAACAGTATCATTATTTATCACGCGCCTCAATTCAAATGCAACCAGTCAGATGCATCCATTTCAAAAATGTTACATTTTATACATTTTCTTCACGGACACTGCCAGTGCTTCACAGTCCACACACATCATACACGTATCATACATCGGCAAAGAAATGTCCGAAAATGTCCGCGAAGTCTATAGCATAGTTATAATTCAAATAAATTAGGTATTTTACATTGATTAGAAAGCACGGTCTTGGAGGTGCAAGTCAATCTGGAGGCTCATTCTCTTCAATTCAAAGCAAAGGATCATTACATAGCTGTATTCATAGCTTACCCGAGGCCTCTGTCCCTGGTATAAGAGACTTAATATGAACATCTTTCTGGTACATCCCATCTCTTTCCCTTGACGAGGTCTGATAAAATGGTTATAGGAGAGGATTGCTGAGAATATTATTTTCCATCAGGTCTCGTAACTATGACAAATCTGGGAGATTTTAAATGAGACATATAGACAATATAATTGAGAAGAACATGAATTTGATTTAACGAGTAATGACACTTTACAATACCTTTTTTCTCTACTGTTGGGCAGGGTAATGTGATGTTGATTCTTGCCCTAGTCTGTTTTTGGTCTTGGTCTCGCCTTAGTGTGTCTTGGTCTTGGTACCCTCTAGTCTCGGCAATGTCTTGGTCTCGGTTTAGGCGGTCTTGACTACAACACCACTAGTAGTAGCGTTCCTTATGGGGTTTGCTGTGAAAGTTAGAGCTACAGTTGAGTGGGTTAGGATACGCATTAGGCTTCAGGATACAGCTGGCATCAGAGTTCAGGCCAAGTCTAGTGGTTGTATCAAATCTGATGCATATCCTAACCCACTCACTGTGAAGACTTAGTATGAGGAAAGGTAATGATGAAAATGTACAGCAAATGGAACAAAATAACACTGGATTTGTTTGCATTACTGATTGCCGCTTCCCTAACAAACCTTTGCCAGAACCAATGTTTTTTGCATATGAATTTTCCCTTTGGCTCTGACAGCCTGCAGTCAGCCCTGTTAGACTGATTTGAGCATTTAGTTTAAACCTCGCCTCTGCACTTGGGTCCGCAAACTGTTCATTACAAGGCATACTTTCATTGTCAGACTTTAGAGCCATTTGCCAATAGATTTAAAATCATGCAGTGGCAATTAAGCAATGTTTTGATATGCCTGTTGAGTGCATGCAATATGAATCACTAAGGTGTGCAGTTACGCCCTCTGTACAAGTTCCCTGAAAACATAGTAATGCCACAATTGTTACCACTAGACTACACTGCGAGAAAGCTGGGTAGCCTTAAGTCTTGAAGTAGAAATAGTCCATTACAGCAGGGACCTTGTCCATCCTGACAACTTTTGCTATAATTGTAACCAAGACAGGTGCTGTAACTTCAATGATTGCTATATGCAATCATTTGGCACAGCCAGTTGATAGTGACCACAGGACAAGTAGTACAGTCAGTCACCTTTATTAAGGCACAGCAGCTATGGGACCACATGGCACCCACTAGTGACCACTGCTCTTCTCATCACCACTTGACAGCTGGTGCTTGGAATCTGCCCATTGTGGTCACCAGCTTCACTTCCCCACTGGACACCACAGCCTTGTGGCGGAAGGAGTCCTTGCGTACAGCAGCCCTACCTGAAATGCAGAGTGGGAGGAGTCAGACATGCACAGCTATTCTGGAGAGAAGCCAGGCTGGAGCTCACCTTTCCTGAAGCACCTCTGCTCACAGCTATCAGTGGCTGAAGGGGCACACACAGCTGTGCTACAGTGGAAGAACACCTGCAGAGACCACAGCATGGTCTGCATTATTCCAGATTTACACACAGGCCAACAGCCTTCACTTGCTGCTCCAGTACCTGCCCCTGCAGATGATGCTTGGAGGCTGGGTCCACAAATGCAAACATCTGCACAATGAACCGCTTGTAGTAGGTCGGGAAGGGAAGCCCAGATGAGCCATCCACAGGAACCAAGGTGGTCAGGTATTTGTCACCTGGGTTGGGGCACCTGCGTGCACAGCCATTGTTAGGTAGGATACCACCAAGGCCAATAACCAAGTTACCCAGCTTCCCAGTTACCCAGCTTCCAGGAGGCTCCACTGAGGCAGGCTCAGAGGGTCAGGGGTAGGTGTTGCCCAGCAGCTGTCCAGAAGCAGCACAAGGTTGGGGTCTGTCCTACTCAGGAGGCGAACCTCCACATACACAGGCTGCCGCAGCCACTTGGTAACAGGGTAGTCACTGTCCTGGTAGTAGGAGGTATATGCAGCAGCTCCTGCAGATACCAGCAAGGGAATGTCATCCACATACCTACTGGTACAGTAGCAGGTGACCATCCAGCTGTACCATACCTTCATCACACCCCTTAGTGTAACACTGCCCATTTGCCAGCCTCAGCTCTACCCGGAGGGGTCCTGGAACAACCAGGGGAAGTGGCATATCTGCTGCGATAGGTTGGTACTCAGCCACCAGGGAGACAACCTCAGTGCCCCAGTACCTGCACTGGAAGAGCAGCCTGCCAGGCAACACCAGGCCATCAGATACAGACACAGGTCAAGTAGGGCTACAGAGCCAAAGACTCCACTCACTCATAGAGGGAGTCCCTTGTGATGGAACCCAGGGGCCCTACGCCAACTTCATACGAGGAGGACATCCTGTTCTCATACACTACATAGTCACCATCCACCTAGGATGAGAACCACAGGTAAGCCAAATCCCCACAACATCCTGCTTGTGATGATGCAACAACCCACCTTCACCACAGTGCCACAGGCAGTCACTGGGAAGGTGAATATGGCAAAGGCATCTGTAGTGGCAACAGGGCTGCAAGGGGCAGCTTTTCCTCCCAGCATGGAAATACTGGTCACATCCAGCTGGGGCACAGTGGAGTCCTTGGCCACCACAACCACAAACTGACCATCACTGGTGCACTGCATGGTCACTGGGGGAGAAGCATGGCTATTCAATATCCACATGTTCAGCCAGGACGATCACACACTGGAAAGCATCACAGCCTCACCTGCATTCCCATAGTAACACTGCTGACCATCAAAACAGCAGTTTATGGCTGCACAAGCATCCTTGCTAATGGCAGGACCTCCACAGGGAACTTTCTCATACACCTGGCATTTATCATAAGCAGCACCCTTAACGGCCGGCTGCTGGGCAAAAGACACGGTAAAAACAACCAGCAGAACGCTAGTCTGAGCCCAAAGCCACCAAACTGCCTCCATGATGAGAATGAACAAGGTAATGAGCGATAAGCTGAATCACTTCTTTAAATACCACCTTGCCCCCATTTCCGTTTAAGTTCAGTAATCGTTTAATAGGTAAACCGCACGAGGTTGCCCGGAACCGACTTGGATCCGATTTCCACCGATGGTTTAATAGATTCCACCCTGTCTACTTAACACGCGATGTAAATGGTTTAAGAAAACGGGTTTTAATGCAGATCACATGTTTTTTTCGCGACAGTGTCGGCGCTGTTTGTGATTATAGCGTTAAGTGTTTCCTCCGCCCTCGTCAAAGTTAGGTAATCGATTATCGGACGGCAATTTTGTTATAGTAACGGATATATCGAGTTTCTCTGCATATTTTTTATTCCAGTTTCATCAAGAGAATACGTGCAGGTGCTCTGCATGCAATAGTATTGGAGTAAAAAGTAGGTATTTGCCCCAGAAATATAGAGAAGCGAAAGTGATTTTCAAAAAAAAAAACTTAAAACACCCCAGTAAAGTACAAATCCGGAGAAAAACCTACTTGGTAAAGTATTAATATTTCGTTACGTTACATATCTGCCAAATCAGCAAACTGCAGGGCGCTACCTGTAAATGAACCTGACAGCATTATCTGGATATGACATGCTTCTTTCCACCACCAGGGGTCAATAGAGATGCAGTAAGGCCTGTTTATGAGCAGCCGTATAAGAGGACAGTGGGACCGGGGGAATTCCGCTGGGATGCTCAGTTTGCAGTGGAACATTGATTGTGTCTGAATTCTGTCGTGGCCTTTGTAGGCTGCATCCTTCAAATGTCCATGCAGTGAATCTTGGGTTATGTTGGGCTGCAAAGGATCCAACTAGGAAAAAGAACAATGTATTCATAGACCACATTTGACGGAGCCTTTGAAATGAGACAGCCTTGTTGCATTGCTGTGACGCATTCACCCCCTCAAATGCAGCCTTAGATGACTCCAGTGGTTGAACTGGGACGTAGCCATCCTGTAACAGGTACAGGTAGTTCTGGCAGTCTAATAACAGTCCTATGTTAATGCACACTAATTTCATTTAACATTCATTCAACTCTGCACTTATAAATAAGCAGCCATTCTTATCAGCATTATTTTTCTTGGTTTTCAAAAAACAAGCACCTGTCTGTTGACGGTTTCTATGGTAACTTAAGGCACCATGACTAATGAGTAGCCGGACTAGACAGGGGGAAACGGGGAGCCGGAGGGAACCCTGGCAGGAGAGGGGCGGAAGCCGCAGGGGCGGCAGGCGACCGCGAGGCCGGAGCCGAAGGGACCCTCGGCACGTGCGAGGGGGGAGCAGGAGGGAATGCCGAAGGTGGCAAGGAGGAAGGTGGAGGGACTGACGGAGGGGGCATGGAGGAAGATGAAGGGGACACAGGCGAAGGGGAGGAGGGAGCAGCATCCACGGCAGGCGAAGGCGCAGCTGCTGCCGGCCAAGGTGTAGGCGAGCGACGAGGCAGAGCTGGGGGTCCCGCAGGCGGCCGATGAGGCACCACAGGCGGGACCGCAGGTAGCCGACGAGGCACCAGAGGCAGAACCAGAGGCGACTGCCGAGCCAAAGCCAGGGGGACAGAAGGCGACCGCCGAGCTGGAGCCATTGGCCCCGCAGGTGACTGCCTAGCTGCTGCCAGGGGGCAGGGAGGGCGGGACACGACCCCGGCGCAGGTGTCCCCTTCCTTTCCAGGAGACTAAGAGGCGGGGACCCGGCCAGGACCTGTCACGCTAGGGTGATGGTGGAGGAATCACTGGGGATGTCACTGGGGCTGGCAGGGAGATCCCCGAGGGGTCCCAATCGAGCTCCTCCAACTCCGCTATGGAGGGAGGAGCGGTGGTCCGGCAGTCAGGGACAGGGGCCATGGGAGTTGGAGGCACAAGGGGCGGCACATCAGCCGCTGGCACAGGATCCACGGGGAACTGAGCAGGAACCCCGGGGGATGAAGCAGGAACAACCGGCGCAGGGACCACGGGAGGCACTGTGGGAACAGCCAGCAAGGGAACCTCGGGCAACGCAGTAAACTCGGGGGAGTCTCTCACCGCTGACTCCCCCATCACTCGCCAGAACAAGCCCTGTAGGGTAAAAAACTGCTTGGCCAGGATGAAACTGCAGGCAGGGGAACTGTGGGTGCTGGTGCTGTTGCAGATACTGCTGGCACTGAAATCACAGGGGGTGCTGTGGGAAATGGAATCACGGGAGGCGCTGCAAGGGATCGTACCTTGTCCACAGGCGTTTCCCCTTTAAGAAGCTTGGGGACCCGCGGAATGGTGTCCATAACACAGTGGTTCTCAAACTGGGGGCCGCGGCCCCCTGGGGGGCCACCAGATGGCGCTAGGGGGGCCGCATCGAAATTGTAGAATCTAAAAAAAAATTACCTGTATGTTAGAGATGCGCGGATCAGCTAAAATGTCACCCGAATCCGCGGCTTTAAACAAATCATCCACCCGCCACCCGCCCGCACCTATAATTTTCTCTGATATAGATATCCGCACCCGCTTCTTCGTTTTTAACAGCAGATTCAGTGACTTTAGAGCTAATCTGCGCATCTCTGATAGTAAAATAATACGCGTATCGTATGCTGCTTTAAATGAACATTTATTCATAAAACAAATTTTGTCTTTGGCCAGATTAACCAACATTTTCTCAATAAAATAAACAGTCTTTAGCCTACTCCATTCAGACTTTAATGGGAATATCACCGTTTCTGTCGCTGCAACACATAAACACACAATGACTGGATAACGGCAAATTTATTAGCCCTATCTATTCAAATAATACAGAATATTATGCTTCTGAGCAGAACAATTAAGAACTTTTTTTCCCCAAAAAAAAACTCGTAGGCACTTATACAGACGATAGGTAACAGCCTACAGGCGATAGGCACTTCGCTAAACCACTCCCACACAGCACTTTTCTTTCCTTCCTTTTGTTTTGTTTTTAATTCTCCCTTCTTTAGTCTCTCTCGGATCTGTTTCGCCTCCATTTCTGCTTTAAGAAATGGACCCCCCTCCTCCCGCCACGCACGTATTTTTTTAAGACGAGAGCGCAAATTAGCGACTGTCTGCCTGATGAAAAATGCATTTAAAACATGTTCGTATTTTAGAGAATGTAGTTGATATTTGCATCATTAATGATTGATCTCATCCACCCGCGACCCACCCGCAATTAATTAAAATGTATTTTTTTATTACCCGACCCACCCAACCCGCGGATTATCCGCAGCGCCCGCGGATATAACCGCCATCCGCGCATCTCTACTGTATGTAAATCAAGCTTGTCAACCTATGTAAAATATAATGTATTTAAAAAAAAAATAGAAGTATAAAAAAAATGTAAATATAAATTTTACGTAGCACACTACGCTGCTATGGACATCATAAATTACTGTTCAGTATTCAGTACTTTTGTTGCACTTTTCAGACAATGTTAGTTTTACTGTCAAAACTGTTTTAATACAATGTTATATTTTGTGAAATGTAAATTTAACAAACCAGAGAAATAAAGACTACAAACAGAATCTAAAATTAAGTAAAATTGTAAGTTTGAGGATGTTTTGCGTCATGATTTTTTTTTTTGAGGAGGGGGGCCACAAAAGGATTCACCCTACACAAGTGGGCCTCCTGCTGAAAAAGTTTGAGAACCACTGCCATAACAGACCTGGCCCCTTTATGGGCCAAGCGCGTTCCCACTAAGGTGCAGGCTGCCAGTCCTGGCAGTCTGGCAGCAGCTATATGGATGACGGGCGTCCGTTGGGGCGAGACGGCGGTGTGTTCGGCTTAACATTTACATTTACATCATTTGGCAGACGCCCTTAGCCAGAGCGACTTACATAAGTGCTTTAAGACTCCACAGTGAATTTTTCCCGATACTAGCTCAATAAAAACCAAGGCTATGAATACCATCGATCTAATACTCTGTTGGAAAAGTGCTTTTTTTTTTAAAAAGTAATGCAAGTATAATGCCAGAAGTGCTAATTCAGGTATTTCTGGAAAAGGTGTGTTTTAAGTCGTCTTTTGAAGACATTCAGTGACTCAGCTGTTCGGACATCTAGGGGGAGTTCATTCCACCAACTTGATGCCAGAACAGAGAAGAGCCGGGAGGTGTGTCTTCCTTGTGCCTTGAGGGGTGGTGGGACCAGTCGAGCAGTGCTGGAGGATCGGAGAGATCGTGGTGCAGTGCGGGGTGTGATGAGGTCTTTTAGGTAGGATGGAGCCAGATCATTTTTGGCTTTGTATGCGAGCATCAGTGTTTTGAATCTGATGCGGGCAGCCACAGGAAGCCAGTGTAGGGAGCGCAGCAAAGGAGTGGTGTGGGAGAACTTGGGAAGGTTGAAAACAAACACCGCCGGATTAAGAATCGGGAGGGGATTTTTCTGATTCCGTGGAGGCAAGGTAGCGGAGACCGGGACAGCTCCCTGGAAGACCTCTGGCGCATCCTCCTGTCGTCAGTACTTCCGAGTTTACCCACTGAGTTATGGATGGTGATTTTGTTTCCTTCCAGTTTAGTTATTTTCTTGGCAATCCGTAAAAGTATCCTTAAGATGTCTTTGGTCTATATTATATGCTTCTCCAGCTATTGCATCCAGGATGAATATCAGTGGATCTAAAGGGATACTAATTTTTAGATTTTTTAAAATTTCTCTTATCCAAAATCCTTGGATTATTGGGTAATCCCAAAAGATGTGTGTGATCTCCTATTTTCCCACATTTTCTCCAGCATAGTTCCACATGTGGTTCTATAACAAGAATTCCCTTACATTATCTGAGGACCCTGTCATTACCAGATGAAGGCATGCATTAGATAAACATTGCTTATATTTTATTGAAGGCATGTACCTTAAATTCTTCATTTTTAAGGTCTGCATTTCCTATGATTTACTGCCACATTTAAGCTCTGTACTTATGTAGCCAGGTACTAAGTATTGAATATTGAGTACTTGGATCCGACTCCACCCTGTCTACTTTACACGCAGCCTGTCTCTTTCCACTTTTGGGTTGACTCCTGTCTTGAATAGTGGGATGCAAATGCACTTGTTTCTTTCTGTTTTGGTCATCTTATCCATATAGAATAATCTGCATTGTTTTTTTCACCTACAAATAAATCTATGGGCCATAACCTTACAAGGTTCTTGATTGTCAATATCCTACCCATTGTTCAGCAGCTGGATATATTGTAATGGAGCTAACCAGATATCACTGGGAGGGCTGAGGCAATTGAAATTCCAGGGACAGGATTGAGAGCTTAATGCCCCTGAAGCAGAGGACAGGGCTGCGGCATGGCCTGGGCAAGACAGGCACTCGCAGACCACATGTTGGTATAGGGCCACAGCCAGTTGATAGTGACCACAGGACAAGCAGTACAGTCAGTCACCTTTATTAAGGCACACAGCAGCTATGGGACCACATGGCACCCACTAGTGACCACTGCTCTTCTCATCACCACTTGACAGCTGGTGCTTGGAATCTGCCCATTGTGGTCACCAGCTTCACTTCCCCACTGGACACCACAGCCTTGTGGCGGAAGGAGTCCTTGCGTACAGCAGCCCTACCTGAAATGCAGAGTGGGAGGAGTCAGACATGCACAGCTATTCTGGAGAGAAGCCAGGCTGGAGCTCACCTTTCCTGAAGCACCTCTGCTCACAGCTATCAGTGGCTGAAGGGGCACACACAGCTGTGCTACAGTGGAAGAACACCTGCAGAGACCACAGCATGGTCTGCATTATTCCAGATTTACACACAGGCCAACAGCCTTCACTTGCTGCTCCAGTACCTGCCCCTGCAGATGATGCTTGGAGGCTGGGTCCACAAATGCAAACATCTGCACAATGAACCGCTTGTAGTAGGTCGGGAAGGGAAGCCCAGATGAGCCGTCCACAGGAACCAAGGTGGTCAGGTACTTGTCACCTGGGTTGGGGCACCTGCATGCACAGCCATTGTTAGGTAGGATACCACCAAGGCCAATACCCAAGTTCCCCAGCTTGCCAGTTACCCAGCTTCCAGGAGGCTCCACTGAGGCAGGCTCAGAGGGTCAGGGGTAGGTGTTGCCCAGCAGCTGTCCAGAAGCAGCACAAGGTTGGGGTCTGTCCTACTCAGGAGGCGAACCTCCACATACACAGGCTGCCGCAGCCACTTGGTAACAGGGTAGTCGCTGTCCTGGTAGTAGGAGGTATATGCAGCAGCTCCTGCAGATACCAGCAAGGGAATGTCATCCACATACCTACTGGTACAGTAGCAGGTGACCATCCAGCTGTACCATACCTTCATCACACCCTTTAGTGTAACACTGCCCATTTGCCAGCCTCAGCTCTACCCGGAGGGGCCCTGGAACAGCCAGGGGAAATGGCATATCTGCTGCGATAGGTTGGTACTCAGCCACCAGGGAGACAACCTCAGTGCCCCAGTACCTGCACTGGAAGAGCAGCCTGCCAGGCAACACCAGGCCATCAGATACAGGTCAAGTAGGGCTACAGAGCCAAAGACTCCACTCACTCATAGAGGGAGTCCCTTGTGATGGAACCCAGGGGCCCTACGCCAACTTCATACGAGGAGGACATCCTGTTCTCATACACTACATAGTCACCATCCACCTAGGATGAGAACCACAGGTAAGCCAAATCCCCACAACATCCTGCTTGTGTGGATGCAACAACCCACCTTCACCACAGTGCCACAGGCAGTCACTGGGAAGGTGAATATGGCAAAGGCATCTGTAGTGGCAACAGGGCTGCAAGGGGCAGCTTTTCCTCCCAGCATGGAAATACTGGTCACATCCAGCTGGGGCACAGTGGAATCCTTGGCCACCACAACCACAAACTGACCATCCCTGGTGCACTGCATGGTCACTGGGGGGAGAAGCATGGCTATTTCAATATCCACACGTTCAGCCAGGACGATCACACACTGGAAAGCATCACAGCCTCACCTGCATTCCCATAATAACACTGCTGACCATCAAAACAGCAGTTTATGGCTGCACAAGCATCCTTGCTAATGGCAGGACCTCCACAGGGAACTTTCTCATACACCTGGCATTTATCATAAGCAGCACCCTTAACGGCCAGCTGCTGGGCAAAAGACACGGTAAAAACAACCAGCAGGACGCTAGCCTGAGCCCAAAGCCACCAAACTGCCTCCATGATGAGAATGAACAAGGTAATGAGCGGTAAGCTGAATCACTTCTTTAAATACCACCTTGCCCCCATTTCCGTTTAAGTTCAGTAATCGGTTTAATAGGTAAACCGCACGAGGTTGCCCGGAACCGACTTGGATCCGACTCCACCGATTTCCACCGATGTTTTAATAGATTCCACCCTGTCTACTTAACACGCGATATAAATGGCTTAAGAAAACGGGTTTTAATGCAGATCACATGTTTTTTTCGCGACAGTGTCGGCGCTGTTTGTGATTATAGCGTTAAGTGTTTCCTCCGCCCTCGTCAAAGTTAGGTAATCGGTTATCGGACGGCAATTTTGATATAGTAACGGATATATCGAGTTTCTCTGCATATTTTTTATTCCAGTTTCATTAAGAGAATACGTGACGAATATACTACCATGGGCGTATAGTTAGGTCCGATCGCTACAGCCCCGACTATTTTAGCCCCGATGCCAATCTTCCTTCAAATACAAAAAGGTCAAGCCCCAGGTAAATTTACCCCCCTGATCTTTTCAATAACTAGAAACTCCCCTGATTACTACTATTATTATTACTGCTCAAAATTCGTGAGTGAATATTGAGATCTTGATTCTTAGTGAAAATAAAATCGTGCTTCATATTTTACCCAGAATCGTGCAGGTGCTCTGCATGCAATAGTATTGGAGTAAAAAGTAGGTAGCCTATTTGCCCCAGAAATATAGGCAAGCGAAATTTATTTTCAAAAAAAAAAAAACTTAAAATACCCCAGTAAAGTACAAATCCGGAGAAAAACCTACTTGGTAAAGTATTAATATTTCGTTACGTTACATATCTGCCAAATCAGCAAACTGCAGGGCGCTACCAGTAAATGAACCTGACAGCATTATCTGGAGATGACATGCTTCTTTCCACCACCAGGGGTCAATAGAGATGCAGTAAGGCCTGTTTATGAGCAGCCGTATAAGGGAATTCCGCTGGGACACAGGCGGAGGGGAGGAGGGAGCAGCAGCCACGGCAGGTGAAGGCGCAGCCGCCGCCGGTCAAGGTGTAGGCGAGCGACGAGGCAGAGCTGGGGGTCCCGCAGGCGGCCGACGAGGCACCACAGGCGGGACCGCAGGTAGCCGACGAGGCACCAGAGGCGGAACCAGAGGCGACCGCCGAGCTGGAGCCATTGGCCCCGCAGGTGACCACCTAGCTGGAGCCAGGGGGCAGGGAGGGCGGGACACGACCCCGGCGCAGGTGTCCCCTTCCTTTCCAGGAGACTAAGAGGCGGGGACCCGGCCGGGAATTATCACGCTAGGGTGATGGTGGAGGAATCGCTGGGGAAGTCACTGGGGCTGGCAGGGAGATGCCCGAGGGGTCCCACTCGAGCTCCTCCAACTCCACTATGGAGGGAGGAGCGGTGGTCCGGCAGTCAGGGACCTCCTCAGGGACAGGGGCCTTGGGAGTTGGAGGCACAAGGGGCGGCACATCAGCCGCTGGCACAGGATCCACGGGGAACTGAGCAGGAACCCCGGGGGATGAAGCAGGAACCATGGAGGATGAAGCAGGAACAGCCGGCGCAGGGACCACGGGGGGCACTGTGGGAACAGCCATCACGGGAACCTCAGGCAACGCAGTAAACTCGGGGGAGTCTCTCACCGCTGACTCCCCCATCACTCGCCAGAACAAGCCCTGTAAGGTAAAAAACCGCTTGGCCAGGATGAAACTGCAGGCAGGGAAACTGTGGGTGCTGATGCTGTTGCAGATACTGCTGGCACTGGAATCACAGGGGGTGCTGTGGGAACTTCCCCACTGGAATCACGGGAGGCGCTGCAAGGGATCGTACCTTGTCCGCAGGCGTTTCCCCTTTAAGAAGCTTGGGGACCCGCGGAATGGTGTCCATAACAGACCTGGCCCCTTTATGGGCCAAGCGCGTTCCCACTAAGGTGCAGGATGCCAGTCCTGGCAGTCTGGCAGCAGCTATATGGATGACGGGCGTTCGTTGGGGCGAGACGGCGGTGGTGTCTGGCTTAAACACCGCCGGATTAAGAATCGGGAGGGGATTTTTCTGATTCCGTGGAGGCAAGGTAGCGGAGACCGCGACGGCTCCCTGGAAGACCTCTGGCGCATCCTCCCATCGTCGGTACTTCCGAGTTTACCCACTGAGTTATGGATGGTGATTTTGTTTCCTTCCAGTTTACAGTTATCATTTTCTTGCCAATTCGTAAAAGTATCCTTAAGATGTATCTTTGGTCTATATTATATGCTTCTCCAGGTATTGCATCCCTGATGAATATCAGTGGATCTAAAGGGATATGAATTTTTAGATTTTTTAAAATTTCTTCTTTAATTCTCATCCAAAATCCTTGGATTATTGGGTAATCCCAAAAGATGTGTGTGAGATCTCCTATTTTCCCACATTTTCTCCAGCATAGTTCCACATGTGGTTCTTTAACATAAGAATTCCCTGACATGAATTATCTGAGGACCCTGTCATTACCAGATGAAGGCATGCATTAGATAAACATTGCTAATATTGTCTTTTATTGAAGGCATGTACCTTAAATTCTTCATTTTTAAAATCTGCATTTCCTATGATTTACTGCCGCGTTTAAGCTCTGTACTTATGTAGCCAGGTACTAAGTATTGAATATTGAGTACTTGGATCCGACTCCACCGATTCCACCCCGTCTACTTTACACGCATCCTGTCTCTTTCCACTTTTGGGTTGACTCCTGTCTTGAATAGTGGGATAAAACTAGGAGTGTTATGCACTTGTTTCTATAAAGGTCTTCAATCTATTTCTTTCTGTTTTGGTCATCTTATCCATATAGAATGATCTGCATTGTTTCTTTCGCCTACAAATAAATCTATGGGCCATAACCTTACAAACCTCAAAAGTTCTTAATCTTCAGTCTGAGCTTTTGATTTCCCGGTTTATCGATTATTGCCTTTGCTCCTTTCTGGATTTCTTTAGACTGCTGCTTCCCTAACAAACCTTTGCCAGAACCAACGTTTTTTGCATCTGGATTTTCCCTTTGGCTCTGATGTCCTGCTGTCGACCCTGCTAGTTATTTACTCAGATTTGAGCTTCTCAAACCTTGCTTCTCTCTGTACTCGGGTCCCCAAACTATTCATTACAAGGCATACTTTGTGATTGTCAGACTTAAGAGCCATTTGGCAATAGATTTAGATCAATCATGCAGTGAGGATTAGTGTTTTGTACACTGATATGTGCCATGAATCACTAAGGTGTGTAGTTTCACATCCATACATTACACCCTCTTATTGCCATCTGTACAACTTTCCTGAAAGCACTGCAATACAGTTTAGTTACCACTAGACTACAGTGCAGAAAAGCTAGGTAGCCTTAAGTTTTAAAGGAATAGCCCATTACAGCCAAGACAGGGGGTCAACCTTATCCATCCTGAAATCTGTTGATACAAGTGCAACCAAGACAGTTGCTGTAACTTGGATTCCTATATGCGTAGATGTAATTTCTCAGAATTGTCTCCATAGGACCCCAGGTGACCACCTACCCTTGACTTATGGTAGTCATGCCACTGTATGTAATCACCGAAGAGACGAGACCAGACTTCCCATACAAGACACAATGCTTCTTGTTATATTACTAGGGGTGGCACATTGGGATGAGGCATTGTGGTGTCTGATACAGCAGACAGGAACAAGCCCCAGTGTAACAGCATGGTGGAATGAGCAGCTGGCCAAATGTGCCCCAGGACAGCCCTCCTGAAGCAGATGGGGGGGGATTGTTTAGGTTCCCGATTGTCAATATCCTACCCATTGTTCAGCAGTTGGATATATTGTAATGGAGCTAACCAGATATCACTGGGAGGGCTGAGGCAATTGAAATTCCAGGGACAGGATTTAGAGCTTAATGCCCCTGAAGCAGAGGACAGGGCTGCAGCATGGCCTGGGCAAGACAGGCACTTGCAGACCACATGTTGGTATAGGGCCACAGCCCGTTGATAGTGACCACAGGACAAGCAGTACAGTCAGTTACCTTTATTAAGGCACACAGCAGCTATGGGACCACATGGCACCCACTACTCTTCTCGTCACCACTTGACAGCTGGTGCTTGGAATCTGCCCATTGTGGTCACCAGCTTCACTTCCCCACTGGACACCACAGCCTTGTGGCGGAAGGAGTCCTTGCGTACAGCAGCCCTACCTGAAATGCAGAGTGGGAGGAGTCAGACATGCACAGCTATTCTGGAGAGAAGCCAGGCTGGAGCTCACCTTTCCTGAAGCACCTCTGCTCACAGCTATCAGTGGCTGAAGGGGCACACACAGCTGTGCTACAGTGGAAGAACACCTGCAGAGACCACAGCATGGTCTGCATTATTCCAGATTTACACACAGGCCAACAGCCTTCACTTGCTGCTCCAGTACCTGCCCCTGCAGATGATGCTTGGAGGCTGGGTCCACAAATGCAAACATCTGCACAATGAACCGCTTGTAGTAGGTCGGGAAGGGAAGCCCAGATGAGCCGTCCACAGGAACCAAGGTGGTCAGGTACTTGTCACCTGGGTTGGGGCACCTGCATGCACAGCCATTGTTAGGTAGGATACCACCAAGGCCAATACCCAAGTTCCCCAGCTTGCCAGTTACCCAGCTTCCAGGAGGATCCACTGAGGCAGGCTCAGAGGGTCAGGGGTAGGTGTTGCCCAGCAGCTGTCCAGAAGCAGCACAAGGTTGGGGTCTGTCCTACTCAGGAGGCGAACCTCTACATACACAGGCTGCCGCAGCCACTTGGTAACAGGGTAGTCGCTGTCCTGGTAGTAGGAGGTATATGCAGCAGCTCCTGCAGATACCAGCAAGGGAATGTCATCCACATACCTACTGTCACAGTAGCAGGTGACCATCCAGCTGTACCATACCTTCATCACACCCCTTAGTGTAACACTGCCCATTTGCCAGCCTCAGCTCTACCCGGAGGGGTCCTGGAACAACCAGGGGAAATGGCATATCTGCTGCGATAGGTTGGTACTCAGCCACCAGGGAGACAACCTCAGTGCCCCAGTACCTGCACTGGAAGAGCAGCCTGCCAGGCAACACCAGGCCATCAGATACAGACACAGGTCAAGTAGGGCTACAGAGCCAAAGACTCCACTCACTCATAGAGAGAGTCCCTTGTGATGGAACCCAGGGGCCCCACACCAACTTCATACAAGGAGGACATCCTGTTCTCATACACTACATAGTCACCATCCACCTAGGATGAGAACCACAGGTAAGCCAAATCCCCACCTCCACACAACATCCTGCTTGTGATGATGCAACAACCCACCTTCACCACAGTGCCACAGGCAGTCACTGGGAAGGTGAATATGGCAAAGGCATCTGTAGTGGCAACAGGGCTGCAAGGGGCAGCTTTTCCTCCCAGCATGGAAATACTGGTCACATCCAGCTGGGGCACAGTGGAATCCTTGGCCACCACAACCACAAACTGACCATCACTGGTGCACTGCATGGTCACTGGGGGAGAAGCATGGCTATTCAATATCCACATGCCAGGAGAATAACACTGGAAAGCATCACAGCCTCACCTGCATTCCCATAGTAACACTGCTGGCCATCAAAACAGCAGTTTATGGCTGCACAAGCATCCTTGCTAATGGCAGGACCTCCACAGGGAACTTTCTCATACACCTGGCATTTATCATAAGCAGCACCCTTAACGGCCAGCTGCTGGGCAAAAGACACGGTAAAAACAACCAGCAGGACGCTAGCCTGAGCCCAAAGCCACCAAACTGCCTCCATGATGAGAATGAACAAGGTAATGAGCGATAAGCTGAATCACTTCTTTAAATACCACCTTGCCCCCATTTCCGTTTAAGTTCAGTAATCGGGTTAATAGGTAAATCGCACGAGGTTGCTCGGAACCGACACGGTATTAAATTGTATTAAAATGTTGTCTTTCCAATTCAAACATTCTCTGAGAAATAGAAGGAAATGCAGAAAGTGTTGCGACGCTCTCCAGTCTCCCCTATATTTTCCACTCTACATAGGCTACAGTATTGTTGATACTGTAAGATATTGCTAGTTGGCCATAGCTGATTATAGAAGCATCCAAATGACTTGATGTGAACTTACGTGAATCCGATTTATTTTTCTGCAGGTTCACATAATATTTTATATTACAGAATTACTTTTGTATTTGTAAATTT
Source organism: Paramormyrops kingsleyae (assembly GCF_048594095.1). Classification (NCBI taxonomy): domain Eukaryota; kingdom Metazoa; phylum Chordata; class Actinopteri; order Osteoglossiformes; family Mormyridae; genus Paramormyrops; species Paramormyrops kingsleyae. The sequence goes on along the minus strand of NC_132819.1, from coordinate 17,372,545 downwards.
GGCATTTCCATATACTGTACGGTGAATTGAGCAAGGGGAGATAAATATATATTAGTATAGCCTATTGAGAATTTATATATTCAGCAGCCTGATTATGACAATATAATTTTGATTCCGACTCCTTGTATTGTATTAAGAAGTCACATCTTAGATATTCGGTTCAAATAAATCGCTTATTTGGGATCAAAGCCGCTTCTGATCAATTACCTGCGGTTTCGTATTAGATCTTTTACAATATATCCAGCTTACTGAACTTAAGCGAGGACGGAGGAAACACTTAACGCTATAATCACAAGTAGCGCCGACGCTTTGTAGCGCGAAATACCTGTGATCTGCATTAAAACCCATTTTCTTAAGCCATTTACATCGCGTGTTAAGTAGATAGAGTGGAATCTATAAAACAGCGGTGGAAATCGGTGGAGTCGGATCCAAGTCGGTTCCGGGCAACCTCGTGCGATTTACCTATTAAACCGATTACTGAACTTAAACGGAAATGGGGGCAAGGTGGTATTTAAAGAAGTGATTCAGCTTACTGCTCATTACCTTGTTCATTCTCATCATGGAGGCAGTTTGGTGGCTTTGGGCTCAGGCTAGCGTCCTGCTGGTTGTTTTTACCGTGTCTTTTGCCCAGCAGCTGGCCGTTAAGGGTGCTGCTTATGATAAATGCCAGGTGTATGAGAAAGTTCCCTGTGGAGGTCCTGCCATTAGCAAGGATGCTTGTGCAGCCATAAACTGCTGTTTTGATGGCCAGCAGTGTTACTATGGGAATGCAGGTGAGGCTGTGATGCTTTCCAGTGTTATTCTCCTGGCATGTGGATATTGAATAGCCATGCTTCTCCCCCAGTGACCATGCAGTGCACCAGTGATGGTCAGTTTGTGGTTGTGGTGGCCAAGGATTCCACTGTGCCCCAGCTGGATGTGACCAGTATTTCCATGCTGGGAGGAAAAGCTGCCCCTTGCAGCCCTGTTGCCACTACAGATGCCTTTGCCATATTCACCTTCCCAGTGACTGCCTGTGGCACTGTGGTGAAGGTGGGTTGTTGCATCATTACAAGCAGGATGTTGTGTGGAGGTGGGGATTTGGCTTACCTGTGGTTCTCATCCTAGGTGGATGGTGACTATGTAGTGTATGAGAACAGGATGTCCTCCTTGTATGAAGTTGGTGTGGGGCCCCTGGGTTCCATCACAAGGGACTCTCTCTATGAGTGAGTGGAGTCTTTGGCTCTGTAGCCCTACTTGACCTGTGTCTGTATCTGATGGCCTGGTGTTGCCTGGCAGGCTGCTCTTCCAGTGCAGGTACTGGGGCACTGAGGTTGTCTCCCTGGTGGCTGAGTACCAACCTATCGCAGCAGATATGCCATTTCCCCTGGCTGTTCCAGGGCCCCTCCGGGTAGAGCTGAGGCTGGCAAATGGGCAGTGTTACACTAAAGGGTGTGATGAAGGTATGGTACAGCTGGATGGTCACCTGCTACTGTACCAGTAGGTATGTGGATGACATTCCCTTGCTGGTATCTGCAGGAGCTGCTGCATATACCTCCTACTACCAGGACAGCGACTACCCTGTTACCAAGTGGCTGCGGCAGCCTGTGTATGTGGAGGTTCGCCTCCTGAGTAGGACAGACCCCAACCTTGTGCTGCTTCTGGACAGCTGCTGGGCAACACCTACCCCTGACCCTCTGAGCCTGCCTCAGTGGATCCTCCTGGAAGCTGGGTAACTGGCAAGCTGGGGAACTTGGGTATTGGCCTTGGTGGTATCCTACCTAACAATGGCTGTGCATGCAGGTGCCCCAACCCAGGTGACAAGTACCTGACCACCTTGGTTCCTGTGGACGGCTCATCTGGGCTTCCCTTCCCGACCTACTACAAGCGGTTCATTGTGCAGATGTTTGCATTTGTGGACCCAGCCTCCAAGCATCATCTGCAGGGGCAGGTACTGGAGCAGCAAGTGAAGGCTGTTGGCCTGTGTGTAAATCTGGAATAATGCAGACCATGCTGTGGTCTCTGCAGGTGTTCTTCCACTGTAGCACAGCTGTGTGTGCCCCTTCAGCCACTGATAGCTGTGAGCAGAGGTGCTTCAGGAAAGGTGAGCTCCAGCCTGGCTTCTCTCCAGAATAGCTGTGCATGTCTGACTCCTCCCACTCTGCATTTCAGGTAGGGCTGCTGTACGCAAGGACTCCTTCCGCCACAAGGCTGTGGTGTCCAGTGGGGAAGTGAAGCTGGTGACCACAATGGGCAGATTCCAAGCACCAGCTGTCAAGTGGTGACGAGAAGAGTAGTGGGTGCCATGTGGTCCCATAGCTGCTGTGTGCCTTAATAAAGGTAACTGACTGTACTGCTTGTCCTGTGGTCACTATCAACGGGCTGTGGCCCTATACCAACATGTGGTCTGCAAGTGCCTGTCTTGCCCAGGCCATGCCGCAGCCCTGTCCTCTGCTTCAGGGGCATTAAGCTCTAAATCCTGTCCCTGGAATTTCAATTGCCTCAGCCCTCCCAGTGATATCTGGTTAGCTCCATTACAATATATCCAACTGCTGAACAATGGGTAGGATATTGACAATCGGGAACCTAAACAATCCCCCCCCATCTGCTTCAGGAGGGCTGTCCTGGGGCACATTTGGCCAGCTGCTCATTCCACCATGCTGTTACACTGGGGCTTGTTCCTGTCTGCTGTATCAGACACCACAATGCCTCATCCCAATGTGCCACCCCTAGTAATATAACAAGAAGCATTGTGTCTTGTATGGGAAGTCTGGTCTCGTCTCTTCGGTGATTACATACAGTGGCATGACTACCATAAGTCAAGGGTAGGTGGTCACCTGGGGTCCTATGGAGACAATTCTGAGAAATTACATCTACGCATATAGGAATCCAAGTTACAGCAACTGTCTTGGTTGCACTTGTATCAACAGATTTCAGGATGGATAAGGTTGACCCCCTGTCTTGGCTGTAATGGGCTATTCCTTTAAAACTTAAGGCTACCTAGCTTTTCTGCACTGTAGTCTAGTGGTAACTAAACTGTATTGCAGTGCTTTCAGGAAAGTTGTACAGATGGCAATAAGAGGGTGTAATGTATGGATGTGAAACTACACACCTTAGTGATTCATGGCACATATCAGTGTACAAAACACTAATCCTCACTGCATGATTGATCTAAATCTATTGCCAAATGGCTCTTAAGTCTGACAATCACAAAGTATGCCTTGTAATGAATAGTTTGGGGACCCGAGTACAGAGAGAAGCAAGGTTTGAGAAGCTCAAATCTGAGTAAATAACTAGCAGGGTCGACAGCAGGACATCAGAGCCAAAGGGAAAATCCAGATGCAAAAAACGTTGGTTCTGGCAAAGGTTTGTTAGGGAAGCAGCAATCTAAAGAAATCCAGAAAGGAGCAAAGGCAATAATCGATAAACCGGGAAATCAAAAGCTCAGACTGAAGATTAAGAACTTTTGAGGTTTGTAAGGTTATGGCCCATAGATTTATTTGTAGGCGAAAGAAACAATGCAGATCATTCTATATGGATAAGATGACCAAAACAGAAAGAAATAGATTGAAGACCTTTATAGAAACAAGTGCATAACACTCCTAGTTTTATCCCACTATTCAAGACAGGAGTCAACCCAAAAGTGGAAAGAGACAGGATGCGTGTAAAGTAGACGGGGTGGAATCGGTGGAGTCGGATCCAAGTACTCAATATTCAATACTTAGTACCTGGCTACATAAGTACAGAGCTTAAACGCGGCAGTAAATCATAGGAAATGCAGATTTTAAAAATGAAGAATTTAAGGTACATGCCTTCAATAAAAGACAATATTAGCAATGTTTATCTAATGCATGCCTTCATCTGGTAATGACAGGGTCCTCAGATAATTCATGTCAGGGAATTCTTATGTTAAAGAACCACATGTGGAACTATGCTGGAGAAAATGTGGGAAAATAGGAGATCTCACACACATCTTTTGGGATTACCCAATAATCCAAGGATTTTGGATGAGAATTAAAGAAGAAATTTTAAAAAATCTAAAAATTCATATCCCTTTAGATCCACTGATATTCATCAGGGATGCAATACCTGGAGAAGCATATAATATAGACCAAAGATACATCTTAAGGATACTTTTACGAATTGGCAAGAAAATGATAACTGTAAACTGGAAGGAAACAAAATCACCATCCATAACTCAGTGGGTAAACTCGGAAGTACCGACGATGGGAGGATGCGCCAGAGGTCTTCCAGGGAGCCGTCGCGGTCTCCGCTACCTTGCCTCCACGGAATCAGAAAAATCCCCTCCCGATTCTTAATCCGGCGGTGTTTAAGCCAGACACCACCGCCGTCTCGCCCCAACGAACGCCCGTCATCCATATAGCTGCTGCCAGACTGCCAGGACTGGCATCCTGCACCTTAGTGGGAACGCGCTTGGCCCATAAAGGGGCCAGGTCTGTTATGGACACCATTCCGCGGGTCCCCAAGCTTCTTAAAGGGGAAACGCCTGCGGACAAGGTACGATCCCTTGCAGCGCCTCCCGTGATTCCAGTGGGGAAGTTCCCACAGCACCCCCTGTGATTCCAGTGCCAGCAGTATCTGCAACAGCATCAGCACCCACAGTTTCCCTGCCTGCAGTTTCATCCTGGCCAAGCGGTTTTTTACCTTACAGGGCTTGTTCTGGCGAGTGATGGGGGAGTCAGCGGTGAGAGACTCCCCCGAGTTTACTGCGTTGCCTGAGGTTCCCGTGATGGCTGTTCCCACAGTGCCCCCCGTGGTCCCTGCGCCGGCTGTTCCTGCTTCATCCTCCATGGTTCCTGCTTCATCCCCCGGGGTTCCTGCTCAGTTCCCCGTGGATCCTGTGCCAGCGGCTGATGTGCCGCCCCTTGTGCCTCCAACTCCCAAGGCCCCTGTCCCTGAGGAGGTCCCTGACTGCCGGACCACCGCTCCTCCCTCCATAGTGGAGTTGGAGGAGCTCGAGTGGGACCCCTCGGGCATCTCCCTGCCAGCCCCAGTGACTTCCCCAGCGATTCCTCCACCATCACCCTAGCGTGATAATTCCCGGCCGGGTCCCCGCCTCTTAGTCTCCTGGAAAGGAAGGGGACACCTGCGCCGGGGTCGTGTCCCGCCCTCCCTGCCCCCTGGCTCCAGCTAGGTGGTCACCTGCGGGGCCAATGGCTCCAGCTCGGCGGTCGCCTCTGGTTCCGCCTCTGGTGCCTCGTCGGCTACCTGCGGTCCCGCCTGTGGTGCCTCGTCGGCCGCCTGCGGGACCCCCAGCTCTGCCTCGTCGCTCGCCTACACCTTGACCGGCGGCGGCTGCGCCTTCACCTGCCGTGGCTGCTGCTCCCTCCTCCCCTCCGCCTGTGTCCCAGCGGAATTCCCTTATACGGCTGCTCATAAACAGGCCTTACTGCATCTCTATTGACCCCTGGTGGTGGAAAGAAGCATGTCATCTCCAGATAATGCTGTCAGGTTCATTTACTGGTAGCGCCCTGCAGTTTGCTGATTTGGCAGATATGTAACGTAACGAAATATTAATACTTTACCAAGTAGGTTTTTCTCCGGATTTGTACTTTACTGGGGTATTTTAAGTTTTTTTTTTTTTGAAAATAAATTTCGCTTGCCTATATTTCTGGGGCAAATAGGCTACCTACTTTTTACTCCAATACTATTGCATGCAGAGCACCTGCACGATTCTGGGTAAAATATGAAGCACGATTTTATTTTCACTAAGAATCAAGATCTCAATATTCACTCACGAATTTTGAGCAGTAATAATAATAGTAGTAATCAGGGGAGTTTCTAGTTATTGAAAAGATCAGGGGGGTAAATTTACCTGGGGCTTGACCTTTTTGTATTTGAAGGAAGATTGGCATCGGGGCTAAAATAGTCGGGGCTGTAGCGATCGGACCTAACTATACGCCCATGGTAGTATATTCGTCACGTATTCTCTTAATGAAACTGGAATAAAAAATATGCAGAGAAACTCGATATATCCGTTACTATATCAAAATTGCCGTCCGATAACCGATTACCTAACTTTGACGAGGGCGGAGGAAACACTTAACGCTATAATCACAAACAGCGCCGACACTGTCGCGAAAAAAACATGTGATCTGCATTAAAACCCGTTTTCTTAAGCCATTTATATCGCGTGTTAAGTAGACAGGGTGGAATCTATTAAAACATCGGTGGAAATCGGTGGAGTCGGATCCAAGTCGGTTCCGGGCAACCTCGTGCGGTTTACCTATTAAACCGATTACTGAACTTAAACGGAAATGGGGGCAAGGTGGTATTTAAAGAAGTGATTCAGCTTACCGCTCATTACCTTGTTCATTCTCATCATGGAGGCAGTTTGGTGGCTTTGGGCTCAGGCTAGCGTCCTGCTGGTTGTTTTTACCGTGTCTTTTGCCCAGCAGCTGGCCGTTAAGGGTGCTGCTTATGATAAATGCCAGGTGTATGAGAAAGTTCCCTGTGGAGGTCCTGCCATTAGCAAGGATGCTTGTGCAGCCATAAACTGCTGTTTTGATGGTCAGCAGTGTTACTATGGGAATGCAGGTGAGGCTGTGATGCTTTCCAGTGTGTGATCGTCCTGGCTGAACGTGTGGATATTGAAATAGCCATGCTTCTCCCCCCAGTGACCATGCAGTGCACCAGTGATGGTCAGTTTGTGGTTGTGGTGGCCAAGGATTCCACTGTGCCCCAGCTGGATGTGACCAGTATTTCCATGCTGGGAGGAAAAGCTGCCCCTTGCAGCCCTGTTGCCACTACAGATGCCTTTGCCATATTCACCTTCCCAGTGACTGCCTGTGGCACTGTGGTGAAGGTGGGTTGTTGCATCCACACAAGCAGGATGTTGTGGGGATTTGGCTTACCTGTGGTTCTCATCCTAGGTGGATGGTGACTATGTAGTGTATGAGAACAGGATGTCCTCCTCGTATGAAGTTGGCGTAGGGCCCCTGGGTTCCATCACAAGGGACTCCCTCTATGAGTGAGTGGAGTCTTTGGCTCTGTAGCCCTACTTGACCTGTATCTGATGGCCTGGTGTTGCCTGGCAGGCTGCTCTTCCAGTGCAGGTACTGGGGCACTGAGGTTGTCTCCCTGGTGGCTGAGTACCAACCTATCGCAGCAGATATGCCATTTCCCCTGGCTGTTCCAGGGCCCCTCCGGGTAGAGCTGAGGCTGGCAAATGGGCAGTGTTACACTAAAGGGTGTGATGAAGGTATGGTACAGCTGGATGGTCACCTGCTACTGTACCAGTAGGTATGTGGATGACATTCCCTTGCTGGTATCTGCAGGAGCTGCTGCATATACCTCCTACTACCAGGACAGCGACTACCCTGTTACCAAGTGGCTGCGGCAGCCTGTGTATGTGGAGGTTCGCCTCCTGAGTAGGACAGACCCCAACCTTGTGCTGCTTCTGGACAGCTGCTGGGCAACACCTACCCCTGACCCTCTGAGCCTGCCTCAGTGGAGCCTCCTGGAAGCTGGGTAACTGGCAAGCTGGGGAACTTTCTTATTGGCCTTGGTGGTATCCTACCTAACAATGGCTGTGCATGCAGGTGCCCCAACCCAGGTGACAAGTACCTGACCACCTTGGTTCCTGTGGACGGCTCATCTGGGCTTCCCTTCCCGACCTACTACAAGCGGTTCATTGTGCAGATGTTTGCATTTGTGGACCCAGCCTCCAAGCATCATCTGCAGGGGCAGGTACTGGAGCAGCAAGTGAAGGCTGTTGGCCTGTGTGTAAATCTGGAATAATGCAGACCATGCTGTGGTCTCTGCAGGTGTTCTTCCACTGTAGCACAGCTGTGTGTGCCCCTTCAGCCACTGATAGCTGTGAGCAGAGGTGCTTCAGGAAAGGTGAGCTCCAGCCTGGCTTCTCTCCAGAATAGCTGTGCATGTCTGACTCCTCCCACTTTGCATTTCAGGTAGGGCTGCTGTACGCAAGGACTCCCACCACCACAAGGCTGTGGTGTCCAGTGGGGAAGTGAAGCTGGTGACCACAATGGGCAGATTCCAAGCACCAGCTGTCAAGTGGTGATGAGAAGAGCAGTGGTCACTAGTGGGTGCCATGTGGTCCCATAGCTGCTGTGTGCCTTAATAAAGGTGACTGACTGTATTGCTTGTCCTGTGGTCACTATCAACTGGCTGTGGCCCTATACCAACATGTGGTCTGCGAGTGCCTGTCTTGCCACAGCCCTGTCCTCTGCTTCAGAGGCATTAAGCTCTAAATCCGGTCCCTGGAATTTCAATTGCCTCAGCCCTCCCAGTGATATCTGGTTAGCTCCATTACAATATATCCAACTGCTGAACAATGGGTAGGATATTGACAATCGGGAACCTAAACAATCCCCCCCCCATCTGCTTCAGGGGGGCTGTCCTGGGGCACATTTGGCCAGCTGCTCATTCCACCATGCTGTTACACTGGGGCTTGTTCCTGTCTGCTGTATCAGACACCACAATGCCTCATCCCAATGTGCCACCCCTAGTAACATAACAAGAAGCATTGTGTCTTGAATGGGAAGTCTGGTCTCGTCTCTCTGGTGATTACATACAGTGGCATGACTACCATAAGTCAAGGGTAGGTGGTCACCTGGGGTCCCATGGAGACAATTCTGAGAAATTACATCTCTGCATATAGGAATCATTGAAGTTACAGCAACTGTTTTTGTTACAATTGTAGCAAGAGTTTTCAGGATGGACAAGGTCCTGGCTGTAATGGACTGTTTCTACTTCAAGACTTGAGGCTACCCAGCTTTCTCACACTGTAGTGTGGTGGTAACTTAATTGTGGTATTTCCATGTTTTCAGGAAAGTTGTGCAGATGACAAGAGGGTGTAACTACACACCTTAGTGATTCATATCACATGCACTCAGCAGGCATATCAAAACATTGCTTAATTGCCACTGCATGATTTTAAATCTATTGGCAAATGGCTCTAGAAGTCTGACAATGAAAGTACGCCTTGTAATGAACAGTTTGGGGACCCAAGTGCAGAGAGAAGCGAGGTTTAAACTAAATGCTCAAATCAGTCTAACAGGGCTGACTGCAGGCTATCAGAGCCAAAGGGAAAATTCATATGCAAAAAACATTGGTTCTGGCAAAGGTTTGTTAGGGAAGCGGCAATCAGTAATGCAAACAAATCCAGTTTTATTTTGTTCCATTTGCTGTACATTTTCATCATTACCTTTCCTCATACTAAGTCTTCACAGTGAGTGGGTTAGGATATGCATCAGATTTGATACAACCACTAGACTTGGCCTGAACTGATGCCAGCTGTATCCTGAAGCCTAATGTGTATCCTAACCCACTCAACCGTAGCTCTAACTTTCATAGCAAACCCCATAAGGAACGCTACTCCTAATACTAACGTCATCCCTAACCTTAACCCTGGGTATAAGCCCAATGTCAGCCGGCGATCGTAATGTCTTCTGTTTGAGTCCAATGTTTTGGTCAAGTTGTAAACATACAGAGCAGGGGGGTGTTTTTCGTACGTGGATTACTCGTTTAGCCGGATGTAATTGTTGACGATTTGGCATGATCCTGGATCTGTCGGATTTTCAAAACTTGTCATAGCAGCACATCCAAATCCTCAAACCTGCTCGGGGCAGGTTTGTTCTACGTAAACAAGGGTTAGCTCAGACGCTTAATCAGTGTCCGTGCATGGAAATCCATTCAGTCATGGCCTCGCCCTTCGTGGATGAGCGACCAATTGCAATCGGTGCACAAATAAGAAGGGAATTTCACATCGAGAGGGTTTTGTTCGGTCGGCAAGATCCTTTATTGTTGCCGGATGATATTCTTTTAGAAAGATATGTTAAAGATTTATTAGCTCTGTGTGGTAGAAGTCCAACTAGGCGAAATCGGGCTCACAGCCACACAGACAATGTGCATTGCCTTGAGATATTTTGCAAACGGCACTTTTTTTATACTGTAGGCGATGCGGGAAATATATCAAAGAGTACAGTTTGCCAGGCAATTAGCAATTGTTTTTCCCGGACACCTGCGAGTGCAGGCAATTAAAGACGAGTTTTATGCCATTGCAGGTAATGTATATGCAATAAAATTACAGTACTATAAAGAATTTAAAAATCACACTAATATTCTCATTACTCAGAATTTCCAAAGTTTTGTCTGCCTTCACTCACACACACACACGCACACACACACATATATATGAATGAGATGTCGTGTTTGTACTTCACTTTAACTTGTTCCCATGTCCTGCATGATTGTGCTTGTATTTCATCTGTAATTATGGAAAATTATGAAACATTGGAAACGTAATACTACATTCAAGTGATAAATACAATAACTAAAAGCTACTTAAACATTTAATTTGTCGGACACTTTTTGCCTGCCGTCTTTTCTGGTTTGGGCCGCTTTTGATGTGTTTCCTTTAGTGCATATTAAATCTTTAAATTCATCATACCCCTCTAATATAAGGTCCTGCTTGGATTGTGTGAAAAATTGTGCCCCTTTTTTGACATTTTGTGGAAGCCAATGAGAGACTTGCCGATCAAGGTTTCTAGACTTTTCAGGCAGCGCGGGCGCGCACAGTCATCTCGGATGAATGGATCCAGCTAGACTAATCTACCACACGGCTGCATTTGAAAAGCCGACTTATCCCGGATGAGTTTCGCCGGCATTAACTCATCCAAGATGAGGTAACTAATCTCGGATAATTTAAGCGACGTACCCCCCTGGAGGGCTGGAGCCCTGCACATTTTTGAGTTTCTTATTTAACACACCTGATTCAACTTCTTGTGCTAATTACAAAACAGCTCTTGAGCTGAATCATTTGTGGTGGAACAGGGAAAGAACTAAGCTACACAGGGCTCCAGCCCCCCAGGACTGTTGTTCGATGTCCCAGTCGTAGTTAGTTCTTGTTCTCCCTGTTGGCATTTTGACCCCTTGTGGTCCGTGTTCTGACAAAACATCCTACCTACCGAGACGTGCTGTCGAGCCGCCTTTGTGCAGTTCCTCCGTCTTGGGATTAGGGTTAGATTTTAGGGTTAGGGTTAAGGTAAGGGTTTTAGGGGGTTTTGGGGGGTTATGGTTAGGGTTAGGGTAAGAGTTAGGGTTAGGGCTATCGATTAGCACTACGGTAGGATGTTTTGATAAAGTAGGATGTTTTGTCAGAACAGTCGTGCCTTTCCCAGTGTGTTCTGTTATTTTAATAAACCCCTTCAGTCACGGAGCTGCCAGTGGATCAGCACCTTTTGACCTGCCGTGCCATGACTACAAAGGCTATTAAATCCACATCCTACGATGGGTGCAGCTCAGATCTGGGACACAACCAAACATAATCAACATGCACATGACATCTCTGGCCCAAGAAGAAAATATTTGCTAAATAGCCGTGGAATAACTAAATGTAATCATAGGTTGCTTAATGATTCACAAAAAGTGTCAGCAGAATTCACAAGATTGAAGCTGTAATACCTATTAATCTACACCGGGCACAGGGTCACAGTAACCTATAGTAGTATAGAAAGTGCAAAAATTCCGTTGCATATTCCATGTTCCACTGCAAACTGAGCATCCCAGCGGAATTCCCCCGGTACCACGTTGTCCTCTTATTCTGCTATTCATAAACAGGTTTTATCGCATCTCTATTGACCCCTGGTGGTGGAAAGAAGCATGTCATCTCCAGATAATGCTGTCAGGTTCATTTACAGGTAGCGCCAGAGTTTGCTGATTTGGCAGATATGTAACGTAACGAAGTTTTAATACTTTACCAAGTAGGTTTTTCTCCGGATTTGTACTTTACTTGGGTGTTTTAAGTTGTTGAAACTTTTACTTTCGCTTGCCTGTATTTCCGGGCTAAATAATGACTTTTACTGCAATACTATTGCATACAGAGCACCTGCACGATTCTGGGTAAAATATTAACCACGATTTTTTTCCCCCACTCAGAATTAAGATCTTAATATTCTCTCACGATTCTTAAATAATATATTTATTATTATTATTTACTACTACTACTACTACTACTACTACTACTACTACTACTAATAATAATAATAATAAAAGCAGTCAGCGGAGTTTCTATAGTTATTGAAAAAGATCAGGGGGTAAGTTTACCTGGGGCTTGACCTTTTTGTTTTTGAAGGAAGATTGGCATCGGGGCTATAAAATAGTCGGGGCTGTAGCGATCGGACCTAACTACGCCCATTGTAGTAGGCTATATTCGTCACATATTCTCTTGATGAAGGTGGAATAAATAATATGCATCAATATTCAAAGTTAGACCTATTGTAATAATGTTAATGATTGCATTTTACGTCCAGCCATTTTCTGTATCGGACGACGAGGATTTTTTTGGAATTTCAATGCAATTTTATATGAATTGAGCAAGGGGAGATAAATATTTTTTTTAGTATATTGTGAATTTATATTCAGCAGCCTGATTATGACAATATAATTTTGATTCCGTTTCCTTGTGTTGTTTTAACAAGTCACATCTTAGATATTCGGTTCAAATACAATTCTGAGCAACTTCCTGCGATTTAGGTATTAAACCGATTACTGAACATTAGTGAGAACGGAGGAAACACTTAACGCTATAATCACAAATAGCGCCGACACTGTCGCGAAAAAAACATGTGATCTGCATTAAAACCCGTTTTCTTAAGCCATTTACATCGCGTGTTAAGTAGACAGGGTGGAACCTATTAAAACATCGGTGGAAATCGGTGGAGTCGGATCCAAGTCGGTTCCGGGCAACCTCGTGCGGTTTACCTATTAAACCGATTACTGAACTTAAACGGAAATGGGGGCAAGGTGGTATTTAATGAAGTGATTCAGCTTACTGCTCATTACCTTGTTTATTCTCATCATGGAGGCAGTTTGGTGGCTTTGGGCTCAGGCTAGCGTCCTGCTGGTTGTTTTTACCGTGTCTTTTGCCCAGCAGCTGGCCGTTAAGGGTGCTGCTTATGATAAATGCCAGGTGTATGAGAAAGTTCCCTGTGGAGGTCCTGCCATTAGCAAGGATGCTTGTGCAGCCATAAACTGCTGTTTTGATGGCCAGCAGTGTTACTATGGGAATGCAGGTGAGGCTGTGATACTTTCCAGTGTTATTCTCCTGACTGAACATGTGGATATTGAATAGCCATGCTTCTCCCCCAGTGACCATGCAGTGCACCAGTGATGGTCAGTTTGTGGTTGTGGTGGCCAAGGACTCCACTGTGCCCCAGCTGGATGTGACCAGTATTTCCATGCTGGGAGGAAAAGCTGCCCCTTGCAGCCCTGTTGCCACTACAGATGCCTTTGCCATATTCGCCTTCCCAGTGACTGCCTGTGGCACTGTGGTGAAGGTGGGTTGTTGCATCATCACAAGCAGGATGTTGTGGGGATTTGGCTTACCTGTGGTTCTCATCCTAGGTGGATGGTGACTATGTAGTGTATGAGAACAGGATGTCCTCCTCGTATGAAGTTGGCGTAGGGCCCCTGGGTTCCATCACAAGGGACTCCCTCTATGAGTGAGTGGAGTCTTTGGCTCTGTAGCCCTACTTGACCTGTCTGTATCTGATGGCCTGGTGTTGCCTGGCAGGCTGCTCTTCCAGTGCAGGTACTGGGGCACTGAGGTTGTCTCCCTGGTGGCTGAGTACCAACCTATCGCAGCAGATATGCCATTTCCCCTGGTTGTTCCAGGACCCCTCCGGGTAGAGCTGAGGCTGGCAAATGGGCAGTGTTACACTAAGGGGTGTGATGAAGGTATGGTACAGCTGGATGGTCACCTGCTACTGTACCAGTAGGTATGTGGATGACATTCCCTTGCTGGTATCTGCAGGAGCTGCTGCATATACCTCCTACTACCAGGACAGCGACTACCCTGTTACCAAGTGGCTGCGGCAGCCTGTGTATGTGGAGGTTCGCCTCCTGAGTAGGACAGACCCCAACCTTGTGCTGCTTCTGGACAGCTGCTGGGCAACACCTACCCCTGACCCTCTGAGCCTGCCTCAGTGGAGCCTCCTGGAAGCTGGGTAACTGGCAAGCTGGGGAACTTGGGTATTGGCCTTGGTGGTATCCTACCTAACAATGGCTGTGCATGCAGGTGCCCCAACCCAGGTGACAAGTACCTGACCACCTTGGTTCCTGTGGACGGCTCATCTGGGCTTCCCTTCCCGACCTACTACAAGCGGTTCATTGTGCAGATGTTTGCATTTGTGGACCCAGCCTCCAAGCATCATCTGCAGGGGCAGGTACTGGAGCAGCAAGTGAAGGCTGTTGGCCTGTGTGTAAATCTGGAATAATGCAGACCATGCTGTGGTCTCTGCAGGTGTTCTTCCACTGTAGCACAGCTGTGTGTGCCCCTTCAGCCACTGATAGCTGTGAGCAGAGGTGCTTCAGGAAAGGTGAGCTCCAGCCTGGCTTCTCTCCAGAATAGCTGTGCATGTCTGACTCCTCCCACTCTGCATTTCAGGTAGGGCTGCTGTACGCAAGGACTCCTTCCGCCACAAGGCTGTGGTGTCCAGTGGGGAAGTGAAGCTGGTGACCACAATGGGCAGATTCCAAGCACCAGCTGTCAAGTGGTGATGAGAAGAGCAGTGGTCACTAGTGGGTGCCATGTGGTCCCATAGCTGCTGTGTGCCTTAATAAAGGTGACTGACTGTACTGCTTGTCCTGTGGTCACTATCAACTAGCTGTGGCCCTATACCAACATGTGGTCTGCGAGTGCCTGTTTTGCCCAGGCCATGCCACAGCCCTGTCCTCTGTTTCAGAGGCATTAAGCTCTAAATCCTGTCCCTGGAATTTCAATTGCCTCAGCCCTCCCAGTGATATCTGGTTAGCTCCATTACAATATATCCAGCTGCTGAACAATGGGTAGGATATTGACAATTGAGAACCTTGTAAGGTTATGGCCCATAGATTTATTTGTAGGCAAAAGAAACAATGCAGATCCATCTATATGGATAAGATGACCAAAATGGAAAGAAATAGATTGGAGACCTTTATAGAAACAAGTGCATAACACTCCTAGTTTTATCCCACTATTCAAGACAGGAGTCAACCCAAAAGTGGAAAGAGACAGGCTGCGTGTAAAGTAGACAGGGTGGAGTCGGATCCAAGTACTCAATATTCAATACTTAGTACCTGGCTACATAAGTACAGAGCTTAAATGTGGCAGTAAATCATAGGAAATGAAGAATTTAAGGTATATGCCTTCAATAAAAGAGAATATTATAAGCAATGTTTATCTAATGCATGGCTTCATCTGGTAATGACAGGGTCCTCAGGTAATGTCAGGTAATTATTTTAAAGAACCACATGTGGAACTATGCTGGAGAAAATGTGGGAAAATAGGAGATCACTAGGGCTACAACTAACAATTATTTTGATAATCGATTAATCTGTCAATTACTTTTTCGATTAATCGGATGGGGGGGACAAAAAAACAATTTGATTTCCAGCAATTTTTAATAACCCAGTCTGTCTTTGTACAAAAGTTGTTTCCAGCAAGTCACAAACAAATGTATGCTACATTAAGAGTATACAAAAAAAACATTAATTTGTAGCAGCTGAATCAACGTAATGAAATACACAAAATCTTGTTTTATAAAGTGCAACCAGCATGGTGCTTTAGATAATGTATTCAGTACTCCAGTTTTTTAATGTAAAAGCACAGACTACCGCTGCTGCTACTAAGAATATTAAATAATTGTCTAATGTTATTTAATGTTGATACACATACTGTACAGTATATGACAGGGGGAGAGAGCACGCCAGCGAGTCTGTCTGCATTTATTACGGACAAATAAAGTAAACATTTATTGCGAAGAAAAAGCCTTTTCCGCATCTTACGCTAAAAATTACTGAGCAACGCAAATAAGACGATTGGTGACGAAAAACCCGTGAACGGCAGGCGGTAAATTTTGTTTTAAAACGTGTCCGGTTGTTTCAGCATACTACAGTGATGAACTGTAAATAAGATAAATAACATAAGGCTATTTAGTTTGTTTAATAAAAGGACAAGATATAAACCTGTTCTATCGGAAAGGTAGCCTTAAATGACTTCTGTTGCGATCTGGAGCTATATAGAAAATGAAATTAAATAAAATTAACTTAGGGCGCCCACCTAATAGAATGGTAGGGTAAACACGTTGTGGTATATGTAGCCGCATTTCTAGCCCCATAATAGCTGATTGTGTTGACAACCACGACTTCCCCTGCGTTCATTTAAACACATGTGCGTGTGTGAAGGGACGGGGCGGGTAACGCGGCCGGCAGTAACGCCATTGGTTGCAGTTATTAGTTATCCAATCCGACAGTAAACGGCTCATTAATAAGAATATTCTCAGAGTTATGGTCTCGAAATAAAATCCCGAGTCCATGACAGAACGAGTACAAATACGGCTGATTCAAAGACAAGATCGAGACCTTCAAAAACTGGTCTTGAGTACTACAACATTTGATATTACTATAAATTTCTATCGTGAAGAAATGAAGCAGTGGTGTAGTGGTAACAAGAAATTTAAGGTGGGTAAACTATATGCACAGCAGTAAAAACGGTGGGTAACTATATCATTAACATTAGTGATCTTAAAAAAGGTGAGTAAAAGCTGTTTTGTAAATTTAAAAGGTGCGTAAATGGCGTTTATGTGCATTTACTTTTTTCTTTTATGGCGGTCGGCATCCATCTTAAGGTACTTTACTGCCACCGCGGCTTTGGTTAGCTTACTGCTCCCAAATTAGGAGGTTGCCACTGTACTTATGTGTATAATAACGTAGACCCAACTAATCGATTATTAAATTAGTTGGCAACTATTTTAACAATCGATTTTAATCGATTAGTTGTTGCAGCCATAGAGATCACACACACATCTTTTGGGATTACCCAATAATCCAAGGATTTTGGATGAGAATTAAAGAAGAAATTTTAAAAAATCTAAAAATTAATATCCCTTTAGATCCACTGATATTCATCAGGGATGCAATACCTAGAGAAGCATATAATATAGACCAAAGATACATCTTAAGGATACTATTACGGATTGGCAAGAAAATGATAACTGTAAACTGGAAGGAAACAAAATCACCATCCATAACTCAGTGGGTAAACTCGGAAGTACCGACGACGGGAGGATGCGCCAGAGGTCTTCCAGGGAGCCGTCGCGGTCTCCGCTACCTTGCCTCCACGGAATCAGAAAAATCCCCTCCCGATTCTTAATCCGGCGGTGTTTAAGCCGGACACCACCGCCGTCTCGCCCGTCATCCATATAGCTGCTGCCAGACTGCCAGGACTGGCAGCCTGCACCTTAGTGGGAACGCGCTTGGCCCATAAAGGGGCTAGGTCTGTTATGGACACCATTCCACGGGTCCCCAGGCTTCTTAAAGGGGAAACGCCTGCGGACAAGGTACGATCCCTTGCAGCGCCTCCCGTGATTCCAGTTCCCACAGCACCCCCTGTGATTCCAGTGTCAGCAGTATCTGCAAAAGCACCAGCACCCACAGTTCCCCTGCCTGCAGTTTCATCATGGCCAAGCGGTATTTTTACCCTACAGGGCTTGTTCTGGCGAATGATGGGGGAGTCAGCGGTGAGAGACTCCCCCGAGGTTACTGCGTTGCCCGAGGTTCCCGTGATGGCTGTTCCCACAGTGCCCCCCGTGGTTCCTGCGCCGGCTGTTCCTGCTTCATCCCCCATGGTTCCTGCTTCATCCCCCGGGGTTCCTGCTCAGTTCCCCGTGGATCCTGTGCCAGCAGCTGATGTGCCGCCCCTTGTGCCTCCAACTCCCATGGCCCCTGTCCCTGAGGAGGTCTGTTACGTCCTGCTGCTGTTCGCTCCGCCCCCTCCACCAGGACCACTTGGCTCGGCCCTTGCTCCGCCTCCCCGTTTGGACCCCGCCCACCTTTCCCCGCAAGCCGGCCGTCACTTCCGTCCGGCAGAAGTGAAAAGCCGGACAGAAAGTTCCCTCGAGAGCTCTGCTCATATTTTGGATTGTGTTTTGGTTTGCTTATTTGAATGATTATTGTGTATGACGGTTTTGGTTTCTCGGATTACGATTTCTCGCTTTGTCCTTCTCTGTACTTCTGCCCTGGTTTTGTTTGATTTCTGGTTTTCGATCTTTCGCCCGGTTTTTGGTTTACGACTTCGCGCGCCCCTCGGACTTTACGCTTTGGCTTGTATGTGTGTTTGTGTATGTATCTGGTGCGTAGGGAGTGGTTGCCGTTTTGTTTTGTTATACTTACACAATTATTATTGTGTCCACTGATTTGGATAGGGAGTTAGGTATAGGTTTTGTTGTTTCTGTGTTCTTTGGTAGTTCAGTTAGACTTGGGTTTCGTTCGGTAGTTGGGGTTTTGTTTATTGTTTTGGCCTTTATCACTCCTGAAGCTCTTGCACCAGGTTTGCTGTTATGTGTCTGTCTTGCGTGAATAAAATATAAAAAAAACTATAAAAATATCCCCTTTGTCCACGTGTGTTCCCTTGTACACCACACCCTGTGTTCCCCATTCCCTTCCTCTGTTACACCCTAACCCCTAGACAGGGTCGTAACAGAATTGGGGGCTCGTCCGGGATCCCATTGTCTGGGATTTCACTGTTTTGCATCATCCCTCTGTGTTGTCACTCGGTTGCTGTGTGTTTTTCGGGTTTGCTTGGCGGTTTATCTGTGGTAGGGATAGTTTGTGTAACTAGGTTTAGTATGGCTACGTTCGACCTGCTTGAGTTTACGCTGAACCCCACAGCGGAACAATTTGAGGCTTGCAGGAAGTCTGACCTGGTAGCCATAGCGGGATTCTTCAACGTGGTGATCCCTGTCGGTGCCTCGAAGCAGGTGATTAAGCAGGTCCTGCACGACGAGTTGGTTATGCAAGGAATCCTGCCAGAGCCTGGAGATCTCTCGGGTGTTGCACCTAGCCCAGCCCGGTCGCCTACGACGGCGGAAGCCGGAGGCCCGGTGCCAGGGTCTCGCATGGATCCCAAGAATCTCGGCTCGTCTAAGGAGGAGATCCTCCTCACAATTCGGCTGAGAGAAACCGAATTGGAGATTAAGAAGCAGGACTGCCAAGCCCAAATCTTACGAATTAGGGCTTTGGAGATGGAAGCAGAGCGGGACGCTGCCGTGCAAAGGGCGAGGGTAGGCCAGCTGCAGCCTGTTCCTCCGCCGCGGAAGGTAAGCTCGCCCCTTGAAACTGCTCGCTCCACCGCTCGTGCCGGTGTAGGTTCGCCGGACGAGAACGTGCGTCCTAATCCTCAATCTCCGCTGGGTTTAACTCGAACTCCTGAAAAGGAGAACATTGGATTTGACGTGAGTCGCCATATTGGACTCGTGCCCATATTTAGAGAAAATGAAGTGGATGCATATTTCCCTATCTTCGAGCGCATCGCGACCACTTTGAATTGGCCCAGGCACCTTTGGTCGCTTTTGCTTCAATGCAAACTCGTAGGGAAAGCTCAGGAGGTATGTTCGGCTCTTGGATTAGAACAGAGTCTAGATTATGATGTGGTGAAGGCCACTGTTTTAAGGGCTTATGAGTTAGTGCCCGAAGCATACCGGCAGAACTTTCGGAAACTTTGTAAATCCGCCCAGCAAACTCACGTGGAATTCGCTCGGGAGAAGTCACTCCTCTTTGATAAATGGTGTACCGCTAGTGGTGTGACTGACTTTGATCATCTTAAAGAGCTGCTTTTGTTAGAGGAATTTAAAAACTGTGTACCTGATCGTGTGGTTATATACTTGAATGAGCAAAAGGTGACGTCTCTTGCGGAAGCCGCCACCCTCGCTGATGAATTCATACTGACCCATCGAACCGTGTTTGTTCCTACTCCTATGCCTCGTAAACTCCACCCTAGATCGGTGCCGACCCCTGAGACGGCTGTTTCTACCTCACGCGTAGAAACCAGGGAATGTTTCTATTGCCATGAAGTTGGTCATCTGATATCCGTTTGTCCTGCGCTTCGGCGCAAGAATACCCGTTCGGCTGTTAGGAAGGTAAATGTTGCTGATTGTGTTATTGATGTCTCGCCGCCAGCCCACTCTGTTGAACCTGCCTTCCAACCATTTGTGTTTTCTGGTTTTGTTTCGTTCGATGATGCCGATGTAAATACCCCTGTAACCATTTTGCGTGACACTGGAGCTGCTCAGTCCTTTATACTAGACGATGTGTTACCCTTTACTGACTCGACGTACACTGGTTATGATGTTCTTGTGCAAGGGATTGAGTTAGGAACTGTGAGAGTGCCTCTGCACCAAGTGTATTTGAAAACCAATGATTTCTGTGGTGTTGTTAAAGTGGCTGTTCGACCTCGTCTTCCTGTTTCGGGTGTTACATTCATTTTGGGGAACGACATAGCGGGAGGTAAGGTAGTTCCACTACCTGAGGTAGCGTCAGAGCCAGGGTGCTGCTCCGACAATTTGGATGTTGACTATCCTGCTGTATTCCCCACTTGTGTTCTCACTCGGTCCCAGGCTCGAAAATTTGCAGACATTGAGCTAGCTGACACCTTTATGGCTGATCAGGAGATCACCATTTTGCCCCCGTGCTCTGGTCCAGAACCTGAACTAGAAGAACTTGTTCCACCCCAAGCCACTGGTAGCATATGTACACGGGGAGAGTTAATCTCCGCTCAGGAAGCTGACCCCTCCCTGAAGGAGTGCTTTGATTCGGCCGTGGAGAAAGCAGACTTAGCAGACCACGCAGTAGCTTACTTCTTGGATCACAGTGTGCTAATGAGGAAGTGGACACCTCCTCAGTCTCCCAAGGAATGGGCTACGGTATTTCAGGTGGTTGTTCCATGTCCCCTTCGACCTCAAGTATTAGCCTTAGCTCACGATCACCCGTGTTCAGGTCACCTTGGAATTAGGAAGACGCTCGCCCGCATAACCAAGTGCTTCTATTGGCCAGGAATAAATTCAGACATAAAAAGATACTGTCGTTCGTGCCATGCCTGCCAAATAGTCGGAAAGCCGAACCAAATTATTCCCCCCGCTCCCCTGCGCCCAGTCCCAGCGATTGGGGAACCCTTCGAACATGTCTTTATTGATTGTGTGGGTCCATTACCCAAAACTCGTTCAGGGAATAGTTATCTCTTTACCCTAATGTGTGCCACCACCCGTTACCCCGAAGCAATACCCATGCGGAGCTTAAAAACAAAAGGGGTGGTGAAAGCGCTAATAAAATTTTGTACCACATTTGGTTTACCGAGATATGTACAGTCCGACCAAGGGTCAAACTTTACTTCCCGGTTGTTTTCCCAGGTATTACGGGAATTGAAAATTAGACATCAGGTCTCCAGTGCTTATCACCCGGAGTCCCAGGGTGCCCTCGAGCGTTTTCACCAAACGTTTAAGACAATGTTGCGAACTTACTGTTCAGAGGCAGGAAAAGATTGGGATGAGGGAGTACCTTTGCTTTTATTCGCAATTCGGGATACAGTACAGGAATCCACTGGATTCAGTCCAGCTGAGCTTGTTTTTGGGCATACGCTACGTGGTCCCTTGAAGGTACTGCAAGAGCAGTGGTTGTCCCCGAATCCACCTCCTCAGACTAGGAATGTGTTAGGCTATGTTAAGTCTCTGCGTGAGCGCCTTGGTGCAGCCAGGGACTTGGCCAAGCGATCGTTAGGTTCGTCACAGGAGGTGATGAAAACTCGTTTCGATAAGACCGCTAGAGAACGGTCTTTCCAAGAGGGAGATCGCGTGTTAGTCCTTTTGCCCTTGCCTGGCTCGTCTCTTCAAGCCCGGTTTTCAGGTCCTTATAGTATACAGGAAAAAGTAAGTCCCACAAATTATATCATTGAGACCCCAAACCGCAAGCGGAAAACTCGCCTGTGTCATATCAATATGCTAAAACCTTACGTTGATCGTGCTGACCCCGTTCCTTCGTCCGCTTCTGTTTTGCTCCCCTCTGCTGTGGTTACTGTGCCGGTGCGCGAGTACTCGCCCGAACTCGATGAGCTGCACCTCGGGAGAAATTGTTTACCATGCGCTCGCCTACCAAATTCAGAAGCCCTTAAAGTCCTCGAGAAAAGGCTTGCTCACTTACCCAGAGCCGCCCAATCGGATATCCAGGCCCTAGTGCGCAAGTTTCCGTCGCTATTCTCCGACACCCCTTCGCAGACCCCTGTGTTAGAACATGACATTGATGTTGGAGATCATATCCCCATTAAACAGCACCCCTATCGCGTTAGTCCTCATAAGCGGGAGCTATTAAAAAAGGAGACTGATTACCTGCTGGAAACGGGTCTTGCCGTTCCTAGTTCCAGTCCCTGGAGTTCACCCTGTTTGCTTGTCCCAAAACCCGATGGTACGTCTCGTTTCTGCACCGACTATAGGAAAGTCAACGCGGTAACCAAACCCGACGCCTTTCCGCTTCCTAGAATGGAAGATTGTGTGGACCGCATTGGGTCCGCTCGGTTCGTAACCAAGCTCGACCTCCTGAAAGGATATTGGCAGGTACCATTAACCCCTCGTGCTTCGGAGATCTCCGCCTTCGCTACCCCAGACACCTTCCTACAATACACGGTTATGTCCTTCGGATTACGTAATGCCCCAGCCACATTTCAGCGACTAATGAATATAGTACTCGGCGGTGTTAGACATTGTGAAGCTTACTTAGATGATGTGGTTGTCTACTCTGACTCGTGGGAACACCATATGACGGTGTTAGACCTAGTCTTTACTAGATTAAAGGAGGCTTCGTTAGTGTTAAACCTCGAGAAGTGTGAATTCGGACAGGGCACTGTCACTTACTTGGGTAAACTGGTGGGACACGGAACAGTCAAGCCTGTGGACGCCAAAGTCCAAGCAATTACGTCGTTCCCCATACCAAAGACAAAGAAAGACCTTCGCCGCTTCCTGGGGATGGCGGGTTATTACCGCTGTTTCTGCCGAAATTTTTCGGATGTCGTTTCACCCCTAACCAATTTACTCCGTAAGGACGCCCAAGTGAATTGGTCTGCTGAATGCCAATCTGCTTTCGACTCGGTAAAATCCCTGCTTACTAGTTCCCCCGTGTTAGCTGCCCCTGACTTTGGAAAGCCTTTTAAATTGGAGGTAGACGCCAGCGGTACTGGAGCCGGCGCTGTCCTTCTACAAGAGGACGCCGCGGGTTTAGACCATCCGATTTCATATTGGTCAAAGAAATTCGTTAAGCACCAGTTGGGATACAGCACGATAGAGAAGGAAGCCCTCGCGATGTTACTCGCTTTGCAGCACTTCGAAGTGTACGTAGGTGATAGTCCCCAACCTGTGACCGTTTTTACTGATCACAACCCCCTTGTGTTTTTGAACAAAATGTGTAATTCCAACCAACGACTAATGCGCTGGTCCCTCATTGTACAGGCATTCAACCTACAGATTGTCCATAAGAAAGGTACTAGTAACTTGGTGGCTGACGCCCTCTCACGCGTATGACCTTTTTGTATATACTGGGGTAATATACCCTGTTTCTAATTAACTGTGTTTTGTGGAACCTATGAGGTTCACACTTGTGGGGGGGGGGTGTTACGTCCTGCTGCTGTTCGCTCCGCCCCCTCCACCAGGACCACTTGGCTCGGCCCTTGCTCCGCCTCCCCGTTTGGACCCCGCCCACCTTTCCCCGCAAGCCGGCCGTCACTTCCGTCCGGCAGAAGTGAAAAGCCGGACAGAAAGTTCCCTCGAGAGCTCTGCTCATATTTTGGATTGTGTTTTGGTTTGCTTATTTGAATGATTATTGTGTATGACGGTTTTGGTTTCTCGGATTACGATTTCTCGCTTTGTCCTTCTCTGTACTTCTGCCCTGGTTTTGTTTGATTTCTGGTTTTCGATCTTTCGCCCGGTTTTTGGTTTACGACTTCGCGCGCCCCTCGGACTTTACGCTTTGGCTTGTATGTGTGTTTGTGTATGTATCTGGTGCGTAGGGAGTGGTTGCCGTTTTGTTTTGTTATACTTACACAATTATTATTGTGTCCACTGATTTGGATAGGGAGTTAGGTATAGGTTTTGTTGTTTCTGTGTTCTTTGGTAGTTCAGTTAGACTTGGGTTTCGTTCGGTAGTTGGGGTTTTGTTTATTGTTTTGGCCTTTATCACTCCTGAAGCTCTTGCACCAGGTTTGCTGTTATGTGTCTGTCTTGCGTGAATAAAATATAAAAAAAACTATAAAAATATCCCCTTTGTCCACGTGTGTTCCCTTGTACACCACACCCTGTGTTCCCCATTCCCTTCCTCTGTTACACCCTAACCCCTAGACAGGGTCGTAACAGGTCCCTGACTGCCGGACCACCGCTCCTCCCTCCATAGTGGAGTTAGAGGAGCTCGAGTGGGACCCCTCGGGGATCTCCCTGCCAGCCCCAGTGACATCCCCAGCGATTCCTCCACCATCAACCTAGCGTGACAGGTCCCGGCCGGGTCCCCGCCTCTCAGTCTCCTGGAAAGGAAGGGGACACCTGCGCCGGGGTCGTGTCCCACCCTCCCTGCCCCCTGGCTCCAGCTAGGCGGTCACCTGCGGGGCCAATGGCTCCAGCTCGGCGGTCGCCTCCGGTTCAGCCTCTGGTGCCTCGTCGGCTACCTGCGGTCCCGCCTGTTGTGCCTCGTCAGCCGCCTGCGGGACCCCCAGCTCTGCCTCGTCGCTCACCTACACCTTGACCGGCGGCGGCTGCGCCTTCGCCTGCCGTGGCTGCTGCTCCCTCCTCCCCTCCCCCTGTGTCCCCTTCGTCTTCCTCCATGCCCCCTCCGTCAGTCCCTCCACCTTCCTCCTTGCCACCTTCGGCGTTCCCTCCTGCTCCCCCTTCGCACGTGCCGAGGGTCCCTTCGGCTCCGGCCTCGCGGTCGCCTGCAGCCCCTGCTGCTTCCGCCCCTCTCCTGCCAGGGTTCCCTCCGGCTCCCCGTTTCCCCCCTGTCTACTCATTAGTCATGGTGCCTTAAGTTACCATAGACACCGTCAACAGACAGGTGCTTGTTTTTTGAAAACCAAGAAAAATAATGCTGATAAGAATGGCTGCTTATTTATAAGTGCAGAGTTGAATGAATGTTAAATTAAATTAGTGTGCATTAACATAGGACTGTTATTAGACTGCCAGAACTACCTGTACCTGTTACAGGATGACTACGTCCCAGTTCAGCGACTGGAGTCATCTAAGGCTGCATTTCAGGGAGTGAATGCGTCACAGCAATGCAACAAGGCCGTCTCATTTCAAAGGCTTCGTCAAACGTCGTCTATAAATGCATTGTTCTTTTTCCTAGTTGGATCCTTTGCAGCCCAACATAACCCAAGATTCACTGCATGGACATTTGAAGGATGCAGCCTACAAAGGCCACGCCAGAATTCAGACACAACCAATGTTCCACTGCAAACTGAGCATCCCAGCGGAATTCCCTTATACGGCTGCTCATAAACAGGCCTTACTGCATCTCTATTGACCCCTGGTGGTGGAAAGAAGCATGTCATCTCCAGATAATGCTGTCAGGTTCATTTACTGGTAGCGCCCTGCAGTTTGCTGATTTGGCAGATATGTAACGTAACGAAGTTTTAATACTTTACCAAGTAGGTTTTTCTCCGGATTTGTACTTGACTTGGGTGTTTTAAGTTGTTGAAACTTTTACTTTCGCTTGCCTGTATTTCCGGGCTAAATAACGACTTTTACTGCAATACTATTGCATACAGAGCACCTGCACGATTCTGGGTAAAATATTAACCACGATTTTTTCCCCCCACTCAGAATTAAGATCTTAATATTCTCTCACGATTCTTAAATAATATATTTATTATTATTATTTACTACTACTACTACTACTACTACTACTAATAATAATAATAATAATAATAATAATAATAAAAGCAGTCAGCGGAGTTTCTAGTTATTGAAAAAGATCAGGGGGTAAGTTTACCTGGGGCTTGACCTTTTTGTTTTTGAAGGAAGATTGGCATCGGGGCTATAAAATAGTCGGGGCTGTAGCGATCGGACCTAACTACGCCCATTGTAGTAGGCTATATTCGTCACATATTCTCTTGATGAAGGTGGAATAAATAATATGCATCAATATTCAAAGTTAGACCTATTGTAATAATGTTAATGATTGCATTTTACGTCCAGCCATTTTCTGTATCGGAGGACGAGGATTTTTAGTTGCCTCTTTAACCACCTGTAAGCGTTGAAAAGTACTTGCCCACCAAATGTTAATAATTTTTTATTAAATCTGTCCCGTAAGTCCATCTTTCGTTTTCCATATCACGAAAAAGTCGTTCCTCTAATCAGCGCCAACAAGCTCGGCGACTATTTCAACGCTTCTTAGTGTGGAATTTGTACTTTTACTTACGTATACCTGAGTACTTGTTCCACCGCTGGTTTTGTCCACGGTATATACAGTATCATCAATAAGATTTTGCTGGTTGGCCGTAACTGATTATAGAAGCATACGGATGATTTCATGTGAACTGATGTGAATCCGAGTAATTTTCCAGCAGACTCACAAAATATTTTTATTACAGGATCACTTTAATATTTGTACATTTGGAATTTTAATGCAATTTTATATGAATTGAGCAAGGGGAGATAAATATTTTTTTTAGTATATTGTGAATTTATATTCAGCAGCCTGATTATGACAATATAATTTTGATTCCGCTTCCTTGTGTTGTTTTAACAAGTCACATCTTAGATATTCGGTTCAAATACAATTCTGAGCAACTTCCTGCGATTTACGTATTAAACCGATTACTGAACATTAGTGAGAACGGAGGAAACACTTAACGCTATAATCACAAATAGCGCCGACGCTTTGTAGCGCGAAATACCTGTGATCTGCATTAAAAGCCATTTTCTTAAGCCATTTACATCGCGTGTTAAGTAGATAGAGTAGAATCTATAAAACAGCGGTGGAAATCGGTGGAGTCGGATCCAAGTCGGTTCCGGGCAACCTCGTGCGATTTACCTATTAAACCGATTACTGAACTTAAACGGAAATGGGGGCAAGGTGGTATTTAAAGAAGTGATTCAGCTTACCGCTCATTACCTTGTTCATTCTCATCATGGAGGCAGTTTGGTGGCTTTGGGCTCAGGCTAGCGTCCTGCTGGTTGTTTTTACCGTGTCTTTTGCCCAGCAGCTGGCCGTTAAGGGTGCTGCTTATGATAAATGCCAGGTGTATGAGAAAGTTCCCTGTGGAGGTCCTGCCATTAGCAAGGATGCTTGTGCAGCCATAAACTGCTGTTTTGATGGCCAGCAGTGTTACTATGGGAATGCAGGTGAGGCTGTGATGCTTTCCAGTGTGTGATCGTCCTGGCTGAACGTGTGGATATTGAAATAGCCATGCTTCTCCCCCCAGTGACCATGCAGTGCACCAGGGATGGTCAGTTTGTGGTTGTGGTGGCCAAGGATTCCACTGTGCCCCAGCTGGATGTGACCAGTATTTCCATGCTGGGAGGAAAAGCTGCCCCTTGCAGCCCTGTTGCTACTACAGATGCCTTTGCCATATTCACCTTCCCAGTGACTGCCTGTGGCACTGTGGTGAAGGTGGGTTGTTGCGTCATCACAAGCAGGATGTGGTGTGGAGGTGGGGATTTGGCTTACCTGTGGTTCTCATCCTAGGTGGATGGTGACTATGTAGTGTATGAGAACAGGATGTCCTCCTCGTATGAAGTTGGCGTAGGGCCCCTGGGTTCCATCACAAGGGACTCCCTCTATGAGTGAGTGGAGTCTTTGGCTCTGTAGCCCTACTTGACCTGTGTCTGTATCTGATGGCCTGGTGTTGCCTGGCAGGCTGCTCTTCCGGTGCAGGTACTGGGGCACTGAGGTTGTCTCCCTGGTGGCTGAGTACCAACCTATTGCAGCAGATATGCCATTTCCCCTGGCTGTTCCAGGACCCCTCCGGGTAGAGCTGAGGCTGGCAAATGGGCAGTGTTACACTAAAGGGTGTGATGAAGGTATGGTACAGCTGGATGGTCACCTGCTACTGTACCAGTAGGTATGTGGATGACATTCCCTTGCTGGTATCTGCAGGAGCTGCTGCATATACCTCCTACTACCAGGACAGCGACTACCCTGTTACCAAGTGGCTGCGGCAGCCTGTGTATGTGGAGGTTCGCCTCCTGAGTAGGACAGACCCCAACCTTGTGCTGCTTCTGGACAGCTGCTGGGCAACACCTGCCCCTGACCCTCTGAGCCTGCCTCAGTGGAGCCTCCTGGAAGCTGGGTAACTGGCAAGCTGGGGAACTTGGGTATTGGCCTTGGTGGTATCCTACCTAACAATGGCTGTGCACGCAGGTGCCCCAACCCAGGTGACAAGTACCTGACCACCTTGGTTCCTGTGGACGGCTCATCTGGGCTTCCCTTCCCGACCTACTACAAGCGGTTCATTGTGCAGATGTTTGCATTTGTGGACCCAGCCTCCAAGCATCATCTGCAGGGGCAGGTACTGGAGCAGCAAGTGAAGGCTGTTGGCCTGTGTGTAAATCTGGAATAATGCAGACCATGCTGTGGTCTCTGCAGGTGTTCTTCCACTGTAGCACAGCTGTGTGTGCCCCTTCAGCCACTGATAGCTGTGAGCAGAGGTGCTTCAGGAAAGGTGAGCTCCAGCCTGGCTTCTCTCCAGAATAGCTGTGCATGTCTGACTCCTCCCACTCTGCATTTCAGGTAGGGCTGCTGTACGCAAGGACTCCTTCCGCCACAAGGCTGTGGTGTCCAGTGGGGAAGTGAAGCTGGTGACCACAATGGGCAGATTCCAAGCACCAGCTGTCAAGTGGTGATGAGAAGAGCAGTGGTCACTAGTGGGTGCCATGTGGTCCCATAGCTGCTGTGCCTTAATAAAGGTGACTGACTGTACTGCTTGTCCTGTGGTCAGTATGCAACTGGCTTTGGCCCTATACCCACATAGTCCCTTAAGGGAATTGCTCAGTAATGTATGAAGCAGGTGTCTTGTGGGTTTTTTTTTTTTTTTTTTTTTAGCTGTCCTAAAAATGTGTATGCAGACTCCCAGCACCACACACCTCCATTGTGAGGAGCTTCCAAACTGGCCAACCATGATCACTGCCATAGTGGCAGGTTGCATCTGTAAAATACCTTCCCATATTGTTCACATCTGTGTAGACTTGATAGCCTATCCTGTAAATGCAAGTGCCTCTTGCTGTGACTGATCAAATGCTATCTAACCAGTGGCCGTTCAGTCAAGCACTTCATCCACGTGCTACTGCCCTCCCCCTACAGCTAGGCTGCTGTTCCAATGAGGGTCTTGTAAGCAGTGTTGGCATGAGTACTTCCAGTATTGGGTAAGCAGGGAGTAATGCTCTGGGACTGTCCTACAGTTGGTGCATTCCCTAAACACTTATATATAAATATATATATATGTATATATATTTATATTTATATTTGAGTTGGGTAGACACAAACAATTGGTGTCTGTTTTCAAAACCAGTACTGGCTAGAAATGTCATGTGTAGATCACTAGTGCATTAGGCTAACACCAAATGGGCACTGATACTGTTGCCACACTTTCTGGCATTCCTTGGTCTGTAATTATATACGTTCTGCCTTTGGGGGGGGGGGGGGAATCCACAACCTGTACAAAGCTAACCTGAACTGATTCCTTGCCCACCCATGTTTTCCCACATTCAATGCTTGATCTTTGCCAACAGAGGGGGCTGTTGCATTTTCAACTTCAAATCTCTCTGACTGTATAATTACCTCTTGTATACAAATGTTACCATTTTCAAATGTGCCTATTCATGCTTGTTTGAGTCCTATTGCATAAATAGACCTGAATCAGCCCATGAATTCAAGCTAAATGGATGCAGCCTTAAGTTCATCAGTGGTTTTCTGTAGGCTACAAATCTCTTCCCTCTTATACTAGTTGGTTGTTGTAACACATGTAGTTGGATACAAAGGCTACATTCACATTACACTCTTGATTGTTCAGTTCTATTTTGGTCATATTGAATTTGCCTATCTTGATGGCATACAATTACAAGTGACCTGTATCTGTAATATGAATGCAATTGTTCAAATGGTACTTCACAGGAACTACACACGTTCATTTCAGTTTCTGTGACATTCTCTAATTGGTACATTCCTTGATAAACTACATAGATTACATTTTTAATGGATTTGTGTCTTATGAAACATATGAAAGGTTAGCCTAATTATAAATTCTTAACTTATCTGCATGTGTGCCAATCGATTCCATTGCTCAGTCAATTGACACTACATGTTTACTTCAGCTGTGTTCACATTACCAGGCTGAAATGCCTCACATCGAACTTTTTTTTTTCCTTAATGTGATAGAGCTAATGTTTTGAGAACTGTGTGGACACAATCTATGCAAACTGAGTCACTATCTTATGCGGTCCTAGATCAGATACCTATTATAACTTACTATATATAATTTAAATGATGTATGTGCACACACACCAATCATAGGTCAAAACATTACTAAATTTGGCTGAATTATAAACGGCAGTAGATGGACTAAATGAAGAGCCGTTTGGGAGTCCAGAGTCTTATTGCTGAGCTGAGCCAAATGATCTGGCTCATTAAAAGCTGTCTGAATTCCCATCACTAAACCAGAGACTCTTGGTGGTTTGTTCACTGTAGCTATTTACATGGAGTCCCAGGTTTATTTTCCAGCCGATCATATGCTTTCCTAAAGCGCGCCCTTACAAGCCTCACTGGCTCTCACCACACAAGTATATTGCTGCAGCTGAGAGCCGAGTGCCAATAGGGAGGGGCAAAGCTGAGTAGGAGGGGCTTATTGTGAGGGGTAGGCGTGGTTTATAACAAGGGTTTGGGTATCAGATGATATCAGGCCCTTCATATTAAACCCCTCCCATCCTGCTCCACTTTTTTTTTTAAATGGACATATCTTAACAAGCGAAAGAACAAACGAACCAAATTGCAGGGGAGTGAATGTGAGCGTGTAGTTCCTGTGAGGGACCAATAGAGCAGTTGAAGTCACATTACAGACACAGGTCACTTGTAATTATGAATGTGAACCATCAACATAGCCAAATCCATTCTGAGCAAAAAAAGGGAATTGAACAATAAAGTCTGTAATGTGAATGTAGCCTTTGTATCCATCTACTGTACAATAGCCTAATGTGTTGTTATAACAGCCAACTAGGATAAGAGGGGAAAGAGATTTGTAGTCTACTGAAAACCACTGGTGAACCTAAGCCTGCATCTTAGTTGCTTAAACTTATCGGTTGATTCAGTTCTGTATTTATAATGTAATACCAGGATTTGTAAAAAGCAGAAAGACTTATAGTTGGACATAAGTCAACAGCTCCCTCTGTTGACCAAGATCAAGCATTGAATGTGTATGAAAAAATGTGGGTGGCCAAGGAACAAAAAAAATCAGATTAGCTTTTTATATATGTAAAATTTGCTGATTTTTAAAGAAGGCAGAAATTTTATAATTTACAGATAACAGATGTTTACATCTGGGTCAAACAGAAAAGTATTTCAGTACTGACTGGCACTGCAGCGGCCTGTATCACATAGCCGAATTTCTTGCTTAGCTGGATAACTGTTTGGATTTAAGGTACCTTAGTTTAAATTAACTTTATCTTCATTCACTTACACAGACTACCTTAAATCCAGCAAGTTATCCAGCTAAGCAAAAAAATCCACATTTGTGAAAAAGGTCTCAGATCTATCTGCCTGCTGGGGTGTCCATTTTGATACCCTTTCACAGTTTAACCTAATAAATTAATAAGTTACAATGCTCAGTATGAGGACAGGATGAAGAACAACCAAGGAAAACTATTTACATATTTCTCATCTGCATGAATGGTTCCGCTGTGCATATTGATATATTAGGAATTTTAATGAAATAGTTAAATACACATATTTACAATGTTCTAATTAAGACATAAACGCAAAACTGTTTTAAAATACAAGGAACACTGAACTGTTATCAGTATTAAATGAAAACAGAGGGAGGAAATGGGTGGTGACTAATTCTCATACATATTAAAAAATGCATGATTAGCAACACAGGCTTTTCTTATACAGTTATCCATACGCATTGTCTGATAAACCTCTTTCATTTGGCGTTATCTGTCCACTTAACTTCATTAGAAGCTTGACGATAAGTCCTGCCTGTGTAAAAAGAAAGAATGAATGAATGAATGAATGAATATTACAGGTGGTTGTGCTGCTAATATGAAGGATCAGTATGGGGATGGATCAGCAAACGCAAGTGCATAGAAACTCCCATGATAAATCGGACCTGTAGGGAAAGCATGCCAAAATCTAACAGCACAGCTAAATCATTTGAGAGTTAGCAGTCCCGATTAGAGACTTATTTTTTCCTCAGTAGCACTTACATCTCGAATGTTAGTGTTGCATGTCATCATTAGACTGAATTTTATTGTTGTGTATATTGATTGATGTTATTGGATTTCCGATTACATTTTGTGGCACGATTTTATATACAGTGTCTATTTCATGTGTTGAATGGCACTTTGATAATCACTTGGTGTTTTTAAATGTGCTTCACTACATATATTGTTGATTTAATGTAAAATACCCAAGCCATCTAGTTTATTGAAGTATCCTTGAAAAGTAAAACAGAAAAACTTCTAGGGAATTACTGCTGCAAAGACTAAGATTCTCCAAGACTTTGTTACCTGTTTGGTATGAACAACAAAGGTGATCTTCTTCTCTAGGCCATGGATTTGGAAGTATTGATCAGCTTGTCCCAGCTGCCACATAAAAGTGCCATGATCCAGACTGATGTGCAGAACCTGCATTTAAGGTATTAACGGTTAATTCCTCAAAGTATACATCTGAGAATTCGAATGAATTCTGATCCCATCTTGTTATTGAATATTAATTCTGATCAGCATTGGTCAGGATGAAATTAACCTTAACCTTACAATCAACAGGGGCTAGAATCCCCGATGTGGTGGGGGATTAAAGTCCGCTATGGAGAATGAGGGGGGGTAAAGTCCTGTGTTTTTGGTTGTATTATTGTTTTTATTGTAATTTCTTGTGTGCTTATTTTTTTTCTTTTAAAAGTCCTTAAAGCACTTGGTAAACTCTATGATTAAAACAAAACAAAGATCGATCAGTGATATTTACTAATATGGGTGTGCAAATTCAAAGTCAGGCACCTTGGTTTCCATGTTCATCAGATGCAGCCCCTTGGTGTTGACGGCGACATAAACACGGATGACCTTATGGTTGCTGGAGCTGGCCTTGGTGAAGACCTGTCCGGTGAAAAAGGCAGCGCCGTAGGTGGGGATGTCCCAGCAGTTCTGCAGGAAGAGATGCTGGAGATGATGCATCTCCTTGCTCACGCCTTCACTTGTGCTGAGAGTCTGCAGGAGAGCATAAGCCACATGATAAGTCAGCTTCCCCACCGTGCTGTAGACCTCCATGCATTAATTTCATTAGCAAAGCAGATCTGGAGCCAAAAACCAGGCCTTCAAACCTCGTACCGACCTTATATTCATGGAGAATCCTACTCGTCCAATGATGTGCCTTGCTTTTTACCTTGGATATTGGAACAATTGATTTGAGATTCTCCTCACTGTCAGAAACAAAACAAATAGGTTGGATTTAATTGACAAATTCACTACATAAAGGACATGCCATTAACGCAGAAGTTCCATGAGGGCGCCAAGGATGAAAGTTTACTTGAGAAAGCCCTGCTTGTGTTTTTTGCTCTCATAGTTTCCATAGATGATCTGTAGGAGAAGGCTGGCCAGGGTAATCAGCTTGCCGTCGGGCGATGGGTAAAATCCCTTGAGGAGACAGTGGCGTGCTTCGTCGAACAGCATGAGGATAGACAGCGGGTCTGAAACCTGAAGATATGGCAAACATGCTCATTTTGTCACATTTCATCACACTTTCATTTTGGAAGCGGAGCCATTTTTCTCAACGGAGCACAGCGCCTAACCTTCTTCTCCACGTCGAGGGGCAACCGGACATCCCTGCGCAAGAAGAGCTGAGGCAACTCCCTCTGGGGGTCCAGCACGGTCAGGTCGGCGACGATCTCCGTCCAGATACGCAGGTGCTGCAGGGGCTTGTGATACGGCTTTAACTGAAGACCTGGGAGGACAAAACCCGCGACTCAGACGCCCGCAGCGGCTCTCCGGGCGGAAGCAACCCAGAGCGAGATGATAACAGCACTCACTGAGGTTTTCGGAGCAGATCCAGATGGTGAAGTATTGCTGGGTGTCCTGCGACAGCCGCATGCCTTCCATGATCTGCTGCACGGTCGTGTTGTTCCCATGCTTCAGCTCCACGGATCGATAGGAACCATCCATGCGGTAAATGCGCACCTTTTCATACTGCAACGTGACAAACATACAGTATTACTCAAGTTACTATAAAAGTCAGAGTATTAACCTTTTAACACGAGGAATAATTTCTCTAAGCGTTTATATATACATTTTCTTCTGCCAAAGCTCCTAACAAATTTTCTGGTTACAATGTCATCATCTCACAGGGTTTTTTCCGGACGGAAAGGCTAACCGGTTTGTTGGTCGCTTCCTGCAGCAGCTTGACGGTCTCTTCCCAGCTGTTCCGTTTGTTCTCCTCGCACACTTGCAGCGGTGTCCTTTTCTGCTGGTCTTCGATGTGCTTCGCGACAGAAACGAGATTCAGCTCCTGGAGTACGTGAGCCGTGAGCGGGCGAAGGGGCCGAGGACACTTACCCTGTCTATTTCCGGGTGCTGCAGGAGAAGCTGCACGATCTCAGAATGCCCCCCACCAGCCGCAAAGTGCAGGGGGGAGCTCAGCTGCCCATTCAGCAGGTTGGGGTTACACTTTCCCTTCTCCAGCAAGAGCTTGGTGGCCCCCACCTTTCCATACCTACAAGGGAGGCCTTCGGTCAAAACTTATTTAGCCCGGAGGGGGCAAAGCATGCAGAGTAGGGATGCTTTGTTGCACTGGCCACACCCACCAGCAGGCGTAATGAATGGGAGCCCAGTGATCGCTGTCCAGCTGTTTCACGGAGAAGCCGCTGTCCAGAAGCTTGCTAAGGAGGTCTGTGTCACCCTCGCAGGCGCTACGGTGCAGCGGGAAATCATCCACCCACTGGCGTTCCCTGAGGAGATACCCCACCCTGCCCTTAGTGCTAAGGTATCTAGCTTTTCAATATGGAAGAATCCCACCCCCCCTTATTTTTTTTTTTAGAGGGTGCTGCAACTTGGGTCCTCACTTGTCCTCCGTCACGCTGCTCATGCTACGCTGCCACTTCTCGCGCTTCGGGATCTGGATTTTGGAATAGTCCGGAGCCCCCAGGCCAAAGTAGGGGTTGATGA
The DNA here is from genome assembly GCF_048594095.1 of Paramormyrops kingsleyae. Taxonomy (NCBI): domain Eukaryota; kingdom Metazoa; phylum Chordata; class Actinopteri; order Osteoglossiformes; family Mormyridae; genus Paramormyrops; species Paramormyrops kingsleyae. Next base: position 17,337,377 of record NC_132819.1, on the reverse strand, counting down.
TCACCTTGTCCACCTGAGGGGTCAGTGCAGGTAACCGATGACATGGCATGAAAACCGGAAGCCTTCAGGCTGCACCGTCTCCTACCGAGACCTTACATTAAGCGCCAAAACAGGAGGAAAAGCAACTCTGGCCACGATGGAGATTTTAGAAATTTCAACTGGCACTTTTGGCAAATAGCTTCTTTAAAACATTAGGTGACATCCAATTAAACGACTTTAATAAAGCAATTAGCAGCTGAGTGTAGAGCAGAATCCTCACTTTGAGGACTAGAGCTGATACACCCCTATGTGTATGGTGATCAGACAGAAGCTACACATAGCAATTAATGAATTTGAGGAAGCACTTCTTTACACAGCGTATAGTTAGAGTATGGAATGGTCTTCCTGATAGTGTAGCACAAGCTAAAACCCTGGGTTCCTTTAAATCAGAGCTAGATACGATTTTAACAACTCTGAGCTATTAGTTAAGTTCTCCCCAAACGAGCTCGATGGGCCGAATGGCCTCCTCTCATTTGTAAATTTCTTATGTTCTTATAGTGATGTAAGATGGAGTGGGAGGGGTGCTCTCACCCGGTTGGTGTACTGCAGGTCTGATCCGTAGAGGGGGTTTTTGATGTATATGTCTGCCTTCTCTAGTGACATCATCTTGCTCTTGATCTCCAGGGCGGTGTAGCCCATGTGCATTGAGCCCTCGGGCTGCTTGCCGTCTGTAGAGTACGCAGGGTTGCACACGCTGGTCTTCACCCTCTCCACTGGGGAGGGCCGGAACAAGGCGGGGATGGCATGGGGCACGCTGTGCTGTTCGGCCAGCCACCTGGGCGGGACAGATGCGAGGCCGTCACATCATCGGGGGCAGTGTGTGGCTCAGTGGGCTGAACCCCTGTGCGTGTGATCGGGGGGTTGCTGGTTCGAGCCCTGGCTTTGGTTAAATAGTCATATGTCTTTCGGCCCCTAACCCCCAGCTATGACCCCCCTCCCCCCAAAGCTTGCTCTCACCTGTATATGTGTCTGTCTGATGGACAGCCAGATGGTATAGATGAAAAGAAAATTTCCCCACAGGGATTAATAAAATAATTAAGTTCCTGGCCAATGCCTCAATCCATTCAGGGCAGTGGTGGCCTAATGGTTAGGGAAGTGTGCTTGTGGTTGAAAGGCTGTTGGTTCGAATCCCCGACCAGCAAGGAACCCCCCCCCCAAAGCCCACTGCTATATCACATAAGGGTTAAATACAGGACACATTTTGTTGCTGTGATGTGTCACCAATGGCAATTAGTCACTTTCACCTTCATTATTATTACTATTGAAGTGACCCCTGTGAGACCGTGAGGCGCTTACTTGTCTAACGCCATGAGCATCTTGGAAGTAATGGATGAAAAGTGGGTGCTGGTCTCACTGCAAACCCGCATGACGTCTTGTAAGCAGTAGAAACTTGGACAGCCGGGGCTGTGCGTCAGCTTGCTGTTGTCTGTAATCAGACAGCAGTCATGGCGGTTGTCAAACGCTGCCTCCAATTAAAACGGGGCGGAAATTCTCTCGACTCCACGTTCTGCGGCGGGGATGCTTAAGGACCTACCTTTGACGTTAAGCGGCACTATGAACAAAGAAGCTTCCTTCCCGTGGTTTTCCCCGTCAAGAGTGAATTTCTTCATGTGCACAACACGCTTCCCTATAGCACACAAGCACTGTTAGGGGCTGCTTTTAAACCATCAAGTTACTCATTTGTAAAGTTGTTTGTCCCTGTGTACTCCCTTCACTATTCTTCCATTCAGAGTCTTAGGTTAGCATCTAATTGCTGATATTGTTTTAATCAGTGTCCTCAAAAGAGAAAGAGAGAGAATATTGCACCCATATGATTGAAAAAACCTTTTACCTATGAAACCTTGGTTATTGGATATGGGTTTGGTTGTTTCATCGACATAGTCCAAAATCGATCGGGACTTATCCCCATCAGCTTGTATTTTGGTTCCTAGAAGAACTTTCTTCCTTTTCTTCTCCTTTCCCTCCAAAGGAAGTTCGACCAAAAGGATCTAAAATATATAAAAAAAAAAACTTGCCATTAATGTCGATGTAGTGCCCTCTAGCGACACAAGCTGTAAGATAATATCAGAGGTGGTAATTTCAGGTCCAGAGAGTACAAATCCAGACCAGGATTTTGTTTCAACCAGCCAGTTAAGTATAAAGAGTCACAGTCACAGAGTACTCAACTGGTTGGTTGAAACAAAATCCTGGTCTGGATTTGTACTCTCTGGACCTGAAATCTCCACCTCTGGTTAATATGTATTGCATGCTATAAATCTAAAAATATACTCAGAGAATGGGAGTCTTCCGATTGACCATGAGATATCGTGATATTTAAACAATTGATTAATTTTTACCTCATAGGCTTTTGCTTTGTATTCTTTGGAGGTCAGACTGACTACATTCTTCGGACGGATGACAGCTACAAACACTTCTTCCAGGTTATCCTTATTGCCCATCTTATTGCTTGATTTTCAGTTTTTGGACATCCACAACACCAAACCTTTTCTCAGAGTCACCATGTCTGAAATTATAAATAAAAAACCCGTGGTCACACAACACACACTACAGGAGCGACATACTTTTCGTTAAATCGTAGTCATTACGGAATACTAATTAAATACTACTCAGTTTCTTTACTTGTTCACTAAATCTGTTTTATCATCACGAAGAATCCAGAGGCGTGTTTATACATATTATCGAGAGTCGTTATCACAACTAAAAGCTCATTTAGCACTTTTATTTAACATTTTATTAGAAGAACTTATGCCGGTATTCTGACGAGTTGAGCTACCTATCGAGACGAGCTATCGAGCCTTTCTGCGCATGTGCAGTTCCACCGTTTTGGGATTAGGGTTAGATTTTAGGAGTTAGGGTTAGGGTAGGTGTTTTTTGGGGTTAGGGTTAGGGTAAGGGCAATCGATTAGCGCTACGGTAACCTAACTCGACAAAGAAGCTCAACTCGTCAGAACACCGGTAATCCGTTATACTGGGGCGATGCATCGTTATCGATCCCGACCGGTGCACCGCCCCTTGTTTGTCCGGTTCAGCATGGGTTCTGCTGGGTTATTTGTTGGTTTAAAGAGTTATTTAGCCATGATTCTACATTAAACCTCCGAAACATCATGTCACAGATACACAGAGGATGAATCGGGCAAGACTCACCGCAAGCAGTCACACCCAGGAAAAACAGCCTTTAACACACACACACGGTCTGCATATTTACATCCACGATCTACAGGAGAAAATGTAACAAAAACTTTGGGGGAATGAAAAAAATACAAATCTGTGAGCTTCTAAACGAGACAATGCGCGTCTAGTTTCTATACTATTTTCTGGCGATGATCACGGCAGATACGTGTGTGCTTCCTGCCGTAGGAAGTCTGGGCTGAACCGTAGTTTAACAGCTAAAAAAAATACCAACAGAAGCCGGATCCGTCACTTCATCGGAAAACAGCATTTGATTACCCTACCTGTGGTTGCGGGACCGGCCCGCTACGTTTTAAAACCCCGCAGTTCAAGCCCCCAGAAATACGTCTCCATCCAGCGTTGTTTTTCTGTTATTATTAAGTTTTAGTTTCCAGCGTGGACTTCCGGGTCACGACGGGCTGTCATCGTGGGCAGACCCAGAACCAGCCTGGACCAGTGACGCCCGGGACCAGAATAGCACGGAGATGGTGTTTATCTCTGATCACATGTAAACGTGTAAGGCGGACATTTTTAATGCTGAGGATCCAGTAACAATTATTTGTCTGCCCTGAGTTGTAGCTTGCACCCACTAGTACAACAGGAAAATAGTTATACCACTTCGTTTTTTTAACATTTCGCACAAGCCCCACGAACCTGAGCAGGATAAGCGATCGGAGGTTAGATGGATGTTTTGTACAGATGTAGATAGAAACTGGTAGAAATGTCTGTGTTGACAGTTTGCGTAGAAACATTTGTGAAACTAAATGTATTGCTCGTTTTACAGAGGAGACTCATAATTATGAATTATTCTGCAGGTTACAAACAGCAGAGGAAGAAAGCTTTTCATTACTTAATAAATAGGTTTTTTAATAAACGCTTTTTAAAAATCATTCTGCACATCACGTGTTTTATGTGCAGAATCTATTTTGATAAAGGCGTCCCTACAGATCTTAGTTTATTTACAATGTAAATGAAACTACCCACATTGGTAGTTCATTTTGTGAAAAGGTAGTTGAAAACACGACACTTTTAAAATAATGGCTAAACAAACTGAACATATTTATGGTTCCCATGGCTATAATATTAAACAACAAAACATTAAAAGATGGCCAATTTATATATTTTTTTATAAATAGATATAGCCTGTAACGGTTTTCGACCCATGTTGACAAATCAAGATTTCTGGGGGTTCTGCCACGATGTTGCTATGCGCCATAATGTCTTTATAAAGTAATCACGTCGCCTTGTTGTTTTTAACCATACAGTACGCTCGTGGCTGCCTCTTCTGTACGATTCCTCACGTTCACTCACCCCGCCTACACGACTGCATGAGCCAATCATGGCGCAGGTGTGGCTAGCTTTTTGGCCAATTAAAAGCCCCTCCTAGCACGGTTCGGGGTCCCCGGACCGTTTGATTGACTGAAATTGCACTTCCGGGTTGGGCTCTGTGACGCAGCACTTCTGGTGTCGTGAACCTCAGATACAAAACAGAAAAGAAGCTGTCTTTGCTGTAGAGCCCAGATCTAAATGGGTGGGAGCGGCGGCCGAGCGATGTGGATTTAAGGAATCGAGGGTTAGTCCCATGCTAACAAAGGCAAGGCTTTAGTCGCCATATACTGGATAATCGAGAGGACTGACTGTGTAAGTTATTTACTGGTTAGGCAGCGTGTTTAGGTGGATGTCGATAGCAGAAGCTCACTGGCTAATGCAATTTACTGTGGCTGTTTCGTTAGCCAAGTCAGCTGAGACGTCATCGCGAAGCTGGCGGAAAAACAGCACTCAAGTTCGGACATATGCATTGGCACTGGATGTTTTGCTCGTAATTGACTGCTTGTACCTGATTGGGCTTCGCTGTTGGGCTCGTCGGCTTGTTCTGGCCGTGCACGGAGCAGTTGGCCGTGTGGTTTATTTGTGAGGCAGAGAGGAGAGAGGCGAGGGCGATACGTGTGCCGTCTCACACCATAATCACTGTTTCATGTCCCAGCTGCTTGGGTGTAATTTCTTCATGACAGTATTCTCTCCTTTATACGTGTGCATCGTAAGTCTTGCCACGCAGTATTAGGGTTTTCCTGCTTTGAATAACCGAGGCTCTGTGTTGTTGTTTTGGACGGAGTTCAGCGTTAATCGGGCGTGCGTGTCTCGGATCGTCTGCCTTCCCCCGTGCAGCCACCGGCTGGAGGCGAGCAGGCAGGCGCCGGGGCTCCATCTGAAACCCCCGGAGTTGCAGCCAGCAGACGGTGACAGAGAAAAGTCGGGCGTCCGCTGATCGGTGCCACGGGGTCCGCGCCAGCTGCACGATGGCTTCAGTGCCCGGTGCTGACACGGCGACGTTAAGCGCTGCCTCTCGGTGAAGGCGGATCGGGCTCTGGTTCGTGATTTAACCACGAACCGCGTCAGCAAGGCGGGGAGGAGACGGAGCTGAGCCCGGCCGGGTCCGCTGGGCGCGGGACCGCAAGGTGAGGTTCGGCCGGGGTGGGTCCGGCGTTACTGCGCACCCTCCGGGTGGTTTGTATTTATTAAGAGGCGTCTCATCCCTCTACATCCTGCTAATGCACTTAATAAAACAACCCGGTGCCCTTCCTCCAGCAGCAGCCATTGTACTTTCGGGTGTTTTCTGCATGTGTGAACACACACACAGATAAAGGTGTCTTTCTGCAAATCTCACCAGTTGCCTTCTTATAATTTCGATTAATTTAACACTCCACTATATCCACTCTTGTTGTATTTCATATTCTTTTCTAAATTGCGTCTGCTGTGGTGCCTTAAATGGCTGCATATTTTTAAAATCCATTATTCTGAAAACAGTGATTGAATTAAACGACCTCGTATGGAAATACTAATAATTTCATGGGCCTTTGACTCAGATTTCATTAATGTGTCTTGTAGGGACTCATCTCGTGATTTTCTATCCAGAATTGTAGAAAATGGGCATACTGATTACTGTGCAAACTGTAGTAATAATTTATATTTGAAGATAATGGGATATAGAGTAAAGGCTGTAATGTCATGGGCAGTGAGATTGGGCTTTCAGATGGCAGCAGATGTATTGGTTTGTAGTGCAGCCCTGCCTTTAATAATAGGGACCAGATGAGCTGTCCAAAAACCCATTTGAACTCAATTGATAAGTGCTTCTGTTTCTGATGGGGGTTTTGTCTGGGGAACCTTGTGCTGTGTTTCTGTTCCGCTGTGCCTCATTTGGACATGTACGCCAAGCTTTTAGTTTGTGATATAACCAGTGAGGGGTAAGCGGTGAGGACCGTGCTTATCTTCTTCCAGTCACCTCTGGGCACTATTCAAGTGGCAGACGAGCGGTCCTGTGTTGTCTCTCTGTTTCTGTGTGAAAGTGCGGTTACCGAAAAAAGCACCCCTCCCCAATTCATGACACAAATTGCCAGCTTCCTCTCCATGATCACAGCTCGGTTGCATCTCTACAGCTGTGTCACCTGCTGATGCTTCGTGGCCACCAGTTAGCAAAGTGGAGAGTTTGAAATAAGATGAGACGGTATGTTTGGACTGTGGTATAAACCTCATCTGACATTACATGGCTTGAACAACTCGATATTTCAGCCTTTTTTAGCTTTGGATCTAACAAATGAATCACGGCGTATCTAGTAACTGTCAGTCTCCACATCTGAGATCCCTTTTTTAGTATTATTTTTATAAGCCAGGAGTTTTCTCTGCTGGTTTTTGTGAGTTTCTCCTGCTGTCTGTTTACTGCGCTTGATAAATCGGCCTACACAAACACACGCCGGTTGCTGTAGTTTAGATGTAAATCTCACACCACTATTTATCTTGTCATCGCCATCTGCACCCCCCCCCCCCCCCCCAAAAAAAAATGGTATCCCCCACAAGGTTTGGCACTTATGTCCCATCCACGTGCCACGGATCAGTCTCAGGGAGCAAACTGTAGCTTCTGTTTAAATTGTAAGCATGGAAACGGTTGGTGTAGTTTGTTTAAACGGAGCAGGTGTACTTTGTGTGGACGTTTCCTGGAAGGAGTGCCAATCCCACAGCCCAATTTTATTGTTTTACCATAACAAAGTCCTTTACTTCACAGTTTCCAGTTTATCTCCTCCATGTAAAGAAATTGACACGTTGCTGTTTACGTTGACCTTGTTGCAACACAGTCCAGATGTAAACTGAATTATTGGCGCAGCTGACAACTCGATTCGATTTGAAATGTGATGCGTCTGGTAAACGATGCAAGATTGTGCCTTGAGGTCTGGGGTCACTGGGGCCGATGGGGGCCGGGGGGGGGGGGGGGGGGGGTGTTAATGATCACTTTAACTCTTCTGAATGGGTGACATGTTGAAGACACGCACCTTTGAAATCAGCCCTCAGGGGAGAGCGGCCGGCCTCCCCATACTGAGACAATGCTTGTCTTCAGCTAATAAATTGATCCAGTTAAGTTTTTTGTTTTTTTTCCCTCTTTTTCTTGTTTTCGAGATTTGATTAAACGCCGCTGTGCTTTGCAGACTGAAAACCATTCAATGCAAAGCGTTTCTTTAGTGATAGGGCAATTCGACTGAACTGTGTCCATTTTCTTAAAAATAACTTTTACAATTTAATGCTTGTTTTAAAATGACGATAATACAGAATTGTACATTTTCAATTTCAAACCTGTATTGTTTGACAAATTTGCATTTTTATGACATTTGATTAAAATGGCAAAAGTTTTAGCTGTAAAATTGACCCTATTGGGTCCTTTACTGTTCTATCAATGAATTCATCACTGATGTTTATATCATTCAGCTTTCAGTGCTATATAGTATCTTAGATTTACTACTGAAAATACTTCTTGCTTGCCTGAATATAACAAAACCATCGACACAGTGATGTCGATTCTCTTAAGCCTGTATTTCATTTGCTGGAAACTATTTACTTAAATAGGTATAATTATGTTTATAGAGGGGAAATCCATTTTCAGTCCGAGGCAACATTTCCCACATTTCAGAGATTATGTATCTAGGATATTTTTTCTCCTCATAAAAATGCAGTAGTCTCCCTTGTGTGTGTTGGCTGTTGTGATTAATGGTGTTTAGCTCCTGACTGGAATCGACAGGGTGCCTCAGACTCCGTCTCCGTTGTTTTCAGCAGCGTCGTGAACTCGAGGTATTTCCTGCCGACGGGTCATGTGATGCATCTCTTCTGGGCTCCCCCCCCCCCCCCCCCCCCCTTCTTCTGGTCCAGCCCTTGGGCCCAGCTCTCAGGAAATACTGCATCACGTGCTGTTGACTGATGCAAAGCGAAACTAGCTGTTTGTTGTGTGCCAAAAGGAAAGATCAAAGATTAAAGCAGCACAATATCTTATATACACACCGGATCATGTAGAAATAGGTTTCCTCCACAAAGACCTTTCTCTGATAACAGCACTGAGTATAGTACTGTCATTGTTTGTGAATCTTCAGATCTTTCTTTGCGGGTGTCCCAAATTCTTATGGGATTTGTGTGCCTTCCTGACTGTTTCGTAACGGCAATGAGATCCCACTTCCACTCTGGACATTCCTTTATTCTGATTCCTGCTTATAGAACCTGTAGTGACTGTTTTAATCCATGGCTGTTCATAGGGGTGAAATCTCTCCTCGCTTGTTTGTTTGAAGCTGAAAACGTGGCGGATCTGGGTAAAGGGTCTGTTATTGTGCTTTGTTCAGACGTCTGTTCTTTTCACACTTGGGCTTGATGTGTTTTGTCTAATTTTTGAGAATCTGACATGGCAGCAGAGTCTGTCCAATATAAAATGGCAACGGACCCAGAAGCAGACCCTGTAATAATCGCACAGCCCCACCGCTGGCTGGGCTTAAGATTAGGAGCCCTGGCTTCATGGACGATGCTCTGTCTCTCTCCAGGTGTGCCCCCCGGAAGCAGCCCTCTGCACGCAGCTTCTTAACGCTGTCCGTGTAAGTGGGTCGGCACCAAGAGGTGCTCGCTTATCTCTCGGAGGCAGGCCGGGCCGTGCCGGTAAGGGGTCTTCTCGGGCTTTAACTTTAAGTCTCGCTCTTGAGGGATCGACACACTTCTTGAGCCGGCTGGCCTCCGGCGAGGTAAGTGTGCCTTCGGGCAGCCCTGAGATCAGAATATGTGCATCTGCGGGGTCGTTTGATTGGATTATTTGCTCCTGGGACCGGGACCGGGACCGGGACCGGGACTGACTCTTTCCCTGCTTATGGTGGAGATGGAAATTCCCTGAAGTCTGATGCAGGATTGAGCAGCTGGGAATTAAGCCACACCCACCCACATTCTTTTGAGTGGTAGCAATGGAATGGATGGGAATTAATTGTTAATGAGCTGATAATCATAGTCATAATATCTAGAATGTAAACCTGAGGTGTCACTGTGGGGTTTGGAGGGATTCTGTGTCACGGATGTGTCCGCGGTCGGGGATCAGACTGCACGTTTGGGCGGCCAATCGGTGAGTTTGTGGTCGGGGGCGAGAAGCTTCCGGCGCTTGGAGCCTCGGAGGTCAGCAGATGGCGGCGGAAGCAGGCCCCCGGCCGTGGTGCGACGAAGACCGGAGCCTGATCGTGTGTGGACACGTGGCACGTAGGCCGTGATCCACAGCCGGGAGGGGGCACATGACAAGACAGGTTGCATTTGGGGGGGGGGGGGGTGGCGGGTATACATGGAGAGGGCTAAAAATACTCCTCATTTCAACCCTGCGTCTGCTGTAGCCAAAATAAGTGTTTCTGTCTTGGTGCCTGGATGAGGGTCGTATTGACCTCCTTCCAAGGCAGAGTGCGGCCTCCCCAACTCCACCGCCTCACCGCGGGGCTGCCGGCTGCGGCACCTGCTCACGCCGACCGGTCCGGCCTGCCTTCTGGCCTGCATAGCTGAGGAGCTCAGGCCACAGTCGCTGCCGTGTCACCCGGGGACCCGTGTTGAGTCACACCGCTAGTGCACCTCACAGTCACATGTCTTGGTATGCCTTCTGCCGGCCTGCTGATAAATGTAGCAGAAAGGCTGGTTTTGAAATTTTTTCTTTTTTTTTTTTATTAAATAAAAAGAAAAGGATGCTGCAAAAGTAGTGAGGGAAGCTTAGAGATTTTCTGCTTAGTCTGTCTGTGCCTTGTGTGAGCATCATGTATGACGTCAGGCGCTCACTGGTCGGCCTGGCTCAGGCTTCTAGCTTCGTGCCACTTCCTCATGCTCCACCGAGCGGCGCTCCCTAGGGGGCGCTGCAGAGCCCTTCTGTCACGGCTTAGTGGCGTGTCCTTTGGGGTCGCTCCCGGTTTCCATGTGGCCTGCAGGTGACTTCAGGTGTGACACCAGTATCTGGCTCGGGAGTTTCTGTCAGCCTCCTGTGGGGGTGGGGCGGGGGCGGGGTTTGTGCGTCAAGCTGTATTTTTGTGGGTTTTATATCCAACCTTTGGACTGAATTCCTTTAGAATTTAAATGTTTATGCCCCTCTGCCCCTCCCTCTGCGCTGTTTAAAGAAACCCCTGGGATTTTTGGCCCTTAATCTCATCATAAAAGACGTGCGCAGAACAAGTTCCCCATTATTCTTTTTTTTTTATTGTAGCCTTTTACTCAAGCGTGTTTTTGAGTTTGTGCATATGTTTCGAATTTGCACGACTGTAGTAAATTGCTGAAGGGTACAATAATGGCCCGACGTAGCTTCCTGTCAGTGGGCTTCCTGTCAGTGGGCTTCCTGTGATTGAAGATGGTTTCTGTCCTGTTGAACCACAGCGGGCCGGAGAGGCTTCCCTTAGAGGACATCAAGGCCGAGCTGGACAGTGTGCTGAGTTTGGGCTTTTTATACTGGTGCTGGACTGGTGATGTGTCTCATCTAGTGTGTCCACAGCCTGGAATAGGCTGCGCCCCCCCAGACCAGAATAAGTTGTTTGATGCAGGAAGGTCAGATACTGCTTTTTGTTTTTTTTTCTTTTGAATTATTTATTGTAAATATAATTATATTTATAATAAATTATTATTATTATTATTATTAAACTTGTCTATTAAAATGGCAGTTGCATAAATGGCTCGTCTCGTGCTCTCGTGTTTCCAGTGTTATGTTGTTGTGCTGTGTCCGTTTGTCCAGTAGAAGGCAGAAGTGAGTCAGTCGCCTGAAGTGCCGATGTCTTCATGCCCCCCCCCCCACAGGAGCCGCAGCATGCTGGCCCCTTGCGTGCTGAAGGGCTGAGGACAGGCCAGGAGATTAGCAGCGGCAGTAGGAGCGACAGCGTCCCCCGGGGGCCGAGTCATGGGGAACACGGCCACCAAGTTCCGCAAGGCCCTGATCAATGGGGACGAGACCCTGGCCTGCCAGCTCTACGAGAGTAACCCGCAGTTCAAGGAGTCCCTGGACCCCAACACCTCGTACGGGGAGCCGTATCAGCACAACACCCCTCTGCACTACGCCTCCAGGCACGCCATGACGCGTCTGCTCAGGTCAGGAGCCCTGCCCATCACACTGCCTCTCTCCGTCTGCCTCTCTCCGTCTGCCTCTCTCCGTCTGCCTCTCTCCGTCTGCCTCTCTCCGTCTGCCTCTCTCTGCCTCTGTCTGCCTCTGTCTGCCTCTGCCTCTGTCTCTTTCTATCTGTCTCTTTGTCTGTCTGCCTGTATGTCTGTTGGAACCTTCTACTCCACCTACGACAGCTAAATTAAATATAAAACACATTTCCTGACATTTTAAACGGCATGCACTTCTAAATGGCTCTTGTTTCTTTTTTAAATACAGCAGTTTATGGGTAATGTTTTAACTGGCCTTATTTTATGGTTTGAAAAGCAGGCCAGCATTTCTTCAGGAGTGAAGGTGCTGAATGGAGCATTTTTCACGCCGGTTTAAAGTGTCACCCCTGCTCAGCACATTAACAGCATGATGGCTGCCATGTCCCTGTCAGCTGGCCGTCACTCCTGCCGTCCCCTCCTGCCCTCCCCCTCCCGGCTGATCTGCGATGGCTCTGGCCGTCTGGGTCAGCGGCCACACCTCGCTGGCTCTGTGCCCCAGGGGGTGGGGTGGAGTGGGGGGTGGCTGGTGAGCGCAGGATGTGATTGACTGCTCGCTGTGCATCCGCCCGGTCAGGGTCAGGCAGTTTTCTGTCTGTCAGGAATATTTCCCTCTCCAGTCATAAATCACTGCAGATACGCTCCCCCTTTAATTACCCTGACTCATTCGCTGAATGACCAGCTCAGCACGGTGCCGCAAACCAACTTTAAGCTAATTACGGTAATGCGGTCCGTTGGATCTCATCTTCCAGATAGAGTGGCTGACTGGCAGTGCTGTAGACAGGGGTGGGTTCGCCGTTTCTGGGGCCCTGTGCCCACCCTAGTGTAATGACTATTTGTGGCCAGCAGGGGACCCACACAGATGCTCGGTGATGGTATTCACTGCTACTGGCTGTAGATGGAATACAGCAATCGGGTTGTCCCCAATACTGCAGGCCTTAATCGGCGATGTGGCTGTCCCCACTGTGACGTGCGTTACGTGTTACACATGCCATTGTCATGGTTCATCGGAGGATGCTTAGCAACAGTCTTCCTCTATTTCATATCCTCCATAAAATTACTGTAGCATGACGATGGAATGCCATGTGAAAGATTCTTGTTTCACGTGATGCGTGGAAGGTTTCGCCATCGGCCATTTGCCTTTGTTTGTTTGTTTTTCCTTTTTGTTTTTGTTACTACAGACTTACTACAGGTACTAATGGGGACGATAATGGTAAAGTTGTGTCAAACAAAGGTTGTTTGTCACAGTATAAACATCATGTTGGATTGTGTTTGGCTTATAAATTCTTCTGCTTCTAGACCCTTTTGTAAAAGTCCATCTGCATTTATTTGCCGGGCCTGAGCTCAGTGTGTGAACGTAAGGTTTGAGATGAGGGGGTGTTTGGCAAAAAGCGGGTTTAAAGCCTTTTAATGCTTTTTTTTTCATGCTGTTTTGTTTTGACCGTTTATAAGATGGTTCTGAGTCAGGGCAGGCTTCAAGCGCGACACGCTGGTTTAAATGTAATGAGAGGAAACGCGGACGGCTGAGTAAAGGACGTGGGTTACGTGCATGTGTGGCGCTGCCCTCCCGGGACTCCATGCTGGGAAAGTGAGAAGCACTGAGTGGAGTTTCCATGGAGAATGTGGAGCCGTGTCCTGAGCAGGCTGCCGGCTAGCAAACTTCCAGGATTCAATATTCAAAGCTTTATGTTCAGAAAACAATGTACCGGGTACAAAACCACCTTCCTTGTATATCCTCCCCACAGATTACTGAATAACAAGACAAGCTCACAATGGTACAGTAAAATAAGAATTGTGTAAAAAGAAAAGAAAAAAAAAAACACAGTAAATCCCATAAAAAATATATAATAGGTCAGGTGGGATAGTTCATGTCCAGAAAGTAAAAATCCAGACCAAGATTTTGTATCAGCCAACAAGTTCAGTACTATGTTACTGTGACTCTTTATACTCAGCTGGGTGGTTGAAACAAAATCTTGGTGTGGATTTTCAATTTTTGGACCTGAACTATCCACCTCTGAACAAGGACTAGTATGCTGGAACTTAATTAGGCAGTTCAGAGTCTGAAGTTTAAATTAGAAAGTAAAAATGAACTTGATTTAACGTCTCTGTAATCTAGTGGCTAATCCAGTAGTCGGTTTAGCCTTGTGGATGCTGCCACTGTTCTGCTAGGCCGCCCCCCAGTCTACTCAGCTATGAATTGTGTTGGGAGAGCTGAGATTGAGCCACCTTCTTAACTTGGATCCAGACCCTCACTCTTGTGAATCTGGGGTCAGGCGCTCTTTAGGGCACCCTAAGCCCACTTCAGGGCCCCAGCCTTGTCGGGGGTGTCCGTAAGGAAACGGCTCTCTTTCACTGGGCGCTGACATTTGGCACCAGCCTGTTCTGGAAACCGGTCCCGATGACACGTAGGAGCTTCCGCATTTTGGCAGATTCCTGGCTGATGCGTCGGGCGGCGCGGAGACGGGAAGTACGGCTTTGCATCCGTCAGTCTATGATGTTTGCGGCCCTCTGTTATGGGGAGGGAAGGTGGGAGTTCTGATCCGAACCGCGATCAGTCAGTTCCTGGGGGAGAGCAGCTGACTCATTGAGGCTGGAAGTGTTTTTGAAAACTGATCCTTAACCGTAACACACAGGGATCAGATGCAAAGCCTAAGCTTTGGGCAGTTCAGTTCAAGTAAGTTAAATTTTATTTATATAGCATTATTTTCACATCATTACATTGTCTCAAAGCACTATACATTTATCCCCCCCCTAGTGAGCAAGCCAGCGGCGATAGTGGCAAGGAAAAACTCCCTAGAAGGAAGAAATCTTGGGAGGAACCAGACTGAAAAGGGGGGAGCCCATCCTCCGGGGGCTGGCAGAGGAAGCCAAATGAACAGGATGACAAAGTATTAACTTACACAGTCCAGATTTTAAGATTGAAGTCGGGGGGGGGGGCAAGAGGTGATTTCAGGCAGGTGCTGGTGCTGCTTCTGACGGCAGGATGAACATTGGTACAGCAGGAAGGCATGCAGGAGACTCGGGGTGTCGCAGGAGACAAGGTCGGCAGAATATATATGTAACTTTTTTTCTCCTTCATTCCGGGCGTCAATATTAATCTCTTTTTCCCTGGGATCGGTCGGAAATGGCTGCTAGTCTGGATTAGTGCCCCTGTGCTTGTGGGAGGCAGACCTGTAGCAGTGTGATTCTACATTCAGATTTTACTCTGGATGTCCTTCCCATAGCAAATTGAAGTTCTCATAGAACAACGATAAATATGTAAAGAGTGCGATATATACTTTGTCAGTATTGATAAGTACGAGGTGGATGCTGGCCAGTCCTGGGGGGGTGGGTGGGGGGGTATAGTGCAGCAATCTGCCTCAGGCTCAGTAGTACAAGTGACCAGGTTGTTGTGCAAAGTCCATCTACCACATTGACTTGTCCTGCCTGTCTGTCTTCCCACAATGAGATTAAAAACCTGTTTTTGACGATATGGGGCCCATTTTTTGGGGGTTGCATAAAAATCTGTGTTTGCAATCAAAAAACTAAGATTTAGTCTTGTATTTTGTTTCATTACTTATGGTTACTGCCCATAGCAATGGAGAGTCCCCACAAAAATCTAGCTACCTGCCTCTGTTGCATGCATGTGAGGGCGTTGCAACCACAGTGTTTGCTGTCGAACTCTCCTCCATTTGCAGGCTGCGTGGGCTGTAGTGACCGTGCTTTGCAGACCCGCCCTAATCAGATCAGCATGGATATGCCTCCTGTCACCCCTGGGTTGGTGGGATAACGGCTTTATCTGTGGCGTGTAAGCTTCCGGGGGCTGTGCTGTGGCTGTGCTGTGGCTGTGCTGTGGCTGTGCTGTGGCTGTGCTGTGGCTGTGCTGTGGCTGTGCTGTTTGTTCAGCGTCAGCAGCACTGAATCTGAGAGTATCTCTCTCTCTGTCTCTCTGCCCTTTTTGTGGGCAAGTTGAAACTGTGGCGCATCTTTTTTTGAGGTGCGAAAGGCTTGGGACCATGTTCTTAAAGCTTGAGGCATGGTTTGGTGGGTTCCAGGCAGATTTTTCCAACGTCATTTTTATCTATGGTCCGAAATATACGGCATGTGAGAGCCAAATTGTCCCAATTTTCATCTATCTTTTTGAGTAAGGCTTAATTGTGCATTTGTGTTAATAAAGAAGTTTTTAAAAGTCAAAAGTTTCTGTCTCTCTCTCTCTTTGTCTCTCTCTCTGTCTCTCTCAAATTCTTCTCCCCCATTTGGATCTGTGCTGCTGCAGGTAAATGGTGAATCTCTATAATGGACAAATTGCATCCTTCGAGATTTTGTACTCTGATGTTCTTTGAGGCGAATAGAAAATCACAAACATAAATACAGGGGCCCGCGTCCGAGACTCGTTTTAAATTTGTACAGGCTTGTTCTTGCCTGTCCAGGGTTCGTCTACTGAGACTGAAAATCATGCCCCCCCCCCCCACCATCTTCAAACCTTTGGACTCAAAGAGCAGCACTTGCTTGCATGTAGTAATTCCTGTCAGTCTTACATCTTCACATCTTACTGCTTTCAGAAATGGTGAAATGTTTGCTTTGAAATATAGCGAACCCAGAAGACATCGTTTTACAAATTAATTTCTACTCACTGCTCACCATTTTGTGTGTGTGCGTGTCTGTGTGTTTTGTACTGTATTTATTACATTGTGGGACCAGATGTTCTCTCAATGTGATAAAAACCTGTTGTTTTGATGTTTTTCGCCCCCACAAGGAGAAACTCAATTCTATAGAAATTTTGTCTGCAGTCAAAAAACTAAACGTATCAGAAGTCTTCCATTTTTGTTTGGTTGCTTATACTTACGGTTACGGCTGGGTAGTAGGCTGTGTGTATGTGTGTGGCTCACTATTCACCCCACTTTATCTTCTAATTTTACTCTTGAATTCCTATCTGAACAAGAAACTGTTTTTTTTTCTCCCATCAGTAACATGTCATTTTTTGAAAATGAGCCCTTTTTTTGTTGTCTTCCCAGCTGTTGAAATGCCCTCCGCCGTTCATCTCTGGGCCTGGGGGTGTCTGTAGTCACCCTGTAGCAGTGCTGTAATTGCTCTTTGCATGCATGTGTGCCAAAGCTGTACAGCGTGCTGTCCTGTCTGCTCCGGAGGGGTTGAAGTAGATGTCTAGAAAAAGTGAAGTCAGGATGAAGCAATTTAAGAGAGACGAGACTTTGAAAGAGTTTTATTTGAATGTTCTTATGTGGTTTTCCAGAGAAATGGAAAAAGGTGTATTAAAGATGGTCGTCGAGCTTGTAATGGGGTTGGAAACGGTGATTTATTTTAGGTGCCTTTTGGTTGTGGCATTTCTGTCCTGTAAGGTGCCAGGCTGTGGTCGTCTCAAAATAGGGTACAGCAGTATGGAGAGACAAGCATCCCGCCCCCCCCCCCCCCCCCCCAGTGAGGGCTAAGCAGTCTTCGCTGCTCTGTTTAGCCCCCCCCCCCCACTCTTAAACCCTCACTGGGCAAAATCACAGGCCTCTGCCAGCCCAGACAGCTGGCCGCTTGTGACCCACTGGCTCCTGCCGTGGGTCAGAACAGAGCATGTCCTGGAGAGGTGGGCTGAAAGGATGCTTAGTTATGAGACACATCATTGATGCAGCCTTAGAAAATGCTCTGAGTCTGTCTGATGGACCTGATGCTCTTTGATGTCTGACCTTTGGCGACACCATTGGCCCCATTATGGACACATTATGGCTGATAGTAAAAACTGGGTTAAAACAGCGTTTCGCAATCTGGTCCTCGGGGACCCGGTTACAGTTCACGTTTTTGAGCCGGGAAGGAGCAAAAAAATGTGGACTGTCTGGCAGGGAGCTTGGAGGGAGCAAAAACATGGGCCGACTGTGTATCCACGAGGACCGGATTGGGAAACACTGGTTAAATGGCTAGTAGGCCCGTGGTAATCAGTCATCTATATTTATTATGGTTATTATATAAACAAAGGCCACAGCTGGACTTTCACTGCAATCTGAGCAGCATGCCAAGAACTAAATTATGGTTTGTAATTGTAATTGGAGTTCATAATCTAGAAGGTAATTGTAACCTCCTGACCTTCCCAACAAAAGCCTGCGTTTATCCGCCTGAGCGGCTGTGAATTGCTGGGTTGGGATCTGGCTGACGGCCTGTGCTGGAGTTGTAGTGGTTTCTCTTCCATTTGCGTGCCCGACACCATCCAGCTTCCTGTCCAGTGTGCCAGTGTGACCCTCTTCTCACTGCAGGGCTGACAGTGCGCGTGAAGGCATCAGAGGAACGTGCTTTGTTAGATAGCTGACATTGTAGATCCTTCGGCTTCCTGGTCAGTCACATGACTGATGGCACCTTGTAGCAGAGCCACGTACAGGGTCAGTCTTACCTGATCACGTGCCCAATCCCCAAGTGGTCCTCCAGAGGTTACTGACATACTCGTATTGTGCACCATCACAGAGTGTTTTGTAAAACTGCAGGATGTTTAATGATTTATGTGATATAACCTTAAAGCTCAGTGTCCTGAGTCAGATCCGTTCTTCCCGGAATCGGGGTGCTCCTTACTGCCCCCCCCCCCTTACCGCACGCACACGCCGCGCGCACACGCCCACACACACGCCACACGCACACGCGTTTTCTATGGGGAAAACCTTAATCTCCACAATGACACCCGTAACCCCAACCCAGCCCTAACCTTAACCATATGTAACCAAACAAAATACAAGTTAGCATTTTTAGTTTTTTGATTGCAGGCACAGATTCTTATAAAATTCAGGCTATCCTTATGGGGATCAAAAAAATGTCCCCACTAGGCAAATAGTTCCAGGTTTTTGTCACATTGTGGGGAGATGTGGCATTCCATATTTACACCTTTCTCAGTTCCCCGTAAAGCTTCCCTAACCATGTGGTCTCCTGCAGCAGGTGCCATGAAATAAGGTGTTAGGGTGATCATTAAATTGCAGTTAACGTGTAACTAATTGAATTATGTCATGTCTGACAAACAGGTGCGTGAAATACCGTGATTCACCCTACTGTCGTTTTGGCCTTACTGGGATCGATGTCTCTATTTGTTTGTTCGTAGGCTAAAGCTCCTGTCTTTGCCCACCGGGTGGAGCGGCAGGCTCCGCTAGCTAAGTACTTTTATGGTTGACGCTGTGACGGATGGGGGGGTGCGTGTAGCAGGATGGATTTCCTCACTGTGTAGAACTGGAGCTGCTAAGTTCGAACTAGGTTCCCTCGCGCCAAATGCTGATGAATGGTTGTCTCAATATGTCTCTTTATGTCACTGCTTTTGCTGGTGAGGATCACAGTGGCAGCATGCTGAGCAGATTAATCTTGACTGGTCCCCCCCCACCCCAGCAGCCCTGCAGGTGGCATCCTTACACAATGCCCGAGTCTCCTCCGCTAGCTGCTCTCGATCTGGTCTTGATCTGGATCTCGGCTTCAAAGTGTGTAGCTGCGTGCGGGAGATCTTGGTTGGATGAATTTAGCCCCGCCTCCTTCCCCATCAGTGGCAATATTCCACATTCCCAAAACCAGTGTCCGTCAGTGGGTAGGACCCAGCCGCATCAGACCTTGCTCATATCTGCCTCCCGTTCGCCTTGTGGACGGTGAGCAGGGGCCCATGCAGGGGCGGGGCCACAAAGGCATTGTCCCCAGCTGAAAGCTGATTGGCCCTCAGAGTGCCCCCTCATCTGTCACGCAACGATTTCAAAACATATCATTGGCTAATGAGAAGGTTGGCCCCTTTGTATGAACTATGACCCCTCATGAGTCCCCCCCCACCTTTCCGAATTCAGAATTGTCCCTGGTGGGGAGCCCACAAGTATGGGTTGAGTTCAGCCACCAGTCAGTCATCTGTGAATATTTAATCAATTTAAATGTGTATATTCTTATCCATGTTGGTGTGTCATGTGCTGTGTCTGATGAAGCACTGACTGAGTTAGTCACGCTTGTGAAGGGGGGAGATGGCTCTGCACTCTGTCACTGTTTGGTTTGTCATGCGACTTCAGCCTCAGCGCTTCCGCGAACATCAGCAGCTCCTGCCTTTTCCTTCGATTAAAACGCCCAGTTTGGTGATGGGATTTTAGTCATGATAATGGGTTAAGTGTTTTTTCTCCTTCTTTTTTGTTAATCAGTGTCTGGCAGTGAGTTATTCATTAACATGACGCCAAAACACCCAGCGGGACGTTTCTAAGAAAGTGTAACTCTGGTGATTTTTGTATTGTCATGAGGTGCTTTGCTGTCATGCGGAGAAACAAACGATCAGGGCCGGTGACAGAAGCCTGTGGCGTTTCTGCATCATTCTCCCTGGTCAAGACTGTAAGAGTCACAGGGTCTCAGCGGTAAACTTACTGATGGTCGCCGCTACTAATAGTGACAAGATTTTATTTTATTTTTTTCTTCGCGAAGAGGGCGTTATTCTCTACTCTGACCTACAGATCCTTTAAGATAAACCAGGCCCTCTAATGCCAGTAGTTGAGTCTGTAATTAGAAGTTGATCCTACTGTCCTACGATACTCTGCTTGCTGTCGATTGCCTGAAGTTGGCCTTTTGTATTTGGAGCTAAAGGCACCGAATAGGCAGCGTTCACATGCAGCAGTAGATAGGGGAGCAGCCCTGATGCGATCGGCGTAAACGGCGGTAATCCAGTTTAATGTGGAGGGAGTTGAATTCCAAGTGTACTGTGTCCTGATTTTGGCTGCCTGGGGAAATATGAGGGAGGGGTACGGTGTAATAGGCAGCGTGAAATGGGTCACGGTGCTGCCGTGGTCACCCCCCCCCCGCATGGCGGAGCCCTCTGATCCGCACTGAGAGCCTGGCCCCCCGCCTCTGTGTGCCGCATAGTCAGCCATGACCCTGGCATGCAAGCATCTCTACTCTCCCTGTACGGTGACAGTGCAGCCCCCCCCCCCCCCCCCCCCCCACCCCCATCATTTCTTTAACCTTGATTCTGGGCCAGTGTTGCTCAAGAGAGCTTTCCCACAAGTGCCATTCGCTGTGACTTTTCCACTCATTGCCACTGTCCCCCCCCCCCGGTCACCCTTTTTCCAAAATATATTTGTTTGCCCAAGGACGCGGGGACAGTCTGCTTAACCAAGCCATATTGGATACACGACCGGAATTAATGTACTGCGCCTGGTTGCTCGGTCCCCTGTCCTTTGTACCGTTACTGTCCGTGTGCAGAATCATTCCCGAAACGCACGTTAATAGGGCTGCCGCTTCCTGGTTTGCCGTAATAAATCAGACCGTGAGGCTCGCTCCTGACGGAATTGTAAGTGGGGCCGTGCTACGCAGGGCTGGGAGGACGGAATGGGGGCTTTTATTTGGGGTACGGATTTAACGCATGGTGCAGAGGATTCGGATCAAAGGAGCTTTTTCGGCTTCGGGAAAGTGGGGATGTGCTAGAAGTCCGAAGGGGCTTGAAGGCTGGTACCGGGACCTGCATATGTGGGCTGGGAGACTAAACCCACATGTCATTGATGAATATGCATGGAATTAGCACAAATTATCCAAATTAGCTGTAACGCCCCCTGCTGGCATCTTCCCATTCTCATCTCCACCAGGTCCTTCCTGTTCTGCAAGGATGGCAACCCTAACAAGCGTAATGTGCACAACGAGACCTGCCTGCACCTGCTCTGCATGGGCCCGCAGATCTTGCTGCCGGAGGGGGTGCTGCACCCCCGCCTGGCCCGGCCCCAAGAGGATGAGCAGAGGCGAGCCGACTGCCTCCAGATGATCCTCAGGTGGACCGGCGCCAAGCTGGATCAGGGCGAGTACGAGCGCGCCAACGTCAACGCCACGGACGTCAAGAAGAGCACGTGCCTGCACTACGCGGCCGCCTCAGGGATGAAGACGTGTGTGGAGGTGAGGGTCAGGGGTCAGGGGTGGGGGGGCGGAGCACTGCGATGACGGTCAGTGCATCCTCTTGGTTCTGGTCATTGTTTATAGACATAAATCTTAGGTTTTCATCACATGGACAGTAAATATGAAAGAATATATTGAAGAGACTGTTTTCCATTTATTTAGCCGCATTTTGAGGAGGCACAGTCAGCCAAGTCCCCATAGCGATTGGGGTTACAGACCCTACTGACCCTGTGATGTAATCGCTCCGCTGGCCGTAGGATTCATGAGCACAGCTTCCTAACCCACTGAGCCACACACATGGGTGTAAAAATTCTGCCCCCCTGACTGAATGTCGCCATGGAACTTCCCCGCCCAATATTACCAAAAAAACGTTACATTTCTTGGGCCCCTGTGAAGTGCAGGGCCCTCTGAATCGGCCAGGGTTTTCATATCCATGCCACTACAGCTCCCCTGGACACAGAATAAGAATTACTGCTGGAAGAGTGATTTAACTTCTCAGGTGAAGCATGACAATAGCATTCCGGCCTGTGTATAGCTAAAATAATGGTAGGCTTCACAAAGTAGCGGGCAGATATAAAGGCAGCTGAGCGACCGTATTGTTCCCCCTCAGATGATTTAATGGATTCCCTGGGTAATTAGTCTCCTGTGCTGCAGCTGGCCGGCACCCTGTGGTTCATTTTAGTTCACTATTTCACTATTCGCTGGTTACCTCGTTATCATGAGTGAATGGATGAGAACGTAGGACTGCAGAATCCCCGAGCGCGATACCCTTTGGATTTGGGACACCTGCTACAAAGCCTCCTGTATCACATGTGCTGATTAAAAAATAATTCTGATAAATGACTAATATGGAATGTTGCCGTAGCTGCCCTCTGCATTTCTCATAATAATTTGTGTATTGATGTCTGATTTCCAGCTATGAATGTGACATGCAGGAATATTCAGTGATATTTCTAAATTCTGATGCAAGGCCCACAGTGTGAATTTCTGAACGCCTGCATGACTTGACCATGTGACTGCAACAAGTGCAAACAGATGGTTACAGCAGAGCCATTAAAGAAACCCTCCCCTCGCTCCCCCACCGCCGGCCCCCGGACCCCGTCAGAAATGCAGACAGTCGCCCTGGAAACGTCAAGTGGGGCGGGCAGGAGGCCGGTCGTGCCCGATATGGTTCTGAGTCTGAACCGCTTTCTGCCCGGTCGCCGTGACGACCGAGTGCCGCGCAGCAGGCCGCCCAGTCACATGACTGATCTGACGCTTAAACCGGGACTTCTGGGAACAGCTTGAGCCAGGGCTGGCAGGGCTAAGCATGCTAACAGCTGCTCTTTAGAAGTGCGGTTCCCTTAAGTCACTCCAGTGAAATGTGTCGAATGCAGCGGCACTTTCCTGGCTCCAGATGCTGGTCTGGTTTGAACATCTGCTGAGTAACTGCGGCAATAAAACTAGGAGTCATGAAGGGGGGGCCGGCCCCGTCCTGTGTGATTATAGGAGGCCTAGATTGGCAGCGACGGGGCGACAATCGCTACACCCACCCCCTGCTGGCCGTCTTTGGCATCAGCGTGCTGTAATGGTGGAGACGCCAACCGCGACTGTCTCTACAGTACTTGGTGAGGAGCGACGCAGACCTCTTCGCGGAGAACGAGGATAAGGAGACCCCGTGCGACTGTGCCGAGAAGCAGCACCACAAGGAGCTGGCCCTCAGCCTGGAGGCTCAGATGGTCTTCTCCAAGGACCCCGAGGCGGAGGGCGTGGAGGCTGAGTATGCTGCACTGGACCGTAAAGAGGTGGGCTGCTTATCATCCGCTGGGGGCGTCTGCCTCCGGCCTGTCTGACGGAAAGCAGACCGCCTCTCGAACCTGCACTCCTCTTCCTGATGAATGTCAGAAGGTGGAATGTGTTTTTTTAATTTTTATTTATAGATTATAGATTTCTGCTTATGATTTCGATGGGTAGAGCAAGTGGGACGATGGGGCATCTGTGGCTGAAAAATCATCACGTGCCGTTTGAACTGCTCTGCTGCCGCATTTTGGGTCGATGGCGGCAAACCTGTTTCCACCCGCTATCTGATTGATGCCCTTGACCACCGGCAGACGGTCTCTCTGCCCCCCCCCCCCCCACTCCCCCAGCTCTAAAGGCTAATGCCTATTAGGAGCAGAGCTGGCTGGGCAAAGTCCCTCAGAGGCGATCTGGAAGAGCCGCCCCCTCTATGGGGCTGTTAGACGGGGACATCTTGGGCCGACAGTCTGTGTCTCTGTCACACACATATGTATATATGTATATTATGTGTATATCTGTGTGTGTGTGTGTGTGTGTGTGTGTGTGTGTGTGTGTGTGTGTGTGTGTGTGTGTGTGTGTGTGTGGTGTATAGGCATAAACCTAATCCCACCTAATACACAGTACCTAACTATATAATATTAGCTTGTATTGAATATGTATGTGGCACACATTTCCTTTTGAATATTAAAAATGCAAGTCGTGTCTTTTAGAGTTATCGGGGAAAAGAACCTTTATTTTTAGCAGTGGTTTCCTCCGTCTTCTCAGTCACCCTACATAGAGCATAATTGTCTTCACAGCTGTGTAGGTCAGGGTCATACCGGGATCTTTTTATTCCCTTCATCAGAGAATTGTGAGTTATTAAACTTGGGCTGTAATTGAATGAGAGTGTTATTGTGAAGCACCGGGAAGCCCGGCTGTCATTCTGCCCCTCGGCGTACGGATCTCTGACACGGACAGGGGAGACATTTCAGCAGAAGGGTCACTGTAACGGCGCCTCACGGCTTTCCCATGTACACATCGGGGCTCCTGCGGCTTGCACTGGACATGATAATCGTCAGTATTATTTTTAATCTCCAGAACAGTTTTTTTTTTTTTTTGCGTCTTTTGACCCTGCAGGCTTCCTTATTTTCTCAGATCACATGGCACACCTGCTGCCATTCTCTGGCCTTTGTGGCTCTGGCCTCGTTCTTTATATCCCACCCCAGACCCACATTATGTGGCCCGGCGGGTGTAAAAGGTCAGCCTTGTTTTTGAGATGCGGCTGGGAGGGACCGCGGGTGAGTCTTTGTATCGATTGGAATGACTGTAAGCCGCTGCTTTGTCCTGCTTTATTGTTAAGGGATTAAACATCAGCGCAGGACATTTCTGAATGTTTCTCCTCTCTCTCCCCTCTTTGGCTTCTCCCTGTCTTCTCTCCTCCTCTTCCATCCATCCATCCATTAACCCCCCCCCCCTCGGGTGAGTCCAGCCCTACGAGGGTCTGAAGCTGCAGGATTTGCGTCGTCTGAAGGACATGCTGATCGTGGAGACGGCTGACATGCTCCAGGCTCCCCTCTTCACGGCGGAGGCATTGCTCAGGGCTCACGGTACGTCCTGACAGGGCCAGGGGCCTCGGGGGCCCAACTGCCCCCCCCCCCCCACACACCTTGAAACTCTTTGAAGAAAACTTACCCCAGATCACAAAACCGATGAGGCCCCCCTGAGGCCACTGGGGGGGTTGCTGTTGGATGTGGTGGTACTACCAGAGATGTGGTTAAGAGGAAGGGCAGTATAAAGGCCCGCTGCCTCCTGCTGGATGGTCAGTAGCAGGGCAGTAATACAGGTACTGACATTATGAAACTTCATAAAGGAAATGGCAGCCAGCAGCCAGCAGTGACCTGGGAAGTAACACAAATGACTAAATAGGAGTCTACTGCTGATTGGTTGAAAGATTCGGGTGATGTATTGATCCTGATTGGTTAGAAATGTCCTTTTTGAATAAAATATGTGGAATTCTGAAATTTTGCTGTGATTGGTTGCTTTAATTAATCCAGGTCAGTGGAATGGAAAACATAGTTTAGGTGGAGTTTATTGGTGCTTGGTAAATTTATTGTCCTGTTTCTGATACAGAGGTCAGCAGTAGGTGATAATTATGTCATCATCCTGTCGTCAAGTCCAGCAGGCTGTGGTCGGATGCTTTATCTCCTCAATGAATATACAAGGACAGACTTGTGTTTGAGTTTTGTTGATTTAATCCTGCCTCATTCCCATGGCAGTGTGCACACCCTTAGCGGATGTTACACAGCGTGTAGTCAGAGTATGGAATAGTCTTCCTGATAACGTAGTGCAAGCTGAATCCTTGGGTTCCTTTAAATCAGAGCTAGATAAGATTTTAACAACTCTGAGCTATTAGTTAAGTTCTCCCCAAGCGAGCTCGATGGGCCGAATGGCCTCCTCTCGTTTGTATAGTTCTTATGTTCTTATGTTACATTTAATGTCAGAGGCTTAGTTAAGCTTCTGTCACAGAACCATCCTCAAGGAAGGGTTAGGGTTAGGGTTTGGTTAGGGTTAGGTTAGGGTTAGGTGTCCTCGTGGGGGTGTAACGCGCCGTTTCCTGCGTACCATGTGTGTGATGGCTGGTCTCTGGGAAGCCGATGTGATGTATCATCCGAACAGGGTCACAGAACATGACCTGGTTGGGTCGGCGAGATTAAATCTCTATTTTTCTAATTATCTGAAGAATACCTGCGATGGTACAAAGATGCTTAAAAAAACGGAGACTTTGAATTCATCATCGGTCCTGCTGGACTGGATTATGGGGGGGTGGGCGGTGTAACTGCACATCTTTTGTACTTCTGGAGGAAACGCTTATGACACGAGTCGAACACTTGCAGACAGGGAGCAGGATTTGAGCCCCAAAACCTGGTATGATTAGATTATTGATCTTAATCGGGATAAACAGTTTGTGGTGTGATGTCAGTCGTATGCTTAGTCTGAGCAGCGGCTGATTAAAGAGCCCAGCATGTATGCAGCGGGATAAGAGGACTGGGCTCCATCTCCGGCGTTAAGTCACAGGGCTTCTTTTGTCATGCTGGGTACCGGCGTCGGTTAAGCGGCTAAATGTGTCTTGCGGGGGCAGACTGGGACCGTGAGAAGCTGCTGGAGGCCTGGATGTCCAACGCCGAGGAGTGCTGCCAGCGCTCGGGGGTGCAGATGCCCGCCCCGCCACCCAGCGGCTGCAATGCCTGGGACACGCTGCCATCGCCCCGCACGCCACGCACCACCCGCTCCTCTGCCACCTCGCCTGACGAGATCAGCCTGTCGCCGGGAGATGAAGGCATGCCCCTGGTGAGAGGGGGAGGGGGGGATGGACGGAGTGGGGGGGGGGGGGGTGCTTAATGACATTTTTGCTGCTTATGGGGGCTGCGAGTGGGGAAAAAGTAACAAATCCAGGGGTGGTTGTACTAGGGCAGGACAAGGTGATGGAAACAACTGGCAAGACATTAACCAGCCTTTATTCATCAAGGGATGAAGGAGGTGGAAATCTGCTGTGTCTTCCATCTTCTAGAACTTTCTGTAAAATTTAGCGATGTACACTGGGTGCTGTAAGGAAGCCTCATATGCCGTATTTGTCATTGCACGACCCGGAAGAGCTGTCATCATACACAATAGCTTCCATAAGATAGCTGCCTTTTCCATTACAGGTTCTTCACATTGGTGGTTGAAGTCATCCTTGGGCTGCCTCCATAAGCCTGTCAGGATATGAGAGATCAATGTACCTTTTTTCCAATGCTCATAGGCGAGGTTTTGTGCTCCTTACAACAGGATATGTCTTTGGACATCGACCTTGGATTCAGGCGGCTCCCAATCGATAGCCTCACCATAAATCCCACCTTTGTGACACTTCTGATGTATAGTTTTTGTTGAGCCTGGTCACAGAGGGGTTGAATCGGTTGTTTTGATATTTAGAATCCACCCTATCATCCTTATCCAGCTGTCTCTCCCTGTTACTTGCCTTTAGCTTGTTCCCATCATCTCTGCTGATTTCTCCATGCCTAGCCAGTGCTAATTGGGTTAAATGACGTTGTGTTTTCTGTAACTGATGCACCTGCAATTCTGGAGTCTTTAAACTCTGACGGTTAACTCATCACTTTCA
Source organism: Paramormyrops kingsleyae (assembly GCF_048594095.1). Taxonomy (NCBI): domain Eukaryota; kingdom Metazoa; phylum Chordata; class Actinopteri; order Osteoglossiformes; family Mormyridae; genus Paramormyrops; species Paramormyrops kingsleyae. The sequence goes on along the minus strand of NC_132819.1, from coordinate 17,309,971 downwards.
GAAATTGCACGTCAAAGTGCTGATTGACATGCAATGCTAATTAGCTTTAGCCTGGTATGACTTTCTTTTGTAGGTGCATTTGTAATTGTGATTTAGCTCCTCCAAAGTCCTCCTTCCTGTGGTCTATTGCGCTGGTGGCCTTTCAGGTCCAGCACATTTCAGAGGCTGGTTTCAGCATTTGTAAGATGTTTTGCTGTAGGCCAGTGAGAATGAACTGGTCACTGTAATACACATAATCTGAGTGGACTTGGTAACAGTAGTTACCATAACATCTGTAGTTTGTTGCGAGAGCAGTTACACCAATGCTATGGTCCTTTAATGGTGGTGGACATCTTCATCTATGTTCACACACAGAGGTGGAATGTTCAGGTGCAGAACGTACAAATCCAGGCCAAGATTTTGTTTCAACTAACCAGTACTCTGTGAATGTTGACTCTTTATATGCAGCTGGTTTGTTGAAACAATATCTTGGTCTGAATTTGTACTTTCTGAACCTGAACTATCCACCTCTGGAACACTATGGAGTGTCCTTTTCTAGGAGTAGTCAAAGTGTGACGTCAAATGTTTCTTTTTCCCTCCATAAGTGTGGAATCTGCATGTGTCCCATCTCGGTGTTCGAGGACCCTGTGGATATGTCATGTAGCCATGAGTTCTGCCGAGCATGCTGGGAAGGGTGAGTTCTGAATGTTTTTTTTTTTTCCCCTCTCTCCAATACCATAAGATCAATGCTCTCTCCAATAGCATATTAGATATACCTAGTATATATAACTAATAGCAAGACCTTCAAAAATAGCCATTTTTGTGAATAGTGTTACATCTACTGGACACGTGAATCCGCCTCATCCTTCTGCCAGGTTCTTGAACTTGAAGATCCAGGAGGGGGAGGCACACAACATCTTCTGTCCGGCCCATGACTGTTTCCAGCTGGTCCCTGTGGAGGTCATCGAAAGCGTGGTGTCCCGGGAGATGGATAAGCGCTACCTGCAGTTTGACATTAAGGTAGAGCCACCAGTGGCCTGCAGTTTGACATTAAGGTAGAGCCACCAGTGGCCTGCAGTTTGACATTAAGGTAGAGCCACCAGTGGCCTGCAGTTTGACATTAAGGTGGAGCCACCAGTGACCTGCAGTTTGACATTAAGGTAGAGCCACCAGTGGCCTGCAGTTTGACATTAAGGTAGAGCCACCAGTGGCCTGCAGTTTGACATTAAGGTGGAGCCACCAGTGACCTGCAGTTTGACATTAAGGTAGAGCCACCAGTGGCCTGCAGTTTGACATTAAGGTGGAGCCACCAGTGACCTGCAGTTTGACATTAAGGTAGAGCCACCAGTGGCCTGCAGTTTGACATTAAGGTAGAGCCACCAGTGGCCTGCAGTTTGACATTAAGGTGGAGCCACCAGTGACCTGCAGTTTGACATTAAGGTAGAGCCACCGGTGGCCTGCAGTTTGACATTAAGGTAGAGCCACCGGTGGCCTGCAGTTTGACATTAAGGTGGAGCCACCGGTGGCCTGCAGTTTGACATTAAGGTAGAGCCACCGGTGGCCTGCAGTTTGACATTAAGGTAGAGCCACCAGTGGCCTGCAGTTTGACATTAAGGTGGAGCCACCAGTGACCTGCAGTTTGACATTAAGGTAGAGCCACCAGTGGCCTGCAGTTTGACATTAAGGTAGAGCCACCAGTGACCTGCAGTTTGACATTAAGGGTAGAGCCACCAGTGGTCTGCAGTGAGCCTAGACTCCCTGTGTGGGGTCCGACGGCAGCCGTCGTGCAAAAGCCCTGGATGTTGGTCAAAGAGCATCATAAACAACACTGATGAACGTTCATCTCCGTCTGGTTCCATCTGAAGCCCTCCCTTTGTCATACAGGATTACTGCAGACTTCCTAAGGCAGCGTTGACCTCAATTAATCTTGTACAATTACCTCATGATTTCCCCGAGAGTTTAATTGCTTGAGTCTGCTCCAGGTCTGCACCTGATTATCATACCCAATCATCTCTGTTAACCTCATACCGTTAGCACAAATTGCCATGTCTGAGATAACGAGCTCGCATTAGAAGCCTCTCTTGCATGCTGTGTATCTCTCACCTGGCATCTTTGAGTTCGCGGAACCGCTCCTCTTCTTCTGGGTCACCTTACAGAAACGGCGCTGTTATCCGTTCAGACATCAGTCAGAGATGGCTAGTTATCAGGGGTCTCTATCTGATTAGCACAGGTTGTGTTTCTGTTTTGGGGGCCGGAGAGAAATCAGCATTACGCTGACGATGAGGATCGTGATGAATGACAGTTCTCCAGTTCTACCTGAGGCCATCTTTCTTTATGTTGTCATGGTGATGTGGCATGTTAGTTCATGCCGGAGCCCTGACGTGAATACTTCGGCATGAAATGTAACCTTAAAGTCATTTGAAGCTAATATAGAAAGTCGCGGTATTTTTGCCGGTTGGCTTTTTCGTGAAATGGTTGTAGACTCTTGCCCCAGGGAAGCCAATCAGCACACGTGTGCTCAGAACACCTGTGACACGATTAACTAAGCACTTCATCTATTTATACATTTGTTTTTAAGACGCATTGAACTTCAGCTGCATTTCCCATCAGGCGTTTGTAGAGAACAACCCCGCCATTAAGTGGTGCCCCACAGCTGGGTGTGAGAGAGCTGTTCGCCTCAACCGACTGGGTCCTGGAGCCGCCGCCTCAGACCCACTCAGCTTCCCTCTGCTCCGAGCTCCTGCCGTTGACTGTGGGAAAGGCCATGTCTTCTGCTGGTGAGTCTCTAGTGCTGTTCCAAGGAAGCTTTTAACTAGGGGGGGTCACCCTTTTATTTATATTTTTGGACCTAAAATGGATCAGCATTTCTATTTAATACACCCCTTGATGTATGTGAAAATGGAGCCAAAAGTAAGTGGGCACTCTTATTAATTAGATGAAGTTCCTAACTACACGACACACACATTGCCGAACACAGCTGTGTGCTTAAGCACGCAATCTCCTGCATTAGTAACGGAATGGGTGGTTGTACTGTATCCACTTGGCACCATCGCAGGATCCCATTCTTCCGACAAGTCAGTTACCGTAGCAAGGGATCTGGTCACCCAGCGTCAATACTCACCCTGAATGGCAGCAAGTCCCACCAGCAATGTTCCAGCTCCTAATGTCAAGCCTTCCCAGAAGAGTAGGGTGCTGGTGTCCACATACTTTTAGATATATCTAGTGTACATTGCAGGAAGGGAAACTCACCACTGGAGGGCCTAGTTTCGTTATGGTGCAAGCTCCACATCTATAAATTCTGTGGTGTGGCCTACTTAACATGGTATGGGGTTTTTTTTTTTTTTTTTTTTTTTTTTTTGCTTTTCTCCCCCTTTCCCCTGGGGTTGTGTTGCATTCTGGGAGCTGGAGTGTGTCAAAGTAACTCCCAGGTGCATTTTGTCACACGGGACACCGACTGCGTGTCCATATGTGCATGTGTTCCCTCTGCTTTCTGACTGAGGGCCAGGCTTTTCCCAGAGCTTTGACATTTTTAATCTCCCCTCACCTTTTGCGCCTGTTCTGAGCACGCCCAAAGGTGCTGACCCACTTTTCGGGTCGACCTCCCCTCCGGGTGCTTAGCACGGCGCTAGCTTTAGCAGCTCGAAGACGGCCATGTTCCCATGTTCATAGAAATCCTGGATGAACCCTGATAATAGGGGATGTGAAACGCGGGGTGATGTGAGCCCGCTTGCCGGTGCCCCGATGGGGAGGATGTTCAGTCGCCTGCCCGCCAGGGCTGAGCACGGCCGCTGAGCACGCCTGTGTCTTCCCGCAGGGAGTGTCTCGGGGAGGCTCACGAACCGTGTGACTGCCAGACTTGGAACATGTGGCTCCAGAAGGTGTCCGAGATGAAACCGGAAGAACGTGAGGAGAAGCACCGGCCGGGGCTCACGCGGGTGGGAGGGAGGGAGGGAGGGAGGTTGCTGATTGGCCGCACGAGCGATTGGCGCTCTTCAGCCCCAATGAAACGAGCACATTGCTGAATTACTTTGAGTGCCTTATAAAGCCATGTGTTTCACCAGAGCGATCAAAGGTAAGGCAGCCATCCATATACCAAACACACGGTGCTGCCTCTAATATTGACTTTAGCATCGAATTTGCTGTAAAGAATGATTGTTTTATTAATGACATTTCACATTTAAGAGTTGTAATATATTTGGAATGTAGATTTTTAATTTGTTAAAAAAAAGCAAGCACTACCCTCATGTGACCATGCAAACATACTGGGTTTAGCATAATTGTTTTGCCGCCTTAGGGCTCAGGAACATAGTTGGATGGTGTCACCCAAAAGGGCCGGATGATACTTCTGTGTTGAGCCTACGCCGTAACCTGTGCAAGTAGCCTGTGCCGTTGCGAGCATTTGTACTTGCGCGTTGGTGTGTCTGTGTCGCTCTGCAATTACCCAGCCAAAAGGCTAGGTGATGCATAGTTTTGAATGTTGCATTTTTCTTCCCACTCTGCGATATATTTGTTTGTTGAATCACGCAGTTGAAACTGGGGAAAAAAAAACAACCATCTAAATGAAGTATCCATTTGTCGAGTCCTGCTGCTGCTGCAAACTTCCTCTAGACAAATTTGGAAAAACGTCGAGCTGCTACGAATTCACTTTTATGCACTTTCCTTTCTAAAGGTGGTGTCTAGATACTATTTTTACTTTTTGTTTTTTAAGTCTCTTAAAGTACAAATAGGCTTAACGAAGGTAAACGAAAAATGGCACTGCATCCTGAGTATTCTGTAGGCATGTTGCTACAATGCCTTGGGCGGGTTATTTAATGCTAGATATAAATAGCGCTTCTGTTTCTATCAGCGATATAAGTACACCGGGGATGTACGCTTTCTTCGTTCCCAAAAAGAAAAAGAATGCTACCAAGTGGACCAATCACAGTTCTTGTGATCTGCGTCACCACGACATGTAATTACCTTTCTGGGGAGCTGCATGTCAGGCATAGGTCCATGGCTACACCGTACTTACGGCGTCGATTCTACGCAGAAGTATCAACCCAGCCTTGAGGGTGAAAATGAGTAGATGGAGCTTCAGTCTGGCAGTCTTTGTATTTTCATAATGACTGCTGCATATATTGTGTGTTTGCTCAGAGGTGGAAAGCTCAGGTTCAGAAAGTACAAATCTAGCCCAGGATTTTGTTTCAATCAACTGAGTATAAAGAGTTTCAATCAACCAGTTGAGCATTCTGTGAATGTAACTCTTTATACTCAGTTGATTGAAACAGAATCCTGGGCTTGGTTTGTACATTCTGAACCTGAACTTTCCATCCTCTGTGTATGATTATGGCTAATATCATATGTCAGATTTATTAACATTCCTCTGTAGGTCAGGCAAGTATAACTCATAGATTCGATAATGTACCGTAGGTCGTCTTTCCAGCAGTCGAACAGAAATGAGTACAGTGTGTTTGCACAGATCAGTTTCCTCACCTGGGAGATGAAGTGATGCTCGAGTGTGTGTGGCCGTCCTGTTAAGCAGGACGTGATCTCGTAGATGCGACCTGTCACTCTGCTCGCGTTAAACCTGGTGGGGGTGGGGCAGGGTGGGAGGTCCCGGCTCACAGTCTCGTGCCGTTCCTTCCGGAAAGTGGCCGGCGTGAGCGAGGCCTACGAGGACGCTGCCAACTGCCTGTGGCTGCTCACCAACTCCAAGCCGTGTGCCAACTGCAAGTCGCCCATCCAGAAGAACGAGGGCTGCAACCACATGCAGTGTGCCAAGGTAGGCTTGGTTTGCAGTGCGGCCACCTGGTGTCACCATGTCTAATTATAACACGCCACTGTGGGGGGGCAGCTGCCGGATGAGGGCGGCGCCAGCCTGGTCACTTCTTGGTAACACGGGCAGTAATGGCACTGTGGGCTTCTTCAGTGTAGATGATGACTGGGATAACTGGGTATTAGGTGAGCGAAAGAGACCGAGCTTTGTGGTATTGAAGTCCATGTGTCCGTGCAAATGAAGCTCATTTAAATGCGGATCATTATGTGGCTCGGCAGGTTGTGCTTGTCATCAGAAGGTCATCGGTTCGAATCCCTGAGCTTGCAGGGTGATTTCACCATTGGGGCTCTTGCACAAGGCCTTTAACCTCCAGTTACTCCAGGCACTGTCTAACCTTGCTTTCTCAATAATGTACGTCACTTGGAATGAAAGCGTTTGCTAAATTAATAAGTTTAAGCACTTTGCTTCACAAAGCCCTCATCAAGATGCGCGCGTCTATTCCCGGTAAATCCCAAGGAGTAGATCTCGTTAGGTGGGGCTGTGACTGCATCCATATCGGTTACACGAAGCACGTGACTGACAGAAGCTCGCTTTCCTTTCCCGAGAGTCCTTCTGCAGCCGGGAGGTTCCTTGATGCCTTAATCACCTGCTCGGTACAGTAAATAATGTTGGCTGAGGCTGTGGCAAGTCCATTTACAAGATGGGAGGGTTAATGGAAGAGGTGAGGGAGCTCTTGATTTGACATTATCCATTTAAGGGGGAATGTTTTTCGCTTTGCAAGCGTCGGTCTGTAGGATTTATGGATGCTGGATCATATTAGTGGTTTGAGCTCAGGGACAGGCAAGAGGTAATGGGTTATGATGACGGGGTGGGTCACCTGCAAGACTCCCGTCTTCCTGCGTTCTGGTTGTTTCAGTGCATCTGTGAAGGAGAACTTCCCCTAGCAGATGAAGAGACTAGCTTGACTTGCCATAGTTGCAGTTCACTGACCGCAAACACGACCGGCACACTGAACAGACGCCCTCCGCGAAGCGCGTCCACACGGCACCTTGTCGGGTCCGAGCCTGGACCGCCGCTCTCTGTGAAGGTAGCGTGTGGTTTTTTGCATGTTGATGCCCCTTTGGGTCATGAAACGCCCATTTAATAATGTGGCCAAGACACGGTGCTGCCTCTAAATGCGAGGACGGTCTGCCCGGGCCGCCCTTGCTCCAAGCCCTGAGTCATGCCGCCTTTCATTTGTTCTCCCCAGCAGAGCGGTACTGTTTTATCTTGTGCTCCCATTGCCAGGTTGTATTTCTGAGCTGCGGCGGTCAGGCCTTAGCTTTTAAGCCCGGCTGTGAAGGAGAGCTGGCCTCTCTGCGTGCGGCGTGCGGGACGCTCCTCACGCAGGGGGAGGCTGTGCGTGCCTTTTGGGGCATTTAATGGGCCCTGGGTCAATCTGCTGTCATTGCTGCCGTACCTCCCTCACCAACCCTTAATTCTCCTCCTCTCCGAATGCGGCTGCCTCTCCGAGCGTCCTGATGATCAGACTCCCTTCCCTGTCCCCGATTTGGCGGCTCCCCGAGTGTGGCCGTACAGCCAGGTGTGGCGTCGCTCACCGGCACCACCGTCCATCATCTCCAGTTCTGGATCCTGAATGGGCCAAATTTCACTGACTCAAACCAATGATGGATACAGGAATAGCCTCTCGAGGTTCTTATGAGGTTGTTAACTTTATAACCATCATTACTGATCTCGGGCAGGAAAGGTGGGACACGTTGCTTATTCTTGCAGGCGTCTGTGTTACTCTTGGCCTCTAACAAGGTTAAATATCTGCCTCCGGTGGTTGACATGAATGTGTGAGTGTGTCTGTCGATTACTGAGGTACTATACAGCTTGAAAGGTCGTTGGTGTCGTCAGTGTCACCTAAACAAAAGTATTTCACTTGGATGCAAAAGACACAGTGTGATGGAGGTGGGTCTGATTATTCCAAATTAGGTTATCAAGAGTTGAGAGTTTTTAAATCTGATTTCCGGGGGACTGTCTGCCTTATTACCTCCAGTGTTGTATTTCATTTCCCTTTCAAAGAATAGGCTTAGAATTGATCTGTAGTCCCGGTTGGGATCGAGCCCTGAGGCGTGTGTCGGGCCGCGGCCCCGCCCCCCTCTGACCACCGCCCCCCCCCCCCTCTCTTTCCCGGCAGTGCAAGTATGACTTCTGCTGGATCTGCCTGGAAGAATGGAAAAAGCACAGCTCATCCACAGGGGGGTACTATCGCTGTACGCGCTATGAGGTCATCCAACAGGTGGAGGAACAGTCCAAGGAGATGACGGTGGAGGTGCGGCAGTCTGCGTGCATGGCTCACGTCAGCACACACACACACACACGCACGCACACACACATACAGTACCTATGTATCATCCTCTTGCCAGTATTTATAGAGTGCTTCTGTGTGTAGTTGAATGCCAGTTTTGCTGTGCCTGCCTATATTTAGATCATTGTTCCTGCATTTACCTTTCACCTTGTTTCCAGAAACCCGAAAAGCCACCTAATTACAGGAATTGCAGGAAATCGTCAGCGGCTTTGTTCGCCAAAGCTAATGTTAGCAGCTGCCGTGCAGAAAGGTCGCGTGTCCGTGCAGCTGAGCACGGGTTTGTAGCTGCTGTTGTGGCCGCTCGCGGGAACGAGAGCGCCCTCTGACTCCGCCCACTGCATGAGCGCCCGCTGCTTCTCGTTCCAGGCTGAGAAGAAGCACAAGAGCTTCCAGGAGCTTGACCGCTTCATGCATTACTACACGCGCTACAAGAACCATGAACACAGCTACCAGGTCAGTGGTGTCGCTATACCTTTAAGGGGCGTGGCCTCTGCCTCTTTACCTTTAAGGGGCGTGGCCTCTGCCTCTTTACCTTTAAGGGGGACGTTTCCCTTTAAGCCACCATTGACCTGTACGTGATCCGTCCGCAGCTGGAGCAGCGCCTCCTCAAAACAGCCAAAGAGAAGATGGAGCAGCTGAGTAAAGCCTTCAGCGGAAGTGAGTCTCTCAGCGAGCCGCACCCCGTCGCCATCTCGCTTGCCGCGTCTGAGCTCTGTCGCCCTCCCACCTCCCGCCAGGAGAGGGCGCTCCCCCTGACACCACGTTCATTGAAGATGCGGTGCACGAGCTCCTGAAAACCCGGCGCATTCTCAAGTGCTCTTACCCATGCGGCTTCTTTCTGGAACCCAAAAGCACAAAGAAGGAGATCTTTGAACTTATGCAGGTACTGTGACGGCATCTGAATTAATAACCAGGGAGCTCAGTGTGACTGCGTTTGCCTAATCGCCTCATTTCCTGCATCTCTGACAAGCTCCTATTTATCTCCCCCAAAACACGCTCTCTCTCCTCCTCCCCGTCTGCCGCTTTGCAGACGGACCTGGAGATGGTGACAGAAGACCTCGCCCAGAAAGTCAACAGGCCTTACCTCCGCACGCCTCGACATCGGATCATCCGCGCTGCCTGCCTGGTCCAGCAGAAGAGGCAGGAATTCCTGGCCTCCGTGGCCAGAGGCGTGGCCCCCAACGACTCCCCGGAGGCCCCCCGTCGCAGGTGCGGTGCCCCCCCCCCGAGCCGCACCCCTTATTTACAGCCACGTTTGAAGAAACGACATGCTGCAGTTATTACTTTTTATACGTCCTGTGAGTCGTCGTCCCCCCCCCCCCCCCCCGAATGGTCTCAGTTAGGCAGCATCGGGGACATAAAACATGAGGCCTGAATTACTTTTCGGGACAACAAAAGGCACTGGACTCCCGGAGTCATTAGACTGAAGCAGCACTAGTAATGTCTGTCCTTCAGAACAGACTGCTGTTCCTGGGAAGGGCAGATTAGCACAGGGCAAAATACTTATTTGTAACAGTGCAGACTTAATGTTTTTATATGCATACACACAGTTTTAGTTTCTCACTACCCGCTTGTATTGAAGCATGACCTACCTAGTTCTTTGGCTGTTCTAAGCGAGTCTGGCAGCTACAGTATGCTATCATACCATACTTTGTGTGGCTGACATTAGATACATCTGTATATTTAAGGTCTCTGTGCTTCTCCAGCTCTCTGTCTGTGTTTGTCTGTGTTTCTTTGTGCCTGTCTGTGTCTCTGTGTCTGTGTGTGTATCTCTGTCTGTCTGCGTCTGAGTATATGTGTGTGTATGTTTGTGTCTGTCTCTGTATGTGCATCTGTGTGTGTCTCTGTATGTTTGTATCTGTCTCTGTATGTGCATCTGTGTGTGTCTGTATGTCTGTGTCTCTCTGTATGTGCATCTGTGTGTGTCTCTGTATGTCTGTGTCTCTCTGTATGTGCGTCTGTGTGTGTCTCTGTATGTTTGTGTCTGTCTCTGTATGTGCGTCTGTGTGTGTCTCTGTATGTCTGTGTCTCTCTGTATGTGCGTCTGTGTGTGTCTCTGTATGTCTGTGTCTCTCTGTATGTGCGTCTGTGTGTGTCTCTGTATGTTTGTGTCTGTCTCTGTGTGTGCGTCTGTGTCTGTCTCTGTATGTTTGTGTCTGTCTCTGTATGTGCGTCTGTGTCTGTCTCTGTCTCTGTCTCTGTGCCTGTGTGTCTGTGTTAATGGGATGGCGTTCTGTGCCTATTTGTGTAGACTTTATAGAGAATACCCCTGTTACTGTTAGCAGTGTTTATTACAGACATGTTTGTGAGTTACTTGCTGCAGTCCTGGTCAAAGCCCTTGTAGGGCCCTAGGCAGGCGTCACCACTTGTGCCCCTGGTGGCCGCCTGTGTCTCTGCAGTATCCACCACACCTGCCCACTTAGAGCAGCCCATAGAGCCTAACTAGCTTATCTAGCTGAAGATATACAGTTTGCTCGACACAGCTCCTGATAGTGAGGCGTGAGACGATTGTTTACTGTTCCGGGCTTGATGCAGTAGCTGCTGTCGCAGGGATCAGAGCAGTGGCTCTGTGTCGACAGGCGGCCTCGCAGCAGAGCAGTCTGCCAGTAGCGTTTAGCGGGGTTAAACGCCGTAAGAGATGAAAGGTGCCGCTCTTTCCTGCGGACGCATGCCGCTCCTGACCCCGCCTGTCTGTCCTTTGCAGTTTCGCAGGCGGAACTTGGGACTGGGAGTACTTAGGATTTGCTTCCCCAGAGGTGAGTGAAAGCCAGCATCTCCGCTTCTGACTGCGGGGGCTCTCTCTCCCCGGCCCTGTATGTGTGTGTGCGTGCGTGCGTGTGTGTGCGTGCATGTTTTATCCTTGCACAGCGTGAGATGCATTGGCGCAAGCGCGTAAGTGCATGTTCCCGAAAGCCTAACCCTGTTGCAGGCCGAAGGTCTCTTAGTCTTGTTCTGTTTTAATCTGAAGATCCTGGCCAATCAGTCGGTACTGGGAGGAAATGATCAGAGAGAGAACTATCAGAGTTCAGGAGCACAGCAGCAGGTATTCTCATGGCCAATGGCCGCTGTTCTTGCAGTCATCTTTTTGCTGAATCATATATAAGCATGATTGATTTATTTTTCTTTCCTCCCCCGTTTTTTTTTCTTTTTTTTTTTTTTTTTAAATTAATTTTCCCAGTATTTTCTCACCGAGGCCAGGAAAAATGTCAGAAGTTCCCCCATAACAGCTCAGGCTGTCTCTTCCTGAGTGCCATACCCCATTTCCACTGTAGGATCCCTACTGTAGGCCTCTGACCAGCTGTGCTTACTTTTTGAGATATAATGTAAGCACAGGCTGTGCCACTAGGGGGCGTGAACAGCAAGATGGCAGGCTGAGACCATCTGGGCTTGACAGGCATGGTCTCGAGCACTCAGCCCATAATTTCTCTACTGTAGCGGCATCTTTACCTCCTATCCTGTCACCAGTTGTCTGGGATTTCCATATTTATTTATTTCGAAGTGTTCATAGGCAGAGAACCCTTCAGAAATTCTTCCACACTGTTGTCTGGTTAAAATTGACTGTGTGTATATGTGTGAGTGTGCTCATCCCGATTAACGCACTTCATCACACACGAATTCTTTGGTATTTGTTACATCTTTTTTCTCAGTACCCATCACCCTAAACCCAGCTGTTCCCACGCTCTGGACCACGATGCTGTGCTTAGGAGGTCTTTAGTGAACTTCTCCAGATGTTTTAACCCCATATTTATGTATTTAATAATGTGTTTCTCTTTGAAGATTGCTCTCCTTGTGCTAATTTATGAAAAGTGACCCATTGAACGGAAACTCTAGTTAGAAGAATCATTGTCACCCGCGTTTGGCTGTAAGACCTTTAAGAATTAATAGTAAGTCACACGTGAGCGTCATCCTCTACTTTAGGGTTACCCAAATGCCTGTACCTTAGGTCTTGTACCTAATTGTTCTTAAATAGTATACCTTTTATGATCTACTGTTATACAGCACAAGTCTTATAAGAGCAGTGTATAAAATGATGTAGAAGATTTGTTATTGTTTTGGTTATTACTGATATAATTTTTGTAATATATTTAGGCGTATTATACATAACAGCTGTAAAAGCCTGCAGTTCTTATCTTATCATTAGTAAAGATAGACTGTACCCTGATTAGTAATTAAGTCACACATATAATGTCTACAGTAGTTGGACCCTGAACTGCCACTGGACAGGAAATGAATGATCAGGAAGGCTATTTAAAAGGCTGTTTAGATTAAAAATAATGGTGACCTATTCTAATTGTATTCAAATAAGGCGCATAAGGATACAGACTGCTGACACAATATTTTGCCATTGTTGTACATAATTTGTACAGTGTCATCGTGCGTGAACAGCAGTGGAAATGGGGAATGGGTGAAAACGGCCGTTTCCCTGTCTGCTGTTCGGTATATTCCTCACTGAGGGGAAGTAAAGGGACAAGTGTCCTGCTACCCCCAGAAGAGGGGGGGGGGGGTTCTGAAAAGGACAAGTGAGCAGTGTCCCTGAAAACCAGTGGTGTGTCACTAAATAGTGCAAATCTAAAACTGAGCAAGGGAATCTGGAATAGTCTGGCTGCCTCTCTTCTTTCTTTCCCTCCTGTTTATTTTATTATGATTTAATAGCCCAAGGTAGACGCACCATCTTCCACTCTGGCTGCATTGATTTAACTGCAATACAAATGGCTGCTTTGCTTTTTGTCTGCACTGTTCATTCTGAGTGACCTTGTCCTGAGGAAGACATTTTTTTTTTTTTGTTTTCTTTCAGCAGCATTTCAGTTTTCTTTTTCTTTTTAAATATGTTCAGCTCAGAAGAACCAAACAAGTTGCTACTTCCGTTGTGGTATTTATTGTAGGTTTTTATGGGAAACGGACGCCGAAGGATCTCCAGCAAACAGGCGGCTTGACTCTTCACAGAACCATCTTAGATCCTGTGATACAGCATCTTTCTGTATAATTGGCCTGAACCTTCGTTCTGAGAGTTGACGCCTTTGATGATCGTTAGTGTGGTGGGGGGGAAAAAATGCCTGCTTTTCTGACATTCCGATTGGACACGACCAGACCGAGTGGAACACCGTCGGGGGGGGGGGGGGTGGAGACGTTCCAAAACACGAGCTCACATGGCGGTTCTGTAAATAACCAGTTTCTCTGAGTTATCTACAGCAGTTTTGCACGTTTGCCTTTTCTGAGTCGTACTCTTCTGCAGTTTGTGCAGCTGTAAGCCTGCAGCGAGAGCTGAACGCAACAAAAGAAACAGAATAGAACCTAGTTTATGTGAAATCTTTATGCAATGTACGTCCACATGGCTGGACACGAGTGCATGTGTCAGCAGGGTGTACAGAGGAATGATGAAACGTGGCTCTCGGGTGAGTGGGGGGGGGTTCTTTCTGTTCCATGAAGGTGTCCAGTTTATACTGAAAGCCGTCTTCAAGTTGACTAAAAGCATCCTTGGAGGTTTCTAGTAAATATATGAAGCGGTTTCTGGGACAGATTTACTTGCACTCAAATTTTGCTTTCTTGACGTTCTAATGTATTGCGCAGAAATGCCGGTGATACGTCTTTGCTGCTGAGTGTCTGGAGAGCACAGGGTGTCTTGAGTGCCTTTTGTCAGGAAAGCTGGGGTAAGAAAAGAAAAAGAAGGAAAAATTAAAACGATGGGGAACCTAGATGTCTTTAGGTCGCGTTGACGTTTAACCTTTTAATCTGAGTGTGCAAGCGACACTGAAGCACGTCATACACCAGGTGGCGCTGCCCTCCGCTAGCAGTCTCCCTTGGCCGCTCGCCAGCCGACCGGCCGTATGTTTGCACGCTTGTGTTCTAACCTCATCCCTTAATTACCAAATAAAGCTCATTCAGTGAACTGAGATGGTGGTTTTAGTCTTAAAATCAGAGGTAGGAGCGATTGAATCTTGTGTGTGGCTCAGCGGATTGGGAGGCTGCCTGTGTGATCGGAAGGTCATTGGTTCAAATCCCGGGGTTGACAAAATTGCTGCACGGACCGGCTGATGCTGCTTTTTCAGTTGTATGTCGCTTCGGAAAAAATTGCCTGCTAAAAAAAAATGTAGGGCAGGTACGGGGGGGGGGGGACCCCTAGCCTGTGCACTGCACGGCTGCTCTGACGGTACAGTGGCCCACAGTGAAGCTCCAGTGACCCTCTCCGCTGTGCCCCTGCTCCATCTTTCCTGCAGGAGTACGCAGAGTTCCAGTACCGCCGGAGACACCGGCAGCGGCGTCGCGGAGACACACACGGCCTGCGGAGCAGCACCCCTGACCCCGATGACCCCGGCGAGGGCGTCATAGGTACGCGGCCCCCACCTGCTCGCCCCCGCACTGGCCAGAGAGCAGCACCAATCAGGGCCGGTCTTCAAGCGATCTGTGTGCATTTCGATCGTATGTGACGATCTTGCTGTTAGTATCACTGGGTGTCGGAGTATTAAGGCTGGCAGCTGGAATTTACTCTGTTCAGAGTTTAATTGTATTCTGGCTTAAATGCTATGATTAAAGGGGAGGAGCTGCTGCTTTCATGTATCGTTCCCCCCCCCCCCCCATTCAGTCCTGTCATGGCCGCCCACTTCCCTTTAATACATCTGTTCCAGGAAGTGCCTAAAAAAAAAAAAGGCATCCAAAAATGGACAGGCTGATGAAGTGGAAAGCCAGCTTGATAGGGCAATAGGAAAAATGTGTTACTTTCCTGTTCCCGCATTGGTTAAATACAGATCACGAACTGTTAGTAGAAGAAGAGTATGAATTCTAAATCATGCGTGTCAAAGGATAGAGAAGGAATTCTTGGTTATCACCCAGGCCTCCTGTTAAACACTGATACACCCTGACGGAGACCGCAGCTTTTATCTTACCTGGTATTGGGGAGTGTTTTATGCTTTATGCTTTATCCTGAGCATGTGCTGTTTCCACACAGACACCCAGGACGGGGGGAGCAGTCGGAGGCATGTGGTGAGTGAGGCTCCCGTGCAGAGCGTCCAGCTGTGCCCCCCCCTCCCCCCCCCACGCCACCTCACATTGCTCTGATGCTCAGTAGCTGACCCTCCTGCTATTCCGCCACATTACATGCTGCTCTACCTTCTTGCGTTTTTTTTTTGCTCCTCTATGCTCTACTGTCCAGGAACCCACCTTAAGAAGCGCTGCCCATCAGTTCTAAGCCAGTGGTTCTCAACCAGTTTAGCCTCAGGACCCACATTGTCCCTCAGTCATTAAATCACGACCCTAAGTTTTTATTTGTGTCCTGACTGTCTGTCATATATTGTGTGTGTGTGTGTATATATACACTATATTGCCAAAAGTATTGGGACACCTGCCTTTACGCACACATGAACTTTAAGGCTGTGTTTATTTTTGACCATTCTTCCAGTACAGCATTTGAGAGGTCAGGTGCTGATGTTGGATGAGAAGGCCTGGCTCACAGTCTCCGCTCTAATTCATCCCAAAGGTATTCTGTTGGGTTGAGGTCAGGGCTCTGTGCAGGCCAGTCAAGTTCCTCCACACCAGACTCGCTCATCCATGTCCTTATGGACCTTGCTTTGTGCACTGGTATGCAGTGTTGGAACAGTGAGGGGCCATCCCCAAACTGTTCCCACAAAGTTGAGAGCATGAAATTGTCCAAAATGGCTTTGAATGTTGCAGCATAAAGAGTTCCTTTCACTGGAACTAAGGGGCCAAGCCCAACCCCTGAAAAACAACCCCACACCATAATCCCCCCTCCAGCAAACTTTACACTTGGCACAATGCAGTCAGGCAGGTACCGTTCTCCTGGCAACCGCCAAACCCAGACTCGTCCATCAGATTGCCAGACAGAGAAGCGTGATTTGTCACTCCAGAGAACACATCTTCACTGCTCTAGAGTCCAGTGGCGGTGTGCTTTACACCACTGCATCTAACACTGCATTGCACTTGGTGATGTAAGGCTTGGATGCAGCTGCTTGGCCATGGAAACCCATTCCATGAAGTTCTCTACACACTGTTCTTGAGCTAATCTGAAGGCCACACGAAGTTTGGAGGTCTGTAGCTATTGACTCTGCAGACAGTTGGCGACTTCTACACACTGTGCGCCTCAGCATGCGTTGTCCCCGCTCTGTGATTTTACATGACCTACCACTTCCTGGCTGAGTTGCTGTTGTTCCCAATTATAATACCACTAACGGTTGACTGTGGAATACTTGGTAACGAGGAAATTTCACGAATGGACTATCACGGTACCACACTTGGATTCACTGAGCTCCTGAGAGCGACCCATTCTTTCGCAAATGTTTGTAGAAGCAGTCTGCATGCCTAGGTGCTTGATTTTATATACCTGTGGCTATGGAAGGGATTGGAATACCTGAATTCAAGGATTTGGTGGGGTGTCCCAATACTTTTGGCAATATAGTGTGTGTGTATGTGTATAATATAAAATATAAATTTAATCCCTGACCCAACGAAAATGGTTACATGACCCCCTTTTGGGTCGCAATACACCAGTTGCGAGCCACTGTTCTAAATGGTGGAATTTAATGGACAGAGGGAGGTATTAAACTGACAAAGGGCTGCACACACTCACTCCCGGACAGTATATTTATATTTAATTGCCACTAATTAACAGGTGTGAATGCATTCTTCCAGATCTTAGTCATTCAGGGCGATGTCTGAAGGCCCGGATTGGTGCACGGTGTCATCATGTGACATATGCTGATTTTTGTCTAAGGCCCTCCGTTCCCTTGACGACGACGACCCCAACATTCTACTGGCCATCCAGCTGTCCCTGCAGGAGTCTGGCTTAGATGTGGGCGGCGACACCCAGGAGTTCCTGAATAACGAGGCGTCGCTGGGGGCGATCGGCACCTCCCTGCCCTCCCGGCTGGACCCGGCGCCCCGTGCCGTGGAGGTGCCCCGTGCCGCCCTCAGCAGCTCCGAGCTGCTGGAGCTGGGCGATAGCCTGATGAGGTTGGGCGCTGTGGCTGGCCAGTATGCGCCTGAGCACTTCAGTGGCTCGCACGCCTTTGACGATGCCACGGGCAGCAGCCCCCCCCAGTCTGAGGGTGCCGACCTCGACTCGGAGTGTCACGACCCCGCTGCCAATGCCAATCTACTGGGCAACATCATGGCTTGGTTCCACGACATGAATCCCCAAAGCATTGCCCTAATCCCCTCAGCCTCCTCTGAGCCTGGCCTGGACACGCAGCTGTCCGGCAGCCTGAAGGAAGGTCTGGAACCTCGGATTGAGGTACAGGAGCAGGTGGATGAGGAGGAGGGCCATCTGGGGAAGGTGGGGCAATGTCTACCATGCCAGGCTGGAGAGGATACTGAAACGACAAGGCCCACCCAACTGGAGCTGGAGCGTCTGGATGTTGTAACCGTGCCAGCCGTGGAGCAGGAGAACTACTGTAGCGCCAATCTCAGCCGCGCTGAAGGCCCTCAATGTGACTCTGACCCTGAGCACCAACAATGCAGCAGCGCCTCCCCAGACTGGGAGGAGCAAGTGCACCTGGTGTGAGAAATAATATAGCTAGCCCACCCAGAAAATCTTAACCGGTCTGAGAGGCAAATTATTAGCTCTAGCAGCAGTTGGAAGGTCAAAAGAAGGTTTCTTATGGAAGCACAACAGAAAGGTCTCGTTATGGGGGAGTTTGAGTGATGATAGGTATTTTTAATGAAAGATATGAAAGGTTAGAGGGCAGTTGAATACTGAGAGATTGTACTTATCTGTGGAACTAGGTATGGTAACTAGTTAAGTCCTATGACGGACAATAGTCAGGAAAGGCAGGGGGGAATCTGAATTTTTGCTTTTTGAATTTTTTGCTTTTCAGAAATATGCGAAAGATTAGGCCATGAGATCAGCCTCATCAAAGTGCATTTCCCCCTCTTTCAGCTAACTATAACCCCCCCCCCCCCCGGAATAATCATTGTGGTTTTCTTACCAGGATGAGACCTACTACTGAGAGGGGGGACAGAGTTCAGCCCTCCCAACCGTTAGGGGGCAGTGTTGCACCTTGCCGTGGTATCGGAATAGTAAACAGGCGGGTAAACCCCTTCCTGTCAATTCTCATCCGCCTCCTCTTTAAATGAAAAGGTGCCAAACTGTAACTAGAGTATATATGTACCACGTTGTTAACATGCGAACTGTGCCTAAGTTGCTAAGATCCAATCACGTTTATTTCCTTCCCATAGTTGCCCATCATTAGTCAATGCACATTTGCTTGTGATATAGAGAATGTGAACAAGACAGAGCTACTACGACAGGTTTTATTTTAAAATCATTATTAAAACAAAGCTGGAAATGTAATAATGCAGAGTAGCAGTGGACACAATCATGGTGTGTATTAGAAATGCAGTTAGCTATTTACTTCCCATAACCTAAGCACTGTAACACGCCTATGAGTATTTGAAAACGTAGGATTCATTTAAAATATGAACTTGCCGCGCAGGAAAGGGCTGTACCTTGAAGCGGATCTACTAAATTCATTACCGTGCCTTTATGTGAGAGTTTTTTTTAATTATTTTAAATTAATTACTGCGTCTCATGAGCTCTTTAGCGGTGTGGCTTACAAGCACTCAGCTCCCTTTGTGGTACAGTCTATTCATTAACAAACTAACAAAGGTTTTCGAACCTTAGCATTAAGAAAAACACATTTGTATCCATTCTTAGCCTCTCTTGCTTGTTAGATTATTTCTACATTTTTTTAAAGCATTGAAAAATGGAATATAAATTTAAATGTAATTATAGTGAGCCAACGGATTATTGATCACCTTCGATTCTGTTACATTTTATTCTTAAGTATAAAATTGCCATTTGTTCGACTTAGTTTCTGATTTGGGGCATGCAGGAATTTAGTGCCAGAGAAGCGTAACGCTGTAAACTTAAATACAACGGTGCAGGTCTTTTTTACGGAGATCTGAAATGACACTAAGAAGCACGGGTGGCACAGGTATTTATACGTAACACTTTAAGGTATTTATTAAAAAGTGAAATCCCCTTGCAACTTTGAAACTTAACTTTAGATGTGTCAAGGTATAAATTTGGATTGGATCATTTTCTGTGGCAAAACTGAACTTCGAGATAAACGGTTTTCCTTAAGGCTTCACTAAAAACGGTCTTTTTCTCAAGATAGGTGTGACTGTGCTGAAATACATGTCATCTGATGCTTAGAACAGCAGCGAAACGTGTGTGTCGCATTGAAGCAGTTTGTGAGAGTAACGTGCCGGAGTCCGTGACTTTCGTGGGACTTTTTGTTCTGTACGTCCCTATTTAAGTTGTGGAGTTTGACCATCGTCTTCTGTGAAACAGTATGCTGTGCATGAAAAGGGTCCTACTATATACAGTTTTTTTTTCCTTGGTACTGAATTTGACCTGACAACAGAAATCACTTTAAATTGGCAAAACTATTTTATAACCCACTGAAATTTTATATTGTAAAGCAACGTAACCTTGAAATGCGATTTGCACTTTCATAATGATATACTTGATACATTCCCAGTTTATATGGAAGTAAGTAATGTTTGATGTCTGGCCAAAACATGAAAGTGTCGGTTAAGGTTGACTTAATAAAACTGTGTAAAAATCTAACTTTGTAATATGTCATTCTTTTATTGCACATGTATTATTGATGCTGCATTGGGTATACGGTATTAAAGATGGACAATGGATACTATATAATATTTTTCTTATAGGAATCCATTCTAAAAACCTTATCTGCCGGCACGAGCACTTCGCCTCAGCTTTTCAGAGAAGTTTTAGGTTGCTACCATAGACCACCACTTGAGGGCGCCTTGTACGGCGCTCTCCTGTCTGGTGTCATAGGGCTTTTACGGACCAGTAGACATTAGTCCTCCCACCACCAGAGGCCGTCATGCTCACCTGACTCCCGTTTTGTGTTCGTGTTTGGGAGATTACAGACTAGTGAACATCCGTCTTCCCTCCACCAGAGGGCGCCATGTTCTTCCGCCTTCTCTTTTGTGTTTGTTTACGAGCCGTCAGCCATGTTAGTTTGTGTCGCTTGTGACAGTATTCGAATACCTCCATAGAAAACGGAAACTGTCGCTTTATGTTGTCTGGCGGGTTTACTTGCTCGGATCGTAAGCTGGGGTAAGTCTAAATAAAGCAGGCGCATGCACGTTGCTCGTTAGCAACCGACTGGCCCGTCTCCGTAGCGTGAAACATGCCGCTGGGTCTGAAGCCGTGCTGCGCCGTTTGCAAGACCAACTCATCCTCCATGTGGAAGAAGGGAAATCAGGGAGAGATCCTGTGCAACAACTGCACCGGCAAGAGCGCCAGCACGGGGGCAGCGGGGGCTTCGGCCGCCTCCAGCACCCAGCAGAACAACGGCGGCGGAAAACAGGTAGAAAAGCCGACGGGCATCTCGTCTCCCGCGTCTGGATGCTGTGGCAGCGTGAGAGACGTGCCACTCTCCCCCAGTCTAAGCAGGAGATCCACCGGAGGTCGGCGCGCCTGAGAAGCACCAAGTACAAGGCTCCGGCCTCGGAGAAAAAGGTGTCCACCAAGGGCAAGGGCCGGCGGCACATCTTCAAGCTGAAAAACGTGAGTGGAGCGCCGTGCTCCGGTGATCCGTTGGTGTTTCTGCTTATTAAGGGACGCGCTGCTCTCTGCCTTTCAGCCCATCAAAGCCCCAGAGTCCGTGTCGACCATCATCACCTCCGAGTCGCTGTTTTACAAGGTACCCAATAGACCCAACCCGTTTTATAGTAAACTGTGTTATTGTCAATTGGCACATTCCGCAATGTTATTTCATCCCCATATCGCACTGGTTGTGTGTTATTTATTACCATGCATTTTGTATTCTTATATTTAACTGCTTTGTATTGCACTGCTGCCTCGTTATACCCCCATGCACCCACCCCGCGCAATTGTGGTCCAAGAATATCACTATTTCCCGAGTACACGTGATAGTAAAGCGTTATAACTACAGGGGCTGCGTTTTTGCTACCGATCTGTGGTGTGGCTCCTCTCGTCCCAGGGTGTGTATTACCAAATCGGAGACGTGATCAGAGTGATAGACGAGGAGGACGGGAAGTCGTACTACGCCCAGATCCGGGGCTTCGTTCAGGACCAGTACTGCGAGAAAAGCGCAGCCCTGACGTGGCTCCTGCCGACCCAGGCCAGTCCCAAGGACCAGTTTGATCCTGGCACTTACATCGTAGGTGGGTAAAGACAATTATATTACTAGGAAAAACCAAATCTAAACAGTTGCGTACAGTTTTCTGCCTCCATCAGACCCAGATGGGCTCCATACTTGGAGTTTATTTATCATGGAGCCTTTAAATGAGTCATACTTCCCTTTATTGGCGAGGTACAACTGCATGTACTAGGAATTTGTTTTGGGAGTATTGGTGCTTACATTCACAAATAACATAGACAAGATAAATAGGTAAATAAGATCATACATTAAGAAAAATAGCTAAGTAGGTCACTGTCACCATTGTTATGCGTTTGTCAGCTTGGGCCCTACTTACATTTATAAGTACAATACAAGTTCACCTGTCAGATGTTTGCAGGGAAGGCAGTGAAGTTTGTATGATGTGTAATTGCGCTGATATTTTTGAAATGTGCTCTGCATAACAGTGTGTTTCATCTCTCATAAATATGGAATTGTGTTTTTGTTTTCGGTTTTAGGGCCTGAAGAAGATTTACCAAGAAAAATGGATTACCTAGAGTTCGTTTGCCACGCCCCCTCAGAGTATTTCAAATCGAGGAGTTGTCCGTTTCCTACTATACCCATCCGCCCGGAGAAGGGATATATCTGGACACACGTTGGACCAACACCGACAATTGCCATTAAGGAGTCCGTCAGCAGTAATAACTAACCTGATAAGACTGACTGAACCGGTTTTATGGACTTAACTGACTCCGGATAACGGAGGTTGTATATAGACGGCGACACAGTTGTGTAGCGTTTCATTTTTCCACCACACCTGATGGTACTGCACTAAAACATTTCCAGAATTTTTATATTTCATATGTTGTACAGTCTGTCTACAAAATCTAGTTTTCTCAAGCAGAGTAAGGACTGATTCTTTAACTTGCAGTGTAAGAAAGTGAGGTTTTGATGATGGCTCTTTCAGGCACTTTTTTGTACAGAGGAATAAACTGATGTTACCTGTAAATCTGCTATCGTTACCTCATTAAAAATGAAATCCTTGTGCGCCAAGTGAACAGGCTTTTCACCGGCTTAGGGAAAGTGGTTTTCATAGAGTGGATCCATTATTAATGGACCTTTAAGCTTTCTAATTCTAAAGATGATATTTTTTAGCTTTGATTTAAGCTCTTTATTTGGCAGTGGAAGGATGTTTCACACAAACAAAATGTTCCACAATGACATCCCAGCACTTCTGTTTGGTGCAAGTCGCGGTTTCTCTCCATCTCATTTTGGTGGCCTTGTCTTCCACTCCCGGCCCGTTCCAGGTGTACGGATAGTTAACAGCACCCTCAGACCATCTCTGGAGCTTTTTAATCACCGAGGAACATGCTTGGAGTGGTGGAGTATCACGATTCCGAATTGTTTATGTTATAGTTTGACGACGTTTTTTACCATGTTGCAGATGTGAGCAAAAGCCAGGCATTGCCGCAACCCCATCAGCTCCACCTAAGTTCTATACACACATCTGGCACTGGGAAAATTAGCATTTTTTGAGCTTAGGAATGATGGTTTTAAGGTTCTTAATAACCATTTATAGCATCACCTGGTATAGAACAAGATACTAGCTACTCAGCAGTGTGTGCATTTTCATGCCAGTGTCATGTCATAATTTAAGTTTTTCAGTCAGTTCAGATGTTAATGGATTAAAAACTTCTAATGCCTGATATTTGGACGTGAGCATTTGTATGAACCCAAGACTGATGTGGATTGCTGCCAGGGTAATTCTACCTGTGTTAAAGGCTGAATATGCAGTCTCTGTTAAATGAGGACAAAACTCAGAGTCGTATGAGTTTATAACTGCTTTGCTTGTATATCTATATCTAGTAGGCAGCATAATAGTTCACACCTCTTCTGTTTGAGTATAACCCCCTTGTGTGTGTGTGTGTGTGTGTGTGTGTGTGTGTGTGTGTGTGTGTGTGTGTGTGTGTGTGTGTGTGTGTGTGTGTGTGTGTGTGTGTGGATTATGTTTATATCACATTGTGGGAACCAAATGTGCCATAATGTAATAACCTGGGTTTTTTTTTTGACGTTGTGGGGGACATTTTTCAGGTCCCCACAAAGATCTGTGACTGCAATCAAAAAACTAAAAATGCGAAAAGTCTGGTGTTTTGTTTGATTACTTGTGGTTAAGGTTAAGACTGGGTAGGGGTCACGGTCATCATTTTGGGATTAGAGTTTTCCCCATAGGAATGAATGGAGAGTCCCCACAAAGATATAATTACAAACTCCACACACATAGGTTTGTATGTTCTCCCGGTGTCATGCGGATTTCCTCGGAGTGCTCCGGCTTACATTTATTTATTTAGCAGGCCCTTTCATCCAAAGCAATATTCACGTTAAGTCGTAGTACAAAGACAGGTGGTTAGGGTAACTGACGTCTGAATCGCTTATGATTCATTACGCGGGCAGACGTCCTATCCGAGTGTACCTGACTGGCATCCCGTCCATGCTCTGCCCCGCCCCTGAGCGGCCCGGGCTGCCTGGCATAGGCTCCAGCATTTTTTGATCCTGTTCAAGACACTAATGAGACAGGTGAATCTCCAGAGCCATCAGTGGGAGGAGTTATTGTGGGAGGGATCATTTTTTTCTTGTTCCCATTGGTGTAAAATCAGCAAATGAGGTGTAGATGCTTTGCGTCGCTGGAATTTTACTGGAGCAATTTAAGTTAGGTTCCTATGCGGTACAGCATCAGTATGTGCCCTTAGATAATATGCAATCCGTCTGGCCAGTCAACTTGTTGTTACAGCAAGTGTCTAATATATTTTATGATAAAGCCCATTGCTGCATGCTTGTAATTAATGTACTTCAGGGATCCGGTGAAGGGAAACTGATCTGCCCGGGACAAGGCACCCTACCAGGCAAAGTGGCTGTAGATGTTTCTTCTGTTTATGGACGTTTAGGTACAGAATGGAGGCTGCCCTGCATTGATGTTTCAGATTTCAACAAACAGCATTGTCACTTATCGCACACATATAAGCAAATTACATGAGTGTACTGTTTCAGTCAGGGGCTTATCCACTTTCCCTTCTAGAATTTCTGGAATGGTCCATAACAATAATTTAATAAAAAACTGTGTCAATTTCTGCAGCTTAAACCAAAAATGATTTTGCCCAGGCAGTTGTCTGTAGGTGTGATGGATCAGAATGTAACAGAAATTAGATTTCAGCACGTAAATGAAAGACCAGCTTCATTCTGGGAGATTTAATGCTGTTTTCTTCAAGGTAAAGTATGATTTCTGCTGATTTTCCCTTTAGATTAGTGACAAATCAATTAATATTTAAATATATTAAACTGTAATTACCCAGTACTGACTCTGTTAATTTATGAAATGCAGACTGGAAAGAAAATCCATGTCTAAGAATTAAATACAGAATGATATTACTAGACATTCATTTTGCAAAAGTGTTTCACTGAATCAATACGTTAATGATGTAGAAAATAACATAAAACCCAATATTGTAAAATCATGATTTCAAACAGTACTAATAAATATATTGGAAAGTGTCTTTTTCCAGATGCATGATTCGTGAACCTTAGAATCGAGTGGATGGCAGTCGGTGCAAGGACTGGGCCTGACCACTGGGTGGCAGTGCAACTCCACAGATTAGCTTAAGACTGCGGTTGGAGCCAAACGTGTTCTGCCGAACGGCTCGTGTGCAGCAGAGGAGGACAAACAATTGCGTCATTTTAAATAGGATATGTAAAAGCGCTGTTGTCTAAAATCATGCAGGTACCACGCTGGCACACTCCATCTTGAGCAGATTAGAAAACTCTTAACATTGAATAATCCGTCTAGTGTTCCAGCAGTTTTCAGAATGACCACTGGCAAGAACTGTAAAACAGATGAGGAGAGATGTAATGACATCAAAATAAGAGTCTAAACTGTCTCATGTAAACACAGCGTGTGTTTTGAGAGGCTGTTAAATTCTACGGGCAATGTAAAATAAGTGTTTCCTCCCGGTTAACGTGATGTGTGATATTTGTTTAAACCTGCTGCCATAATATAGCCGGAACTGGCGTACGTGGGTTTCATGCCAGCCATTAGGCATCGGGGACGGTAGGGTTTGTTACGGATGTCAGGGGTGATGATGCGGGGGTGACGGTGTTTCAGCTCCACGCCCCTCACATTTGTGTAATTGAGCTGTCTCTCCACAATCGAGGTAATGGCATTGTCCCACCCTGGCCCTACAGAAGAGCAGAAGCATGTCATCTTCTAAACAGAGCACTTACGGCCGTCCGCATTTCAAACGGCATACGGAGAAGTCCCTGTAATGCACTCGAATGCACCTCTGTGGAGCCCATGGCATCCATCTGTATTTACAGCGCTGATCAAACGGGAGGAACAGGTGGGCGCGCGGAACGCGGGCACGAAACGTACCGTAAATGGCCGATTTCCCCCGATGACTTTTACCCAAAACCCGAGTGCTCTTACATGGAGACTTGAGCTTTGATTGCCTGTACATCATTAACCTTTCATATTTTACCTTCCATTTAAACAAGCAGTCTGATATCCCACATCAAGTATCACAATATTTAATATTTATGTTGTACCTTAATATTAAACCTTAAAACAGTCAAATAAAAAGGAATGTTTTGCACAACTGGTAAAGTGGTAACAGTTTATGGGTTTATTTTGTCTTCTTCAGTCCACTTCCACTCAAGGTTTGTGTCATCTCCCGGACAAAGAGAAAACAAAGCATGCAGTTGTGAGTTCTGTTATGTCAGAAAACAAAGAGCAAAACACAATGGAAGTTTGGCAGTCAATATGAAAGATGAAAGGGGGTCCCGTGTCTTTAATTCTGGTGTTCTGTATGTGTTACCTCATAGTGAAGCATTTGTTGAGAGAAATGCATGGCTGCCAACTCTCCCACATCAGGCGTGACACTCATGCTTTCAGACTCTCACACTCATGCAAGAAATCTTACGGCAAATCTATATTGTTCCATTATAAACTTAAAATTAGCTACGTCAAAAGTATCGGGGTAGTTTGCAAACCCTACAGACTATTTACAAGGTAATAAAACTGATATATGTGCATTTGTGTGCAGGCTTGTCTGGAATTGAAAATCTCACTGCAGCCAGCTGACCAAAGCTTGCAGCCCAGGAAATGTGAGGAGCCACGTTTTGGTGTGATGCTGTGCCGAGGAGCGAGTGAGGGACCATTCTTTTGGCGAGCTCCGTCTGGCATCCTGTCCACATCAAAGTGCTGGGTGGGTTTGGACCATGTTCTGTAGGTGCCCTCATCATCGGTCTTTGATGCAGTAAAATAAAAGTAAACACTAGTTTCTCGGTTGACCTCTGTGTCTAGGCTAACACAGTAATCACAAAGTTTCAAAACACTTCATAGTGCAATATGGCTCTAAGGGTTTGTTATACTTCAAACAGATTTTTACAGTAACAGTACTGCTGATGCTAATGTGTAGTACCTTTCTAAATGTTTTTTTTTTTTAACATATATAAATAAGGAATTATATCTTCTTTAAATGATCTATCAGAATCACAGGTCATAAGAATGAGATAAAACAAAATATTAACGTTATATTAATATGTGATTAAATTAAGCATTGCTGTTTTTAACCGAAGGTGCGATACAAAGTTTGTCTTTTTTTTGGCTTGCAGGAAAATCTCCTTCCCGTGCATGTTGGCGTGCAGTGACACCTTTTCAGGAAGGAAAGCTTTCAGAAGCATTGCTTTTACACCATGGGGTTTTCACCCAATACGTGCATTTTGATTAAATGTTTTTTTCATCCTTTCTTTTTTGAGGAGTCAGCATTTCAGACCCCAGCCTGCGGAACGTGCATTAATCTGGATATAAAGCAGGTTCTTGCCAAAATGTCAGCTTCACTTGATGCATTATATTCTGTAAGCTCATGTATTATCTCCTAACATTGCCTGACAGAAATAAATGTCAAAGTTGAGTTCACATAACACGCTGCACCCTTGCTCAGATCCATAACTTTAGTTTAAGCATTGTGTTGCTTTTCTTACTTTATGATGCACATTTTGTAATATTTGTTGATGACGCAGTCAATATTTTTCATAGTATACGTATAAATCTTGTAATAAGGTTAATCAACACAGAGTGTAGCAATTTCGGAATCATTCAAAAGTAAGTCTAGAAGAACCTGAGCCCCCTGTGCCGTGGAGAACTCGGATCGCCGTAGAACCGGGCCTGGGAGGGGTTTAGCTATGGGAGGAGCTGCATGTTAGCCTGTTAGCCAGCTGCCTGTTTACTATCACCGCCAACAGACCGTTCAGCACCAAGGACAGTGGCATGTGCCATTGAGGCCAAGGTCTTCAGGTCTGTTGTCCTCCACGTTGACAAGCATCCATGGGTGCTGTACCTTCGCTTCTTGAGCAGGACAAGGTGTCCCCGTGCCTCCTGAGTGCTGTCCCAGCAGACAGTCCTCCATCAGTAGTTCTCTGTCCCTAGAATAATCTTAGCATTACAGTAGATAAGTGCAGTGAGCCCCGACTGGCAACACGAATCCTAGCGTCCTTTGCATGCATATTTCTTTTATTTATTAATATTATTTAAGCATTGTTGTGAGTGTGACACTCAGAGGGCAGCTTCTGGCTTTAAAAATTGGCTATGATAGCCGTCATACACACAACGCAAGCCATGGGTTCAGCGATGATCACTGCAGCATTTCTTGTGGAACCCACTGGCCCGAGGCGTCGTCCCCATGTGACAGACCGTCACTTAGCTGTCGCTCAGATTATTCCCCTAGACACATGTGCTGGAAGAGGTAATCCCAAGCAGGATGAGAAGCACGACTGCAGACACGACTTCAGTGTTTCTTCAGACCTTTTTCCCCACGATGCACCGATTTAACAGTACAGTAACAGTACTGCCAATGCCAATGTGTGCCGTATCTTTCTGATGTTTTTTTGAATATATATGGAACTATGTCTCCTTTAAATAACTGATCTATCTGAATCATAGATCACGTGTTTGTAATCAGTATGGGGAAGATATGGGGGGGGGGGGGGGGTAGCTGCAGAAGAAAGTTAGCTATAGCATGAAAAGACTTTGATGGTAAGTGAACCAAACTTTGCTGTGGAAAGACACCCACATGTTCTCTCAGCTCTCTTTCCGACACATTTATAATGACGTCCTGTACTGCTTTTAATGGGTTATCAACAAGCCTGGCACAAGATGAAGCAATTCAAACCGCCAACTGAGCGACTTTGGGTCCCAAGGACATTTTACTGCTACAAGCTGTTTTTGGTTTCTCAGGAGATATACTGGAAGTCTACCTTTGCTCAGGGGATGTGCAAGGTATCTACTTTTAAAGATTGCTGCTTTTTTTCTAATATTGCTGGTGAAATTCTAAACTTTATAACCATGAAATTAAGAAAATGTAAATCATATAAGAAATAG
Organism: Paramormyrops kingsleyae; assembly: GCF_048594095.1. Classification (NCBI taxonomy): domain Eukaryota; kingdom Metazoa; phylum Chordata; class Actinopteri; order Osteoglossiformes; family Mormyridae; genus Paramormyrops; species Paramormyrops kingsleyae. The sequence continues at coordinate 17,281,331 of NC_132819.1, read as the reverse complement.
TAGGAATTTTACAGTTTATCGTGATCGATGGAATTCATGAATAGGAGGTGATTTTCACAGCGGTAAGACTCATCTATGTGTTTTGGTGGAATCATTAGGAGAATAATGTAAATTACTAGGAGGATAACAGGCATGGTGGTGCAGTGGTTGGCACTGTTGCCTCACACCTCTGGGACCTGGGTTCCATGTGTGTGGAGTTGCAAGTTCTCCCCATGTCCTCATGAAGGGAGCTGATTGGCTACCTACAGCTTGCCAGTTCCTGAAGGTCTCGAATTTGAACCAATCAAAATATGTTGCTTATGTAATTCCTTTAAGCCCCTTGTTATTTTTCAGTGTGATAATATCCTGCTTATTAGCGGGATAACAAAACAGTTGCCCTCTTTGTTTTCCCAAACGTGCTATTCAGAACCACTTGTGGCGGGGGGTGGCCTTTAATGTTGCTTGATATTAGCTCTCCCTTTTATTTCATCAAGAGCGAGGAGTTAATAAAGTATTACACCGCCATGAATAATTTGTCGAAGACAAAGTATCGTTTTATGGGCATAGCTGTCTGAGGTCATACCGAGTCCCTAGAGCTACTGAAGAGGGGACATAAAGTTTCACTCCATCTAAGAGAAAAGACAAACTGTCCATAAAATATGCCTTCGGCCTATTTTGCTCTACTGGAATATACAGTTGCGCATTTCCGCTACTATCTGGTAATCAGCCTGTTAGCTAAAATTAGCAGGTTAGCTAAATAGATGTTAAATAGGTGCAGATAGGAATAACAAAAGATAAAAGGCTATACTTGGCGTGTAATTCCACAGTTTCAGTTTGCACCCGAAACAGGAATTTGCTTAAATATTTTCTTCTCCCCCCCATGTTCAGGTTGTATAAAAATGCAGGCCCTTGTTTCAGCCCATTTATTATTGAATAGAAATATATTTCATCGTTCGGTGCAATAAACACTTCACCTCTGGTGTTGCACATGAAAAGGGTTTTAGTGGCTTGGAGGCCTACCTTCAGCGGCAGGAAGGCGGCCTTGAAATTCAACAGAGGCTGGAATCAAATGATGTCACCCCCTCTGAGACCGGCAACGATTCTGTCATAATGGGACTAATATCCAATTTGTTCAGGCTAATTCTTAATTACCTCAAAGTTTAATCTTGTTGTGGCGACGGAACAGACACTTATTTTACAAATCAGCAGAATTTTTAAGCTTTACTTCTACGTTCAGTGTCAATTTGGACAATTATTCATGAGTTGTACACACGGGCCTGCTCCATAAGGAAATCAGTGATAATCATGTGTTTTATTCAACTCTTAATGCTCAAAAGATCAGGGAGCAGAACCCAAACCCTTCTGGGGGAGCTTATTCTCTGGGTTCCATAACCAGTCAAACATTCCTTTGGAGCGAATCCAGATACCGATTGCTTTGTGTTTATCTTGATTTCGTTCAGCAAAGGACAAATTGGACACGGGGATAAAGACCTCGCTCCAGCCTGATTTGGGACCGGCCAGACGGATCCGGAGCGGCACGTAGAAACCTCAGATGTGCTCTGAGTGCTAGGTCCACTGGGCCGACTTGCAGCAAGGTAAGGAAGCAGCAAGTAAAGTTGCTAGTAAGGGGAATATTCAGGATCCATTGGACCGGTCCGGAAAAATAAAGGTGCCCTGGCCCCCAGTCTCCGTGACAACAGGGACAGGAGACAAATACCCCTGATCAGTTTCACTGACCCTTTATGCGAGACTCGCCTATCACAGCGAATAAAAATTGCCGTTTCCCAGGAAGGATGAGAAAATTAACGACGATTGCAATTATATTAGTGTTACACTAAAACAAATAAACACAAATCTGTTTATAACGGCACAGCCTCAGAAGCAGCCACCTGGAGTTTATGGTAAGTGTGCAAAGAACTAAAGGCATTAGCTTTCATAAAAAGTTGGGCTGGGATATTTATCGATCACACGGCTGGTGTTTCGATCCACCTGTTGAGTTCATGCGATTATGTATGTGTGGCATATGCCATTAATTGCCTAAGTGTGTGATTTAAAAAAAATTAAGTTTAACACCCCTGCTTATAGTACAATGGACCCTCATTTCTTACTGTATTGATTATACAATTATAATGTTTGTTATACATTAATAACAAACATTATATAATATTACAGCTGTTAAGGGATGTTAGGATGTTAAGGTACATACATGATGTTTATTAATGTTTTATGAATAATTAACGAGTACTAATGTGTACTGAACGTTTTATGAATGCAACATAAAAGCATTATGAAGGTGCAGTTAATGTAAAGCGTTACTGAATAATCTGTACATCACAAGTTTAAGTTAAACCATTAAACAGATATTAAAATATGGGTCATTCTCGCACAACAAACATTTTTTGGAGAAAAAAAAATGTGAAATGTGTTTTTCTGCAGAGTGTTAGACTTCCCCTTATCTCTTTAGATATATAGATGTACTCCGCTTTCTAATAATTCTTCATTAAATTGAGAATTCAATGTATAAATATTTATGATTATAAGGTTTAATATTAGGTGTGATTAATTGTGATTAGTCATAGAAAATTGTGCGATTAATTAGTTAATTTGTTTTTAATCGATTCCCAGCCCTAATATCTGTGGATCAGTTTTGGTATCACAGCAGTGGGTAAACAGAAATGAGTATGGGCTTAATAAATGGGAGGTGTCTAGCACCCCCCCCGCCTTATGCCCTGTGCTGCCTGGGATAGGCTCCAGGCCCCCTTGTGACCCTGACCAGGATAAGTCATTAGTGGATGGATGGATGGATGGATTGATGAGAAGATGAGTATGATCATCATCGGTAGTTGTAACAGCTTTGCTGTATGCTGGGTTACCTGGAGACGTGCTATCCCTGTATGAAGCAAAATTGCAAAATTCAACTGACATTTAACGGCGATTCTTCGTGGATTTGTTTAGTTTCTTTCTCGCTTGGGAACTTTTGATTTGGTGGATCGTGAATTTCGTCATTTCCCCGTAGGGAAGTTTAAAAAAAAAAAAAACGGCGACTACCGTCTCATAGAGTCACCAACACATCTAACATTTTCCAGGTAATTGCAATAATATTTAGCAAGGCACAAATACGACCTTTCAAAAGAACATTTTTAAGCAGATGTATCGGTGGCACTGTCAGCCATTAAAGCAGAAAGCGGCTCCCTGTCCTTGTCGTCCGTTACCATAGTATCCACATGCGGCGCAGTTAGCCGCTATTAGAATTAGCGTTAAACGATAGGGTGGTCCAAAGCGTCCCGTGGGAGCCGGGAGTCCGCTCTGACGACACGTGATGGCGCGAGACCTGCCTAAATTCTGTGGGCTGCAGTGCCGTGTGGCACAGCGTTTAATTGGATTAGGGGGAGGGGATTGGATGGAGCTGGAGACCGTGGCTTTTCATTACATCTGAGGCTTATCTGTAACAGCTTCATTTCATTATGCTTCCCCTCCGTCTGCCTTTTTACTTGCCGCTTCAGGTTTATTACATTCCTGCGGTAACATTAGTAGTTTTTGTGAAGAAATTGCATTTACTGCTTGGCACTAGGAATCTGCAAAGAGCTCTTGGGGTGGGGGTAGAGCGGGTCATCATGGAAGATGGTGAAGGTATTATCGAAAGGCACGATTAAACATTCCTGAGATGTAAATAAAAGTGCCATAATGTGTTACTGGAGAGTCTCTGTTGTTTTAGTGAGCCCTACCCAGATCCGGTTCCTGATTTGTTCACCTGACAGCCAATCCCAGGTGCCGTTTTAAATCGCAGCATGATAACGACTGGCTGAACAGCTCCGCTGGACGAATGGCAACTAGGCAGTAAATTGGAAGTCAGACGCACCTTCAGGGGCTTCGAGCCCTTTGAGAGCAACGGCGCCGCCGGTGGCCAATGATGCAACAGGCACCCGCGAGTTCCCTGCCTGTGCTGGTGTAGCGACGTGCGGACGGGTACCAGTATGCCACTTTCCACACGCTCTACATACATGGAGAAGAGAGTGGAGATAAAAAAAAAAAAAGAACGTTCAACGTCCAAAGGGCCAGTTTGCAGTGAAGGTTAATAATAGATTAAACCTTCGACCCATAGATCTGCGGGTTCAATACCCAGGCGACCCTTTGCTGTCGTAGCCTTAAGCGCGGAACTTCACCCTGACTTTAATAATTCCCACAGTAAGCAAACGGCAATAGCGGCCATGTGGCTGAGGGTGTGTAGAGTAATGCTGCGGAGTCCACAGCAGGGTCTGCTCACATGATGGGTCTGTGGAAGGAATCTGAACGCTAAACGTAGCGCAGTCTCCCACCCCAGGGCTACACGCTATATAATGCAGGAGAAGTTCTGGTTCCATAAGGAAATCAAGCCCTTCGCTTCTGCCACCCTCTGGCCTCCTGAAGGTTCTGCCAATCAAATGAAAAAAAAAAGAAGCTTTTTTCGAATTTTATATATAATCTGCGGCAGTTTTGAAGACTGATCCAATGTGTGGGTTTGCTGTTTGATTGTCCTGAGAGCAAGTATGCAATTTTCGACTGTTTATAGTCTGCAGAACTCAGGTCCATAATCTCCTTCACAAGTGGCGTCCACTGTGGTTTAAAGTACCAGGGACGACTACAGGCAAGGTGAATCTCACCCAGGGCAATGTGGTTAGATATGCAGATTTAATTTAGAAGATCTGTCTCATTTTTTCAACAAGACACTGAAGAAACGTTACCAGAGACTGAAATCAGTTCAAACTAACAGCCAGACAGTCTCACCTAATATGAGCTGATCAGTATTAATCGGCAGTAGATATATTCGGAGGTTATTTCCAGTGCAGACCAATAGACCATATCAAATGAGGTGTCCAAAAACATTCAAAAATGTTTAACTCAGTTAAAGAATATCTACTGGAAATGCCTCCTAGGATTTCTGCAGCGAGGTTTGCCAAACAGAGACATCTGGATGTATAATAATATTGTTGTGCGTAATATTCTGAAGGATTAAAATATCTGTTTTAAGCTGATGCCTGTGTACAGTAAATACAAATACATTCGCTTGGTATAGAAAGCAAGATGTGGTGCTCAAACAGATTTACAAATAAAGGGGCCGGCATGAATAAACAAGGACAGAAAGCAGAACAAAATTAGGAGCCCTGCACCCTCCTTGTTATTGATTTGATGCTTAAAAACACTCATTTATAGGCTTGCGGTGGGTCCAGCAGAATCCCCGTCGAATGAGAAAGTAGATCCTGGTGGGTATTCTCTGCGTTTAAAGTGCATTTGCCCGGCGGAAACGCGGGCAACACGAGGAACGAGAGCCAACTGACAAATTACATACTGCTTTTATTCGCTGAATCCCATTTAATGAGAAATTTGCCCTCTGCAAATATTTATCTGACACCAGAATGCCTCCTCTTAATTCAAGTGCACCAATTTTTTATTTTTTTTTGCATCTAAAATGTTCCAAATGAGGAAAGGGTCACGATTCCTTGCCGTTTCAGATCACGCCAGCCCTGCCCTTGAAATTATATCTCTGGGGCCGCGCTTCAGCATGACCACGCCGCTGCACCGGACCAAAAGTCTAATTTTAGAGCCCTTTGACAAGGTCGGCCGCCCACAGCTGGGCTGGAGTGGACTAGGTGCGATTGTTCCTAAGAGTGTTTATGGCGAAACGGGAAGCAACAGGAATGAAAGCGGGAACGCAGTTAAAGGCCGGATTCTCCCTTCTATTTACCGGCTTAAAGCACAGGCAGCGGAGGCGTGACACCCCCCGACGGCGCCGCGGGTCCAAGACTCATAACGGCAGCGTTTGGCGGCATCTCTGTCCGCCGTCCTCAGCGTTCTCCCCCCCGCGGCTGTTTTGCATAAATCAGGGGCCCCGCGTAAGGTGGAGGGACAGCCATTTCGATTGCACTGCTCCTCCGCTCCGTATGAATTTCCATTAGCCGGCCCTGACACCGGAGGATCTTACTCTTAATTAAAAAAGATCCGTGCCCGTCCCTGCCTCGCGCCCGCCGGCGCCACCGAGCATCCATCCTCATACGGCGCCCACCACGACTGACCAGAACGGGCATCCATCAACCCCGCAGTCAGGAGACGCTCGTACTCTGCAAGGCGTAAAATAAAGTGACCTTCAGCTACAGCAGAGGACTTCAGCACGCCTGTGGCCGCAGTCGGGCTGGCCGCCCTGCCACGTCACGGCTCCCGTCCGCCTTCACACTGCGCCCCACAGTGGGCCGGCGAGGGACAGCGAGCATGGAAACAGTGCGGGGGGAATCTCGCGCTCTCTCTCTTGCTCTCTCCCAGACTGGGGGGTGCGGTGGTATGTTCTGTGATCTGTATTTCTGACAAGGGAGGTTCTGAACAGCAACATTGCACAGGTTCTGTGCAAACAAAATACCCAGGGTCCTATCCTAGATGGTGACATTCATTTAATTTGACTGTGGGTCTCAGGTATAATCATGTGGCACATGAGTCAGCTGACAGCCTCATGGGCAAAATGGCTGCCATAGCCTCCGACGGAAAAAGCAAGCGTCTGCAAGAAGGGGTGTTGTTAAATAAACACAGGGGTTATAGCTCCTATTCATGGTCACAGGGACACCCCTGTTCCACAGGAAGAGGGCATCGCCGGACCATGGGGACCACAGAGGTTAAACGCAGAATGTCGGTGGGTTTTTATTGCCGGCAAACTCAGAACCAGGCTCACTATTCCACACCTCAAACATGCATGTAAGCAATTATTTTCAAACAAAGGACAGAAGGCAAAAAAAAAACACTCCAGGAGACATTTTCAAAGACGTGAAAAACTTGTTGCTCCGTTTTAGATGTAACTAGCATCGTAAATGCAAATGAGCCATTATATCTAACTGCTGAAGGTTATAAATACGCAACTGGGATAAACCACTTTCTGTAAAGGTGCCTCTCATTACCGCTGTCATCGGTCACTTCCCCTCGATACGGTGGCGAGCCACCGGCATCGTTTCAGCCAGTAATTTAAACCATGTCACTCACATACCAGAGCACTTTGGTGTCAGCTCCAGGTTCACGGTGGCAAAACAGGACAATTACCGGCGTCCTTGATCTGCGAGCCGCTCCGGAGCAGCGAGGAATGGCAAGGGGACGTCTCAGGTCCCCGTCAAAGACGGGTTTTGCGGCAGTCCTGTTATAACCTACTGTACCACGGAGATGAAAGGCTGCTGTGAAATCAGCCTGACGTCTGCCTGGGTGTGGAGATTGATATGAGTAACGATTTAGCCAGAGGTTAGGCGAGTAAATTCTACACTATTCCTGCTTAACTAGGACCAGTGTTGGTCAGCACTGGCCAGGGTAATGCAGGACTTCAACCTTAATTCAAAAACAATGTGTTTGCTATATAATCTGTATTTATTCATGCATGCACATAATAGCGATATACTGTGTGTGTGTGATGTCTAAATACTGTTGTTTCAAACGTTTTCTGGAAAAAAATTTGAAGGAAAAAGTTCCTAAACATGGCGGTTGGTAGCTATGTGTTTTTCCTCCCACTTAGACGATCACGTCCCATCAGGCCTGACCTCTCTGCCGCTTCACTGCTGCAGGCAAGACGGTCGCAGGTCGCAGTTCCTCGGGCCCCCTGACGCCACGCAGGACACTCCACTGCACAGCCACTCCTTCCGGACGCCTCCGGGCCTCTGCCTCCCAAGTCAGAGGTTTCTATTCCTGCTCTACGAAGTCGCTGTTCCCCGTTCGCCTTGGCCGCTCCTAGCTCGGGCTCCCGTGGCTCCCGGTTCTCCTTAAATATCTTCTGACAGACTCCCCGTTTCATTCAGGGATGCTGCATTTCAAACTCCCAGCATGCATCATTTTATTTATTGAGCTTATTCAAGTACATTTTCAAAAGCATCATTTTGTTATTTACTTTTTTTTTGTCTTTTGATATGCAACCTACAAAAGTGCATTGTTAAAAACACCACGATTATGTTAACTATTCAAATTTAAATTCCGGAACCGTTCCTTGAATTTGGCCTATCGAGCTATAGGAGTGCTGGACCACTCTCATTCTAGACAGCATCACAAATGCAGGGTCTTGTAAATATTTACCAGCGGCTCGGCCTGTAGCCTCCTGTTTACCGGGACACGTTTCGCTTCTGAATTAATTCATGACAGTGCAATATCGGATTTTCCATTTGCAGGCACTGCCCTTGAATGAAAACAGATCCCAGTAACATAGCGAAGATAATAAATCACTCCCAGTTGTAATCCAAAAGGAGAAATTCACCAAGGAATAGGCCTTAAACTCAGCATAGATGTTTTGATTAAAGCAGGGGTTATTTGAACTTTATTGCTAGTGTAAGCCAAAGTCCACAGGACACATGCTTTTCGATAGAATTTTAAAATGGTTCGACGCCAAAATATTGTGAACAAATTAAATAAAAATAGTCTCAGGCTTAGTTTATGGCTGCTTGTGGATTCCTATTTCCTGCCTTTCTAGTTTCCATATCTGTAACATACATCCAACCTCATTACCTGTTTACTACATCAAACAGGTTTGCTGTGCTATGAAAAGGACATTATTTGCATTCTACAGGATGAGTTTGAAAATAATGCATTACAGACGCTCCTCTACTTGCAAACGAGAGACGTTCCGAACGGCCGTTCGTAACTTGAAATGTTTGTAAGTCATTATTCAACATCATTTTAAGGGTATATGCAAGTACAAAGAACTAGGATGCTGGGAGTAGCACGCTACGCTGCTGCGCGGCGGGAGTAGCGGGCAGAAGTCGTTAAAGGCGGAATTGGCACGCAGAAGAAAAAAAAAAGAAAAAACAGGAAACGGGAGCCCAAGGAACATAATTTGGACTTGCAGTCCTCTTCGTTCGTATGTCTGAAAGTTCGTAAGTTGGAAGTTTGTAAGTAGAGGAGTGTCTGAACTTGGTGAAAAGACTTTGCATATGTTACACCAATCTCTCACCTGCTCCCTTTAGAGTACTTGGCTGGTAAATGCGATGTGTGGTTCCAATTCCCATACATGGTGCTGTGTCAAGGGAAGCTGCAGGGTCTGTCTTATCTATGTATACCACCCAAATATACAGAGAATGTTACTCTATACTTAAGTAGACATACTGGCTTTGACTTCATCTACATTAACACCATTAAGGATAATTTGGGGTTTCTCACTCCGAATGCATTAATTCCATCTACCAGACTATTAAGACACATTCTAAGGACAGATTTTAAAAATAGTAATTTGTTTGAAACATTACTCTTTTGCCTGAGTTTAAAACAAGATTTAATCAGATTAAAAATCTTGCTGTGAAACACTTCGTACAGTTAACTACAAGAAAAGAATAATGTCTTTCTTTCCCCCTGAACACTTGACCTCTGCATCCAGCCATTAGAGGCAGTTTACCATGCTGTGCTGAGGGACAGACGGAAATTTGGACTGAAAAACAAACCGGGACGCCACCAGCTTTAGCCAGATAAAAACACGTACACTTCCCTGTGCAGGAAGAAAACTGACGTCTCATTGATCATAAAGAAAAAAAATTCAAAGATAAATAACATACCAAACTGATGATGGTTCTTGACTCTTCAAGCATGAACAAATAATAGAAGTGGGCCATTTGCGGCAATTAATTTTAGGTGTATTTTCACAAATATTCCAACTCCTTTACCGTTACAATAAACTCCTGCCGATTACAGACCACGCCCCTCTACGGGAAAAGCAGCTGAAAGATGTATGGATGGATGCCTAAATTAAGTGAATATCAAAGCCTTTGTTTATCATTGCGGAACAAACAGCCTTGTTAGGTAATGTGTTATATAATGTTACATATATTCACTATGTATTCTGGTACTGTCAAGTTGTCCTTCATTGTGTAATATTCCCTAACTTGAAAAGGAGTACCAACATCTACTTGGAGGTCTAACTGGATTCCACTCGACTGACCAGGCAATAAAAACCGTTACTCCTTTCCTTATTTTCCTTTATTTGGACTTCAGCAAGTTAAACAGTTTTGCTACTAAGTGAGTTAGGTAGAAAACCTTTAAACAAACAAGAAAAGAGCCCCAAGCTATTACACACACAAAAGCATAACCCAAAGACAACCATTAATGTGCAAAATATCTTCCCCCCACGACACATAAGGCACCTTTAGCTTGCCCTTATTATCATGTAAATTTCACTGCTAAAAAATACAAGCTGTCGTTTAAACTGCAGTTCAGCAAACATTCTCTCCATATTCAAATTAAACGGAACAAAGTTCTTAATCATTAACCACCAATTATGCCAAACCAAACTCAGAGTACTTCCACTCGGCAAACTTGCACTTTAGGAAAAGCGCTACAATCACCGACATACTCATAGCTACACTGATTATCAGCCGCAACAGTAAATTTCACCGGCAGCGGCAGTAACTTCATCACGGTATGAATAACTTCTGTTCTTACCGGCTGCCTCTTCAGTCTTTGATGACGTTATCCTTTCTGCACAATATCCCACAGAACGCTGAAGCGGCAAAGCGTTTACCAAAGTTTCTTGTGGCGTCTCCACTGAATCGTTGCAGCGCGACACTTGACCTTTCACCTGTTGCTTCCAGGCTGTGTCACATGCATGACGTCACGGGTGATTTTACGCTCATTGGACAGTAATGACTCATGTTGTTTGACTGAACAGGTACAATTAATTGGTAATAGAGCTGATGATGGGAGCGTGACCTCATACCTGAGGGAGTGTCGTTTTGACGCCCCTCCCCCTGGCCGTCCCTTTGATGCCCCTCCCCCTGGCCGTACCTTTGAGGCCCCTCCCCCTGGCCGTCCCTTTGACGCCCCTCCCCCTGGCCGTACCTTTGACGCCCCTCCCCCTGGCCGTCCCTTTGATGCCCCTCCCCTGGCCGTCCCTTTGACGCCCCTCCCCCTGGCCGTACCTTTGACGCCCCTCCCCCTGGCCGTCCCTTTGATGCCCCTCCCCCTGGCCGTACCTTTGATGCCCCTCCCCCTGGCCGTACCTTTGATGCCCCTCCCCCTGGCCGTCCCTTTGATGCCCCTCCCCCTGGCCGTACCATGGGCCTTGCCTGGGATAGGCAAGTTCAGCAAATTGAAGAATTGTCGGACGGACTTCTTGTAATCTGTAAACATAATATCTTGTCTGCCCTTATTGTCTGTTTATACAAGTACCTATTAAAACAGAATGTTACTGATTAATAGTATGCTAATGAAAGTTTTTACTGCCTTGTATAGTACTACACCGCACTGTCTGTGCGAATAGATAAAAAATACCCTTTCAATCGATATATTCACATTTAATTATCCGTATTACACTCTAATGTTGTATTGATGTTGTATTGTGAAGTTACATGTTTTTTTTAAAAGATTATTATAATCTGTCAGTAGTGTATCTGTTTACTGATCAGACACAAACAAGCAAACGAACATTAACCTGGGAATCACCTTTGCTCATATGTGATTATTCACAGTAACATTCACTGTCAGCACGAGGCTCTTGGGAATCTGCTTCATATACTACCAGCTCTGATCTGCAGGCCTGCTTAAGCCTGTTCCAGGTGAGGGGCACCTGTCCTGCTTCTGCTGGGCACTTAGCCCTGTCTGTGGCTGTGAATGTGCCATCCAGCCACCCGTGCATCACATGACCGACGGTAACTGTGAGCGGCAGTATTGCGAGTCACCACGCATCTGATCAGGCAGCCTTCAATCTCAGATTCACAGAAATTAAGACTGGATTTATTTCTCTAATCCTCCCAATTTCGTCCCCTGTCTTTCCTTTTTAAAATCTATACTACCACAGTACTTGTCCTCTGACACGAAGATGGTTTTTCCCCCAGTGCGATGTAAACTCTCATGCCTTTGCCTCTCGGTGAGTCTCTCTCGCTCTCTGTCACGCACAACAAACTTCACTTGATCATTTTGATTCTGCTGTGCTTGTGTATTTTTTTTCCCGTGGAATACAGTCAGGACTGTCTCCCCCTCCACGTCGCTGCCATTCCACATGTATAATGAATGCGGGCTCCCGTTTTCGAGTCGTTTCCAAAGGAACCGGTAGTTTGAAGTTTGTTCTCCTCAGCGTAACAGTCCTGCTTTGCGTTTGATCTAAGCTTTCATCTTTCATCTCACTCGGAGGTGCACGGCTTAGCAGTATTCCGCTGTCGCCTTGTTTTGCTCCATGGCTCCCGCTATGCGTCACGTAATGCGCACGCAGCGGACCTGTGCATCCGCCAGTCGGTTTTTGATCTGGGGAGCGTGCTAACGTGGCTGCGTTTTTCCACTAGCACCAAGCGCGCCTGAAAAGGTCCAGAAAGTCAGCCTGGATGTGTCGGCGTGCACACGCAGGTTATATCGGGCTCTGCATCACCATTCATCGTGTACTTCGAGACTTCTGGTCCCCCATCCTACGTCTGATGGGGGCTACAGGGTCAGCGGCAGCAGGCTCAAACATATTTACCTGCTTTATTTGTGCAATCAGAGACTTATCATCATTTCCAGGGGCCTGTACTACCAAGCGGGGTTACTGGCTTATCGGGGTAACTTGTCAGATTTAAGGTAGCCTGGGCAAAATGTAAGTGAACGAATATGAAGTCCATTTAAACTGTGGTACCTTAAATCCGACAAGTTACCCCGATAAGCCAGTAACCCCGCTTCGTAGTACAGGCCACAGGTCTTCTAACCCTCCTAAGTTATGTTCCTTAAAATAATCACGATAAACCCTTTATCAGCAGGGCTAGATAATGTAGGCTTGACATGATTCTGAAGTTAGCTTTCTTTTTAGCATTTATATTAGTGTTACATATCAATCGCCCTGCTGAAAAAAACAGTTGGATCAGTTTAAGTTGGTTATTTATGATAGTTGACTAGCTTTAAGGTATGTCTTTGCATGATGGTTTCATGGTTTAACTGGTCATACCAGCTTATGATGGTCATTCTAACTAGTTTAGCTGGTCATATCAGCATGATCAGCTTGATAGGCTGGCCACATCTGCATGCCCATTTGGTGACTCACCCAGCTAAACCAACCATCAAAGTGCAGCAAGAGCTGGGACATGACCATCTAAGACTGTCTTAGACCAGCTAAAACCGGCTAAAACCAGCCACCAGCATAAGCTGGTTTTTCAGCAGGTTGTCTCATAGCACGCATCCCGGTGCTTACCTTCCGAGAAGCTGTACCTTGTTGTTTCAGGTTGCAGGAAACCAGGGACACGATTTCCCACACAGCCAATGCTAACGGGTTTAATTTCATTATAGGGCATGTGACTCACTTAGCCGACGAGCCCAGAAACTTAATCAAGCACAGGCCCGTTAATTAACACACCAGCCCCCAATGGCTAAACATGTTAGCAAACACTCTGGCTTATGAACCCAGCCCAAGGCTTATACACCCAAGGATATTATTCAGAAATTAAATTTGAACTTTATAACCCTTTTTTTTGTACCTTTACGGTAAATAGAGAATTTGATAAGGCTTGTTCTAATTCTTGATTCTCTGCTATTTAAGGGGTGTTATAAGTTTAACAGGTAATAATGACAGTGGCAGCATGTCTTGTAATGACATCCGCAGGGAGATGAATGATGCAGTGACGCAGTGGAGCAAGCAGGAGTAACAGGCAGTGACAAGGCCTGCCCCCCTCAGGTAAATTAGCCTGAGGGGAAAGTTTTCAGTGTGGAAGGAGCAGCGCTCCGCACCACAGTAACAACAACTGCTGGGAGGTAGGAGGCGCCGGAGAGCGCTGGACTGACGCATGAATCATCGCGCTGCTCCTTCTGGCACATTCTGCCCGTGACTGCCATAATTAAGCAGGCTCGTGCTATTAGCATCCCTGCCCGACTGTTTCACGGTTTACCAGCATGTCGTCTACGGGTGAAAACAATTACGGTGCATTAAGATCACACTCGCTCAACGTGTCCCGCCTCGAGGACGGAATCGTCTCGTTGAGAATCCGTTCAGAGCAAAAGACCTGACAGATATTTATAATTCGGCCTCAGTGAAGGCTGTAGGTACAGAGATCAGATGGTGTTCATGTGGCCCTTAGAGTTGTGCTTATATACAGGATGCCCTGCCACTTAAAATGTTTAAACAAACTAGGGTGGGAATCCTTTTGCTAATATTGATCTATTACGGAGAAGGACCAGTGCTGTAACTAAATCCTAAGGGGGGTGTGGGGGGGGGGGGGGGGGCTTAATTCCATGGGGTGGCTGCCATATCCCTTAAGTCTGACATGCATATCAACATTAGTAATGCTAATTCCACTTAATATGTATTTGAAGTAACTAGTGACGTATGATCCCCAGAATGACTGTAAAATGATGGTAAGGAAAACTGCCTCTCAATGCATCATCTCAGCAACCAGCACTCTGAGACAGGAGAGCTGGATTGTTTGGCCTTAGTGATGCTTTTTTCTTTCTTTTTGTTTTTAAAGAAAACCAATCACAGCCTATAAAAGAAGAGTTCCTGCATTATAATGCCCACTGCAGCTTGTCAGCCAGCTACTTCAGCCTAGCTCCCAGCTTCCTCCACTGCTTTGTTTTTAATACAGCTGCTATTTTGCATCTAGGGGCTTAAGATCCATCCCCATCTGGTCATTAGAGTTTCTCAACCTTCAAGAAACGTCGTAAGGCCCATCGGTTCCAGGAACACGTCGACTAGCTCGTCCACCTGCTCTGTCTTCAGCCGCTGTTTCTTGGCCGGTCTTTTGTCTATCTTTGATACTCTTATATTTGGTTTGGTTAGTACTTGTTACTGGTCATTTGTTGGAAGCTCAGCATTAATACTGTAACAGCTGAAGGCTTGTGATACGCGTTCTGCTTTGCTTGGACATCATTTTGGAGAAAAATATCTGCTACATAAATGATGCACTAACTAACACAGGAGACATACTGGTCAGGTACAGAACCCAGCTACAGGAACCACGTACTGAAGTCGGGTACAGAACCCAGACACAAAACACTAAGTACAGTACAAGAACCTGACAGCTAGAAGAGCCAAATACTAAATTCAGGTGATTTGGCGCCTGAATTAATACCAGGACCTAACAGAGAACCCAGACACAGTAATTAGCTTAAAGGAACTAATTATGTTACTGTCTGGAAGGGTGAGTTGCTGCAGCCAGATGTGGGAACCAGATCCAGGTGCAGACACTATTCTCAGGAGCTCAAACAAGGCTTTCAGGTACCATTTCCAACAAAGTAAAAAGTGATAAAAGCCTGCCAAAGGCAAACTGAATGAAAGAAGAAAAATAGCTCTGCATTTCAGCATCATGCAATCATTAAAATGTTAGAAATGAAAGTTGTGCACAAAATGGTTGTAGCCCTGTCGGATTTAGCCTTGCCTTCCCAGTGCGTATCAGCCAGCCGGGATAGACTGTCATATTACCTTCTAGCAGTGCTCTCCATGAGGCGTTCTTTCAGTAAAATTCAAAATATGCAGTCACCGTAATAGGATGTGACTTCATAATATTTTCTTATTCATTTTAAGATTTGTTCAATTGACATTATAATAATAAAGTCCTGGAGGCGCTCTGCAGATGCCCTTTATTAGGTCATCACCGATATCAGCTTAGACAGTTCCATTAGGTCCCACCACACAAACAAAACATTTCCTGTCTCCACCCCACAATGCACCACAGGTGGGCATAGAACAGTATTTAACAGGCCATTGATTGATTCACAGAGCAAATGTTACGGAAATATTCTTAAACATACCCTGAGACAAATTATATTAATTTTGTAACTTGTTCTTTTGGACTGTAATTTTGGCTTTTCCGCATAAATGGCAGGAAGTAAATGCAAACGCAATCCATGGACTTGCAATTGTTAAACCCCGAAACCTTATTTACTAATTCACTCATATATGTAGTTAGTGCTTAAGTGTGTGTAAACACTAATATTTGATGTTTGATGTATGTAATCAGGAAGGAGGTTGAAGTCCAAACCGAGTTCAAATCTGCATAAAACAAGCATATGGTTTGATGACTCATTTTAGCCTCTGGTTTTAATTTCCCTACAGGGGTGCCGCTTTCCCAGGGATGAATTGGCATTCCATCCAGCTGAACCATTACCTTGTGTCCTGTGCTGCCCGGGATTGGCTCCATGACCCTGTCCGGCATTATCGGTTGGAAGACGAATGGATGGATGTACATATTCCGCTGTATGTGAACGATGCAATGATCGTCTCGCTAGAAAACAGCATGGACTCCAGCAGACAGCCTGTCGTCAAGGAGTATTTATCCTGCTCTTCGGTGTAATCTGGTTATTAATGGGCAAGGCAATCGCTGTGACACAAACGATGAATAAATCACAGCTGTCACAGATGTTATCACTAATACAGTTTATTACTCATGATCATGATTCCATAAATAGACCCATGATGGGAAGAACAGCTGGGCTTTCCCTGGCTTTTCGCTGATTTCTCCTTGCAGATTGACACCGGTGACATTGTGCAGATGACACATAAAAACCCAGCGATCATCATTCCGTTGATCTGTACAGACTTCACACCCACGCCCTCTGCCCAAAGTCACGTATGAAACTCCCCTCTTGGGGCAGTAGGCTGGCAGTGGTGGGGTCCCCAGAGTTCAGAAGCTCAGGCAGTCTCTGCTGGCATTGTACACACTACGGCCCCGCCAAGAGTCAAAGGGATCTGCACGTCACCCGCGAGGCCCCCTGCCTGCAACACACAGCCACTACAAAAGAGTGCCTTTCAGTCCCCTGCACTCTATCCTGAATATGTAAGGGATCACATGTCCTTCAGGGATCTCCCACATCCTTCTAACCTTACGCAACTCATCAAAAGCTCCCATACTAAGGAGAATATAGTCACAGCCTCACTGCAGGGAGCGTAAAGTTCGCTGAGAATAGGAGAACCTACTTAACTGTTCCAGTCGCAGCAATTACTCAGCACTTACGTCACTGCTTAGGACTGATTGAAATTCCACTCCAGTGATGATGGTGAAGTACCTCCTGTGCTCGGGCACTGGTTTCCAAACAGACAGGTCTAACACAGCGGCCACATTATTCTTAACTAATTTCCCACATTGTTACACATTGCTGATTTAAATATATTTTCAATAGCCCCAAGGCAAGGTTACTGCTATTTTACTTATTAATCAGTGTCTGTTTTTACCACATTAAAGTCAGCATCACATCAGCTTCAATCTACTGTATATTTGAAACTAAATGCTATAGACAACTGTACCAAACACCATATTAATTACTATACAGACTGTACCATACCCTAGACAGTTAAATTACTACACATAAAACTGAACAAATTCCCAGATTGTACAACTACTAAAACATACCCGGAATGACTGTTCAACTATTACAGACTATTAACGTGGCCATTTCAGAAATGTTCTATACAGTCCCATACTGTCTGACCACTATACTGAGAAATGCAACATGGATATAATCATGTGTATCCGCCTGATTGAGGTTATTCTTGTCTTAGGTTGTATATTGACAAGAATCTTCCGGAACCATCTGTCAGACACAGGCCAGGCCTGTAGGGATCACCCACAAAGGCTGGAAGTGCTCCAGAATTGCATTTGGATGCTCATAAGGCAAACTGCTGAGTCGTCATGCTACCCAGAATGAAAGGCGAGCTGATGGCTTAGACAGGCAGAGGACAGAGGGCTGCTGCCACTATCCTCCACAGATGATGGGGAGGGATCCCTGTGCTGCAATGTGATCGCTGTTCCTGGCCCCTCGGTTTATGGGGTTCACCTTTGCCACACTGGCTGCCCAAATGTAGTGATTGGCTGCCATTACCATGCTAATTAAACTTACCATTGTACTCTTTACTGAATTTTAGTAGCTGGTATTTAATGGTGCGGTTAAATTAAATCAAAGATAAGTATCGCACTCAACCCGGTGACCCTGTGCAGGATAAGAGGCTTGATGATGGATGGATGGATTCCACACTCAAGGGTAAAATAGAATTTTCCTTCATGGACTCATTTCTTGTAGTGCGCTTGGTTGCAAGATGCAAATGCAATGGCAAAGGGTAAAGATTAGGGCATGGAAGTAGGACGTGGATGTGGTGTTAATGCATCTGCTGCCACTTTTGAGAAGTTCTCCTCATACTCCTGCTCATCGCACAGACCTTACCTGCAGCTTCGGAGGCTGGCAGTGGCTGACCTGAGGGTAGCTCCATGGACACGCACGCTACATGAAATGTGGATCTTCACTGACAGGGGTGTCAAACTGCAGTGCTGGGGGGCCGGAGCCCTACATATTATTGGGTTTTCTCTCATTTAACACACCTGATTCAACTTCTTGTGCTAATTACCACACGGCACTTGAGCTGAATCATTTGTGGTGGAACAGGGAAAGAGCTAAGCCACACAGTTCACATTAATACCGAAAGCTTTCTATGGAAGTATCCTGAAATATTAACATATTCATTTTTATTTGTAGTTTGAAAAAAACAACACACATTTAATTATCCAAGTGTGGAACGTTAGTAGATTCTGTTGATGCTCTATTATAAGTGATATTGTTTGTAGTTACATAAATAAAACAGCTTGTCCCCTAAAGTATAACATGGTGTGGAATTAAAGACAGCCATAAATGTTAAAATGGCATTATAATCCTAGTCCTAATCCTAGTCCTTCTGACAGTACGACACCTACACTCTCAGAAAAAAAGGTACCAGTTTGTACCTTTGCTTTTCACTGGGGCTGTACCTTGCAGTTCTGTACCTTTACAAACAACATGAATGTACACCCAATGGTACAAAAACGTTCCCCATAGTCCATTTCTGTACCTTAAAAGGTGCAAATACCTACAGCTAGGGTACAATTGGCAGACCCTTGAGGGTACACTGCCCCAGTGATATATAAAAACAAAATCACAAAAATAAAAACCCCAAAATAAATGACTGACAGATACAGTGTTTATTTTTCTTAAAACACAAAACCTAAAAGGAAAGAATTTAAGCTAGAGTATGTTAACTGACTTTACAGGTCAGCCTGTAGAGATAAAGCCGCCATTCAGACTCCGCCGGCCTCCGTCACGCAGCCCAGCGCCGGAAGCGTCCCGAATGGATGGCTGTCATGTCGGTAAGGGGTGCATCCCTGTTAGAGACGGGGCTTCGCCCTCCCCTAACATCCCGGTGCAAAAACTCAAACCTCCCTAACATGTGTTATTAATTCTTCATCTTGGTACGTTTAAGAAGTAAACGGATTTTAAAAGTGCACTGTGCAAATGTAAGGGGGGCCCACTGAGTGACAGGAGACCAGCAAAAGGGGCCACGTTTCTTTCGGCCCAATTTCCATTTTATATCTTGCATCGACAAAAAAAGATACGGCGTGGCCAATCCCGGCTTCCACACGGCCGGGACTCGCCTACTGATGAGGAGCACACTAAAGGTCTAACAAGCTCGTCCTTGGGCCGCTACAATGGGAGCTCCGTCCCCGAGAATAAGCTCAGCACTCCGAATGCGGATCACGTCCGCGTGCTCCGTGCATTCAAAGGCTCCCACCGATGCCAGGAAAGGGGTGTAAGGGGGCAAAGAGAATCACCCCGCCTTTTTCCGACTTAAATCACCCGATTTTGGGAAGCAGCGCTCGCCTTGTGTCATGCCGCACCGATACCAGGAAGCATCTGGTGAAGTCCTGCACTGAAGAGCAACATCATTCTCTTACCGACCCGCGTTTATGGATCGTGTGACTTCTGTGTGTATCGTGTCAGGAACAATAAAGGAGCAACACATTACAAAAGCAATTAGCCTTTTTTAATCTTACATTGCATTGAAAATTTACATAATAGATTCATACATTTTACAAATTTTTTTTAATAAAAATATATTTCTTTACAAAAAGATTTTTTTCAGTGTTGTTTTCCTTTTTTATATTTATTCTGAATGCATTAACATAGGAGGAGTACCCAGCTGTACTGCAAATAGCCTTCCACATTGATTGAAAGTGTTCATTCCGAAATGGCAGGGATTTTATTGCAGTCATTTATAGGAAAAGCTAAGGGGGAGGGGGGCAAGGGAATTAGCTTTAAACACACAATATCACGTTTCTGGGGTGGAAAGCGGTTGAGTAACAAAATATTTTAAATACGAAGCCCATGAGTGAGGCAATGATGCAAAATGAATTATGGGATGTCAGAAGTTGATAGAGCAGCACCCTAAGGTCAAAATGGTTTTTGATAGGCACAGTGTTAGAATGAGAAAGATACATATCCTTCAAAATAACATTATGGCAACTGGGAATGCTTGACAACAGACTGCAACACCAAAAATAATAATGGAAAAAAGACTGTTTTTTTTTTTTCTTTTTAATGAACAAACTTGCAATGAAAGATTGATTTAATTGATTTTAGATTGATTGATGTGTATAATAATATTGGTATAATGGCAGTAATGGAAAATTGCAGTAAGATCTCACGATTCTCAGGTTTCTATCCACCAAATAAAAACAAGATTTTTCTTACAATGAATCATCTTTTAAAGGCCCACCATTTAATTTAGAAGAGATAGATCCCTGTAGTCTTACACACGTCTTGGTTTATCTTCACTCCAAGTATCTGAGGACCACTTTAAACAAGATTATATGTTTTAACTGTTTCTCCTCCATACCTCCCTTGGTAATCTATTTTTCACTCTGAAATTGCAATTATCTCTCGTGTGACCTGCTACTATTACATTTTTTATGTGTTTGTGTATTCAGTAGCAATTTTAGCAGAAATTTTTCATATAACAAAAATAGTTTGCTGTGATAAAAAAATGAGAAATACAGTGATTCTCCCAAGGAAAAAAAAAGTTCTGAGAAATACGTTTTTCCTGTGAGAAATCTATAATCTTATGCCATTTCACTTCCGAGACACGCAATGAGTATTTTACAAGGCACTGTAAAATATAACACGCCTCAATGCTGGCTAGTTTCCTAACCAACACAACGCGAACTCCTGGCTGGCAACAGCCGCAGGTCATCAGTTAGTGTGACTTCGCCTTTGGTTGGATCCTTCTGCAGGTGGCATCGATGTATCTTTTCTCCTGCCGGAAATGTTCCCTATGTTGTGCAAGTCTATTCACTGGAAATTGAGGTACCAAAGCTACAAAGTTACACTTTGACAATTATCTTTGCACAAATGTAAACATTTTGTTTTAATCAAGCTTGGTTATAAATAATTTGCTGGTAAAAAAGGAACGAAGGAATATCTAGGAAAAGCTAATCTAAGCGTCTGTTATCTTTATTTACAACGAGAGATAAATTCTTAAGAAAAATGTAACCTAATTGGAGAATCAATCAATCAAACCAATTCAATCAACCACTGAAAATGGTGCCCCAAGTCTCAGTGGACAATTAGATTTACAGCAACGAGGCGGAATAAACTCCGTTTATTCACTGACCATTTTATATGGACAAATGATTCTTCCACCATAGAAAAGACAAGGTTAGAGGCTTGTCAGTTATATACTTGTCAGTTACATAAATGCTCATTGTCAGACCTCCCACACTGGCCAATCAACCCTGTCCTTCATCGATCAACCAATCAGGCCCTTACAATTCTTGTGTATCAAATTCACTGGATGATGTTGCCATGTGATATGTGCATCTGCATGCTTGTTTTGTCATGATGGGTGTATTTTTACGTATAAATCAGAGCTGACTATTCGATGTGTGTGTGGGTGTTTCAAAAAGTGATACCAGCTCCAGAATATTTAAATAACAGAATCACCTATATAATACATAGATGTGGTGGCTGGACACAGACTGGATGACCCAAATAGCTACGCATCACAGCTATGCTCAAACGTGTCCTACAGTATCATTTAGTGCACACGACAACACTATAATTCCAGCTAGCTGCAAAGTTTCTCCTTTTTGAGATGACCATTTCCGCAGATTTAAGATCCAAAATACCAATATATGTCCACAGTGTTGGAAGAGATGTAACAATAGAAATATAGAGGATTTTGAGCAAATACAAATATGAAAATATTTCATTTTGAGCCAATGGGATACAACACACTTCAAACATACTTCAGACGTTAGTTTGCCCATTTTTACACCTTTTACACTGAAAAGGAATCACCCCACACACTGAATTTACTCAAAGTGAAGTAATTCCCTAATGTGTAAACTTAAAGCAAGCAGTTTGTCAGCTACAATGGAAAATGGTAAAATTCCCAAAAGAAAACAAAACCAGGAAGCTTATCGTAACATAATTTTGTGCATCGCTTTGTGTGATCGGCATATCTGAAATATCTTTTTTATAAACTCTCGATATAGCCTCTTTACCTGGGCCGATCCCATGTGGTAATAATATATAACACAAAAATATACGTGGTGAACGCTCCTCATATATATGCAATAAGATTTACAGGATCCTTTTACTTTGAAAAAGACCAAATCAATCGTGAGTAAGCACTCGCAGAGTGCACGTAAGGTAGCTTAGGGACTCTCCACACCGGTGGTGAAGACAGGTCGTTGTTGTTTTGTTTTGTTTGTTTTTTTTGTTTTTGTTTTTTTTTTTGTCGTCCTCAGTCTTCTAAAAGATGATGTCGGACTCAGAATCCTCAGGACGCACATGAGCCATCGGTTCCTGAAAAGTGTGCTTTAAATATCAGTGGACGTGCGCCTGCCGGGCCTCCCGGGTTCATGATATCCAGTTATGCAAAGCGTTTTAAAAATGGTACCGTCTCCGCCCCCCCCGGCGTCATTATACCATTGTGCAGACTGTGTTCAGGTTGGGGTCGAATCGGACCGCCTTCCCTTCCGCTGACTTGGCGCTGGTGTTGTACATGGGGTTCTCGAAGGCCGCCTGGCCGTTGTTGTTCTCGTGAACAGAGCAGCCTGTGTACTGGGTTTTAGGTGTAGTCCTGGGGGGGGGGGGGGGGACACAAAGAGAGTCAGGGAGGCTGCTGGGCTTGCCCGGCTCTCGGAGTCAGGCTACCGGATGCAGAGGACCTGATGCACTTACCGCTGTTTGTAGAGATAAAATCCGAAGCCTGCGAAAATGAGAGCAAAGAAAGGCACGAGGATCGCTATGGCCACCGAGCTGCTGTTCGTACCGTGGGGGGGGTTTGACGAATTATTACTCTCGGACATGTTCAGACCTGCAGAAAGAACAGGATGACAGCAGAGATGAGTGCTTATAAAAATAATCGTCAAGATAGGAGGGGCTTAGCACGCTATTTTGTTTTCAGCTGAGCTTCTTAGTTATAAAATGCAATTTCCAATATTTTGGTACTGCGGAGAAGCGGTCAATAGCCCGTTTAGTGTTGTATTTAAACGATGAGCATTAGCAATATTTAAAAAACAACTTGACTAATTTCTCTGCGATCTGGTAGAAATCAGATGAGGGGCTGAGTCACTGTGGATTCAACATATAGCTCATAGAACAGAAATGTTCCCTTGGGAAATAATGAGGGAGAACAGTGACATAATGGCGAGGTAAATATATCCAGATCAGTTAGATGAGTCTGAATTATACAGTTGCTGCCAGCATATTACTGCACTAATACTGCATGTTGGAAGCGAAACAGTAGATCCTCCCGCCATTTTGAACTCAAACGTAACCAGGTCTGGAAGCGTGGGGGACTCTTCTAGAAAAATCCGCAGCATGTTGGCATGAACCTAAAGGGACTTAAAGGTGAACCTGTTGAATGAGAACAGTGCATCATCCAAATGGCTCCTGTCTACCTAAGGGGAGAATGTTTAAGATGCAATTATGCAAGGAGTGGCACTGTTTACTCCTGTTGACCAAAGCGGCTAGCAAAGACCAAACAGACGGCTGTGACTGGCCCAGGCTGAGCCCCAATTATTGCAAAGCATATCCTAACAAAAGGGGGGGGGGAGGAATAAAACCGTTCCTAGCAGATGGAAGCAGAAGTTTGAATAAACTGTAAACAATTTGAGAGTATACAGGTGACACTTAAAACAGGTGCACGGCTGAAAAGCTCTGTAGTTTAAAATGTATAATGCAATTTAAGGTATTTATTTCTGCTTACTTTAAAAACAATGATGTTCAACATTAAATTATTTATACTGCGGTTATATCTGTTCTCATAAGGATTACTGGGGGGTTAGGGGTGATCTCAGCATCTCATTAACATGTCCAAAGAATCAGCGATCGTTTACCTAGTCTCTGCAGCCCGAACTGGCCGTAATCTTTACCCTGTATGAAGCCTTGAAAGACATAGGTGGCGCCGTCTGGTTCTGCGGAAACCTGGTAACATGGAGATGTTACTTAGTGAAGGTCCACACATTTTCGTGACTTTTCTCCATAAACGCGGCACTTCTGCGTACTGATTTTGACTAGATTTCATAATCGTGTAACTGTGTCCACAGGCCGGCTGCGAACAGAATCTCCGCACGTCTGAGTGCAAATCGATGTGTCACGTCATGTTTTTAAAGCCCGGCCATCTTTGGGAATAATAACACCCATTATGTAGCAGGCAAAATTCTGCCAGGTGACAGTAAAGTAATACAGAGTCGCCACGGGTATCACAGGACATCAGGCTAACGAACAGCTACAGCGTGCAAATTGTCAGAGAAAGCAACCAGTATCCCAGCAAACTGCGGCACTGGGCACTTACAAACCCATCCATGGACCACTCCTCCTCTTTCATTTTGCTCAGCGAAGTGTGAGTAGACGCCTTCACGTGGTACATGAGCAGCATCAGGCGTGCTTCTTGACTTTTGTATACGCCTGCATTTCAGAGAGAGAGGGACGGCACATATGGAGCTTATTACGACTTTTCAGACTCGAGTAACGGGAGGCCTGCCCTCCACCCGCCCCCGGGACCCAAAACATGGAACAGAAACACAGATATAGGCCAGGCCTAATTTGTGAAGTAAAGCCTTTTTTTGGTTCAAATCACCCATCTCGTGAGAGAATTGCTTAATGAGTCGATACAAACAAACGTATAAAAACACAAAACACCACCAAGCAAACAAACACCGCCTCTGAGTTTGCGGTTCTGTCTGCCAACTCCGGGGCAGCTTTGTAAAATAATTGGATGGACTTCATTCGGAATTGTATCTGATTATTCTAAATGGTCAGAAGTCCATTTAAACGGGCGAGACAAATTAGCAGGGTGTGAATCGTGTTCCAGTCGCAACACTCACTGATGTCACATATGGACTGGGATGATGATGGGAAATTTGGGAGCCACTCACCTGCTATCAGGTTCCCTTATGAAGGAGAAATTGTTTATTTTTAAAATGACATTACATGTCTTAGAGCGCTAACAAGGGGAACTGCTGGAAAAACGAACGGAATTCACTGCTACACTGCAACTCACAAGTGACATGTATTTTTGTTTTATTTTAACTTTATAAATTATATTGCTCTTCTCTAATGCATAAATGGAACATCCATCCATCCATCCATCCACCTCCTACCTGCTTATCCTAGGGTAGGGCTTTTGTTACTACGATGGCCTAGTGGTTAAGGTGATGGACTTAGGGTCCAATAGGCGTCTGTCTGCATGGGTGCAAACCCCAATCCAGGCAGCTCTGAACTGCTTGGGGGTGATATGTGTCTCTGTGGATTAGAACTCACGATTGAGAAGTTGCTGGTTCATATCCCACGGCCGGCAGAGGGACCTTATACAATGCCCCGCTAAGGATAAAAATGATTGCTAAATAAATAAAGGCCGCATGTAGACATACCGTCTAAATGCCTGACTGCATGCCTTTGGACTGGAGGAGGAAACTGGAGTATGTATGTTAAACATGTAACCCCAGAGCTATGAGGCAACTGAGCTAGCCTGTGCTGTCCTTATTAAAATTCACCTAAATAAATTTTTAAAACTTTTTTAGCCTGTTGGGGCAAAGCTGCACTCACTAACAGTCTTCGTACATGTATGTGTCTGCGTGCATAACCCTGCTTGTGTGACTAACAGTCTTCTTGCGTGTGCGTTCATAACCCTGCTCCCCTGTCCACGTTCACATCCCCAATAATGTAACCCTCCACCTGCCGCTCACTGCACTGGTCGTCACGGCGGGTCCTTTAAGTCAGCTAATCTCTGCTGCTGTGAGGGCTGCCCTTTCACTGAGGCCGTGCGGCCGCCTCCTCGCTCTCCGCAGTACCAGCGGGGCACAGACTGCTTCCCCGAGTGCCTCAGATAGCAGATCCATCTTGTTTCAGTTCCTGGCCAGAAGCGGCAGCCCCAGTAAACATGTCTATTTTATCTATTTACTGGTACATCCTTTGGCAGACTCTCAAATCAAATTATACAAAAAAGCACAACACTGAGGCGCGTTTCACAGAGAGGACCGTGCGGCGAGGCCAGAGCTGAGTCCTCTGGAGATCCCCTGTACTCAGCGTCTCTCTAATTCGGCCAATTATGTCCAGACCATGGAAAAATATGGACTTGAGGCGTGCGGTAAGCAAACGACATAGTGGATTCTCCTGGCACTGGTGGGTGACCTCCTCCATCAGCACTCTGCCGGTCCTACCTGAGAGCAGGAGCTCCGCGTTGCGGTTGACCAGCGTAGCGTTGACCCTCCCCGTGGTCCTGTTAAAGCTTGTGATCATCAAGGACATGGGCAGCTTCCTTCCCTTGTAGTTATAGGAACCTTTCCAGATGTAGTTGGGGGCAAAGACATCATCGGGAACTGTGACGCAAGGCACAAAATATTCGGGATGAGCTATGCACAAGCGCCGCAAAACCGAGACCTGAATTTCTAAGCTGATGAATGTTAAACAAGTATCCCGATGTATGAAGGTCAGAGAAACTGTAGTGGGATTATCTACCAGGCTCCAGATGGCTGTACAGAAGTGTTTCTCTGTCTCCTCGCTTCACCATCAAGCTCACGGCAAAATTCTTACCTCTCATTAAGTCTATATTACTCTGGAGGCCTTTTGAAGCACATTAAGGCCACTTTCTTAAGTGCTGCATGGTGACAAGGCAAAATAAAACTGCCGTCTCGCTTTTCCCAAGTTGTTGGTACTGAGGACGCTTCCCCCCCACCCATCCCTCAACCCCCCTTTGCTCTATCTTTTCGAGTTTGTACTGTAAAACCAGGGCTTGACAACTGCTAGCGACAGCAGGGAAAATAAAGCTTACCGTACAGTTTCGGGCTGGGCGTTCCCGCCACAGGTTTAAGGGCTTTTTCCGACAATTTTGAGCCAGCTTAAAGATAAACAAACAGACACGCTGTAAGCATTACACATTAGACACTCTCCATAAACGTCGTACTGGTGCTCAGCACTAAGCCACAGTAAAACAGAGCTAGCTTATTCCTTTCTGAAAGACGCCGTCCACGACCCCTGTACGATACGGTTATGAAAGCCTTGTTCTGCAAGACAAATGGCCACATTCTGCAGGTACGCTCTACGGTTTGAAGACTTCCTGCACCGTCTTAACGCCCCCGAAATTCTCCCTAGCGACCGCATCTGTTTTTCCCGGTAATTACCACGCAGCCTGAGGTATGCAGCTGTGCAGCTCGGTATCTACGGCGTACCCATTAACTGTGAACCCCGGACCGTATCTATTTGGGCTGACACCGTATCGTTGCTTCTCTCCTAGCAGCCTTGTGAAACCGGGCCGCCTCGCACACACAGAACCGCGCCGACCCCAAATACATCTGAAAGATGGAGAACCAGCTTTTCAGACAGCTGAACTGGTGTTACGCAGCTACTGGTACGAATGCTAGGAAATACCAGTTGCAGTATCTAGATGATGCTAACATTTCATAGCCAGTGACACTAACCAGTTCTCCTGTCTAAAGCAAGGATGTGCGCTAACATGCTGAAGTGATTTGCGGCCAGTGATGCGGGAGCACTCTGCCGTCGCCGAGGTTGCTGCAGACCCACCTCGGCACACCGGCATCTTCCCAGTCCAGGTCCCGTCGGACTTGCAGACCCGGTGCTCGGAGCCACCCGCCAGGAAGAAGCCAGGCTGGCAGCTGTAGAGGAGGGTGTACCCATAGCTGGGCAGGTCCATGCCCACCACGTTGACGTTGGGAGGGCTTTCCGGCTGCTTGCAGGAGTGGGCTGTGGGCAGACGGGGTGTGGCAGGGCAGACCGTTATAAAGAGCCATGCAGTCTGGCCCCCCTCAAAGCCGAGAAAGACAGAGCCCCTTGAAAGTCACATGAAAGGGGACACTACACACGGTCTCTGTGCTGTATATGTGGAACCCAAGGGGACTCAAAGCAGCCTTGACTAGATCTGCAGAGGATCCGGCCTTCAGTCACCACCCACCCTCAAGCAATCAATACATCCTCACTGTGCCTCTGAGAAACAGTTACCTGCTCTGACTGCATTTCGACCGAATGAGCTACCTTTACATCCTTTCCAGAGGTACTCTTCATGCTGAATGCTCTCCACGGATCCGTGCAATAGGCAATATGTCATATCAGAGAGCCAACTGAGTGCTGTGGCGCCGGCCCCTTGTTAAATAGCAAGATTTTATCCACTTTGATGTTAAATTTGCACCTGAATGTGCCATTTCAGGAAAAGTAAAAAAATACCAAGGGGGTAGCTTCTTGGCGGTGGAGGGTGTTTAATGGATCTGACATTAAACTGTGGATAATGGTCAGTTACCGCCCACCACTGTTTGTGCTAAAGGACAGCAAAGATCGCTGCAGTGCTGTAGCGCCCCCACACTGCGCAGACTGCAAATGCAGCTGGCGTAATTGAGAAAAATTAGGAATAAACTAAATATGAGTTTTATTCGGATAGTCGGAGCAAGCAAGGCCTGCGGTCCATGCAGCACAGGGCCATCCCATCATAGTCAGTCTGTTCACATACGTCAGAGGGCACGTTTGTTCAGGCTGCCTGTTCTGAGGCCCGTGGGCCAGTGGAGCAGTCGGGTGGAACGGGGAGCCTGTCTGTGTGGAGATAAGGTCTGACCGCTGGGCCAGGAGGGGCCGGCCAGCTTGGGCACCGCTCAGTTCCTAGATCACAAAGGATGTGTGGTACTTCTGGAATGATCATTCTTAGTTCTGGAATGCATTTAGAACACACATCCCTCTGCGGCTTAGTTTGGCACCGATTATTCCGCCTGTTAGCAGACCGGTTCAGTTTCTGCTCCAGTTTGGTTTGATGTCAAAGCAATACAAATACATTTAGCATGCCTGGTGCAGTCCCCAGGTGCCAAGAGCGTGGGCGTACTGATTTGGAAGCCCGAACGGAACCGGCACACCCACGGCCAGTCCTGTGTGTGATAGAGGGAGACTCACGGATGCACTCGGGCTGCGTCCCGCTCCAGGTGAGGTCCGCTTGGCACAGCCGGGTGGTGGATCCCTGGAGAAGGTATCCGGATTGGCACTGGAACTGCACCACGCTGCCCACCTGCGGCAGAGGAGGGAAGGCGGCTCCGTGTTGGACACGAGTTCCTCAAAACCGCTTCCATTAATGTGCCGGCATCTGTACGACCAGCCAATGTGTGCATGCAGTTTAACTGCAAAGCAGTGCCGTTAATACACAGCACTGCCTCTGGGATGCCATCTTCCTTACGTTCCCTTCTGTGTCCCTAACACTACTCACATTCTGGCCAGGAGCAGATGGTTTGCTCGTTTAACTTTGTACCAGATAATAACAGCAACATTTTCAGAAGCTTACACGTAATATACTGATACACACCACGAAATTACATTGACTCGAGTGAAAATTCCAGTTAGAGCCAGTATAGCTTATTAACTGCTCTCAACTTGTGCTTTACTCACCTTCAGACTTATAATTGGTCTCTGTTGATTACAGTGCAGTCTGTTACTCACCAGTGTATCTACTGGGATCCCATTACCAGCAAAGACTAACATAAACCAGCAGAGCAGTTCAGCTGGGCTGATAAAAAAAAAAAAAAAAACTCTCGGAGCTGATCTGCCAGAATCTCCACGAGGGAGGATTTCACTGCCTTCCCGCAAATTCAGCTGTGATGCAACTAAAACTTATTTGCAGGGCTTCAGGCACACACACAGGGACATTAACCATATTCATCCCCTTCATTGCTTTATACCGTCTTTGTCGATTGCATGGGGTCCCTGCAGCACTCAGACATGGTCAGTATATTGTACCTACAAGGACGCTCGTTTGATAGCCCGCCACAGAACCGGACAGATGGAATGGCGAGGCGTCACAGAATAACAGTGCTGTCGCACGTTAATTGATTAATACATTCGTCTCACAATGAAGCGGGCTGACAAGTAATAGGACACAGGGTTTATCTGCGGGACGTGGCCTCTCCCTTGCCGTTCTTCAATATCATTAGACCGCTGCAGAGCAGCCAGTCCTTCCTATGCTTCTTCGGCTGAGACAAGTGATTTATGTGCCGGAAGAGGTTGATATTTTACCGTTATCCTGGGTACACTCGGCAGAACCGGGGCTGCTGGCCTTATAAGAACGCTGAGATCGACTATGCTGTACACACCTATAGGTGGCGCTAATTTAGCTTGCATGTTTTTGACGCTGATGTCTGTCTCGGGTTGGAAAGGTCTCGTGGTGCCATGTTTCAAACTATTTTCACGGCTCAGCGCTCGCCAGCATTGTTCTGGTTGAGAACGACACCCATGTTGCAGTGCTTTGGGACACACCCTCAAAGCCAAACTACAGGAACGGCATTCCGAGTAAGTCACCTGACCATTGCCTGCCAATCAGGGATGGGCAATACCACAGATTTTCTTTTCGATCAGGAATTAAGTAATATCAGTGTTGGGGGGAGGGGGGCTGGCCCATCTCTCCAGCGATGCCCCCCCCCCCCCAGCTTGTAGGCCCCTGAAAGTTGTTATGACTACACACGTTTATCACTCCACACCTCTTAGGAAGCGACAAGCTGAACTGCACAGCTGACAGACGCTGACTCTGGTGCCCGCCTCCCTGCAGAGATGAAGCCACCTGCCAATCACTGCTCTCCATATATCACTGCCTCTCTTCACCTCGCTGCCCAAAGACACGCCTCGGCCATCGCCCTCAGGAAGCTTCCGGACCCATCCCGTACCCGCGGTCGGGTCTCGGAGCTGCTCGGGCCGTACCTTGAATCCGGAGGTCCTGTTCAGGGAGCCGTAGCGAGGTGTGCCGGGGTTCTCACACGTGGTGCGGGTTGGTTCTTGGGAAACAAAAAACAACGAAGAAAGAGATTAATGAATTCCTGCTTTATTTGCACTGCATGGTCGAACATGGATCATTTAGTAATGATGCACTGAGGTAATCTTGAGGCCTTTTCCTGGAGGGGGTTATGAAGGCCCTACCTTATGCAGCTACTCCACCCTAGCCCAGTAGGTGGAAGTGTTATGGTGGGGAGGCTGCCTGGTGCCCGTGATTGGCATGTGAAGCACATATTCCGGCTTGCTAGGCTAGGCTGGATTCGATATAATGCCATAACTTAAGGCACTGAAGGACGCTCTCGTCAGCTCTGCCTTGCTGTGGCAGCACAGGAGAGTCACGTGTCAATCACCCTAAATGCCCATCGATCTCTGGGGGAATGCCGTTATCTCCCTGAGACTGACAGCATGTTCCTGCGTGGATATGGGGAACAGACTGAACCCTCGCACACACAAGCGCACGCATCCGCATTCAACGTAACTCAACGGGACGTGAAACATTTCTACATTCTACGAGGAAACATCGAGTCCAGGTGTCCATGTCCGCTATTTCACAGTGAAATGGCCAGGCTGTCAAGAGAAAAGGATTTTCCTCTCTGTAACCGGAGACAGTCTCGCTCGGTCCGGGGCATAATCAGCATAAGCTAAGCTAAGCTGAAAGCAGGCTGGTCAGGACGGCGTCAGGCCTGCGCTGAGCTGTGACCGTGTGTGTGTGTGTTGTGGACCAGGGCGTACAGGCAGGGCGAGCCTGCGACTCTTTGTGAGACGAGTTAGAGTCTCGCGCAGCTGGCTTGCGGCCCAGCACCGCGGTTACAGCGGGAGCACTTCCGAGTTGCAGCGCCTGTCGCCGTGGGGACGGTCCAGACTATGATAGAAGACTTGCTCAGCTCGTGAGCCGTATTGGTCATGCACCTGACAGGGGAGAATTCGGAGTGGCGTAGCAGCCCAGTGCCTACCAGCGTATGGGATGAGCCCCGAGTACTCGAGGCTAACGGAGAAGCAGGGCAGCCTTGGGCACCTGAGCTCAGGAGGTTCATCTTCCTGCTGGTAATCATCCCCAGGAGGATGGACAGGATTTAGGTGCTGAGCAGCGGACATTTAGCCTCTCGCTACCAGGGCCGAAATAATTTAACGTGCCCTGAGCCTCTAAACAACCAACATTCGTTTGCTCGGACAAAAACAGACTGTGTTTAATTTGGCACACTGTCCTTCTCTCAAATGTGCTAAAACAACCAGGCTTATGGAAAACTTAACGATCGTGACAGATACTCCTGTTTCTCTCATGCTTATCTTATTTGACGGGCTCTAACGGTTCAGCATTTAATACATAAAGAATCAACATGTAATGAGCAAAGTTATTGTGACCGTATCCTGTTACTGCCAGATACTGAATCATATTGGAGAGCCTCTGCTTGCTATCAGTAAGAAAGAGCACCATAGGTGATGAAAGGAAGGGATTCAGGGTCTACCCATGATGCATCGGTAAGCCTCTCACATCCGTCCTCTGACTTCCCTCGCTTACCACTCTCCTTTTTTCTTCAGTTGCCCTTAAAAGGAATTGCTTAGGATCTGCCTGCCTGGTCATTTGAATAATCCAATCAAAAACGAGATGATGGACACATGGACTGAAGCTTCATAGAGAACCAGGGCCGGAAGACTGTGCACCTGCGTGGAAATCTCAAAAGTTTTCCGAAATCAAATTACAGAGAATCTGGCTAATGGGAGTCCATCTAAGCAAAAGTCCCCAGACTAACAGGACATATGCATCTTATTTGCATGTGCTTTCAAAGGAGGACCCATATCTGTAGACCTTTTCAGGTATAGGTTTTGTTCCAGTCACTCTCTGTACGACAAATGAGTCTCTGGTTTTTATCTCTCACGTTCTGGGCCGTGATGTTCCAGGCAGGGGTGTCCCTCCCACTGCCTGCCCTGACTGCAGATGAGAACTGGGCTGAGCCCTTTCCAGAGGGCCCGACTAAGAGCGCCCACTAATTCCACACGGTCCATTGCTGCTCAGTAATCTTGTAATGGCAACTAATGAGCGCTCACATCTCCACTCTCACGAGTCGTGCTTAGCTTGGTGCCTGATTTCGGTTCTGATGCTGAGGGGCTACAAGTGACTTAACTGGAAAAAGAGATCAAGCCGATTAAAGGGTGTCTGGAACCGGCTGGTCATACCGAAAGTGCCATAGTGATCGGATCACCAGGCTCCGTGCTTCCCATTAAACTCAGCTGGCTTCTCC
The DNA here is from genome assembly GCF_048594095.1 of Paramormyrops kingsleyae. Classification (NCBI taxonomy): domain Eukaryota; kingdom Metazoa; phylum Chordata; class Actinopteri; order Osteoglossiformes; family Mormyridae; genus Paramormyrops; species Paramormyrops kingsleyae. The sequence goes on along the minus strand of NC_132819.1, from coordinate 17,248,131 downwards.
ATCCGCACAAATTATAAATGTACTGGGATGTCACATGACGCAGGTCACATGACGAGCTGGACACATGCAATCATTTCCATGAATGGGGGCATTAGCTAAAGAGGCGTCATGACCCCGGTGACCTCTGCAGTGATCACAGCATGGCCCCGCCCCCTCGGTATCCCTGATGCATCCATTTGGCCAAGGCGCACAGAACCTTGTGAAAGATAGCCACTGGCTGTCAGGAACGCATGCTGGAGTGAGGCGAACGTGATGCAATTCGGGGCACAGAGGGGAGAACAAGCGATAGACAGAGCAGGGGTAAAGACTGCAGTGAAGGACAATGTGTCATCCCACTGCAATGCGCCTGTAACAAACAGGATGCAGCTACGCTGAGGGATGGCACTGACAAACAGCATCTTGGAACTGGGAAAAGTGAAACTGAACTGGAAAGGAGAAAGAAGAGCGGGAAGCTCTTCCTAGACACAGATGTCCTCACCTATGACACACTAGCTTATGCAAACAGACATGCATATGTTTTAATACCCACACACCATCTGCCATTTCTAAAGCATCAGTTAAATTCAGCGGTCTGCTAAAGCAATTCAGTGCCACTGCTTTTGAGAAGGGACCTACATGGCTACAATGAGGTGTAATAAAATGCAATTTCATGCAGTGTGAAACCACTACAGCTACAGATATAGCATAATGCAGTGAGGTACCTATATAGCTATAGGTATAACAAAATGCAGTGAGGTAACTGTACAGCTACAAGTATTTCATAACGCAGTGAGGTACCTATACAGCTATCTGGTATAGCATAATCCAGTGAGGTACCTATACAGCTACAGGTATATCATAATGCAGTGAGGTACCTATACAGCTATCTGGTATATCATAATGCAGTGAGGTACCTATACAGCGTGGCTGGAATCCACTCCAAGTGCCATCAGCCTGGCAGATGCGTGTGGTGGAGCCCACCGGGATGTAGGGGGCGCTGCAGCTGAAGGACACCTCTGACTGATAGATGAAACTCCGACCTTCTCTCATGCCATGGGCCGGCACGCCAGGGTCCCCGCAAAACTTGGCTGTGGGGAGGACAGGAAAGGCATGGCAGACAGAGCAGAGCCAGACATACAGTATGCAGGGCCACTGCTGCCTTAAAGCGCCCCCATCAGCTGCTCCTGTGGAACTACACGCTTGCGATCTTAGGACAGGAAGTTGCATCGGACAGCCATCGCCGCCCCGTCTCGCTGCTGCCCCCATGACGAGCTACTGTCCCGGAAACAATCGGGTGTTCTCAGGGAAAATCAATGCTAAGTGTCTGATTTCACAGAAGCCTCATGCATAATGAATAGAGCAGGCAGACTCCCGAGTCTGCAAACCAGGAGTACAAGCTTGACTCTTCTTGATGAATAATAGATACATTGTCAAGATTAAAAAAAAAAAAGAAAGAAAATCAGTGGGCAAACTACAAAGCCAGCGTTGTGCTTTCATTCAGCTGAAGAGTTTCATCCTATCTGGGCTGTCGGCGCTTGGTTTGAATGCTGGCTTTTTAAGGAAAATTAGAATTTCATAATTCATTATTAACCTGCTCTGTGCCCAACAATGCCTCTGAAGAAATTTCAAGCCTTCAATAACATGAATATCCTACCAGATAGAGAGATTTTATTTAACATAGTTAAGTAATCTAATACACAGATAAAAAACAATGTTAAAATGGTAACTGCATAATTAGCACTCTGTTGCAGTATGAGTAATATTTTAATGGGATTTATTGTACTTTGTATATATGCTTTCTGTCACATCCTTTATAAGCCCTGTTCCAACATGTGAGTTATTATTTTGGCCACAGGGTAAATTTCAAAAATACAACTTCAGGAAACAACACAGAGACAAAATATTCTGCACTTAGGATAACCCCAGTGTAAGCGTGTTATGCGAATGGTTATAATGCGCTGTTGCTGTCATCAGACCGCACCCGTGCTGCAGGCATATTCAACACATCATGTGGTATGATGGTCCCATATCAAATGGGTGCATTATTTCCATCAGCATCCACCTGCTGTTTACAGATCTTGCAGGTGGCCTCATTTTAAATGCTGCATTAACCGATAATTGCTCATGGACAGAACAAGACTCGCACGACCCATAATTCAGTTAACTGCCTAGAGTATGCCACATCATTGTAACGGTAAGGCTTCAAGGTGGCTGAAAATAATCATGACTGATCCTGTCCCTATCGATACGCTCGTCCCGAGTCCACCAATCAAAGGCATTCCGGCTGCCGTCATGACGACCGCCACGTGGGCGGGGCTACTCACGCAGGCACTGGGGCACCTCGCCGCTCCAGGAGCCGTTGCCCACGCAGGTGAGGATGGCGGGGAAGGAGAGCTCGTAGCCTGGCGTGCAGCTGTAGCTCACACTGGTGCCCCACTCGAAGTCGGTGCCCTCCAGGATGCCGTTAGAGATGGGCAGGGGGGCCACGCAGGTGACAGCTGAGGGGGAGGGGGACAGAATCGGCTTCAGTGCCTCTTTAAAAATGCTTTGCTGAAGCGGAACAGCAGGGAAAACAAGTGATCGCTGCGAGCAGCTGTCTGAGGGATCGTGGGTGGCCATGACTCAGTCTGAGTCGGTGCCTGGTCACTGACTCCGTTTGCTTCATAAAAAGAGGAGAAAGGAAGGGCTATCATCTGTGGGTGACTTCATGAGTCAGCTGATATCTGCAGTTAGCCAGGCCGCTCATTGGGCATGCTAACTGGCGTCCGTTCAAACCTGCTGAATGAGTGTGTTACAGGTAACGGCATTCGACTGATGCCTACTGCGCTGTGTTCCCTGCGATTAAGCTCTGGAAGCCGGGGAAATCAATTGTTGATTAATGATAGATCCAGCAGATTATAAAAGGACGTTCGGAGGTAATGAATCCTTTCATTTAAATCCACGAAAGAAGCAGAAGTCTTGACAGAGCTGTCAGTGCTTACAGTTTCGTGAGAGGGTTTCTGAAATAATGTGAACAAATGCGGGATAAATATCCAAGCTCCGTATTAATATTGCGATTGTGAGATTTACACATCCACGGGCACGTGCGGCTGCAAGCAGGGCAGATTTATTCACCTAAGAAATAATACAGTCCCAATTAAACCTCCTTCACATCAACCAGCATAAACAGAGAGAGACAGACAGACAGATAGAGAGAGGCAGACAGAGAGACAGACAGATAGAGAGGCAGAGAGAGAGACAGACAGATAGAGAGAGACAGATGGAGAGTGGGGCAGATAGAGAGAGGGGCAGACAGAGAGAGATTGACAGACAGACAGATAGAGAGAGGGGGACAGACAGAGAGACAGACAGACAGAGAGAGAAACACAGATAGAGAGTGGGGCAGATAGAGAGAGACTGACAGACAGATAGAGAGAAACAGACAGAGAGACAGACAGAGAGACAGACAGGCATATAGAAAGAGGGGCAGACAGACAGAGAGACTGACAGACAGATAGAGAGAGAGTGGGGCAGATAGAGAGAGACTGACAGACAGATAGAGAGACAGACAGACATATAGAGAGAGGGGCAGACAGAGAGAGACTGAGAGACAGATAGAGAGAGGGACATACAGATTGACAGACAGACAGATAGAGAGAGGGGCAGACAGAGAGAGACTGACAGACAGACAGACAGATAGAGAGAGGGGCAGACAGAGAGAGACTGACAGACAGACAGACAGATAGAGAGAGGGGCAGACAGAGAGAGACTGACAGACAGATAGAGAGAGGGGCAGACAGAGAGAGACTGACAGACAGACAGATAGAGGGACAGACAGATTGACAGTCAGACAGATAGAGAGAGGGGCAGACAGAGAGACAGACAGAGAGATAGAGGAGGTGACTCCGCAGGGGGTCCAGATTTCACAGTAGAACACAGACATGTGAAGTCAGTCGCGCTTAATATGATATTAACATGTATGACGGCTTCCCTGTGAGCTGGAGAGCACGGCTGTCAGGTGCAATACTATGAGCTGTGTACCCAGGTACTCATTTAAAGAGAGGCTTCAGAACACAAACCCTCCAGTCAGGAGGATGAGAAGACGAGAAAACCAAGTGGATCCGGGTGAAAGTAAGACAATGACTGGATTCCCCAAATGCGCGTAATTACACTGCAGGCGGGACGTGATCAAATGAGCAGAACTGGCACCAGTAAGTAGATTACAATGAATACAGACATCGGGGCGCTGGCGAAGGCCGCCATAATGCTGAGCTCGCTTGTGAGGATTATTCATCTGACCTTCCGGGGATCAGAGAAGAGCAGTGACTTTGCCTCTCCACAGTGGCACTGTACCAGAGGGGAAATACAAGATTGGATGTGGCAGGTTCTCACTGTCGAGGTGGTCAAACGTGGAAAACGAGCCATTCCCGTGCGGATGCATCCGCCCCCTCTTAAACCTGAGTGACCCTCTCCCATCCTGCCGTACAATAAGAGAGCACCCACGCAGCTTCCTTCACATTGGTTCTGCCAAAAAAAAAAACCTTGCGGGACATGCAGTTCAGAGAGGGTAGCCCTTCTACCGTAATTCGTGGGATGTAGCTGGTTGCCTCCGGAAATGGTTTCTGCCCCAGGAAAAACTAAAGAGTACAGTGAAAGACAGCAGGCCAGGACGGAGAACAAGGATGAGGATTAAGTTAAATCAGCTTAGGAGGGAACAGACTGCCATGGCCCATTCCACACCGGAGACGACCCAGAGACACTGAGGGCCCTGATGCACACCCCGTAATGGAATTAGAGAGGAAGTAGGCGGTAATGCCCATCTCTAAAACTCTGTGAACGGAGCAGGCTGTTCTGAGGGCGGGGTGCTCAGGGATTATAGGATGGCTACAGTATCAGCCACACTGTCAGGCACCACAGGGTGGGGTGGGGGGGGGACACATATCCACATGTCCCCTCCTGACGTGCACTCCCCAGGTCACCCGGGGGTCTAAAGCGCCCCAAGGACATCACCAGAGCTGGAGTTTCGGTTTCCCTCCACACCCACTGGTGAGCGGCTGCCAGGTGGGGTCACAATGACCCAAACCCTGTCCCTAGGCATGCAGGATGTACATATCCCCGGCCTGTTACAGGATAAACCTGAAGAGTGCATTAGGCACTGGGGAGCACCCGCTGCATGCTGAGGGCCGACCCCTGTGCTTATCTATGGGATTGAGCCCTGTGGTAATGTCATTTCACATGATCTCAGCTTACACAGATTTCCAAGCTGCCGCCTCGCCGCAGGTTTTAAGGAGCGCTGCCGGCGTCGCTGTGAGCGCTTCTGCGCGGCACAAACAATGGCGCGAAAGACGCTTATTAAAAGTTTATCGAACTTTGGGGCGCCGAGGAAGATGGAGACCAAGCCGAAATACTCCGCAGCGGAACTTCCGTGATGAAACAAGAACAGAAAGCTTATTCGAGCCAAGTCAAAGAATGGAGAATTCGTAGACCGATTAATGTGGTAAACAGCATCCAAGTTAAACCAGGAGCAAAACAATGAGAGCTTCCCATTACGTTTGACGCTCAAATGGCTGCACATTGTCCCAAAATGCCACCTACCCCCCCACACATGGACAGGAGCTGGAAGCTACCTTTGCAGGCGGGCATGACAGCACTCCACGTCCCGTTCCCAGTGCAGGTGCGGATCACGGAGCTGGCAGGCTCCATCGTGTAGCCCGGTTGGCAGACGAAGGTGATGTTCTGGTTGATGGTGAAGTCCTCACCATACCGCAGCCCATTGGCCGGGACGCCGGGGTCCCCGCAGTTGATCACTAAAAGGCGGAAGAACACCAGAACATTCCAGAACAAAAGACCCACGCACATTTCTGTTTGTACAGCAATTACGAAATTCTCAGGCCTTTTTAGTTTAATTATCCCTCTGTGGTAATTATAATGCATAATGACTTAAACTAAATATATCAAATCATGTATGCAACAACACAGAGAGAATGTAAGCTTTGAAAAAAATAGCTGTTTGGAAAACCACAACAAAGGGAATGATAACATGATTATTGCCCATTTAGGTATGGAATCCTGTGTGAAATAAAACAGCAGGAGAAACTGACCCCAGGAAGCCAGATTCACAAATCACCTCAAACAACATATTTATGCAGCGATCGAGGTGTCTCCAGATTGGGCTTTTCATTCAAAATGATAGATCTCACCATTATATAGGGGGGGGGAAGGAAAAATCAATGGGTGCCAACTGGCAAACTCTTTTCTCATAGGTGTCCCTGAGGTTTAACTTCAGTAATCAATCCTGTAGATCTCTCACAATTACGTTTGTCTCCACTGGATGAAAAAGGGGAAAATGGCCGAGGAGAAGTGTCTCGAGTTTCGGAAATTTGGGCGTCTGAGAGGTGCAGATCCGCCATTTTCCGCCATTTTCCTCTAAGCTGTTTTAATGCCTATGTTTCAAAATGACTTATTGGGAGGGTGGGCTTTGAAGGAAAAGTCAAATGTTACAATGCTTCTCAGTCTAAAAACACACAGAGACGTGGGTCTGCGGGGCCCACCTGAATGGGCAGATTAACTTAGGAAGAGAAAAGGGAAACAGGTGGAGTGGGACCAGCGTGTAGTAATTAACTCATTGCTGCCCATGGGACGGCCACACTGATCCCTGCAGGGGGTGAAGCAGAGGTTGGACTGGGGGTGCCTGCGGATTATGAGACACACGGAGATTCCTTTGGTTTACTCACAGCAACATCATGGGCAAGCTGCCATATCCTATCCATTTTGCTCCGTGATTCCTGCAGCTCCAGCCAATCAGATACGACTACATTGTTAACACCCACCAATCGCAACATAGTTGGTCCACTATCAGTCTAATGCCGCAAGTAATTACAAAAGGAAGTACAGTTCATTCAACTTGCTGCAGCCCTTTATGAATCCTGCGTGGAAAAAGATGAGTATTTTCACTGATATAGGTGGTGGAAAGGAGTACTTCTACCCTCTCAGGCTGTCGAGGTCTGGCTAAACAGGCCAGAATAGCTGTCTGTGATGCCACAGAACTTGAACTGGATTTTCATGCAATGTTATACAAAGCTGAAAATATCTTAGTATTAAAAATCCCTCAGTAGCAAAAGCAACAGACCAAATAAACCTGGTTTATACAGTGTAATACTAAGGGTTTGGCTATATCTCGAGGCCTCGAATTATGTGCAGGCCGAGCGACTTACCACTTTTCAATTTAATAGGTTGGCAAGGCCAAAAGAAATATGGCGGACTTCTATTTGAACAGTTTTTACACAATCAAGGACGCAATATAAAGATGATTTATTTGTATTATCAGTAGGTTATTAGAAGTGCTTGTATTATTTATGGTTCACACTCTGACCAGCACTCTACTGTTCTCCAATTATAGCAGCATTAATCTCACGGCACTTCCATCCCAGACATGGGCGTAACCTTCCTTCGCGTAAACGTCTGGCTTTATTACACGTCTGCTTTGGCGCTTAGGGGTCCATCTCCGTAGCCCGGTAATGGTAAGTTAGTGCTCGCAAAAGGATGGAGGACGCACTTCGGTCGCGGAGGAAACACCCAGCCGGACGAATGGATTTTCCCGGGTCCTGGGTTGCCCAGCATAGCAGGGAAGTTCCATTCACGCTTGAGGGGACGCTGAGCTACTTTATTGGCACGCAAAAAAAAAAAAACAAATGCCGGCTCAGGCTCTGTGCCGCCCCCCCACCGCTAAGTGCAGTGGAGACGGAGTGAGCGGCTTGCTCGCCGCGACACTTCACCCCGACGCTCGTTTGTGCACATTTGTGTGTTTGTGCTCGTCGGGCACAGCGAGCGTTTACGATCTCTGCCTCCGGTTCAGCTCTCTCAGCGACCGGCGCCGCGGGACGGCGTGAGTCAGCCAGGCGGGGTAAACGCCGCCTTAAGACTTGTCAGGCGCTCGCACGCCGCCGGGTTACCGGCAGCCTACCTGCGTGACGGGGGCCAAGGTGAGAGGAAGGGAGAGCGTCTAGATGGGCGTGGGGAGGAAGGGGTCGCCAGAATGAAACGGAATGAGGATCGCTTTAATGAAATTAAAAATGAAATTAAAAGGCAAAGAGAAGCGTAAAAAAAAAATAGTACATTTATAAACATCTAAGAATAGCCAGGGACACGGTTGCGACGGGAGAGGGGGAGAAGTTGAAAGAAGAAATGAGCGAAACGTCTGTTTCGGAGGCTGGAGGAGGAGAGGATGACAATCGCTCAGCTGGGGGAAAATTATGAAAGTTTTATTTGAGAAAATCACATCAGACCCGTTTCTGATATTGACCACAATCCCACAGACACATTCTACAGCCCATCAGCAGGTAACACATTTTCCATTGAGGTTCCAAATAACTGTATATGATACAAATAAAACGAGGCTAATCTCCGCAGCACCGGGTGGAAGTTTAAGCGGCACAGATTCCTTCATGCGATGGTGCAGATTCATGAATGCATGCAGACGCATGACAGGTTGTGTGGGGGGGCTGTTTCGATCGACTTCCTGGAGAAGGGGTTGCCATGGCGTCCCTTGACCTCATCCTCTCTTCACTTCTGTGCTCATCCTTGGGAATCCTTACAGAACCCCGCTCTCCCATTCCGTTTCAACTTCTCTGCCCAAATAACTTCAAGACTATAATTCATGAGATCAATGGAGCTCCTTTTATGAGAGATGCCCAAGGCCGCGCCCTGCTCTCACTGGCTGATTTATTAAATGACACCCTTCTTCCCTGGGAACCCCTGACCCCTTCTGTCTAAGGGTTCGAGCATCATTTTCCAGAAGAAAGGTTTCCCACTTGCCGGTCGGACGAGATCTGAATCTCCACTAGCGGGAGTGGGGGTGTGGGATACTTACTGGTACAGTTGGGGGAGCTGCCGGACCAGGTACCATTGGCCAGGCACTGGCGTGTGGACGAGCCGGAGAGGATGTAGCCGTCCATGCAGGAGTAGATGACAGAGTGGGAGAAGCTGGTGCCGTCGAGGCGGAACACGCGGCCGTTGCTGGGCGTGCCGGGGTTACCACACTGAACCGCTGCATGGGGGAATGGGCACACCGTGGTCAGACAGACAAGCAACATGCTACCAAAGCAGACTCTGCCCTCTAAAAGCAAAAGCATCTGTGCACATGCAGAGGAGTGCCGATCTGCAATATGGGAGCGTTTACACCGTCCCACCAGGGAGGGCGCCGTCATTCAGATCGACCTTTTCATGACAGACACCGCTCTACAGCCTCCCTGTTTGTGTCGGGAAATACACGAGGAACTCAAAGGAGGGAAGAAAAAGCGGGGAGAAATGAAATTAAAAGGCAAAGAGAAGCGTAAAAAAAAAATTGTACATTTATAAACATCTAAGAATAGCCAGGGACACGGTTGCTACGGGGAGAGGTTGAAAGAAGAAATGAGCGAAACGTCTGTTTCGGAGGCTGGAGGAGGAGAGGATGACAGGACGGGAAAAGATTTTAGATCAAAGATAAAAGGGCTGGGGTAGGGGGGGGGGGGGGGCTTAATCGTAGAGAGATTGCAGACCCCCAGGGCCAGTGAGTTAACAATCTGTTAATCTATTTAACTGCAAAGCTAAACTGCGGCAGCAGAACGGAAATGTGTATGATGAGCACGTCCCGCTGAAAAGGGGAGGAGCTTGAGGTTGGGGCGAGGTGGGGTGGGTGGTGGGTGTCTGTATCCGACCCATTTAGATGTCATCCGGAATGCGTTCCCGTGCTGCTGGGGACACGCATGAGGACACACCAAGCGTGTAAAGTCTGCCTTTCAAAAGTGGCCTGCGGACCGCGGCTGAGAAAATGCTGCATTCTGGCTCTGCGGGAGACTAGATCGAAAAGCGGACTTGCCGCCGGGGAGATGAACAAGCTTCAGAGAGGGCGGGGATGCCTTTTCAGGGTGCAGCAGGCCTGGGAGTGGGTGGAGACTGGGGCAAATCTAGGATGTTTATTTTTTAATGGGGAGAATAAGATGGCCATAATTCATACAAAGGGGGGGAGGGGTCAACCTTACTGTTAGTGATATGTGTGGAAATGGTGAGTGGCAGGGCTTCGGCACTCCAGGGGCCAATCAGCTTTCAGCCCCGCCCCTGCATACATCCCTAATCCCCTGACCGCTAACCGCGACTACCGAATAAACCACTAGTCCAGATCATCTCACGGCAGGTGGGCAGCACGGCGGAAGACAGGGTCCCCGTGAACAGGGAGTGTGGAATTTTGTTACCGCTACATGCGGGTGCCTGTAGGAGGCGCCGGAGGCTCACGTTTGCAGGAGGGCTGCCTCCCCGACCAGGTGCCGTTGGTGAAGCAGACGCGCTCGGCTGAGCCGTACAGCGTGTAGCCCGTGGCACAGCTGAAGCGGACCTTGCTGCGGACCTTGAAGTCACTCTCCTCCCTGCTGCCGTGGGATGGGGTGCCGGGGTCCCCGCAGGTTCCAGACGAGTCACCTGTGTGGAGGGACGGGGGCAGAGGTCAGCCATACGCTTTCCCGCCGGGGAATATTCCAGAACATGGGAAGCTGCTTCCCCTTCTGCTGGCTCGTTATCCTGTTCGGTTGAGCACTCGGCTGGGATATTGGAATCTTGTCATATTCCGGTTCAGGTTGGAAGGAAATTGATATTTCTGATTGATACGGGACGTCACGTAGGCCACTGACTTCTCCCCGTCGAGCAGCCCTGCTTTTTGCATGCGAATTGCAATCTTCCGTCATCAGGGAGGATGCATCAGTTACATTGGCACTTTCTAGAAACAGCAAGCTTTTAAGCATACTCTGGCAGCAGGGGCACCATCCAGACTGCATGGGAAAACACACATATCAATGCTCACTGAATTTAATTTCTGAGCGTACTTGGGTACTTTATTTGAGCATGACCAAGTATTATCCGTAATTAGCACAAGGAAATACTGTAGTAACTTTCTGTGTGGTAACCTTAATAAGAGCTGGTTCAGGAAACGGCGAAAGCCCACTTGTTTTGGAGCTGCAGATAGATGTTGCCCGTTGGGGACCCAGGGGATGGATTTCAGAAGCTGATACGAGAGCTACAGGCTGTTTCCTGTACTTATTAATTCATAAACAGGGCTGATTTAGGCTCAGATCCTACCTTAGCTCTCCTTGAAAGCGAGATCTGTGTGTCACAGCCGGGTGAGGCTTACTTTCTGCTTGTCACCGTGGGACAGCGGCTGTCTCCAGCTCCGACTTCATCCGGCCCAAGGGTACCAGCCCCCTCTCCAGGGGCCGGACCGCCCAGCCAACAGAAAATACCTGCAGTACAGCCACTGGCTGCTAGGTGGCGAGCACGAGCAGGGCCTGTTTTAACGAATACCTAGGGAGGAGCCTAATCAGGCATCATTACTCAGCCTGAATACCAGTTTAACCCTGAGTCTCAGAGAAATGGACTGGGTCTGGGGAAGGTGTGTCACCTGGCACCTGTGTGTCCAGAACGCACCATCTGCCAGCCGACACAGCAGTCAATCCAACTGCTGACTGAGGTTTAAGGGTGGTGCCAACCTGAGACTAGGGGGGTGGGGACCAGGTTACACAGCCAAAGGGGGGCAGGGACGAATGACTAATCATCTGGACGTACGACCAATCATGTGGCCACCCGACAGATACTGACCAAATTCAACCAAATATCAGTGATTCAACAGAACCCTCCACTGGTTGACAAGTTTTACGAACTAGAGGACCCCCAAAGACCTCTGATGCAATTCGAACATCCTGGTGCCCCCCCAGGAGGGCATTCTGGTTATGCCGCAGCTATGGGGTGTGGGATTAAACTGGGGAGGTGGCCAGGGTGCAGGACTCAGTAGCACTTCAGTACAGACAAATAGTACAGACACTTCAACTGACATCATCGTAAGGAAGTGGGGGGCCCAGGCTGGACCCCCCCGTGCTTGGTGAAGCGGTCCGGGCTCATGTGATACAGAACCCCCCCGTCCAAACGCAGACGGACGGAACCCGTTGAGCTGCACCCAGCCGCTGATGGGTCCGTCCGCTAACTGAGACACGTGCGGCTTGGCGCTGAATAAGAGGCACGGCCCGGTTGCATCCTCCTGCAGTGAGGAATTACAGAACCTTTCAAAGCAGTTAGGATTCCTCCCTAATGGGGGGGGGGTTACAGGGAAAACAGCCAGTGTGGGGAGAAGAAAGAAGAGTATTTACAGCAGTCTGGGGCTAGGGTACTGCCACTGTGGGGCCACTGCGGGGCCACTGCAGCCCCAGTGACCCCCAGCCCCCTGCCTGTATGCCTGACTCAGGGGCAGAGTCACTGTTTGAATGGGGTGAGTGTGCAAACCATGCGGCATTAAGGGCTGAAGACAAATCGAAAATGATCGATGCAACAGTAATTAGCCACTTTATAATCTTTGGTGTCTGACATCATTGTATATCAACCATGTGACTGCATGTGCGCTCGTGCACACACACACACACACACACACACACACACACACACACACACACACACACATACACACACACACACACCTGTACTTATATCTTTGTGGGAACTCTCCATTAATTCCTATAGGCAAAACCCTAATCCCAACAACGACACCCGTAACCCCTGCCCAGCCCTAACCTTAACCATAAGTAACCAAGCAAAATACAAGACTTTTAACATTATTCGTTTTTTGATTGCAGTCACAGATCTGTACAAAATTGAGCTTCCTCTTATGGGGACCGAAAAATGGTCCCCACAATGTAATATAGACCAAATCCACCACACACACACACACACACACACACACACACACACACCCCAGGGTCCGTAGACAAGGGCAAATTGAAGGGCGTATAAAGGGTCAGTGCCTGTAAGGAGGAGGAGAGGGCATGGAGCCCCCCCACCCCCACCATGCCACAATCTGTTTTCCAGGTCAGGGAGCTCAGCACTGAGTGGGTTTGCGGTGGCATTTCGCTTCGTGCTTGACGACGATTTTACGGATGAACAGCGGTGTCTGCGTACATCGGCTCCGAGGGGGACGGCCCCATGGGGTGGGGGGGGGGGGGGAGGAGTGTCACAGTCTCAAGAAGGGAGGAGATGGAGTAAGAGTCTGGAATTTGGAGGCACTGAGATGGTCACTACTTACAGTACCAACAAAAACATGCCAGCCCCACCTTCCCATGCCCCCCCACCCCTCCCGCTGTGATAATTACCACCCATCTGTGTGCAAAATGTTCTCTTAATGAGCAGGTGCCCCGCTGGGGTGAGACGTCACAGGGGGTCTCTAACGGGGCCAGCGAGGACCACACAGCACAGCCGTCCATGGTAGTTAGATTTGGACGTTGGCTCCTCTGTGAGACTGACTTTGGAAACATCCAACAGCAACAACAGCTGCCTGACGAACATGCTGGTCTTTGGGAATCTTGGAGTTTGTACCAGGGGAAGCGGGGTCTCCGGGCCCGATAAGAGAGGGCAGTAGTGACTGAGGGCGGCTCTGACCAGGCCCTTTCACAGCACCGCCCGATGGCTCTCACGCTCCGCAGCCCCGCCTCGGCCGACAGCTCTGTCCCTCTCTCATTCACGTGATAATTTATCTCTGAAGGCTTTTCCTCAAGATGACCGTCTCAAAGTGGGGGGGGGTGGGGCTCCTCAGGCAGAAAGGAGGAGCAGCGGCATGCAGAACAGACCGCTTCGCTTTGCGATAAGAAGACGTCAAACAGAGTGCTGCCGCCATCCATGGATCATTAGCGGCGCCGGGGTGCCGTGACTCCTGTGACTCCCGCGAATCCCGTGACTCCCGCGACTCGTTTCCGACAGAACGACAACATCCTGTCTGACAGACATCTCTCCACAATTACATTGCCTCCCAAAGGAGTCATTGGAAAGTTTAATCAAATGGAGCCAGATGACAATTCCTTCCAAATTGGACCGGTTCAAGGTATTTACTGAGCTCAGCCACTGACTCCGAGAAGTACTGCTAGGTTCCGTGCGGCAAATGCATGCCGAACCAAAGGAACCAAAAATTTAAACAGACTTAAAAAGCTGATTATCTGCCATCTTAGTCTGTTTGAAGCCCCAGATATAATTTTCTCTCTGGTCATATAGAGGCAGTACCTGGGTGTCTAGGCTAAAATTGCCCACTGTGGCCCTTTTAAATGTGGCCCCCTAATCATCCCCTTAGCTACTGCGTGGTGGGTTTACTGGCACAGAATGGCTGCTGTCGCATGATCAAGGTGGCTGCTACACGGTGGAGGTGGTCGAAGTGAAAGGAAGAACCATCTAGAGGCTCCCGGGTGAAGTCAGACCTTTGCATCTCACATTCAGACCTCTAACCTTTTAAAGTATCATGAGTGTTTACCGGCTGTTGCAGCATGTTGGCCAGCAGGGCGGCGCTGTTACCTGAGCAGTACGGCATGGGGGCGCTCCAGTGGCCATTGAGCTGGCAGGTGCGTGACGCCTGGCCTTTCAGCTCCCTCCCGCCGTTGCATGTGAGGCGCACCGTCGAGCCAAAGGTGAACTTGTCTCCGATTAGGACGCTGTTGGGGGGAGAGCCTGGGTGGCCGCAGTCGATGACTGAAAAGCAGGGGAAAGTTATATGAGCGCCTGGCATGGCTAATGCGGCTAACCTCCCTTCCAGGTTGGTGGGGAGGGGCTACAGTCGCCTCTACTTTCTGCTGAGGACCCGAAATAAATGCTGCATGAAAAATCACCCTGACACGTTTCAAAGAGGCTGAACTTCACAACCGATTTTGCGCCCGATACAACGGCGTGGATAAAACAAAGACTGTGTCCAGTTTCATAGGTAACAGGGAAATTAGATGACATGTTTATTATTGTTTGTTCTAGTTATTATCAGCAGATTATCATTTCGGGAAAACTGTGATCCTTTCAAAAGGGGCGGGAGAGCCTAAAAGGAGCCTCTTCTGATTTAATTAGACATGGTATTAATTTAGAAAGCTGTTACTGTTCGATGAAATGAGAACGTGTTGGCAAAGGAGACGTAGGGGGAAAGTAACCGTTTCTCATCCAGTAGCTTTCATTTTCAGGACATGTACCCTAAGTGTAGTCTCCTTAACACATCTGCCGTCTTGTACGGTATGCAGATGGATCTAAAGAAGAGCCAAAAATACACACATTTACGTTCCATTTTTAGTTATGCCATTTTGCTTGGTCACTGATGATACAGTGAGAATTTTTCAGCCCCACCCCCTCACATCATGTGACCAGGAGCATAAAGCTGATTGGACAGACATGGTCATGTGTTCCTTCAGCCGTGCGAATGGCTGGTTAAGAGAGGCAGGGGGCATTCATCTCTGCCTACCTGGGCTGAGCTGAAACTTGGCAACATTAGCATGTAGCCCAGCTGTCCACCCTGTCGCTACGTCACCTTGCCGACCTTGAGCGGCGGGGGCCCAGGGAGTAATCTGGGATCAATCAGTGGTAAATGGGGCACATCAGGGTGGGTCCGACTCACCGATGCACTCGGGCAGTGGCTTGTCCCACTGCCCCGTGGGCTGGCAGGTGAGCACGGACGACCCGAAGAGGTAGTACCCGGGGCTGCAGTCGTAGAAGACTACAGTACCGAAGGTGAAGTTGCCGTGTTCGATCTTACTCTCCCGGATGGAGTTGGCCGGGATCCCGGGATCTGAGCAGTTCACCACTGAAAGCGACAAAAAAACAACAATCCAGCACAGAGTTATTTAGCAGAAACATGGAGACCACCTGATTCGGCATGGAGCGCCCAATCCGCTTTGTCATTGGCAGGGGGATCTCTTCGGCCATTAAACTGATTGGTCGAAAAACTTGGGCGCCGGTTCGACACTTGAGGTGTTTATCATCGCGGTCAGTGGGGTCGATAGGCCGGCCGCGCCTTTTGTGTTTACAACCCGGCGATGTCCCCGAGTTGAAGTCATGTAATTAATGGCTTCTGTCGGGGGACTTAAAATCAATTTCAGACCCCAATTAGCTATGCTGCCAGACCGCGCTGGCGTGAAGTGCACGCGGGTTCCGAGAGGTCGGCCCTGCCTTTCTCAAAAGGGCCTCAGGCGTTCTGCAGCAGACGGTCGTAATTCCCCGTGAAGGACAGTGTTTTAGCCGCAGATGACACGGTCCCCAGGACAGCCGCGCCCGGACTGCAGGCCCTGACGGCTGCGCTCAAGCACAGTACTGCTTACGAGAAACATTCCCGTGTTATTCCCTGACGCATGGCCTCCGTGCCCTCTGCACATCTTCCTAATGTTACTTTAATCGCAAACTCCACTTTCCCGGTGGCGCTGAGGAAGTCGCACAGCATCTGCCGTTCTAACCCCTGTGTACATACTGTACCTCGGGTTGCTACCGACCTAGACGTCATGCTTACGGTTCTCCTGGGCTCATATGATTCAGTGTGGAGGCTGTTCCCAGGGTCTGTCGGGTCCTTTTCATCCGCAACTACTTTACCAAATTTGTAGCTTGAAATTGTTGTTTTATGGTTACTTATTTGCTAAAGAATATCGGCTTGTTAGCCATCCAAGTATGGTAAAATGTCTTCAGCTTGTAAACCACTCACAAACAAAATCATGATTTTTATCCCCCATAATTTCATCTCGCTTAGTCAGAACCACTTAGAATCTCACTGAAATAAAGTAAAAACATTAGAAATTTGCTCATATTGACCTTTTTTACCCCTATTGCCCCCACTGCCACCCTTTGTTCCTAAACTGCAAGGTGTGAATGGGGTATTATCTAGTGCTACTTTTTGCAATGTTTGTCCAATTTAGCTTGTTTTGCGGATAAAGAACAGTAATGGATTTTGATCACTGGACCCTAACAGAGGTACAAACACCAATGTCAGCATATTTTGATAGGTGGGTGTTTTGCTACACTTGTAAATAAATAATAAGGTATATTTTATCTGGCAGCCATTATGAAGCAATAGAATATTATTATTTGTACATTATTTTGATCAGAAAACGATTTTAAATGGATAGAAAGTTTTAGATTTTTACAAACATTTAAAAATTATTTTTGTTTTAGAATGCTGAATGTGAAAAGAGCAACTTCAGACTTGCTGCAGAGTCAGTGCCTGAGAAGGAGATTTATAAAATTAGTTTAAAAAGACTATGTATGAATGCATACATAGTGTCACTAAAGACCCGAAGTATGTAATAGTGTTTCCTGAAAGTCCTACGTATACAAGGGTCTAAGTGTTTGTCTTTTTATCCCATAATTCCAGACCCACTGGATTTAATTACTTTGGATTTGAATACAAAATGATTGTAAACATGTATGTTGTGACCAGTGGCACACTGACATATTCAGAGGCCCCTGGGCTATTTGAACTGAAGCGGGTGGATGGGGGGGGGGGGGGTTGTTGCTGGCAACAGTAAGAGTTGGTGGCAGTAAAGGTTGTCGATCTGGGGGTGGGGGTATAAAATTTTGCACCCCTCCTTACCCACAATCCACTGCGGTGTCTCGGCGTGCAGGCAATGGAGGAGCTGTGAATGAATAAAAGACTTAACTTTTTTCCCCACCTTTACATGTCGGTGGTGGATGGCTCCACTGCCGGTTAGCCTGGCACTGGCCGCGCGACGGGCCCTCCATGATGTAGCCCGTGTTGCAGGAGAAGCTCACCACGTCGTTCAGGTTGAAGCCATTCCCAACGGTGCGCCCGTAGATGGGACTGCCAGGGTGACCGCAGCTAATAGCTTCACGAAGGACAGGGGGAGGGAAGAGAAGGAGGGTGAAAAACACGCAGCACGACGGGGCACCTGCTGGGCTGCTCGCGCTACGTTACAGCATCCGGAACCTTACAAGTCGCCAGAAAGCGGAGAACTATTCAACCGAACTATTTAAAAGTGTTAATCCAGTCTGAACTTCCACATGAAAATGAGAATCCTGTTCCAGGGAGGAAGAGTGTGGTCACCACCCATGTGACACATTTGGGCTCCTCCGAATCCCCTGTCCTGAAGCGGCTCGCTGCACACCAGTAAGACGTCCCCGGACCCGACAGCCAGGCACATCGTGACAGATCACCTCATGTTTCCCACTGACTGGAAGCTCACTGAAGGGCACATAACTTACAGGAGCGTGGAGGTCCTTTTTCTGTGCAATGCACCGCAACGCTGCCATCTTCAGGCAACTGAGTCTGACCTGAGGCACTGCAGGTTGTGTGCCTGCCTGTTGCTCCCCTGTAGAGGGCGCTCTGTCACAGGTGTGGCACTAGTCCATTGAAAATGCATATAATTCTCTGCCATTAGTATGAGTACCGTACAGAGAAGTGCTCCGTTGAGGTGGGGGGCCCTGCTGGGGGGGTACGGGGGGAGTCTATTTACAATGTCCAGAGAGACAACTCTCTGTTCCATCTCCCCTGCCTGACTGCTGTACGCGAAACATCAGGCATATCTCTATGATCACCAGCCTCAAGGACATCTGTCAGCTCACATGGAAGTGATGTTCTCCCATTTAGCCTCAATGTTTTGTCCATAACTGGAATGTACCAATACAGAAATGCATTAAAAGCTAGAGGCCACATTCTGGAAGCTTCTCATTGTGCTCACTAGTTCACTCAAGTTCATGGTCTGGCACCCAATATATCACCAGGTGCCATGTTAAATACTTGCTGTATTTGTTTCTAAACATCAGTCTGAAAAAAAAAAGAGTTTCAAGATTTTTTTAATTAAAAAAAAATGTATTGATTCAAATATTTTTAATGCGAGCTATGACCCTTCACTAATCCATAAAGACAATCTCTCATTAGACTTGGAGGCGCCATTAAAAAAGCAGAAATTCAACCAAATCAAATCGATACCAGAAACTAGCTAATGGAGGTGGCTCGTTCTCAGAGGTTTAAAGCATGAGCATGCTGCTTAAGTTCTTCGGTTTGAACATTTCAACCCTCCGAGAATTTCCACAGCGAGGCCTCCCCTTCAGTTCTATTCACCTTATTGCACAGCACATACTGTCTGACACCGTTATTTAGTTGCGATCAGCTGCAGGAGCTCACCGTGACATTTTCTAGAAGCTCCGGTGAGCTTCTCGAAGGCGGTTTCCATTACTGCCACCCACTGTGAAGCCTGGCTTCTGCCGCTGCTAATTAGCGGCATCATAGAGCATTCCAGTGCACCGAGATGCCGGAACAATGGCCCATTAGCGTCCGTGGCAACGGTGTGAAAACAGGATGAGGGCCGGGGGACCAGATCCCATCTGCCTGTCTTTAATTGGAGAGTGAGCCCATGCACTGGGGTCACCCCCGTCTCCATCGAGATGCCCCCCCCCACTCTCCTCCCTTCGCCTCCGTGACCCAGCTCCGCCTGTCACCCACTCCCCCGGCCCCTGGTCGGCATGAATAGGGCACCTCCCTACTGTTCCTCAAACTGTGCGGCTATGATGGCACTTTCCCAGTGGCAAGACAAGGGAGTCTTAGCCTCGTCCCACAATGCACTGGGCTGTCGCATAAAATTATAGCTTTTAAGTGAAGTCAGATAGCAAGGAAAAACCTAAAATTGAAAGCGAGTGGCCGCCCTGGCTTAAATTATGGGCCCCTGGAGAACGGTGTGATTTACACAAATTTAACCTCTGAGCGCAGGAAAAATACATAAGCAGCACTTGCGTAATTAAAGATTATCAATCTCTTTTAATGCAGCGTTCCCTCAAAAAGGGACACCGGCAGAGACAGTTAAAAAGGATCATCTTTAATTACGCGGGCGCTGGCTGTTTCATTTCGCACGTGTCCAGCAGGGCTTTCCCCGAACCTAGAGCGAAAATAACACTTGGTGGGCTCAGCTAAGTAATGACAGTGCCCTGAGTGGCCGCACTGGCTCTGGGCATTCCTGGCACTGTATATTCGACTCGGTTCAGTTTAATTGGGTTAATTTGCATATAGTGTCCTTCGCAATAACAGGGTTTACCAGCATCAATTAGAATCATCATCACAGCTGGTGTCGCATTTTAGCTACCTGGGGAGGGGGGGAGCAGGGAGTCAAACAGGAAACAAAAAAAGCCTGTGGTTGTTATTGCAAAAAAAGATATAAAGTAAATGGGACAGAGTCCCTTAGAAGGCAAAGCGAGGCAATCTGTGATTTCTCTTCTTAAAAACGTATCTGGGGCCAGAGGGTTACTCACAGACGCAGGCGGGCAGCTGGCCCGACCAGTTGTGGTCCTGCTGGCAGATCCGGACAGAAGAGCCGATGAGGCGGAAGCCTGGAACACACTGGTACACCACCGTGTCCCGGTAGCCGAAGTTCTCGCCGATCACCTGGCCATTGACAATCGGCTCTGGGACGCCGCAGTGGCCGGCTGGGAAGTGGGGGGGGGGACACATGAGAAGATGGTCACGGCGGGGGGCGTCGGAGGAGGGTTTCCCTCCGTCCCGTGTTCCTTCACCCTAAATCCGCATGAGCTATCTTTGTGGACAGAACCCCTCCCTCTGGGATTAGCTGCTTAGCGCGCTAAGCTAACGCAGCAGGAATGCAAGTGGGCCAGCGGGGGCCATTACCGAGGCACCGGGTCTCCGTCCCACTCCAGAGCCCTGACGACAAGCACTCGCGCACAGTTGAGCCCACCAGCATGTAGCCCACATCGCAGGTAAAGATGGCCGTGGCGCCAAATGTTATCTGCGTGCCGATCTTCTTCCCGTTGGGGGGGGTGGGCAGCTCACCGCAGGAGATGACTACGGGAAACAGGAAGCTAGTTTTAAAAAAAAAACCATTGCATGCTGGGTAATGAACCTCCACAACAACAACAATGTTATGGCTTCCTCAACACTGCCCCCTCCTGGAAGGGCAATAATGGCTTCTTGTTATGCTTTTAGCCATGGGACTTACATGCTGCAAGTGTAAAATTGCCATGTAGGGAAAAGTCAATGACAAATATAAGTAACTGGATGTAACTGAAGACTTATTAAGTGACACTTTTAAGGGGCAACTGCATGAATATAAAAAAGAAAAAAAACTTTTCAATAGAAGTTGTATAGAAGCATAAATGCAGGTAAATTTAAACAAGGTTCTGTGATGTTGAGTTTGGAAAGTACCACATTCACAAGGACGGGGGGGGGGGATATGAGATCTAGATACAACCCACATCATTTCTGAGATTTCTCACCAAGATTTAAACCCTTGCAAACACCCCCCGGATTTCTCAATGGTCAGCCTCCAGCTGTTACAAAATCTCCAAACACATTTCATACTACGATATCGCCCCTGATATCATGAGACCACCAAGAGAACCCCCCCCCCCCCCCCCCCCCCCCCGGAAACCTGCACTCCAACACATACTCCTTCCCTGTGAAAGAATCAAGGGGAGGGCATGCGCGTGTGCTCACTCTGGCAGTGCGGCCGCTCGTTCCTCCAGCTCCACGCGCCATTGGCCATACACTGGATGTGGGAGGGGCCCAGTCGGTAGAAGCCCGGGTCGCAGCTGAAGATGATCTTGGTGCGGTACTCGTAGTGCGAGCCGTTGACAATGCGCCACCTCCCGTGTTCCAGGGAGAAGGAGCCAATGCTGGGGCACACCACCACTGCTCCGGGACCGGGGGGAGGTGCAGACGGCCATTATTCAGAACACAGACAGGAGGCGGTGGGAGAACAGGACAGATTTACCAGCGGAAAGAGGAGCGTGGAAACGAATTAATGGAACTAACGTGACTCTCTATCTCCTAACAGCACAATTCGAAAGAAGGTGATGAAATATTCAAATGCTTTTGCATGCTGGAAGCTGTTGACTCTCTTCCCTCATTTTTCAAGCATTCAGGCCCCGCCCCCTACCCTCCTGCTTCCCGCCATACCTGAGCAGCGTGGAATCTTGTTGTGGTTACTCCACGTGCCGTCGGGCTGGCAGACAGCGCTCGTCAGCTCCTTTGCCGAGAGCCGGTACCCGTCGTTGCAGAAGTAGGTCACGCGGGTGCCCACCGAGTAGTCGGTCGTAAGCACGCCGCCATTAACCGGGGCCTTTGGAGCGCCACATGAGACAGCTGGGGGGGGGGGGGGAGGGGTCAGGAGACATCACAGACCCTCACAGACAGACTCACCGACGGCCATCCTGTTCAGATACTCGCGCCACATTCCGTACCATGTTGCACTCAGCTGAGCTGATTGGGTTAGCATTAGCATTAGCCTGGAGGGGTTTTCCCTAAGGACTTCCCTACCTCCTGACTTGCAATGGCGACCCTTGGGGTACGCGGCCCTGACACGCTATGGCTGCATTATTACACTGTGTTCAGCATGTCGTCGGTCGGGGGGGGCATTATATTGCAGAGGTGTCTGGCAGACCCTAGATGCAAACATAAATCCCCTCGATTCCCACCCCAGCTGACATAAATGATGGCTGGTTATGTTCCTGTGCTCAGACACCTCCAGGTACAAAAGGAGGAAATGGATGGGGCTCTACTGGAGCCGGGGGGGGGGGGCAGCTGCACTTAGACAGAGCACCCTCACCCCCAGGTACAGCCCCTTCACCCAGGAAAGGGAGACAGTGAGGGAATGATATCAAAAACAGGTGGAATGGAAATAATCAGAGGCAAGCAGACGAAATAAAAACTTTAAAGAGATTAGAGAAACAGAAGCGCAGTGCTGCAGGGGCAGGGAAAATACGGATGTTGCAATATCCTTTCAAGTTCCTCAGCTAAAAAAGCAATTAAACAGAATTAACCGTTTTAGCGTAACTGTCACTCTGAAGATAAAATGGCATTCTCCCGGTTTGCGGTGCATGATGTAAAGGAGATGCAATGTAACGGCACATGGAGAGCCCGTCTTAGATACCAGACGTGTGAACCGTGGCTCTTCGGCACCTCAGTGAGGAACGTGCAAAGGTGACACGGCCCCAAACACCACCTGAGCGTCACCTGGAACGTCGGAAGTGAGCGCAGGGTGGAAAGCATCAGCCCTGCGAAATGGCAGCTCGTACGCACGGATGCCTGACTCACATTTGTGAAATGTTATGTTATCTTGTTAAATGTTACCTTGTGTCCCTGTGCGACAGACTGCCATCCCATCCTGGTTATATATCCCTGCCTTGTGTCCTATGCTGCCTGTGATTGGCTACAGACTACTCCAAGACCATGATCAGGACATGCGACTGGAAGATGACAGACTGAGGGTCACTAAGGGCTCTTTGCTGCCTGTTAAGAGTGGGATAGGCCCAGAGGTCTCACCCTGGCAGGCTGGCACGGGGGCATCCCACGCGTAATACCCGTAGGGCGTCTTCTTGCACACGGCCGTGCCCTTGCCGATGAGGCGGTAGCCACGGTCGCAGGTCCAGCGCACCAGGCTGTTGAGCTGGCCGCCCGTCTGGCTGATGATAGAGCCGTGCTGCGGCGAGTCTGGGGTGCTGCAGTACAGAGCTGTGCAGAGAGGGGGCATCAGTGTGTCAGTAGGTCATGGCTTCCGCAGCAATGCCGTCATCCACTCATGCAGGTCCAGCTTAGAGAAAGGGACACGGCTGGCCTCAAGCTCTATCACTATTGCTGCTACCTGCAGCCAGCCTTCCCATGATGCAGTGCAGGAAGCACATCCATGATGGTGCCCATGCAAGCTGCCATGTCATGTGACGTAAGGTGATCAAGTTACAAATATAACAATCAAAGTGCTTATTCTTACACTAACATTAACAATAGTGCTTAGAGATTGGCCGAACGGCATGTCAATCACCAACTGGTTTAACCCGCCTCCAAATGATTACTTTATAGGCTCCCATTGGATTAAACCTCCTAGTGACTGACAGGCCACATGGAGCCCATCCACCATACCTTTCAAAGTGATAATATTATCATCATTGGTCATAGAAAGCTATGACATAACGATACTCCTAATAAAAATACCATGACCAGTCATCACAGTTACAGAGTAATCATCTGATTTGAGTTTATGTTTCTGAGTGTAGTTTCTTATACAAGGTCTTCGCTCCCCTACAGAACCTGCTAGAACAGGGCTCTTCAAATCTGGCCCTCAATTCCAAATCCAGGCCTTGTTTTCAGTTCTCCCATGTATATAGTTTAAAAACACTGATTCTGATTGGGCAGAGGCTTCACACCCGGCTCGCAGGCAAAGGAAGGCGGGAAAATCAGCAGGACTCGGACCTGTGGAAGAATAAATAAAAAATCCCGGCTCCAGTGTCTGAAGAGGACTTTTACACACTGAAACTGTAAAGGCACACGCTCCACCGAGCTGCAGCTAAAGCAGAAGGTGCCCCCACAGAGACGCGTCGTTCTCAGCATTTCAACGGACGGCTCTGTGAAGAACAATAATAAAAACGGCACAGAGCCGTCGTCGTGTTGCTTTAATATTCACGAGGAGGATTCTGCGCGGCACCGTTGCCAGCCGGCGCCGACGTCACACGTCACATCGATCGGACCGGATGGGGTGAGGGGATACGGTCAGGGCCCATGTCTGCTGGGGTCGGCAGGGGTTACATGGGGCCGGGCGTAGCCTGTGCGTAACGGGCACGCTCAGCGGGGCGACACCCAGCCAACGATCGGAGCGAATCAGAGAGAGATCGGGAGCGATGCTAAGTGACGGCAGCCACTGTATTTAAAATTTGAGTCACTTTACATCCAATAAACTGTTATACAAGGCACGCCTGTGGTTTGGAATCCCGTGTGAAGGTCCTCGCCGGGTCACCTCCATAATGCTGCTTTTTGATGCATGTGGGGGTGCCATGCGAGTTTCCCCCCCTCACCGCAGTGCTGAGCCACGGGCACAGAGAATATAAAAACCGTAATTTCTTCCAAAGCTCCCCGAAGCCAGACGTGGCCTGCAGCAGGAATGCTCTTGCTCGCTTCCCCGAAAGTTCTCCTCAAACTTCAGTGATGGGGGATGGAGGAGGAGAATACCGAAGACGTAGAGCGGGAGGAACGTGAAGACAGCGGTCCCCAGCATGCGTGACGGCCTGCTATCAGTGCATGATATGATGTCTGTCGATGACAGAGCATAGAGGTGCACAAGGAGGACGCTGGCTTTGGAGATAACGCACCGATCGCTATCTGGTCTGCTCATTCTGAATACCTCTGAAACAAATCCCGCGAGAAATATGATCCATTATCTATAGACGTGCCCTTTATATGCAAGCATTGAAAAAAATCTATTGGCAGAGATATTAAAGAACTTATTAAACTGATTTCTTTTGTTCATGGGTGAGGAAATATCTATTGGTCGACTGAATTCTTATCCAACAGCATGAAAACAGCTAGAGGACCAGCAGAGCTAAATGCGACTGGGACAAAATGCGTCACATACAATGCATTTCTTGTGTGGTTACTGATTTTTGGGTGAGGTTATTACTACTATACTCAGAATGCCTGATTTGTCCAGAAGACAGAGAGAGAGAAAGAGAGAGAGAGAAAGCAAGAGAATGAAAGGGACAAAAAGAGACAGAAGATGATTTAGGACATCTTGCATCCTGTAACACTGGAGCATGCCATGCAGATATCTTTCCATGAGTCTGCAGATGTGCAGGATGAATGTGAATGGATGGCCTTCTCTGTACTGCCCATCCGCGATGCATGACAGTACAAAGCATGTGCTCTTTATTATTTCTGTTTAGGGGGGATTGAAACCGTAACTGGGTTATGCAAAAAGAAAAAAAAAAGAAATAAAATACTGAAAACTGATACTGATGATTTTCTGCTTAACAGTGTCCCATCCATCTGGAGGAAAAAAGAAAAACATGGCGGTTAATTCTCCCCTGGCCTTGCGTCTCCTTAATCCTTCCAGCTGAAAACCACGGTAATTACTAAAAAAGATACTGGCCTAGACGGGCTCAATTTCCGCAAAGCCGTCATGGCTGCTCCCGGCGCTCCGTTTGAGGCGTGCCAGTGCGGCGCGGAAACACGCCCGGCCGCGCTCTGAACTCCTCACTCATGTGTCCTAAAGGAGCAGGGCGTGGCGTCCATAGTAAACACCCCCTTTCTTCTGCACATTAACCATGCTGCTCTCAGTTCGGGAGCGGGGGCACCATTGCTTTTCGCCGACTCACTGAGCCCATGCGTCCTTGCCCTGCCAGCCTTAACCCCCCCCACCACCAAGACCCTCAGTTGAACCCGGGGCCCCGCAGGCTACTAGACTGAGCTGCTAACAGCAGTGTTTAGAACGGTAGTCATCCAAGTCTCCCTGGACAAGTGGGTTTCTCCCCAGGGAGGGAGGGACCCATCGCAACATATAACATCTGCTGTGCTGCCACAGTCCCCGCTGCCCCCCCCCGGGGGGTGACCTTTCACCTTTCTCTCTCTTAAAGCCAGGCTGGTTGTCTCTGGTGGACGAATACCACCCACTATGTGCTCTATGATAACTGACTGCACGGGGTCCCCAAACAGATAGGGCATCTCCCCTGCTTCAGTCTGTACATGGCTCACATTCCTGAAGAACTGAGATTCGGCTGCTCCTGACACAAACGGGAGGGCAGGAAGAAAAATAAAATGAACAAACTCTCCGGGGGGCGGGGTGTTAGAGCACAACACTCCAGACAGTCTTCAGGAGAGCCGGAATAAGGCATGCCCACCCCCCACTGGCCTATGAGTACAAACCCTGCTAGCTACCCCTGAGCCCCCCCCCTAACCCCTGCTCATGGGAGTTTTACCTAAACAAAAATGTTTTGAGAGCAGAACAAAAAAAATAATTGGTTCAGAGAGATGACCAATGAGACTGTAGAGGAGGCGGGTTCAAGCAACTAGAGGAGGCGGGACCAACCAATCAGATGTCTGGGACCCACCTCCTGTACAATCTGATTGGTTATCTTTCTGAACCAATCATTTTTCGTCCTGCCTTCAGAGCAATGTTCTTTGTGCAGGTAAAACTCCCACGAGTGCAAACCCGTGCAATGCAAGCTGCTCAAACTATCACTGCATGCTAGCTGAGCACAATAGACAGAGACGGGAAACGTGCAGGCGAAAGATATTGAAAAAAATGGGATACATACTTTGATACTCACCGACATATCTGACGCGGAAGCCCTTCTTGTTGGTGCCGTGGTCGGAGGACCAGCGAAGCAGCAGCTGATGGCCACTGGTGGTGATGTTGAAGGGTGTGCTCAGGTCTCCACTCAGCGAGGCCAGGGTCGGGCTGTGGATGTTGGGGCCTGCAGGACAGGAGAGGCAAAACAGGAAGGAAAAGGAGGAAAAGGGAAAAGAGAAGAGAGAGAAAGCGCCAATCAGAATCTGAAGCCAGATCACTGTTTAAGCAGGCCGGCTTCGCCTTCGCAGAAGGTGAGGCATCCCATGAAATAAAACCCGCACAGAGGGACTAACTGAAGAGAGATTGGGCCTTTGTTAACTTGCAACAGGTTTAATCCAGCTGGACTGAAATAAAATATGACAACTGAGTTTGAGTAATTGCCCATTATATTTACCGGCCTGTGGTATGTCTGTTGCCACAGGAGGTAGCAGCCCTTCAGAAGATGAAATCGCTGCAGGGAGAGGAGCCCCGCTTTCATCTGACTGCCCTCATTTCGGGGGAAAGGTGAACATACACACCCGGGCTCCATGCTTCAATCCGCTAGCGGGGACCAGCTAGCGCTGCGGCGCATGCATCCCTTGTGCTTTTCCCGGGCATCATGTGTGTAAGCGCCATGTTACGCTTTCCGCGGCCGGCTGTTCCGCTTAAGAGCCGCTCAGAAAACTTGATCAAACACTAAAGCAGGTGAGAATTGAAGGGAAATATAGTGTTTGTGCAGCAAATGATATGTATAAATGTAAGAGGGAATTCAGTAATAACAAAGGTGCCTATAGCAACCAAAAGTCCCAGGATGCCACCTTGAAAGGTATCGAGGAGGAGAAAAAAGCTGCAGTGAGACATGATATATGGGGCTATATAGTATAGAGCAGGACAGAGAGGACTCACATGAAAGAGACAGAAAGACGATACGTATAGAAGTCAGGGGAGAGACTTCAAAGCAGTTACCATCAAAGACTTCCAGGACGTCAAACTCGCGCTCCGTCTGGAAGAACTCGAAATATAGTGTGATGTTGTAGCCCTTCTCCACGTTGATGCTCCACGAGCACATCTGAAGGTTGGGGTAGCTGTCCGGGTAGCCTGGACTCAGGATGACCCCGCTGGAGTCAAAGCGAACATCGTGGGCGGGGCATTGCACTGGGACAGAGCACAGGACATTCAGAGTCACTATGGGCGGGGCACTGCACTGGGACATAGCACAAGACACTCCGAGTCACTGCAGATGGGGCACTGTACTGGAACAGAGCAGAGGATACACAGTCATAATTGACATAGCATTGCACTGGGACAGAGCATATGATTCTCTGAGTCACCACAGGTGGGCCACTGCACTGGAACAGAGCACAGGACACTCAGAGTCACTATGGAAGGGGCACTGGGATGGGGAAGAGCACAGGACACTCAGAATCACTGTGGAAGGGGCACTGGGATGGAGGAGAGCAGAGGACACTCAGGGTCACTGTGGAAGGGGCACTGGGATGGGGAAGAGCACAGGACACTCAGGGTCACTGTGGAAGGGGCACTGGGATGGAGGAGAGCACAGGACAC
Organism: Paramormyrops kingsleyae; assembly: GCF_048594095.1. Lineage (NCBI taxonomy): Eukaryota > Metazoa > Chordata > Actinopteri > Osteoglossiformes > Mormyridae > Paramormyrops > Paramormyrops kingsleyae. The sequence continues at coordinate 17,219,758 of NC_132819.1, read as the reverse complement.
TCAGGGTGACCATGGTCACAGGACATGCCGGCAATCTCAAGTTCCCAGGTTCCCTGGGGCATCGTCCGCCCCCTTATCACGATGTCCAAATGCGTGTCACACCCAATTCTGATATGCTTCACTGATTTAGACACTCTGGATTTGGCATCTTTGGGATTTTCCGGTCTTTTCTTACATGGAAACAGAAGGACAGACACTGACACTCTGATACTGTCCCTGAGGGTTCTGGGAGAAATACACCACACTGAAATATTAACTGAAACAGATGTTTGGGCCAAAAATGTATGGGTTGGGATGCAACACTGAAGGAATAAAATGGAGAAAATAACAGGGAATGAGAGGTGGGTGTCATGACGACGTAAATGGGCTGTTATTAGAGCCCACCAGACTCGGGAAGCCAACCTTGGCACATCGGAGGAGGACTGTCCATCTGTAGCCTCTCGCCCAGCCGACAGGTCAGGATCTCATTGCCCACCAGCGTGAACCCAGGGTGACACTGGTACCTGATTATGTCTCCTGCGGGGAAGTCAGACGGAGTCAATCGTTAGCGGCAGAGCTACTCTAATTGAGTGGTTACAGTTAATTAATGAGGGGGGAGGCTGTCTTTCACTGCTTGTTTTGAGGTGAGTGCCGTAGACAGGGAGGAAGGGAGGTAGGGAAAAGGTTAGGGATGTCTGAAGATTGAGCTGAAAATAAAACAGGAAGGAGAGGCACAATCCCACACTGAAAGTTCTGCGATGGGCAGGGTTTCCATGGACACCATATACAGCAGCTGCTACATAACGTGACTTCTGAACCTGCCTGGGGAAGAAAAACGAGCTTTGTGCCTGGTCCTCATGGTCATACGTACTTAGCTGAAAAGTGGTTAAAATTAACCCATGTAGCTTGTGAATGAAGTAAGTAGCGTAGCACACAGCTAAATGCAAGCGGTGCGACTGCTCATGGGGTTTTCATTACATGACTATTACATGACTGCTCTGAGCCTGCAAGCCCCAAAGCCCTTCCTATGTTCTGGAAGCTTCCTGCCAGAGAAGGGCACGTGCAGTGCTGACACAAAATAGACTTTCCCTGAGTCTATTTCCAAAAGATTCAGCAGAAACAGGGAGACTTCTGGAATTCACATGTTCTTCCCAAAATGCCTTAGTGCACCTGTGTTGAGATGGCCATAAAGGGGGGCGGAGACCTGTTCCTTCAGCAGCCAATAGAAATGCACCCACATGTTTCCATAGACTTTCCTATTGGAGAAAGCAAGTTTTGCTCTACCTTTTTCTTTCGGCTGACCGTGACGGAGAGCAGGGGGTTGGGGGGGTTGGGCAAAGCTTACCGATTTCGAACTCGTCGTCCTCCATCAACACATCGGCGTTAAGGAGCCGTGGAGGAGGTTGGCACACCCTCAGCTGGTACGCTGGTCAGGAAGAGAAACATGGACGTGGTAAACAGGAGGATGCTTCATTAACTCGCCGCCACCATCTTGGCCTTAACTAACCGGCATGATGCAGTTTACCCAAGCCGCCCCCCCCCCTTAGCGGCCGTGACGTACGAACTGCCACGTTTGCCCGTGAAGATCATCGGCGGTAACGACGGCTACACCGGGTCTATGCAGGAGGCTCTGTGACGCTGAGAATTAAACCGCAACAGCATTAAAGTGAAAGATGAGTGCGACCTGCTTCCCCTGCAGTTAATAAAAAGGCTGAATTAACGGAGCATTTATGCTCACGCGGACGTCACCGCTGGTGATTTCATGCTTTAATTACAATCTTCTGCAGTACTCTTCTCAACTTCTAAATTTAGGCCCGAGAGCTGTTGAAACTGAAAAAAACTGCCCTGCCATTTAATTGGGACGTTAACTATTTTGATGGCGCTGGGATTTGAAACCACCGGGCAGCCATAACAGGATCAATTCAGAGTCCCAACATGATGCCGCCATCATTCATTTTGCTGCGAAACATGCTGCATTAGTAAAACCAATTTATTTATTTTTTACCAGATTTGAAGCAACACTCTGGGACTGAACCATGATTAAAACAAAGGAAAGGGGACATTCAGGGTAAAAACAGAATGACGATTAACAATTAAAATGCACTTAGTCTGCATTCAACACGACCCCTAAATAATATGCAGGTTTAATGATTACAGTGGAGCAAAGGTGGGGCCTGGGAGGCCAAATGGGCATGTAGACCCCGTCAGGGAAGCCACACCCCCTCAACATGGCCGCGCTGTCATTGGGCTTGGCTCTGCTTCCCCACCAATGACAGAGCCAGGTTTAGAAAAAGACCCGCCCCATTCTGTTCACGTTTCATTTCCTGATTTCCCCGCAGGTGGTGACAGAGGCGAGTTTCGCTTCACCTGGAAGGCATGGCCGCAGCAACACTGGGCGCATGACCAACAAACTGCCCTCTAAATCAGGGCTCTTCAGTCTGGCCCTCGATTCCAAATGCAGACCTTGTTTTTAGTTCTCCCAGGTACTGAGTTTCATAATTACTGATTCTGACTGGCCACAGACGCTTCACACTCGGCTCGCAGGTAAATCAGCTCAGACCTTGAGGACCGTGATTTTAATAGCTCTGCTCTAAATGACAGGCTCTCACACCGGGGCATATGGAACCAGTGCAGGGCTGGTGGCAGGTCATCCGGAAAGCATGGAGGTCGACAGGAGACTCCCAAAACACATACATATGGCTGCTCTCGCGATTCCCAGATTAAAAGGCAGGAAAACCGAGTTTCCAGGCAGCAGCCGGAGATTTGAAGACCGAAATCCTCTCCCTAGCAGAGGGATCTCGTGAACTAACCCAAGCGATGATGGATGTCTTTTATTTAAAAACAATATAAATGTTTTGACATACTGAGTGATTTTCGGCAAATATGCAAAATATGCAAAATACCCACTAGCAATCCCAGGAAGTGGGATGCAGTGGCATGCGTGGTCCTGGGACAGACTGGGCAACGTGAATACCGGGGCACAGGGTAACACGCCCCCCCAAACACGGGGAAAATAAACCTTCCGAAATGAAATGGGATGACCGATGTTATGCTGCTTACCGTTAAGTTCCCTACAACCCTAAGTAGATCATAATTATATTAAGTCTCCTTTAACGGAGATAGCAAATGAAATCGCATTTACTCCACAATTTCATTTAGAGACAATGTCTAAGGTGAATAATGAGACAATTGATTGTCAATGAAATACAGATGAAACGACTAAAGCAATACAGTGGGGCTTCACAGCACGACGGCTAGTGCGAGGTCCTGTGTAAGACCTTCACGGCCATTTCATGAACTATACAAGCACTGCTGCTTTCGGAAGTACTACAGCAGCTTTCATAAATGCTTAAAGAGGTGTTATGGAGGTCCTGGTAGGGCTCTTTATTCAAAGCGTGACCATGCTCTACACCAGAGCCGTTAAGGGACCTGTATTCTGATTATTCACGCTGGCAATCTGATGGAATTGCTACGACTGTAGCCTAAATACTAATTTACCGCAGACCCGGAGCAGGCAGGCCTCAGCTGTAAACCCGTGTTATAAACACCACGGGACCATCGATATCCCAACCAATTCCACTTCCCATCACGCCGGGGTCTCGCTCCAGAGCCGGCATGTGGGATTACGGCACCTGCACATCCAGCCTGGCGTCGGAGCTGCTGGAATGAATCTCTTCATCGTGCGGACTGCTCATTCGCAGAACGATGGGGGCAATGCTCCGAGGGGAGGTGTATGCCCCCCCCCAGGCCGGCTTACCGTGGTAGCTGAGAACAAAGAATCCACTGCCGCTGAAGTCGCTGTGGAATTTGATCAGGATCTGATTGGAGGTGCTGTAGACGGACTCCAGCGCCGTGTTTCCGCTGAACTGGCCGATCTGCGGCGAGCTTTGATCTGGGCCGTCCCTGCGGGAACAGTGATGGGTGTAGTAGAGCGGATTTGCCAGCAAGCGACCAGAACGGAGGTTAGGATGCAGAACGACGGCGCGCATTTTAGCCACCGAGTTAAAAATCCCCCACAGGGGAGGCTGAGGACACATCAGACTCAGCAACAGGAGGATCTGTGAGTCTCCATACTGCTCTTAGGCAATGTGATTTTTTTTCCAATCTTCCTTAATCCTCTGAATCAATAAGACCGAATAAGAACACAAGGGGGCCTGTATTTCACAGCAGTGCAGGCGTAAATTGGAACGCCTTATTGAGATGAATCTTGGAGTCCATTCTTTCCTGTTGGCCAAATTAAACAGAAAAGCTGTCAGGAAAAAAACACGCCCTGACAGAAACAGGGTGACTGATGTTGAGGAGCGGAGCCAGAACATGCGGCAGCTGACAGACACACAAAGGCTCCCCACACACCACACTCAGCACCCAGCCTCTTCCAGTACCAGGATAACAACATTCCATCTGCACATTTTCAGCAGAGAAAGGGCCAATAATGCAGCCTCAAAGACTGCTTCCCTGGTTAGAAGGGCATAAAATGTACCAGAAATGCAATCTGAAAGTGATTCAGGACAAAGATCCCAGAAAACTAGAATTTGCTTTCAAGCACAAGGTCTATCTTATAAAAGAATGACCTATCATAAAAGAAAAGGATTATCGTTTCTCGTGTACAGTTCAACTGCTTATTGAACAGCCTTATTAATCAGGGTCACCCTCTGCATTAATGCACTCGGGCGCGGTGTGGAAAGACGACACAGTGGGCGTCGCCTTCCTGCCCTCCGTGCAACTTGATTGGTGGGTAGGCTGCGAGCCTCATGGACGGGCAATGACGCAGTTCCTGCTTTGCGCTGAAGATGCATTATTTAGCAGCATTAATAAATAAAAATGTCCTCTGGATTTTTTAAACAAAGGAATATATGGAGTTATATGCAGCGTAAAGGGGGACGTTAATAATGAGAAAGTGTCATGTTTTGAATTCTGCTGGTCATTCATGCCCCTGTGCAGCAGAAGGATTGTATCACAGAGTCAAAGCAATTAATTATCAACCTATGGACCTCTGAAATACCAGTAAGCTTTTAAGTGGACTGGTGCTGCTCTTACCAATAGGAACGCTGATGCCCTGCTATCTGAAATGAATCTTTCTAAGCCAGTAGGTAAAATAAGGAGCAGATTCCAGAGCATGAACCCGTAACATATGGGCAAGAGATGTATAAATGAACAGGACGTCATACGCCTCACAGATCAAAGTAACAAAAGACGCTTTATTACCGGGATGGAAAATGCCCAGACGATATTTATTATGATTAAAACAGACTCGAGAACGACTTGAAATGCAGATTTCATGAGCCTGAGTGCACCGTGGACATATCTGCTAAAAAATGAATGATCTGCTTCGTCGGGGCTCTGGGCTACAACGCAGTTGCAGCCGAAATTTACTGCCTTAAAACGCTATAAACGGTGTATTATAAGAAAATATCTAAGCGCGCACACCCATCGAGCTCCTCCTCAAAATGGGTGGCCGTGTACCTCGATTGTCACCAGGCACATTTCTTCATGGTGAGTGCAACCTGCACGTAACCTCGACTACTAACACATTCTGGGATGGATTTCATGCATCTGCGCCAACAAACCACGATTTACAGGCAGCCTGTGATGGGAAATTAGAAACAGAGGCTGTCTTTTTATGAAAGGCAAACAGAGTTTAAATGGTCTGTAGTCTCAGATATACTCCCTGAATCAGCCTGCCTTCAGTAGCTCTAAGCAGCACCTATAAGCATCCGTCACGATTAACTTTGTAGAACCACTGAGTGTCGCCCATAATCTGCTCTGCATTACATATACTGTAATAACGGCTTATTCCAACCTACATACAACAGCAATGCTCATGTAGACTATAAACCCAATAATTTTCAATCCATATTTTTTCATTACGAGCTTTATGCATGGGAAAACAGAAGAGAAATTACCTTGCATTTTGACATTCTATGATAATAAATCGATAATACTCTTTTTAATGAAACCCAAGAATGAACCAAAAAATGTTTCCACAGAAGTTTTACGGAGTTTTCTGTTCATAACGAATGTTGTTTATCCGACGAGCGAAGCCTGAAGCAGTGTTCGCTCTGCTGCATGTTTGTGCGGAGAATAAGCCCCCGTATCATTTACCTTTCTGAATTCGTGGGAGAGCACAAACAGCAGCATACAGCCACAGATAATACCATTACTCAGGCCCAACCGGCAGTGATTAAGAACAGAAAGGCCATATTTACTTTTGATTCTTTGAGACTCAGTATGGTTTGGAGTTTGAAACATGAATTGGAGAATGAAATTATTAAACCACATTGATTAAAAGACAAATCTATTTGTTTATACATGGGCTGGGTGCTGCTGTGGATTTATTATAAGCTCTCTATATTTTCCTTTCAGCCAGTTAAGGTAAGTGAGATCAATGGCTCATTCATTTCAACACAATTAAAGAGCTTACGTACCCACCCTCCCACACCCCTTTTTTTGTCGGTCTCCACTTTAAGTTCCTAAATGTACCGATTGTTTGTATCGATTCAAAATGTCTGGCATTCTTTCTCAATAAATAAAATCCACTTTGGTCTTCCTCCACGGCGACGCCCACTACGCCTTGTTTATGGACGCAAACGCCTGTGGCTTGTGAAGCCAAACGATTGTGACATGTCTCTTCTAGGTCCCACCCCCCAGATACAAAGGGATATGCATGTTTCATCCCTCAGTACTTATCTGTTCAATCAATATGCATGGTGGCACAAACAAAACATTACAGACGAAAGACAAAGATCTAGTTAGGCTTCTAGTAAAAGCCGCTCTGGCTGCATAATAAGATAAAACTGCATCTTTAGGATGATCCCGGATAATCTGGCCTTTGTATGCAGGTGATGTCATGAGTGGGCCCTTACCAGACAGTGATGTAGTCGTAGATGGGTTCTGTACTAAGCACGGTGAAGTTGATGTAGATCCCGTTGCCAGGGGGAACCCTGACACTCCACACGCAGTCCTGGAAGTGGGGATACTCTGCGGGGTGTCCAGGAGAATAGACGGTCCCATTCATGGAGGTGATGTTCCCCCCACATAGAGCTACAACGAGAGGGGGCAGGGGTCAGAGGTCATGTTGCTGAATCGAGACAACCACACGTCTCCCTGGCAACACCTGTGCCATGGCAACGGGCTCCTCACGGACACAGAGAGGACAGTTTCAACGATGAGGTAACACGGAAACGCCGGGAACACCAAACTGGGAATGTACCACGCAGTGTTAAGCGGAGGAACGTTTAAGGCAACAGACGAAAGCCTCCGCTCCGTACACGTAGGAGAAGATAACCACATCATCCGTGGCACCACGTTATGCACGTGCCGACTCTCTCCGCAGCCTAATGAGCGTCGCGGTGCTTCGTTAGGCCGTCGCGAACAAAATGACAAGAACGAGGCAGATGAGAACAAAGCTCCAGAGGCTACGAGTGACTAAACGAAACAGGCAACTGATTTATTCTCTTGGATCCAGAGTCTCGGTTGGAACTAAGGAAGCAGATTTTCATGCCCATTACTGTCTGACAGAGAAGGATGCACTCTGGGGGGTGGCGCAGTGGCGGGCGAGGCGACGCGCGTAAGCACGCCGCTGCCCGCTCCGGCAACCATTTAGTCAAAATTCAATCAAAGACTGTATATATATTTTTATATCAACATTTGAAGTCAACACCATTCATAACCTAATGTAGCACAGAGTGCCTCTGCAGACCTGGAAATCAATTGCATGCGAATGTGTTTTTCTCCCAGGGGACACCGGCCACCAGTACAGCAGGACGGTCCAACAGTCTACAGCATCATACAAGCGTCAAACAAAATGGAGGACTGCTGTGATTATATTACCTTGGGGGGTTATATTAATAGTGCACAGCAGGATTAAGGATTTACACAAGCTGCATATACCACAATAGTCAGATTATCAGCGAAGTGCAATTCCCATGTTAGCTAATGACTTGTTTGGCTACCTAATTATCTGTCTTAAGGACGACTTGGTGGCAGTGTTATAGCAAAATCTGGGTCATCTTGTCTTCACAGCCCAAAAATAGCTTCCGATCTCACAACGCAGGACAAACATGGTCTAATGCTGTAGTTAAGATGCTCATTCCCAGCTAAGTGTTCTGAGGTAATAAAACAGTCAGATACGTTTTTTAATTGAGAAAACAGACTAAATCTTCTGAAGTGAGCCAATAATGAAAAATAAAGGTAACTTGATTGGTCTATTTCTGTGTTTACCCTTTTTAAAAACCTGCTTTATGCAGGCATTTATAGGCATATTAAATTAATTAAATTATGTATAAATTTATCTAGTTGATGTTTAATAATTTGTTGTTTACCAGAATGATCTATGTAGCTATGTAGTCATTAACTATTTCACTTCTGTTGCTGTACGCACATCTTCCTATCATATATGTTTTAATTGTGATACCCCCCCTCCCCACACACACACACAAAATGGAATCACCCGAATAAAGAAGCATATGGCCAACACTGGGACATTCCATGACAGACACGGGGGAGGAGTGCGAGGCACCCACCTTCGCAGCGCGGCATGGGGTGATTCCAGTTGCGGCTGATGCCGTGCAGGCAGGTGAGCGAGGCCTCGCCGATCAGGGTGTATCCCGGCAGGCACTCGAAGGACACGGTGAGGCCTACGCTGAAGTCGCTGCCGATGACGATGCCGTTGCGGAAGGGCCGCGGGTCGGGACAGCTCTGCAGCTGGTAGGCTTGGTGACACGGGATCAGGGGACATGCGTGTCAAAAGATCAGCGGCCGCGTGCGCCACCGAACCAAGCATGCTACAGATTCCAACAAGCTTGACATGACTCGGCCCTCTCCTGACTCTGCAGCGGGCTAATTAATGATTTTTTGGCTTGAATAACCTTTTTATAACGTTAAACATGCTACAAATGGCTTTGAAACAAAACGTTAGTCCCTCAGATGATAAATTTCCGACTATTATTCATACCCTTCGCTGAGCTATACTTCTGGCCGTCGTATCTATAAGAGTGATTAATGAGCGCTAAGAAATCGCTTAATAATTGTTCTTCCTAGGACTGGGTCAACCGGGCCGTAGGAGGGAAATGAACGAGAGGCCTCACCCTGGTACGTGATGTGGAAACCCGGCTTGTTTTGGGAGTAGTCGCTGTGGAAGAAGAAGCTGGTCTCGTGGGTGGTGCTGAAGAAGGGCTCAGGCACTTGGGGGCCGCTGAACCTGTCGATCACCGTGCCCGTCTCCAGGGAGCCACTGCGGACCTCCAGGTAGTCGTGGATGGCCTCCGTGGAGAAGTTCAGGAACTGCAGGTGGATTCCTTTATGGAAGAAAAAAGAGGAAAACTGCAATGAGAGGGAAGCTACAGCCTCTTTGATCATTTGGTTGCATTATCTTAAAGAGGCTTTCTGTATGAGTTTAGATATCAGTGTTTTCCATGAAGCCACCTTTGTTTAAATAGCACCTAAGTGTGTCACTAGAGAAGCTAATGGACGTGCGAAGCAGAGGTGGCATACCAAAGCCGACCGGGAGGCTGACAGTCCAGGTGCAGTCCAAGCCACTGGGGTAATTCCCGGGAAATCCGGGGCTCAGGATCACCCCGCTGAAGTCCGTCATCGAGCCGCCACACTGAGCTGTGGAGACAAACCGGCGGCTGTCACGACCCATCGTAAGTGCAAGCTGAGCGCGTAGAAGGGCTCTTACGCACAGGTCATCAGTCTGCTCATGTCACGATGACATCCTGAGGGTCAATTGCAGTAATTAGGAGGCTCAAACACTGACGCTCGTTGCAAGGATTTCATTTCCAATTGGAAAAAAAAAAAACCTCATTAACACACTTCAGTGGAATTCCACTAATTAAAACATAAAATGTAACACTAATGAGACTGCACGCCTCGCCGGCCGTGACGCGCTTCGTTCTGTGCACTGAAATGAACGACGATGCATGGCACGCCGCAGGAATAGCATGCAGCGCCGCAGGAACGCCGACGACAAACAGCAGACGCCGTAAATGCAGAAACGTAAATGCGAAAGGAATCAGCGGAAGCGACTGCCTAATGTGACAATCGCAGATTCAGGTGTACAGAGAGGGAAACTCATTCTAATTAACTGTGAGAAGCACATTCTTCTAAAACACAAAGGCTGATGTACATTTCCCACAATATAATGCAATAATCATTATAGATCCACAGGGGAACGGAGGGGAATGCTCCCCGGAAAGACATTTTGCATATGCGCTTGTCAGAACAATCCCACCCCGGCCCAAGGAATCACCGCCATCGTCTCTGTTTCCACGGCACTTTGGTGACTCCGGAATTAGCAGAATGAGAAGCGACAGAACGTCCGCGGCACGTCGGAGGATATTTCCCTAAGACATGAAGAGGCCTGAATGTAGCAAATGATTTGGTTTGGTTTTTTTCATATTTTTTTTTGCCTTATGCGAGGCTTTAAAGACTTTAAAGAGGACGGGGGTTGGAGGGGGGGGGGGGTCACATTTACATTATTTAGCAGATGCTTTTATCTATAATGAGTTACTTCTTTTGATAGAGGAGGGTCAGTCATTACCTGGAACAATTAGGGTTAAGGGGTATGCCTAAGGGCTCAGTGGTGGTATCAGTGTGCCAGCCCGGGGATTTGAACCAATGATCAGAGGCACAGCGTCCTAATCCACTGAGCTGCAGCCCTGTGACCTCGGGACGCCCAATGAAGCTGCTGAACGCCGACGTCCACAAAAACCAACCGAAGATGACAAGGGGGAAATTTCAGGCGGATATGAAAGAGGAAACATTTTTTTGAAAAGTGTGTCTGGGAGTGATGGCACAGAGACGGGAGGACAGGGCAGATAAACACCCTGGCAGGCACACACCACTGTTCACATCTGCTTCCAAACAAAGCGATGTCTCCTGTCAGAGGAAAGACTAAAAAAAGTCTCTTTTATTGTTCCATAATAAAGCAAGGCCACACAGAAGCATGCAAAGTATCTCCAATATTACCGTATTAGCCAAAAGTTTTACTCTACCCACAAACCGTGTAGCTATTTTCGGTTTGTTTAACGAGCTCCTGGCTCCTGCAAACAGCCCTCGACAGCGTGACCCGAAATGTCGGCAGATACGGGAATCTGTAGCCTCTGAGTCGCAAACACGCAGGATCCCGCTGGGCTCCCGTCGTCGGAATCAAAGCAGAGCCGCTCGGCGCCCCTGGCTCTGACGGACAGCACTGCCTGCCCCTCGTTCCCAAGCTGACCTTCGGTGAGGTTCCTTCACAATAAAGGCACGTGGCCCGGCCGTAGGACGTGATAAGCGTAGCGGAAAGCCAGGACCCCTGCATCACGCGGCGCCACCTGCAACAGCGGCTGCGCCGGCATCCTGGAAAATGGGCAGAATGCTCCACAGCCTTAAAATATTATTCAACAGCCTGTTGTCTGATTCCAGATCATGTCAACTATTCTTTTCTTCCCTTCCTCAAAATAAATGAATTCACCTCACGCCAAAAAAAGATAAAATACATATTTGAGCTCCATGCAACCTGACTGCCTTCTGCCATTCACTATTTAACTTAAAATACAAATGCTTCAGCTCAGTAACATTCCCGCTGAAAAAGCGCCTCCCCCCCCCGCTCTCCGCTTTCTAATCCGTCCTTTCCCACAAATCCAAGCTGGTGCTATGAAAAGGTGAACAGCAGTCAAGATGATTAAAAACTGCTCACTGGAAACTGTGAATCCTGGCAGAAAAGTTAGTTATATTTAGCATAAGTTGCTAGTTTGTCACAGCTTCATGGACGGCGTGTGAACTGACGGTATATTGGTGGGAATTATGGGACCGTGGCGGCTGGTGTCAGACCCAGCCGCTGAGCTAGTGAAGCTGCCTGTTTTCTGCCGTGGCGTGGAGAACTGTAGACTCCGGCAGCGGAAAGCGTTTTCTGGCGCCTAGTGCCATAGTCGTCCGTTGGTTTCCTGGCGGCTGCGATCGCACCAAGTCTGCCGCCTTCGACAGACGCCCGCGTGACTCTCAGAAGGTTAGCTTTCACTGAGGCTGGATAGTGGGACTTTGGTACAAATGAGTTAGGCTCTGGCACCACTGTTGCCGAGGACTGATTATGACCTAGAGGGGAATCCGTGCAGCCACTGTGACATCATTAACTGCAACTTGGTTAACAGTAGAACAGTGAACCAGTGGGGTCACTGCTCAATATGGTGGCCATGTCACATACAAATGTCACATGTCTGGAAGAAATCTCTCATTTAAACACTGCAGCTTAGTTCCTCTAAATCTTATTGAAAAAAGCATATAGCCAAAAATACATATTTACCCGATAAAAATGAATGGCCTACTTTAGATGTATAAAGTCTGGTGCTATGCCTGCCATCTTCATTTGCTATTTTGTTTATTTTTTATTTTTAATATTGTTGAGATCTCTGCTGACTGACACCCTCTTGCCCCATTCCTTTGGTAATTTGGTGTGCAAATCAGACACTCTGAGTTTCTCTCTCTCTCTTTTTGAGGTTTTTCATAAAAGATGTGCGAGCAGATGTCACGGGCCGAGAGTCGTCCATGATTTACAGCTGCACGCTCGAGCCGTCGCCTTGGGACTAATGCAGTTTCATTTAATTAAAAAACATTCCCTGTTTTTTCCTTTTATAAATAAAAGCTTGTTTGCATATAGTTGCTCAGTGACTGAATCCTCGTTCGCAGAGTTTAATGACGGAACTGCGATGTAACGATGCCTCGCCTGCCGTTCGCACAAGTATAAACACAAGTACTCTGGAAATGCTTCTATTCATACATTCAGTCTTTTTCTCCTTTGAGACACACACAAACACACATGTGGGAGTGAGGAAGGGATTTGAACCAACAACCCTCTGTAGACAGGTACAGAGGCCCATCCCACTGAGCCACACACCTCCCCCCAACACTTAATGATAACACTTTAATTAGGGGAACAGCCCGAATGATGGGTCTGTCCAATGCTGGGGCAGGAGACGGTGTGTGACCCACCAGCTGATCACAGTTAGCTGATACCCGCCACCGTCATGCACATACCTAAACAGAGCGGCACGGGGTAGTTCCATCTTCTCACGGGTCCAGGCATGCAGGTTATGTACATGTTTCCCTGTGAGGTGACAGGAAGAGGAATTAGTTAGGCAGACAGACTGTGTGCCCAGATATGGCACGCATGATACTGTATACAGGCAGAATGAACGAACACAGCAGGAATGACGGTTATGAGGGAGCGGATAGGGCTTCCTGGACACCTGGCCTTAAATGCCATGGTTTAATGGTGCCGCCTTTCCAATACTGAAGATAATTAGTGTTGGGTGTGGAGATGGAGCCCCCCCTGGTGGGTGAACAGAGCACTGCAGGTGCACAGGTGATGTGTTATTCAATACAGCCCCGTCGCCACGGGAACCCAGCTACAAAGCTTTCATCTCTCACAGTCGGCATCCGGGCTGTCCCCCCAGAGTCAGGGGGCGGCAATGCCAGCAGGAAGGGGGGGGGGGGCATAACTGCAGGAGCAGCCCGGGACATGCTCATCCGGGCGGGCCCCGCGGTGGCTCCGTAAGATCTCACCTGGAGGGAATAGCCCTGCTCACACTGGAACATCACCACATCTCCCACCATGTAGCGGTCGCCGACCTTGACGCCATTGTTGGGGGTCTGGGGCTCCGGACACGAATCCAAGCCTATAGCTTGGGAAGGACAGACAGTGGCGTTTTTAGGTCAGGAGATTCGCCGCCAAGCCACGGAAACGTTAACAGCGAAAGGAACTAATGAATAATTATGAGTGGGGCTTGCAGATACTACTAAAGGCAAAGCAAACGGGGTTTGCGCAAACAGCCGGAAGCCTGATAGCACAGCAGTGAGCTGGGCTTATCAGAGACAATACTCTCTAATTACACTGAAACCCACAAACCTGATAGAGACTGGGACTCCTCCACGTTATTTTTTTGTTTATTTTATGGTATGTATGTTGGATCTAATCCACCCACACATCCATCCATCCATCAGGCCACAAAGCTACCCTACAGATTGGATGGAAGGTCAGTCCAATGCAGGGTATATACATGTTCACTCTGATACTTTTTAGGCTATTTAGAGATGATCCTAACTGCATGTCTTTGGACTGCGGGGGGAATCTGGAGTATCTGGAGAAAACCCATGTGACAGGAGACCCGAGGTGGGATTGGAACCCACAACACCGGATCTGTGAGCCATCACGTCACTAATTGCATCTAATGCAGCAGATTTTAATAAATAAATAAATTATGGACAGTTTTCAGAAGCAGTTTTAAAGCTGAAAAGTGATGAGGGCTCAGCAAACAATGCCGTCTGTGACCAGCAGGGGGCCGGCAGAACATGGGCAATAAGAGCGCCGCATGCTCGAGACGCCTGGCCCCGGAGAACACCAGGGCCCGCTCCCATCCCGAGCCCGTCGGCAAAGCCTGCGGCCCCCGGACCCCGCCGACGTTGGCCCCTTCTCCACACGGCAGCCCACTGAGAAACATGCGAGGAAACACTTCCGGCGGAAAGCGGGGGGCAATCAAGCCGTCCGTGAAATATTAACACGCTGCTTCTTCTGGTTACTGTACTCCGAAATCTCTGAAAACAGTCCCTCATTCTGATTGGCACAAGCGTAAACTTCACACAAACAACCTATAAAGCAGAAAAAAGGAAAGATCCCAGACCGAAATGGCTTGGGCTGGCCGGCTAGACAGTAAAGAAAGGCTTGCAGTAGTGTGAGCCCAGACCAGTGGTTACGAGCCAATACTTCGGCTTGATATATTCAATGAGCATGAGTTACCCTAGAAGACCTGCAGGGGGCGTGAGGCGTGATCCCGACATACCTGTGTACTCCAGGTGGAAGCCGGCTGCAGAGACGCTGATGTCGGACTGGAAGTTCAGGTACAGGTTGTTTGAAGTGCTATTCAAAAGCTGTGGGATGGTGGTGCCTGAAGGGGAAAGGACTTCATCATCAAAGCGGTCTAGTCCCAAGGACAGAGCGTCTTCTGGGCAGACCGCGAGGAGCTGCCTGCATGGACTGCAGAGCAGGCCGGGCAGCGTCAGCAGGCCACGCTGCGCAGCTCCTGTTGTGCTTACAGCAGCGTGCTGCACTAAATGATCAGACACAGACTCCCTGTAACACGATAAACACAAACAGCTAATTCAAATTAACATCTCACCTAAGCGACACCTCCACATCACTTAGCTGAATGTGCTTAACACATTAACAGCAGCGTACTCACTAAGCGCAGATCCAGATAGAGAGATAGATTCTGAGCCACCCTGCGTTAGTCTGCCTTGGCACAGTATGGCCAGCAGGAGGAGCTAGTGGTACTGTAGCTATGGTAACTAACGGCCATGTTAACTATGGGACTCCACATGAAAGGTGGGAAGAAAGGCCTCGATACCAGCCGCATCCCTGTTGTTCCTGTAGAACGGTATTTCCCAATCCGGTCCTTGGGGACCCACACACAGTCCACATTTTTGCTCCCTCCGAGCTCCCTGCCAGACAGTCCACATTTCTGCTCCCTCCCAGCTCCCTGCCAGACAGTCCACATTTTTGCTCCCTCCGAGCTCCCTGCCAGACAGTCCACATTTTTGCTCCCTCCGAGCTCCCTGCCAGACAGTCCACATTTTTGCTCCCTCCGAGCTCCCTGCCAGACAGTCCACATTTTTGCTCCCTCCGAGCTTCCTGCCAGACAGTCCACGTTTTTTCTCCCTCCGAGCTCCCTGCCAGACAGTCCACATATTTGCTCCCTCCGAGATCCCTGCCAGACAGTCCACGTTTTTGCTCCTCCGAGCTCCCTGCCAGACAGTCCACGTTTTTTCTCCCTCCGAGCTCCCTGCCAGACAGTCCACATTTTTGCTTCCACCCAGGTTGCATGTGGGTCCCCAGGGACCAGATTGGGAAACACCATCGTAGAGTCATTTTACGGCCTGCGAATTTCAAAGTGCCCTCAGAGTCAGGGGGCCAAACACCCGAGGCAGTAACAGGGGGAGGCGATGGCCGGCTCCTTGCTGTGTGAAGGAAGTGGTGGGCGTGCCGTGGCACTGGCCAGCAGGGGTCAGCGCACATTCCCGTGGGCCACTTGTGACAGACAATGAGGCTCTGAGCTGTGGTCCCCTAAAGGACTGACAATAACCCACAATGAGTCAGGCTCTCGGTTATCCAGGAAAGCTCCGCAGATTCCTTCACACACCAACGGCGTGGGCACCTTCTGAACTCCTGAAATGCTCCACGAGACTCTGACCTTTGAAACAAAACGTTTTTGTGCCACAGATATCTACACGCCACAAGGTTTCAGGGATTAAATGTGCTGATGCAATGGGATTGTCCTTAGACAGAAAGAGGGGAGCGGTCTCCAAGGTGGGATAAATCACCGGCAAACATCCATCCCACTCCCCACCCCAAAAAGGCATCGGGGGCCCTTGGTCGTTATATCGAGCGCTTCCTGAGCGTGAGAAGACAGCGCAGCACGTTTGCGTACAAAGCCCCTGATATCACCGCTAAATACTGCGTTTTCCCTGGGGAGTAAGCGAGGATTTGCCTTTAAGACCTCCTTATAATTCCCTGTTACAGGGGCAGACGTCTTGGGCTCTCGAGGGCCACGCTTCTGCAGCTTTTAAATAATCCATTTTAATTAACACTGACTGACAGGTGAAACACTCGGCGAGTCGGCTTCTATCCACAATTACTTAAAGTAATTATGAGCTGAGGAACAGGGAAACAGGTTACGCTGCAATTCTTCAGGACCGGTGACCACCCCCACCCCCCCCAATCCCCCAGCTGAAGGTACCGAGAGAAGGACAATAAGCGGTAAATCATGTGTTTGCATCGTTACCCTTTACAGAACAAAAGGGGGACACTTAGATTTAAGCGGCATCAAGCACACAGGTTTGGGACGGTTCCCTCCCCATCACCAGCTGGAATGATGCTCCAATGGCGCACAGCATAAAATTCACATCGATTTCCTGTATTCAGTGTCGCCATGATGACATTAAAAAGGTCTCCCTGCTCATGTACTTTATTCCATTTAAATTGTGATAAAAATTCAATATATCTGATACTTTACAGAGACAGCCCTGCCTGCTTGCTGGTAATCCTTTGAAAATGTGCGTACATCCTTTTTGTGGAGGGACACATTCTGCCTATTAGGTCCTGATCAAAAGTACAGCTGTAACGAAAGTTCTCTCTGTCACAATGAATCCAAGCCTGGGATCAAAGCCCATCACTCAGCACCTGTGAATATACAGTATGCACATCCATGTCCTGCCTTAATCCACCCCAACACCTGGAAACACCTGTCTATCTAACCAGCAGATTAACGAGACTTCCATCCACCCTGTTATGGATTTACTACATAATTACATGATCTGTAAGCAGGGTTGCCAACTCTCACACGTCTGGCGTGACACTCACGCTCAAGCAAGAAATCTTACGGCAAATCTATATTATTTAGGCTTGGGAAGATTATTATTATTAAGATATTATTATTATTCCATTATAAATCTAAAAATAGCTACATCAAAAGCGGTGGGGTACTTTGCAAACTGTACAGACTATTTACAAGGCAATAAAACTGCTATGTAAATGAGTGTGTTGACTTGTCTCAAATCTAAAATCTCAAGGCAGCCAGCTGTCCAAAGTCGACAACCTTGTGTAAGTAAACATATCCGACAGGGAAAATGCAGGAGGTGTGGCCTGTTGGAAAGTTCCAGAACACACCTGAGTAGCTGCCCAGTCTTGGCGCATTGTTATCTGCTCCGTCGTAGAAATCCAGGGAGTCCCAGTTGTGCTCTGTGGCGAAACTTATCACCTGAATCTGGGAGGCGAAAGCGACCGAGGTCAGTCCACACATACATCCCATTCCCATGGATCCCCAAGCAGAAATTACGCAAAAGGACAAAAAACATCTCATTCGATAAATCCACTGACGGAAAACTAATACACAACAGGAGCTCAGCTTCAACATACGTTTTCCACATTGAATAAAACATTTGCTTTATTCATTATTCACCCTGTATTAAAAATTCCCTTTATCACAGCCTTTTACACTGGCAATAGTTTTAAGAGCTCAAATGCGTAAGACAAACTTCAAACGGCGTCTCTCACTTGGATTCCAGCGCCCTCTGGCACGGAGACCTTCCATACGCAATTGAGATTGTTGTCGTATGGCTCGGGGTAGCCGGGAGACAGGATGGTCCCTCTGCGCGCTGTCAAAATGCCTCCGCAGGGCACTGTGGGACATATTGGGAGGGGAGCATTATGGGATGTCAGCTGCCGCTAAGCCCACACCCATCAGTCCCAACAACAGCAACCGAAGTGTAAGGAATTAATCTCAAGGGCAACTTGACGAGGCCAGAAACAAGATGTTTAAGGTACTGCAACAAATAAGGTACTGCTTCTGGCATAGCAGGAATGTCCTCGCCGATCATTTACAACAGTAATGTGTGTCAGTTTATGGTGAAGAGTTACAGTGCGACACAAACAACATTATATTTTTATGTAGCAATTTATGAAGATTCAGCAAATAAGGCAATACAATGAAAGAAATGTGGTGAAAGAAGTATGATTCTTAACACAACACTCTTTCAAACAGCTTTTGTAATAATATTACAATCCATGCAATTGCCAACAATGAGATTTTCACTTTTATATTCACACAACATGGCTGATAACATCATTTTACTCCTATGTAAGAAGTAGGTGTGTAACGGCCAGATCCCAGAGCCACGGGCTTCCCCGGACTTGACAAAAGGCAACGTTCCCAAGCGTTGGTGAAATCGATTTAACATGACATGCCACACTTTTATTAACAAGCTTCATGTCGATGTTAATTGAGGTCCAATTGGTATGGATTTCACAGCTAGCACTTGTTTAAATAATTAAAGGCTACATTTCGCTCAAAGACCTGCAACCCCGACCAAGAAAAACAGTTAGAAAATGGATGGATGGGTTTTGCCCAAGAATTGGGACTGAGGAATATTTCAGACAGCATTGGGCAGATACAATAATTCCATAGAATATTCCTTTCCACCTTCACATTTCATGCAAAGTATGAACGTCTCTGTGGGACCTGACAGTGTGACAAAGTCTTGACAGGCTGTCCAAACACAGCTCAATCTGCCAGCACTTCGTGAGACGTACTGCATCAGGACCAGGGCTTCTGAAATCCTCTACACTTCCATATTTCCCGGCTATGAAAATACGTCGGACCTTGGTGAAGCCTTTCATTCCTCATCACACCCTTGGCTGGATTCGGGGCTGGTTCGCATGGCGGGAAGCCGCAGGGATCATCAGGCTGACGGGATAGGATGCGGTGGATGGGCTCTTTACTGATCTGTTGGGACCCGCCTATCTTGTGATCCGCCCCCAAGGACTCACGGTCGGCCTGGACGCTCCCAGGAACGGCTGCTGTGTACCAGTGACATCTCACCAGGCTAACACATGAACTAATGAGTGCACCAACCAAGCACATTCTACACCTTCCTTAAATACGGTGTTATTTACAAGCCTTTTTACGGCACAAGTTACGTAAACAATTCAGCCCATAATGTGAAAAAGTCGTGCCGTGAATCCCCAGCTGCAAATGAAAAACAACTCATGACAGCACAGAATAACTAGTAATAGGCATTTCATTTCATGTTACAGCGAGCGCTAAGCTTCCCTGAGTATGTGCAGGAGGTTACAGTTCTAGCTGGATCGGTGAATGTGCTTAATTCCAATATATCAACTAATTACGCCTCCAAGCAGCTTCAGATTTGCTGGTGGCTTGATTATTCCTTTTTTTAACTCATACGGTTCAGTAGGTTATCATGAAATGCTAAATAAAATGCTCTTTGAAATGCTAAAGAGTAATATATAGTGTGTGTATTTTATATATACTGTATATTACACATGCAGAGAAATATCTCTGTTACGTGTACTACCTACAGTACCAATATCAACATAAATTATTTGCAACTACTGACTAAAGCTTGGCTTTTACGTTTACATCCCTATGAAACTCATTTTGCTCTCATGGGTTGAGTAGCCCAGCACCCCATAGTCAAACTTTTCAAAGATACGTGTTATTCATGCGTGTTATTTCACCCTTGCCATTTGCCTACTTAGGCTCTCAAAAATCATCTTCTGCTGGCCAATAGCCTGCTTGACCTTGATCCCTAGGCTTCTCATTGGTGGGGCGACCTGCCTGTCATCATGACGTCATCAAGATTGCGGTACGTTCTCTCATATACTCTCATGTCGACTTTCCACTTCCAATACTGTTATTTTGATTATTACTATTATTATATATTATATTAATATTATATTTTTATTATTTACTTGAGCCTTTTATTAGTCAGTAACATAACAGTAATAAAATCTTTAAATTTAAAGAATCTCTTTGAAATAAAAGCACAGGGGATGTGCGGGGGCCCTATAAAAGGGACAAAGTGAGGATGATTCCAAAAACCAGTGAGTAACAGGAGCTCTATAATATTTGAAACATAACTGGATTGCTCTGGGCTGGGGGCCCAATGTGATATTCTTTGGGGGCCCCAAACTGTCTAGCAACATCTAGGAGACAGGTGTAAAAGTAAAGAAAAGACTATGACCTCAAACGAGGAATTTCTGAACGATGCGCCTGTGAGCCCGGACCTGCACGGGGAGCGGCGAGGCGTGCTCCGGCTGCACATGCGGCAGAGCCATGAGAGGCATGGGCACGGCGAGGCGCATTCCGGCTGCACATGCACCAGAGCCATGAGAGGCATGGGTGCGGCGAGGAGGCGAGGAGGCAGCCGATGCGGCAGAGCCATGCGAGGCATGGATGCGGCGAGGCGCGCTCCAGCTGCACATGCGGCAGAGCCATGCGGCACACTGGATCATCTCTCCTCTTTCTTGACGGACTGGGGCCGATGGCATCAGCCATTCAGTGCGCCGTGTCGAGTTCCTCCCGGGACCTGAGCTCCCCGGTGTTTTTGCTGTCATCTGCAGCCAGTCATGAGATCAAGTGCGTCAACTCTGCTTCTCCTGTGCACACAGACGCGGGGCCCGGCTTTGTGTACAGGAGAGCAGCAGCGGATCTGCTTGATTGACTGATGGCTGCTGTTTGAATGGAGATTAGGGCAACTTCATTATTGGCGGTAAAGTGGTGAATAACACACATCGTGCGTAAAGAGCAAGCCTCAGAGAGACTGGAAAACATCTTTTCATGTGTTCATTTCATATTAAGGGCAAGTCCTTCAAACACTGAGGAAGGTTAGCCAGTCTGTCTTACTGGGGCCAACCCCTTGGGCCCTGTGCTGCCTGGAATGGGCTTCAAGCCCCCCCAGGGGAACCTGACCACAATAAGCAGCTAGAAGATGAAGAATGGATGAAAATAATAAGACAACAGCAACGATCATCCATAATAAGGCAATTCATCCGGCATTATCTGGCTGTCTCTGGGTGATTCAGAGAACTCAGTATATAAAATATGTGTATACTTACACCATTATAAACTAGCAATAGCATCATACAGCATCATAAAACAATAAAAATCCATATTACTCATTGTTTACACTCCCAATTGGCGGGGGGGGGGACATTAAGGCCATTCCAAGGGCCCCGGGGTGACAGAGGCCCGAAAAAACTTACAACACAACTGTATTGGTCTGGATTGGGGGGGGGTGCAATATGATATTGGCCTTTTATGGGGCCTGAATTCTCTAGCAAGGCCCTTGCCTCCCAACATTGTCATTCGGGGATAATAGTTTAGTGGTGTGCATAGTATTCATAACTGATAAATTTCAGCGACTATGTCAGCTTTTTGACCTGACAGCACCACTCCTGAACAAATTAAATGCACAGATTGCATTTAATACAGGATTAAGTGCCGAATTATCGATTAACACCCGTAAAAGGATTACGGCAGACCTGCTTACCGTACCAGCGTGTCTTTATGCTCATTGATTCCCCTCTATGCACATATATAGCTGCCGGTTTAAGTTGTTCCTTTCAATAAAAAGGGATGAAGCTTTCAGAAGGACAAAGATTACTTTAAATGTAAATGTCAGCTCGTGAAGAGAAAGCGCTACACGCCTTTCATATCCCCAGCGGAGCCACGTGCTCTTAAGCAATTTTCCCCTGTTTGTCGAGGGCTTGCCAGCTATTGTCTTCAGCCTGGCGTGCAGTGGGACGGCGGATCTGTCAATATCAGAGCCGGCGGCGGGACACTAATGCAGATGGAGCGCTATCCCCCATACATATCCGATGCTATCTGTCAAGGACATGGGGATGATGTAGAGGTCAACGCCAATCACACTGTTTAAATAGCTAAGAGCAGGTGGAGACACGGTGATTGATGTCCAATAGCTGAGAGGAAATGCTTTATGTATTCGGGGGTGGGGGGGTGGGCACCACTGTTCAATGTCTTCAGGTTGGCCACTTAAATTATTAAACACATTCACTTCAGAGCAATTTCAGGCTCATCCATATTTGACAGCTGATATTAGAGTGCGGCAGGTGCTTAGGTAATAGGGGATGATACTGCTGACCTTTGACCCTTTAACATGAGACCATGTCATGTCACGCAGACGGCACTACGTGACGCCCAACAGCACTTGCCCGTAATGACCCTTACGCTTCAGATTCGTGTGTTTTGTTTTGGTTCTAAGAAGCGACGTGGTAAAGGGTACGTGAGAGACTCCTTGGTTGACATTCTGACAGGGGATGTTTAAGGAGACCCCTGCCAGCCTGTTGATGTGAGGATGAGGGCTGGGCTGGGGGGGGGGGGGGGGGCAGCGGGATGGGTGGCTGCGGGATGGGGGGCTCACGGAAATGTCCAGACCACAACATGGCCGAAAAGTTTCTACCAGTGGCAGGTCACAGAGTTAAAAGCAGATGCGAGGCTGTTCACAATGGTTAAGGCAGCTTAGGAAGACGGGAAATGGGATCAGAATGTGAACGGCCTGAAGAGGAGACACTATTTAAAATTTATTCTACGGTTCTTCTAAACGGTTGATGTTTCAAAGCTATATCCACAGTGGTTCTTGAGTACTTCCCCCCGCAGAGATAAGTACCCCGCGAGCTCCACTGTAACTGAAAATGACAGTGGGGATGTAACAATAAAAACGTTTTGAAATTCGCCCTTCACTGTTTAATAACTGCTCTCAGAAAGGCAGCTCTTGTTCTCCTTTTCGGTCACAGTTTTCTGAGCAATGCCATCTTTCCCCCCTCCCCTTTAACTCTCCACAGCGCTCTCTTTAAAACCTGGCCACCACACTGGTTCTTCTAGAACATCATGTCAGTCGGCATAGGAAAATGAAAGGGTAAAGCCATCAGCTCAGAAGAGTGGGGGGGTGGGGGCGGCGCTACTCACCGACGCATGTGGGCAGCGTGTCGTTCCACTGGGCCAGGGCGTTGGGCACTGTCTCGCAGCGGATGGCTGTGGAGCCATGCAGGGTGTAGCCGGGGTTGCACTCAAAGAGCACCACGGCGCCCATGGCGAAGTCATTGCCGAGCCTCTTCCCGAAACGGGGCTCCGGCACAGAGCTGCACTGCGTAGCACTGGTCCTGGGGACGGCTAGGGCATGCAGGGCAGAGTGGGCCAAACCCAGAACAGGAGCTCAGAATGGGTCAACTTCCACTTCCTACACTTGTTTCCCTGGGGAAGTTATTTACAGTTGCACATTTCCGTTCAATTGCGTGAAAATAGCCAACGGTGACATGACAAGGCCGTGATTCTGTGCTAGAGCCTGAGGAACTGCATCTTAACCAACAGTAGTTACATATATGAGTCTCTGATGTCCACTTAACTTCAGCATCAATTTGTAAAAAGGGACCTTAAATAAATATTGTAGTAGCCAGAAGTGCATTTGCATTCTTTTATGTATTCTGCCTATTTTATTTTACTTGGGTCATGGTCATTTGTAAAAGTAATGCCTTTTACTAAGGAAATTCAACAGCAGCAATAGCCACAAATGTCTGTCCTTCCTTAGCATGTACACCTTAAAAAGAGCCTGGCATCTGGGTATATTTGGATCTTGACAGAAGCTGTCTGAAGGCCCGGTTTGAAGTATTTCTGTGTGGTTGTGTGTGTATATGGCTACGTCAAATGTCCTCTCCTTAGCAACACAGAAACGTCTAGACTTATCAGAATGCTAAGAAAAGATCCTACTACCCAGACAGCATAAGTTTGGAGGCTAAGATAAATATTTAAAAGGTTTTCTAAAAATATGGCTTATCTGACACACCTTACAATTGACATCACTTACTATAAGATTAAACAAGAAACCAAAATACTTTTTAGTTTGGCCCTTTATAATGTAAACTGTGAACTCTAGAGGACCACCAGCCAGAGACCCTGTCTCTCAAAAATAAACTGCAAAATGTATTTTTCAATCGGTCCTACAAGCATGGTGCGTGTTTATTTTTGACATTGCAATAAGATTCAATAACCTTAATGGTCACACAATGACACAGCTTTTCCTGTTGCTCTGACAAGAACGACAAATAATTGCACCAAAAATAACCCCAATCTGACTTAAAGCTTCAAGAGTGAGTCGTACTGGCATCCAAACTGCGGAGATTTGCAATTATTCCAAAAGACTGGAAAGTGTCAGCACACAAGTTTTTTTTTTTTAAACCGAAAAAGGTGCCGTGTCCCGCACTGATGGGATTATAAAATGCGTACATTTTGCAGAATTTAAGAAGCTTGATCATTTCGACTTTCGGAGTTTTTACAAGGAAGTACACTACAGTCATGTGACTCACTGGCCTGCTTTTGAGAAGATGAAGTTACATTCCTGATGATGGCTGCTTTCAGAGAGACTTTGTTCATGCCTATTTCACTCTAATACACAGATCGCAGCTCCCAGTATGGGAATGCTTACAGACAGCTGATTTAAAAAGAAACACCCACCTTGGTACACAAAGTGAAAGCCTTTGGAGGTTTCAGGACCCACTATGGTGAACTTGATGGTTATTTGGTTTCCAGTACTTAAGGGCAAAGACTCTCCTGGGGGAGGAAGAATATACATGTATACACAACAGATACACACAGATACAGTACCAGTCAAAAATTTGGACAAACATGCCTATATAAAGGTTTATTTGTACTATTCTCTATATTTTAGAATAATTATATAGGCATCAAAAATATAGAATAACTTTATACGCAATTATGCACAGACCAAAAAAAAAAATAAAAAATTTTGTGGGGGGGGGGGGGGAGCAGCTGTGTGGGTTGGGACTTAGAAGGTTGTCAGGTCAAATTGCATGGTGATGGCACCATTGGGCCCTTAAGCAAGACCCTTAACCCCAATTGCTCTGGGGACTGGGTGACCCCACTGTCTCCTCTACTCCAGTTCCATGACGTGGCCTCCTGAGATGCTTCTCCAGCTGTCCTGAAGGAGCTCCCACATACATGCTGAGCACTCAATGGCCGCTTTTCCTCACTCTCCTCCAAAACCACTTCTACTGTGTTGAGGTCAGGTGGCTAGGTCATGTGATGCGAGACGCTATCATCGTCCTTTGTGGGTGGACTGGCGTGTCCAAACTTTTGACGGGCACTCTGTGTCTACATGCAGGAGTGATGTGACTCACAGAGCACACAGACTCACATATTAGTGCAGATCTCGTCATAACGACTCAGTAAGTTTGATGCGCCTTTTGTACTCTTCCTCACAAGTGGCCCTTTATGAGGGAGGAAAATGAAATCCTGAATGCGCAGAGGGCACAGGGAGGCAGGGTGGCTGCTTTGATAAGTGGCGTCTGTCTTTTATTGATTGCCAATGAGTGTTTATCACCTCATTTCGTTCTCCCTGCTCACTCTCCATCACTGTCCGTGCAGCCCCGCGTCTGCAGTGCCGCTGCTGAGACATTATAATTTTTCAAGTACGAGCTGAAAGCCGCTTCAGTTTTGCACGTGCGCTGGTGAGATCCCTCCGTCTCGTGCGCCGGCTAGCTGCTACGATCCCCTTTGTAGTCGGCTGACGGATGAAGGTTGATGCGTGCTTTAGGGTTCCGTAATTGTAGGAACAAAAGAGTGATGGATGTTCAAAACCACCCGTGTGAGTTCTCCTCGGCCTGCTCCTGTAATGTGAAACTTTTCCAATAAACTCGGGCGGCTCTGTTCCCTCAGAAATAAGGCCAAGCTGCCCAATGTGGCCTATTGTTTGAACAGTTGCTTAGTAGGCAGATTTGAGCTTCAGCAACATCATACCCATACAGCCTGCACCTTAGCCATGGACCCAGCTGACTATTTCTGCTCCAGCAGCTGATGTTGCATTCCCTTCCCACCAGGCTCCAACAGCAATGCCCCCTTTTGAGACTGCTGGTCACATGTCCCACGGTCCTTAAGTCCTACACTAACATTGTCCCCAATATAGCGATATTGAATTGTCAGATGATAAGGCAGTCAGGCTGTTGGTAATTGGGCCTTTCATCAACCTGAAACCAACTCGCAGGGTTTGCACAAAACCCATTTATCCACGAGCAAACTATTCACAATGAGACTCCCAGGGGTACTACACCCCCTCCGACACCCAACCCCCCCCGTTCCCCCAGAGTCCGGTCTCTCTGGCCAGCAGTTATTGGGAGATTTTATGAACCCTCAGTCATTCGGTGGTGCCGTGCAGCCTCCCACTCGCTAATGGAGCACCCTGGGTCCGAATAACAGAACGTTCTGCTGAGAGGTCTCGGGCCATTGTTCCACACACCTTCACAGCCAGAACGGCAGAGATCCGACCGGCTGGCTGTCCCCGACACCATGGCAGGATTGGGGGGGGGGGCCTGGGACGCACCCACCCCAGGCAGCTGATGCGCCAAGGTTTTAATGGTGGCTGTGTGACAGTCACAGGACTGTGGGATTTTCCTGGAAGTGTACTATTGATTCTAGGTGCCTCATAACAAGACCAGGTTGACTTCGGGGGTGGAGTGGGGAGGGGGGGTCATCGCAAGACTCCATAAGTAATGAGACCCAAGGGACAGGAAACAAAGAGCGATAAGGTTCCGGAAGGTTCTTTGCAAACTGGGACAGGATGGAAGGATGGGAGAGCGAGTCGCACCTGAGTGGGAGCCGGACAGAGAGGACAGCAGGGGCGATTGCTGGGTCGGCCCGTCGTAGATGTCCACCACGTCGTTGAGGGAAGTTTGAAAGAAGACAAACTGGCCAAAGAGCACTGTGGAGGAGACAGGGAGAGGAGGTGAGTGTCAGAACAGCCGTTTCAATGTCACGCCTGCCACATTCAGACAGCCCCCGGCTGCTGCGGATCAAAGACATCGATCGGGCTCTGCGCTGCCCGGGGGAGGTGTCCGTCCACAGGAGGTCTGAACCACAAAGAGGAGAGCTCACGTATTATTTCACAGCCAGCCACAGTCCCGGCCACGAGACCCTCCAGGCGGTGGAGACACCAGGTTTTGCTACACAGGCTTACCCAAACACTGAGAAACATAAACACAAAAAAGCCATTAACACATCAAATCAGAAACTGATTCAACGTGCCCTTTTTTTTTGGTAACTACATGCTCTCCCCAAGTCATTTGTCCTGTATTACAGCTTCATCTTAAGTATCAGGTATTGAAACAGATTTCATGTCAACAGTTGCCACATTTGATTGGTTTTTAATTATGCTAATTAAATTATAGTAATGCACGATTATTCTCCATTATATCAGTACACAGCAACATCCATTGAGAAGTCCTGGAGGAACGGAGACTGTAGGTTTATTTAAATTTCTTAATTGGATGCTCCTTTGAGGTAGTCTTCATTGTGTTTAGACGTGTGGAGTTTTTACCTAAAGCGAGTAAACAAAGTCTAATTTATTATCTTCTTTGACAAAGTAATTTCAGACAGAAAAGCAACCTTTTCAGGAAAGGAGACGCCTTCCTACTGTCTGCATCACGCAGCTGTGGAGCTGACCGGCGCTTTGAGCCCGTGGCACGTTTTTTATTCACCTAGGTGCTGTCGGGGATGCCCTTAGTGACGGACTTTTGGGTAGAGAGGCCTGCCATGTGGGAGGGAGGCCTAAATGCAGTACAGCAACACCACGATGGGGGGGGGGGGGATGACGATCACGGCCAGACAGGCGCTTACAGCCCAGCAGCCCAGAGCCGTCACCGAGGGCTGATGTTTCCCAGCATCTGAGTGCTTGTTAGGAGCATGTTAAAGATACTAATTAAACCTGAGGCTTCGGCGGGAGGGGGGGGGGCAGGGCTCACACACAGCCAGAAAACGCACCTTCCAGGGGGTTTGGCAGCTGGAAGCCCATCTGAAAGTCCCTCCTGCAGCCACAAGCGCGGCAGCCAGAAAACGAGGCCTTTGTAACACCCCAGTTTAAACTGAGCCGGCACACACTTGTAAGAAATAAACATCCCCACAGCACAATTCTGATGAATATTTACCCAGATTTCTTCCAAGCATATGTTTATTATGCCAATGAAATAATAAGCTGAACATCAGTGCTTGTAAGGGTGGTGCGGAATTATAGTGGAAGAGGGCAAAGGCTAATCTGTATGTATCAACAGTATAAAAGGACAAGCAGTACATTGTGGGATGGTTGTAAACAATCCCCCATTATTCAGCAGGCAGTAGTAGGAGATACAGTAAAAAATACTAACAAACTGCAACAAAAGAGAGGCATAGAGGGGCAGTATTATTACGGGCTACATGCATGAAGCATGTTTGTCATTCCTGCGACCCTGCAGTGCCCTGACTGCCCGATTTTATGAACTGAGTGTGAGCCATGCAGGGGCGAGCAGCAACTGCGGCAAGATGAAAATGCTTTTAACTTGGCAAAAAAAAAAAAAAACACATCACCTTCTCAAGCAATCATCGCAGCTTCCAAGGAAATATTAGCCGTGCCAAAAGACGCGTGTCTCCGTAGCCGTGACGACGCCGGCTGTAATGCGCGTTGTGAGCGGGTGCTTTAAACGCACCAGGTAGCCAGCCTTCGCAGAGATCGTATCTGAATATCGGTTTTCCGCCCTTGATTCAATTATAACACAGCGATGCATATCAATGAGCGTATTTAAAATCTTCTGAGCAGTTGAAACGCGTCGAACAAATGAGGTTTCGGCGCAGTGGGGATCATACCCTGGGATATGAACAAACATTCCTCTTCAATAAGCCCACCAAGAGAACAACACAAAAACACACACACACAAACATTCATTACAGGCAAGGCACAAATAAATGCACCGTTGATGGCATTTCTTGGTTCCTGCACTGCATTTTGGGAAATTAATTCCGGCTCATTACTTTGAGCATGCCCTGGGAGCGGCCTGGTCCTGAATGCTTACGAACTCCATGTACAGGAAGTGGAGCCAGTGGCTGCGGCACGGCGACACGACGCCCCCCCCCCCCACGTAGTGTGTGAAGTCACCGCGATTTCCACCCACTCCCCAGGTCAAATGAGCTGCATAGTTTGGAATCAGTGACTCTACAGGTCTGATTACCGTGTGATAAAGGCGGACAGAAAGTGTGAAGCACAAACAACATGTAAATATGGAAAATGTGGTGCTGCTTTTTGGTTCCAGATGTGTTCTGCTCGTCACAGAGCAAAGCTTAGCCCTTTGTAACACGGCCTTTCCCTACTGAGTTTTGAGCCCTGCTGAAGCCCACAGTAATCCAGACAAACTGAATTTAATCAATCTTTTCTTTGCAAAAACAATAGCACTCTGGCCTGCTCGGCCCCAATTACTCCAGACTGCAAGAGGGACGCGGGAAGTCTGCGATCTCAGCCACATATGCTCTTAACACTCTGGCGCCCATCTCCAGCTGAGACTTTCCTTCACACAATGCGGGCACTGGGTGAGCATGGCCTCTTTGAATATGCCTCGGGCTGAAAAGTGCACCTCAGGATGCCGAAAAGACTCAACAAGTCAACAAGCTCTTCAAGGTCATGAATATACCCCCCGCCTCCCCATACTTTAGCTGACGAGCAACGGCGGATATTTGAGAGCTGTTAAGTGGAAAGTGACTTAATCAACAAGCTGCCAGACCACAGTGAGTCAGCAAAAATGCCCGCGGCCAACTGAAGGCACTTTGGTCAAAGAAGACCTCACTGTGTGCAGACGGGCAGTGACACTGCCTTAGCTATGCACATGTCAGTCAACAATATCGGCACTGCCTACTTCCTAACAGACGGCGGGTGGCATTAGACAAAAAGCATAAGAGTGGAGAGCAAGCCAGTGTTTTCAGGGGTTTCAGATCAGAAGAACGTGACAGATCTTGACCAGAGGCTCCGCTCTCAAAGCAGTCAAGTCCACTAGTGCGGAGAGACAGCTACCCCAGGATCTGGTGGCCCAGGGAAATGAGCACAATCCACAGAACTGTGGATGACAGTGGCGATCAATCAGTCAGCACCGTCGTGTTAGACAAAAGGGACTAATCCTCCAGGAAGTGCCTTAAATGCGTCAGTGGGGACATGCAGAGGGGAAAGCCCGGAATGACAGCACAGGTCTGTCAGCTACTCGTTTGTTAGGCCGCTCCGTTAGCCAGCCATGACTGTGCTTGCTCTCGGCCTATCAGTACGCATTTATCCATCAGCGTTCAGGGTGATTTCAAACAGAGGCCTTGCGTGGAGAAGGGGAGGGGATGGAAGGCACGTGGACACTACAATACGTAGCCACAGCATGCAGTATACATGCCTGGCATGTGAAATATGCTAATCTCTCCCCCGTTGCTCCCCTTTTGTGCATATGCTATGTGGATAGACTCTCAAAACGGACAACCTCACAGTATGGATGATAGCAGGGTCCGGTCTGTGATATATAAGAGCTACCAACGCTCGACGATCTGTGGCTTGAAGATTTGATAGCTAATCAGGCCTGTGCCACACCTTCACACACCTAAAAGCAGTAATACTCTCTACCTTGGGAGAAAATGACTGCCAGTAAAGTTTCTAGACTAGTAGTTGGTTATAAACAGAGGTGGACATTTCAGGTCTAGAAAGTAAAAATTCAGACCAGGATTTCTTTTTCAGCCAACCAGCTGAGCATAAAGAGTCAGAGTCACAGAGTACTCAACTGGTTGGATGAAACAATATTCTGGTCTGGATTTTTATTTTCTGGACCTGAAATGTCCACCTTTGGTTATAAAGACCTGGTCGCTCTGCTGGCCCCAGTTTGCGTTGCCTTTCTCCTCTTGGCTTGAACTGTGGGTCGATTTTAATTCAAAGGGAGGGTGCAGATGCCACATGATGATGGGGAATCCACCAGGCAGCAATAGCCAACTGCATGGGTGAAAACAAACCGTCTGATAACCAGACGTGTATGGCCGTCCATAGCTAACCCTAACCCTGATATGAATTTGCATAGCCTGTGGCTCCCTTCTGCAGGGGAAAACTCAGAATGCAGAGGTTCAGGATTTGGACGCCACCAATAAGGATCCTGCCGTTGTACCTTTGAGAAACCTGTCATACTGCGATTGTGCCATTAAAATGGGAACCCATGCGAATGATTAAATACGAGGAGCACCTGATCGCCCTCTCGCCAAACCTGCTTTTCGCCTCTTCGCGGTCTTGGGTCACCACGGTTTGTGCGGATGGTCGGGAGCCCCCCCAGTACGCCCCAGCTCTCAGACGCTGCTCCAGTGCGCACGTTTGCCATCTCCTGATGCATAACGCACCCTGACACACACTTACTAGCCTGTATGGAAATTAAAGCCATGATTAATTCTGACATTTTCAGTGAGGATGTTCCTGAAAAGTGCTTGCTTCCCCCTGACTGACTGACTGAGTTTTCCTGTTCACATCTGATTTCCATCTCATTCAGCAGAAACACGCTAATGAGAAATCTCCCCCCCCCCCCCCTCCCTTAGTGGCTCAGCAATACTACAGCCAGACAGAGGGCGTTTTTCCACTGTACTTTCTCGAAGTACCAAAAGTTTGGTACTTCAAGGTGCCGGTTTTCCACTTGCGTAAAAATGGACATGCATTCAGCCTTATCTATGCAATTCAGGTTAAATATCTGGCTAAACGTCTTTAGCACACAACTTAAGGGACCCTTGAACACTAATCTTACAACCTCAAAAATCAAAGAACCAGCTCCATTCGTACATATTGGCTATTACCAGTAGACAAAATAAAGCTAAAGTGATTGATTATAGCCTCAAAGCCACATTGAAATGATTCAGATGCCATTAAAGCCTCTCCCCAGGTTACAATGGGGTTACTTCCGACAAAACTATCGTAAGGTAAAAATGTCGTAAGGCAAAAATGCATTTTAATACAGTACACCTAACCTAACAAACATCATGGCTTATCCTAGCCTACCCTAAAAACATACTTAGAACACTTACAGTTGGGCAAAATAATTAAAATAAAGCTTAAATTATTAAAAAAAACAAAAAGTGTTGAATATCTTATGTAATTTAATGTATTAAAAGTGAAAAACATTTACCTACTGTAAAGTCAAAATATCGCAACATGGATCATCGTAACCCAAGGAGCGTCTGTATTTAGAAAATATGAAAATGTACCTAAAAATCCAAAAGAATATGTACTTCCTGCTATGTTTTAAACAGTTATAAATACAGGGTGTTGCTTCATGCTAATTTTTTGTACCATATTTACTATATTTCAGCCTGATGTGTGATATTTCAAACGGAAAGCCTGGTGATGTGTGTATGTGTGTGTATGTGGCTGCCTTTCTGCCAGCCCACGCTGCCGTCAGAAACCTGTCAGGGATGTTCTGGAGTCGTATCCAAGCCAGTGTGGCGACTGATGGGGAGCATGCTAATGAGGCTCTATTTAAGGATATTTCGTATGCGGCGTAAGGTAATTAACCCTCCACCGCTGTCACCCCCCATCAAAACTCAATCCGCACTCAGACCAGAGTTTGCTGTCGGCGGCTGTAACTGAAAAATAAGCGAAAACTTTAGAGTAAACAAAATCTAAAGGCCTCATTGCCAATCTCTAAAAGCATATTTATGATGTTAATTTAAAAAAAATATATAAATTATGCAGTGTTTGCTAGATAAGCCTTGCAAATGGGTACTCATGGACAGCTGATGGACATATCTGCCATTAGTTGCACTTGTTTCATATTTTGTGAAAATTAGCTGCATTTTTCTCCATCGTTGTTGATGCTGAACATTCAGCATTAATCTAAATGGAAGGAAACATTATAAGCAGCATCAAATGCATGTTTCATAGCTTCACAGCATTACTACTGTACGTCAGCAAGCACCTGGAGCAGGCAACATCATCCCCAAGAAAGATCTAAGGCTAGCTATCCAAGACCCTCCAGTTAAATAGGACGTAATTTAGGTGTAATAAGCTTGTGAAATATCCATGGAGTTCGTCCATTTAGAAAACAGGGGGACGACATACATTATGTTCAAGTGAGTTCATTAGCAGGCTCTCGGAATTCAGCAGAGCTCAGAGCTCAGATGGATATAATCACGTCCTCATTGATTGGAGCGGCTGGCAGCCTGGTTGAAGGGCCCCCCCGCATAGCCCATGAGCAGGCGGTGTTTACCGGGGGGAGAGGCGCACCCATCGCAGAAGCCCTAACCGAGTTGGAGTGCCCGAAAGGCTCGCGATTGGTCACCCCACTCGCTCACGTTGCCAGGTGGAATTGCGGTTCTAACAAGCGAGCAGCACGCGACAGCCCTTGACCCTGGGGCACCGTGATCCGTCTCTGGTTTGTAAATACTGGATAGCAGCTGGGTCCCTGTGAGATTGGCGTTCACTACGAGCTGCGGAGCGGGGAGTTGCCCTGTGGTGACACGGCCTCCTTTACAAGCTTTCGGAATGGATGTACGTATGGCGAAAGCGGCCACGGGTTAGCCCTCTGCAATGTTCCAGCCACGCCCACATGAAACGGGAATCGGCCTGCAGATCAGTGAGCACCCAGCCGATATTGTTCGAGGGGACATCCACTGAGGATGACAACACTGGCCGGACAGGGAGGCACACCAGGGAATGGATTCCACTTCCTCTCCCCCGAGGGAGCATCTTAAGGGCCAGTGGTTTACGCCGTTGCAATACCAACATGCTGCAATACGCCTGACATCGTGTCCCGAATAGCCCAAAAATGCGATCGTTAAAAATATACCCACCGACTGCAAGCTGAAGAAAAAAAACATGGAGTATTTTGCTATCTTCAGTTCGAATGAGCACACTGGAGTCCCATCCTTAATGCCCACTGTAAGTGTGACATGAAAAATGCCAGCACTGCATCCTCACTGCATCATGCATGTAGCTTTTTACAGTTTTCTCGAGTCACAAGTCGCATGACTCCTATTGTCGTCCGTACAGCTACGGCTGCTTCCTCGCTGTTGCTATAGCAATATATGCTAATGCCACTTCATTTTCGACCCGGCCATCTACCCGTCGCCTGCGGTCTCATTTCAACCACTGTTAATGCTGAATCAGTACCTGCCCCACCCCCGTCGCCCTTATAAATGCCAGAATGACCATCATCCTGACAGCTCCACTCCATCCCACCTGCGTGGCGGTCCTCGAGCTGCAGGGGGTGCCTCTGAGACAGACACTGGACATGCAACCTGTCCCCACAGTTTCCCCGCCTTCTCAGCACTGTGAGCAGTGAAGTTATTCAAGGTGCCTGTCGAGAAGTAAACCCTATCCCTTTTGTCGGACCTTGACAGATGACGCCACTGGACTCCCAAAGCTCTAAGTCTTTTATATCTATTTTTGTTTTGGATGTACAGCCGTGCCTTGTACTCTGGAGAACCGCACTCCCACCACCTTTAATCTCTGTTTTAATTTGAGTTTACTTTCATCAGAACAGTAATGAAACATTTGCCCTTTGCCAGGACATCACCGTGCAAAAAATAATTAAATAAAGAAAACAATGGCATTAAGGAGCGCTCTTTTGAACTGATGCACCTATGAAAGGCAAAAAATCTGGGCTGAAGCCACGGCCACTCTGCTGCTGTGCTATCAGCGAGTCTCCCCTTTAATCTCAAGCCCTCGACATGACTGTTCCTTTATAGGAAGCGCAGCCCTCTGTTTTGCTTTCAATAATTAACGCGTCTTCCCTACGTGTCCCGTTTTGTATACGCTGTTTTTTATGCTGCTTCATCTCACGGCCCGGGCGGCTCCCATCAGCCCCTGAGCTTCGGAGCGGTAATGCAGAGAACGCGGGGAGAACTGATAAATTGCTTCCCAGGGGTTTCTACCACAAGGTGGCGCCAGAGGTATCAGAGATGCTGCTATCTTTGAAGGGTGGGGGAGTGGGGGGGGGGGGTTTCTGACGCACTGAGGCCATGAAACTGGGGAATATGACAGGAAAGAGGAATAAATACAAGGAAACGAGGATTGCGCAGTACATAGGAAACAGGGATGCATGGGGGGGGGGGCGGGTTTGGTGTGAGAAGGTCTGAGGCATGATAGCACAGGGATCAGGCTCTGGTGTGACTGGTGAGCTGCTATCCTCAGGGACACTGACCCCCCCCCCCCCCCCCCCCCACACACACACACACACACACACATTTGATTAGCCTGAGAATTCATTCCCCTGCACCAGAATACCAATATACTGATCCAGACGCACATGCGGTTACCGCAGGCAACCATCCAAGGCCCATTTTTCAGGCCTAGCAGTTCATGAAATGACACATTTGACACGCTGATCATTTTTCAGCTCCTGGATTGCCTTCTTTATTTATGCCCTTTATGTTAATAAACAAGCAAGCAAATAAATAGAACGAATGCCAACTGGTTGGTACGCATCATTCCTATGGACCTGCTACACATTGAAATAAACGAACAAACGCAAATAATAAATGCTATGTCACATGTATATAATAAGGATATGGGACAGTATGATGGTTCACGCCACCAGGGTAGAAGCTGCAGGTGTAGAGGATTCCTCACATATACCCAAAAAGCATGCGGTCCAGCTGCTAGGCTGTTAGACTCACTGGTATCATTGCCCAGTGAGTATGACTGTGTGTGCTTGTACACTCCTTGTGATGAACTAACATGCCAGGCTGTACCCCAGCCTAGTGCCCTATTCTATCATGGATATGTTATACAGCTCAGTACCATCTAGGTTGAGGCATATTCTGTTGTATAGCTATCATGGTTGTATATAGGGGTGGGGCCACATTAGCATCTTAAGAAGATCCTAGGGTGTTTCTCAATGCCAAGAATGCAAAGATCGTACTGTGTGGTCTTAGCAAGACCCATCCAAGAACGAACATACGGTGCAATGAATCATGGGAGTGGTCTCGTTTCAAGAGGATGCAACTGAAGTATCCTTGATATTTGGAACAGGGCAAGAACAACATCTGGGGATTTTTATCGTCCTTTGTGTCTCTGTTCTTAATATTGGAACTGGTCATTGGCACTGGAAGATGACATAAAATGAGTACATGAGAACACAAATATAATTACAGTAAGTACGTATATTGAGAAAGGCGCCTAGCATCGCCGCTGATTGCTGTAAACCAGTGTTTCCCAATCCGGTCCTCGGGGACCCACAAGCGGTCCATGTTTTTTGCTCCCTCTGAGCTCCCAGCCAGACAGTTCACAATTCTGCTACCAGGAGCTGGGGGGGAGCAAAAACTTGGACTGTCCATTGGTCCGGAGGACCGGATTGGGAAACTCAACTGAAGGTGCAGCTAGTCAAGAAAGGAAAAAGTGCAAGTTTCAAAAATCCTTATGCATATGGGGACACGACAAGCAAGGTGGAGACCACATTAATGCATTCAGACTCACGGAGCTGAGCTAGCATAGCCAAGACATCTCGCATGTACGTGGCATATTATTTATCTAGCACAGACAGACATTTTTGTCAATCAGAAATTAATAACAAAAGAGGCCAAGCGTTTGATTTGGGGATGCAAGTCTGGAGGCAGGAGAGCTGATGCCCTGATACCCAAAACATCCAGGTAAATATGAGGTCGGCAGTGTGGACGCACCTTTCATTTCAATGTGCCTCACGCATGCCACGTCAGGTCAAAGTCTTTGATGACTAAAAGAAGAGCTTTGATCACATGACCTCCCCAAAGATTAGGAATTCATGTGAAGGATAACGACTTTGGAGTACAGGTTAAACTGCCGTCTTGTGCGAAATGAAAAAGAAAAAAAAAAACGTCAACACTTTTTTATCTCTGCCAATAAAAGCCTTTCCTTGAGCCTGAAAATGCTTCTCTTATATATTACAGGTCCTCAGGAGGTGCCAGGAAGACATGGTTCTTTTTTGCTCATATATATTTTTCACTCCGTTAAAAAAGTCAAAACTTTAACAAAGGGCTTTGCATATTCCTCTGGTCTTCGTAAAGCCTACACACCGTTTGTGTGCTTGTGCGTTAGAGCGCTCTCTCTGCAGACGCCTTGGAGATGAGCGGAGGATGCTGCATTTGGCTTTGAGGAGGAGGTGGGTTAATTGGAACACAACTGGAATGGAAAAAGCAGGGGGCTAGAGATGGAGAGATGACTTAGGCGATGCATTCATCTCTGTGTCAAAGCATTTCAAAGAGGACTCATTAAGATGGTCGGCCGCCGATCGGGGACAGCACTAGAGAGAGGCCCGGAACCTCATGAACATTAAGAAATGGCCTCTTCCATGCAGGCTTTGATGAAGCTGATGGGCATTTGCACACAGAGTCGCAGAAAAGCAGGCTGCACATGCGTAGACACCCAGGCCACATGTTAACTTGATGACAGGTTTGCAGTGCTACAGTATCTGATGGTTCCCGGGTGGGGGGGGGGGGCTATGTGTCACTCTTCTTTGGGTTTCAGCACTCTGCTCTTGCTTGGAGGACCAGGGCACTAAGTGGAGCCCAGCTCTCCTCCATCCTGCTCTTCCACCTGACAGGAGGTAACAGGCCCCTCATCCTGTTCCCAAGGGTTCACTGTGCGAAGGAGGGATCTCGTGTGAAATATGA
This sequence comes from Paramormyrops kingsleyae, assembly GCF_048594095.1. NCBI lineage: Eukaryota > Metazoa > Chordata > Actinopteri > Osteoglossiformes > Mormyridae > Paramormyrops > Paramormyrops kingsleyae. The sequence goes on along the minus strand of NC_132819.1, from coordinate 17,181,980 downwards.
GCGAAGCCGAGTAAAACCGATAAATAATGAAGCGCTCACAGGATGAGCACACGCGATTGGTCCGCTCGGAGGGGAAATCCTCAGCGGCTTCGCTTATCAATCAATCACGTGCCGCGTGGGCCTCTGGCATACAACTACGGGACGAATGAAATCCAGTTTAGCCCCGTTTAGCCCCAGCGCCGCTAATGTGGGGCCTCGCAGAGCCGTGGGAATCAGAGAAGACAGACATCCAGCGAGCCTCGTGGCATGTTTCTGAAAGCGTGACAGCAAGAGGGGAAACACGTTCTTTCATCACCTTTGGCTGACGTCAAGGCAAATGTTTGATTTGTTTTTAATCAGTGACCACAAACTTGCCACATTTCTGACAGCAGGGAAGAAAAGAAATAAATCTGAAACAAATTCAATTAGCTGCTGTATCCAAAACTGTCAGGTGACTCACAGTTATTCTATTATTGTATTTTGACTAATCGCTATAATTGAGTTAGAACTAGAAGCAGATTAATAAAAATAACATTTTTACGCTGAAGCCTCTACCTCAAATGACAGCGGCAGTGACGGCGGTGGCATTACAAGCCTCAGTGGCTCGAACATGACAACACGGTACATACTGTAGCGGCCCTGCATTCAGGATCCGCTAATGCTGGCCTGGGCTAAGAGATCTATCCGTTAACCCGGTAATCTGACAGAAAGAAACTACTTACAACAAAAGCAAAAGCATAGAACACAACCTAGGATAGCATGTGGGAAGTGTTGCGGGCAGTCCTGTCAACACTGACTTTAAAAGCTTTGATTGGCACCACGCCCAAAAGTAATTAGCGAAATGAAGCTGTTCTTGTAATTGTTCTATCGGTGGTTGTGTGATTACGCCTACAAGTTCATCATTACAGTATAAATAGTAAGTGTCAATAACATGTTATTACAAACAAAGCACCCATAGTCAAGAAATAGCTAGGCATTAACACCAGCAGACATGGCAGGACTCAGAAGTTTCACTGAGATATTATATGTATGTTAATTATATCATTGATTTGGGGCTGCTAATCTGCAGAGTTTTGTCGATGCAGCTTCAATCTCCCTTTCGAACACATGCGAAGATCATAGGTGATGCAATTACAGCAGAGACTAGCTGGTAAAGTTAAAACAGGCTACAATTTTTTTAAGACAATATGAACAGCACAACAAGGCAAAAAGTGAAGTTCATGAACTATTAAGCAGAAGCTTAATAATATCGGACAGAAGAACATCGTATCCCTGGATTCACTAAACCCCTCGTGAGGAAAGAGCAGACATGTGCAGACCATTTCTCCAAGGATTCATGGCTTTCATTTCTGGCCACTGAGGTGATGCTGTACGTATCATGCGTGCATCATGAAACGAATTTCCGAGATCCGCAAAGCCGGTGGTGTCATCCGCGGCGGCCCACCGCAAACAGAACAAATCGCTGTAATTGTAATCCCATGATGCCCCTCGCTCTGTTTTTTTGGGCCTGCAATATTTAACAGTTAGAAATCATTAAAGTTTTCAGAAAACACTGCGGAGCGGGAGCTGGTGAGAACCATCCCTCCGTGTGTTCGCAGAATGTGCCAAAGGCAGACGATGGGCCACGGTGAATAATTTATCTTCTAGACTAAACCTGTCATTGTCTGAAATATTGCTGCTATCATTCTTTGTGACAGAATAATGAAACATTAAAGAAGGCTAGAGAGCAGTGCATTTTTAACACTGTTCTGGTGGTACGGAACACATCTATGAGCACGATACGTGTGTCCCGTGTCACATATGTGCTCGGGGAGGCGCCGGCCTCGCTCCATCCCAGCTTCGCGCGCGGGAAGAAGGGGGAGTGTCCATGGCTGCCCTGGCCGTCTGCCACGCCTCCCGGCTCGCCGCGTAGGCTAACCCTCAGCTGGGGAGCGGTCAGGCTCCGGCTACCTGCCGCACCTGGCGTGACAGATCACAGACGAAGCGCGGACGTGGCCCGCGTCCACAGCTCCTGGTCTGGGCACGAGCCGCTGCCAAGCCGTTGTCAGGCGTGACAAAATGCATATGTTTGAGTTCGCTGCTTACAAGCCACTTCCTGCTCCACCACAATCGGTCTGCCCTAATTACAGCTAACAGGGCGGCACCGCCAGACAGAACAGGCCCGCGGAGCAGACAGCACCTTCACAACACAGGAATATCGTGTCCTGGCACGGACCTTGCTTTGCAGTTCTAGGGGCAAATTAGATTTTTCAGGGCAGACACCTAAAATTTACCTCATTTCAAATTTACTTCAGAGAATAAGCAAAAATCTTGAAAGGACGTCACTTGACGGTTCTCTCATGTGGTTCCCCAATGGTAGAATTGAGGTGTTTGAAGGTCATCTCCACCTTCAAATGCATGAAGACCCATCTGTTCCAGGAATTCCTCTGCTAGCCTGATTACATCTGTATGTTCCCTGAATGTTCTGTTGAACTTTTGATCGTTGAATAGTCTTATTAGGGCTCATGGGAGGCGGGGCCAACCAATCAGATTTTTTGGTCCTTCCTCCTCTAGTTGCTTGGACCCGCCTCCCCTACAATCTGATTGGTTATCTCTCTGAACCAATTATTTCTCATTCTGCCCTCAGAACATTTTCGTGCAAGTAAAACTCCCATGAGGCTTATTAGGTTCCAGCTCTGCTAAAAGTGGCTGTGTAGCTCCTGCTCCAATACTGCATATGCTAACCTGGGTATTCACTGGAAGCTCAGCCTAGCTGCACTTAATCCTAGTTGCCTGCTTGATGGCATGTATGTTTGCAATGTGCTATTTGCTGCACTTACATTTTGCTTTGAACAAAATGTCTGCTAAATGACTACAATGTAAATGCAAAAATGTCACTCTGCCACTTATAAACCGTTAATCAACCTCAATGGCCATAAATGTATGACATCATATTTCAGGTGGCTGGTAAGGAAGAGGCACATAGTCCTCGCTGGTGCTCCCTCTGTCACAGAGTCACGTGACGCCTGACAGAGCCCCACTTAAGCCATTAGATATGTTTACACTCTGGAGGAAGGCTACCAGCACAGAGCCATGTTGCTGATATCGTCTGTCTAATGGCCCCTGATTACCTCGCGCACAAGCAGTAAATAGATACGTATCGGCACACAGATGCATGATGTTGGATTAATAGCTGATTAATATTAAGATTAATAGCTGGTGGGTGGGGGAGGTGTCAGGGATGCTTTATGTTAGCCCCAAGCAACCCGTAAGCTAACAAATAACAGACGGAACAATGAAGAATGGAGCAAAATTAAAAGCAGTACTCTCTCCAGCTCCATCGGTCTCCATTTTGGGATGACATTGTTTTCGATACTAAATCACACAAGTTCGTATCACCTGGAGGATATAGCTACTACGCTAACATTTCAGCATTTTTCTGAACAAAGACAGATAACAGTGAGCTCAGGATTCAGCGAGATGGGGAGGAACACTCTGTTTTATTCCATCGCTCTCCATTTTGGAATCATGCTTTCACCCCTTACTCTCCATATTAAACAATGTTACTACGTGCCATTTGGGAATATCTTTCGTTCTGTAATTTTCAGTTTCAGCACTCAGTCAATAAAACCTAATGGTTGAATCAGGAAATTAAAGTGGCACAGAATAATGAAGCAGAAATATCATATGGGATGTAATGTGTATGGGATGTGTTTATGTGGCACATCATGTTCGCAGCTCACATCACTGACATGGGGATTCGATGAAAGTCGATGCTGAACCAAAGCACTTTTGGATTTTTATTGCATTGTGGATTTAGAAAATGGGGTGAGGCTGCCACCTATTTTCAACGCTACTGAACATTTCGTAATTGTTCCTCCAAAGATGCTGAACATTTCTCGTGTGTGGTGCCGCCTTGCAGAAGTCCTGGATCCGGCCTGACTTTAGACGTTAATGAAGCCCAGAATCGTACAGCGCTCATCATTAATTCTGACAACCCCGAGAACACAATTACCACCAATACTTCGTCAGAGTGTGTTTAAGGCTGACTTCCAGAATTTGAAAAGATCTGAGACAAAATAATGGCCAATTATTAGCTGGCAACAGATTTGCTTTTACCACAGTGAATGCACATGGAATTTTAATGAATGTTATTTCTGTGTGATTTATATTTGTGGAATTCCTGTCAGTTTGCGAAGTCCTCAAATGTCTCTATACCTACATATTTCATTTATCCCTTAGCCGTCACCATCCAGAACAGCTAAATCCGGGTCTCTATTTTCACTGGCTTTACTTAAGACAGGTTTCCACTCAATTATTCTGAATATGCTTCAGTCTGGCAGCTATTAGATATCCAAAACATCATTATAGAAGCTTCAGAACGCCACCTAATATCATAAACGTACGTATGTGCAGTTATACATCTCCAAACATTTATGTAAGCGTAAATGACTCCTGACACGGCAGTGGCAGTAGTAATGAGCAGCATATTACCGCTATTCTATTGGGAGAATTATGCTGTCAGAACGGAACAGGAGCTGGCAGACAGACACAGCGATCGAGAGCAGACAGTGGGAAAAAGGTTAATGCTAAAAAAAAGGGTGTCGCAGAAAAGCAAAGTGTTAGCGGGGAGCAAAGCAGTTTACGTTAACCTATGCTAAGCTAAGGCCGCTAAGGTCTCAGTCTACATTTTAAGTATATTTTATTTCTGCGAATAAAAAGTGACTCAGGAGAGTGACGAGACCCTGGGCCACAAAGACATCAACGTATGAGCAAGACAAAACACCAGAGTACAGCCTTCCTTCCGAACTTTTTAAGTTATATTCACCTTCACATTTATGATGTTTATACAGTTGAAAAGAAAGAGCTGATCAAGAAACATTAGAAAAAAAAGGATTACAGGTGTATTTTCACCACACTCTCAGAAAAGGGGTATCAGCTTATACCTTTGCTTGAAACTGGGACTGTACCTTGGAATTCGGTACAGAAATGGACTCCCCAAGGTACAAACAACATTAATGTACCCCAATGGTACAAAAAATGTTCCTCAGAGTCCATTTCTGTACCTTAAAAGGTATAATTACCTACAGCTAGAGCCTTGAGGGTACAGCCCGAGTGACCAAACCAAAGGTACAAACTGGTGCTCTCTTTTCTGAGTGCACTTTCTTTTTCTAAATTATGATCCCTTGGGTGAATCTTTTCTTCCATCAAAACAAGGAAAACGAACTTGCCCAATGGCAATTAAAATGACCAGGATCTTGATCAGTAAAGTGAGCAGAGGTTAGGTAGCTGATGTTATGGACACTGGTGGCAGCTTGGGGGATATAAATCTTCTCACTAAGCTGAGGGTCCAGTGCAACTCTCCATGTGAGCAAATCCACACCTTGTTGCTAAGTTACAGGTGTGTGCTTTTGTCCTTGCAGCCTGAATCCTCCAGAAAACAAAACAAAAAAAAAAAACTAATCAGCAGGAAGAAATCTAATTCCTGCTGCAGCGATGCGCAACGCGCAAGGGTTAGCTCCGTCTCAGGTGGGGCTCCTAAAGGAGAGCCATAGCGCAGCGGCAGACAGGCAGGCATGTGAGCAGCCCCTCCCAAAACGGAAGCGTGCGAGCAGAAAGGGGACGGCCTTACCGAATTCTCTGGGCACGGAGATGGCGTAGACACAGCTATGCCCCGCTGTGTAGTTCCGGGGGTAGTTGGGCGACAGCACGGTCCCCTCGGTGCCTGTGGAGCGGCTGCCACATGGGGCTGTGGGGGGGGGAGACCAGATGTCAGGTGCCCGCTCGGTCGAGCCCCCCCGGGGATGGGGGCGTGAACCACCTTCGGCGAGCTCCGCAGGGGGGTTATCAGCGGAGCGGGCAGACCGCAGCCGGCAAATATGCCTCCGCTCGCCCTCGGCCCCGCGGAGGACGGAGTGCGCTGGCTTCCTGCGAGCCGCCGACCAGCTCGCCGTCCCTCGAAAACACCGGGGTCCGCCGTGCCTGATCATAATTCAGACTGAAAGCTACATTTAACAGGGATATGCCCGCTTAGCTTCCAGCACCAAGCCATTAGGAGCAAACAAACAAAATAATGCATCGAAACCACCAACGACTTATAGATACCGGAATTGGTTTTTGTCCAAAGAATGCATGCCTCGCTGTAATATTTATGAAAAGTACACAGAATCCATCACTTGTATGGTGCCTTTTGCTGTTGCGCCTTGCTACTTACTTCCTGTATATATCTGATTGTATTTACATTGACCGGTGCTGCCGCCGTCTAGGGGCAGAGTAATGTGCAGCCGGCTGCTTTCTGACGCGCAGTTCCTAACTCGGAGCCATTTCGCAGGTGGGCGGCATGGGAGTGAGCCGAATCCCGTTTATCAAAGGCTTGGCGTCGGGGGCCGGAGTCAGGGAACAAGGCGGGAGCCTCTGGCGGGGGACCCTCTGGCGAGGAGCCTCGGGCAGGCTAGCCTGTAGCAGCGTACCTGCCCCTTCTGCAGTACCAAACAGCCAGCGGGCTGTTGATATGCTGGGAGGTTTGGCATCCGCAGGCTAGGGAGGATGGGTGCGCGGCGCTAACGTGGCGCGCTTGCGGCCAGGCCGCATTCTGAAGCTGAGCACGGTTAAGGAAAGCTTAGGTTTACGTAAATTTGGACGACTATCAGGCACCATTTGGGAGAATGGCTTAAAAAGGCTTAAGCACTCCAGCCAACGTTCATACGATCCAACAACATGCGTGCTTCGTCCTTCTATAATAACTATGGCAGAGTAATGTTTATTATTAAGCTGAGGTTTATCGTAAAGGCAGAGGCCCAAGCAGTCCTTGGCATGTTCCTCGATGACGTACCTTGACAGCTGGGCAGAACCCTGTTCCAGCCAGGCCGGCCGTCGTCGCCCATGATGCAGGTGAGCGTGGAATAGCCCTGCAGCATGTAGCCGGGCTCGCAGTAGTACGTCACCGTGGAGCCCAGCTTGTAGTCACTTCCCACCCGTGTGCCGTTCATCACGCTTCCGGGATCGAAGCACGACTCCCGGAGCTTGGCTTCAAAGGAAATACAGGATTAGGGGCCTTCAGTCGGGGAGGGCGGGGCCTGCTGATTGGATGGGGATGCAGCGCCGACTAAACGGCAGCCGGTTTCCCACCAAAACTGCAGTCAGCCGTGAAACATGTTCAGAAACATGCTTCCAAACACAGCTACGTCAACCTGCTGGAGACGCGCATGCACAAACACAAACTAACATCTACACGGTGCTCCTCATGAACTGTTATTGAACAATCTACAGGCTGAACCAAACAGCACAGAACAGTAACAATTTCATAACACTTCAGTAATAAGGCACACTCTGTTACATACTGGAAAAAAATGCAACTTCGCAGAATGAATATGCAACAGCATTTAAGTTTGAAGTCTCTCTCATACGCAGTCATCTCTCATAAATTACTTCTGTCTTTGCAGTAGTTGCGGAACAGTCTGGGACAGAATCAATGGACGGTTATTGCAAATGCATGCAAAGTTCCCCCCGAATTATCATAAATGCGTCAGTCTTCCACGGTGGCCCCTGGGGGTTTTGGCATGGTTCTGCTACCTTTGTACTCGAGGTGGAAGCCAGTGTAGCTGACCGAGCCGTCACTGCGGAAGGCCAGGTGCATGGTGTTGGAGCTGCTCTCGATGCGCTCGGGCAGCTTGCTGTCCTGGAAGGTGCCGATCAGCGAGCTGCTGCTGTCCGGCCCGTCGTAGATGTACAGGAAGTCGTAGTTGGGTTCGATGCTGAAGCTGATGGGGGAGGAGGGGTGTAAGGGGCCACAGGCTATGGAATAAGCACTTCAGAGGGATGGAAAGAGCTGCATGGTGGAGGTGCATGGTGTGGTACATCTCTCTAAGAAACACAAGAGCAACTCAGGTTCCATCCATATCGGAGGAGGTAATGTTCTCCTGGCTCCGACATTGGTCTTGTACAGCTGGGCAGAACCCTGTTCCAGGTGTATGTAGTGGCTGACACAGAAGGGTGTGTGTTTACGTAGTACATAACATTCTTTTCAAGCATATTTATAATATAGCATGGTAACACTTTACAACACTTTACTTAAAGTAGTCATCATAATGCATTATTGATATCTTCATAGCGCATTATAATGGTCAGTATAAGCCATTATAATGCATAGTGAAGTTATTTATAGTGCATTTTACATGATAGCTTCATATAGCATTCATAATGATATGCCATTTTATAAATAGTTACAACCATGTCTATAATACTTAATGAATGCATTATAATGCATTATGAAAGTATCTATAATGCATTATACATGAGTGCTCTAAGTATTATTTAAAGCATTTTTATTAACTGTACCTTCATAGAACATTCATTGCACCTTCATAATGCATTCATAGAACATTCATAAGTAGCATGAAAGTATACCTTAACATCCTAACATTTTAATGTACATTAATAACAAACATAATATGATAATAACAAGCATTATAATATAATATGTATAATCGTATAATGTTTGTTACTAATGTATACTAAAGCTGTTATGGTACAGTATGTTAGGATGTTGAGGTATACTTACATGCTGCTTATGAATGTTCTATGAATGCATTATGAAGATGCAGTTAATGTAAAATGTTACTGTGTTTTTCGTAGTTGTCAAAGGCCATTCTCATACAGCTGAAGATTCTGAATATGGGATTGTGGGCGACACCCCAGAGGGAAATGGGCTAATGACTCTGGATGCCCCACAGCATAATTATATTATACCCACTTTCATATGGGCTACATGCTGTTTGTGTGAACATAAACCTACAAAGCGCACACGTTATATCACAGAAGTCAAAGACTGCTCTCACTCATAGGAAGAACAGTGAGCCTTTAAATGTGTAACTATGGAAATGCAAACAATATTCTCCCTTAATAAGCACACAATAAAGGACATACTACTCGTTTGCATCTGTAAATTTTCCTTTTACAAAGTTTTAAAAACAAACCACACGGCAGGTGATTGAATTTCAAGCTAGCCGTCTGGTGGAACTTTTTAAAATGAGGAGATATTGCTCAGATGGGCTGCGAATTTATTTCGAACACTGTCAAAAGCTGAAACAGCCGCAGCGTTCGCTGCTGTACTTGTTCCTGTAATAACTTTCTAATTTGGTGTATATGTGGTTATTGAATGCTGCATTAAAAACACAAAATGTGACAGAGAAGCAGAAATTAACAGACACTTATTGCAGGCATTGTCTGAGGAGGTGGGGAGAGCGATATGCATATATGGGGGGGGCGTCTGCCTCAGTGGACTAGACATCTGTGCCTGTGATTGGAAGGTTGTTAGTTTGAGTCCCGTTGTTGGCAGGACAGTCACATATCTGTTGGGTCTGGATCCTGGGCTTCTGTGTGTGTCTCGAAGGAAGGAAAAATGAGATATGCAAAAGAATTCCGCCTGAGCAAAGGGCAAATGAAGCATTTCATACCAGTGTAAGGTTTTGTCTCAATGAGTCAGTTTACACCAAACCCGCAGGCAGGAATTCTGCCAACTTCCTCCATGCCCTCCCTCCCATACATTTTGCCAACCAGGGGCCTAAACCAGATTTCAAGGGGAGTTCAGACTTGTAATTTAACTACCTGGCTACGTGCCTGATTGGTAATGCAAATTATTTTGGGTGGTAGGGGGTGTCAATCCTGTTATTTTACTACGTGACAATGTGCCTTGTCCACACTGCCTGGTGTTGATGGTGCATTGAGGGGCTCGGTGAGTCTGTCACACTTCACCGGACCGGTATCTATAGCTGACGGCTCACTTCAAGATAAAGCGAATCGAAACGCGGGAAAATGCTCCCCATCAGAGTGGAATAAAAAAAAAAAAAAGCAATTAATTTTTGATAACCAGATGTTTAAGATTGTTTTTTTTTTTAGCTTAGCCTCTGGAGCTGTCACTCAGCAAACAATTAGCTTGGCGCTAATTGAAAAGCGAACAATCGCAGATAGTGCTAATTTGTAATGATGAAATGTGAATTTCACAGAACTGCCAACACTGAGGTCATTTTTTTTTTTCCTATTGTGCGTTCGCATTATCATAAGAGGAATATTTCATATCACAGTCCTCTGCTTGACAACGCCGCCTTTAATGAACTGTGTAATGGAACCCAGTGAAAGGGATCAAGTCTGTTCCTGGCAACCTGTTGGAAATGCTTTTTGACTGGTAACATTCCAGTTTGTTTACCAGAAAACCCTGCATTTTATGGCATGCATAGATGGGTGATTCTAGGCATAAGAGGGGCCAAAATTCATATAGAGGGGGGTAAACATATCATTAGCCAATCATATGTTTTATGTCAGTGAATGACAGGGGAGGTGGTGCTATCAGAGCCAATTAGCTTTCAGATGGGGCCAGTGTCGCAGTGGCCCCACCCCTGCATGGATATGAGAACCGCATTTGATTTCACGTGGAACAGATTGGTCAGTGGAGTCTGCCAATGAGCAGAGAGGTGGAGCAGGCAAGAGAATGACGGCAGAATCACTCCGTCACTGTTTGGCCCTCGGCTGAGCCGTCTATCTGTGCCAGTGACGTTCTCCACATCAAAGGCATGTTTGTGAAAACCATTCAAGCACCCCTCCCCCTCCCCCTGTGCATTAAATTTGATCATGAACACACACAGTAAGAAGACACGTAATAAACACACTATATGTTATTGTGTGTTTAAAGAAATCAGATATATCCTTTTTTCAGCAAATGGGTCACATGATACGCAATTACAGTGACATACTAGATATCCAAGGAGCTAGTTAACGTGACGTCTCAGGCACTATGCGGAACGTGGCTCTCCATTAAAATGCGGCACCCCTTTGGCCACAGGCCTCGCAGGGCGAGCAAATGTCACTGTATGATGAAGGTTCGGGAGGGGGGGGGGGGGCGCAGATTTTTCAGTGCAGCACCGAGCCGCTGTCAACTTTAACCTGGAGGGCTGGCGGGCGGCGGCTTCACTGCGCCCATGCGCCGCGGCATCCATCCTACCCGTCACGGGGCCCGGGGCCCTCAGCGCGGTCACGGCACGCCGCGTAAAGGTCGAACGGAAATTTTAAAAAAGAGAGAGACAAACTGGCCCAATTAGTGGAACTATTTAACTATGAAGCATATTTATCAAATTTCTTTTTCATGTTAATTGGACCCATAATTGCACAACCCGAAAAAGAAAAAGCCATAGACACCTCAAACGAGAGGCTGTAATAAAGGGGGGGGGGGCTGTGGGTTCATTAAGGACAGCGGATTGCGAGCAGAGACCCAGCGAACTAATTATCAGGCGTCATCATCAGTGCCTCTGCGCTGTGTGATTATGGTGGTGGGGGGGGGGGGGGGGGTGCGGCGTGGTGAGGGCTCCTGAGGTTAACAGGCGGGTTTAGGGGGAGGACGCGGACCCGAACTGGGAAGGGGGCGTACCTGATGAATGCCAGTGACAGGACGTAGTCCGGGTTGACCGCTATCAGCCAATCACAGTCCTTACTGTGGGGGTAGGGGTGGGGGTAATTCGGTGAGAGGATGAAGCCAGAGGATCCAGTCAGGTTTCCCCCACAGGGAGCTGTGGAGAGCAACACACACATACACACACGCAGACACAGACACACACACACGTGTCATCACACGTGTAACATGAACTGAACGAGTCAGCAGGCAATAACATTCCAATAACGTGTGACACACGCAATAAGTATGAACATATGTGCTGTTGCGTGTTTAAAGAAATCAGACATATCCTGGGTGTTTCTTTTTAGTGAATGGGTCATACGGTACACAACAACAGTGACACACTGAAGGAATGCCCCCCCGCCCCCCCCCCAAAAAAAAATGTCTAAAAAAAGGACACACGTCAGCTGCCATACAGGCTCTAGGTGCTTCATGACACGTCACCGGCACCCCGTCATTAACACCTATTTGTCAGGGAGGGACGCGCTGAATTTTAATGACGCCGTCAAATGCGGTTTACATGTAGCTCACATGGGACACCCGTGGACAGAAGACGCCGTGAGCGGACCCCTGTCTCTCACTCGAGGACGGCCGGGCGAGGGAGGATTTTAATGACCAGGGCTTACGGGGAATGTGATGTCGCTGCTGATGTCCTCTCATACTTCTCGTACATACTGGCTAACAGGCTGTGGACCAGCTTTAGTCCTGATTCTGGTATTTATGCCCACATTTACATTTAGGCTGCGCTACAGTATGTCCTACATGTGGGGCCAAAGTGCCCACCCCCCCCACAGGCTGGCCAGGACCCGCTTAAGTCTGCCAGGTATGTAGCTAAAAACTATCACTAAGTGGCTCTTAGTGTCTGTCTAGCTGGTAACGGTAGTAATTTTACAGGGGGGGACAAGGGCATGAAATATTTGAAACAGCGGCAGCATCATTAATGGTGCCCCTGCACAGAAAGCGTGTTCGTTTTTCCAGCAATTTCCTGGCGCCGACTTGCCGCTCCAGGCCTCGTGCCGGATACTCGCCTATGCAGATGGGGGGGCTGGGCTGCCAGTAGTATCTGTTTTCCACCTGGATGCATGTGATGCGCATCTCGCCCTGCAGCTCGTAGCCGGGATCGCACTGGAATGTCACCGCGTCCCCTGGCTCCCGGCCGTCTCCGTTGCGGCTGCCGTTCATGGGCACCCCAGGGTCTCTGCATGCAGTTGCAACGGAACCTGTGGCCAGATAGTGGGGAGGGTGGGGGTTCAGCAAAGAGGCATATCATCCGGCTGCCACGGTCCGGCCTCCGCATCCTGATGAGACTGACCTGACAGTCAGCCCTTTCTTATTCCTTTAATTAAAAAAGAAAACTCAGAGATTCGTTAATTTGTGTTATTTCTTCCGATTAATGCAAACGACACTTGAGGACAGGATATGAGCACTGTGGCAAAAGGTGGCCAGTAACTTTAGCTAATCTTAATGAGTCACTTTACAATTAATTTGCCATCCAGACAGAAAAAAATTGCTTTTCATTGTTCCACAGATTAATCTTGACTTGAGTTTTTCAGCTAGGAGCCAATTCTTTTGGAAATTACAGCTAGTGGTATTAGAGTTGAAAAGAGATTAAGACTGAGCTCAGTAAACTGACTTTCAGGTTAGACCAGAATAGTTAAACTCGCTCCCTCCCTACAGTTACCAGAATCTGATCCACCATAATACATACAGTACTGTGCAAAAGTCTTAGGCAGGCAAAGGAAATACCTTTCCTCAGAGGCACCAGATATTTAAGCTGCACTACCAACCCAGTTAATAAATTTACTACTTAGTAAAATAACTCGACGAGGTACTGATTAGCCATATGAGGTCTGCTAGTGGACGAGTAAAAAAAAAAAATTGGACGGTCGCTGCAAATACTGGGTTTTGAAATGGCTAAGCTGACACACTTTCACAGACATAATATAATATAATTGTACACAGGATCATTTAAACACTATTTTCTTTGACTGTCTAAGACTTTGGAAAAGTGTTTCACATCAGAGGTGTATTAAAAAGGCTTACAGGTGCCTCATGTGGAGAAAGCCCCCTAAAACTTACATAAGCCTGCGTTATTAAAGACTCACTTGAGAACTCGATGGCAAACCCAGACTTGCTGATGTAAAAGTCTGTCTCGAACTGGATGGTGACTTGGTTGAGCGTGCTGTGGATGCTCTCGGGAAGCAGCGACCCGCTAACTTCCCTCAGGGACATCTCGTTTTCCGGCGGCCCGTCCCAGACCTTCAGGATGTCGTGGGAGGCTTCGGTGTCGAACGCCAAAAACTGCAAGCTGGCGAGGCAGGCCGGGGGTTACGGAACAGCAACCGGGCACAAGCGACGGGCGCTCGTTTACACCATTTACAACAACTGCAACAAGAAAGGCCTGTGTTTGCATAATTAGCGACATTAGTTATCGCACGCACGTAATGGGTCTTTCCAAGAGTCAGATGCAGGTTCTCGTGTCACCGCAAATCGCCACCTTGCCGTCATCATTAGCCTGCGATAATATGCAGTAACTGCTTTAATGACCACATCTGTTGCTAGAACAATCTAGGAGGTACCACACAGACTTTTTCCTCACGCACAGCCTATCATACTATATTTCAGCTTCGATTTCTCCAATGTGATAAGGAATAAAAATGTAGATGGCAATATTAAGTCAGTAATTTCAATTCCCACAGATCTTTCGTCCACTATACTCATGATAAGAGCGTAACGCTCCATCAGATTCCTGGAACGCAGGCCCTTCCTCAAAATATATCTGCCCGTTAAGATAAATTAGAATGAGGCTACGCTAAGGTCAAATATGCTTTTATTCCCTGTGGTTTGTGTACCGCTTGTTGTAAGATGAAACAAACTAGCCAAAGAATATAAAACAACATAATTACACCGTAACTAACATATTGTCGATTTTCCGAATTTTGATAAATCGTTATTTGCAGTTTTCTCTAAATTACAATACGAACCAGGGGTCCTCAGAAAGGTAATAAGGGGGAATATGATTACAAAACAAAGTGTGGAGGAGACGCTGGAGCCCTTCAAGGTTACTCCACTTCAGCTCTGGGAAATACTAATAAGCGAGTCTATGAGCTGCATTTCTGTCTCATCTTGTTATTACCCAGGGCTTTGGACAGGCTCCGTGCGGGGAAACAAAGCCGGCCGCCCAGTCCACGCAAGATAACACCTCCTCGAACCAATCACCTTGAAATCCCGGCTAGCCTTTGTCGTCCGAACATGCCGTCAAAACTCCAGACTCTCCCTGTTTTTTTGTTTTTTTTTTTATGCTTTTTTTATTGACAGTATCTTTAGAAAATCTCTCTCTTTTGTGGTTCCAAAGGGTTAGTTTCTGGCTGGCCTGGATGAACGACCAAAGGCATGAAACGGGGAACCGGGGGGCGGGTCAACCTAGGCCCATGCCCGGATGACTTTTGGTGAATCATTAAGAATGCAGGGATGAACAATCGTGAACAAAATTAAATAATTCAATGCAACTAATTTAATGCCATTTCATCTTTATTCAAAAAGCCTGAACTATATAAAATCTGACTTTTATAAGGCAAATGATACAGTGGGTTACTCACTGAGTGCTGCGATTTGAAATCTACCAATCAGCTGTATTTTTTAACACTGTATTTTATGTCCAGTCATCGGCAGCATTATCCAGATCTCAGCATGGATTGTGAAGCAAAACACTGTATTGTGAGGTTAGCAGGCTTTGACAGTGTGGTGCTGGCTGCTGTTAGCTACAGTACCAGTCAAAAATCTGGACACATTTGTCTCTATTTTAGCTGTTATTCACCTTATAGTAAAAGCCCTCAAGGCAGCGAAGTAAAACATATCAAATTTTGCAAAGACCAAGAAAAATGTTCAGCATCTCAAAATTTTCTCAAATTTTTAGTATCTTCAAAACAGCCCCCTTTTGCTGTCATTCTTCTGACCGCCTTTCAGATGTAGCCACCTGGAATGCTTCTCCAACAGTCCTGAAGGCGTTTTCATAAGGTCTGGGCACAAGTTGGCTACCTTGCTCTTACTCTTTGATCAAATTCATCCCAAACCAGGTTTTTAGGGTTTGGGTTGGGGGATTGTGGGGGCCAGGTCATCTGTCACAGCACTCCATGTCTTTCCATGCTAAGAAGATAATACTTCCTACAGTATATAACCTCGAGGTGTGCTTAGAATCATCATCATGTTGAAAAACAAATGATTTTTCAATAGGTGTTTCACGACTTTTGACTGGTACTGTTTGTTTAGTTGATTTATATGTAGATATGTGTTGTGCTTTTCTGGGTATATTACTGTTCTGTAGTTCAGTACATATGCCACTCACTCCTGCCCTGAAATGTTGCCCTCCCTTGTTCAGATGTTTTCCCTGACCCCTGAGCAAAATGAAGGTCACACCCCGAGTCACATGCCCGCACGATACCTGACGATGTTGCCCGAGTCAACCTCGATGACCCAGGTGCAGCGCAGGTTGTTGTCGTAGGGGAATGGGTATCCGGGAGACAGGATGCGGCCCGACGACTCGCCTTTGAATCTCCCGCCGCATTCAGCTAAGTTGGGAAAGACGGCAAAGTGTTAGGAGACTGCAGTCACAGATTTCTAGAAAGTTTCCCCATGTGGGTACCGAAAAAATTGTCAAAATAACAGGTTTTTATCACATTGTGGGAACATCAGAGGTGGATAGTTCAGGCCCAGAAAGTAAAAATCCAGACCAAGATTTAGTTTCAACCAACTAGTTCAGAATAAAGAGTCACAGTCACAGAGTACTCAACTGGTTGGTTGAAACTAAATCTTGGTCTGGATTTTTACTTGCTGGGCCTGAACTATCCACCCCTGGGACTCACACTCACATTACTGTAATACATGACTCCTGTACCTCCGCCTTGACTCCTCTAACACTTATAAAAGTTGTTAATAAACAAAAGTTTGGGGACATTTAATTTCTCTTTTTCTACAGCAAGGCAGCTTCGTTTCTGGGAGAAAAGGAGTTTACAGCACTTCACCATGAGGTATATTTTCCGCGGTTTGCTCTCCCGGTGGCGACGTATTCAGGGTGAGCGTAGTACCGCGTTTGAAAACAATGAGAGTCGTCGCAATGACTCGGCTCCTCCCACACACGGGCGATTTCACATTCCCGGCAACATGCTTAGCGCCATGACACGGCCCTTTCTTCCCCAGCCCCAAGCCGCCTAATGGGGCCCCTCCCCGGCCCCCGCGGGGCCCGCCATACCTTACATAACGAGCTCATCGCTATTGTACCTCCCATTCACTCCGTTATCTAACTTTAAATAGCTGTCCACAAAAATGTATGGTGCGGACTGGTGCCGGAACGCCGCCTTGTTAATTAATGACGCCGGGCTTGGCGCTCGCATTCATTCTGCTCATTTGCATAAACTATCTACATGACAAACAATGCTCAGTTCAATGATGCTTGAATAACAAAGTTCAGATAGTGTTTGATTAATCTGAGCATTATGGAGGTTCAGTACTGGAGAATTCCGCCCCTTAACGTTCTCCTAAACTAACATCTTGCCACATCCATTCTTCATTATTCCTGGTATCCAGCTGCTCATTATAGGTTACTGTCTGTATCTCCAGTGCTAACTTTGCCCAGCATACGTGTTGCTCTCAGATGTTCCACAACATGGCAGCTTGGTAGGGAAAAGTTTACCCTTGAAATAACTTCAGCTCATCTCTCCACCTGTCTGTCAGGAAGACACATATAAAGGTCTCCACGGGTATACTGATGTTTTTCTTTTTTTCCTCCAGCAGACTGAATATTTAAAATGTGTCTTTTCCTTCTCCTCCTTATACGTAACGGGGGACTGAAATGAAAACGCGAACATAAGTTGCTGATTTCGTATAAAAATTTCTCACAGTTTTATGACACACGTTTCCTCAGGCCCGGCACATGCCGCCACTTTCACATCTCAGCCGGTCGGCTCGAATAAAAAGTACAGCTAAATATTTTATCTGCAATAAAAGCCACGGAATGGGAGAGTTAAGGTAATGCTCCCTCTCTGTTTTTTTCTCACAAAGGTCATGCTAAATGACCTACGTTTATTTTAAATATGCCATAGTATGACTGCGACCACTAGAGTCTGAAATTTTATTATGGATATTTAGAATAAAACGAAATACTACTCAAATAATAAATAACCACAAAAAAAGGAAAAGGGAAAAATGATCAAACCTTATGTGAGCTTAAGTAACAATGCAACTTAACGATTGCAACATCACAAAAAAATCTTGTCTCTGATTATGAACACTGTCACACTTTTATAAAATTGTTGTGACATGAACACAATTTAATGTTTATACAAGAGCCTTACACAAACCCTTACTTTAAGCGGAACAAATAAAGTTTGAGTGGCAAATAAAAATGCGGAAACCAATCTGGGCTTGTTCTGGAAATTTTTTTACGATTTGCATAAAGATGATTTCGACCAATCAGTAAGGAGCAGTGGATCTACCTGAAAGAACAGCACTTTTTAAAACATGGGCAGACATAGAAATTAAGATTGGGGAAAAAATAATCATACTGATGAGTACCATAAATCAGTAATTCCCAAAGTGGGGGATGTGAGACACTGGTGGGCAGTTGCGTGATGATTTCTAGAATATGCGAATAAATTTTTTTAAAGTTTAAAAACACCTTAGTAGGACCTGCTACAAACAAGTTTCTTTTTCTTAATGAATAAAATATGCGTCACTTTTTAGGCGAACAAGATACCACGAATTTTGCTAATCAATAAGAAACAGGTAAGGAATGCCTCATGCATTTTGTGTAAGGACCAGCTATCCGAAAGATAAAACAATTCACAAAAACATTTCGTTGTAATAAATGTTAAATCATACTGCAGGTATGAGTAACCGATATACAAAGCAGATTAAGATCAGTGACAGCACGTGTTGACATTTATTTGACCAATCTTTTGTTATTTTCTGGGCTGAGATCCCGTCCAAAAATATGAACACACAAAGGCTGTCGTAAACTTATTTGCTACCATTTAACTTAAGGGGGACACGTTATTTAGTTACTGAGTTACTACTGAAGAACAAATCATGAACTATTACAGTTCCTGCATGAAATACATGAACCATCATGGCTGATTACTGGTGAACGAACATGTCATCAGTACGTAACACTTAGTTTCTGGTTAATTAATGCATTAAGTAAGCATGTACACTGTTACATTATTTGTAGCCTGTTAAGTAAAGTGTTACCAGTTACTTTAGTGCTGCATAGTGCACAGATTGGGCCTAACTGTGGATGACGGTCTCCCATGAGCTCCCACCACAGTGTCCACGCATTTCATTAGGTAAGTTTGATGTAACACTAAGTAAACTATGTAACCCTAAATATAACATTAGGTAACTTAGACGTAACACTAGGTCTATATAAAATTGTGTACTTGCTATTGTCAAATTGTTGTGTTCTTTTGTGTTATCGAAGTGATGTGCCCAAATATGAATAGGCCTTTTAGTGCGTGCTGCCGTTTGCATGCTTCTGACACCTAGTGGGGGTCGTGATTCTCTGGTACTGTTTCTTTGGGGGTCGGCGGCTGAACAGCTTGAGAATCCATGCCATAACTAAGAAAAGTAAGAAAATGCCTAAGCTGAATATGCATGACAGTATAAATTTAGGCCTGGATTTTAAAACGAGTGTTTGACAGCCATGAAAGCACCAAGAAGGGGCCTCTTCACAGGACAGAGAGGTGGTAAGGAGCGGGTATCACTGCTCCGTGACATACGTACAGGCAGAGCCATTGGCCCATCGGCCCATCGGCGTATGTGTATCTGAGCATGATACTGTCCAGCCTTCACTGCTACCCATCTGATAGGCTCCTCTTTTATACTCTGGCTTGGCATCAGCATATTTTATTTTTTTACCGAAAATTAATGTTGGGTAGTGAAGCGTTGATTTTAATATTAAAATACAGAGCGGTGCATAAATAATCTGGACAGCAGCTGCCACTTTTTCTTTCCAAACCTGGATTCGGGATATCTGCCCGACTTTGGGGTCGGAACAGAGATCGATATTCCTTCTGACTGGTAATTAAGAGCTGAGCTGGAAATGGGAGGAACTCCCGTTCCTCAAAACCAGAACATGGAAGCTCCATTAACCAAGGCCTCCACAGCCAAACAGAGAAACGATGCAGCTGAATTAACAATGTCTCATTATTGTAGAATAAGGCCTTGGGACTGTGCCCTCCTGGGTGCGGTGGGGGGGGGGGGGGGGCGCGGGGGGGGGGGCGGCTGCCTTACCTATGCAGGAGGGGAGAGGGTTGTCCCAGGCCCTCCTCTCGCCGGTCATGCACTTCAGCACGCTGCTGCCATGGAGGGTGTAGCCAGGGTTGCAGCGGTAGGTGATGGAGCTGCCGGAGAAATGCCCCTGGTC
Organism: Paramormyrops kingsleyae; assembly: GCF_048594095.1. Lineage (NCBI taxonomy): Eukaryota > Metazoa > Chordata > Actinopteri > Osteoglossiformes > Mormyridae > Paramormyrops > Paramormyrops kingsleyae. Next base: position 17,162,160 of record NC_132819.1, on the reverse strand, counting down.
GCTGACCTTGAAGCCAAACTGGGGCACGCCGGGGTCCTCGCAGTGGGACAGCTCGAAACCTGCGGGGGCGGGGAGGGAGCGAGCGAATCTGTGACCGGAGCGAGCCAATCGGGACACTTTTATTTCTGCTGACTCGCTTGCCATTTGAAATCCGGGGACCCCTCCCTCCCCACGTGCCCGCCTGTCTCTGCCGGGCGCCAAGCTGAAGGTCGGCCCTTTAAAAGTACTCATTAGCAGGAAATCTGACTTTAAAGTCCCAACAGGCAGGAGTGTCCATCTTACTGAGCAGGCAGAACAATTAAGATTAAGTGCTGAGTTAATTTCAGAATGTGCTTAGCAGAGCATCGCAGGCAGCCCTACTGAGATAGATGCTATTATCATCATCTGAAATCACCGCTCTCATCATTCGGTATCATAATTACGCACTGAGGAGTGAAACACAGGACAGGAATCACTCTGCTGCGTCTTTCGATTGCGCCACATCGTCTCAATCATTACTTATTCAGTGTCTCATATGTGTTGTGTGGTACCAGATCCGCAACAGGTTCCTCCTGCTCCCTTATGTCCTCATAAAAATGCTGGGGAAGAGAATAATTGGCACTTTAAAGAGGCTTCCAGGCAGCTGTTGCTCCCAGAATTCAGCTCCGTTGAAAACTCTCATGGAAAATGGCCTTTGATATTGGAAACTGCTCTCTGGTTTCAAGTCGTTGTTCTTTAGATTCGGCGCAGTGGGCTTTTACTTCGTAAACTCAGATGCGATCTGAAATACCCCCAGCTCCCAATCACACCCGCCACTCTCTCTCCATTAGCCAAAGCCTTTGTGTTTGTTTACATTGAGTTTGTGACCAAATTTGCAATTGCAAATACAAGGACAAGTTATACCCTTGAGCAAAGAACATAATCCTTAATTACTTCAACAAAATAAGTCCCTTTGTCAATGTAACAGTGACGAAGTCAAAGCTGCTCTGTGCTCTTTGCTATACGACTGTAGGGAAAGTGGTTATAGGATTAAGCAAATGGGTTTGACTTTGCCTAGTTTTTGTAACGTCTGTGTACACGTGTTAGCAATTAGTTTAAATCAATGGGGTCTAGATCGCCTACTGATTTGCGATGTTGTCCAACACTTGCTGTTTATTTTTTACCCCCCGATCAGGTGATATCTACCCCGTTAACCTTACTTAGCCGGTTAACCACATGGCATTAAATCACCCCCCCTCCCCCGGCAAAGCCCAGGCCCGAGAAAGAGCCAGCCCCACAAATGGCTATTTTAATTTACCTTGCTGCCCATCTTTATCCGCTGGCCAAGTCGCTGTCATGGCAGGCGGTGACCTCACCTTCCCCTCACACTGTACGACCTCCATTATGCAATCGAATAGCTAATCCTCCCGGTAAAATGCAATCTCGGGCAGGTGGGGATTTACTAGATTTCAAACGAGATACCCCCCAAGTGAATTTAATGGTTTGCCCCGGGAACTAAAACTCTGTCACTCTCAACATGTGAGAAGTGGAAATTGGGAAGGTGGTGGGGGCCTGGGGGGGGGTTGGGCAGGGCATCAACTCTATATAAGCCACATCCGTTTGGACAGAACCAAGGTCGACACCAGTCACCCTGTGCCCTCCTTACATACTGTATTATACTTAACGGCTTTCCATGCATAAAATCCCTGAATAAGACATTCTCCGTGTTGAAATTACATAGTCATTCTCTTTGGGTTCTTAGTCTTAGTTAATGCATGATAATGTAACAGGAGAAGTTCCCTTTCAATTTTTACTGGGGCGCTCGTGGCTCAGCTTGATAAATGAGCATTTCCCACCATCACTGGGCGAAGGTGGATTATCCTCCTGCGACTTACTGGAGTAGACGAGCTTGAAGCCCTCTCCGGTGAACTCCACGTCCGTGTAGAACTCCAGCCAGAGGTGATTGGAGGTGCTCATGAGCGTCAGGCCCAGCATGGACGACCCAGTGAAGGCCCCGAGCACGTGGGCCGTGTTGTCCTTCCCGTCATAGATCTACGCGTCGTGGAAACAGCACTTCAGTCTCAAAGCTGCTCAAGGCCGATAGATTGTTTGCCAAATGTTACTGAACGTCCCCCGTCCACCCCCAAGAAACCAGACATGAAACAACACAGTACAAACAATCCCAGGGGCTCCTTTACCATTGTTTTGTCCATATCTCTGTTTGAACAGTTTGAAATCTTTAAAAAGCATGGTAAGCGCGCCCGCATCTCTCCATGGGACGGCGGGCCGGCCCACCTTGAGCATGTCTCCCTGCGCCAGGTGAAAGGTCCGGGCAGAGATGTTGATGCCTTTCCCGGCCTGCACCTGGATGCTGTAGATGCACTCGTGGTTGTTCTCGTAGTTCATGGGGTAGTTCGGCGAGAGGAGGATGCCCTCGTTGTTCATGACGGACGAGCCGCACTCGGCTAGACAGAGAAAGGAGAAGAGACGACTTCAGGAGGAAACGGGGGTTGGAGGAGGAAGGTAATGTGAAATATTAAGGAGTGAATTATCATTACGCATGAAAGGGAGGGGTCGCCTTCTGGAGCAACAGCTAGGGAATGTTCCACAAAAGAGGGGCCACGTGAAATCGTACATTTCACAATATCAAAGCACAGCACATGGACACTTCCTAGCAGAAGAAAAACCCTGATTCACAGCGGGTTTTTGTGCGATAATTAATGTCCTCAAAGCTCTTTATTACTAAGGGCAGTGCAGTGAGGAGCCAGCTGGATCAGTACAGATTACAGAATGGAATAACCCATCCGAGTTACATGATTCGCTGTTTACTTAGAAACCCCGAGCTTGTGGGAGATTTCAGCCTGCCAATGAACGATAATAACCAAACGGAGAGGTAATGGAAGAGTTTGCAATTACAGAGAAAAGAAAGAATGGAGAAAACTGCGTGCTCCATGCTGCCACATAAAGGCACCCGGGACCTCTGATTTATTTAACACGCCACCCGCACTTTGCTCTGCGGCGGGAGATGTTACGGTGACATTACGGGCGTCACATTTTGAATAAATCACAACAGTTACTGCCTCCATTTAGCAAATTACCTGTCTGCTTTCTTCAAAGAACCATGTCAGCATAATCTGAATCTGTGTTTCGACAAGTCCTGCCTCTCAATTAATATTTCCCACCACTCTCTCTTGCTCAGGGAAAAAAAAAAATAAAGAATCCCATCAGGGAGGTCATGTGACACATAAAGGCTGAATCTGAGCCTACAGTGGCACCCGAAAATGTCTCTGAGAGACGAACGAAACTCTGACCGCATTGGTTTGCAAAACGACGCGCGTTTCACAGTCCTGGGCAAACAGGCAGCAAGTGAAGGCTTCAGGAGATGCTTGAGAATGCTTGGAGGAACTCTTACCCACAACCCTCTGTGCTCTTGTCCGAACCAATTTCCGTCCGTCTCGCTCATGGCACTGCTCCGGATGGGGCTACTTCAAGGTGCCTTGCGACAGGCGATTTAAAAGGAGGCCTGTTTTGAGAGGCCCTTCAGGGGAGTGACAAACAGGGATTTTAAAATCTTTGCTAGTGATTGATGCTGGAAGTGGAGGTAGCTTGGGATCCTTCAGGGATCGGGGAGGGAGGAATACTGCAGCCCCACAAGGCATACAATAAACCCAGAGCTGTTTTTTTTTTTTATTCAACAGTGTTCTGGGCCGGCCAGACATGAAAGGATCACATCGAGAAGCCACTTGTATCGGGTATCTGCCAGATACCAGCAATAGGGGGATTATGACCAACGTCCATCTTGGTTCTGACTGCACTGAAACACACTTAGGCTCTGTAAGCCTGCCCTGCATTGTGTTATCATCGGAGGTGCACCGAACAAGTGTCAGTCTTGCGCTGGTGCCTTAAGACGGGATAAAATTTCCATCTTTAGCTGCGTTCTTTCAAAGACAGAGATTCGTTCTCCTTTCGCTAGCCTCAACAGCACTGCTTCCACTAGTGGGTTGTCATAGCAACCAAAAGCATCGCCTGTGCTGAGACTCAATTGTCGTTACAAGCAAAATAAATTGGAAAAAGAAATACTATTGTTTTCATACCGAGGCAAAGGATAATTCATATTGGTTTTCTTTCAATGATGTTATTGAAGTGGTTCGCTCAAAGTTGCCACTAATAGGTTTCCTATATCAGCTGGCAGACTTGTGCCAGACCAACGTTTGATGTCTTCAAAGGGACATCTGATAAAAAAACAATGCTGGCCACTGCGGGCAATGAGAAGGTTTTCTTTTTTTTGGAAAAATCTCATTTGTCTAGTGCAAAGAAGTTGTCCGGCCTGGTGCTATTTTTGTGTCTGGTGGACACAAAGGTGAGAATCCTGCTACCAAATCCACCCGAGGGCCCTGAGACCTGTGCTGGGTCACGAGAAGAACCGCCGTCACCACGGGACCAAGCGGAGGCATCCTGCTCCAGGCCTCATTAAACTGACTCGTGGAGAGAGCGACCAAAAACAGCTCTCAGACAGAACAGGTTCACAACCTCTCTCAGGAAGACAGCGCTTTCTAGAATGAACCACCAACTGTGACCGCTTTCTAGGAGAGATATTCATACCCGCATCCGCCAACCCAAAAACGATGATCCAAATTGGGTTGAGAGAATCGTACGATCACACAGCACACCTGGTACCCGGTTTTGCCTTCTGTTTTGGGAGCGGAATCGCTTAGCACACAAATGCCCATGGTCACCTGGGACAGTCTCTGGATGCTTTCTGCCACCTGATTATACAAAGCACGAATAAACGGGGCTGAAGCTTAACATGCGGCCGCTCCCTGTAGGAGCCACCCGTGAAAAACAGAATCCGAGACGTGCCTGAAGAACGACAGGATCATTTTCACCGAGGCAAAATCCATCCGAGATGTAATTTGCCCTCCAGTCATCCATGGCAACGGTATGAATTCTTCTCCTAATGTCTGATCATTCACAGTATGGCTGGTAACTGTGGTAACAGTGTTTCATGCCTTTATGGGATGCGTGATGGACGATTACTAGTCCTACAGCTTCTGGTGTATAGATGGTAAACTGGTTTTAGCGAGGCAGGGGAAATTGTGCGCACGGTGGCGTGTTATTTTGAGAAATCGCTCCACTTGTACCTATTTGCATAATGTATTCGTAAACGCACGCAGGGTTAGTCTGTACACACGTACGAGGGCGCGTGCGTACAGAAGGTGCCGGCTCACTTGTGCTAAATACATGTTGAAAACTGAAAAAAGGGAATGAAACCCTGTGATTTATGGCTTTCCAAGGAAAACGACGGCTCTCGCGAGTGCATTAAAACAGTGGCTCTGTGGCAGAAAACAAAGCCATTTGAAATACAGCGGAGGTAGAGTGCGATTGCTCCCAAAATTGCTTTATGATGGAAAACGACCTCCTGATCCTTCTGAAGCTGGACCAATGGGAAGCTGAATCTGATGAATCTGCAATGCGGTCCTTTCAGGTCAAAAGCTAAAATTATCTAGACAGATAATCGAGCAAAAATGAATTCCGGAATACAATTCAAAACCGGCCCACACACTGCTTCTCCTGACCGCATGTGTCTGAGTTTGCGTAGAACAACAAGGTTAACTTTGGTTTTAATTTGCATGCAATTATCCAATTAATAAACGGGCCATGAATCTTTATGTCTGGGAAGAAGTACAAAGATCTTGCGCCAAGCCAGATTTCATAAATCTGATTAAGTACCTCTGAAAAACGATCTGTGACTGCTCTTCAGTGCGAATCTGTCATTTCGGCACAAGCGAGGAAATGGGGGACACTTATCAAGGCAAGAGCAGGCTACCCTGGTCATCATCTTCATCACAGGATGCGGTGACCTATGCGGTGACGGCACTGGCCGCCTGGACGCACGCAATCAGGACACAGCAGGGGACATGGCATCCGATTTCTCTCAAGAGCGGATTCCTCATGGCCGCCTAAGGACAGCCCTAAATTCTTAGCACATGACTAAGAGCATGCTTGATCATCCATGGCAGACATTACAACCTCCCCCCCCCCACTGACAAAGTGCACCTCAGCTGAATGAGGGTGGGTCACATGGTGACAGACCAGCTTTAGAAAAACCTTAACGAGGTCGTCCATTATTATAGTGCTAGCTGAATGCGTCCAGGCGCTCACTCAACCCGAACATGACTGAGATCCAGCCTTCCCAGATTCCCTGCCGCTTGACTTTTCCGTATTTACTCTCGTCGGGCATTAAGGCGGGATTATGCAGCGTGCGACATTGCCGTCTGATGTTAATCAATGGAAATCCCGTGTTATCCATTTACACCAATTAGAAGCGACTATGCGAATCGAGAGAAACAAAGGCCTTGTATGAACATAACTGGCAAGCGGAATCACATATTCCCCCTCTGCACTGCAGAAGAAGACTGATGGAAATCGAGGGTGATGGAAATTATTAATCAGGGTGATACTGGCATTACCCATACTGCACCGGGAAGATGCTCCCTAATGTGGTGCAATCTGATAGCACTGATTGGTCAAGTGCCTGATTCCTGTCACGTCATGGAGAGAAGGCGATGCGGCCAGAGGGAAACTGGAGAGGGCATGGCGTACGGCACCCTCGCTGTCGGGACTGACAGCAGTGCCGGATCTCAGGCTGGCTAATGGCAACATTACTCACAGTGCCCGACTGTCCAACAGAATGATTATAATCATTTTTACACGGGACTCGGGTAAATCCTCTGAGTCGGCCAGGAGTCTTAAATTTAAAGAGTGAATTAATTCTGCGAGATGGCAGGTGTTCAGAAAGCAGGGCAGAGAGACACATGCTCAGAGGATGGCTCCATCCGCCGTGCGTGCAAAGGCGGAGACATGAACAAGCACACGCCCACCGCCCCCCGCCCGCACCCAACCCCCGCCCGCACCCAACCCCAATGGAAGTCCTTCATCGGCTCCTCCCCTCCATCATTCCCACGTATGTCACACGCAGCCCTCACTGCATCCGAATGAGCTGGGCATGGCAGCACATCCTGTGACAGAGAGGCCCTGTTACCAGGAGATGCGCGGCAGCCCTGTAAATCACCGGCCAGCGGGGGGGGCGACCCCATGCTTTCCCGGTGCCCATACACATTCATTCGTCAGGGGGCCCGCGCACACGCTCCTGGCAAAAATGGACGCTATTTATCATAGCTCACAGTAATGCCCCCATTTCACTGAAAAAAGGCACAAGGTAACAGTCTTTCACATGACTAGCTGACGATCTGACTTCAGTTTCCTACAGGGCCCTGGTTCTTCATCGGAGAAATATCCCAGAAAATAAGGCGGCCATTTATATTGCGCAAACAACCGTATGTGAACCCGCCGTTTTAATATATATGCTAATGATATATCTTAATTATTGTGAGCAAGATATTTTGGTCCAAAAAATGAATAAAAGTATTAAGCTGCATCGTAGTTTTGAGTCCACAATGGCCAATATCTTTTTCTAGTTTTATTGGGGCAATTAGGTACTTCATTACTTTAGGGGAATGACCAATGGTTCTGCATTAATAATGAAAGCAAACTCTCTCCAAAACACAGTGTTTATGAGCTAACAGCCGGGGAACTGAGTGAATACTTCAAGATGTACTCAAGAAAACACATTCTTCACTGCAGGCATGGCTCCAATGTTTGTCTAAGTATCTCCCCGCTACTCATGTCACTAATAAAAAATTACTGGCAAAAATACAGCCTCACACATTAAAGCAACTCAAAATGATGGCTTTGATTGTTATTGCACAGCATTTAGATTCACACCTGATCTCCGAAATTCTTCATCAGGGACCAGTACTGTCACCGGGCGGATCTTCACGGGCGCCCATTTAGCCATTTAGCGCATGCTTCATCATATTTTGCCGAGATGACAATGACAATATCCATACTTCTGAGAGGGATTCATTAAGCATCGGGAGCCACACAGGCCTTTCAAAGGCTGGGTTTCAAATTTAAATACAGTTATGGAGACAGAGTAAATGAGAAGCATTAAACAAACGATAAAGGATTTTGTGCAATCTGGGCCTAACCAGAGGCGATCCTGAACCCTGAACCCCTGTCTGACGGGTTTCCAGGTCCCAAATAGCCAGATATACAGGGTCACCCCAAACCTTTCTGGGGCCCCTAAGCAAAATATGATTAAGCTAGTTGTCATTTGTCATCTTCCTTCCCATTCTGACAGGCTGATTAGATGGGGGGGGGGGGCTGGTGGCAGCTGGGCCCTAAGCAGCCACTTAGTTTGCCTTTTTTAAAGCCTGGAGTATATATATATATATACACACACACACACACATATATGTAAATATACATATATAGATATGTATAATGACACTTGAAGCTGTCTTCTGTGATGCATTATAGATACCATCATAACACATTATAATGGTCAGTATAGCAATTAATAAAGCATTACAGTATAAAATCTTCTACTGACAGTCATAAGGAATTATAGTGTGGATTATAATACTTCATAAGCTCCAATGAAGGTCTCATCTATAATGCACTATAGATACCTCTATAATGCATTATAATGGTCATTATAAACATTAAGGATGCTTTTGTACTGCTTTATGAAGGTATTTATAGTGCAGTATAGAAGAAAGCTTCATAGAGCATTCATAATGCATAATAAAAATGGCTATATGGTGTTATGCTTCTTTATAAATATTTATAGGCATGTTTATAATGCTATAAACATGCATTATAATGTATTATGAGTGTGTTTATAGATTCTTATTGGCACAGCATTCATAAAAAATGTTACTATATATATAACTTAAAAATTTCACTCTGTATTTTTAAACACCAATTTATGGTGCTATTGTAGTGGAGCAGTCACCATGCGTGAGGAGATGGGGAGATGTGATAAGCGATAATCTCCCACTCGCTCCCGGCATTACCGAAGATCTACACATGCCAGGAAAAAAGAGATCTAATTATGCAGTCCCTGAAAGAGCCCTGAAAAAAAATCAATAGAGGGAGAATTTTGGGAAAGGGGAATGTCTGATCTGGCGGCACGGGCTTGAAGATTTCAGAGGCGGGATCAATAAAGAAGGCGGCGTATCTGTGTGTGGTACGTGGGCAGCATGTTCTGTCGCGGCCGGCGAGAGCCTCGGATCCCAGCGCCCAATGGGCCAGGCCTCAGCGCAGATGGAGTCCTGCGGTTATTTCCTGTTAAACATGGCACCGTCGAGGCAGCTCGTAAGAATCCGCGTTACTGCATGTTTATGATGCAAGACGTGGAAATGCAGACAGTCTGAAGCAGGACTGTGTGCTTCGCTAAGAAGACCAGACTGTAAGTGGCAGCGAACGGCCACTTAAACACAATCACTGGCCATTATTTAAGGGCACCTGAATGAAAATGGCATTTGACTGTGGGAATAGCAGACTTCTTCCACGTGTCAACTCTAGTTTAGTACTTGTGCTGGCAAAAGTTCTACCTCATAAAAATATTTTGAGTGCTTGAGGGAGCTGATGGTGGATGATGGGATGGCTGAGGAAGCCATCAGCTCTTTGCTCTTTGTCTTATAGATTTTCCAGGGCTCATGGCTGGCCCTGGATGTGTACTGGGAATGCATACTGCGGTTTGGGAAAGAGTCCCCTTTATGGAATTTTGTAATCTGATGCTTTGTGACGGTTCCTTTCGTAGTGGTGCTTGGGTGACCACCTAATCCATGTCAGGAGGGACACTATGAGCTACTTCAGGTTTTACAAACTAGTTTAAAACTGTAAGGCTCCTGTGCTTGGCTAAATAGTTTAATTCTTCTTGTCCTCTGACTGGTTTGTTTCCTAGGTTGAAAGACTCGTCCAGCTGTTTCACATTAACATTAGTGACACATGCATGATTATTGAAGACCAATAAATACACAACAAGAACTCAGTGAAATTCAAATCTTTTTAACCGAAATGGTAGTTTACAAACCCAGTCCCAACCCTTAGTGTCCCCCCTGATATAGATTAGATGGTCACCCTAGGTGGGGCAGCCCCAGTCATCTCACCTGTATCACTCGTGACCAGGTCAACCTCACCTGGCAGTCACATGACTGTCTGCCCAGTACTAGGAATACCCCCCCCCCCCCCCCCGCCACCATGGCAATGTGCGCACCTCTTCAACACAACAATACCTGCAACATACTTTGTTTTCTTAACTTCACAATTAACGCATCTCGATTTCATCCTCACGCATGTCAAAATGGTTAATCGGTTTGCCTAAATGGATTTTTTGAAAATCATGCAATATTTTATCACATAAAGTAACTTATTTCACGCCATTGAATGGGATTGGGGTCTCACATAAACGTCACCTGCTTTGATTAATGGGCCTATGAGAGGATGATAGGAGGGCAAAGACGTTTTAAATGGAACAGAAAAAGGTCTTAAACGGAACAGAATTTCTGCATGGGGACTCAGGTTGATGTATATCTTCTTTCAAAACATATCTCCCATTTTTTAAGACATGGGGGGGGAAAACAAGATGAAACAACGTTTTTTCATGGGGAAAAAAATCGGACCTCCGTGGCAGATTGTAGTGAAATGAGAACTGAGGCTGGGCTTGCAGTGAAGGTCTTATGTCAAGAAAAAATTACCTATATTATGCAGCAGATACAATATTACATTAGTAATACCCATTAGTCTAAATCAACTTGCACTGTTGATAAAGTCTGTCTGGAGTCAGCCCAAGAGTTCCTTTTCAGTTTAAAACCTGCCATCAGTTCAGAGTATATGATTTGTGAGCCAGGGTTTTAATTTAATCCCTCCCTACTGTCCGTACATTTCGCTCGAGCTGTTTGTGTGGCTGCCATCCATGTTCGCCGCCACGCCTGTCCCTGCTTCCTGTTCTTTTTTTAACCTCCTGATGTTTGTGATTGACTGGGGAAGAACTTGAGACTTGCGCAGCTGCCTGGAATCTATCATCTATAAATTCATGCCTTTGCAAAATTACTAAAAAAACTTGGCTCTTTTTACTCCCCCCCCTCCCCTCAGGTGTACGATCGCGTTGTGCTTTTAGCGGTGCCTACTGAAGACATTTGGCGTGAGCTGTGCTTTGGCAAGTCGTTTGTTGAGAGTGACAAGCAGGCCATAGACCAAAATTAAAGCACATTACATTTCTGTAACTGGACACAAATTGCCAAGCAGTTCAAACTCTACCAAGTCCTCCATTAACACGCACCCTCTGTGTCCGGGGTCCTAATAAGGCCCGATGTTTCTTTAGCTGAAATATCGTTGTGCCTGATGAATGTCTGCGCCTACATTCATTTCCCTCTCGCTGCCTGTGGGACGCACAGATGGTACAATCCTGTAACACCCGGACATGACAGAACGAATTGTAAATTACACTCTGCTTACAGAGCCAGTGTCATAGCAGGCAAATGTACAAGCGGGTACAAGGAGGAACCGGCAGCTTTGACGGGAACACAGGCTGGAACACTGATACCACAGCGTCCTCAAAGACGAACGGAAACCAACAGAGAAATAATACATTGAGGAGAAACCTCTCCATTGTGCTTGGCTGCTCATATAACTGCACTGAGTGGCATCTTCTCCTGAGGATATTGTATCAAAGCCTACCCCCCCCCCCCCCCCCACCTGCATTTCATCATTATCATTGTGTCTGACTTGCTTGATAGTACATAACCTAACTGGTTATCTATGTTCAAGAAGCACTGTACTTCTATACCACCATGAGCAAGGTATGGGCATACCAGCAGAGGACGTAAGGTGGTCTTCTAATTCAGGAAATGCGCTTTCGAATAGATGCCAAGCATGGCTGCGGCGGAGCGTTTAATGCCTTTCGTATAGAACCGACTGGCAAGTGTCCATGTGTCGTCTCACAGGCAAACAAAGAATACAAGCAAATAAAAGCAGGTGACCACGTACCCACACACCTTGGCAGAGGTGCGCTCCACATCCGGCGGCCACCCCCAAGGCATACGACCTCTGGCGCCCCCTCTAGCCGGTAACCCATACTGCAGGAAAAACTGAGAGTATCACCAATGCCGAAGTTGTAGCCGTTCCGCCGCCCGAACCGTGGCATCCCTGGGTCCTCGCACGGTTCCAGATTGTATTCTGGGAAAAAATGAATGAGATGGGACAAGATGGACGAATGCAGAATTAGGCCTGCGCATGATTTTATGTTGACAATATTAGGCATATGTCCCACCCAAAAAATCTATATTTTCAATTCTAAAGGAAAGTAGGTTTGGCTTGTGAATGGAAAATGCTGCATCAGCAAGCTTTAAAGCTAAAGATAGAACTTAAGGTAGGTATATTATTCTGCATGAATCAGGGATAGATCCCTCGCACTCTCAAATCAATATCAGTACAAGCTACTGTTGTCAGCAATATAATATATGTCCATTATGACAAAGAACCATGCTTATCACTGGGGAAACAATCTGTCACATGACAGAATACTGGATACTAAAGTTTCTCTCACGAACTGATGCTGGGTCAGTGCCTGGAGACAAGAATTCACAGACACTTCCCATCTCAAAGTCACAGCGGAGGGTGAGCTGGGCATTCAGGCCTGAAATTTTATTTTAAAACTTTGCCTCTGAATGTTGAGCTTTGATTGGTAAGTTTGCAGTTATGGTTTTTGTACTCTGGTATACCCGGTAGCAAGGTTAGCTACCAGAGAAATACTTAAATCATTTCACATTCTATCTGGACACTGTGAAAAATGTTAGGGGCAAAATTTTACAGAAAAAATCCATAAAAATCTGTTAAATCTGATGAATAACTTGACATTCAAAATGTGTTAAGCTAGTGTATTTGTCCACCAGTTTACATTTTATCCTGAAAAAGGGTGAAAGCATCCACAGTTCTTTAGCTGAATTCTACATCCCTACTTTTCCGCTCGGTATGGAGTGCATACCCTGTTGTGCAGAAATGTAAAATAACAGTAAAAGATCAATGGCATATCTTGATTTATGTTTCTATGCAAAAATATCTCCATGAGGACTCACTGAAATGAACATCTTTATCATGTATTATTTATCAGTGATTACTAATTCAGGACATCTTGCAGCTTAAGATACTTGGATGTGCAGAGAAGCCCTTGAGTGAAATTCTAGACCCGTGTGAATTAAGGAGGCGAAAATATTCTCTAGCGCAGAGTGTGGGACCATCATGTCCGATGGAAACACCTACCAGAAAAGGTGATGTTGAACCCCTCGTACGATATGGAAAAGTCAGAGATGAAGCGTAGCTGAGCCTTGAAGTTGCCGTACAGGCCGGCGTTGATGACGGACGGCAGGTCGGACCCCGTGAGACGGGCCAGGGGCTGAGTGAAGCTGCCGTTCTCCGTGATCAGCAGGTAGTCATGGTGATCTTCCAGATGAAAGGTGTGAAAGGTGAACTGGACTCCTGTCGAGAGAAGACAGAGGTGAAGGTTCCGGCAAAGTAGTTATAAACTCTGAGCATCTTGCAGTTGTTTTGCTGAAACTATTACGTTAAATTGAAATTGAATTAGTTCTAGCAAGGGACAGAGCACTAATAATGTTCCATCATACGTATGAGAGACATAAGGTCATTTAAAATAACATTTTTTATTTAAAGCAGAGTAGCAACTCCATTTCCATTCTGGACACTTGATCCGAGGGGCACAGTGATTTTCCGTATTGAATGCATTAGCAGCCACGGAAAATGAATATTCCTGCCTGGGAACTTTCAGTATATTGAACTTGGAGCCTGAATACTGACATTTCACAGAGATGTGTCGGGGAACGGTATCAGAATCTGTATTCAGGGTACCTGCCTGGGAGGTGGCAGGTGGTGCTATGATCACAGGTGAGAGAATCCACACCTTATTTGTCTCTTAACTGTCAGTGCGGTCTGTTTGACTCATATTGAAAACCTCTTACAGGATTAAGGTATGGTGTGATATTTCCACCAATCAGATTTCAGCACCATCTGGGAGACATTTAAATACATGAAAACAGCGGGTATGGCTGCATTTACAACTGTTTTTCCCATTGAACCAAACATGTCCCGTGATCTCCATAGTGTCTAATGTCTTTGCGCTGGCTTGGAAACTTGCCACTAATAATCTGAGTCATCAAAGGTGCTCACCTATGGTACGTGTCCAGTAACTTCCATACTGGCTTTTCAACCTACATACAGAACAATGCGAACGGACGGTGCTTAAACAGTCCTTAAACTTCAATCAATATAAAAAAGTAAATGCACTTACATTAAATGGCTACTCAATAAAAAGTGCTCTGAATATGATACTCCCTCAAAATATGAGAGCTTGTTCCGATATCCTCCTACAATCAGCAGGAATCATCCAGCCATAATCAGCAGTAATCACGGCCCTTTGTGAGGCTTGATAAATGGACAGCAGGTGGAAGAATACGGTGGGGAGGGGGGATGGGGGGTGTGCTCTACCTTTCCCATGGCTGACTTCCACAGTCCAGGTGCAGTTCAGGGAGTTGGGGTACATTTCAGGGTATCCGGGAGACAGGATGGTCCCACGGGGTCCCCTCACATCTCCTCCACAGAGAGCTGGGGGGGGGGGTGCATGGAGAAGCATTATGTTGTATGCAAGTGCTGTGCATGTTTGTGCTGGCATGACATGTTATTATGAGACTGTCTTTGGGAGAAACACAGAGCTGAACCACATGACATGTAGACTGAACCACATGACAGGGAGACTGAACCACGACAGGCAGACTGAACCACATGACATGTAGACTGAACCACATGACATGTAGACTGAACCACGACAGGCAGACTGAACCACGACAGGCAAACTGAACCACATGACTTGACAGCGAGTGACAGATTTCAGTAGAAGACTTTCCACTGAATACATAAAAATAGCTTTGCAAAAAGAGGTGCGTTAACATTCCTTTCCAAAGATAGTTCTTGTTTAGCACCATCTTCTCTCCAGTTTTTCTTGTTTTGTTGGATTAATAATGAATGGCATCCAGATACAGGGGAGAACATCTTCGAAACGTTACCACAATCCAACATTACTACTTGATTATCTCCCCTCTCTGAAGACTAGCTCCCATTTAGCCTCGAGTTAGTGACGGCTGTTGTTCGATCCAGAGCGATGTACTGTATGCTCAGAAGCTGCCCGGTGAATGTCGGCCATTTTGTGGGCCACTCTGCCCTTTATTACGAGAGCTCAGTGCCCCTACGGCATGCACATCCCTGACGTGTGTCCTGTGGAGTCGCTTACAGGGTGATGACAGGCTGGGCTTGCAAAAACCTGCCCCTCGGATGCCTGATCTCGCGTGGGGATCAGTTCCCATCAGCCGCAGCAGCGATCACACTAAATTGCCTTTCTGATTTTCCTTTTCAGACAGCCTAATGGCTTGTGCTGAATTGTATTGCCTCAGTTTGGCTAAATCTATAAAATCAAAAAGGAGACGCAAATTACTTAAAAAGATTCATCAGACGAGACGCGACTCCCCTTCCATCGGCTACAATTTACCTGAGATGTCACCGGCTCAGCAAAACAGCCACAGCTTTGCAAACACCTCGGTGCTCACAATCCACACTGGCAATTTCACGGCGGGGATGTGCCACTGGCCAGTGACAGGCACTTCACTGGAAACACTGACTTAACAGATTAGCTGCTTCTTGCAAGATGACTCTGTCACGTACTACGTGGGTGCTGCCTGGACAGATCCGCCGCTCGTTTAGAACAGCTCTGATTTAGTTTCAGGTGTTTATTGCTGGGGGGCATGATGTGGACTTGGCCTCACACCTCCAGGGTTGTGGTGATAACTTGTAGCCCCTACTGTGTGTGTTTGAGTTAGCATGCGCTAACCACACTCGTGTGTCACACCTCTGGGTCCACAGTCCTGCAGCTTTGCTCCATGGGTGTCTCTAAATTGGCGTATGTGCGGTTCCTGTGATGGGCTGGCATCCCATCCAGGGAGCGCCTTGCTTCATACCCTGCCCTGGCTGGGACAGGCTCCAGGCTCCCCACAACTCTGTACTGCAGGAGCAGTTACAGAAACTAACCAGTATTTCAGATGTCCCTGTATAGCTATAAGCAAGTGCTGCTGAGTTTTTGTCCTCAGCAAGCTAACCATTAGTAACGTGTTTAACGGGCAAAGACATGGACACTCATCAGAAGTTAAATGAGCATTTTCCGACAATTGTATCTGAAAATAAAGCTGTCAAAACATGACCTTAACAAATAGCAGTAGACAGTTATATATTCAGTCATAATAATGCATGTATGGTATATTGTTTTTTGGATTATCCGTATAGAGCTTTGCTGTTCTCTGACAGAGAGGTACACTATGTTTTTCTCCTTTGATATGTTCTCTAAATTGGAAGTAAGTGCCAGTGCTGTCTAAGGTGAAGGTTCAGGTGAGGGACATTTCCGAGCCTCACAAATCGGCTTCTATATTACTCTTAATAATCCCATTGAGACTATGTCCAGCACCCTGAGGTCCACAGCTAAATGACAGATATCGATCCATTGTTGTCTTGAGGGAAACATCATTATCACTTTTTATGGGGCAAAGCTTAATGTTATCTTACTCTTTCTCCTTCTCACATTTTTTTGCTGAATAAAAGTCCAATTACTTGGCTTCGGGGCAAGGTAGGATGTGTTTACAGAGAATGAAGATGTCTGCATTTTTATCACTCTGATGCCTGAGCGCCCTGGCAACGAATCTGATTCCTGAAGCCACATGCGGAGTATTGGAGACGCACCGTCGCACGTGGGCAGCGGGTGGCTCCACCAGTGATTCTTCTCGCACACTAGGGGCTCCTCGTGGTTCAGCCTGTAGCCGGGATCGCAGCCGAAGGAGACGGTGGACCCGATGGAGAAGTCCTGGCCGTAGCGCAGCCCGTTGACTGGGATTCCTGGGTCTAGGCAGGAGTAGGTATCCACAGTGACACCTGGAAGGGATACATAACCCCTGAATCAGCACACTGCGCAGGTCGATTACTCCCATCTTAAAACATTACCTGTGAGTGTTACTGTGAAGCTAATATATTTTTTTCATATTGTCATGTTGTTATACTGGAGCAGCTACACAGAAATGATTGAAGGACAGTGTAAAACAAAGGCTGCCAGTGGGCGGACCCGTGCTGCAGCACTCAGACCAGCATCAGGGACCAAGGCCAGACGTGGCCACTTAGCTCACTTTCATAGTAGATCTTGAAGCCGCTGTTGGAGCGGCTGTTATCTGTGGTGAAGAGCAGGTAGAGGTGGTTGCTGCTGCTGAACAGGAACTGGGGCACCTGGGTGCCGTTGAAGGAGCCGATGAGTGGCGACAGAACGTTGGGTCCATCGTGAAGCTCCAGGAAGTCGTAATTGAGCTCCGTCTGAAATCTGCCAGGGTTAAAAGATAATGGACAACGGACATAATTGTTGTTATATACATCTATATATAAATCACATATATACCAACTTATACCAATGCTAAGACGAAGTGTGTGTGTGTGGATTAAGTTTATATTACATTGTGGGGACAAAATGTCCATTTTTCAGGTCCCTACAAAGATCTGTGAATGCAATCAAAAGACTAAAAATGCCACAAGTCTTGTATTTTGTTTGGTTACTTATGGTTAAGGTTAGGACTGGGTAGGTGTTAAGGTCGTCATGTTGGGATTTGAGCTTTCCGCATAGAAATGAATGGAGAGTCCCCACAAAGATATAATTACAAACCTGTGTGCGTGTGTGTGTATGTGCATATAAATCACCACAATGAGGCCAGGCAAGGAAAGAGAGGCAAAGAGCAAAAGAACGAATGTTTCGAATAGTCCTGAAACTCATTTAAGCAACAAGTATAAATAACCTGACCTTTATCACGCATCATCAGGACGGTTGTAAGACGAGGCCTGTATCGATAGGGAATGCGTACCTGTCGAAGGTGATCTTGATGGAGCGGCCTGTCTCCGCCTCGACGACCCACTCGCAGCTCAGGGAGTCTTTGTAATACCCCGGCCACCCGGGGGACAGGATGACGCCACTGGGGGCCGAAAAATGGCCCCCGCAGGGGGCTGCACAGAACAGAGGGATAAAAATAGAGAAGAGTTACTAACATCACCTTTACAGAATCCACAGTGTGGCTGCAGCACACTGTGAAATACAGATGGTGGCTGAGGTCAGGTATTGCATTTATATCAGATGGTCCTTTCACACTTTCCTAGTGACTCAAATTACAGCACATAACATTAAACAATAGGAAAATAACTTAAAGCTGAAAAATTGCATGGTATTAATAAGGATCGAAGGGACCAAAGAAACAGCAACATTTCATATAATATAACTTAACACGCTAGTGTATGGCGGGCCTAGTCGGTTTCTGAAAGTATTAGGAAAGTTTTTGCAGTGGATTTGCAACGGAAAGTAAAAATTTAATATTTTTCAAAATGGTAAATCATCAGCATTTCTTCCTCAGAACCAACACATGTCATATATAGAATTTTAATGTTTTTCTTCCATCGAGTTTAACTTTCCTAAGATAACATGCCCATATTGCAATATTTACAAGGAATGAGAATCCCCATTGCCTCCCCTATGTAATCTCCAGTTTCCCATGAATTGCTGTTTTTTAAACTTGAATGAAAGTACCACAGTAAACACGAGGAACAAGCAGTGAAAACCAGCCATCCGGACCCAGTGCGGCAGATGGTCCGCGACTCTCGTTCCCGACTCCGTCTCAGACATGCCTGCTGGGTGAGAATGCTAGTTGACCATGTAGCCGAAACCTGTTTTCAAGTAGAGTCATCATCACCGTTACCTTCGCATTTGGGAATGGGTCCGCTCCACATCACCATGCCGTTGTCTAACTCGCAGGTGATGGTTTCCGCTCCCTGGGTCTTGATGAACCCCTCCTCGCAGATCACAGAGATGGAGCTTCCCAACTGGAAGCTGTCTCCGAAGCGGCGGGCGTTTATAGGGATTCCTGGATCGGGACACTCATTGTGGCCAAAAGCTGAAATTATGTAAACAGAGCAGAGAATTGCATGATTTTTCTGGAGCACAGTGAGTTTAAATGCAAGAGGTAGTAAGATGTCACGTTGGCCTTGTCACAAATTAATAAGTGCAATGGAATATATTGCGATAGCAGCAGCATTAACACGAGTTAAGAGAAATGAGGCTCATGGTTTTCATTACGAACGAAATTACGATAAACGAAAAATCTTTCAAACATCTAATATTTTTTATTGTTAAAATCCAAATGGTAGCTTAATGTCAAGAAAAATGAAGCCAGGTTTACAGCCTTATTCATTGTCAGTTATGAAACCATTATTGTTGCATAAGAAAATTAGAAAGTCAAATGATGTACAATAAATCACATTTTATTTCATTATTTTGACATCGCATTGCCGAATTACTGCACCGCTCAACAATCCTTCACAGAACTTTCTGGAGCTGACTAATGTGAAAGGACCTGAACCGTCGAGATGGGCTCATCCTCCAAGCTCCCACCTCACCAGCCCCCGTCATGATGTTCTTAAAAATAACTGATTTCTGAAGGAGTAATTTTCTCGCTTCTTTGGCTCCCTCACCACCACACGGTATCCAGAGACAGGGAATTACAGCACCGAGTGTTATATAAACACATGGCGGACACCAACTCCTAGCTGTTTCTGAAGCTGACACCTAAAAATTAAATAAAATAAAAAATACCTGCAAGCTCAATGGCAGCCAACTGCAGTAACACCACTCTGTGTCAAATTGTGAAGAATATATATATAGATACTGCCTCAGGGCAAAGTACACAGTGGTAGAAGTGGCAAAATGAAATAGGCTTGTGACCAGAAGGTTGCTGGTTCAGGCCCTAGGAGATTTCCAGTTCAGGACCCCTGCTGGGGTGCTACTGAACATGCAAACATCACAGAAGTGGCTTAAACCCCCCACAATCCATGATGCATATTCGGACTGGGTCTATGTGGGGCACACAGCTACTGTAAAGTGACTGGAGGCTCGATCAAAAATAGTGTTTGAGAGCACCAGGTGTCTGGTAGAAAAAACGAGTTATTTTTATAAACCCTTTCTTTCAAAGCAGGTTCTACTTCATCTTCATATTCTATGACGTATCCTGCAGATATGTTCGAAAATACACAAGACGAGTTCTGAAAATTTTTACATTTGGGCTAGAATCGGGGTTTTGAGACACCTTCTTTCTACGACAGCGCCGGATAACTGGAATCCTGGAGGACGACTGAACCCTCCAAAGGTTTGTGGTGCAGACGCCGTTCTCCTTGACTGCCAGCAAACCCCGTTTTGGGGCCTGACAGCCGGTGTCTGTGGACCAGGTGCACGTCGCCGAGGAACAAATGTAAGACGGTCATCCGATTAACGCGTCCAAAAGCCCCATGGGGATACGGGACACAGCAAGCATGCTTTGCCTAAATATAGCTCTGACTCTACTTGGTGCTACGCTAAAGCCAGGAAGCCGGTGGCGCTAAATTCCCTTAAACGTCACGCTAAAGCCAAGCCGACGGATGCGAGTCTTCAAATGAGGGTAGAGCCTTGAGCCCCATGTGACACTCGTCAGAGAAGAAATCCAGCAGCAGTCAATCACGCATCTGACAGCCCCTCTACAGACGACATGAAACAAGGCTGTGATTCGCACAAGCGACCAAGGCCTTACAATGTCCCTAATGACTTGTGCGTGATGGTCACAGAAGGCAGGCTTTTTTTAGGCACTGGATGAGTTGTCATGACATTTCATGTAACATCTATTACAGACTGTGTGTTGTATACTATAGTGATAGATGAGTATTCTCGTGGTTATTACAGAGCCACGTGCTACTGTGCAAAGCCAAATTATGTTGACATTGATCAAAACAATCTAAAGGATCACTGTCAATCCAGAATTTGGAATTCATTTAGTAATTTAGTAATCTATCCATCTTTTATACACGCTTGTCCTATGCAGGGTCTGGAGCCTATCCTGGAAGCAACAGGCACAAGGCAGCGAATAACCCAGGATGGGGCGTAACCCAATGCAGGGCTCACACACACAGACAACCTGGGAACTCCAATCCACCTTAGCATGTTTTTTGGACTGTAGGGGGAAACTAGAGTACCCGGAGGAAACCGCAAGACGACACGGGGAGAACATGCAAACTCCACAATCATGGAACCAGGGCCTCAAATCCTGGTCCCAGAGATGTGAGGCAACAGTGCTCACCGTTGCGCCACTGTGCCATCCCATAATTTAACAATAATAAAATTAAATTTATATTTTATAAACGTCAGTATTATATGCTACATGCATAGTGTAGTCGATATTACTGCCACAGCTGGCTTCAAATCGATTCTCAGGCTAACCCTGGGAATCACTTGAACAAAAAGGAAAAACAAGATGTATCATAACCACAGCAGTTCAGTGCTGAAATAAACAGTTTGAATAATGCCTAATTTGATCCTTGTGTTATTGTGAGTTATTGTGCATCACAAACACAAAAGTCAATTTGAGAGTTGATAGAACTGCTAAATGAGATACACATGTTTTCTGTGATTTCCTCTGCATCAGAATAATTTTCAAAAACAAATGAATGTGAGGGCCATGAGTCCTATTCTATTTGTGAGGACATGCCATTTATTCCGAGAGAACAGTTGAGCAGCGTATGAAATTCTATAGTGAGGCTGTTTGCAAATTGCCAGCTTTCTGCATTTTAATGATGCTATTCGGTCATCGAAAGTTGTGTTTAAAATGGTGGTAATGATAGAAATCGATAAAAAAATTGTAATTCCGTGAGATAAAGTGCTACCGTATTTTTTTTTTGGGATTCCACATGTGAAATCAGGCCAGCCGTGGATCCCTGCAAATCGGCAACACAGAAACATGGAGGTCAGCGGAACGGGGCAGCTCGAATTGTGAGAGCAAGAGCCTGGCCGCATTTCACAAAGCCAGGCGTCCCCGAGAGATGCACCTGGGAGGAGACGACAGGAAACACCTGGCAGCTGCCTGGCGGAGGCCTTTGTTTGGTGTCACACTCTTGAAAACTGAGGCCACGTTGACACTGCTAGCTTGACAAGCCCCACGCCGCGCCATCGCGCCACGCCACTCGGCACGCCACTCGGCACGCGCCCCTGCCACGCTGGTTCCACAAGCTCGCACTCACTGTTGTAGGTGATGTTGAAGCCGCGGCCTGACATCGAATGATCCGCCTGGAACTCCAGTCGCAGGATATTGGTGTTGCTGGTGAGGTGCGAGGGCACCTCGGCCCCGGAGAAGCGGCCCAGCACGGCCGAGTCCAGCAGCTCCCCATCCTTCACCGTCAGGAAGTCGTAAGGGGCCTCCAGGTCGAAGTCGTTGAAGGCCAGGTGAATCCGGCTGCCCGGCTCCGAGATGATCAACCACACACAGTTCAGGTTGTTCCCGTAACCCTCAGGGTAATCGGGTGACAGCACCGTTCCCATCGGAGCGGTGAAATTCGACAAGCACGGAACTGTGCAGAGAGGACGATAACACGGATGAAGACACCTTGAACAGGAGCCACCATCTTTTAAATACATATTTTTGTTCTCACACGTGGAATCATCTCGCTGCTTGTCACACGCCTTTGTGCATCCCCAGACTTTTGACTTTATCTCGAGTTGGCTGTATTAGCCCCCTCTCAGCTGTTTAATACGCCAACCTGTGAGCCTCCTATGTGCGTGTGAAGGGGCCGGCCGTGTTTATTTAGCATGATGCCTGGTAAGTGGGGATGCAAACCAGCTGTGTAAACAGTGGCACCATTACTGCACTCCAACAGCCTGTCGATGGAATTATGCAAATTAAAGTGTTTGAAAAAGGTCTTATACATATATGTTACACTGATAATTGGTAGATCAGACTGCATGACTTCATCATTTACACCCCTCCTGTATTGAGAGGTTTTTAATTGGTCTGTGAATGACTGTATTGTTGCCTGGCAGGATCTATTTCTGTATAATCCGGTTTAATCTGGTTCTTAAACCACCTAACTAGGCCGGTTAACCGGCCTAATACATGGAAAAATTAATCCAGAAACGTGACCGTGAGTCTGTCAAGTGTTATTTCCCAAAATAGCAATGATTCTGCGTGGAACATTTCATTATAGGGGCACGTAGTCACATGTCACATTTTTATTAATTCAACACATGCTTCTATGCAAAACTACATTTTTTTAGAAAACAGGGTCAGATAATCCCTGGTACACTTAGAATTAAGAGCCAAGGCCAAGAGGTGAAATAATTTTGGCAACCCTGGGATTCGAACCAGTGACCTTCTGGTCACAGCGTCCTAATCTCCCAAGTGACACACCTCCCCCATGAAAAATGAGACCATAGTTTATATTAAAAATATTATATTTCAATATATAAGATTATGGAAAAATGCTGAATTAAATACTAAATTAAATACTAAATCATTTAATCTATGGCTGTCAGACTGTCTGACGTTTAGACAGCTTTCTATTATTCTGAGGGTTCTCTCTGTTGCACCTGTACCTAACTGTGCACCCCCTCAATGATGACTCAGCCATCCTCACTATGAGCGGCAGCCCGTACTCACAGATGCAAATGGGGATGTTGGCTGACCACTGGTTGTTGTTCTGACAGGAGATTGTTCTCTCCCCGATGAGCTCGA
The DNA here is from genome assembly GCF_048594095.1 of Paramormyrops kingsleyae. NCBI lineage: Eukaryota > Metazoa > Chordata > Actinopteri > Osteoglossiformes > Mormyridae > Paramormyrops > Paramormyrops kingsleyae. The sequence goes on along the minus strand of NC_132819.1, from coordinate 17,138,635 downwards.
ACCCAAACTGGCACTCGAAGCGCAGCACGTCCCCATTGGAGAAACCTGTCCCTTCCCGAATCCCGTAGAGGGGGGTCCCCGGGTCGCCGCAGCTCTCCTTCTCGATTTCTGCGGAGATAAAGGAGAAGCCGACCTACTGAACATCTGCACCCGTCGGCGAATTCACTGATTTCAAACGGCAAGAGCGACTCATGAAGATCGCAGCACCTCTGATACTTAAAGACAGCACCTCTAATTCATCAATAAAACCGCTGGTAGCAGAAAACCTTCTTTATTAACAGCAGAGTGGAGTCAGGAAAGATGGACATTTCAGAAACGGGAGCGTATGGATATACCTGTACAAACAGAGAGCCTGAAACAGCGCCGCATTTAAGGTTATGGGGGCACCATCCTCATAATGTTTCCCCATCTCCCACCAGGTGATGAGCTGTCCTGCATAATTTATTGCGAACATGGCATATTATGCATCTAAAGTGGAGCCATCGCGGATGCAGCTGAATGCACTTTTCATGCAGAATCCCATGCGATGTTGTCCAGCTATCTCACCGTTGATGCATTCGGCCTTTTGCCCTGATACCGTGCACAGACATTATTGACCGCAAAACCATGGCTGAAATGTAGAACCTTCCCAGCATCCTCAGACTTGCGGCAACCAGACTGCCGAACAACCTTAATACTACGTAAATTAGTTCTTTAAACACATACACATGGTAGGAAGAGAGAGAGAAAAAAAAGACTTAAAACGGAACTAGTGTTGGTCAGCATGTTATTGGGATTTGCCTCGAGTTATGAGAACAGCCATGGAAGAAAAAGGAGATGATATATTGCCTTAATTCCAGCCACGACATTGCGCTCAGTCCTCCCACTTTCCCACCTGGGCTGCTTGGCGTGGAAGCGTGGGTGCTGTAGGTTAGAACATATGTCCTGCTTTGTCTTTTAGGACAATAGAAAATGGAGAGCAAATAGCCTTAAAATCCACATTCATCCAAATCATCTTTGAAAATATTGCACCAAGAGGGCTCTCTAGCCTGGGTGAAGCGTTTGAAAACTGTGCTTAAAGTTTTAATTAGCATCCTCTTATTAAAAGTATGCACAGTATGTACTCCTTATAGCCACCAAAAAAAAAAAAAAAAGACTTACATGATATCCGAGGGTATGAGAACGGCACAGAAACTACGCAAAGCGGATGAAATTTTCACCAGAAAGACAGCCACGCCTCGGGAGAACGAGTTACGAGGTTATTTACAAGGCGAAAAAAAATGCGGCTGCCCATCCTGTGGGTGTCAACGCATCGCGAATTTGTCAAACACAGAAATGAACACAGAGGCCGCAATACGGAGTGTGTGATGCTTGTACCATGTCACACGGGCAACTGTAATTATTAATAAATGTCCGGTGTGGAGCGGTTACCACTAACGCCGGAAACGGTAATGCCCCCCGAGAGCGACACGCTAACCGCAGCGGACTGCGAGACGACTGGCCAAAAAGAGAAAATGTGGACACGAGACGATAAATAACCGCTGGGAAGTGGCAAAATTACACCATAACTCCCCATTTCTAGCTGATATAAAAGAATATTAAGATCTCATCAATAGCACACGATTTTCCAGACATCTCATCTGGGCTCATAAAATACATATTAAATTTGCAACCAAATCAATGTTCCACATATTTCACTAATGGATCCTGGTGGCCTTAAATCTGTAGATGGACACATAATCTTGCATTTCCTGCATTTAGAATCACTGCAGAAAATGTACTTTTTTTTCATGTTCTGTATGACATCATAGAATTTCCTTACCTGAACCCACTCCAGAGAACCAATACATATCTATATGCACACACACACACACACACACACACACACACACACACACACATATATATATACATATATATATATATATAGACACACACACAGAGGTTAATTTACTAGGTACACGGCTAGAATCGGATTTTGTCCCGCTGCTGTCTCTAAAACCAATTCAAGGGTCAAATCATTCTGCACACTGTGGTACTGAGCTGTTATTTTTGTACTTGCGGAAAAACCAAAAGCCCAAAAGCCTGCAACCGCAGCATAGAGACATGGACTGAGGAACTACTGGGCTCCACAGCACCCGGAAGCAGACGGGACCCGGCTGGGCGTTGAATTTGTGCCAAAAGATACGCCGTTCCGCTAAGATGACCTCATAAAATGATCAAAATGAGAAATACATTCCATCAAATGGCACTTTGTGTCCCTTTAACAAACACATGAAGCATGACCACCATCAAAAGAAAATGTCTGCCTGAATGGTAATAATCACCGAGATAATTACTGTAACGCTTCTCAACAGAAAATTGGCTTAATAATGAGCATCATATTAGGCCTGTTCTGCGCATCATTAATAAAACTCTTTATCAATAATAAAAAGCGGCGGGTCCTCTATTCCCCACTTCCCGCATCCTATTTTGGGCCTGAGTCTACAATCTCCACTTCTGCAAAAAATATATTATACATTATTCTAATGGGCTTCCCTAGTTACAGTCAGCCTGCTGAATATTTGGTCACGGACGTCAATCCCCGCATTGTGCTGGATAGAGGCGCCCTCTCACAATTGTTTTTTTAAATACCACTATACAGTATTACTGAAAATGTACCCACTCATCATGTGACTCTTTACTTACTGGTTCTGCTGCCTCCTGAGGCAGCCTGTAGAATTGCACCCTGATCCCATTAGTATATGCTCAGTCGGTCCTGAGCCAAGTTGAATGGCACTAATATAATATCCAGGCAACAAAATGCCAAAGACATGAGTAAAAACACCATGTATCATGCTCCATTTGTGAGATCACTACTGGGGAAACTCATAAATGTAAAGAAACATGTTTTCTCTTGAGCAAACTGAGTTTGACTCCCTGTGGTGAAGCCTGGTGTTTTATTTTTAGAATCATGTTGCTGATTTGCCAGAGAACTATAATATACTGAAAATAAAAGTATAAATCTAAAAGCAAAATTCTTGCTCCATTCTGATGCACTTGCTCATGACTATCATAAAGTTGCCTTTTTTGCGATTGTTATCCCGCGTCGAAATGGATCGATTTTCACTGCAGGACAGCAGCTCAGTTCAGAGTATATTGTGATATTTAAGCCTGGCCTCTTTCAGGTGCTTTTGATCACTCCCACCACGAGGCTCAGCCAGGCCCGCCCCTTGCCCACAGTGGCCAGATCGACTCCTCCAAGATTGCTCCACTGAGATACCAAGCTCATTTTCACCAGTTCTACACATCACAATGTGAATTATTCTGTTCTAAAGAGAACATGGAACTTCAACGTACTGTGAAGAGACAAGTTTACAGAGAGAGACTGCTAGCATACAATGAAAGTAAAGTAAAATAGTACAATATAATATTACTTGAGGTAGGAATTACTCATTTCATGAACCCCAAGAGGAATGCTCCCATAGACTTTCATTGTGATTTATTCTGTTATAATTTGCTGTCCAGCATAACGATTGGAGAAAATAATCACAAAAAAGAAAACAAAGCCATACCTTTTCAGTTACCACAAATCCAACCAGGACCCATCTTTCAAAAGTAATGACATCAGATTTCCATTATATAAACAAAACAATAGCTATACAGATGGGATATTTCTTAGATGAGACAGCAGCTGTATGATGATGAATCACTCTCAAAAACATCCAGGAAAGATTATCTATTTGCTATCAATAATGTTCTGTTTTGCAAGACTTTCTTCAGGCTAATATTTTATTGTCATTTTCTCACTGAAATTCTTTACAATAAACCCCTAATGGAACTCAGCACTACCTGGAGACTATTTTCCCAGTAGAACAGCAATTTATGACATTTTTCCAGGCTTTCAAAACACTTGTTAACATAACCCTGCACCAATTAACAATCCTGCCTATTTCCCACCAATTCCTTTTTGAAAAGGATCAAATGTATTTATAATTGCGTTTATAGCAATTTTTCTTTCAAAGAAGGTTCTTGGATACATATGGTTGAAGGTAAATAGCTCTCACCAGTTATCACGGTGGGATATTCAGACCTAGAGTGCCTTGCTAGTGCAAACGCGCAATGCGCATGGTGTGTTCCTCACTGCCTGTTCCTCATCCGTCAGGACACCTGTCAAGCGCATGCACACATGTGTAAAACCCAAACGCTGGAGTTATTGAAACTAGGCGGGATTCCATTTTAGCTTCCTGTTCCCATTGTTAGGTGAAATAAATGGATGCTGTAAGGCCTTGTCTCTTAAATGACTGCTCACGTGGCACACGGCAAGCATTTATCGTTATGAATGGTAATGTTGGGCAAAATCTAATTCAAATCGCACTTTCCTCTTTTTTCAGGAGCATTATACACTGATGGCGGTTAATCTATTTATTCCTTTTTTCGTGTATTCCAACTCAAAGGAATTTCCCCTCTCTCTCCACCTAACTCTCCTGCCTTCATTAAAGGGGATGACATGCTATTCATCACCCAGACACTAATTTATTACAAAACCTTGAGCAAGGGGAAGATAATCAAAGATATGTATATAGAAATTGTACCTTGTGTTCAGCGGACATAGCTTGTATTTGATGGATGAAAACCAGCCAGCTTCAGCCGGGACTCCTAAAAGTAACTGATTTAGGTAATAACTTCCATATGGATCTCAATTTCTGTATTTTAGTTGTCAGATGTTGCTATGAAAGGAAGATATTTTTATTGAACTCTCTGCCCTTTAAAAGGTGTCAAAAATGACACCAGTCACCAGCTCAGCAGTCGGTATTCGATCCTTGTGATTACACGGCAAGCAGGCGGGTAGGCGGCGAGGTAGGAGAATCAACAAATAAACAGAGATTCATCTTGAAAATGAGCAACTGCGTACAGGGGTCTCGGCAGGTTAAATGTCACACTTGATCTCGGTTCCCAAGGTGCTTCTCCAAAGAATGATCAGCCTGCTCCCTTCGAAAAACACACATATTTATGAGACACTGCAGATGAAAGCAAGGCTCCCCTAATTAATCCCCTCTTGTGTTGATTCATGCCGATTCACATCCAGTTTGTAGCTGGAGGCGGACACAGGCTGAGCCGTAGTATGAGTTTCAAGGGTAACGGCAGTAAGGTACACACTTCACCAGCCAAGGGTTCTCGGTCAGTGGCAGGAGAGCTGCATGAGGAGAACGGTGAAGAACTCACAAGGACCTACCTGAAATGTCGTTTATTTACTTTAGAGGAGAGCATGAATTTTGAATAAATAACCATGAAAATAATAAAACTATGGGAGATATAAACACCAGCATGTCAGCATTAAGTATCTCCCAAGCCACGAAGCGGGGGCATTTGCAGACCTTTCGAGATGATCTTGATGCCATGCCTGGCACTCACGGGGGCGCCAGGAGGAGCCACCAGAACCGAGACCTACCTTTGTAGTTGATCTTGAAGCCAATAGACCCCACGCTCTCGTCGGACTGGAGGTGCAGCCACATCTGGTGGGTCATGCTGACGATGAGGTCAGGAACGAAGCTGCCTGTTAGGCTGAAGACACAGACGAACCAACCAATTGCTTAGTATTTATGGTCATGTAACTCATCACAGGAAAGCATCCTGGCTGCAGTAAAGCAAAGAATCAGGCATGCATAAAAAAGAAAAAATGGAGGAAAGAAAGATCACATTTGTGAAAACTTGTGAGGTCACTTGACTCACCCTCACGGGACAGGGATTAGCTCTGCCCCCCCAACATATAACTTAATAAGTTAATAATTACACATTAGCGGCAATCCGGGTAGTGATTTTATGGGTAAAATGGCCAGTGTACAAGGACGGCCACCAATAAGTACATGTTCCACAAAAACGCTGACGGGCTTACACTTGCAGTATCGTCTTGGGATCACCGACTTCCCCTCCATCTCCGATGGTTAACGTGTCGTAGCCAATTTCCAGGTCAAACTCCTCAAAGTTAATCTGAATCACCTGTCGCGAGACATGAGGCACAGCAGTGTGAGTCAAACGGCTGCGGTCTCAGGCTACAGGCTGCGGTCTCAGGCTACAGGCTGCGGTCTCAGGCTACAGGCTGCAGCAGTCTCAGGCTACAGGCTGCAGCAGTCTCAGGCTACAGGCTGCGGTCTCAGGCTACAGGCTGCGGTCTCAGGCTACAGGCTCGGTCATTACTTCTTTTTGATACGAGTGCTACGCAGCGCGTGTCACACTGCTTTTAACAACCACCTTACAATAATCAGTAGGGAAATTTAGCAGGAAAAAAACAAAGAGAACACAAAAATAATTGATGGACTCAGGTGTTCACCTGCTGACCGTAAATTGCAGAGTAATTTTATAATAAGAAATACATTTGACAGCCATTTGACATAGCTTCCAGGGTCCAGGGTAATTAGTGGTTTGGTCAAGTTTAAATAATTAAATAAAGGCACATAAACACCAGCACACACATACACAAATACAAACCGTGTATTCTGAAGATTTTAAAAGCAGTCAGACAAGAAACAGCTAATGTCTACACTGGCCCTAAAGTACAAAACAACAAAAATGCGAAAAAATTGAGAGATGGGTTTTTTGTGTTTTGGTGAGTGTTTTTCCATTTTCTTAATGTATTTCAGAGCCAGGTGACTTTTTCTAAACAGTACTCCAGGCCACAGGGGGCGGTATATAGCAGGCTAATTAAGGGCTTAAGCTGTATTTCATCTAGCGATTTTATTCTTTTGTAGTTGCCACCAGGCACAGTCACTTTAAGTCAATTCAAAGAGCGTTTGATACTCTAACTAATGATTTTGTGGTCAGATGGTTGACTCGTGCCTATTCGTAGTTCACAGGAGTTTTTCTTGGAAACACTACAGACCCCACAAAGCTAACCAGCACGAAACTGTCTCCCACACTTAACAATGCTAGCTAGACCAAAATAACTTTGCAGCTAATGCCAGACTCCCTTCCAAACCCACAGTGTAGGCCAGTCATCTAGTTAAATTTGGATATTTGATTTCTTCGTTATGACAGTTAAGCTTATCTGTCCTACACAATAAATGAACAATGATAAACTTCGGTAGTGGATGTATAATACTTTCAGGGCCCACAGTTTTTCCAGGTTTTTACAAAAGTGCTGAATACAACACACTGGCTAATATACAAAACTGTAAGGAAAAACAAAAAAGAATTTAGAAAACAGAAAAACATTTAAGAAAACTTTAAAAGGAAAAACAAATTGTGTTTCGTTTTGACTCATTTTGTTTGCGATTTTCTTAGCGTTTCGCACCTTATGGCTGCTGTAAATCTCATTCGAAAAAAAGACGAATGTATGAAAATCAAAACACGTTGATGAACCGCTCTCATAAAAGTCATGCTTTTCACATTGGCACAGAGGCGGCTATCAATCTGAACACTGTGCTGTGTGTCATACACATCCATCCATTCCGGTTATCCAGGGTCGTGTTTCCATGTGTGTCACGGCAACCTAATTTCCATAAACATTATATTCCATCCACATGTCATACATTTTTGTCATATTAAGTATTTATAGCTGTTTTGTCAGAATCCCTTGAAGAATGAAAGCCTGCCTATGCATATATACACGCAGAACACCGCAAGAAGACAGAGCGACAGAGCCAGCGCGTGGATTTGCTTTGTGATTAAAGGGATCTGAAAAAGGGTTTCTTCCCCACTGTGCGATTCCGGTGTGGGAGATTTGGCAGAACAGGTCCTCCTCGTTCTGCGATACCGGCACGGGGCCCATAACTCCGTTTTAGGGTGTGCTGCCCACTGTTCCTCCCTATCTGCGCGACCCCCATGGCCGCAGTGCTGTGATAAAGTCCAGATTTGAGGCAGCCTTCAATTACTGCTGCCTGAAACAGGCAAAGGGGGCAGCGGGGAGTTCTTTACAGGCCGATAAAGGTACCCCCCCCCCCCCCCCCCCAGGTCTGCGAGCGTGGATGTTCAGCTGGAACGCATTGCAGTTTACGGGCCTCTACACGAGGGCAGCTCCACTCGTGCGCCTCAACCTCCAAACTCTGTCAAGACTTCCAGGAAAAGTTCAGGCAAACTCTTCGCAGCCCTGTCAGCCGTTATGGCCGCCTCAGCTGAGCTTGCTCATCGCCGAGCTGTACCTTCGCTGGCTACCCTTGGAATAGAAAATAGCGAATGTGAGGGGAGTGCCTGGTATTCACTTTCCACCCACAGGTATTACTCTGCAAGGCTGCCCCGGCCCAACCTGACGGTAATGCATATTTTGATGGTGTGATAAAAGGCAAAGGAGGACAAAACAAAAAACAGCAAAGCCTCCAAAATCTAAATACTCCTGGGGAAAAAAATATACAGAAATATTTACCAGTAAAAAAAATGTTCCTCTCAGTTTGATAAGGAAAGTTCTACTAAATATGTAAATCCATGATGTCCAATCAGCATAAAAAGTGCAGCGGCACAACAAATCACTAATACTCATAAATTCATTATAGTTATACATTTTTTTTAAAAGCCCCACAACCTAACTGCATAAGCTGCAGAAAGATGGATGTTGGAAAAAAAAAAAAAAGTAATAATGGTAGCATTTTAAAGGTGATATTAGGATTTGGCACCAAAAAAAATTTTTTATTTGAAACTTGAAAATATGCGAACACATTTTATGCAAGAAGAAACATCTTTTTGGCCTTAATTATTTTGGTCTCTCTGCAGTACATGAACCACATGGGGTAATTAGCTGGAAACAGCAGATTCAATTCTCATATTCCCCTTTATACTGAGATTCTCAATATTCCCCAGCAAAGCTCAGGACGGCTAGTGCCAAGGATTCGTCTGGCCTTTGTTCCATCCAAACACTTAATTATGTTACTGGATCAAACATTAAGCCAAATTAAATATGAGTGACAACGTTCTCACGCCACACAATTTGAGAGGCCATGGAAATTCGCATAATTATGACTGCATGAGAGGGTGAGCCCCCACCCCTGCCTCAGTGCCGCTGAGCTTTCTGGTGTCTATGCACTGCAAATTTTTCATCGAGTTCATTCTTTCTCGACAATTCATTCTTGCTGTTGCCAAACTCTGCAGCACACAGTGTATTTAAATGAGGAGACTCTATCCGTCTCTCTTTACCTGAAATGAGTCCTTGAAAACAGCGACTCAGCAGGTTAAACAAGATTTTCACAAGCAATTATTTTTCCATTTCTCTGAAGAAGTCAGCACGGTCTCTTTGCACTCTCTTTCATTCATCTCGCTTACAAATCTGCACAGTTGAGCAATGGATGCGGTTTGATGTTTATAATTACATGTATGGACCAATCAATATCTGAATGAGTACCTCAACATTACAGATTGCAGATGACAAATCAGAGCTCGTAAATAATGAGATGAACTGTGTCCGAAATATCAAGGTGTACCTGGAAAAAAAAATCTGCTGCGAAGTGTGGCTTGCTGACTTTGAAATGGATGCCAGATCTTTAAACAAAATGTAAAAAGGAAACTAAGTAACAAAACAACAAGAAACAGGTCCTTTAAAATCAATGAGAGCCGGGGCGTATTTGAAACTGAACAAACTTATCAACCCATCCATCCATCTTCCAACTGCTTATCCTGGTCAAGGTAACCAGGAGTTTATCCCAGACGGCACAGGGTGCAAATCCATCACAGGGCACAAGCTGACACAGTCATACACTACGAGCTATTTAGAGACACCAGATATACCTTTGGACTGCGAAAGGAAACTCAGCCATCAACAGAACTTGACACACACACACACACACACACACAGAAGAGGTGGGATTCAAACTCTGACCCTGGAGGTGTGAGGCAGCTGTGCTGCCACACCATGCCACCCTTAAATTAAATTATGCCATGGATAAATAGGGTTATTGGTGGAGGGAAAGGGCATGTTTTCGTACCTAGTGAGGAGACCATTCTTTATGAGAGTGACCATTATTCATTTGAAGCAAATCTCATATATGAATATAATGCTGTTGCCACTGTTTAAGTATAAAATATAGGAAGACACACCTACATAAGTTACAACTGGGACACAAGCAGGGACAAGTGGAATTTTTACTTTGATTAACGCATTATCAAAAAAATAAAAATACGGGAAGCAGTTGCCATGGAAACAGGCTCAATCGAGTCTCTGAATCTGGTTGGTGGCCCTGATCCTGTTGACAATGGCCGTTTGGAGGTTTCTGCACCAAGTACTGAGGAGTCATTTCGGGATGGGAAGGGGGGGGGGGGGGAAGAAAGGCTTTCTCAAGATATTTGTCATCAAAAGGTCATAGCTCAGATGTGAACTCTTGGGCAGATGTAGATGTTAGACAGAAGATGTTGTTATGTACTGTAATGCCATTCTCTGCCTGTAGATTTTCATGCTGTGATGGAAACTGAGGATAAGTCATGTGCTACGTGTTTTTATTTTGCCTTTCTAGAGAGCAGCGGACCCTGTGTTCCTTCACATGTGTCAGACCAAACCGGGCACGAGTACCCCCAGCATCCCCAGCACCCCCAGCATCTCCAGCATCCCCAGCATCTCCAGCATCCCCAGCACCCCCAGCACCTCCAGCATCCCCAGTCCACTGGGAAGGAGTGGAGGTGAGGTCACGCTGCCTCGGAGCATTCTGACCTGCCTGTGCGCGGTCTGGCCCGGAAGACTCTGCCGCGGGGGGTGAGGTGATGGACCATGTGGCAGGTGAACAATCAGGGCCCCACCACCCTCACACGCAGCATGTCTGATTGCTCCCCCACCCGCCCCCCCGCCCTCCCCCCTGCAGCCACTACATACAAATATCCAGCACTTTTGAAATCCCCAGGCCTCCTTATCATCTGCTATTTCCATTTGCATGAAATTACTTATTTTGGCACACGAATTATAATTATATACCTCAAACACAGACAATGTTTCATGTGGGATAAATAATTCATGGCCTTTCGTGTCTCAGTGCAGGAATGCCTCAGCAGTCGAGCGTATCGCACGCGAGTCAAACAGGTGACATTTATACTTCCCACAGCTGCTGTGCCGTTTACGCTGTGCTGTGCTGTGTTTACGCTAACCAGGCACTGATTACCCACAATCCCGCAGGCAGCAATCGCGCACACAGGTTCCCGCTCACGTCAAAAGCCTGACTCGCATACGACCGGAAGTTAAACGATGAACCTTCTTCTGAATGCTATCAGTAGGTGAAGCCTCAAACTCTTCAACTACTGCTGAAGGACATACATGTTTTTTACCGTCTGAATACAAATTTCTGTGATATATGATTACAAATAAGAAGAATAACAATATGACATTTTTTGGCAACTTTGATCACCTTTACGTCGTTAAACCCCCACATGACACTGTCCTGAATAAACAGCTGGAATGGATCGATGGTGAAGGGCTAGAACTGCATAGAAATGCATCGAGTAGTAGCACAGCTGTGAAAAGGGATGGGACACATGCCAGCCGCTGTTTGTTATGCGAGAGCAGTGCAGTGGAGGCAAACGCTGTACCTTTAAGCCTCTCTAACTCCCATTTTAGAAGCATATGCAGTTTTTATCCAGCCACATCTATTTAGAATACCTTAAAATTTGGCAATATCATTTAACAAGGGGCAGCAGAGCTTAAAAAGTGAAATAAAGCTGAATGGGTAAAAAAAAAAGGTAACAAATAGGACTATTTACATGATTTAGATTTGCTCGGCAGAAATACAATATCAGTTCTGTGGTTCTTTGTACTCTATTCAATCTCATTTTAAGGATTTCAAATATGCATGTTTGTGCGCATTTGAAGTAATCGCATGGAAATAATTAAGCCCTAAAGCTATGACAGAAAAAACAACAAAAAGATTTAATTTTGGTTGTGCTCATGAACCATCCAGGCACGTCCTACATGATCGGCCAATCACAGGCCCAGGTCAGAACCAATTGTGGGGTTGGGTGTCTCACATTATCATAAGGCGCGGCTGGTGGTGGGAGTGGGCGGTTGGGGTTGTAGGCTGCATGGTATGTGAAGCTGTTGGACGGTAGGTAATCAAAGAAATCATATTATTTAGTCTATCTGGAAGAAGTCAATCACCGTAACAAGCCAATATCTTGGAATGAATTAACGTGGGATTTCTCAGGTGCTTCCGGAAGGTGACGATATTAAACACGGGAGCCAGGAGGCGATGGAGCCGCCCAAAGTCAGGTTGGGCAGATGCGCCGTCACGGTGGGAAAGCCCCGAGGGCGGAGGCGAGGCCCCTCCCTCCCAGCCAAATGACGGCAGTCTCTCATTAGCCACGCCAATCGCCCGGCCCTTGCTCAGAGTGACTGGAAGCTGTTTATGCGGGTTCTCTCTGCCTATCCCCATATCCCCCCTAACAAAGATGCGACAGCAGTGGACGCATATCAAACTTTTAATAGTCATTAATGACAATTCATGTTCATTGTTCAGATGGTGTTGATTCAGTGTTATAAACAAAGGCACATAATTTGGAGGGGAAAAAAAACATTATTTCCATCTTTAGCCTGAAATGCATGCCCTGCAACCTTGCGGCAGCCAGTGTCAATACTTTTCTTACTGAAAATCGGCAGAAAATCACCAGAAAATCTGCCAACTTTTTCACTGCGAGTCATACTGTAACAAAATATGTAAACATGGGAAACACAATATCAAATGAGATGTGCATGAATTCTCGGTACTGCATGTTTCTAATCAGGTCCTGAATAACGTCTAACTATAGTACCCAAGCTGTAATGGGAAAAAAAAAGTTGTAATCACAATGTTCTCACAAATGAACCCTCGAACATTTAAAATCAATTAAGCCTTAATTGAAATACTGTCTTAAAATTAAATTAAGTCTGGCACCCTGCAATTCTCTCTCCCCAAATTTGAAGGCAAGTTACCTAATTGGTACTTCAAACGAAATTGCAGAAGACTGTAATGATCAGTGTAGCTACTCATTTTTCATTTCAAGGAGGCTATGAGCCTTCCCAACTTCTACAATTGCACTTCAAGTTTTAAAAATGCCCTTACAACTATATATTTTCTGGTCACCCCTGGAGACAGGCAAATACAACCCTGACACTCTTCTAAAAAATGTGTAATTTAATGTGTAATTTTATTTGTGTGCTATGAAATTCGCAGCAAGGTTCCCTCCATAATGATACTTACTACATGTAACTCAAAATGAGATTTCACTGTGTATGTGAAAATACCCATAATGCTTTGGGCTCATCACTATCCAATATAGTGTTACCTTTCCAAAAGCGATATTTCTCATTGAGAGACCATTACATGCCTATCATAGAGTTAGTTTATTATTTCATATTCTATTCATGTAACCATTAAGGGAGAGAAATACAAATATAAACATAAATAAATACAAGTATAAGCCAGAAACATTCAAAATAGTAATAAAATTAGGCAGTGTCAGGTAGACTGTTATATATCATCAGTGAAAAGGTGAAAAACATAAACAAGGAACAACTGCAATTTAATTTAGCAGCGTTTACACTTGACAGAAATGAGATCTCGGTCAATTCGGAGTTTTCAAAAGCTCAAAGTGGTCCTTCATTTACAAGAACAAAATTCAAGTGTTCATTTGACTTGCCAGTATTTTACTTGGTGCATGCAGGCAAAGGCAAACTGTGCAGCGATGTCAGACCCAGCTAAGCTATCTACCCTTCAACCCCAGCGGGGATTTAAAGAGCAGCCCAGGGACAGAAGCCCATCGCAGGCAGCACATGATGGGGGAGCATCCCAGACAGGATTCTGTTTCCATAGGTGAAAAAGAGTCCTAAATATTATATATCTTCCAGTGTTTCCCAAACCCCGTGCTCAGGGACCTGCAGAAAGTCCACGTTTTTGCTCTTTTCTGTGGACTGTATGTGAGGGAGCTTGGAGGAAGCAGAACACATGGACCATCCGTGGGTCCCCAAGGACCGGGTTGGGAAACGCTGCTACTGATCAACAGGAAAGTACAATGCCTGGAGGAAGGGGTCAAAACTGGCCCAAAACACTTCAGATTCAACTTTCTCTGTCCAGAAATGTCACATTTGAATTCTTTTCTTCATGAAAATAAAGTATATTTCCTAATCTTTTTGACTCATCGTTATTTCTCTCAAAAACCACACTGAGATTATCTATTGATCAGAGTCGAGATTTCAACAGTGCAACTAATGATACTGGTCAATTTCACCCTCAGTTTCCTCGTAGAAGCCTAAAAAAGTAAATAAATAAGTACATACATAAATAAGTAAATAAACTATGCACCAAAATACAGTTCTGAAATACAAAGTTGTGGAAATGAAAGTGAGATCCACCCCAAGAGCCCTATCTCCAAAAGCATTAAAGAATTGAAAATTTTTATTTTACATTATTTTATCTGGCAATACACACAGAGAACTGCACACACAGGGAGTAGGGGCAGGATATGTAACCTAACCCCAAATGTGTGAAACAACAGTGCTACCCACCGAGCCACCTGACACGAGTCCCAGAACATGAGTGATGACAGGAGTGCAGGTTGGCACAGGTCTCCTCAGCGCCACCCGCAGGTAGCAGGACGTGAATGAGAGAGTCCATCGGCATGCGGCCGTGCACGTTTTAATGACGCGCGTCCACACGCTCCTGTTGCAGCTACCTGGAAACGGTTATGGGGGGTCGTCTACGAGCTGTGCCATGCTTTCTGCAGTGGGGTTTCTCTGGATTATACTCCTCATTATTTCCATTTGCAACGTCCCCCCCGCCACAAACCAGAGCATCTCGCCTGCCTTCGTGCTGAGAGCCACAATACCCAGGTGTTGTCTGTCAAAACATCTCACTTTCTGCAGGCTGCCGAAAGCTCGTCGTTTAATCGAGCAAAACATGCCAGTGTTAAGGCGGGGGGGGGGGGGGGGTTGGGGGAAAAGGAAAAGAAAAACAAAAACAAATTCCCTCCGTTGAGTTTGAGTTGCAGACCTTTTAAAACGGCCAGGTGCCAGCTGAGAGAAGAAGCTCAAGCACCTTGTGGACTGCAAGGCTTTCGTGCTGCCATGCATCTATCAAAGCAGGGGGCATCTCTACCCACCTTTTCATTCCCAGCTTTAAACACCTCATCCTACCCTGAGGCCTTCATCGCATCTTAAAACTAAGGAATGATGCTACAATTCTCACCGTAATACATTTGCAGATCCCAAACACGTTTATCAGAATTATCTCGTCTGCTTTTGGACTCAGGTGAAGATCACCAGGCTCCTTGCCTGTAGAACGGCTGCGAGGGAAATTGCAGAGGACGTACCCAGAATGTTCCACTCTCTGACGGCACTAAAGCATTAGTATAGACACCGGAGACTACAGCTGCAGGAATGTCAATAAAAAACAATGCCTGGAAGGAGAAAATGGTTTATTTCCTTAATTTATTATAGCAGTGTCATTTTCCCTCTATTAAAGCTGTCTCTTTAATGAGGTCTTGGCTTGTGCAAATTATGTCCTGCAGAGTGGACTTATTTTGCTTAATTCCACCCGATACAATGAGCGCATTCCGCTACGCTGGGTCAGGAATGTGCTTCCGTTCTCCCCCATCACCGCCCCCCAACCCCCCCGCTCATTATGCTACTTTTAATGCTTAGATCTCAGTAGGCTCAGTAATTTCTGGATTCCTGTGCTTTTTTGCGTAATTCCGGAGGGGATACGATCCCTGTGAAGCCCTAGGTGTGTGGAATTGGCTTGGGAATCCATTGGACGCTACTGCCTTCCCACAGTCCACAGACATAAATTTTGTTAATGGGTTGTAAATTTCCATGACTGTATGTGTCGCCCCTGGAGAGAATGGCTTTCTCTCCCAGCGGTACCCCAGGTTTCCGGGGATAGCTTCCGGATTAGTGTGACCCAAATCAGATGCACGGCTGTTAAAAACTGTCAGATGCAATATGTAAGCAGATCTGATAAAGATCTTTATATGAAAACAATAAGATTTAATTCTTTTAAAATCCAAATTCAAACCGGTCACAGAGCTTCCCGACTCAGCGTGAGGCTGACTTAGTGTCTTATCAGGATGGTCTCTTTTTCTGAATGGAATCACACGCTGAAGACTAACCTCAATTAGCTGAACAGCAGATATGAGGAGAGAGAGAGGCAACTGCATCAGATATGACACTGAGACAACAGTCCGGGAGCTCTGATCTCGACGCTACTTGACCAGATTAAACATGAGCACAAACGCAACACTAACATCATGCATTTGGTAATGGTGCACTTTAAAATGGGGGTCAGAGCTCCGGGGGGGGGATGCGTGTGATATTTGCCCACGATGGCTAGCTTAGCCCTTCATTGTTTAATCCCTACTTCTTAATATTCAAGCCGTAGCTTCAGGACAAATGAGTACCAGCACTCAGATCAATTATCTGCTTCACTGTACATGGACAATGTTACGCAGCCAGTAATTCGCTTCCTCCTTTATTATTGTGAAACTAGCCACAGAGGAAGGACAGAGATAAGCAGAATCGATCCCGGTACCATGAAGCCCTGTGCCAGAACTACTCGTCTCCAAGCCCACATCTGCCCTCACTCCCGACGACGTTTTGTATCTTATATAAAAATTCTCCCCCGGAGCGCACCTCTGAAATCCATGACTGGTGCAATACCAAGCGGAATCGAGTGCGTAACTCGGCAGAACCCGCATATGTGCCGATCCCTCCTGTGCGGCTTGGCTAATTGCTCCCAAGGGAGAACCCCTACTGAAATCGGCACACAGCTGAGGAGAGCTCCAGCATGCAGATGAGATCCTTGGGCTGAATGCAACCAATAAAATAAAAAAGAAGAAACAAAAGAGCTGTCCACTGACAGAAGTCACAGAGATACCCTGCGATGGCATCAAGTCCAACTGCCGTGGTGATAGTACGCACCGGGCGGCCTTCCACGGAGTGGAACGCTCCCAGCATCATAATCTGTGTGCCGGCATTCCATGATGGAACAGCTGTGCCGCATCCAGAGGGACGCTAATAATTAAACGAACGGTCAAACGACGGGCGCAGACTCGTGGGGATGAGCTTCTAGGCAACAGCCTGCCTCTGCCCCCGCTCCTGCGCTGGGGGGGAAGTTATGGATTCTGCTGCGCATGAATGAGGGTTTATGGACCACTTAGGTGAAGCCAGTTAGGCTCATGGTGGGTAAATTGAAGGCACATTCTTTTCACGCATCGCCTGATCAATTCTGCATTGCAAATTTTATAAGGGGCAAATAAGATGTGTGTAAGGGGCTGATTATTTCTAAGCCAGTAGTAACATGCAGCTCCGTATTCATCGGGCAGAGATACGGCAAGCTGGCAGCATTTTTCATTTAAAACAGTCACAGGTCTGCTGGTTATCTGCTTAGCCGATGCTCACGTCCAAAGTGATTTCAGAGCCATTATTATCTGGATAGTTTGCTCAGGTTAAGCATTTGGGCTACTAGAGAGATACCAGTTGGAAACTGTAATTCAGAAATTTTAACTGGAACGCCCTCTGAAGTCGGAATTTCTACTCGGAAAGTCAGAGGAATCTACACAACCTCAGGCTCAGAATTCAAGATGGCTGTGCCCTTTACCAACAGACGTGAAAGCTGTAGTTCTGTACTGTTTATTAGCACTCGTGTTATTTGTGGCCATTAAACCGGTCACACACACAGTACTGTCCAACCAATACCTGTGCACATGTTGCTACTGTGTTTTATATGCAAAATACCATAAAATTTGTTCAAATCAACTGATATTGATAACAGTGGCTTACAATGAACCTAGCTAGAACTGGAGACTGTTTCAGAAAGTAGGATTTCGTGCTTAGCCGGACAGCTTGTCGGATTTAAGGTAATCTGGGCTGAATGTAAGTTAACGAAGATAAAGACCTTAAACCTGGCTAAATTAAATCTGACAAGTTTTCTGGCTAAGCAAGAAATTCTGCTGTTTGAAACCGGTCCCTGGTATTGCTAAATTGCTTTCTGACTTGAGCTGTGGAATGCTGTTAACTCTTGTGTGATGTCATTCCCAGTTCCAAGTTCCGACCTCTGAGGTAAATGGAACACAGCACTAGACCTCAGCATTAGGAGGCCAAGTACCTAATTAACGGCCAGTTATACATCCAAAATCCAAGTGAGGCCACCACATGTGAGAAGGCCTACCTTATTGGGATTGCTAGCGGTGATGATCCACACACACTGGGAGTTGCTCTCGTACTGGATCGGGAAGTTGGGGGACGTGAAGGTTCCTGCGGGGCCTTGTAGATTTGATCCACAGGTCTTCACTGAAAGAGGATAAAAGAAAGTGTAATGTCATCTGATTAGACATGACCATCGCAGACAACCCATTCGAGTGCCATTACTGCAAAGCTGAGGCCGTTTTTTCATCGATAAATGTATGTTCAGGTTACTATGAAGGTCACTTCTTCACATATTCAAGAATCATCAGTCACGTCACGGCACCATCTCCTCCAAAACATCTCATTTGCTAGACTTACCCTCAAATTATTTGTTATACAGAACTACATGAAGATGCATACAGAGTTATCTTTTAATGTCAAAACAGATTAAAAAAAAAAAAAAAAAAAGTGATTGCGCCTCGCTCGATTTTCCATCCCAGAGTGATGGCGTTGGGTTGAAAGACAAGGAGGCCTTATCTCCATCGAGTGCAGATGTTATCAATCACTGGGATCTGGAGCGCTTTGAAAATAAATAACTAATTATCTCTGAACAGATTGGGAAGCCATCGATATGTTCATCCTGCCGGAGCATCATTGGCATGCTGGTGATCGGAGGATCAGCGATCTTCTGCCCGAAACGGAAGCTGAAACTTACTCTGCAGTCAGCCTGAAAAGCCGCAGAGTGAGACTTAAAGCCTGTCCGACAGCAAAGGAAAGCAGGGAAGTAAGTCAGCTGCGGCAAGAATCCATGACCTGATGCGTAAAAATGGGCACCTCGCTTACAGGAAAGACCAGGAGAGCCTCAAATGTATGTGTTGTCTAGCGTGCTGATGTCTACACACCTTAATCTTCTCCACAGTAGATCCAGCACAAAAAAAAGAAAAAAAAAACATCAGGAACTGCAAACGTTGATTAAAAATTCTTCTGGTTTTCTCTTTGTTCCTTAGCTTCCTGCCAGTTAGTAACATTTATTTTTAATACATAATGACAGTAGAATTTACTGTTAATATAGATATTTGAAACAGTGCTAAAACAAAGACCATATTTGACCTCAGCTTTGTACTATAATCTGAGCTCCAGTTTAAGTAACCTGCAAGCAACAGTCATTTTGAAGAAACAAAAAAAAAAACACAATTTAGTAGTTAAAACAGAATTATAATAAACATACCATACCCTTGGGCTGTCCTGAAAGTATAGATTTAGGCAATTTTCTGCATGATTTCATGTGGCATCGTAGTTAATTAGTTTGTGCAGCCTTTGCTGCGGGAACAAACAGACGCTTCAACAAAACCGAGCTTCTGGTTTAATGGGATGCAGGAGGTCAGGGCAGAGCTGTGATGGCGGACGGGATGTGAGCCGGAGAGTGCAGGGAAGGTGGCAGCGGGCAGTGGGACCTGACTGCTCGGTCTGATGTGGAGCTGGGGGTGGGTAATGGCCGGGTCTCTTTTCATCTGCTGGACCCTGGAATCACACACCGATGCACCGAGAGCGGTGGCTGGGCTTCGCGAGTCAGGAAACAGAAGATTCATTGCAGGCATCCCCACGCCCCCTGTGCCGCCCATTCTCCCAAATAATGTTTCTCATTTCTGCTACATACGGCGATACCGCGCAGTTATCGAGGCTTCGCTGGCCGCTCATTTTTCACGTGGTGAACACCCACCTGGATATCGTTAATGATCACACATAAATTCACGGCACCTTTTGTGAACTTGGGAGAGAGCATGATTTCACAAACATAAACAGGGGGATGTGTCGCTTTTATAAATCTCCGGTCCACCTCCGGGCCCTTTTCGGGGGCTGTAACATCCTGCATTGAGCACGGCACCGGGAGGATGTACACAGTCTATACCAAGAGCGGACCGACACCCAAGAGATGCAGGACTGAGCTGGAAGCCAGGAAGCTACGCTTAACAAAGCCGCACATCCGTAATCCAAAACTGCAATTCCGAGAGTTTATAAAAATTCAAATAAAACTTGAATCCTGCTGAATGCAGCAGTACAGCTTTATGGCAGTGTCTTCCGCAACGTGACGCATGCCGTGTTGGGAACAATGACTGCACAGCCGTTTGTGTTCTTGCCCTGGATTGATCGCATTGGCCAGCAGGTAAATGGCTCCTCGCTTGTCACGTGCCCGTTCTGAACGTTTCCAAAGCAAGATTTAGGAAAAAAATGTCAAGCCAGATATAAGGTTGTTCTCCGAGATATTAAGAAAAATGCCCTGGACAGATGCTAAATTACCCTGCACACCTGTCACTTTGGACCTACTTTCTCAATGTTGACACCGAATGTTGCTGCTTTAGGTAAATTAGCTCATTAAATTCAGGTAGAGACACAATCTGGCTTAAAGGACTTGCACAAATGAAGAAGGAACAAATTATTTTCACAAGCAATTACAGTAACACTCAAAACTTCCATTCGAAGTGTGCAATATCATGGCTTGCACAGAAGCGAATGTCGAATATGCGCTCTGTACCTTCAACATAAATGCTCATATTTATGCCGGGGACACACGAACCAGCTGCACCACAAAGCAGATACACATTGTGATGGGAAGATGAATCCATATGAATGGCTGCCATATTGGTACCATCTGTTTGTTTGTCATGTGGCCATATGGCACTGTATTTACCCACAATAACTTTTAAAATATCATCTGCTGTCTAATATCACGGTCTGCTAGTGGATAAGTCATCTGTGGACAAAAGGAGATGGAGGGCTAGTCACAGACAGTCGCCCCAACAACAGGATCTTTAAAGTTGGTTATGAACCATTTCAAACTGCAAAATGACACAAAATCTATCAAAGTAATTCTGAATTTATGTAGACTGATCGAAGTGTTTTTGCACTGACTAGTAAATGCCAACTCCCTTTATACAACCCCTAGGAGTTGCCACAACACAGGCCCTTAACAGCAATAAAGTTATTTTGTGAAAAATACTTTGGTCATATACTGTATACTTTTTGTATATGCTCATGTACAGTACTGTGCAAAGTCTTAAGCAGTCAAAGAAAATGATGTTTGAATGATCTTCATTTTGGTGTAAAACTATAACATCATAACATCATGTCTGTCAAAATGTGTCCGCTTAGGCATTTCAAAACCTCTCCTGAAGTCACCCCACTATTTCCATCCAATACACCCATGTATTCTCTGGCTTGACCACTAGCACACCTTGCTTGGCCAATCAATACCTCAACAAGTCATTTAATCATTTAATTAAATCGATTAAAGGAGTCGGTGGTGAAATTTAGCGAATATGTGGAATGGTAGGTGCTCCTGCAAAGAGGTTTGGGAACAGAAGCGTTGATCTTCTAGCCATCCAACAAGATATCAGCGACTTTTTGGAGAACAGAAAAAAATCGTGTTAGTTTTTTTTTTATGATGTCACAGTTAATTTGCATATGTTATAATGTTAAATAATGTTATAATGTTTTTTTATTCTGAGCAAATATATATTTACTGCCAAGATAAATAACTTTAAATATTTTCTTTGATTGCCTAAGCCTTTTGTACCGCCCTGTATATAGACTGCTAACAGAGTAAATTTAATGTTAAAATGGGATACATAATTGTTATTATTGAACAAGCATAATCTAGGTAAAAAAAAAAAAACACCTGTCAAGACACTTTAACTACCAGTTGACATATGACCAAAAAAGAAACACAAGCAAAAAACCTTCTATAAAAACCAGCAACCTTCTCTGTTGCAACTCGTGAATATGCACTCCTACTACTCGAATTGTCCTGACTTCCTACACAAAAAAAACCACACATGTGCCAGTGAGTGGTGGGGCAGACCATGGAGAAAGTTCTGGCACCCGTGTTCGAACCTCATGCCTCTCAGTGACCTCTGGGAATTGATGTGATTCCACGTGAAGGGTAAGTCACGTTTCACGCCAGTGCTGCTCGTGCAATACGTGAACGAGCCGCAACCAGCATGGCATCGCTGTTAGCTTCTGGAAAATACCGATGTAATGTATGAGGGTCCAGTTCCTAACATGTGATGGGACCCCATATAATTGATATCAGAATTGAATGTGTGGATTTTAATTGACAAGATAACAATGTCGGTGCATTTTAGCAAAGCAATCAGAGGTGTATGCTTAATTAATGAGAAAGTAAGTCTCAAAGGGAACAAAATGCTTCCTGGTCTCCTGGTATGAAATACCAAGACAATAATTATACCTTGAAGTTGTTCTTGTCGCTCTAACTCATTTTAGTCCCTAATTACATGTAATTAAACTGTCTGCCTGAAATATTGAAACATTTTAATTTCCATTGTTCATCTAAGAGCAGGAGGCGAATATGTGGAATAATGCATAACGAGTCAGCAGGATGATCTGAGCAGGAAACAGAGGTGACTTGGTTTCAACCCCCCCCCCCACCCCCGGCCCCACTGGCATCTAAAAAAAAAAACCTGGGAACTGCCTTATCCATACTGCCTATAATCCACCAGGGGGGGTCAACAGCATCTGCCAATCAGAGACAAGGTGAGGTCCACCGTGTCGATTTCTAGGTCAGTTTGTGGCTATTTATCCCCCCTGAGGGCTGCGACAGCGAGCAGACGGGTTAGCGGGTGCGGGGGGGGGGCAAGGCTCACCTTTGCAGACTGGCCGGTGGTCGCTCCAGGCGGCAAACACCTCAGCCACCCTCTGGCAGGTGATGGTCTTGGAGCCCTGGAGCACATGGTCCTCGTCGCAGGAGAACTGAGCCGTGGCTCCGATGCTGGTCATGGCACAGAGAACGTGGTTAGTGTCAGGGAGGTTTACGTCTTGCCCTTCCCTGGGGAACAGTGACATTCAGTCTCACGCAGATTGTCGCGTGTTTTACATGGATTTTGGCAGCCTGATGTCCTTTAAAACCATGGCCACTTAAATGTCACATGCATGTCAAACATTTTTGTCATATAAGCAAGTTGACATGAAATGATTATAATTAGCAATAACATCAGACACTTATTGTTTCCCAATAAGTGCAGTAACTCTCAAATCCGTATGCAGGTAAATTCAACAGGTAAGTGGTGGTATTCATTAAAATTATATTATTACTACTGTTATTATTATCAATAATAATTTCCAGTGCCATTGTCAGCTTTCTACAGGGAAACATTATCATCTATTAAAAACATAAGCCCTTCATGGGTCAAAACCTGATTGCAATGGAATATAAGCATGTAAAAATGAAAAACAATAGACCCGACAGGTCATGTGAGACGGCCTTTATAGATCAGAAGCTAATGAAGTCTTTGAAAAAGCCTTGTACAATAATGTATAATGATAATATTGTTGGTAGCTGATCTGCTATTTAAATCTCTCTCAGGACAGGGCCCTGAATTTCACTGAGTTTCTGACGACCCAGGTTACTGAAAGGACACTGTGAATGGAGGCGAGATACCAAGATATAATTGTTTGAGAAACCATTAATGAGCCGTTTTAAAACTTTTTTTCTGGACTGAGAAACATTAGCTGAAGCATGACGCGGCACACCCAGACATTTTGCTAATGCACGAGGTGATCAGAGTACCCATGAGGGGTCACTGCTGATGTACTGTCTGAGTCTGTATATATGCAGTATATCACAAGCATAATATTTCCCAGCATGCACTAGTGCAAAGGACAAAAAAGAAGCTAGGACTGATGACAGGGTACCATCAAGCTACCACTGGGAGCAACTACTGTACCAACAGAACAGTAAGAAAAGCATAGACAGGACCTTGGGAATGTAAGGATGGATGCTCTATTTCATAATCGGACCGGAGGGCGTAATTAGCTGCGATTTACATTCCGACAGAACTATGACTTGGCATGTGACACACAAAGGACACAACATTTCCCCAAAATTATGCATATTCCACTGTAGGGTAAAGTAATTTCTGTCCTGAGGGCCCGTAATCCTGCAGGTTCTTGAGATGCTCTTCAATTAGCATTTCATTTACATGAGGAACCCTAGGAGAGGAATTCATATCCAAGCAGAGGCCAAGAATTGCAAATGGGGCTGGAACACAGCAGAGCCGTCCGACTGGCTTTGGAGAACTAGCCTGTCCAATTTTTAATCTACCACCTACTACATCAGCTGTTCTGTGGTCTTCTTTTACACAAACATTATAGCATTTCTACAAAAACGAGAAATTACTGAAATGTCTCAATGTATAATTTTGTATAGCAAATTAAAATTGACTTTAATGAGTATTGCCCATATATTATTCTGTATTGTTTTTAGTAATTATAAGGTTACTTAAATATTTTATGCTTTTTGCTAAAGCTGCCAAGGGTGACTGATGTTACAAAATACTTATCTGAATTATTTAGAGAGATTTACAAACAGCTAGACAAGCAGGTAATGCATGACTAAATGTATGTGTTAAGCATTTATAAGCGTCATTAAAACATGTTCTCTCTGCAAAGATCAGTTTCATTAGCACCTATGGTAATACTTCACTTGAAGGGGCACAAATAACTTAGTCACTCACTTCCTATTTCAAAACAAACCATGAACTAATATAATCACGGTATGAAATACGTGAATCATCATGATCGATTAATGGTGAAGGAACATGGGATCACTATGTAACTAACACTTAGTTTCTGGTTAATTAATGTTTTAAGTAAGCGTGTACTACTACATTAATTGTGCCCCTCAAGTAAAGTGTTACTGCACCTATAATTTCTCCCAAAACAAGTTTACACCTAGTTTAGATACACAGGTATATCTGTGTCCATTACCACCAAGCAAGAGCAGGTCCTTAAAAGCAGGTCCGTCACACAAACACCATGACTGATACAGGGAAGGAGGCCACACTGGAACACATCTTGACGGCTTCCAGAAGACCGTGTTCTACAGTCCCGTACACGGAAGAGCGTTTACCTAAAGTCGGAGCCAATGCGCTTCCCGTTCTCAGGTTCTCCAGGGTCTGGGCATGAATTGGACGCTTGCTTAATTCCTCCTTCGTTCACTAGAGAAGGAAAAAGATAAGAGTTTCATCACAGTCGGAGTTCGCCCCGCAGGTTTAAAAGAAGGAAAAACAATGAGTCTGCAAGCAATACATGCCTAGTTCATGCCACTGCCTTTCACCATAATGCAACAGACAACAGGCACTTTCATTTATTCTTATGGGACAACATGGGTAACCTGCAGTAGGGTAGTCTCCTAAACATGGAGTGAATGGAAAAGGATTTCAGTGGGAAAATCTCCAATTTCCCAAGCGACGTGCTAGAACGCTCTCCAGGACATCAAACACGGTGGGTTAAGGTTAGACACTTAGGGGCTTATAGGCTTAAAATAAGGCTCAGCGTATCCCACTAAACATGGATCAACCCGTGTCACATGCGTGCCCTTTTATATGCCACCGCGATCCCGCCCTCCCTCAAAACAAATGAAGTGTCACTGCAGCGAGTGCATGAAAATTTCACAGCATATTTCATGTATCTGAGAAAATATTGTTATTCCCTGATATGCTTGGGGGGAAAAAAAACCCAAAACAAAACAAAACAAAAAAAAAGCATGACATGCTTTCTCACAGATGGTGCCCATTACTTTTTAATGATTGTGTGGACCGTCCGACCATGTGTAGCACACTCGAAGCATCACAAATGCTGATTCTGTGTGCTCTGTTGATATCCATGCAGAGAAGACTGATGCCGAGGACATTACACTATGAGGAACAAAGATATGCACAACGAGAGCAAACTGCATGTCCGTATGAAGGACAGAATGCCAAAGTGTAACGCAGAGACAGCAATTTCAGCATTAGCCTCGGTGGAAACTCAAATGGTTACAAAAGGTACTAGCTAGATCACAAGTAAGTAAGCGGATTCAACAATGTTTGAAAGACAGTGATATTCGACCTCTGGCCTCAAACCTCCTCTTTCAACCCCCACACACACCAGCATATGTTCCCAAATGACCTTCTTGCTCAATCAATACTCTTGCATTGGGTAAGAGTTTTACATCCACACCGCTCGCTCTGCTCCTAGAGCTATATGGACGAAATACATTACAGCAGCCCTTTCTGGGACTTGACGTACCAGTCATCAGGCTGCAAATCTGTTGCTGTAATTGCCAGGCTACCAGTGATTAAATTAAAAGCTAGTTTGCCCTATTCCCCTATTAGGAAAGTAAAGCTCCTTAGCTTCATAAAGTGTTTTACAGAATTCTGTAATCCCCAAGCCTTTTGCAGGGCTTGATGGTCATTTCCTATAATACAGTACATCTATCGTCAATGCTTTTAAATCATTACTTGCCAAACTCAATACATCCATATATATATCCATATATATTCTGCTCATGGGGGCGGCATGGTGGTGCAGTGGTTAGCACTGTTGCCTCACACCTCTGGGACCTGGGTTCGAGTCTCCACTTGGGTTACATGTGTGTGGAGTTTGCAAGTCCTCCCTGTGTCATCGTGGGGTTTCCTCCAGGTACTCCGGTTTCCCCCCACAGTCCAAAGACATGCTGAGGCTAATTGGGGTTGCTAAATTGCCCTTAGGTGTGCATGCGTGAGTGAATGGTGTGTGAGTGTGCCCTGTGATGGGCTGGCCCCCCATCCAGGGTTGTTCCCTGCCTCGTGCCCATTGCTTCCAGGATAGGCTCCAGACCCTTCTTTTTGTTAACATCCTCATGTATATAATTGAGACTTTAAGTTGCATTTAAACTATCCTGTCAGTTTAAATTAAAAAGCAAAACTGACCCAAAAACATTATCAATTATTTTTTTTATTGAATGGAAATTTTTTGGTAACACTCTTTGCTGCCTGGGGGATTGTTTTATTCTGTTACAATAGTAACTTGTTTGAAACAAAAACAGGTTTAAATCAGATAGCAGAGCCATCACATATAATTTGAAAAAACATATTTGGGTGAAAGAGTGTGGTTCAGGCATTGTCCACCCCATAACTATTACCAAGAAAACATCAGTGAAAAATACATTCAGCTGCATCAAACTGGATGAATGGCAGAAAAAAACTGAATTCAAAGCAATCTACCAGCTATCATTTTAGTAGTGTTCTTAATATACAGTTATTTTTAATGAATGCATTTCTTTTTCACTTCATATTTGTGTTATATTTATGAATTCTTTAAAACACAGATCAAATGAAATTCCGTGATTGGGAGGCGAATTATGCAGAGGGAACTTCATTTATGAGGGTTGCAAGGAGGTAATTTCTTTGCAGAAGCTCACCGCACAAAGACAGATGTGGCAAACAAATGCTAAATCAGAATAAACATAGATGTTCCTTCCCTGGAACAAAGGCAAAAAGTGATGTGTTTTTAAAGTGACTGGCATCCCTCTGTCATTCTGATGCACATGAAAAGCTGTCAGTACCTGCCCTTGGAACTTGCCTACACCGTCTCTATGTGGAATAACCCATGAAGACTGACTGCAATTTCATCAAAATTACAAATAGCACCATCAGACAATTACACTACGATTACAGTCACAGAGCATCCATAACTGTTCTGCGCATCGAGCACCATGCTGTAAGTACTAGGCCCTCTCCAAAGCATGATGCACAAATGGGCACCGTGTTTCCTGCCTGCCGTTCCCAAGGTACTCTTGAATATTTCATGCCCGTGTTGTTTAATATGTCCGCTTGTGTTTGTCCACTTGGTGGCATTCAGGGGATGCAGTAGGATGTCATTTCTGAGATCGAACAGGCACACGGCAGGAGCGAGAAATGGAAAAGACTAATACTGATAACCAACTAATCAACCAACCGACCAGCAAACAAACAAAGAGACAAACACATTCTTTCTGGGGTTGCTTGACATTTTTGTAAGTAACAAACACCAAGAGATAGTGTATGTATGTGACAGGCTAGTGATATTTGCTAATTAGGCTCTTGCACCCACATACACTTCCCACCTAGAATGGTCTTATATAACAACTTACAAAAAGACAGACCAATAAATGCCGTGGCAGCATGTGTTCTTATGCTAGGTTCTGGAAAACATAAATATAAGACATGAAATATTGCCATATGTCTAGGTTTAACAATAGCAAGGACATTATCATGTCTCTAACAGAGTCATCTAGCACAAGGGCAATTTGGAGGATATACTCTTCAAATTTTAACTGCATTGAGTAACCCTAACCACTAGAGGACAGAAATCAACCTAGACTGTACTTCTCTCCATTAGACCGTCATTTCCAAAAACATTTTCAGAGCATCAGGTATCGATATTCAGAATGCACTGATTTTTCTCCACACTGGTAGTTTTCCATAAAGAGGCAAAACGAATCAATATTCTGATAGACTTTCTAAGGTGCACTGAAAGAGAAAATAAAACTGTCTAGAATAAAGTATAATATAAAAAAGACTGTAATGACTTTAAAAGGCTATCAGGTTATAGTTAAACATCACTGAAGCACAGGCTGAAGACCAGACAAGCTGATTAAGGCTTTCAGCCTGACACAAACATTGTTTGAGGACTGAAGAGTGCTGGTATTTCCCTGGGGTGCTGGCTTACAATGCTGGACAGACCTAATGGCTGACAAATAGATAGATAGATAGATAGATAGATAGATAGATAGATAGATAGATAGAAGTATGGATGGATGGAGGGATGGATGGATGGATGGATGGGCAGATGGATGTCACAAAACAAACAGTAGAAAAACACTATTCCGAAGAGTAAAGTCTGACATTCAAGTGCTTCCGCAAAAGGGCTTGTTTTAATGATAATGTTATATTTCACAGGTGAAAAATCTTGATGGACGTGTTATACTGTACCAGCCCTAAGAGCACCCAGGAAGAGGCGACCGCGGGCATGTTGCAGACAGAGCTCCACAGCAGTCATGCATAGGAACCTCCGTAACGAATTCAGAGCACCTTGTTTGATCCTGGAATGCTGGCACTGATGGCCTGGAAATGCTTATTGCCGGAGACAGTCGAGGTACAGATACATACATTTTAAAGACGGAGCAAAGAAGGACATAGAGGCAAAGGCCCCCCCCCCACTCACAGATGGCAGAAAGATGAGACATTATTTGATTCATATGCCATATATATGAAAAAAGCAAAAAGGAACTTGTATCAAAAGTTGCATGCAGCAGAACCTATCATCATAGATATATAACCTGCACAAAGGATCACAAATACATATGTCTAAAAGCTTCAGCTGTTTAAATAGGGGAAGGGGCATCCTTTGTGTTTGTCATGAAACACGTTAATCACAGTCTTTTTCATCCACCCACATCCAGAATATTCCTGCGCCACTAAATCTCAAGGCCTATTTGACATTCCATTTGCCTTAGTTTATATTACAATGTCACCAAGAAAGCTTGTATGAAATCTCAATGTGGTCCCGCTGTATGTCTGTGAGACCACCCTCGCAGTGTTACTACTGTCATTAGCGCTGCCATAAATGGCCTGGCTATGCCTAGCCAAAGGGATGCTGCTGAAACTCGAGTAGCTACCAGAAATGAACCCCTGTCAGTATTTCATGGTGTAAATGAGCTCCCCTGTTCATCAAGCAGATCATGGGGAAAAATTAGGCTAATTAAATATCACAATTAATTAAAAATTATATGTAAAAGAAATAACATTGTACCGTGTGACTGCTTTAGCTCCTTAGTCACACAAGAATAAGGCGAATTACTACAAAGATACCCCAAAGATACAATGTATTCTGTAGAGCCATTCAAGAACAAAAAATACAGAATGAAGCCGCTGATTGGCCACTTTGACTAACATCTCTTATAATAAAAAATTCAGTACATGGAATCATTATAGGCCATTAATCAGTCTGCTTGTGCAGTTTAATTAACAAAAATATCTGTACAAAAACAAGCTATCGACCTATAGCCTTAAATGATACAAGTTAAGCACTATTTCTAAGTTTGAACTCAAAGTAACGTTGTCCAGAAATATTACCTTGGCATATGCAGGTTAATTAGTTTGTTACTAATGCTCACACCCACCCTTACTCCCATTTTGTTCTAATCATACTTTATGACAATGACAATGGTACATCCCCTCAGTCGGATTGTACATTGCTGCTTAAAGCCGTCTGTGTCTTCCATCTCTGTAACGCCTGGAATGTCACAGTACAAAAGTACTGTATAGTCAACTGTAATTTGCTTGAAAAATAAAATCTTTCACTTATGTGAAGTTGAAATATCACGAAGCAACCTTTTGTACAGTACCTCTACCTAAATATACCATATAGATTTCCTTGACCACTTTAGCTTCTGTCTCAAGTGTAAGGGTTTGTTTTCATTAATGAAAAAAATACAGTTGGTTTTTTTTTTGAGAAGCGAGATCAATGTTGCATTTTCTCTGTCGATTCGGGGGAGCTCTGGAGATCCCTGCTGTCCATGCAGAATGCTAGAATTTCACTTCACAGCTCAAACATGCCAGAGATTATTATACTCTTCTGATTTGTGCCTTTTTGCACTGCGCAGATATCTAACATCCAAAGAAATTCAAAATCTGCAACCAAAACTGGTTGGTTTCAATTCAATGTCAGGTTTCTTGCACTGTTATAGTACGGTCTGGATACAGTGTTCGTGTCATTAAAAGGTGTTGGCTCAGGAGTAGGTTACACGACTAATTAGCAACCAGTGGTCAGATGAGTTAATGACCTGCACAAATGTCCCAGAATGCAATTTCTATGCATCTAAAAGAAACAAATGTCACATCCTGTTCATTCCGGACCTTAGTTCCTCTGTTCCATTAGTCGTATCCTTTGTTGTTCAGTTCTTAATGTGCACATAGCACATTTCAGCATCTTCTGTAAATATTAGAATAGGAAGAAACAATTCCAGACTGGAAGCATAGAATTGAATCTGAATCAAATTCAAAAGAAAAAAAGAAACTTGTTAAATGCATTACAGTTTACATCAGACAAAAAGCGGATTGTCAGAGACTTTGTTTTTAATCTTGTACAGATTTCCCCTGACAAATGAGAGATAAGTCTGGCACTCAGCTGAACAAGCAATAAGGAATTTCCAAGGATAATGACAAAGTTTTTGATTGTTACAGTTCTAAATGGTTGTCACTGGATAAGCAGCATACGCATGATTCTTTGACACTGATTTTTTGTCCTTTCAGTTCTTTAATCTGAAGCTGATTGGAAAAAATACTGTTTATCTGTTCATGGTCAATCAGTGGTAGTTCATGGTTTTTGTTTTGTTTTGTCTAATTAAAATGGCCCCCATTACAGGTAAACATTACAGGGTTTTTATGTCAGCTGGGGTCACCCCCATAGTGTACCGGGAACCTACGCTTGTTTTTTTTTTAAAAAGGCTTTCTTCTAAGATGTTCTCACAACAAACACAAGGAACCTTGGCTCCATGGAAAAGCTAACCTGTCCTTCGAGCACTGGCAGATCAACAGAATGCTTGTAAAACCATTAGGCTGACATCTCCGGTCTTTGTGTTCACAGCCACGTAGGAGTCAAAGACATTTCTATAACGAGTCCTGGTGATGAACGATTAAAGCAATAATCTGTTTGTTCTCAGGAGCTAAGGCAGCCTGGGTAACACAGGTCCAGCGCACATGGATTTAATGAAATCCTGGACACCTGTGTGGGCCTGATATGGGTAGCCGGCCATGCTGAGAAACGGCCTTCGTATAAATACCAGCTGGGAGTTACTGGTGTCATGTTCAGCATCACAATGGGACTGAGCAGGCAGGCTTCAGCAATGTCATGATAGTTTGTCTATGCAATTTATACATTCTAACAGTACGATATGTCCACTGCCATCAAAGAATGAGTATAGAATGTGATCAGAACTCACGTTATGCTGGGGATTTCATTTTTAAGCTGAGCCTGCCTGCCTGTTGACAATCTACAGCACTGTTTCCCAATCCAGTCCACAGGGACCCACAGACAGTCCATGTTTTTGTGGACTAAAATATGGACTGTCTGAGAGGGAGCTGGGAGGAAGCAAAAACATGGACTGACTGTGAGGCAGCTGGGAGAGATCAAAAACATGGGCTGTCTGTGAGGGAGCCTGGAGGGAGCAAAACATGGACTGTCTGAGATGGGGGCAAAAACATGTACTGTCTGTGAGGGAGCTGGGAGGGAGAAAAAACATGGACTGTCTGTGAGAGAGCTGGAAGGGAGCAAAAACATTGACTGTGAGGGAGCTGGGAGGGAGCAAAAACATGGACTGTGTGAGGGAGCTGGGAGGAAGCAAAAACATGAACTGTCTGTGAGGGAGCAGGGAGAGAACAAAAATATGGACTGTCTGTAAGGGAGTTGGGAGGGAGCAAAAACATTGACTGTCTGCGAGGGAGCAAGAATATGGACTGTCTGTGAGGGAGCTGGGAGGGAGCAAAAACATGGACTGTGTGAGGGAACAAAAACATGAACTGTCTGTGGGTCCCAGAGGACCAGATTGGGAAACAATAATCTACAGTATATGGTGTATCACCTGTCTTATGTAATGTGGTTTGTTATGGGCATATCATGCGGAGAGCTTAATGGTTAGAAGAATGGAAATTCTTCAAAAACACTGATAAATATGTGGAGGCATAGTGGCTCATACCTCCAGGGCTGGGGGTTTGCTTTCTACCCCGCGCTGTGAGTATGTGAGTTGCATGTTCTCTCTATATTATGGATATTTCCTCCCGCAGTCCAAAGACATGCTAACTGGTGCTTTCAAATTACCTGCGTATGTCTGTGTCAGTATGTGCTTTGTGAAAGACTGGCATCCCATCCTGTGCTGCCCGCCCCCATGTCCCCCCCAACCAGGAGAAGCAGTTAGATGATGGATGGATGAAATAATACATGTTAATTCTGAGTGCGGATGGGAAATAGTGGAAAGCATTCTGCTAGAAAAATAGAAGAAATAAATCTGCCCTTTACATTCTTTTTTCTTTTTTACCTACTAAACCACTGTCCGATTGCTCGAAAGTGCAAAAGGAAAAGATAATTGGGTCTTAAATGCTTTTGAAGAGACCTTTTTTTACCACCCCACCCCCTATTTTTTGAGGGAAAAAAAAGATAAAAAGGGGCTGTGATTTGAGAAATGAAAGGCAGACAGCACGAAGCCTCTCTAAAGCACTCTACCGCTTAGCGTCCCCCCCGGTCGCCACACGCTCCCGATTCTGCCACGCTCTCACTTCCATGGGACATTAATTTTAGCTGTATTTACTTTTACTGTTTGTACTCACTGTGTTATGAGATAAAATGGGTGAGCATTTTACTGTAGGACAAGCGGGGAGCGGAAATGAAGGCTGGGATTATTACCAGGAGGTTAACAAGTTTCAGCTTCAGAAGAGTAAAGCCGTTAACCCAAAGCCAGTAAATACTAGATAAAGCCTCAGCCACAGAACAGCCGCATTATCATAAACGGCTTTCTGTGTGGGTCGATTCTGTTTTAACCAAAAAAGCGCAAGAAAACACGTGCATTGTTAGCACTGAGTTACAGTACCATAAATGAACTTCTGTCACGAATAAAGGACATAAATTTCTAAATGGTTTTAATATATCCATAATAATGTATGGTCAACCTATAAAACAAAGGCACTAAAATGAGATATAGCACACCAGGTCCAATAAAGCTAGACACTCAAAGAGCTGACCATCGTACCCCGGTCCGTGAGAACACTGGCACCTTCAGGGTTCTGTCAGAAGACGGCAGCTGAAAGTCACATGACAACGGGCCACCAGATGGCTTCTGTAATTTCTGATGCGACTCGAGCATGCATTTGGCGGTAAGCTGCAGATTCAGCCTGGAAGCTTCACAGTGTCCTCTGCAAAGCGGGGTCGCTGGCCTTCAGATTCGACTTCTGTTACTCAGAAAGGCCACACTTACAGGTCAGCAATGAGAAGGTCAGGACAATCCCTTCACGACTAGTACGGGAATGTTCCTGTGGCCCGAGGGCTATGTCAGGTTTCTTTGGTATTATGAAAAAAAGTAGTTTCTTGACACTTTTCTTTACAATTTAGGATCCACCTGCCTATTCTGAAGATGGGCATTCAATCCACATTTGTAAAATATAATACAAAGATTTAAGTTTGCTTAAGTAACCACTAAAGTGATTGTTGCTGGCAGAGCTGGATAGTTCAGGTCCAGAAAGTGAAAATCTAGATCAAGTTTTTGTTTCATCCAACCAGTTGAGTACTCTGTGACTGTGACTCCTGAATTTTTACTTTCTGGACCTGAACAATCCACCTCTGGCTACTGAACAGGAATAGTCAATGTACTCTTAGAAGTATTTTAGTCTTATTTTGGAAGATTTTTTTCTGTTGCAGGCACTTCCTTTACAGGTCTTTCACACAGTCTTTTCCCTTCCTTAGAGCAGTCGTCAGGAGGAAATTATTAAAATGGTCAATAGTTAGCACAAAGGATTCTGGGAACTGCATCTTAGTGAACTGAGGGAATTTTCTGAATGAATTCTAGAAGAATTAATCTCTTTCAACCTCATATGTCTAAAACCTGTGATTATAAAATAATACATTCAAAATGTATAATTAATTACACAAAGGAATTTATACTTTTTGTAAAGTGTTCATTTCATCTTTGAATTTAATGGACACATTTATCCAAAATTATAGCTACACAAAAACCGGACTTAACACTACTAAATGTGCAGTTTATATAACCTTTTGATTTAATACAGCAAGCTAGCTCGGGATAAGCAAAATCCAGTGTTGCATGAATGTTTCCCTAAATCATTTACTAGCCATTCTAGTGAAATGAGGACCTTCTCTGGGTGCTACACACACGGAGTTATCTATATTAATCTGAGTTTTATGTTTGTCACATTTGCTAGCATTGAGCTTTGAAAAATGTCAGTCAACACAAATTACCTTATCAATAGATTAACATTATAGTGCTATATATATTCACATTCTAGACATAATTAATGGACATAATGATAGATAAGGTGGCTTTGTATGACCTGCAATGTAAATTTCATAAGACATCCAATGAATCGTATTAAATCCTGCCATTGAAGCTGCTGGTTGCTCATGCTTTTACGTAAAGCTTGACTCATGAGAGCTATGCTGCGGGTCGAGGGTGCACCAGCAGAGCAGCAGATAATTATCAACATGCGAGTAAACATGCAGAAGCATGCAAATGAAGATCAAAGAGAGTACAAAGAGCAGGGCGCATCTGGACGTCCATGCAAAGCGTCCCATGCAAACCGTCACGCAACTCTTATGCAAGCAGAATAATAATAATAACAGTAATAATAATACAAGTATGACACTGTATTCGCCAAAGAAGCTGTCACCATTTTTACTGATGTTTGCAGTTTGCATGTCATCAATATTGAACATTCTACCAACTACAATAAGCAGAAATGGATTTTATATGTATTATGAAAAAAAACTGCCCGCAGAAATGAAACATGCTAGGTACGACATCTACTTCTTTTTCATTAGTTTAAGTCGGTATCAATTATGGAGCCGTTACAATTAGGAGGTAATGATCTTACTGTGCCATTGGCAGCAGTATTTCATACTCAATTAACCTGGAGTGGATAATTGTTTGCCGTACATAGACCCAAGCAATGAAAGATAGGGTCCATCAATGGGATTAACAGGCTGTTACTGTGGGTTTTATCAGAAACAGTGTAACATTGTTACACTTCAGGGTTACACAGTATCCAATGCTGATTTGTGTCCTGCTTTACTGCCAACCTCTTCAGGGGCTGAGGAATCCCAAAGACACACTGTTCATGGAGATATTACGTCTTTCTTTCAAGCCTATAATTGACCCTGTAGCTGCGTATGTGAAATTTTTGTATAAACCCTTTTGAACGCATTGATAAACGAAGAGGGCATGTAGAACCAGCTGTACTGTACATTTCAGCCTTGCTGACTTAATAGTAGAGGCTGAGTTTGTGACTCTACAAACCAGGAATGTTGTTTTTTTAGGGGATCGTTCACCACCCTAAAATTTTTTTAGCCAACCGAATAAATGTGTATTTATTATAAGGAATAGTTTTCCTGACTCCCCCCCACACACACCCCCCTTGGGCCCCCTATCCATTCATCTTTAACTACTCCCCTGCAACAAACACATGCTGATGTGGGGTTCACAGACAAAAAAATGCCTGAATCTCCGAACTTTATTTAACCTTGAGAACAAACAACAACAACTTAACTATCAAGAAAGCCTTAAGCCAAAGACATCACTTTAATATGGTGTAATATGACTTGAACTTAAATTTAAAATGAAAGAAAGTTAAATAAAAAACATTTTCTTGCTCTACATCAAGTCAGAGAATAACCTTAAGCTGTGTGGAGTATTGTGTAATGCTATTTATTCTAAAAAATGCTGTTCCAAATTTAAAATAAATTTAAGTTTAAATTACAGAAATTAAAACATGAAATTGTTTAAATCGTACATAGCAGTTTGTAATGGTCTGCATGGAAATTAGTTTTAGCAGCTTAAAAACATCTTATTTATGAACTGCTAATTTTGAAAAAAAAAATAAAGAACATCATACAAGGTTTAAAAAAACAACAACATCCAAATGCTTCCACACTAATCTGCTAACTCTAAAGACATCAAAATAAAGCGAGGCAGGGTGTTTAATTTAACGCAGCGATTTGTCTGGCAGTGGCAGGAACCAGTCATGCAGGCAGCGTCGAAAGGTTAATATGCACAAAAGAAGCAAAGATTAAAAGAAGCAGGGCGGAATGAAGCACACAGACAACACATACAGCACAGAAAATCACAGGTTTACCATAAAAAGTAACAAAGGGTAGACTCACAGATAGAAAACTTGTTGCTGTTGTCTTTGCCTGGGAATAATTTTACTCCTCTAGATTTAAAATCTACGGATCTTTTCACTAGTTAAGGGAAAACAAAAACATGAAATCAGGTGAAACAGGTTTTAAATAAATGCTCTGCAGAAAAAGAAATCATCTTCAAGCATATGAATAAATGCAAATTATATCAGTAACAATAATAACAATAATAAACATATTTCAGCATTGAAACGAAATGCAAGCCATGTAACGGGCGAGCTAAAATGGACAAAAGGAGGCGTGTTATTACAGGAATCTCATACACGGCTTCTGTTCGAAAGTCAGGCTGGGGATTATTGGCCAGCTCAGGATGTCCGTGCTGTGATACAGATGCACTGCGGCCTGAACCTTTAGTGTCATCCTCAGGGCCAGAGTCACCAGTCAGCATTTTGCTGACAGATCATGGCAGACACAGCGCTCTTGAGTCTGTGCTCTGAGAACAACAACGCAGGCCCAGCCAACCAAGCCTGAGCGACAAGCCACTGGAAAGATGTGCTTTGTTTTAGTGAGAGTCAAATTCATAGTAAATGCTGCAATACACTAAAACCCTCCACCAAACAGAAGCCATGTAATGATAATGACAGGAATAATAATAATAATAATAATAATAATCATCATCATCAACATCATCATCATCATCAATGGTACTACTTTGAAACTCTGGGTATACCTCAAAATGCTTGAAAACATCAGAAGTAAAGTTTTCCTGAACACTTTGCAATTTTTCTGTCTGTTGATGATGCGTGACACTGAGTAAAAACATACTGTAAATCAACAAACAAATGGAAGAAAATCTACAGGAAGCACTTTATTATATGCCTGTGTTGTCATCATTTCCCTAAGGCACAAGTTTCATCAGAGAATGTCCTAGGTTTCATCACCAGGTAGGCTGAGACGGTGGCAAGAGAATATGAGACTCCTCCGCCGGAACTTGAAGACCGTCTGTCTGCGGTGCTACCCTCCAAACCAGGCCCCGCACCAGTACTTCCCACCACCATCCCTAGAGCTTTCACTAGGACAGGTCTAGAAGGGCTACATTTTGACCTCACGGAGGCACCTTCACTTTAAGGACAGACTAAAATTTTGGCATTGCTTTTGTACCTTGAAAATGTGCTGTTATAAAACTCGAGACAAAAGTTATTCACACATGTAGTGTTTTCCGTTCTAATTTTATCCCATCACCTCAAACAGTATGTCACCTAGAGTGGATCTCCTTGGCTAGGGCCAAAGAACTCAGTTCTACTGCATACTGCTGGATGAAGATGGATGAAAGAGTATGTTTGCCCACCCTTACCGTTCCAATGATGACTGCGACCATCTTGCTATGAGAATACAGAACCCAAGAGCTTCTTCAAAATATGGAGTGTGTGGTTCATAGATCGGGGCTCGTTTTACCTCCATCTAAGGCAATGAAGACGTCAGAGGTGACACAAAATAACCTCAGATAGAGTGGCTTCCTTCTGTTTTTATAAGACTGAAAATAAAAATGACAAAAACACTGAGACTTTTGTCCGAACCACTAACCCGGAGCATCCTTACACATAACGCAACGCCTAAGAGTCTTGCCTTTACTTACAATGGATGAGGATGTCACCTACGAGATTTCTGGGTACCCCAGGCGGGTAGTGCACTACAGATTCGTACAGCTTTTAGCGTAGATGAACCAGTTGTGGATGAGCCAGTTGTGGATGTCTAGAGAGCCAGATGGACGGCAGGTTGGGTTGGGGGTTTACCTGTAGAGCTGAATTACAGCGCGGGACATAATTTAATCATCATATTTTTTAGTTTATTCTTCTGTCTTCTGCCTTAGGAGTAATATAACATAGCCCTAAAGATTCATCTTAGTGGGAAAATAGCACACACACACACAATTGTATTCATATCTTTGTGGAGACTTTCCATTCATTTCTTTGGGGAAAACCCTAATCTCAACAATGACAACAATAATGCAGCCCTAACGTTAACCATAAGTAAACAAACAAAATACAAGACTTTTGACGTGTTTAGTTTTTTGACTGCAGTCACGAAAAGGTGGTCCCCACAACATCAAAATAACAGGTTTTTATCACATTGCGAGGACATTTTGTCCCATAACCTAAAGTATACATAACCCACACACACACGGCTCAGTATGGCTGGTATAATTGGATTAGTACAACTTAGTAATATCAATAAAACACAAAAAATGGAAATAGCTATACACCTGTAAAGTTCTACTGTTTTAATGAACATAATGAAGCCAGATAATAGAGTCATTAGTTTGATGAACTAAATAGCTAGATGGTGAAATCTGGAGTCTTGCATTACCAAAGATGAATAACCCTCCTTCAAAATAATTCATTTTTCATTACATTGCCTTCAATCTCTTATTTCTTCAAAATGTGAGGGCAAACTATTCTGCCAATGCATTTTACTGTCAAAAAAAATGCTGCAATAACCCTCCTGGGGTATGAACCTGCAGAGCTTGAAATACGTTTATTCCACGCTCTTAACCCTAACATGACCAGTATCTGCTTCATTAGGAATCAGACTTTCTTTTTTAACCCTCCTGTCGAAAGCCAGCTTAGCCCATTTTTCGCTTTTAGCTTGACACAGGGGAGGTTTGAAGGACAGGAGACAACGGTGAAGCGGAGGATCCTAACAACCCACTTTCTTATGATGGTAATTCAGAGAAGTCGCTTCCAGCAGGCTACCCAGAGATGGAATATGGGAGAGCCTCCAACTGACAAAGCAGAACAGTCTGCGGAATCAAACGGCTCCTCAGATTGCAGGGTCAACAAAATGGAGCCGGGTCCTCCGAGATGTGCAGCTCTTTAAACAAGTCATGAAGTGTTTATACTTGAAACAACAGAGCGGGAAATAGTGGGACCAAGAGGGAGAGCAGGCCTGCGTCTGCAGACAGCCGAAAGCCACTTGACCTGATCGATGTACATGCCCACACAGCTTTGTGATTAGCTGGACTCCACAAAACCAGAAGGATGTGCATTTTCTACTCCACGGGAGACTCAGAATAGAAAAGGCTTCTTTTTTTCCTTCAGCAACTAAGTCTCCCGGACTGTTTCACATCATCTCTAGGCTGATTCATTCTGATAACCACAGTGTGGGGAATGATGTGGGGATGTGGGGGAAAAAAAGCCAAGCCGACTGGAATCAGAGTCAGGATGTGCAGGATAAACGGGTGGACCCCGTCTCATCCTGGCTTTCATGTCACAGCGAACGGACGTCTTGCTCCATCCAGAAGGACGACACTCCTTCGGGCGATACATGGCGGACAAGCTAAAAAGGCTAAATCTGGCCAGCAGGAGATGGGAAATGAACCTGAGCATGAAATACACAAGTCTATGCATGAAACCATGCGGAAGAATGACCGTGAAAGATCAGCGCGTGGAGGAGAAGCTGGATAAGAGTGAGAGGCTGCTAGGTCACGATGTGAGACAGCTTCTTCATGACCTGCTGAGCTCGACTTGGGCCATAAATTATTGTAGGTAGCTAGCCATACCAGCCTCACCATAGATTATGAAGGGGTTGGGGGCTAAGGTTTGTACTAAGGGGGTCTGATTGTTAAGATAATGAATGGGAACACACTATTTAAACGAATCAGTGTCCATTTATTTGGGGGTGGAGTCAGGAAACTGCCGGTGTCCCTGATAGGAGCATTGAAGAAGAAACATGCCAAGGATCGATTATAATGTTCTGAAAATGCAGGGAACATCTGCGAATTCCAGAAAATATACTTCCCCCAAAAGTATAACTGTCGTGTCACACTGTTCCAAGAAAAGCCCTAGATATGAACACAATGAGCAAAAAAGAACATCTCCTGGCACCACGCAAGATAAGAAGCAGCAAATCATAATGATCTGCTCTTGCAACGGGAGGGTCGGCAGCCTCGATAAGATGACAGCAATGAACAGCCAGTGTATAATCGCCCCTCTGGTGGTTTTCTACAACACTGCCATTGTGTCCGTGTTTGTCCCTCGGACTGAAGCACACCAGCAGTGGTGTGCTGTTTCTTAAGGAACTTGACCAGGCCTGTGTAAATCCAAAGAACCAGAGGCAAAGCTGCCCACCCTGATCGCCTGCTGCTCCTTCTATTGCCCAGAGAGTGCCAGATGTAGTGTCCAGACCTTCATCTAGATCAAGAAACACACCATCCCTCCATACTGCTAAATACAGGAAGGCCATCTGTACACAAACACACATAAACTCTCTCTGCTTCTCATGTGGTGCATAACATAACCTCCAGCTGATTTATCCAACTTAGCGCAAATTGGTTTTTTATTACGAGGAAAATATGTTCATTTCTGGAAATGTATTCCTCTACCGGAATACAAATAGCATCCGAAATAAAAATGTTCCTGTATTGCATTTTCTAAATGGCTGGCAAAGCCAAAATAAAAGTTTGGGCAATAATTTAAAACTACCTGACAGTTTTTTAGTAAATTTCAAATTGGCTGGTTCGCAGCATAATGGATGCATCTGTTTCTAAAAATAACACGATGGTTTACACAAATCAAGGTCATCGTTGTGTCAGAATAAGTCAGCTGTAACTATACCTCGCTGTGCCAGTCACAAATGAGAGCCAATGGAATCAACAAATCAATGTGGGCTGCTTACAATACTGATAGTTTCAGTCTAACACTGAAAAATGGCTTGATAAATTACTCAAAATCTTTTGGAATTATATAAAAAATATTAAAGTCAAAGTACTGTAAAAATACAGGTTCTGCTTTATTGAAACAAGAGAATTTATTTTCTTTGATCACTGTTTGTTAGATGGTCATCTATGCATTTATACTATATTTACACTGCTCACTGAAAGATTTTGGTTATTGTGTCAATACCCAGCCATGCTGTCATTGTAGCCTGAAAAGTCAATATTTCATTTTTAACACAACCATTCTATTCACACGTGTGTCGTTATCAGACAGATAATCTGAGCAACTTGCTTTATGTTTTTGTTTGTCTTCTTAGCTCTCGCCCATACCATCTTATCTACATCTAAATTATACTGAGGACAGATCATTGCAATTGTCTTTGGTGCCAGATCATATACCTTCCCAAATTGGGCAAATCCTCATACAGATGTTTGTTATCAGTGGGAAGTGACAAAACAATGTTGTTTCCCTTCCAGTTGCGTAACCTTCAACATCATGTGTGAGTTACTGGCATCTTGGTCGTTTACATTTTGTGAACATTTCTGCGCTTGTTTATAAGTCACTGGCCCTTCATGGGTTGATGTGAGGAGCAGGAACCAAGTCATCCGTGTGAATAAGGTCTGATGCAGCTGACGGTGAAAATGTCCGCCATTGTCTCAAACTCTCATCACCTTACCCGTGGGTTAAGAAACGCTGAGAAACATCCAACCAGACATGAGCAACAATGTCGCCACGAAGCTGTGCGCAGATATATACACTAACACTAACAGATATATAAAAACACCATTAGCTTTAAGTAATATTCAGAAATTAACAACACATGCTTATTTTGTCAATCCTTTCATCTACTAAATGCTTATCCTGAGCAGGTTTGAGCTGTTTTTCTATTATTTTACTAATTTCCAAACACAAAAATTATAGTTTTAATCAACTGTCAGATATGACACTCAAACGGCATTTATAAAGTGAAAGGGCAAATATATCATTAACGTCTTTGACGAAGGCATGTATTTCCGATTCTGAAAGTTCACGTCGCTCGCTTTACGACAGATGGTTTGATTTGGAGTTCCTTCACCATTCATGGTCAGCGGTTCTGTCTATGGGCATCTCCTTGCCTGTGTGTGCAAAAAGTGGATCTCCCACTGCCAAGCCCTCTGCAACGCAGGCCCCCAGACCTTCTTGCTGGCCCGCTCCTATCGAGAGTCGCCGGGCTCCAGTGCGCTGGGCAGTACCCGTGCCACTGGCTGACAGAACCCACCGCCAGCACGTATGTTAAGTTGGCCTCGAGCCCTTTGACAGGGAAGAAAGCGGGAGCTGTGCAAACCTCCTGAGTCACAATAAGGAATGTACCATTCCGCCGTTTAGCCCTGACAAGAACGGTAACCGTTTATAGGCCTCTCCGGAGACTCTTTTTACTCAAAAGTCAAACTATGTACCCCTGCATTATGTATAAATGCCACATGCATGGAAGAACTACCTGCGGGCCTTCTGTTATGTATTCAGTTTACTTGCAAACAAGTGTGCTGAGCCCTGTCGCACGGTGTGGGGTGAAGCGCTGCCTTCCCTCCCAGCTCCATCCAAGACCAAGGAGACCAGCCAGCCGTGCATCTTCAGCAGTAACCATGCAGTAAACGGCAGGCCGACGATGAGCGACGTGTACAGATCATTTAAAGCAGTGTTTCCCAACCCGCTCCTTGGGGCACACAGACAGTCCATGTTTTTCTTACCGGGAGCTGGAAGGGAGCAGAAACGTGGACTGTCTGGTGGTGCCCCGAGGACCAGATTAGGAAATACTCATAAAAAGCATAATTTCAATAAAATTAAAAAGAAAAGGATGTTTATTTTGGCTGCTGCCTTGTTACTTGTGATTGCCATTGGTATAATGTTATTATCCGTAAACAGCATGATGAATTAACGCTTTCCTTACAAGCAATCTGCAGTCTGCTTGAATTTACCTTACCTATGGATTCTAATTAAAATATCACCACATTTAAAAATTCTCCATAACCAACACTTCAACTTTCCTCCCACATAACCATCTAAAAAGCAGAAAATTCATTACAGATTTTCCCACCTCTGGTATAATTATTACATTCATTTGGTCTTCAGGTTCAGCTGGCTTTCCCAGTGCCATTGGATTAGTTGTAGGCAGGAGTAATTGAATGATAATTGAATGTCTGACGAATGACTGTGCAGGATAATCGGTTTTCGTAATGAAATACTGACATCTGACATATCAGTCTGTTGTCATGTTCCAAGACAGCCTTACCAGTATATTTATGGAGGTATTCATGTTACAATGTCAAACATGAACTGCAAAACCTTTTTATGGTTATATAGGATAAAGCACTTTTTTTGCTGCAGAATTATAATATATTCTATTATTACATTTAATAATATTCCCCTGTAATGGCGTGACATCCCATATAGTGCATATAACGTGTGGGAAAAAATTAAAATCTTCAGGGTGGCGAACAGGTCCACAGGATGCAGGAATTTTCCAGGATGGAATAATAGAATAAAAGTTCTTAATGATGCACTTCTCATGACTGAACTGTCTTGTTAGATTCTTGCTTTGTTGCACGATACTGTGCATCTCCTGCTCCTATACTGCTTACACCTGTACCTGCTCATTCATCTGAAGCTCAGCCTAGCTGCACTTCTGCCTAGTCGACTCCTTGACAGCAGTATGTTTGTAAGGAGCTATTTGACTCACTTGAACATCTCTTTGGACAAAAGTGTCTGCTAAGTAAAATAAACATAAATGTAATGTAAAAGAACTGGAAATTAGTTTTTTTTCACTCTTGTGGGAAGAACAGGAGGCAAATAAAGCAACAAATGAATACATGGTTTGTTCTCTAACAAGCAAACAGTAAACACCATCCAGACTAGGCCAATCTCCTGGGCTTCACTCCAGGTCAAGCTTATGTCATACTTTTACCAAATGATTACATGTCAATGATGGGCTAGTACTCTGACCTTAACCTTCCCCAGAAACATCCGTTTGGCCCTATGCATTCTGGGATAGCCTATAGGATTGCCACACCAAAGCATCGTTTATTCTGTTATATAAAATGGATGGATACTCAGATTTTATGATCAACAGACTACATTTTATAGTTGACTCAATGCATTCCATTAGATGACATTTCTTCACATTCAGGTCAATAAGATGTTCTTATGCTAGATATAATACGGATAAAGT
The DNA here is from genome assembly GCF_048594095.1 of Paramormyrops kingsleyae. Lineage (NCBI taxonomy): Eukaryota > Metazoa > Chordata > Actinopteri > Osteoglossiformes > Mormyridae > Paramormyrops > Paramormyrops kingsleyae. Next base: position 17,093,985 of record NC_132819.1, on the reverse strand, counting down.
ATATAAAATAAACTGAAAGGCACAAACATCTTTGAACTAACATTCACAGGCTTCTCAGCGTAGGCTTCTACTGTGTGGGTGTTAGACGGGAGCTTATATTTATAAAAGGTCACTGGCAGACTTCGGCAGTGTCAGCGCTGACCACTGTGCACGTTACCCTGGCTCTCCCAGCAGCCCTTGCTCTCCCGCTGACAGCACAGAGCACGAGGGGCAAAGGAAGGAAACAAAGAAGAAGCACAGCTATGGCTCCATTGTGTTCTTTCTATGGCTAGGCAACGTAACGAGTTAGCATTAGCAGAACATGCTAGACATGGCATGGTTGTGCTTGCTCTTTATGGTCTTTCGGCAGACCGCTGCACACCTTGAGAGCTGAGTTTTCCTCGGAATTGTCTTATCTCAGCTCTGAATAATGCCGTCTATTTAAATATGTTATCATTGGCATTTAAACAACGTTAACTTATCTCTTGGAGGCAGGGTTAAGCTGCATTCACTAGTATGATAAGAATACAAACTGCTGACAGAAGGCCTTCTTTTGAAGAAAGGACCATCCAGATTTCACACCTGGCGTAATAAATAAATAAAATAAAACCGGAGAAAGAAAACAGGAATTATGGCGTGTGAAATACGGTACGTCCCAGCAACATGACAAATTTACGCTAACATTAACTTGATTTAAGTGAATGTCTAAAAAACCTTATTTGACAGGGACATGGTGGACACTTGCCAAATTAATTATTCTTTCAGGTGGCTAATAAATCTCGTTGAGCTATTTCTAATTGTCCCATGAGCCACGCCTGAGCAACAATCGACCATCAAATGGAAAGCTAATGAAAATGGCTGGAGCTCTAGGGAGCGGCATCACTGCCACCAGCCCAGGTGCTGGGAAGCCATCCTGTTTTCGAGTAGATGGGTACGGTCATTTGGCAGGGACCACTTATGGCATGGCTGCATGTGCTATGGGACATCTGGGCATTCATGAGGGCCACGCAATACAGAGGAAAGTGCTGCTGGAATCGCCGGAAAAGCAATGCAGGCAGACCTGAGAGAAAGATGGACGTGGTCAGGACATGTGGGTTAACAACATATGGCAAGCGGGAGGACTGAAGTAAATTGGTATCTGGTAAAGCACTACATTTTATCACTGTAGTGATTAAATAATCATACTTCATTAGTCATTTGTACAAGTTAACCTACACAGCAGTTCTTTAGCTTGTCTGTCTCTACTGCTTCTCTCCTATGATACCGACTTGGTGACAGGAAAGCTAGGGCTCAAAGTGCAGGGTCACCCATTTTTAGCCGTGTGCACCAGAGGAGTTTCTGAGATCAAGGGCTTTGCTGAGATGAAAACGAAAGGGAAAAAAAATTAAAATAACCGAAACCGAATAAAACGTCAACCACAAAAATCCGCCACAAGACGTGACTTCATATGGATACGGCTCTGACATTCTAAAGCTTGGCTTCCACTATCTGCCACCTTTCGCCCTTTCTGGGACTATTCATGAAGGCTGGCAGAACATTCAGTGCTCTGTGAAGTACAGTGCACCCAGATCCATATGTGATCAACGCATGTAGTACTGCTGATTGTTTGAAGCAATGCTGATGAGGCAGCATGGCACTAACAAACACGACATAACTGTCAGCACACCACCTACCGATGGTACACAGCTTATTTTAAATAGCTCTATCAGAAGAACGTGCATATTTTTCCCCCAGTTGCACACTATTTTACTTATCAGACACAGATAAGGGCTTTGCTCAACAGCCCAACGGTGCCGTCGCACAGTCAACCACGGGATTTGAACCAAGGACCTCCCAATTACCGCTACAGCATCCTAACCACACACCACCGCCATTTTTTCAGAAATTACAAAGGAACTGTGAGTCAGAATGTCTGGCTACACATAAATAGTGCAAGATCATCACTATACCGTGCATAGTGTGGAATAAAAATAAAAAATGTTGCACAGCTATTGCCCCATTTCATGTTGTGTTTTTAACTTATGGAGCCAAACAATACAGAAAAAAATACAGGTTTCCATTCCCCTGAGGCTAAATAGTCTAAAAACTGCCTAGTTAAAAATATCTGTAGTTCTGAATGAGATACACATTTCTGCAATCTGTCAAAAAGCACCGCAATTTTTAAAAACTCACCGCCTGGCTCGCGGATGTCGAGGACAGGATGGGGACGCAGCAGAGTGTCAGGGACGGGTCAGAGCTCAGCTAGCTTTGGAGGTTCTGAACAATGAAGGTTGGGTCAGTCGTGGACCTTTCCACACGGAGCCGCCGTGTGAAGCGGGACTTAATATGGGTCCGTCTACCTGAGTTCCGGTTCAAGTTTGGAGCCATTTGTGCAGACTCCACACCAACCACAGTGTCCGAGGGGTCATTAAATACCAACAAAATAAATAACTGAAAGCAAAAACATCCCTATAGCGTGATTAAAACCAGCTTAATATCTGTTACCACCCTGACAGGAGTCATTAAACTCATAGTAAATATGGGGCAGTAACTTAAGCGATAATTTATAGTCACCCAAGAGTTGCATTGCAGTGATTAATATCTATATGTTTTTGTTTTCAAGCAATTTCAATTTATTGATTTACTTAGCAACAGCTTGTTAGCAGGGACATTTATTAATGACTATATTCGTACTCATCTCTGCTCATCTAGATACTGAAGTAATTCACATTTTATATGATTGTCAAACAGCTGCAGATCTATGGTAACACCTTACGAGCGATTAATCCATTCCATTTAGTCTGTATCAAACTCATTACATTCAAGCGTTAAGTTTAACCTGATTCCCAACTTCCTATCTACTAATCTGCCTCTCAATGACCATATACTGAACGTCCGTATTTATTAGTTTTATAAAATTAAAAATATGATTTAAAGATCCTATAAATCACATAAATTATATTTATATTATTTGTACCCTGAGACACTCATATAATTTGTTTCAAACTGGGTGGAGAAATGATTAACAGCTGGAGGTGATGATTTTATTGAAAATGTGATTTGTTCCCCTGTACTATAGTGCACAGTCAGACCTGGGATAAAATGCTGCTTTTTGTATGCGAAACACTGGCTGGCAGCGGCAGGAGCGAAAGGGACAGCGCCCTGCACTCAGACACACGTCTCGCAGGCATCGAGAGCATTTCTGCTTCCTGTTGACACTAAGAAATAGGCCCCTTGCCCGAATTCTGAAGAAGTAAATCTGCCTTTTGGCTTTGCACCCTGGGCAGGTCGCATAAGGATCAACAGTAGTATTATTAAAATCATGCATATTGCACTCATATGAAAACAATAGAAAATAATAATAAATTGTGGAATTAAACTGTAATTTACACAGGCCCACAGCCAAAAATTAATTTCATGGGCATCCAGCAATCCTACTGATGGTCCGCAATTGGTAGAATTGGCCAATTGGGGCGGGGAGGTGTCCCCCTCTGTAAATTTTTGCGGACCGGGGGGCTGAAGCAAGGGGGGGGTTCAGATCCATAATTTTAATACCTGGCTATATGCTTGAATTTACATAACAGCATATTACTCTAATATGGCATTAAGCTAGAGATGCGTCTGACAGAAGGATTTATTGGCCCGGTTTAGTCAGTCTTTGCCTACAAGTATTGCTGCATCTTTGAACGGCCCCCAATCCATCAGCGCCTTATTTAGCGTGGAGCAAAATGCCTCTGGACCTTCTCAGTGATGCACTTTTGTAGGACACAGCAGGAGACCAAATCCAAAGCCCAGAAATGCAAACACTCTCAAGACAACACCCCTTCATTGGTTTTAGGGGACTTTTAATGCCAGTTAAACTCCTGGCAGCATCTAAGGGCAAATCAAAGACCCAAGCCAAAACAGCATTTTAAGAAAATACATCAAGAAATTATTCTGATGTAAAATCTCTTAAACTGAAATAAACACAAAGAAAAAATGAATACACATGTAATTTTTTAATAGCAAATTTTTCACTTGAGATCCTTTGTCTTACTGCGTTTATACTACAGGTCTGTTTATATATGTGAAGAAAATTCTAGCATAGCATAAGTCACAATATCACTTGCACATACTCAGGTTGTACACTGTAAGGGTAGGCAAACAATTTCCCATTTCACCCAAGCCTTCAAAGGTATTAGACTTTGAGTATATAGTGGGCAAACGCTACGTTGAGGTTTATGGTAAATGTGTGTCAGGGTGAGCACACAAACACGGCGCCGGTGCATGTTCCGGAGGGATCCGCTACAGCCAGCATGTGTCAGCGGCTTATTGGGCTTCAGGAAGGAGGAAAGAGCTATTTCAAATGTGACAAGTTATTTGCTGCCGAATTAGGGTTAGTCTAAGAAAGGCATGCAAGTCTGAACAACAAAAATATCTATTTCTCTGGGTGGATATTTGACCACTTCCACTGCGATCAATTTCAAAAGTTCAATACTTTCTTAAAACTGTAGGGAGATCGTCAATCATTGCTGTTATTGTAATGAGGGGACACGTATATGATTATGCAAATTAGCTACTGAAATGGATGTTTCGAATCGACCATTCCAGAAAACTCAATTTTTGAGCATTATCGATTATCGTTTTTAAACAAAATCTGTGTCTCTTTTGGATTTAATGATAGAGGTTAAAAAGAGTGTGAAGTTAAAGCCAGCCTGCCAATCTAAAAGCAGCGTGGAAGTAGGTCAACATTTTCCATCAGGTGAGCACAGCTGACAGCGGCGCCCCCCCCCATTAGCTCTGCGCCCCAGCTGCATTCAATGGGCCCTATTTAAATTCACATTATATGTCTCACCTTGATAATGACTGCTAAAGCCTCTATATCGATGGTTGCTGTCAGTCACAAAATGAAGCCTCAGCCAGTTCTTGTTACTGACAATAGGAGAAGGAATGTTCATCCCCGATAACCTGCAGGAAAGAAAGACACTCTTTAAGCATGCTGCGCTGGGTTAATCCTCAACAAATCATCTCAGGCCATTTCTGAGAATTTGCACAGAATCGGATACTGTAAAAAAAATCTATTAGGCTGTGCTATTAAAGGAATTTACTCAGCAGATATCGCCGGCCAGATTACCAGATCATTTTTAATTTAGTCTCTTGGCAGTGACAAATGGCTTGAAACGGCAGTACTCCAAAGTTCCGGAACACTTCACGACTCGCCACCCAGAAGCAAAACAAAGTCTGAAATGATGGTGTAAAGCCAGGCCCAAGTAGGACAGGATCGGCCGAAACACTCTTCCCGATGTTCCACGGCTCCCTTACCCATGGGGGGGGTAGGGGGTGTTTGAGGGGGTGAACAGCTTGTGTCTGAACTCCTGGTTAGGCCAGGTGTTTTTACGTGCTCCATTTAGAAGGCTCCGGAAGCCTCTGATCGGCAGACGTCTGGGGCCCGGCATTCGCCGCGACTTCGTGCCGCCCGTTTCCTCAGATGCGGAGCTCGCTCTCTGACAGGCGCCGAGGCCGAGCGACAGGAGCAGAGCGGAGCGCAAGGTGTGAAACTTTAACACCTCCATCTGTTCTCCTTTCTGCTCTCTTTTCATCTTCCCAGCTGGCGAATCTCTTTGGCTGCCATTTTGGCTGAGTAAGCCCCCCCCCACCCCCTTGTGAAGTTTAAATTTTAAGGATGGCACAGCCCTAATCTGAACCCATATATATATATAAATTAATTTTGCAACAGAATCTAAGAAATAAATAATTCAATTACAGGCAGAAGGCTGCTCTTTGATCTCCACACAGTAAAGTAATCAGAGAGGTGGGGGCAAGAGTCAAAAATTAATAAATAAGCCTGGACCATGTAGACTTTCATAAGCGTAATATGTTTGCTAAAAATAATTCTACCTGGCCAGTGTATGTGATTTTGTTATAAAACTCTGGCTGGGGGGGTTGTGCTGCATTCAGAGCCGACCAGTGCGGCAGGTGTAGGTGCACTGCCTCAATGCGGCAGGTGTAGGTGCACTGCCTCAATGCGGCAGGTGTAGGTGCACTGCCTCAATGCGGCAGGTGTACAGTAGGTGCACTGCCTCAATGCGGCAGGTGTAGGTGCACTGCCTCAATGCGGCAGGTGTAGGTGCACTGCCTCAATGCGGCAGGTGTAGGTGCACTGCCTCCATCGTCGGTGGCTATCTGCCCGCTGTCGACAGGCGGGGAGTCCACACGAGGGCGGAGTTATTCCCAGGGCCCCAGTGGCAGCGGAGAGCTACCTGTGACGGGGCAGGTAATTTGTTTGTGTGCCTGTGGAGCGAGAGGAGGAGAGAGGTCGCAGCCCTTCCCTCATCTGTCTTTATTGACGACTGACAGGATGTGTCATTAAAGGACGCGGTCGCATGAATCATTCCCCTAATGGCCTCCACGGGCTGGAGCGAGGCCATGCCATTATCATTATCTGAAAACAGTGGCTAGAATAAAAATACATATATTCCGCAAATATCTTATAGGCAGTAATGGAGCCACCAGTTCCCGCAGGCTAAAGCTACGATGCACAGCGCCTGTGCAGTGCAAGGCCGCAGTGCGCTGTACAAAGCTTGTCCCACATGCACCGCAAACCAATGCGACTTTGTTCAGGCACCAACATCTGCATTGAAACCCTGAGTTCCCCTCGATCTGAAACTGAAAACAGGTCCTCCGGAGACTGCGGAAATGCTGAGGTGAGATTGCACGCTTCCTGATATCTACTGAGGCAATTCTGGGAGGAAATGAACTATGCAGTCCCAGCTCGCCCTCGCAAACCCTTCTCTAATCTGAACTCTGAGAAGCCATTTCTCACACTAGGACATTTAGTGCACACCACACAGCCATTCTCCAGCAAGCACATGGTACGTAGTAACAAGTCACTCACGTTCCTATGTAAACCCTGGAACTTTCTGGTTGCTGTGGCAACTGCTTGCTGCCAATGCTGCTCAGTGCTAGGAGCAACACTGAGCGCTGACAAATTGGTAATCAACACCTGAGGTGAAATTAAATGCATCAACCTTAGAAGTCCTTGAGTATCAGGAATACTATTCATTGGTCTGGCTTACTTTCTCATGGTTTGGTCATACAGATTGCTCTCTTTATTGCTGATCAATCACAACAATTTATGTTGCTAACACACTGGAAGCCATTTGAAGAATCTTGATTTTGCTAATTCGTTAGATTGCTTTATTTATTATGTCCAGAGTGTTGAACTGAGAAATCAAGCTCATGCCAAACAACAGACAATATTTCAAATCCATGAACAAACAAACCTATTACATCTATCAGAAGATTGCCTGCACGCATTAAGGATATAGCCAAGCAAGTTCTGAGTCTGCAGTAATTGTCACGGAAATAAGGAAAACTGTGTCTAATGACTCCAAGGGAAATAAATAGAAATGCCTTAATTCTACAGCTTGATGGCCAAAGTCGTCAGAAAAGATGTTCAATTGATGGAATTTTCCATACCAGACAAAAACAGGAAGCCTTCATTTAGCTAATGTGTCACATGTAGTTAATTAAAGTAGTGGGGATTGTGCTTGGGTGTAATGAGCAATGTCTTTAACAGGCTGCGACATCACTCCCGACGTCCCTGCCCCCCCCCCCATCCCACCCCCTGAACAGCGAATAAAAGCTCCATGCAACAAAGGGATCTTAGCGTATCCCAGGCCGAAGCCTCCACCCGTAACACGCAGCCAGCACACTGTGTACGGCTGCAAAAGGTTTAAGTGTTTCTAAGGTTTGTGTGATATTTGCAGGGTCCTGGTGACACAGACAATTTTAACAGTTACGGTAAAAGTGGGTTGAAAAATCTCAGAAAAGCTTCTGTCTCGTTAATAGCCTTATAGGAATGTTCATAGCACAATAGGGCTATCTGTGGTCTCCTGTCAGATAGGGTATGGGAATGGAGTCATGCATGGTCAGGTGACAAGCTCACTCATTCTGTTTACTTGTCTCGTATTTCCAATCATGATACAAGCTTGAGTTTGGTATTCTAGAGTCTAGACCTCAATGCCCAACCTCGCCTTGTAGGATCTTCCTCTCCCTGACCGCCATTTTGTTTCCTTCCTACTACTTCTGTTGAATTCACCAGAATGTCCTTCCCCAAGAAAAGCCCAATTCCTTCTTCCTGTCCCTGGTTTCCAGCACAGCCCTTTGGTGCCTCTGCCCAAACATCCACACACCAGACACCAGGCCAGCAGAATCTTCTGAGGACTTTGTGTACAATTAATTTCCAGGAAATTAAATTACACACAGAGACCGCAATTTGAACATTAACTGCAGATTACAAAGCAGAGGGGCATTATCTCAGTCAGGAGCACATTATATAAGGTAAACAAAAAGTATTAAGTAATTCTTTTAATTTTAAACTTTATATAATAAGAATGCGATGTGATGACTGTAATCCGTGTGAGAGTGCAGAGTAATCTCCCACGGGCCGAGGGAGTAATTGATTACACAAGGCACTCTCAAAGGCTGGCCTTTCCAAATCTCTGTGCCATTTGCTGAAATGTAAATGACGCAAACACTGAGGGGGAGAGAAAGGGGGCATTTATTCACCACGGCATTTACAATGAATTTCCTGTCTGCCTGGATTCTGAAAGCACTTCAAGGTCTCAGAAATAACTCTGACTAAATTGATAGTGACAAGAAGGTGCAGCGGCGGTAAGACTGAAAAGAGCCATGTGGCAATTTATCACCAGCGTACCCAAGAATCTCCAATCCAGCCCCAATATTTTACTAACAGCAGCTTCAGGCGCAGAACGCAGTGACTTGGTTTTTACATCTGATGCATGTGCTCAGAATGAAAGAAAAAAAAAGACCTGCCACATCGTCATTGTGAACTTGCTACTGGTCACTCGCTGGCAACTCAAGCGGCACTTACACTTAGCTGGGGCAGTGGTGGGGAAGCATGCGTGTGAGTGAGAAGTTGCAAGTCTGAATCTCCGACCAGTGAGGTACCCTGAGCATGGTGCTGCTCCCGGGTGCTAAATAGTAGCTGCCCACTGCTATGTCACAATGGCCCATATGGGTTTAATGCAGAGGGCACATTTCATTGTGGTGTGAGAACAATTAATTGGTTTTTCACTTAGTTGGCCCCTTGATGGCTGCATGCTCATAATTTTCTGCCCGCATTAATTGTCTGGCTTATGCGTCATTTTGGACAAAAGTGTCTGCTTAAAAAATAAATGTAAAGGTAGGAAGTGAATATTTAATTTATATGCTGTACCAGTGAAAGGATGAAAAAGTACCAGAAACTAATTAAGACAATGGGTCCCTTTTCCATGGGACAAAATAATTTTGTGCTGTGTGTGGAAATTGTGCTCTCAAATCGTATCTCTGATCTGTAGGTAAGCATTTGCCTAATTCCGAAACAATCATGAGAGCCAAAGTGGCACGGTATTCTGATGTCCTGTTCAGGGAATAAAGGATGGCTTTATTACCATCAGATGACATCAGACTTTACGCCCAGACCATCAAATCCGTCTTAATTGCCGGGCTGCTAATGAAGACTGGCATGAGCGCGCTCAAAAGCTCTTGCACGCCCTCGCACACGCTTGCATACGCGCACCCGCTGCAGCCTGGCACCGGACCACATCTGTTCCCAGCACGGCGTACATCTCAGCTGCTTCATCCATCACAGGCCTGCCCCGGAGACGGATGGGAGGCCTCTGGGAAGCGGTGAGCGTCTCTCCATCAAATTGATGTTTTGAAAGTAAGTAATCAGTGTTCTCCACAGGTACTGTACTCCTTCCATAGTAACCTCACTGCTGTTGCAGAGGTCCCTCTCCCACCAGATGCCCCCCCCCCCCCCCCAGAATACCCAGGTAGGGTTTCACAACAGCATTGCATTCTGGGTACTGCATATCCTTTCTGCAAGTTGACAAATAATGTCTCGTTTTAACCTTACAAAAGTACCACCCTATTACGTTTCTCTTTTACACCACAGAATATTATACATTTTACATTCCAGAATGGGCGTGACGCGGTGGCTTCGAGGGCGACATCCACTCCTACGCACCGCGTGTGCAAGTTTCCTGCAGGTACTCCTGTTTCCTCCCACAATACAAAGACCCGTGATAGACTGGCATCCCAGGTGTACCCCAGCCTTGTGCCCCCCCCTTTCCCCCGACCTTCCGAAGAGGCTACTTAATAGAAAGAAGGACTTTCAATTAGTTTGTTGACAATCAAACAGCTGTCATATGAACCGTGTGCAGTGTGTAGCACAGTGGGTTAAGGAGCTGTCCAAAATCCCCATAGAGGGTTTGGAACCTTAAAAGGCACTTATCTCATAATACTCCAGGGCCGCTGGAGATCCTTCCTTGTACATTGCTTTGCAGAAAAGCATCAGCTAAGCAAACAAACAAATAAATAAGAAGGAAAAAAAATGTAATCTCACTATAACCACAGATGCCAATGTATATGCAGGAAGGCCAATGCGGTGGACAAGAGATTTACGGATATCCTACTGTAGACCTTCCTCGCAGTCCCCTAACACACGGCACTGCTCCCATTTCACCCCGTAAGTTGCATTACCCAACTCTACTTCTCTAGAAAGCCTTCCTCCGCCTGCTCTGCTCTGTGAAAGTCCTGCTTGAGCACTCTCAGGGACCCCGCTTGGAAGATTCCAGATCCCCTGCATTCCAACTGGGAGCGCCCCCGGCTGACAGCCGTGGCATACCTGACAGTGATCCGCCGTGCAATTCATGAAATAAAAATTATACCTATTTGCTGGCCTGCTGTGGCATTAGATTAGCATTGTGTTTGGCTCTCTACCAAAGACTCCATATATAAATATATATACTTTTTTGTTTCCAGAGATGTCAAGCAGTGACATTATAGCTCTGAACAGAATAGAGACATTGTAAACCTACGAATGTCCTCAGAAGGCTTTTATCCGGATACATAATTCATTGGTATTCAGTCCCAGACATTCGGATTACTTTAAACGATGGACTCCAGCCCTGTGACAACTGTGAAATGCAATATGTAATATGTTTTCAATCGGGGGTTTACCTAATGGAAAGTGCTTGAGTTATTCTCCCCAACTGTATGTGAATTCTTATTCCTTTTCAACTAGTTTGCATAAATAAAAAAACAGGAGACCTTTTGTAATAGGCTGGTAATGCTAATGCTTCATTTGAGCCCACCACAGATTAGCCCATATGTAATTATGGTTACATATAGATCAGGGATGGCCAATCTTATCCGCAAAGGGCCGGTGTGTATGCAGGTTTTCGCTGCAGCTCCCTAATTAGATTACCAATTAGAGGGCTGATTGGCTGAAGAGTCCTCACACCTGGGTTCGAACAGCTGACCTAAAGGTTACCCCAAAAACCTGCACACACACCGGCCCTTTGCGGATAAGATTGGCCACCGCTGATATAGACAATTAAACCTGCCATGAAATTAACTTGCATGTAGATTTTCTGGGACTGGCTGGTGACTGAGTCCACGCTGCAACCAGCAAACATACTATACCAGAGAATTAGTTGCGAAACCTACTACTTTAAAACCAGATGACCCAGTTCAGGGTAAAGGTGACCAGGGCTGGCATCTCCATAGCAATAGACTCACTCGAAAAAAAACCAAAAAAAAACCACAAGATGTATACTGTTGTATCACAGACACATGACATGATGGTGGTTTCTAAACAGGGATGGCAGAACAGGGTTTCCCAGCGATGCCTCCAGGGTCTTGGTCCTGAACTCATTTCAGACTGAGTACCGGCTGTGTTTTGCTGTAGGGCTTCTGGGAGGCAGGAGGGGAAGGCCATAGCTCGAGCATCAGAGCAAATCACATTGCTGGGCAGGTCAAGAGCTTGACTTGCACCCGGTCACCCGTGATAATAACTATAGAGTCCCAAATGCTATTTATTTTGGTTAAACCAGAAAACTGATTCACTAGACATGAGGAATTTTTATGGCTGCCACTGAAGCATGGGACAGGAGAAAAGCAAATGGGATTCTGGGACTGACTGGCACGACAGGAAGAATTATTATTCATTATTACACTCTGCTATTGGTCATAAACAAACAGCAAGCGAGCAAGCGAAAGGTTGGGAAAGGAGGAGGTTAATAGGTCCCTTAAATGGTTCATTAGAGAGGAATGGCGTAAAAATTCACACGGGGAAATCACGACACACAAAAGCACCTGAAAGTGTCTTAAGATAAGGAGGAGAATCTGAAAGCTTGAGAGCTACTGGTTTGCACAGCACATCTGGCCCAATGCGACAATGAACCAGAAAGGCACCACTTGTTGCCCAGTGATCCTGAAAGTCGCTCCTGACTGCGGCCTGTACTTTTCTTTTTACGAGGTGTGTACCGGTGTTTCCCACCATTAAACTCAGACAAAATAACCTTTACAGTAAACAGGACAAATATGAAACCCAGCAATTAATCACTGTCATCTCCGGGTGCGAGGTGTGGAACGAATGGCCGCTGCAGTTCAAGCTGCCGCCTGGTGAGGGCGCTCTCGGCTCCGTCGCCTGCCCTCCCTGCGCCCTTGAGCCGGGTGGGATTCTGAATGACACCGGAGGCTTTGGAGATGCTGACAGGCTGCAATTAGCTGGCTGGCCCCTCCCCACATGGGCGCCAAGCCATCCAACTCAATTTGGAGAAGTTCTCCTTTGGCACAGACTCCGGCGCCGTCCCAGTCCATTTGCAGCCGAGGCCCGGAATGTGCATCGCGTACTAATTGCACCACTTGCATCATCACCATTGCAAAGAAAAAAAAAATCAAAACAGAACAGCAGAGCATACAGAAAATTCCAGAAACAGGAACTGGATATAATCGAGAACTGTTCAGATGGGCTTATTGACCACAAAGATTAACCTAAAAATGAGAAGACAAAATTTTGCCTTACAAAAGTAAGGCAAAATTGCTGAAAAGGGCCTTTTGAAATAAACAGGAGGGCTGGAAAACCCTGTAGAAGGAGGAATTGAAAGAAGAATGCGGAAAAAGAGTAAAACTTTGTAGAAGATTTTGACAATCGTAATCTAGAAATTTGTAGCTTTTTAAATCACAGCTAAGTGCAGCTCTAACGGGATTTATGTTTTTTCCTTAGTGTGATTTTGACATTTAAAAAGGCAGTAAAACACAGAAGATGGAATTTTTATTTCTGTTTCATTGTACACTGCAGTTTACGACAACAATAACGCCAATCGGAAACAAAGCAGTTCAAAGGAAACTAAGATAATGCAGCTTCTTTTTTTAAAGGCTGAACAAGCAGAATTGAAGAATTTTGTTAGTTTTTTTCCATTTTCTATTGTCCAAGTACAAGAGCTGACTCAGTAATGCACAAAGATTCTTCGGACCCCCGTGGCTCAGCCCTGGTATCGCTGATTTATTTAGTTTTTATTTATTATTGTTTATTTAAGTTCTGGGACTATAGATCACACGGGAGACCGGGGGGCCCACCGTGGAGCTGGAGCTGCAGGTGAATGGCTTTCATACACTTGAGCGGAGTAATGGAGCTGCAGATCTCCAACAGCACAACCGGTCCGTGTACACATTACGCACACCGCCTTAGAAAGGACCCGCTGAGCTAATAAATAATGTAATCTATTTAATTTGACTGCTGACTAACGTAAGTGCATTAGAATGAAGCCAGAGGAAGGCATTCCTATTACAGAGCAAACCCCCAATTTGGGCGACGTTCAACCTTATTTCCTTTCCGTCCTCGTGCTTAAGAGGAATTATTGGCTCTGTGTGGAGGGAGTGACAGAGACCACAGAACCAGCTTGCAGTCACAGGGTCTCCTAACAGTATGGGGGGGGGGGGGGGGGGTTGGTTATTTCAGTGATTTGCTGGAGATCTCACCTAAGAGGCTGTGACACGGACCAGCTAGAATAAAGGAGCACGGATCTGGTGCTGATGTAGCTGGGTGCTGTGGGGCAGAGGACATGCTGCCTAAGCAGACCCTGCCTGCGCTGTGAGCAACCAGGATGCAAGCCCCCCCCCCGCCGCTGCCCAGTTCTGTGAACATCTGCCAGCATCCCGCCCCTGTTTCTCCTGACTGCGCATATCCTGAAGCTATCACAGCCCAACCAGCAGGAACCTCGTGAGCCCAAATTGTCCACCGCTCCATCCCACGGGTCCGTTCCATCTGCCCCCCAGGGGGACACCCAGTACCGGCTTGTCGCTGTGCCAACTAGGACTGGAGACGCCACAGCAAGAACCTGCAAACTTGTTTAGCCACAGGCAACATGATCAGGCCCTGTGAGGTATAATATTCCAGAAATACATTTCTTAAATGCAATCGAGGTCCCAGTCAAGTCATTCCACAGCTGCTCTAGTTCCAGGTGACATTGTGAGCATCACAGAGGACAATAACTTTGATATGTGCTGGTCAGTCACGGGTCGGTTGTGTGTCATCTACGAGTGACAAGAAAGCAGGGGGGAAAAAATGGTAAAACAAAATATTTACACAGGCATTTAGTGCTTAGTAGCTCAAACTTATATTCTTGTGTAAAATGTGAATTAGTGGTGTTTTGCTTCTGTAATATTTAAACACCCACAAATATCAAGTTAAATAATCCAAGCATGTACTTTCAATTTGACAGTGATTAGGACACATCTGACAGAAGAATACCAAAGATCTCTCAAAATTCAGAAGCAAGGAGTATTAGGTGAAATTAAATTGAATAAAATGGAGCCTGGAAACCAACGCTTATTTTGTGGGCTTTATTTGTGAGTGTGGCAACACCGTGTTTATTTCTGATGTCATCTGCAAGAGATGGCAGAGAGTGACATGTGTCCTGCCACCACAGGGACCAACTGGTGCAGCTGTCATGAATAGGGGCTGTTTCTCCACAGAGGTTGTGTGTGGAAGCAGCAGTTCGTGACATGACAGGAAACGCTTCTGGGATCAGCCAGAAATTTGTGTGTGTGGTTCTAAGAGGTAAAGCCTGCATCGAGTACAGAAAGCTCACACATCTCCAGCAGGCATTCCCCTGCTCCGATATCCATTCTCATGTGCTTTGGAGTTCATTAAATGTGAGGTAAAACTTCTCTAAATATCATGCCGCATGTTCCTCTTAAAACACTTGATATCGAGGATTTATGTGTTAAGCGTGAATGATTTCCTGTGTAAAAAAAAAAACATGTAACCTTATCCCATATCAAAGCCAACCAGGTTGTTGCGTAAGGAGACATCGATCTGGATGGAGACACATGGAAACAGTGCAGCACTGCCCTATTTGCATGCA
Organism: Paramormyrops kingsleyae; assembly: GCF_048594095.1. Classification (NCBI taxonomy): domain Eukaryota; kingdom Metazoa; phylum Chordata; class Actinopteri; order Osteoglossiformes; family Mormyridae; genus Paramormyrops; species Paramormyrops kingsleyae. Next base: position 17,078,827 of record NC_132819.1, on the reverse strand, counting down.
GTGCATTAATGCAGCCATCTTGTATGTGTCTCGTGCAGTATTGCAGCTAGCCATTAGTGTTATCAGCACTGAAGCCCAGACCAGGAGAAGGTTGTGGGTGGGATCAGGGATTGGATGGGACCAAGGGGTGAAGCTGTAGGTAGGATCAGGGATGGGTGAGGGGTGTGGCCAGGGGCGGGGTTGTGGGTGGGATCAATGATGGGTGAAGGGCGTGGCCAGAGGTTGGGCTATGGGTGGGATCAGGGGTTGGTGAAGGGCGTGGCCAGGGGTGGGGTTGTGGGTGGGATCAATGATGGGTGAAGGGCGTGGCCAGAGGTTGGGCTATGGGTGGGATCAGGGGTTGGTGAAGGGCGTGGCCAGGGGCGGAAGCTGTAGGTAGGATCAGGGATTGGTGAAGGTAGTGGCCAGGGGCAGGAGTTGTGGGTGGGATCAGTGATGGGTGAGGGGCATGGCTAGGGGTGGGGTTGTGGGTGGGATCAATGATGGGTGAAGGGCGTGGCCAGAGGTTGGGCTATGGGTGGGATCAGGGGTTGGTGAAGGGCGTGGCCAGGGGCGGAAGCTGTAGGTAGGATCAGGGATTGGTGAAGGTAGTGGCCAGGGGCGGAGTTGTGGGTGGGATCAGTGATGGGTGAGGGGCATGGCTAGGGGTGGGGCTATGGGTGGGATCAGGGGTTGGTGAAGGGCGTGGCCAGGGGCGGAAGCTGTAGGTAGGATCAGGGATTGGTGAAGGGCGTGGCCAGAGGTTGGGCTATGGGTGGGATCAGGGGTTGGTGAAGGGCGTGGCCAGGGGCGACAGCTGTAGGTAGGATCAGGGATGAGTGAAGGTAGTGGCCAGGGGCGGAGTTGTGGGTGGGATCAGTGATGGGTGAGGGGCATGGCTAGGGGTGGGGCTATGGGTGGGATCAGGGATTGGTGAAGGGTGTGACCAGGGGCGGGGCCAAGTTTTAGGTCAGGGCTGGGTTAGGAGTGGAGCTGTGGGTGGGACCAGGGTTGGGTCAGGGGCGGGCCTGGCACACACAACCCAGATCGGGGAGGTGGCTGAGACTACTCTGAAATCACTCGAAATATCACATGTTCTCTGTCGGTGAGAGCTTCAGAGTCTCCTGCAGGATCCCAGGAGACTCTCTTCACCGGGAAGGCTGGCTTTCGGCTGCTGCAGGAGTTAGCAGCTGCTCCTAAACGATAACATCGTTAGCATTAAGGGACATGGCTATGCAGATTCATTTACTCAGACCCGTCACTGTAAGGAAATTAGATTGCTACACAGCCAACCGTTTCACAAATAAGTCGTATTTAAACTTTGATTCGTGACCGAATGGCGAATCTCCTTCTCCATGGTCTGGGCACACTGACCCACGTTTGCAGATACAGAATAACTCCTGCGATGTTCTCGGTAACCCCTGTACACAGCGTCCATAAAACAAACTCGCATTGATCGGTAGGATGCGACGTGGGGGGGGAGAGCGCTATGGATGACGGGACAGATGCACATTTTAGTGCCCTTTGATCTGATTTCGTGACTCCCCGGAGTCATCTTGGGCACGGCTGGAAAATCACCAGGGGCAGTGTGCGTGTCCAAATCACAGGCCGGAGCACCTTGACAGGCGTGAGGGCTGCCGCTGCTCCAGGATGGGGGGAAAATGAAGCTCTCTGCCTTCGTTCAGGGGTCAGGGATAGAGCGGTGCCCATGTTTCTGGATGCCGTGAGGCAGCGGCTGATAATGCGATCGATACCGCTGTGGCTCCTTTGAGGTATATACATCACGCCACCCATTTAACTGCTTCTTACGTTAACTTTTTCACATTTTGAAGAGATGGGATCATTTAACAAGGTCCAAGGCTCAGACACGGAATTTGATTTCCAGTGACTGGTGGCCAGTGACTCACGTGAGAACACGGCTTTTGTGCTGCCATGTCCCGCCATATAAGACTCGTTATACAAAGGTGGCCCGTTAAATGCATAAAAAACAACAACAAAATAAGCTGAAGTTTTATGTACTCTTTCAGCTGTGGTGATCTGTCGTTTTTCACACCGAGTTTCACGTTTGAAAAATGCGATGAGTGAAAATTTCAGCATACTGCTGGTCACGGTGACATAGCCTGTTACTACAGCACAATGCAGCGAATGGCTGTGGGCATTACTGAATTTCAAATAAGCACATACCCAGGCACTAAATTCAGAGTCACTGCCCACAGGAAGTCGCTTAATATCTATTACACATCTTTGTGTTACATTCATTATAGCTATATTAAAATATGGCTATTTTCTTACACCGTGAGATTTCCAAAGGCACCTTGACCTCTCAGTCCTTTTACCACAGAGAAAATAAAATATCTTAATGAAAACAAGGTTTCATCTTCATTCTGAAACTACATTGACATTTTAGCCCAAGGTAACTGTAACTGAATTTCAGTTAAAAACCATTAGGAAACTTTCAAGAGAATACATTCTATTTACTATATAATGCATTTTTTTAATTTATATATTATTTTAAATATATAACCACAACAATGACTATATGAATTTAATCCAGGTTGAGGTGAGCCTATTCCCATGGCAGCCAGTAGGGGGCACTCCACATAGGATGCCAGTCTGTCTTCTAATATGTAAGTTTCAACAGTAACTATTTTTTATGAAACATTATTCTCATTTCATGCTGATCAGTTAAAAGATCAGATTAAAAAGAATATCTTAAATAACACCTAAATATTTTCTGCTCTCAACATGTTTCCTTTTATGCAAACTTACTAAACAGTAAAAACCGAATCATTACTAAACTTTGAAGGGATTCTGGTGTCCATTGAAAGGGAAATTTTACAAACATGATGCAAATATGAGCCTTGGAGCTGCACCACAAGTTCATTGAAAGATAAAATAATGTACTCAATAAATTCACAGTTTTACATTCTGCATTGCAAAACAGTTAAAATGCAGAACGGACATTCAGCTCCTTAGTCTGATAAATGACAGGGAAATCTCCTGTGGCCATCTTTCAGATCATTATTTCACAGTGAATTGTAGGGAACAATGACCTTCCATGACGATCAATAATCACAGAGTTCTGCCAAACATCTTCATTTAAGGCGCCTGAGGTTTGGTATTGCGTCAATCTTCATATCGCTGGGCGCAGATGTGAGAGGATGACTGAAGTGGCTCTGGATATTTTATGTTGTTTTTGTCCCTCTTAGTCATCCGTAGCATATAGAGGTACATCCGACTGATAAATTAAAAGGCCATGTCTGACCACACCCCCTGCGTTTCTCTGCCTGCATCTTTGCGCATTTTTCCTGGAAAATTTTTCAACTAATCGCGTCCCCCCACTCACTAGAGCGATTTATTGCGAGAAACAGCCTGTGACCACCGATCGAGAAGGGAACTGTAAAAACGCAAAATGTGATGGATTGTTGAACAAGTCCCAGGCAAACCTCCTCACCTGAACAGAGCAGAGAAGATGAACAGATGCCACGGGAATGGCGACTGAGTCCAGAGTACAGTGATTTGTCCAGCCACGGTGGGACTACTGTTATGTTTACAACAGCACCTCCCGCACAGCATGACAGATAGAGCCTCACATTTGCCATGCCAGTTCTCAAAGGAAACCACAAAGTATTGTGATTTCTGTACCAAGAACAAAATAAACCACATCGATTATATGCCAAATTCCAGAATGCAGATGCTATTATGTAATATTTATGTAGCATCTAGGTACAAATTCTAGGTACAAATTAGTTTTAAATACTCACATACCAATTTCTCTGGAATTTTCCGTAGAGATTGAAAAGCTGAATGGTTAAAACTGGCTGTTGACGTCTATCTTTTTCTCCGTGCAGGATCTTATCCTAGCTTGGATTAACTGGACCTATGGGACAGCCTCACGCAAGCAAGCATAGGTTACGAGGGGCAATTACAGGATACCGCTGACACTCGCCAGACAGACTTATACAACCATGATGTTGTGTGGCGGGATTTCTGGCCTGTGATGCCCCAGGCTTTCCAGAGCACCCATCTTTCTTTATTGTTTGCCATCTGATACCTGCCTACTCCAACGGCTGCTGGACACACTGCAACACTGCTAGCAAAACTGCAAGTTAATCACAAACGGGCAGATGACTGGGCTCACTATGAAGACACTGAGAGGGAGAGAAGCTCGATAATGAGGCAATTAACTCAGTATAAGTTGGGCTAAAATGCGCTCGTATTGGAGCATCGCTGATGGGGTCAGCAAACCGCAGAGCAGATGAGTCTGAGACATGTTTCGCAGCTACTAAGTGATCTGTAAACGTTTCTCCTCTGATGAAAAATGCTGAAATTCCCGCCAGTTCTCATGCGCCTCTCAGTAATGGACGCAACCCTGATCTGTCACAAACTGTATGACATTGCACGATTCCCTGGAGTACTCAGTCTATGGCTGACAGATACACCCAACAGACAACAGTATGGAAAACAAACAACAAGATACAATTGTGTATATTTCTAAAACCAAATAAAGCATTTTACTTGACATGAAAAAATGAGGCCTAAAATTCTACCACTTTTTGAAATACACGATTCTGTTTTTGCACCTGGTATAAAAGTTTGCTCTCTATGCTCTGAGGCAGAGCATCGATCCATCTGTTCATTCTCAATAATTCATCCTTATCCAGTTTGGGCCGCGGCGATCCAGAGAAAGAGCACGGCAAAGGGAAGGCCCTGAAGGGAACTCCAGCCCGTCGTGGAACGCTCTTGCATGCACTCGCTCCCACAGCTACACGCCAGGGATACCAATTCATCCGAGTGCTGAGCCTCTGTGTGATGTAGAGGCAAGATATCTCACACAAAACTCACGCCAGGGTGAGAACACGACAGGCGTTCTTAGCTTCTGGGGCTGCCGTTATAATACCCATGAACAATAAAGAATACATAGAAAGTCTGGAGATGCTGAATACGATGTAGGAGCCAGCAGCAAAAAGAACATGAGGAAAAAGGCAGACACTCCCTACACACCTAGTGAAACACGAAACACCAAGAACAAACAACAGATGCAGGACGTTCTGGGGTTACCTGTAACCAAAAATCACCATGTTCTGCAAGCAGGCCCGTGCTAGATCTAGGTGATGTGGGAGTGTCTCTTCTCTCTGAGCTGTGTGTAGAATTTACGTGTCACTTAATACGTACATCACTGATTTTCCTACAGCTGTTTACAGGTGTAAATACAAACACTTGTAATCATATTTTATATATTTATATATATGTATGTGTGTGTGTGTATGTGTGTGTGTGGATTAGGTTTATATTACATTGTGGGGACCAAATGTCCCCCACAATGTAATAAAAACCTGTTATTTTGACGTTGTGGGGACCACTTTTCAGGTCCCTACCATGATCTGTGAATGCAATCAAAAAACTAAAAATGCTAAAAGTCTTGTATTTTGTTTGGTTACTTATGGTTACGGTTAGGGCTGGGTAGGGGTTAAGGTCGTCATGTTGGGATTAGAGTTTTCGCCATGAATGGAGAGTCCCCACAAAGATATAATTATAAATCTGTGTGTGTGTATGTGTATGTATATATAAGTAACTACAAGTGAATAAGTTATAAGTTCCAGTCATGTCACAAAGAGCTTTTCTTACTGGTCTTTGCCTCTTGAGGAACCTCCAAAGAGCCAGCTAGCTCAGGCAACCATGACGACCAAACACAAAAAAACACATACGCTCAGAAATACGCTAAAGAACAGCCTCGGTTCAACTCGGCGGCACGGGGATTAATGTGCTTTCAAACGGGGCAGGCGGCAGCTATTTCTTGTACTTGGCAGCTGCCGAAAATGCGATCCGGGATCCGTCAGGCCGAGATGATGACTCATACGATGTTGGTAAATGCGGAGCTGTGTCAACAGCAGGAGGCGGTAATGCGATGAGCTTCTCGTGGATGAACGGCGCCACCGCGGCGCGCACCACCTGACACTCCTCCCAATGGTTTACTAACAAGGCAAGGTCAGCGGCTAGTCAATAACCGCTAACCGCTCAGCCACTTAGCTAGTTTGTGGGCAGACGCAATAAGCGAGGGATAAGCAGCGGAACCACATCGGCGGCTGCCCTGTGTGTACGGAACCTCGCCGCAGCAGCCCTCCGGCTCCATCCCTGCGCACGCAGCGATACGCAGCACCTGCGCCGACCCCGTGACTCATCCGCATGCGAGGAGTCCCGGTGGGCCTCAGACGGCTCCGGAAGCAATGCCCGGCAGGCATTTTAATTTAGAGCGCAGCCCATCTAGCTGCTACCATTTACACACCAAGCTCATTGAGAATTCTGCATCGAAATAATCAGCTGCTTTCTGACACCTTGTGAGCATGAGTTGAATCAAAAGAATGACCAAACACCAAGAAATACTACTGTTATAATTACTACCATTACAATAGTAATAGTATTACTAATAACAGTAATAACACTTAATAACAACAAAACAACAACAATAACAACACTAATTAAATAATAATAATAGTAATAATTCACCATTAAGAACAGGTGTATAATAACTTCAAAATGGGTACAGCATGCATTGTTGCATTATTGCGCAAATGTGCCTGTATACCCTGATTATGCAGTAAATTATACACATATCATGTCTCCTGCGACAGCATGATGTTCCCCGTGATTTGGTAGCTCTCCCATCCCGATGCACACTTTGCATCAAATGACAGCAAACTGAGTTTTTGATGAGTTTTCCAGCCATGGTTGGGGGCCACCTGCTGTTCCTAATAAATCGGACGAGCGGCGAGCGATCCGTTTCACAGCGCCCCCCCCCCCCCCTCCCCCCAGAGAAGCGGCTGCCAGCAACAGGACTGGGTATGGAGGGAGAGAGGGGGCTGAAAGCGAGGGAGGGAGGGCGAATGGCCCACAGCCCCTCCCTGCGGGCCTCCCACATCATGGGCTGGTTCACTGACCCCTTTCCTTCCTGTAGAAAATGACTGTTATCTTACATTAAAACACACACGTGTGCACAAACACGTGCACGCTCGCATGTGTAAGCACACTGGCTGCCTTGGACTATAGCAGCACAGGAGAGATAAGTCAGAGCAGAATGCAGGTATCATTCTCAGTACACCAGTGTCTCCTACGGGAAACCCATTTCAGTCAGGATATTCGTATAAAAAAGACAATAATATCCTATTAATTAATACCAACGCTGTCATAAAGCTAGCAAGCAACTTGCACCATTTTCATTGCTTTTTTATTCTGGTGCTGTATACAAATGTCCTGTGTTTTTATGACATAACAACTCTAATTATTTCCTACAGCTACTGTGGAGTTCTGCGGTCCCCAAGGACGAGGCTGAAAGCGACATTAATTTAGCACAGCAGAATGTGTGAGACAATGCAGCCATGCCGGCGCGTTCCAGTCGTCACGGGGACTCGACACGGGGTAAACATAGGGGGACCACTTTCACTGGTTGCCACGGTACCTCTGTCACGCTCACCCCATTCTGGACTTCACAGCGCAAAGCCCCAGTCAGCGTTTCCCCAGTACCGATGACTAAGTATTTGTCTTTTCATAAGTAACTGGGGGACCACTTGACCAAAATCCTCCACCCTCCCTAGCTCTGTCCCAGCCCCTTATCTGGCTCCTAACACACCTTCACTTTGCACCCCTTTGTCCACGGGCTCCTTCATGGCCTTGCAACACCAGATAACCGGGCTACTATCCCTGCAACCAAACCTTTTCAGAGAGGATGAGCTTCTTAGCTTGACGGTCCTTAATGGGCAGGATTGTGGATTGTTTTTGGATTTTTATGCATGTCAAAGTAGTTGTGAGATTTGGAGGGGGGGGGGGGGTATGCTGGGATCTACAAAAGTCCAAGGTCACAGAAAAGGCACTTCCAGCTCTGAAAGCCCATTTACATTCTGGTACAATAGATTTCCCAGAAGTGTGTGTCAGCGTAAGTGCCAGCTTCCTCAATTAAGATGTAGAATGCATAATATTACCATCCATAGATGTTCAATTGGCAGGTTTTGATTGCCCAACAAACACAGTAGGATGAAAAGGCAGGACATGTATGAAAATAAGGCCTCAATGGCAGGGTTTTCTTCTATCTGCTTGTCACGCTGTCTTACCCTCCTACTGTTCAAAATATGTCACAGCTGAATGCATGATACTGATGTCGAAGACTTGTGGGAAGTTCTAATGAAAATGTTTTATTCTTTTTGTAGCACTGTGCATTGCACAGAGCACTCAGACTGGGGATTCTCCTCCAGACATAGGATTACAACATGTTCTGAATGGATCACAGAAAGTTCTTGGGTATAATTCCAAATGGCTTCCGAGGGCTATGCTCTAGGACCTGGTACCTCGGCGGGCGCCTCAGAGAAACCTACCCAGCTGCACACTTAGAGTTTTGAAACTAGGCCAAATGATGCAAGGGAAATTAACGAGATCCCAGTCGGGCTCAGCTTATCGAACGGCTGTCCCTGACCAGGGATAAGAGGCTACATCACAAAAGGATGGGACAGGCAAACAGCAATATAGCTATCACTGCCTAGGGCAAAGATGAAAAGGGGATATTTGCATGCATTCCACAGAAAGGGCGATATGGTGCACAGGTCACGGAAGGGGAAGAAGTACAGGCAGAAATGCGATGGCCAACACTGTGAGCTGCATAGCAACCAGAGATGGGAATACCGACAGCACAATGTGGAAGACAGGCAGGAGCAATGGGACCAGCACTAAGACCCTGGGGACAGGCTAGAAGGGAAAGATCAACACCAAGAATATGGGGGGCAGGTCCATCCATTCCAGTACGGCTGGTGATTAGGAATGAGCCGCATACCTTTTTCTGCTATACTGTACATAGAGCATGTAAATATCATGGGACACAGCTTAGTGATGAGGAACATGGACTCGTGGAATTTTCTGAAGAGTGGACCTTTTAATAAGTCAGTTATCATCTTCATCTTCTTCACACATCTTTCCTGGTGAGGGTTGCAATGGCAGGATGCCAAACGGGTCAGATGAGGCCTCCCTTACCAAGGCCATGGACTCTACCTTGATATGGGGGATCGGTGAGTACTCACAACCAGGGGTGGGCAGGTCCAGGAAGTTGAAATCCAGAAAGATTTTGTTTCACAAACACAAAGTACTCAACTGGTTGGTTGAAACACAATCTTGGTCTGGATCTTTACTTTCTGGACCTGAACTATCCACCTCTGTTCACAAGCAATGGTTTTCACTTGTGCAGATCAGAGTAGCACAAAAGCAACCCTCAAAGCTCATTCTGTACCGCCCTCAGCTTCGGACCTCTGACTGTTCCCACACCGGAGGTCTTTCAACACTTGGATCCTCAGTGTGGGTAGATACTCTACTTCCGATCACGACGTTTGATTCCACACGGTATGTCGGGGCAAGGTCAACTATATCTAGCTAATACCCTTCCATCTCAGACTCCTGAGGACTGCTGGCTAAAGGAGGCCCTACCAGGAGATCTAGCAGCAGAAGACAGAGCTTAGTGGATTGTTAAAGCTTACAAACCCTTCCACCTTGCTAAGGTTATGATCCTTGTAGCGTATTTTAGATAAAAGATGCCAACTATTAAACTGACTCCAAGATCACTGAATGGAGCCTCCTTGTAGGAGCATGTAAAGCATTCATTGACATTCAGAGTAACTGCGTTCTTATACTCCCTTTCTTAAAATGCTTTTCTTTATTTTTTCTTTCCAAATGGACATTCAGTTTCCAAGTCATTATGGGGATTAGGGGCCCTGGAACCCATCTCAGAAATAGACTGGGTTGTGATTACTCTTAAATCCTCTTTCATTAATGGATTTGGACATGTTAGATTAAAGCCTATTTGTGTGGTTATGCCCTTAATACAGCGTGACCATCATGCCAATGCATGAAACAGTAATATATTTACAGCAGTTTGAGCAACAACTCCACAGCATGCGGTGACCCTTGTTGCTCTGTTTAATTTCTGCAGAAATGAGCCAATCACTGAAGATGTGATCAAAAATGCAGAAAATGCACTGAAACGCGTGATTCCCTGCTCCACTCTTCCTGCCAAGCCAATGAAATGACAGCATTTATTCTGCTGTAAATATCCTTGGGTGTTCGGCCCGGCCAACCGATAACTGTGATAAATTGTAATAAATTGTAATAAATTCCAACTAAAACATTTGAAATCTAAATAAAAATTGCACATGGTACGCATGAACCTGGCACAGTATTGTGCACCATTAAGAACACAACGCATAGCACCCACAACCAAAACACATGTCATTACCAAAATCTACTCAGACTGCCCGTGACACAGAAATATGTGAACATACATAAAATATGGGGCCAAATAAGCAAAGGAATTAAATTTGTCTCTAGGCATTCCGTCGCTGGTCTTGGCTGCTTCTGACTGATCGTTGTTTGGACGGATAAAGAAAAGCCGTGACAGATAAAATGACAGTTTCCACACAGACTGATTGTCTTTGCCTTGCTACTCCCACCTAGGGTGGAGCCAGTGAAGCAGTGATTACATGTGGCAGTTTATGGTGTCACGTGCCCACGCTGAAGGAAAGCAAAGCATATCCCGGCCCCGGATATGATGACTTCTGTGGGAGCAGCCGTGTGGTAGCTTGCTGGGGAGATTGTTTCCCAAGTCCCAGTGCCGTTTTCTAAATGCAAGGAGATTAATTTGCTTTTGGGTTGGCAGTATTTGGGCAAGCCATTCACACTTTCCAGCTGATTCTTTTTCAACATTTTTTTTTTTTTGTCTGTTTACTGCTGGGTCTGGTGCCACAAAATATTTAACTTGAGGTTTTGCCTAGGTAGAAATAAACTGTATATTCAAGAATAAAATTTCATGTTACACATCTTAGACTGGGTGTTATTCAATTATAACTGCAAAAAACACATACTTATACAAATATTAACATATCTACACACAAAAATAGAAACCACAGAGTTAAAAAATTACACATTCACGTACATTCACTATTAGAACATCAAAAAGAAATGGATTTAATAAAGAGAGACAAATACAATATTTATACTAAGTAAAGGCTAATGAGGTATCAGTAATATTTGGCTTCATGACATCTCAGGAGATTTCATCAGATCGTTTGTGGTCATATGTGAATGTGTAACACCATTACACTAGGCTTGACATGAAGTGATTTATGCAGCGATTTGTATTTTAAGGAGATTAAACCATCCTTGGTATTTTTTGTCATGCACTGGGTAACTTTGTTATAGATAATAATATCAATAAGCAAATGAAGATGACATCAGTGTCATGTCTCCACACGCCATACTGTACAGCTAAGCATGCAACTAGCTAAGCTGCAGTGGGACCTTGTGGCTTTGGTCTGTCCTCAATCAAAAGATTAGCACTGGATGGTGACGACTTGTGTGCGAACAGCAGTATAATAGCTCATTGGAGGGTTTGTTTCTCAAGCTCCAAATCTTTTGGAATTGTTATCTAGGCTTTGGCCAAACACCAAAAAAAAAACTTTAAAGATCTTTTTCCCTGCCAAAGAGCAGTATTATACCCTTAAATACAAGTAAATGCTAAGAGAGAGAGAGAGAGACAGGAGAGAGAGAGTAAGGCAGCAGGAAAAGCAGAACACTATGTATATCACCACCTCTCAGGATCATCGGAAAAATATGGGTAATTAATTTTTTACGAACAATATTAAAAATAATTATTGCGCTGCATTCAAGACTGCGTACTTATAAATAAATAAAGAAAAAAGCAAAAATATAAATATGCACCCCAGCTGGAGAATCAGTTCACAGAACAAGTCACACCCCAGCCGGTTTGGGACCTAATTAAAATGATGCTTCTAAATGTCACACTCTGGTACCAGAAACAGCCTATTAAACGAGTGAATCAGTAGCTCTGTGCAAAAGGTATCGGCATCATCAGCCCCTTCGACTACTGGATGTAGCAGCATTTAACTGTATTTAATTAAAGACCTAAACAAAAGTTGATTTTAGTTATTAAGAGGACTGGAGCACCGGCGAGAATCCCTTGTAATCAGAGGGACAGTAAGCAAACTGCACACACAGGCATGGAATGAACCACAATGCTACCCACTGAACCATCCATGATGAGAATAAATATTTTCAATATAGTAAAACTAATATTTTTTTAAGCTAGCTAGGTCTTCCCCTGCCCATATGTCAGTGCTGGGTTCAGAACTGCCCTCTTTATGGAAAAGCTTTGAATTATAGCAGCATCTCATTCACAAAAGCTGTAAATAATTTGCCACTCTCATGACAGTCGCAAGCTGACAGATGTTGATGGCAGGGAGGTGGCGTACAGTAATCTCCTTTTGGAGTGCCTTTGTTGATTGGGGCCTAATGCAGACTATATTCACTTGACATCCTTTTTCAGCACAGCCAGACAATTCTTTGGCAAGACAAAGTTTCCATATGGTTGCACGTCGACAAACTATCAGCAATGCACAATACAGAGCAACCAGACCAGAGCTGGGGTTTTCAAACATCGCGAAGTGACAATATGTCAGTTATTATATGCTTTAGCAAACCAAAAAACATTCAAATATATTGTATTTTAAAAATAATTCTAAGCAAGGGTGTAACTTTGGCTTGAACATTCGGGGGTGGGGCTTCATTTAATTTGGAGGGGGGGGGTTTGTTTTGCAAAATGGCTGTCATATGGCTGTTTCACATGAAAGCGGAGGAGACAAACCAAAACAACATCATATATACAGCTCTGGGCAAAAAAAAGGAGACCACAGCACAATTGTTTTGTTTCACTCATTTCTCAATTTATGGTTGTGCATCTGTGAATAGTACATTCAGACGCCCCTCTACTTACGAATGAGTCACGTTCCGAACGGCACTTACGAATGAGTTACGTTCCGAACGGCCGTTCGTAACTTGAAATGTTCGCAAGTCGTTTTTCAACATCATTTATACGCTATACGCAAGTACAAAGAACTAGGATGCTTGGAGTACGCACGGTACGCTGCTTCGTACTAGGCGGAATTGGCGCAAAGAAAAAACCAAATTGAGGAGTGTCTGTATTTTTTGCAAACCCCAGTCTGGCTCTACCAAAGATGGCGCGGCGAGGTCAGACGCCTTCCTGATCGCACCCATCAGGCTGTGCACTTTTCTCATCTTTTACCTTCTTTTATCTTATATTATTATTTTTCCTTATTTTTTTCTATATTTTGTTATCATGCACAGCTGCTCGGAGTGACCAGGGTTACATTCCACTACATGTTATATGTGTACAACTGTGTACTTGACGAATAAACCTCTTGGTCATCTTGAATCTCTGCTTCTCATTGATGAAGGGCTTCTTCCTTGTTTTATGGGACTTCAGTCCTTCCAGGAGCCTGATACACATTGTCCTAGCAGTGCACTTCACACCTGCACTTAATGTTTCCCATTCCTTTTGAAGGTCACTTGATGTCAACCTCCGATTCATGAGAAACTACCGGATAAGTTAACGGTCATCTCTGGCAGTAGAAAGTCGTTTCTGCCCTCTGCCTGGCTGGTTTCTGGTCCTTCCCAAAGTCTCCTGCTTCACCTTGCTCTTGTGTACTGCTGTCTTAGAAACTTTGATCCTGAAAGCAACCTACTGCTCAGTGTATCCTTCTGCCAGCTAAACCAGGATTAAACCAGGATTTAACAAAGCAGATTTTTTTTTAAAAAATAGTAATGATATGTATATAGTAATCTCTTAATTTTTTCCAGAGCTGTATATTCCAGTTACCCCTGTATAGTCCATGATTCTAAATTCTGGTCTATTTTCATTTGGGGGTCCTTGGTTTAAGAAATGTTGAAGACCCCTGGATGAGAGGAGTGCCTTTTTCCGGGAAAAAGAGCATCCAATGATCATGCTACTGATATCATGGCTTCCCCATGGATCCATCGAGACTGATGTCACATAATAAAGCTAAAATGGAAACGGGTTGTGATATGGTCTTGTGAATATGGCAGGCACAAACCAGGAAACAGAAAATTGCGAAAAAAAACACCCAAAAAGTGTCAGATCAAGAATAGAACCTGAAGTCATTTCATTTACCACCCAGTAGATTGCCCATTCCGAATTCGGGGTCAGATTTCCTTAGGTTTTTGTGGAAATTCCAGGTATTCCGCAACAAATCATAAGGAGGGGTTAGAGTGTGTTACTTTGACTGAAAAATAAAACAATCAAAACTGAAATGGAAATATGATTATAAAGTTGTTCAGAATCACATGGCCTTTCTGAGGATATGTAATACTTGTTTACCATTATTATAAAATACCTTTGTTATAGGTCAGAGGACCCACAGTGCTTTGGCACTCAGAGTTGCTGTCAGTGGAAAAACTACTGAACAACAAACATGACCAAACAGTTGTCCTGACTGCTGCCAGGTACACAGTAGGGGCATGATTACTGTGGGAGAACACGTAAAATACATAAAATTACACGTTAAATTGGGTGGGGGGGCAAACTGACATTTTGTCATGGGGCTCTAGCTATGCCCCAGACTGCTGTAGTATCATTAAGCCTGATCTGATGTCCAGTAGGTGCAGCAGGTGACCCTGAAGGTTCCTTTGGCGCTGGACTACTCAAGCGCTACAGAAATGCTGGTACTTCATTTGAGAATAGAGGGCATTAATCCCCACCACACTCAGTTTGAATGCCTTTCGACATGTTCGGCATCTAGCCTTAATGCGATTGCTTGTCGATGCCGACCGGCCTCCTTGTTTTTCATTCTCCAGCCATGTTTCATTGAATTTGCATTTCCCCATTTTTCTTCACAAACAATAACTGTGCCGAGTAAAGCTAGAAGACCAGGGCGAACATATGTGTGAATGCAAGCCAACTCCATAGAAACAATAGCTAATTATCATATAATGAGTTATGTTACTGTTTGAATGAATGGTGTGTGAGTGTGCCCGGCGAGAGGTTGGTGCCCCATCCTGGGTTGTTCCCTGTCTTGTGCCTGTAACCTCTGGGAAACACTCTTGAGCCCCCGCGACCCGGAATAGGACAAGCGGTTAAAGGAAATAGATGGATGGATGGATGGAGTTATGTTAGGGTTATACAGGTACTACTCAATCAATCTTTCAACACCATCTCAGAATTTACTATCAAATACCAAAAAAAAAATTTTTTTTCCCCCAGTAAAAGTTATGACCTTAAATATTGAAAATCTGTTTTAAGACATTTTAAGGCTTTTAAAGATGCTCGGGAAGCCTGTTACTTAGCCCAGCTGACAAGGAGCAGCCTGTGCTTCTCACAGTACATGTGCTGATAAGTTCACGGGTGGCAGCAGCTACCAGTTTTTGAATCGTGTTAGACTTCCATGCAGCCACAGCACTGAAAAACCAAAGAGGATCAAGGGAAAAAAATGCTGGACCAATCACCTTCATTGATGTTTGCTGGCTGTTTGCTTGTGATGTATAATATCTGTCTCCACTGTACGTTTCTTTGAACAAGAGCGTCTGTAATATTAATATCAATGTAAATGTAAATGATGCTTTGGCTTCTACTCATGCAGTTAAAATGCAATAATAGAAAAACAGGATTGAGGTAGATGAAACATGACAGATGCAGAACTCACCATTCCTGCTATCGCGTGACATCTCTTCTTCACGGAATCAAATGTCAATCTGGCCATGTATAATTTTAGTCTGACCTAAAGGTCTCCTACACACTCACACATTGGACCGTTCCATGTTTTTAGCAGCACACAGAGGCCGAGAATGCAGATAATTAACGCATTTTGAGGTGGACATACAGTACGTCACTGAAATTTAATTGGGGTCAATATGACCTGTAAGACTGGTAAGATGCGGCTAAATACAGATTCACCATCTTAGACTCAATTAGGAGCCAAATTAATTACCTGAGATGATAACAGGAAGTCACCGTGACCTGATGTGGCTGGCTGTTTGAGGTTCCTCCATCGTGACACATCCAGCCCCCAGACACACGCCCTAAACTCCCCCCCCAACCCCATTTACCTAACAGTGTTACTGTTACCTACCTAGCAATACACATTTTATGCAATTTCTACCCAAACTGGAACCGAAGTATTAATCAACAAACAGTAATCGCATATCTCTGTTTCTAAAGAGCTGATGAATAGTTATCAAGCATAATTTTTTGTTTGTGCTAACATTACATATCATTGGTATAAGTTGCGTCCGGTAAATTATTAGTGCAAGTTATTGAATTTTCCTATTGACATTCATATCAAACTGGCAATATAATAAAGGTTTGTCTAAGCTCTCCTAAAATAAAGGGCAGCATGTCTGGCAATCAATAACGTCCACTGCTGTAAATTGGTAGTTTGTAAAACACATTTAAACCAACACCCTACTGATTTCCCTGTCAGGGCAAATGACGCAGGTATTAAAGGAAGTTACAAGTTCTAAAGCCACTTCTCCATCCACATTATAGAGCCACTCATCCAAGGCAGGGCTGCAGGGAGCCTGGAGCCGAGCCCAAGGAGCACAGAGCATGTACAGACACATACAGGAGGCATCCAGTGGAGCCCCGAACACATGGAGAACCTGTGAAGGAGGAGAGCCAAGGGGGGAGTCAAAGCCTGGGTGGTGAAGGGTGGAGGCTGGCATCACACCTCCATTTCATTTCAGGCTCCCCATATAAATAAGCAGCTTAGAATACAAACTTTATTTCAATTAATCTATTACGATGAATACCTGTGAATGTATAAATACCTGTGTTTAGTGTATAAATATGAAGCATATTAATATATATTACTATGATATATGCATGCAATTCTAGAACCAAACTAGAGACATTACATAAGAAAAGGAAAACATTTTTTTGCTTGCTGATCTTTTTTTATGACTAATAGGAGAGTTATTACCATTTCTATTGTGCTACATTACAGGATTACCTATCAAATTATTGTAAGGAAGAATGTCTCTGTGAACAGAAAGTAGCATAATGTTATAAACATCTATTGACGCTGTGTTCATTCGGTGATCGACATAACGGTTTGTACTGCTTGCTTGGTAGGTCTGTGACACTGTGACTGCGTGGAGGTGCTGACCCAAAGCGAGTCACTCACAAGGAGGTGCCCTTCGTTTCCTTTCCCTGTACAGAAGCGGACTCCCCTGCTGTCCTTCCCCTGTGCTGATGTGCTCCAGCATCTAACATCCAGCCAGGATTAGTGTCAGCCCTGCTCAAGAACATCCCCCCCACCCGCACCTCACAGGTCTGAGCGTGTGGATGCTTACAGACACTGCAGGGCACATCTGCACGAACACACACACACACACACTTACAGTACATAAATACAGTATATAAATATATATAAAATCACTGCTAGATGTGCCAGAGTGGCTATTCAAATTAAAATTAAAGCCTGTAATGGGTGAGAAAAGTATTGCACCAATTATTAGCATAATTGAATTCTAGAATAAAATAAAAATTAACAAATCAGACACAAACAAAAGTCTGCTTTTGTGCTGAGTTTGAATATGCATGCAAACTCTGATGTGGAAGGTACTGGATTACGGGGATTAATAAGGGAAAGTGCACAGTTCAAAGGCAGTCAGTTATACTTTGTGCTTGTTGCCCTGAAGACACTAACCTCACAGGAGACATCTTTCTATAAACTGGGTCTGGGTGATCAATAAAACAGCTTGATGGGAAAATGATGCAACGCTTCCCAAAATGGGAAGCCCACATGCAGGTGACTGTGCCACACCGAAAAAAAGGTTTTTTAAAAAAAACAAAGTGGCTCCTTTGCAGCTACAGTTTGTGCTAAACAAAGAGAGGCACCATTACCATTACCTCAGAGAGTGAATTCCTCAGAGGAGAGTGCATGATTCAAAAAGGTCCAGTTGTGTTCCTGTCTGCTAGAAGTGGGATGCTAGGCTGTTTTCAGGGCACAGTACTTCCTGTTTGGTGCTGGCCACTCTATCGAACCGTTAAACTTAAACTAACTAGCGTTCGCATGGTGTCAGAACTTGCACTTCTTCCTTCCTCATACTGTAGGACTCGCTGCCGGCAGCTGGAGGACAGCTAAAGCTCCTGACAGCTCTGCAGGCAACGTTTATGCAGTGCCCCCCCGGGCTCCCCCCCACCGGGCTCGCTTAACAGGTTCCACCACTGCACAGCGCACTGACAGTTGTGATCTTTACACTGGATTCCCTGAAGCAGGCAGCACAGTCATGTGGCCAGCCGTCTAAAGTCTTAAGGCAAATTCTGACAGATAACCATATACCATTACTAGATATCAAATGTTAGAGATTTGGCTTTTATGAGTCTTTAATGACTTGGCGTTCTTCACATTCATTCTGGAATTTAAGTATCATTAGCATGTTAATTCCATTCCTGCAATGTACCACTGTGATTTCGTCTGCATCTACATGAGTGTATTTGTGACGGCCTCCTGGAGGTGAGTCA
The DNA here is from genome assembly GCF_048594095.1 of Paramormyrops kingsleyae. Lineage (NCBI taxonomy): Eukaryota > Metazoa > Chordata > Actinopteri > Osteoglossiformes > Mormyridae > Paramormyrops > Paramormyrops kingsleyae. The sequence continues at coordinate 17,060,463 of NC_132819.1, read as the reverse complement.
TTTCTGGGTGTAGACGGGTTCCACGAGCCGTCGGAGGGGACCCACTGGTGAAACGGAGACAGCACGAGCCACATGTTCAGCGTCAGGACCTTCTTGAAACACAAAGCTTCAAAGAAGGCATCAGTGATGCCTAAAAGACATGTCATTGGACTGAATCAAGCCCTTACGTAAACAGTATTAGCGCTATCCGAGATGTCATGCGTTTCCACACATCTCTAAGAATGTTTAAGTCAGGAAATTACAAAAGGACAACGTAAAGGAGATAAGTAACCTAAGCAGTTATGCATTTACTCAGAAAATTGCCTATTATAAAGTCTTTATTGGTATACTGTAGATATACCGTATTTTAAGTACTTACTATATATTCGTAATGTATTGTGTATGAGCACTGATGCGTTTTTCCACCTCCAGAAACTTGGAGCTCAACTCTTACTCCGCAGGAACACTGCAGAATATCAAGTATCGCCTTGGCTTGCTCAATCCACCTGACACCCTGCATTATAGACCATACCTTAGCCGACGGCAAGGACAAAGAAACACCTTGCAATCTCGGTCTCCTTCATTCTACTGTAAGCAGCACTCTAATCAAAGCAATAATAATAATAGACCCATTTTTTAATTGTAACCCATTATAATAATAATAATAATAATAATAATAATAATAATAATAATAATGGATTAAAACCATGCTATATATTCAAGTAAACCTAGTCAACTACATTTATTCAGGAACATGTAACGTGTAAATTATCGTAAGTACTTTGTTGCTCCATTTTAGTGCTACCCGGATGAGTTTTTTGTTTTGCAGTAACGACACTAAAAATTAATCAAACTTGAGCCCAGCACAACTGGTTTCCTTTCTCCACAGGACAACAACTTCACAGCCAATTGCCTGATTCATGATGTACATTTTCTGGCATTGACTGTAACGCTCTACCCGAATAATTAAAATAGCAATTTTAACAGGGTTTTATTGAGCTCATCATACTCCATATCAAATTGCAATAATGTGCTATTAGCTCCTAATGGGTCTACTCAATTAGAAGATCACAAACTGCTTAATTTCATCATTAAAAAAAATAGGTGCCGAACTGGCAAACAATGTTATTTTTGTCCCTCTAGGACAGAGAGATACAGCTTTGTCTTCATATAACACGCCCCTTAAAACTGTCCCTGGTGAGACCCCTGTTATAGAAAAACTTCAGAAGATGGTCATGTTCAGAGCACCATCATCACATTGTGAAACCTACAACTCCCTTTATTTCTCCTGGGCCTCCAAGGAGGGACCATATCCCATTTAACTCCTTCAGGCTCTAAGCACAGCAGCTCGGGTCTGATTAATATTTCAGGACAAGATGGACTCCCTGCTGAACAAACGCGTACGCATGCAAATGCGTCTGTTAGTAAATGAAGCGGAGCTGTGAAGCTTCAGGGACATTCAGACATGCCTTGAACAGCAGGGAGTCTGAGAGTCGATTTTATCATACATGTTGACGCGTTACATGGGAGATTAAAATGGGCAAATGGGGAATCTGGCAAAAAGTCACTAGAGGGAAATGAAACTGAAAATGAGACATTCAACTGGACGAAACCAGTGGCCATCATAACCTATTGCTCAGAAAATGATGAGAGCACCCTACATTCTTATTTTCAGTGCTCTTTAATTGGTCAAGGTTTTGCTTAGTTGCCAATGGCATCTGCCCTGGGACTGCCTATGTAATCTCGAGTTGCATTTCTTCTCCATGCCAGACACTGGTGAGTCGAAAGATAAAAAAGGTAGTGATGCTTCCTCGAGATGCATGGCTTGTTGCACAAGGTCAGTCTGTGGGGCGGGCGGAGGAATCCGTCAGACACCCGGGGCCGAACTGTAAACAACATCGATCAATCCAATTCCCAGATTCACTTCTAAGGTAAGACCAAACACTCGATAAAATACAGTGAATGGTGCTCAAAATGCATCCATCTTCTCAGGGACAGCTCAATTCAAATGAATTAATTACGAGATCACAGTATTTTAATTACATTTTGTATACACACTGTAATACTCATAGACATCTGCTGTGATTTCTTTATAAATACAAACACAGAGGATGATCTGTTTATTATTTTCATTTGCATCAATATGTATTAAACAGGTGGACTGAGCAAAGGCGTGTGGTTTAATAAAAAATGTTACACAGAAACTCATATCTCCACTATGGTCATTGCCAAACCTAAATCCGGTGATAAAATAATGAAATCAGTGTGGAACTACAGTGGTACCTCAGTTCTCAAACTAATTAGAACTCGAATTTCTTAAAAGTCGAACAAACCCGTTCTAAAAAAAATTACCTAGAGCTCGATCTGAATCTCAGAAGTCAAACCGTGAACGCCGACCTAAGATAACTTGTACGCGCGGGGAAATGAGTCACGCAGCACGTCTCTCAGCGGAAACAAAGGGTAACACTTCAGTCTCAGCCTCGTATTTGCTGTGATATTATCGTGCATGTTTACACTAGCTGAATGCATATATTTAGACAGTAAAAATACATTTAGACAATGACAGTAACAGTAATTATTATTATATAATAAAATGCATTTAAAAATAAAGATTTCTTATTCATTATTTTAATATTAATAATAAACCATTAAAACGTTTAATTATAATAATATTGTCGTGCTGAGCAGGGACGGAACGGAGACAAAGGCGCAGACGTCAGGGTATCGGGGAATACGGGGTTTAATTACAGGTAAGGCAGGCAAAACGCAGACGGACAATACAATGACCAGACTGGGGAAACAAACTGAAACGCGGACGAAATACAGAGGACTAATGACAATAGCCAGAAACAGCTGATAACACGGGGATTCCACATGAGGTTAACGAGGGGGCGTGGCACACGGAAGGAGCGGACAATCGGGGCAGGACACATTGTTCGGATACATTTATTTTTTTACTTTACAGATTACTGTTTTGATAAATGTGCTTAGATGTGTTTAGTACAGTATATGCTCTTCTTGTTTTATCCAGTTCATTTTGTGTTTAAATGCTAAAAAAAACAAATTTAGGTGTAATTTTTGGGGGCCGGGAACCAATTAATTGGTTTTCCATTATTTCTTATGGGGAAAATTCGATCACAACTCGAACTTTTGAGGATTCGATCTGGAGTTCTGAATGGATTAAATTCAAGTTCTGAGGTACCACTGTATTTTTAATAAGGCTTGGAGGACAGTTTCATACATTTTGATAATTTTCCTCCAGATCTGGTCAAACTACCGTATGTGTAGCCAAATGCAACGTAGACTGATTGCATGGACCTGAGTTAAACTGATCAGTTGTGTCTCCATGGTGATTGATCACCAGCTTTGGGGCCAACAAGCAGCTTGGGTAATGAAACCCAAGTGACCCTAATTAGGTTACTGTCCTCATCAGGGTCTTCGGGGTGCATGTAGGGAGTGAGAAAATATCAGGCACCTTACCAGTAAACAGCAGCTCAAAGCCGAGATGTTTCGGAAAGCAGGAGTTGGTTTTCTGTGTTTCGCAATTGTTATTTTCGGTTTCCTTAGTTGTTTTTGCAACTTCTTGTCCCAATTTTGTTCTATATACTAGAATGAAGCTGAGGAAGACCTTACTTGAACAAGCTGTTGCGTGGTGCATCACTAAATTACTGTGTAACTTCAGGGAACAGACGCTAATAAGTAGCCATATTATTAAAAATAAATTAATTAAAAGTACAGCCCTGCTGTATCATCAATGCAAACATGGCTGCATGTTCCAGGAATTAAAATTTGCATTTGAATACAAACAACTATAATCTTGGGGGCCAAATACTATGGTGAGTAAAAGTTCAATCGGGCATGCCCAACTCATATACACTTATTCCAAACCAGTCTAGACATGCATACATACACCAACCAATGACAAAATAGACGAGTATCTTCAACACTTGGAATGATATCTGGAGCAGATGACAGCTTTACAAATGGAGAGGACACAACAACCAAGAAGGCGATTCGACAATAAAAAAAAAATGATTACAAGTACATAGAATATCATCACACATTGATGGTATTTTATATTTTTAAAACACAGGGAACTTTGGCCTTTCCATCCTAGTGTAGTGTGGTAAGAGAACCAGGATCTGCCCAAGAAATTTATTTACATCAGATTTATACAGATTGCTTTGAAAATTAGAGGAGTTTTGGCTTGTTTTTAGACTTGGCATTCAGCTTGACACTTTAAAAAATAAAAAAAAAACAAACGCAAACCAGCATTAATTCATATTCATTTCTCCAGGCAATCCTGCTCAGTGGCTTTGAGCAAGTGTTTATCACAACGTGAATGGAGCCACATCCACGGAGCACAGATTTTGGCTTTGGTGGTGCGGGGCTTTGAATACAGGAAGATATCAATAACACACATTGCCAACGGGCGTGCAATCGATCTGATATTAAATATTCATGGCAATTCTCTATATTTTGATTTTTTCAAAGTCAGCTTTGCAGGACAAAGGAAGACATGAAGGCTTTAAAAAAAAAAAACAACTTGGTCGCAACGTTAAAATATTTTTCTCAGCTACAGGTTTAGTGAAAACTCATTGTGTATTCAGGTCATTAATTTTAAAAATCATAATTATTGTAAAATAAATTTTAATGAAACTTGTTATAGAGGGTGAAGTTGAGCTACAAAGCCCAAAGAAACATTCCAGGAAAAAAGGAATTGATGTTTGTATCTAGCACACAATGTCAAATGATATATAAATACAATAATGCAGCAGTAAAGCATTATGCACAGACAAGTAGTGTTTTTAAGGCTCTTTTAAGAAATATTTCACTTTTATTCTTTGTATCATAATTAAGGTCTAAAGCTTAATTAACCACATCTTCTTGTCAGTGTTGGGCATTTCAAGTCCAGAAAGTACAATTCCAGACCAAGATTTTGTTTTAACCAACCAGTTGAGTACACTGTGACTGTGACTCTATAACTGGTCGGTAGAAACAAAATCTTGGTCTGGATTTGAAGTTTCTGCACCTGAAATGCCCAACATTGCTTCTTGTTCCAATGAACAATAGGAAACCATTCGTCTTGTTTTCAGTTTAAAAACTGGAGTATTATTAGACATATACTGCATGTTTGCATTGCTACAATGTATGAAATTACTACAAAGTACAATAGTTAGTAAGACCCAGGACATCAGTCTCCTATGAGGAAAACGTAAGAGTTTTTATAATAAACATTTTATTTTTGGCTTAGTATATTAAACCTATGTGGTTTTTCACAAACACCGATCCTCCAGGTTCTGGTGCATAGCTATAGCAAGACATTCCGCAAAAATTACTTTCCCATCCAAATCCCAGCCAGGGCCTGTGCAAAATGCTCCTTTAAGCTGTGTGGATTTTACATAAAACTGCCGCCACATTTCCAGACTTCAAGTTCCAAAAGCTGCTACAGTTTTTATTTTAAATTTATTAATTCAAATATGCCACTTCCTTGGAATTGTGCCACATTTTAACCCTTAGATCGCTGGGACAAAAGAAAACCAAACAAAACATGATCTATCAGTCTGAATTCACGATTATTCTACCAAATGCTTGATGTTATGTTTAAGCACAGTATTCAAGTACTTGCATTTTTATGTTTTAAAATGTTTTTTGACTATACATTCTGGTTGTGTAAAGCAGTTTCCCAACCCAGTCCTGGGGGACCCCAGACAGTCCACGTTTTTGCTCTTAACTGGAGCTGGCAGTGAGCAATAATGTGGACTGTCTGGCAGGCAGCCGGGAGGGAGCAAAAACGTGAACCATCTGTGGGTCCCCCAGGACTGGGTTGGGAAACACAGATGTAAAGCTTTTAACCATACCTCTGTCCGTCTGTGCAGGTGCGGGTCTGGAGCCTAGTGTGATAACACAGCCTGGTGTGAGGAGAGAACTGTACTGGTAACCTGAGTGTTTGCAAACACCAAATATGTGTGTAGGTGTGAATGGAGGGCGGGCACGCTTTTCATGACCAGTGCTGACCAGTGGCACCATTTACATGCAAACAGTTTCCACCCACTTTAAGGACAAACATAACAGCACGTGGGAGCATCCTGAAGTTACATTAAACAAAACCAAAAAACAAGAAGGGGGGGGGGGAGAAAAACAACACACAGAAACACAGGGAAACTCACCATATTGTTGGTGGCTCTGATCCTTCCACTTCTAAGTAGTCATACTTGTCCTCCATCTGGAAGTCTGTAAAAATGATGGAGATGGTGTCTCCGGGATCAGCAAGTATGGTCCACGTACAGTCCGCACTATTGTAATATTCACTCGGGAAATTGGGGCTTGAAATGATCCCACTTGAACCTCTCAGAGTACCACCACATGTGTCCTCAGCTGTCAATCAAACACGGAAAGACTTCTGTTAGGAATCTGGCTTAGGTACTGCACAAATTATACAGTTGAAAATAACAGCTGAATCCCTTTTTTGATGGCCTCTGCCATTTGTATGTTTGTATATATTTACATATATACAACCATGTACACATACAGTATGTACTGTTGGAAAAAAAAAATCTATTTTCGTTTCATGTTTTATTATCTTTTTTAAGCAGCCACTTTGGTTGTTATCAGGCTACTTAATCTCACTGGGGATCATACTTTAAAGCTGTTTTTTCTGCACGCGAATAAAAGCTGAACTTGGTGCGGAATTTGACTGCAGTTCGAGCCACTTCTTTCTGTTATTCTGTACGAAACTGAAATTAAGTGGAGGTTCTCCATCCCAAGGCTTCTCTGGCCTTTCTACATTGTAAAAAAGCCACTGATTATTAAAAGAGCCTTTGGTGATAAACAGCTTTCATCTCCATCATCACTTTAAATGTTCTCCTCCAATACAAGGTTTTCTCTGTAAAAAAAAAAAAAAAGATCCCAGCTGCATTTTCTAACAGAGTATAGATTTTCCTCTCGTTTCTTTTCTCAAGGACTCCAATTTAATTGGAAATAACAAACTCTGATTTACAGTTTCAGAATCCGTCTATTTTTATACATCAGAATAATATACAGATAAAGACACATGGACTGGTCTGTGCACACATTATAAATTATATACATATAATTTATACGTAAAGGCATACGTATATATGTCCATGCACACAATACATGGAAAGGTGTGCGTGTGTGTGCAAATATAATACATACAGACATAATGATTCTCATGCCGTCATGAGAATCACATGTATGTCTGAAGGAGCTAGAACTTTCAAATATCTTCAACAAGAGTACATACATATATGCACACAGAGCATACAGACAGGTCAGTTTATGCACGTACATCCATGCAAGCATTCCTCAACCCCATAAAAGCTCCCCATTCCCCTGTAAGTATTCTCCAGTGCGATGTGCTCTACACACATGCGTGTGCACGCATAACACACAGGCAGACATGCATGCTATGTGCTTGCAGTGACTCATTAATCTAATTAGACAGAAATATTTAAGATGTAAAAAAAAAAAACAGATTTTTTTTTTTTATTGTCAGCAATGTATTTTGTTAATGGAATATTTTTAACATTCAAATTAAACCAAATTTGTTCATTAGCAATCTGGGGCAGGTGCAAAAACATGAGCGGAGGGAAAGGAATTCAGCAGAAAGCAGTGTTTTGAATGGAGTCAGGCTAATTAGCCATGGGGTTGCAGAATCTGCATCTGTAAAGCTTTGACTCACTGGACTGTGGCACCACCTGAATCCTCGTCAGCAAGGTCCTCTCGACCTCGGCGAAAGGCACGGCCAAACAGACCGAGGTCTCTACCTAAAAAGCACGGGGTTCAGAAGGATCACCCCGGTCGGGCTGCGCGCCCAGCCCCACGTCACCGAAGCCTCGTCCTAACGAAGGGCGCCGGACACGGGCGTTTACACATGCCTTAAGTCGGATCCAACAGCCGGGCCCAAAAATCCGTATTGACGAGCCGATGGGTTGGAGGCTGTCAGAGCTGTCAGACTGCCATCATGTCGGGACACCTTTTCACCGGGAGGGGGCGTGACACTGTAGGCATCACACACCCCCCCAAAATGCCAGGAAAACACCCATATTTGTGCCCTGCTCTAAGAGGAGGGGGAGTGTGAAATCAGTAACAGTCAGTGATCTGAAGCAAGGTTTTAAAAACCAGCAATGACATCTGACGTACTGGCTTGCCAGTTTCATTAAAATAATAACAGACTTTTTAGTACAGCTGTGAATGACTAGAAATGATATTGCCAAAGGTAGTTTCAATAAAAAAAAAATCAAAAGGGTTTTAAAGAACACAATGAGAATTTTGATATTCCGCACACTGAAGCTGAGAAGTGCCAGGATCATGCTGACGATGCCGCGGCAATAGATCATAATCCCTTTGGCTAGGGCAATCGATCTCTCCCATGCTCTTCCCGGCCCTGGGTTGTACCCTGAGGTATCTCAACCTGTTCCTCTTTGAGCAGGACGGCATGTGAGAATCCCCGTGTGCTTCCCTCCTCGGTTCAAGCGAAAGACAGGGACGTAGACGGGCATATGGGGAAACAGGAGGAAGTGTGGGGTAAATAAATCATGTTTAGTGTCAGAGGATTGTAATGTAAATTGATGTTTCAATTTTTCAGGCCTATCATTTGAGACGGCATCTGCATTTCCAAGCGATGACAGATCATATGCTTCTGAAATGGAACGGCTTCCATTAGCCACAGTTCCCATCCCACACCGAGCTTCCCAACGCTGCCATCACCCTCTTGCACGAGGTGTCAGCAGACTCAAAAAAAATAATAAAATGAAACAACGTTTCACCGTCTCAACCCAGCAACGCAAATCTTCCCCACAAATACGATGTCCTGGTGACGTGACCAAGTAGTCATTTTCACGCTCGTCACCAGTCCATTTCAGGGAATTCCCCGATAGCACATTAATGTTCCTTGGCATTTCAATGGACTGAAATTTTACCCTGGCAAAATATGGCAGGCTTAAGATGAACCCCCCCCTACCCCGAGTGGGGGACCTAAGACAGCCAGCGTCCCTGCAAATGTGTTCTGGACTGATGCATGATAATTTTTATCATTCAAAGAAATGAAAATCCAAAGACCACTGCAGCAACCATTACAAAAATTGAAAAAAATATTTCAAAGAAAAATTAACAATAAAGACTTGGTTTTTAGAATTCTGTACCCTCAGAATTAGAAGCATATTTAAGCTGAAATGTAAACGCAAGCAGGTTATTATTTTATGATTTATTTGTCTAGATTAAAGGTGCACAGAGTGGGCGGTTGCACATACGGCTAATATTGATGAAATGCAAAGCGCACCTACCCGATGATCAAATACATCTTTTAATTTAGCACTAAGTACCCCAGCACCAGTATATTAAAGTTTCACCGCTGAGACTCGCATCCATGTTCTGGGCTGCCCTGGAACGGGCCAAAGCAAGGGATTGGTCTTGGAGGGGCTGGGGAGCAGCGATGGGGTGGCAGGGAGCTGGGGTGGTGTGTGTGGGGCGGGGGGTTGCTGTCCCTTTGATCACGACCTCGTTCCATTGGGTGCTGGCTACAACAATGGAACCGTGGGGTTGAAGTGACTTCTAATGAGACACAAATGTATGCCGTTGATGGATGGGGGGGGGAGGGGGACCTGGGAGACCATCAGATCAAAGGACCTTCTCATTGGGAGGGAAGCCCCGCCCCCCATTCTCAGCCCCACCCACTGCTTTCTTAAAGAAAAGAGAAATTTTATCTCATGGAACTGTTCCCTTAAGGTCTTCTCTCATACCACTGTATGCTGCTAGGGACAATTCTAAGTAAAATGCACACACAGGATTAGAAAAACACATACATGTACGTACACACGCACACAGAGACACACACACGTGCACACACACGTGCACACATACACACTCCCACGCAGTGCAGAGAAGGGCCAGGTGCAGGGATGAATGAGCCACAGCCACAGAGAGTCACGCTCTGAAGGGAACCCTCCAAATCTGCTAGCCACCACGTGCAGACTCGCTACTCGCAGGCTGTCATGGCAGGGAGGTATACGCTCGCCCACACTTTCGTCTCGTGCCAAAACCACGCCGCGTCCCCGCCTTTCATGTCGCTGCCATTCAGCTCGGCTAATCGCCCCCAGGCCGCGTAAGATGGCGAGGCCGCGCTCCGTATAACTCGCACAGTTACGCCAGGTCCCCGCAGCACCTTCATCAATGAGACAAAGTGTCAATACGGCTCGTTTTCTGGCAGACTTGCGCGTTTAAGCTGCAAAGTACCGTACCTTCTGGGAAACAGATTGCCCATGACATCCTTCAACCAATCTCCCAATGCAACAGCTATCAGTAATCGACAGACCACCTGTTTTTAAGAGACACATCTTCCATATTTTTTTTCCCGGATCACCACGCGGTTATGCAGTTTGGATGGTTATACTCCCGTTAAGTGCTGGGCGTTAGTGCGGCTCTGTGTCACAGTCGAACCCGTAACCTTGCTGTGGCTCGCACGGTCCTTTAACTATGTGACTAATTGCTGCCTAATAGTCCTTAACCATACGCTCATTCATCACACACTGGCGGACTGATTTACACAGTGCCCAGTTCATCAGTAGATGATCGAAGGTTTTTAGTGTGAAGGTGTCTTTTGTCATTATGTTTAATCTTAAGCACCAAGGGATGGACTGGGAGTTCCGTGATACTTACGGCCTCAAAAATGCTACTTCTGTTTACATGGATCATGTGTAAGATTGCACAGTGAGGTGAGATGGGGGGGGGGGGGGGAGGAGTCCTAGATAGTGAGCACACTCGTTTTCTTTACTACTTTTAATCTGGATGAATAAATAAGACTGGGAAACACACCCAGACACCAATGCCCATCCCCACACTCAGCTCTTATCATTGTATGACCAGTGTGTTGTCCCAGTACACCTCTTTTCTTTTTGGCCCTCAATATAATGCAGAACCTCCCCCTCCCAATAAACACCCTATTGCGTTCCATCCCTGTGTCACATGGTTTTGTTCTCCATCCTAACTGGAGACAGTTTTAACAAGGTCTTGTGTCACAGTGCATGGCTGTTGTTATTGGATTTAGCCGAGCTGGTATTGGAGTTCTGTGTAATGAGCACAAGCTCATGTCACAAAACCGATGGTGACGCTCTGCAAAATTGAGAGAATTATTGAACCAACGAAGGTATTCAGTCAGCTCTGAATGGGTAATGGATGCACAGCTGGACAAGTCACGTTCTCCTATTTACACAGCTAACACTTTTTCCATTAAACAGACATGCAGTTTCCCGCTTAGGAACGTACACATCTGCGAAGTTTGTATATAATTCACTTCAGTAATTCACAGCAATACATAATGCAGTTTTAAAAACTTTCACTACAAGACATATTGTTTTAGTTTTGTCAGGTAGCTTGAGTCAATGATTTAATAAAAATGTTCAAAATATACAAAATACTTTTTATTATAGCACTGATGGCTCACAGCTGTTTTCCTTCTTGCAGTTGTGTGAACAAAAAAATATATATTCTAACAGGAAAAATGCAAGCCTTATGTTTCCACTGGCTTTCAGGTTTTTTAAATCCTGTTGAAAGCACAGCATGATAATCCTATTTGCGACATGAAATTAAATGCATTAAACAAACACATGTTTATATCACGATCACGGACAGAGACAGACAGACAAACAGACAGACAAAGCTATACATCAGTTAACAGTGCTGAGATACAACAAGCCACTTTCATACAGGCCATTACCACAATGTTAAGTACATATTTCTGAATCCTAATGCTTATTTTAAAAAAGCTATATTCAACAACCTAATTAAACAAATTTGGTTACTACTAATGGGCAATCAGTTTTGTTTTACAAATGGAAAAAAAAAAGATTAATGCATTTGCATGTGCTATAAGGATGCTTGTAGCTATGGGCGTAAATTATGGGGGGGATGTAGCCCCCCAATAATTCAAAACCAGCTAATACAACCCCCCCCAATAATCATGTTTCCCCCATAATGGGTGGAGACCTCCCCCAATGTTCCAGCCAAAGTTATGCCCTTGTTTGTAGCTCTGAACCCCAATATGCATTAAACACAATGACTTAATGGCAATTTTGCGTTAATTGCAATGGTTGCAAAATGGGCAGCTACAGAATTCCGATGTTTTTTTTTTTATGTACGAACTCCTATAATATTTATTCACCTCCATCTGCATGCAAGTACAAAGCCTTTATCATGGGTTGCATATGAGCAAATTTATGCATGCTATTAATTGCTGAGGAATACACAGACACCACCAACGTGGAAAAAACTAATCAGAAGAGCGGTGTTTCTCATTGCGGTGATAAATATGTTTTCTGTCTTTCTGCAGTTTAGCTTTTGTTTGTGTGCATATCCATTCACCAGTCTTCCACACAGTTTCAGCACATTGTGAGTCTATACACTGGCTAAGCACCACTGGATGGGATGTCAATATCTATTTGTATGTGATACAACTTAACGCACGTTCTGAGTATTAAAAGCCCATCTTAACCACTATGCCACTACTGGCCTTTTCGCCACATTACACCGCCAATATACTTCATCAATTAGCACAGTCCTTAATGCCCTGTAGGAGAGCGACTTTTCAGATAGATGAGTATGATCTAGCATGCTCCAGCCACAACAGACGGACGATACATCTAGACATTCCCAATGGACAGCGTGCCTTTTCATTATCATACGATAAAAGCCAAAAATCTACCACATTCATGTACCATTTAGCTATAATAACATACCATCCCAAGCAGTGATGTAAATTGGATAAATGATGCAACAGGAAGGACTAACTGGAAATGGCTTCAATAAATAAAGGTTATAGGGGAAAAAAAAGTGAATTTTTCTATTATGCCCAATTTTATAGGTAGACTAGCCAGGTAGCTATAAATTTTAACTAGCCTTTAAGAGTACAGTTGCTCATAAATCTCACTTACTTAATAATTACTCTATTTCCGTGGCTAAAATTTTCCTAATACACGTTCTCATGGGACAATGGATTGGCAGCGCTGAAATCATATTTCAAACACCTGTTCACCTACTTGTTTATAATTTAAACTTGAGCATACAGGACCCCGTTTGCTCAGGATCTAGCATTCCCGTTATCATTAGCATTCAACACCAGATACAAAGTACACGGTAAAAGGGAGAACTGACCAGGGTTTAGAAAGAAATTACAGCGAATGAACTGCGCCACGCAGCCGATCGCCGCAGGACTGCGGGCGCTCCGGTGGCGACCAGCTCTGCACCGGTGCACGACCCTGCAGGATATTCTAACCAACATTAATATTAAAGACACATAGGAGAATTTTAGTTTTAGCCTAATGCTTCGTTCGTGCAATTCGTCACAGTTATTTAAAATTCCCCACAAATTCAGTCCCTCAAAAATAATAGGAATAAAAACAGTTCCATTACCCTTTTCTGCCGACTCCTGCAATAAAATTGTTTGTTTTTTTTTACACTTGCGCTCTACTGCTGCTATAGTCATGAGGGGGAAACAGTTGCCGACCGTAAAAACATTATGACATGATGTACTCTTTTAAAATAACTTTATACCTGCAATTATTCAAGCGCGCTGCATTAAAAATGCGGGAAAATATATATAATTTCTATAAAATATTAACAATGCCATCTGAAATCCACATGAAACGAATACATAGTGTATCACGACATGCCCCTAAGGCAGTTTCCGTATGTCGTGTTATACATTATTGTAGACGCAGGGCAAACCCATAGCAGTGAAGGTACGCGGCTCCCTGAAAAAGGCTTAAGCGCCGATCCACCCAGCACACTAACCCCCCTGGCTATTACTCACTTTCTCTTATAAAATTCTACATTTAATTCGTTATCGAGTTAACCAGCCACTGTAATTAAGGCTGGAGGTCTTTTTTCCCCATATTTTCAGCGAGTACGTTGTTTGTTTCAGTCTACTTTGAGCGAAGGGTTTGTTTTGCATTGGACGTCAATTTATGGGATTTCTTCAAAGATACCAGACCATTTTGTGTGTTTTTTTACCCCCCCCCCCCTCACTAAAAAGTGAAAATGAATCTTCCTTCACAGCAGCCTTTAATTTGTTTTCCTCATTACGACAGAAACATACCCTATTTCACACTAACCTAAACAACCCACAACATCGCGTTCCCTTGATTTCAGTGGGGTACTTAATTAAAATGTTGCGCTCAAGAAGAGTATAACGTGCCCCAAATGAAAGCTACATTTGAATAATTCATAAAATCAAGGTGTATTTGTGCATTTTTATTGCACATATTGTTTAAGGTCGATGAAGAGAATACAGAGCACACTTATTTTAAAAGTTATATTATATATACCGTACACACATGTAGAGCGGATTAGACGTATTTGATTTGGCGGTATTATTTATATTTGTTTTAGCTTTTTTGAACTAGGCACTTGTCTTACGATGCTAATTTGTTTCAAGTTTCACAAGCAAAAGCAGACAGTGAAAAACATGGCATTTACTATAATAAGAAGTGTCTGAAGTGCAGAAATCGCGACTGTGATCATATATTCACTCAATGCAAAGTCTCTGTTTCTATCGACATCTTTAACTGGCAACATCAAATGTCAAACAATATGCTTTGTGTAACGCAACTGAGAATATAAACATATATAAAAATTCAGTATGCAACTGAAAGGCACTGCAATATCCACATGTACTATACACACATAAAATATAATAATAAAAATAAAATAATAAAGTCGTCAATAACAACAGCAATAATAATTATATTATTATTATTATTATTATAAATTTTTATTTTGTAGCTATTAATAACCAAGAATATTTCACTGGATACATCTTCCTATTAACATTCCCATTACCTTATATTTATTGTTTTACTTTGAACACTATGCAAATTGGTCTTATTAGGGGGAGGGGTGTTCCTCTGCCTAAATTTCACAATTAAGTGATAATGAATTACAGCACTCTGAAGCCCATCATGACGGGGCGGAGTTCCCCTTTAATTAGCATAGGGGCTTGGATGCTGAGGGCTGGTCTGATGCGCATGTTCCCGCGGGCGATAACGCCGCCACTGAACTCGCCGAAACTACGCTAATGTCACTTGGCTGTGCAGGCGATGAGGAGAAGCCAAGCAGAGGCAGAGGACTGCGGGATGGCAGCTCTGGCTGGTGGTATTTATAATCACGGCGTCGATACAGGGGAATTAACACAGAATATAAAACATTTTTAAATGATATGCCTTTGCATGTTGACCTACAGTAAGAGGCCCACTGGGTACATTAATCTTTTTGTTTATTTTGGCATAGCGCAGCCATGAAAACTGGATTTATTTCTTTCATTAAATTAAAAAAAAATCCTTCTTCGTACTTAAATTTGGAATTTGTTTGGTGCATCTTGGGCTGGAGATTGGCGAGACGGAGGAAGATGTCCTTCCCGATTGACGCCGTAACATTCCCCATTCCCGGGTCATAACACATTACACCAAAGGGGCTGCTTATGTCTTCCAAGAGGAAAAAAAAATGGCTGCTTCTCAGAGAGGAGAGGAACAGTGAGGTGATTTGCTACCTCAGGGGCCAATTTCATGCACGTGTGGCTGGCTCAGTGCGGCACATGGCACAGACAGACATGCGGTCAGGTGTTTCCAGGAATTCGGGTCAAACATTACAGGTCTGATCCAGAAAGAGGCTCACTGCTTACATCCCCCCCCCAAAAAAACATATACAGCTAATATGAAGTGAAGGTGAAGACCCTCAGCGAAGGGCATCACCCACCACCGTTAACTAGCCTCCTTAAGCCTCAGTGACGTCAATCACTCCCTGATATCGGTCCTCTGTGGTCCAATATCTTCACGTAGGACTTCCATCAGAAACATGCCTGTTCTCTCTGGCTCCCCACGACGAGGTTACAGGAGCAAAACACACACAACTATGGAACGATAGAGTGAAGCAGGTGGATCTAAGTGTGTAATAATATATTTTACTCCACCTGGGCACCCTTAGACAAAGATGGCTGAATTTTGATCTGCAGATCAATTGGACATCTGCAGATCGATCTGACACTACTCAGGGCTTCACATATTTGATCCTTATGAATTGCATTTCCCTGCATCCACTCACCATTATCAGTAAATAAATCTGTAAATGTTTTTTGTTCCCCTAACAATGGCGGTTGTACAAGTGTCGATCCACCATGCTGAGTGATACAGGAAACATTCGGTACTATAGCGTTTTTGGAGTGTAACTTTGCTGGCAAAGCTCTGTTGGCGCTGTAACTGAGCCAGATGCAACAATGTCTCTTGTGTGAATGCCAGTGTAAGGTTTAACATGTCCCATGAAGAATGCGAGTCTCCTGTTATTTCTGCACAATAAACTTCTGTTGTTGATTCTGCAGGTCTATTGTCTAAAACTAATACAAAACTGGCACTGAGAATGAATAAAACTGCTAACGAACATCTGTCACTTCAAGTAACACCATAGATTATTTATTTTTAAAAATGTTTTATTCAGAGGGGTGTTCCTCATTGTTACTGTTGATGGTCTATTGTATGCTGTAAGTCACTGGTACGCTGAAAGGCTGTATTTTAAATTCTTATTCAGAACGTGCAAATGCATTCATCCATAGAAACTGACATAAACTCAATGTTAAGGGCCAGAAATTTTGGGGGTAAAAAAAATCATGTCATTATAAATGACGAAATTAGTTCAGATATAATTTTCCATTGAGAATTGCATTTAAAAGAATGAGCGCTGGGCAGAATGTCTGACATAAACCATTTTGTGATACTTTAAATCACAGGCAAAATTAGGGGTGGAAACTACACTTAAGGCTACTGCACATCATTTTGCATGAAAATGAAATTACATCGATTCGATAAAAATTAAATACATTGTGCCATCATGAATCATATAAAAATTAATAACACTGTGTTGTGCGTGATCATTTTAAGTTATTACTTGTTAAATTAATTGAACTAAATGCACGCCAGTCATTCTGGCTTCTCTGAAATACGTATGAATAGCATTTTTTCCCTTAGTCCATTATTAGAGATGAAGCGGTTGTACAAGAATAGGTACATTTAATCCTGGTCTGAATACAGGCTTTGCTGGATACTTATGAGCATTGCTACCATCGGTTACATTCTGTATGAATAGCCTTTGCACAAGTCATTACTGAACAGCAGGGAAGGGCTCGTCTGTGAGCTACAGGCAGCCTTTCTTTCATTGTAGATTTTGGTGGAATTAAAAAATAAAAACACTGTAGTGAACATCAATAGCAGCAGCCATAAAATAGAACCAGGCAGTTGTTTTTCTTTTTTAAATTATTTTTTATTTTATTTTTTTACTTTAACTTTATTAGGTACCCCGATATATCGGGTAGGACCCCCTTTTGTTTCCAGAACCACTTCAAGGGTTGGCAATTTGTGTGTTTGGAGCTGTCTTTCTGCACCCCACTGTTGATCTGAGTTGTTATTTTTGCACTTTGTGGTCTTCCTGTTAGCTTTAACGAGTCTGGGCAGCCACCTCTAACTTTTCTCATGGTGGTTTCTGCAGTAGAACTGCCACTGACTGTATGTTATTTTCTGTTTAATCTCTGCGAAGTCCACGGTACGTGAAGCTCCCTGGTGGACCTTGGTTTCGGAGACGTCTGGCGTCTACAATCATACGACGTTTACACTAATTTAGATCTAATGCATAGCCGCTAGGCTGAACCCCTTGACCCTGTCTGTTCGCTGTGTGTATTCAGTTACAGCCACATGTTTGGCTGTTTGGAGGAGCGGACTGCTCACTTTAACAAGCAGGTGTACAAAATGAACTGGCCACTATTCATTTATAAACCCTGCAGGCTTCATGTCACACCACTTCATACTTTAAATAGGTCACCCGACAAAATATGGCGCAGCGTAGCTATACTGCTAATAAGACTGCATAGCTATGACGGCATGGGGTAAATAAGTACCCTATAGCTGGGAAGCCCTCAGGATCATGTTAGGTTTTGTTCTTGAGGATTTTAAACGGCTGCAGATACAATAAAGCCAATCTCACGGCTCTGAAATGAACAACAAGAAATGTCAAAGAGGGAGACAAATCGCTCCATCTCCATCGCACACTGGGTTGCCGATGCAGCTTCCCAGAAAGTCACCTTCACCCATATAATCTCCCCAATCAAACGGATCTAGCACAAATTACATGTAGACAGTGCTTCCCTTCTACTGTTGGTGGATAATCCCTTAATCCGAAAGCCGTTGATGAAACTGAGGTGTCGACAAAGTGAAAACTCATTGCTATTGAATTTCTAAGAAAAAATATCTTCATAATCTTCCTAATTGTACTATAGGACAATACTTCCTAATAACATGCAACCATATAACAAATGTTTCATCCTTTCAGTCATAATCTAGACTATCGCTGTATACCTGCGTGTTTACCGCTGAATTTGTTTAAATACGCTTTTGATTAATGAAAAAGACTAGAGCTCTGTACGATATGTCTGAACTTTCATTACCCTTTTTTTGGGTATATTAAACCATTGTTAATAGGGAAAATTTGTAATAAAACTGAATTTCTACTGAGGACCTTTGACCTTAATAAGCCAAAAATGTGTGTTTCTTTACTTGTCATCTAACTTTAGAGAATCACCTTCAGAGAATTAGCAGAAGGTTGAGGTGTAACACTGTGTCATTCGTAGGCATGTGGTGTGGAACCGTTGGGGGGGGGGGGGGGGGATCAGGTGATCTCTGCCTGTTATTCTTGATCAGTTTCCCTCCATTTCTGCTTTTCTGTGCAGTGAGCCTCTGGTATATTATGCAGTAAAATTTTTGCAGTCATATATCCAAGCACTTTGCTTGCTGCAAAATCGGTGAAAAATACTGTCAGAAAGCAGCAACCTGTAACCACAAAGGTCAAAAAATAAGTTTAGCATCTTCTGTTTTAATCTTTTATTCAGCACACGACAGCAACTGGTCTTTGAGCTGTACTTCATTGGCTAAAGTCATCGGGTGACCTGTGTCTGATTAGTAATTGCTGGATGGCCATTGGCAGACAGTCAATCATCACTCGCTCTTCTAATTAGCATCTCTGTCCACCACTCAGAGAGATAGAGTCACCTGTTTGCAGCCAAAGTAAACAACAGCTCTGACTTTCATATGCAGAAAAGGACCAGCTTGGATACCAAGCACTTGGATCACATGCTCAGTGTGTTTCAGCCAGTGGGGATATTTGATGCATGCCCGCTTACTATGAATCACCACCATCCTCGTTCCTCCACTAATCTCTAGGTTCAAGTGACCAGGCTTTGCCTTCTTCCCCCAAAAAGCTACATGAAAAAGCAATATGGCAGATGGAAAACACTGGAAGAGACAGAGAGGTATGTGCGCCACTCAGCACAGTTGGGGTTTTCAGGAGTGTAATTCACAGCACTGACGACTCCAATCACAATCTGAAGAATCCCGAAGAGAAGAAGACTAACAACACAGTATGAAGGTGTGTTTCTACTCATGATGGCTGTTATCATGGTCAAACAGAACAGTGATACTTTATTAATCCAAATGGTGACACTGTCTTGCCGTCTGTCTCCATCAGACACATATACAGGTGAGAGCGTATGTTGGGGTCATAACCCAGGGTCCAGTGGCCCTAGAGCTGAGGCTTGTGCTCAGGGGTCCAGCATTGCCATCAGTCTTCAGGGGCCCAACAGTACCATCAGTCTGCTGGTCATGGGAGATGTGCTGCACACTGCCCCCAAATGAGCTAGCAAACAGTTTTATGAAACACTAAACCATATACAATCAGTATACGCTACATATCGATGACCGATATGAAAAGTCAAAAAATGTTTAAAGTATAAATCTGTTAACGAAGGTAATTAATGTTGATGGTAAAAAACAGCGAGAGTGGCTGGTCCCCCCCCCCAGGGACTGAGCAATGGAGGAGGCTGGGGGAAAAGTCGAGCGATGATGTTGGAGAGAGGTATTCTCCCGCCCAGAATGAGCGGCAGCCAGCGTGCGGACTCGCTGCAAAGCACCACATCTGCCGTCAGCTTTCAGGAGCACTCATCCAATTAATTTCTCTTTCGATAAATCAGCGCTATGAGTTCGGGCAGGTCAAATGCTGTCAACAGCAAATATGAGCAAGTTTAATTGCGGCAGGAGGGACACAGGATGCAGGCATAGGTAATATTCAGTGAGGGAAGCGCATTTCATACTTCAGTGGTGAGGACTATAAAACACTATGTGTTGGACGCTGAAGGGCACGGCTTGGTGAACCTTGAACTGCTGGCTAAACCCCAGCAATAAAATTAAGGGAAAATAATAGAGGTTGCAGTGGGGAGCACTGTTGCTTCACACCTACAGGGTTGGGGGTTCAACTCTCACCTCTGCGTGTGTGGAGATTGCGCCCTCTCCCTCTGTTATATAGCTTTCTTTACGCAGTCCAAAGGCATATTGGCTTCCCATCCAAGATGTACTGCTGTCTTTTACCCTGTGCTGCTTGGGAAAGGCTCCAGGGCCACTTATGAACCCGACCGGGATAAGCAGTTAGACAGTTAATGAAAACATTTACAGCTTCAGGGATCACGTGTTTTTCTGCAAAACTTTTCATGATATGGTGTGTTTGAGACCCTATCAGTGGTTGCGTATTACAACTGGAAAAATGAAATCAATGACACCAAATATGCCTTGATATAGTGCACGTCTAGCTTTATAGGACTGTTATACATTATTAAGGCACTGGAGTGCCAAGTGAGACACAATTCGCGGATTTAAAAGTGTTTTAATGGCCAACATTTCATGGTAAATTTAATACTTGTGGTAAAAAGGAAAAGATGTTGGGTCAAGAAATGCCCTTTGTCTTGGGGTACAGAGAATGGGACTATCCCCTAGAACTCACCAGCAGAAATGGTGCCTCAAGATATTTCCAGGGTGCTATTCCCGCTCACACACCTCCCCCGGCCTGCCTGTCACCGCTGGTACTGTGTCCGACCATTGTTATCACTCACATGTGTGTTTGTGAGATATCCACCCGCGCCATGTTAACGTGACACTTAGCAGATAGCCACTCAAAGAAGTTGGAATGTCGTCTTCACATTATTTCAGTCAATATTGGGGGGGGGGGGGGAGGTTACGCAAGCTGTCGTTCCTAGAGAAAATGTTTCCTTGGCAGTCTCCCATTGAGCCCTGTCAGCTGTCGGATCCTGCTTATAGCCATGAGGCCTCAAATAGCCTCGCCGTCCACCATGGTCCAGTCAAGTGCGGGAGATTTGGGCCTCGCCAACCCATACAGGGGAAGAGGTACCGCCATGCTGGTCATCTAACGGGTTCTCCGTTCGCTTCGCTGAGCCCTGAGTCCCCCCCCCCCCAAAGCCACTGTGCATCCAAGCAAATGCATGCATTCAAATGAGCAAATGAGTGCAACTTAATAGAACAAACATAACAAACAAAACAAATGTTACATGGATCTCATTGTTTTACATTTAACGATCATTATATAATTAACTAAATGTCTCCGGAAGCATATTCCTTACTGAATGAAACCTCTAAAACATACATATTCTATAATTCATTTATATATATATATATATATATATATAATTACAGTGTGCTTACAATGAGATCATCACTGTGAGAATCTTACTTTAAATGATACTAGAAAAAGCTACAATCCATATATCCATCATCCAAAGCTCTAATCCTAAATCTAATCTCCTATGCAGTAAAATCACAGGAAAAATTGGCCTGACACATAACTTTTAAAGTTCGGTGAGGCTTTAGTTAAATGCTAATAGTAAGAGGTACTACATCCGCTAAGTCTACCATGCAGCAATGATAATCATCATCAAAACTGGCACAATCTCTCCGGCGCTCTCAGCCAAAGATTTGGTCTCAGGGATTGCCAGCACAGTTGAAGTTTACTCTGCCCATCTGGTCATCCAGCCAGACGGCAGACTCGCTCGCGAAACTTCACGCGTGCGCTAAGCTAACCGCTAACGTGCCGGATCTGACTCACCGCATGAGAAGGCGGAGATGCGGGTCAGTAGTGAAGCCGACTGAAACCCTGGGCTGTCGTTAAGAAGCAGCATGCTAAGTGTTCAGACAGAAGTCCCATGCACCTTCACAAAGACCTTGTTCACTCACAGGATAAGAGCCTCTATGTCCACAATCCTTGATCGTTACAGGTCTTCTTAATCTGACATGACCAATATACTGTATTCGAGAGCAATATTTTAATTAAAAGTGCATTACTTATCACCAACCTCTTTTGATCCCACAAATGCATACATATATATAAAAACTGGCTTTTAGCTATTTTTCCTATTTTCTGTCAACACTCTTTTGTGAAGATGGACATACAGAAATGAATAGAAATGTAATCCACATATACTGTGTATTCAGGCTAAAATGTTGATTTGTTGTGATCATTTTAACACTTTAATGTTGCCAAATCATGACTGATTAAGTAAAAATATAATATAAAATAAACATGTTTTGATTGTTACCCCAAGTAGCTTCTTTTAAGTGTCCATTCACATATGTTAATTATTAGAAATTACTCTATAATTGATGTCCACTGATGGTCTCTACATTCTTCTTGTATCATTATTTAAAATAAGTAGATTGACATGTATCTGTGCTCCACTGAAATGACTTCAGTCAGTTGTGAGAGGCTTAGGAATGTCATAACATTGTAGGACACATTGGAGGAAGTGGTCTTGGAACTTGCAGGTCCAGCGACCAGGAGTTTTTGATGATGTTAAATCTCACAAGCAAAGTTAGTTGTGTGAGTGTTCAGTTAAAATATTCTTCATAACTCCTGGACAGGAAATTTCATTCTATTGCTCTTTAATCTCAGTTTTTTGGCCAAGTTGTATATGTCTAAAAATTATTAGAATCTATTAATAGAAAAACGTTAGCATGTTGCTCTAACATTACCAGGTTCGGAGGTGTCAAAAAAGAATTTTCCTTATTGATAATGATAAAGCCACTGTGATGCTTGAGTCATTTATAGCCACACCAACTACACTAAAAAAAGAACTCAAATCACATTCCAAACGTACTTTTTCAACATCTTCCCTAAGTCGGTGTGTTTTTGGCCTGCGACTCTCCTCTTAGTTAACAGAAATGAATGAAACTGTAAATGGGAAGGGTTAAAAGGGGCAAATGGAATATTTCATCGTCTGCCTAATGTAGTGTTATTGTGGATTTTTACTTCACTACACTAAATGACAAATGGCAATTAGGCAGCTGTCAAATTAATACAACGTAGAAAGATGTTTACAAATGATAGAGCAGTTGGAGGTTCAAACACGGTGTAGATTTTGGGAGCAGCAAGGGGGTTTTTGTGAGCCCATGCAGACTTACATCACATTCACCAATCAGTAAGCATTGCTAATGAATCATCATACGTTTAAGCACTGGCTATGGATTATGTTGAATATGCATAGCATTTTAAATTACAGTTTTTGGTCTATAGCATTTCATTTACCTCTAAAATATATCAGTGACAAAGGGAACCAGCTTCCGTCAAGCTAAGCAGATGTTTGATAATCACAGTGACTCCCAATAAACAATGCAAGAAGACTAGTTACTACCTCTAGGGTAGATTAATGGACTCGAATCATGTGCAGATATTTTCTTTTTTGTGGTGCAATTTCAGCATAATCTGCCGAAACTTAGAGCACTGTGTCACTTTTAAGGGCTATTTTAAAGGTATTCCAAGCTAATTTTCCCAGTTATTCACAGAAAAAGGTAATTCACTTTCCTTGAATTAATCTCGAATTAATCAACAAAGGGGTTTAATAGGTTATAACTCAAACATGCATTAGCTGGTTACCATGATGGATGTTAGTTGCCAAAATGGACAGTTTAATTAAAATCACCTATATAATAGCTTTGTTGTGAATGATGCTACATACATACCTTCTACTTTTGCAGCACTAATTTGAGCCTGCAAACAGTCATTTACTAGGTTTACATTGTAAAAACTATATTATCAAAGAGACCAAACACACACACAAATACCCTTACCAAATACATAATAAAATACTCTTTCCTTTAAAGTTATATAGTCTGCAGCAGTTTTTCGCTCATGGGAGTTTAACTTACTGTACACAAAAATTTCTGAGGGCAAAAAGAAAAATGATTGGTTCTGAGAGACAATCAATTAGATTGTAGAGGAGGTGGGTCCAAGCAACTAGACAAGGTGGGATCTACCAATCAGATGTTTTGGTTCTGCCTCCTCTAGTTGCTTGAACCCACTTCCTCTACAATCTGATTGGTTATCTGTCAGAACCAACCATTTTTCCTTCTGCCCTCAGAACATTTTTGTGTAAGTAAAACTCCCAAATGCTAGTTTTTGGAGTTTTCTTTTTGGCAAATTTCACATCATTGTCAAATTTTTATTCTTTAATCATTATTTATATTTGTTCATCAAGAAACAATTAAGGAACAGTCTAAGAAAAAAAAATACATATAGATAGTACTACATTGTGTTATATATTTATGAATGTGCCTAAGGTAGGGGTCACCATTTGTGGGCTTCCTTTAAAAATACCAAAGGCAAAGATATCCATACCTCACACTCCACAAGGATGTGAACAAAGATCTGCTCCCCCCTGCTAATGTAACGCCCATTGTCTCCTAAACTTCCCATTGCAGACAAAAGAAAGCACAGTATTAAAAGTGCTTTGATATGTAAAATCCTAACAAAATTATACTTGTCAATTTGTCATGTATGATATTATTACTAAATTAGCATTACTAGGTTACTAGACTAGATTCCTGAGGGATTAAATAAAAGCAAGAAGTTAGAACTGAATAAGTGGAAACAACAGCTTTTCTAGGAGCTAAAATCGAGTGATTTGTATTTATTTACTTTATGCCATAACAATGACTGAATGTTTGTGTTCATTACCACCTGAGCCTTGATTAATATTCAGAAAGTGTGACTTCTGAATTTCAGGTGCTGGAGATACACATTGCTTCACGAAATGTATGCAGACTGTGTGTCCCATTTTGCAAAAGTAGAAAATGATGCATAAACATTTTCTAAAAGCCTAATATTTCATTTAAAAACAAATGCAAAAACCAAACATTTCTAAGGGTAAAATTAGCTTTTGCTTACATCTACCATTTTGATGTTGACAGCATATGTACTCAGACACCTGAAACTCCTTTTCAGATATTTTAAGGCTTTGGTAGCCGGTACACCAGAGAGAATTGTTGCGTTAGTTAATACCCGCTTCGTAAACCATCTTAAATTTATTTTCCCCCATTCCTCCGGACAGATTTACCAAAACTTTTACATGTTTCTTGGAGATTGCATCTCTCCAGAGATTCCAGTCACCATGGAGAGTCCGTAGGATTGATGTCGGAGGAACTCCAAGGGGGTGTCTCTCAGACACTTTTGGCTCTGTCCATTCAGTCAGCGTGTTTTGCCTGGATAAGGCTTCCTTCAAACTGAGCGGGCCAGTGGAGAAAAGGTTGGTGGAAAATGTCACTCCGAGGTCAACATGCACTTCAGTGACTGAGATGTGTATCAGTCGACAATATCCCGAAGAAGTTTGCAGAAAAGTTTTTACAGCTCGGGGGCAAGAACGAGGCTGTTTTTAAAAATAATCTAAAAGCGCACATGCAGTATGCAACATGACCAAGAAGATTGCTCATGGTGCTATTTAAAGTAGATACTAAATCTGAGCTGTCAATCATGGAGTGTTTAAACCCAATAGGATGTGGAGCAAAGCAGTTGATGATTGACGGCTTATTAAATAAATCCCACCCACCCAGTGCTTCCACACTTCACTTCTCCCATCACTAAATATATTTCAAATGTTTGCCTGCAAAACTGCATTGACATAGTAGAAAAAAATTCTAAAGGTAATTTAGTCGAAGTCTTGTAGGCTGCTGATACTGTTTGCTTTACTGGCAAGAGTGTAAATGTTTAAAGGAAAAAGGAGACACCATAGCAAAGGGAAAGGCGCTTTTCAGCTCCCCGTTCTTGTTGCTCCTTATCTCACACACTCTGGCTCACTTGAGGCTCCTACTTCGCGGACCTCATGCCGGACAAACCGCGGTCATTGCCCCCGAATGCCGCGACACAGGTACAGTGGGACGCGGCTCTTTTTTTTTAAACCAGTGGTGGCACTCACCATTTTTAGGTTGCCCAGTGACTGGTGTGCCATTTTCGAATAGGTAGAATTTATGGCTTCTTTTGCTAATGGGATTACTTTAAATAAAAGGCAGAAGTATGTGAAGGTGATATACATCTATGAGATTTTAGTTTTAATATTTCTCTTTGATGAAAAAGAGATACATTATTGCACTTATACTCCCCTGGTTGAGATACGGACGTCATCAGCCTGATTTTAATGCATTAATACCAAGTAGCCATTATTACACTTGGGAAAAAATGCTTTAGTATTAATGTAAAGCAATTCATTACGGCCTCTTTCCCCACCTTTTATTAAAAACAGCAGGAAACTGACCGATGTGTTGCTTTGAATCAAAATGAAAAATAATGAGTACGGCATGGCTGAGGTGTCCTGTCGTTCAGTTCCGGAAAATGCTCACATCGGTGCTAAAAGAGGCCAGATGTGCTTAGGGGAGCCAGATTCGCCGAGACTCAAAAACGCGAGGAAAACTTTCACTCTTCACAAGCATTCCATTGCCCAGTAGTGTGCCAAATGAACACATCCAATTGGTGCTGTAACCCACTAAGTGATGCAATCCATGGTATGGCGTGAAATTTTACATTTATTTTCAGCATCCCTGACCAGTAATGCTCAAATTAGTAAAGCGCAAAAGCTAGACAACAAGTTTTTCCTTCCAAACTTTATGAAAGGTGTGACTTCTTTTCTAGTTCTTACCTGTACGCCTACAGCCCCAAAGACAATAAGTAACTGATGTGTGAACGGCTGTAGCTATATACAGTTTACAGTACTGGCAATCCCTGGGTTAGGAAATTACAGACAACTCAAACTTACTGACGGACTATCATAAAGCACATTACACTAAAAATTCAGGTTAAATACATTGGTTCGTAATAACGAACGCATGGACTACTTTGTGACGCTCATGAAAACATTCAGTGGTTTGTCGGCTCGAGGTACAGTACAGTACCGTATGCAGTTCTTTTCATTATTACTGCATAATTACCTACAAATTCGACTTAAAAACAGGCTTAGGGAATGCATCTTGTTCATAACCTGGGGACTGCCTATCTTAACTTTGGAGTAATTAGACACATTAGCGCAAATATGAAATCTGTTGCCAGATACAGGTGCTTACACAGGGTGCATGGCCAAAACTTTACAAGTGCTATTCTGTCTAATCAGAAATCAGCTTCTTTCTGTGGCCATCATCACAGGCACAAAAGTCTGACTCGTATCGCGTTCTGTCCAGGGTGTCCCTTACCCAGGGTGTTTCCTGGGATGGGATCCAGCACCCCCTCTCCCACCAACACAGTCCAGGATCAGAATTATTTTCTGTTCAGACACCATATTAACCCCTATTACTAAATGATTTCATTCGACAATAGAGAGTTGGGTGTCCATATGTGCCATGTCCAACACATTTAATGCAAAGCACCTGACATCTCATTCTTATTCTGCACTAGATCCTATTGTATTTTATACTTTATTTTTTTATGTACTTTTTCTTCAAGGGCTTTTTAGTGTTTTGTATAGTAACTGCCATTCTTATTTGCATTAGACCTGGTTAATGGGGAATAGTTATATGATATTATTATTTTTATGTTTTATGCCAGGGCTGGGGTGGCATGGTGGTGCAGTGGTTGGCACTGTTGCCTCACACCTCTGGGGCCTGGGTTCCATGTGTGTGGAGTTTGCACGTTCTCCCCATGTCATCGTGGGGTTTCCTCTGAGTACTCCGGTTTCCTCCCACAGTCCAAGAACATGCTGTGGCTAATTTGAGTTGCCAAATTGCCATAGGTGTGCGTGTGTAAGTGAATGGTGTGTGTGAGTGTGCCCTGCAAAGGGTTGGCACCCCATCCTGGGTTGTTCCCCGTCTTGCGCCCATAGCAACCGGGATAGGCTCCGGACCCCCACAACCCTGTATAGGGCAAGCGGTTTCAGAGAATGAATAAATGAATGCCAGGGCTATTCAAATCACGGTCTCCAAGGGCTGAGCACTACTGATTTCCCAGCCTTCCCTTATCTGTGAGCCAGGTGCGAAGCCTCAGCAGCCAATCAGGATTGGTAATCATTAAACTTCCTAACTGCTTGGGAGAACTGAAAACAAGGCCTGGATTTGGAATCAAGGTCCAGATATGAGGAGCTATGATTGGTTGTTGTCTTGTCATGAGCACACAGACAGATTGTTAAGAACTACGTTGCATATCAATAAAGTTTTGAATCTTGAATCTTTAGAGATCTCAGTAGTTGCTGTTTTTCCTTAGGGTCCTGCAATTCCATGGCGTTCATGTCTAGCCGGATACCCAGTAATCATTTAGCACAGCGTACCATGCTGGATATTGCTACCCATTTTTATGTATTTGTCCATTATAATGCAGATAGAAATTCAGGGAAGGTGCATTAATAAACAATGTCTTTTATGGATTCCCTATTTATCTTCACACTGCACGCAGCCGCTGAGAAAGTCAGTCCATCATCAATAATAGAGCCATAGAAAGAGTTATTCTGGTCTCCTGTTTGCAGTTATGTTTTATTTAAAGGCTCACTTGTAAGTGAAAAAAAGTATATGATCTGTAATTATATATTTATAAATATAAAGACTGCAGCACATTCGAGAATTGTTACGGGCCCTACATGTTTCATGTTTAGGGTTTTAATGTTCAGAATCTTTTCTGTAATAATAAATATGCAATGCAGTATTCACAAAAATTACTTTTCCCCCATATTGTCATTGTCTACAACAACGACACAT
This sequence comes from Paramormyrops kingsleyae, assembly GCF_048594095.1. Lineage (NCBI taxonomy): Eukaryota > Metazoa > Chordata > Actinopteri > Osteoglossiformes > Mormyridae > Paramormyrops > Paramormyrops kingsleyae. The sequence goes on along the minus strand of NC_132819.1, from coordinate 17,031,595 downwards.
TCAAAAGTAATATGCAAATCTGATAAGTTAATTATTAAATCTTTGGATCAAAGTTTGAACCCACTTCCTCTACAATCTGATTGGTTACCTGTCAGAACCAACCATTTTCCTTCTGCCACAAAGTAACCCTTATATATTCTGTATGAAATTTTGCAAACAACTTTGCCTGCAATATATATTCATACATACACAAGCCGCAAGACTGGGTGTACCCTGGGTGGGATGCCAGACTATCAAAGGACACATACACTCACTCTATGGACAATGTAGAGACACTAATTAGCTTAACTGCATGTCTTAAAACCATGGGAGGGAATCCACGTTGGAGAACATGCAAACTGCACAAAAACACAGCGGAGACAGGATTCAAACACCCAACTTTGGAAGCAGCAGTGCTACTCATGTATTACCACAGAAGTTTTATAAATATCCAACAATTTCAGCAAGCTGTTATTATCCCTCTAAATCTGGAGTGTTCACATGTAGGGGGGTTCACTGCTAAAACCTGGGAATCAGAAATGTTTTCATGGATTGTAAATAGTAGCAACATAAATTATTATGCACATTAATTTCTACTTTTAGTCACTCTTGAAACTAATTAGGCAAATGTGCCTTTGTACTTATGTATAACAAGCTGTAATTAACATACTTAAAAATGAAAAATTAACCGTTTTTCTTCATTAGTAAATTTACTTGCTGTTTTTCATATTGGTAATATACTGGTGAGACTATTTAATTGTTAGCTAGCTATAAATAAAAACAGATCTGAGATGGACTGGCACAGATACTGCGCAGGAAGGAACTGTCCAATGACTGGATGCAGAGCTGAGCATTTTGTACCAGAGGACCAGCATGGAATAAACAGGACCCTAGAATTTTCCGTCCTGCCAAGACATTATTAGAAGGGCTGTTACAGCTTTGATACGGTTCAAAGCCTGTTAGGACGAATTCAACTGTAACGCTTTGCGTGGGCAGTGTCCCCTCCATTAATCTCGAGTTCCCACTGGCATTCATTATTCTGTGATAGATATCTGTGGAGAGCTGGGAACCTTTTTGTTACTGCGGTTCCCCTGAGTTTCATCATGTCAAAGTTATGCACCTTCAGCTCATCTTCATCAAATGCATTATTGTTCCTTACACTGATCACCTGGATGATATGGGGGGGGGGGTGTTTTATCATAGCGAAGATTGCCATAGCTCTGAGGAACTTATTCAAGGCTCTCGCTGCAGTCTTTGTGGGAGACATTAACACCTCCTCTTCTAAGGCCCGGTGAGTAATGTGTCCGAGGGATTTCAAGGTGACGATTACAGAAGCTTCCATAATGAGGGGGGAGACTCCAAGATTGCTTGTCATTGACCTGGGGGGGGCAGGGAAGGGCAACAGCTGACCCAGGTGGTTCCTATCAGAGATCAGAGCTAAGTAATGGCAAGTAGCAGGGTTCTGACCCTGAGACCAAGTAAAGGTAGGGCTAGTGGCAGGTAATCGGCTGGGCGAATGGAATTTGGGTGGATTGGGGGGCGGGGGGCGGGGGTTGGGTTAAAGAAAGCCAGCGCGTTCTCTGGTTCATGGTAAGAGGTTGTGCAGTAGACGGCTCTGCTGATTGGGAAACTGAGCTCTGCACCAGATTTGTGTGGCTCTGTGTGCATGCAGCTGTTTATGCTGCCCCTCTGCTTCAGCTGACTCAAATGTTTGCGCTGGAATCATTCATAATTACTTTTCCAGCAACTCTGCTGTGATAGGAGCACTGAACATCAGCTTCTGAGACGGAAAGAAGGTTAAACACAAGCTTTTGGATTCGGAATTCGACGCATGAATCCATCGACCTAGGCCCCGTCCTTGGGAATTTCTCACAGGGGGACGAGCTTAAGTCGAACAGTAGCAAACGCTGAGGTTGAAGATATGGAAGGGGAAGTATCACATGACATCTGCACTCCTACCAAATGTAATACATGACAACAAGCATCAAGCAAAAAGCAGGAGGTGTCCCATGAAATACAGAAGCTTTTGATATGTCTGCACACAAATAAGACAAAGCGTTTCCTTTAGGTTAAGAGCAGAGATAGTCCAGTAATCCCCGTAGCATGGGGTTTACAGGGAAGAACAAATGAGTTTGGAAAATTTAAGCAATTTCCTGCTTTCACTGTAATACAAATATTCTTGATCATTTGCTTCATCCTTTTCTTGTGCATTTCCAGATATTGTTTTTGATGCTGCAAATACTGTGTACTTATTTCCGGTATTGTCTGCATGCTTGATCCAGGTGTGCAATCAGCTGGCAGTTCCTTTCCAACAGCAATACGACTGTTAAATCCAGTGCCAGTCAAAAGTTTGGACACACCAAGCCGCCTAAAAGCAGAGTGATAGCGTTGCATCGGATGACCTGGCCACCTGACCTAAACACAGCAAAAATAAGTTGGTTTGGAGGAGCTTGGCCAGAGAGTGAAGTAAAAGCGGCCAATGAGTGCTCAATATATATGTGAGATTTCACTGGAAAATCAATTGGGGTTAAAGGCCTTGCTTGCTTGCCCCCTCCCCCAAAAAAAAATTATAATTTTTTTGTCAGTGCATACATTTTATAGTTTTGATGTCTTTGTTCTAAAATGCAGAGAATAATACAAATAAACCTTCCTATGGGTAGGTGTGTCCAAACTTTTGACTGGTACTGTATACACAGATGACGTCTTTTTGTGCTACAATTTCACAACCTTTAAATAACTGACCACTGCATTGAGATCGTAATTCAGCACCTGCATGGTGTTATATGGTACACTGAGTATGCACAGTACAGACACTCCTTAAGAACGAGTTACTGTATGTTCCGAACGGCCATTCATAACTTGAAATGTTCGTAAGTCGTCATTCAGCATCATTTTAAGGGTATACAAAAGTACAAAGAGCTAAGATGCTGAGAGTACGCGCGCTACGCTGCTGTGCGGCGGGAGTAGCGGCAAGAAGTCGTACGAGGCAGAATTGACGCTCAAAAAAAAATTATTCATGTTGCGGACAGGAAACGGGAGCCCAGGGACCACAATTTGGACTTACAGTCCTCTTCGTTCATATGTCTGAAAGTTCGTAAGATGAAAGTCCGTAAGTAGAGTAGCGTCTGTATATACAGTATTGTACTGTATGTTTATTGTACCTATTGTATGCATATTGTATTTATTGTATGTATAGTTGACTGTGCCTTGTGTTTGATGCTCCTTAAGTCTGCAGGGAGGAATGCCTTACTTGTACAAATCACAATGAAGTTCTGAATCTTGAATCTCTCTTAATGAACAAAACTGCACTATGTGAAAATATAATCACATAGGGACAGTATGAGAACTGTAAATAAGACATGAAATTTCTGGCAGTAAACTCTCCATCCATCTTAATATAATGATATGATTATTTTCTGCAATTTTATATGAATCCGAATTGATAATTAATGTGGCAATTATTTAAAAGTTACATATTTAATTCCGTAAACATATAAATATAACCTATGACCTGGAAATATGGTTTCAAAAAAATCTATTTTTAATAAATCAAAGTTCTCCATTGTGTTCTTTTATTCTGTTTTTATTGACTTCAATTTTATCCAACAGTACAGTTAACTGTCACATCAAAGTGTGAAGAAAAAAATCTAATAAAAAGATCAGCTGGGTCTGCTTTGGAGAAATGAAATGGAAAGGAAAAGCCTTTGTCAAAGTAACATTGTTTCAGAATACTTAACTAAGTTACAGCTATGCTGCTAGAGAGTCCAAATTAAACTGTCCTAAACGTAAGTCAAAGCTAACATTAATACAAATACTTACATATCTGCTGAAGCGTTTTCATAAAACAAGCAAGGTTTCAGTGGTTATTATCCCATACGAAGTGAGTTTTCCTAGTTGACTGCACAGCAAGATCTATGTGGTTAATCTCATCTGCTCACCATTATTTATTTAATGTTCCCTTTTTAACTGCTGCACCACTTCTGCTTGAACAATGTGTGAACACTCTCACACAGAGAACATTTGAGAAATAAGGAGTGACTCACATCTTCTACTACATGACACGTGTCATCGTATACAGCCTTTATATAGTCTACTAATCTATTGGGAATAAAAGAATAAATACCAATCACTTGGCAGTCACAGAAGGCAAGACAGCAGGCAAATACAAAATTCTCAGCCCAAAACCCCTTGCAAAACACATCAAGGAGGACAAATTAATCTTGAAAGAAATGACTTCAGTTGAAAGTCCTGGATATTATCCATCCATCCATCCATCCATCTTCTGTGACCACTTGTCCTATTCAAGGTTGCGGGGGTCCAGCGCCTATCATGGAGGCTATGGGTGCAAGGCAGGGAACAACCCAGGATGGGGCGCCAACCCATCGCCGGACACACTCACACACCATTCACACCTATGGGCAATTTGGTAATTGAAATGCACCTCAGCATATTTTTGCACTGTGGGGGGAAACCGGAGTACCCGGAGGAAACCCCACATCGACACGAGGAGAACATGCAAACTACACACACGGATCCATGCCAGAGACTCGAACCCAGGTCCCAGAGGTGTAAGACAACAGTGCTGTAATTATATTAGAGAATGATATGGAAAACATGATTTGGGCTACACTTCACCCACTGCTAACAAAAATATAGAGCTTATACAAAGGAAAAAGGTTTCATTGAAAATGTAGCATTATTACGGACTACTTTTTTGTCACTAATCTATAAAGGGATTGAATGGATGGACAGCTGGAGATGTAATACATTGTCATAGTTAAACCAGAACTATGTATACGTGACGATACTGCTCAAATGAGATAGAAAGGGTGTTACATTATTAGACATGTGGGATTATCATTGTAAATGTCAGAGGAAAGCTGCTCCCAAAGCTAGAACCAGGACTATGTAAAAGAAATCTTTAAACATCAAATGGCTTGTCAGATTCAGAGCTGCTGCCAAATTACATTATGATTAAGTCTCTTAATCAGATTTCATCCAATGAAAAAAACTCACAATTAAAATATTTTAGAGGTCGGCTGTAACAGATAAATGTGTATAATTAAAAAAAAATGCTACAGAGATGTAATGGGGAAATGCTCTGGTTTTCTTCCACTTGATTTGTAAATTGTAAATAGTATTTAATTATATTGCTTAAATTTCACTTGCAGCGTTGTTACAATTAGAGTACGGGGTTGGGATTAAACTTACGCTCAAAAATGGAACCCTTTATTGTTTTCTGTCAATTTCTTCCACTGTAAAGAACGGAGATCCTTGGATAATTAGAACCAGAGCTGCACAATGTGCAACGTTAATGTCGACCTTGCATGTCATGCACATGCAATTCTCACATTGCAAGGACTACAAAAGCCAGCTGGGTTGAGAATAGGCTTGGGCTGCATCTAATTTTTTCATACAGTCATACGTTCCAGACATTATACCCAGGTAAATAATATTTTCAAAGGCAACGCTATTCCGGGATTTTTAAATCTCGATGATAAAATTCACTGAGATGGGGGCAGTGTCCCAAAATAAATATTGCCAAGTGGCACCCAGAACATTTGAAAGTTCAACAATTGGTGAACATAGTTCTCCTAAAACATTTTTAGTCTGTCATGGGAAACAAAACTTACAGTAGCAAGCTTTAACATTTGTAACAATTGTCCTTTTCAAGATTATCTAGATTTATGCACAGATGCATTTTCATCATTGCTGTCTGACTCACTCACAGACAATGTGGCTTGTTTTTGAGAAATTGAACAAACCGTGAGTAAAAGGAGACAAGCTAATGAGGAATGGTAACCAAATGACCAGCCTTTGGCTGTATGTAAATATTTCTGATTCTATAGAGACAATATTGAGCAAATGTTTGTTGGCACAACTCACAACTTATTTCATTGACATTATTGCTAGGTAATAATTATTTTAAACTATATTTGACTTTGGGTAAAAAGCTCAACTCTTTTAAGCTTTATAAATAAACTAATATTTATCACATAAAATTCTTATATTTGTTATACCAATATCATGCTGTCCTAAAATTTAGAATATATGAATTAATTAGGACACCCGAGTTAAACTAAAATAATAATTTTTTTTGGTGTTTTATGTATTTCAAATCCAGAGGCATGAAGATTGAAGCACATGTCACACAGCTGTCAGTGTGACGATCCAGCCGCGGCTCTCGTGACCATCCTACAATAATAATTTCACCACAGCACTCATTTAGAAACTGTCTGCTCTTGCAATTCTGAAAGGTCATTTTATAGGCGTGACTGTTGTATCAAGCTTTCTCCAAACATATTCATGGGTAATGGAGGGGAAAAAAATGTAAACTAAAGTTTACCAATAAGGCTGTTTAATGCATAGAAGGCCAGAGCTGCTGGGGTGACCAGGTCATAAAAAAACTCATCTGAATGGGCCCAACACAGTGACCACTCTGCCCATTTCACAGCTGGGCTCAATCGCAGCATTTCTCTGTTCCTCAAGGACCTTTAAAGGCTCCACTTTCCTGTTAGCCATGACCTTAACAGATCACTAAAACCCACCATCATACTCTGCCTCCTTTTTTATTAGGTGCTGGGTGTACTGATAGAGAAACCCCAAGCAGTAATAAAACATCTCTGAGGGCCTGACTGAAAACATTTCAGACATTCTTTGCTTTAAACCCTCTGTTTCCTTTCAGACGAACGTCAGACATTAACACCAAACCAAATGACTCCATAAGACATAATTATATACATGAACTCCATCCATCCATCCATCCATCTTCTGAAACCACTTGTCCTACTAAGGATCCTAGGGGTCCGGAGCCCATCATAGAAGCTATGGTTGCAAGGCAGGGAATAACCCGAGATGGAGAAACGTTCGTGCAGCATTTGACTTATGTGATGCACAGTCACGGTCAACTCGGAAGCCCACGCCAGGTAGAGCAGGAAATGAGAGCAAGAACTGGGCAACAAATATTCAGCACATGCCTTCTTATTTTTAACTTTACTTTTTATCTAATCTTTTTCTATGTATAAAAAAAGAAGCTCAGGAAATTAAGTCAAGAGGACTGGAAAAATATGCTGCTTCCCTCCAACAGACAATTTATAAACATCACCACATATATATTTACATTTTGCCAGCTTAGCTGATGCCCCTATCCCTACTAATTTAATTGTCTGAATTACTAAAAAATGTCAAGGACATGGACTGTTGGCCAAAACGTTGGCAGTACTACTCTCAAACTTAGAAGAGGCCCTTGAGCAGAGAACCACTACCTGGATTTTGTCAGCAGAAATTCCAGGCTGTATAAATGAATAAATAATAAGCTTTGTTAGCTGCTTTGGATAAAACTGTCTGATAAGCAAGTAAAATAAAATGAATGAATAATAAGTGCTACATGCTCATGTGCGATCATGAAACATCTTAAAGAAGTGGTTCTTTACGGTTCATTGGAACAGGCGGAACTTTTCACTGGTTCTAACACTCATGGGAGCTTTACTTACACAAAAATGTTCTGAGGGCAGAATGAAAATTGATTGGTTCAGAGAGATAACCAATCAGATTGTAGAAGATGTGGGTCCAAGCAACTACAGGAGGCAGGACCAAGATATCTGATTGGTTGATCCCACCTCCTCTAGCTGTTTGGACCCACCGCCTCTACAATCTGATTGGTTAACTCTCTGAACCAATCATTTTTTGTTCCACCCTCATAACATTTTTGTGTAAATAAAACTCCCATGACTGGTTCTAATGGGTATTCCATGTCGCCCCATCATTGAGGAGTGATTGCAGGATGTTATTGAGATCTGGGGGGGTAACTGAACAGGCTACAAAGTCTACCTCATTTTCAAAATTTACAGGAAAAAAAAACAACAATAAGGGACACGCTAAAAGGCAACGCTTCCAGGTGACATGTCTTGCTAAGCAAATCTTTACAAATGTGATGAATCAGGGCCCAATAAGTACTAACTTCATTAGGACACAATTTAACCAAAGTGAGGCACCAAACATCCCAACAGAAAGATTGAAGCACCAGCCAGTGAGATGAGCATGATCTCTGATAAAGTGTAGATAACTGTTAAATGAAGAAAGCACTCAGTCTGATTAGGGCATCGAAAGGAAAGCTTTGTGAGGGTGGCTTGGAGCCGTTTACCTTAGCAAGGAAGCCCAGTTTCTATGGTCCGCATTCTCTCAGGGGGTGGGGTTCTTATTTCAACATCGCCTGACATACTTACATGTTTTACTTCGCTAAGGTGAAGCATGACAGAATATTGCCAAGAGAACAAAATACTGTTCTATAAATGTACTGGTACAGGAAATTATCACTAAACCCAAGGCAGCATTGGGATGCACTCCCTTCACTACCCCCTGCCCCCTGCTTCCCAGGTCAAGCTCCAGGCTCAGTGCCACCCGGTAATGTTTTAGCAGTGGTGGAAGATTGATGGATGTAGTGAAATAGTCTAAAAGGACAATGGTCCAGACTTTCTCTCCAGCAGCCACATTATGAGATCGTGACGGTATATATTTTTTTTGATTGGCCACGGCTTAATTGTATCAAGGCCTTAATGAAGACAAACCACTGTTCACTCCATATTTCATTCTACACATAGATTAGCTATAAGATTTCAAAATAAAGCTACACCTAAAACCTCAGTTCACTGGAGCTATATTGACGGGTAATGCAATTTCATCCTTTGCTCACTGACATCAAAATAAATAGAAAGTGTAACCGAACAGTAAACACAAGAAGATCTTTAGAGCGAGCTGCAATTAACAAAAGACAAACAGTTGGGTCTAGCAGCATATGGAAAGGAAGGTAATTATGATGCAGTGCCCCACCAAGGAACAACACAGTGCAAAACTCTGCAAACAGAGTGAGCATTTCGGTTCACACTGTTCACTGTTGACTGATCACAGTCACAATGGCACTCCATTTTTTTCCTGAGAAAAATAACAAATGCTTTGTTGGGTATTAAGCACTGAGTCACAAATGTATGAACAGAAATTCATACCAATGCCCAGATCCAGATAATGCATTTTATATGGCATACCCTCAAAGCATTTGTTCTACTGGAAACAGTAACTAAATGGCACAGTTGCTTCCTAAATAATTCAGTGCACATTAGATGTACATTTCAGTCACCCAACCCAGTGTTATTCCATCATTGATCCTCTGGAGAGACGTTTACTGATGTTTTATTATTTTTATTTTTTGCACCAAACAGATAGTGGGGCTTTATACAATGCCGCACTTCTTGCATGTAATGAGAAAGCAAAGTCTTATCATCGCCAGTTACTACCCCCCCGACTCATTTCAATAACAAGACTGAAGACACTCCTGTTGATTACTTATTGTACCTTTATTCTCCAAGCCAGTTATTGTAACACTGAGACTGACGTTTTTTTATAGGGGAAAAATGAAATTAAGCATTTCAAACGTGACACTACATACTGTATACAGAATCTATATAAAACCCTTCTGGACTGTTTGTAATAGAGTAACTGTATTATTTGTGGTGTCTTAAGTCATACTTTCATTCTGTGACACTGTGTACATCAGTGTCAAACTCCAGTCCTGGGGGGCTGGAGCCCTGCACATTTCTGGGTTTCCCCTCATTTAACACACCTGATTCTACTCCTTGTGCTAATTACCACACAGCTCTTGAGCTGAATCATTTGTGGTGGAACAGAAAAGAACTAAGCTACACAGGGCTCCGGCCCCCCCAGGACTGGAATTTGACACCCCTGGTGTACATCCTTACAGGTACATGTACTGGTGTACTTCAGGGTACAACTGGCTTGAGACACTCCTGGCCATAGCGAATTATACTGGAAGCAGCAAAGTATCTTTGGAACAATCCAGAAAATCTGGTGGCAGAACAACGGAAAAAATATCTGACACAGGACCAAAACATAGCCATGGGTCATTCTGCTGACAGGTGGCCCAAATGTCGACTGGCCTTGAGTTTAATGGGAAATATTTAAATATGAGAATTTGTGCGCTTTCATCTTTAAATCTGCAGAATATTTGATGCGGGTGTACCATGTAGGCAGTGTGTATGACATCATTTGCCATGCTAATTGAAACTTAATCTGATAATTCAGTAAAATAAACTCAGTTAATATGCTAGTTATGGGCACAAAGACACACGTATTAAATTTGCAGTGAAATACAGTGACTGCAAGGCTTTCACGTACAATTCGCCAGCATATCATAGTCAAATTCATACAAGTAGTGATCCCTGGCAGATTCGCTGCGAAGCGGTTAACGATGACAAATGATCATAAAACCGAATCATTATTTTATGCCGCAGACGAAAGTTTGTATTTGACACATACTCCAAGAGCTTTTCAATTGAAATGTTAGAAATTGAAATGGTTTTCTAAAAAGCTGGACCCCTTGAAAGACCTTTAATCAGAAACCCCCGTTCTGCTTATGAAAACAGCTATGAGTTTACCAGTGTTACAGCCATTCATATGCAAATTAATGCCTTCCCTGGTTTACCTCGACACTCCATTTGCCGACCTTTGAAGCACTTTTACATATCAATGGCTGACGGCTCCTCGGTCGCCTCCTGTGCAGGTGTGCCGCAGGTGTAGGACTTGGTATTCGTACAGGCCAGGCCGCATGCAGGTGGGAGGCGGGCCCTAACTAGCCACCGTTACGGCTGACTTCACGCAAAGTTTGCGCTCTTAGCGAGGTGCCACCAGCCTGTTACGCTCATAACCCTAAGCTCTCACCCTCAGCCCAACCCTCTAAAGCCTCGCTTTTGAAAGTAGCAAAAGTTTGAGCGGAGACAGGCACCTCGGAAAATCAGAATGCCGATATGCCAGGCACGCTGCAGACATTGAGATTCCCGGCACAAGGACTGTGCGGATACCGTCCTTTCCGCTAATACACAAAGTGTGCCAACTACTCTGGGCAGATTTACATTTCCAGATTATCTCGAGAAGTCTGTTCATGGCAGTGAATATTCATGCGATTGCAAGAGAGGACGTCTCCCCATCACACTGCATAATTTAAAAGAGCATTGATATCATGACTTTCACACTATTCAAACTATTTTGTTCGATAAACGGACTTAAATTTTTATGTGAACGTTGCATGTGTTTTCAATAAAATTAAGACCAAGCAGTGTCATTATGGGATGTAGAACAATATTTGTACACAAACACAGGCCTTTTATGTAATCTCTTAACAGAGTTGCTGCCCATCAAATTGTTCATTATAAATGACCTGCTCATTCAATATGTGAAAAGCACATATTGTGAATGGGTAAGATTAAATGTTAAAAGATGGGTAGAAATCTCATCACCATGATCATTAATTGTATTTCCATTCTACTGTACAATAAAGAAGTTATTTTTCTAGTAATCCTTATCTAATCTAACAGTATCCAAAAATGCAATTATTAATCAGACTCTTCACATACACACTGTTTTTACACATCACTGTTCTACAGGATGTTATCCTGTGATTCCTAAAAGCATTGATTCTCTATTATATTCCACTAAAAATGTAATACATTCATAATAATGACTGAATGGTCAGCCCGAATTCTCAACCAGCCTTTGTCTCATTCGTGAAAGACACAGGCCTTAAAAATCATCCAGTTTTAAAATGAAACATATTGATTCAATCCCAGCGTGAACTTCGCTGCCCTCCAAGGACAATAGCACAAAACCCACTAATGTATAATCACTGAAATGTCCAGTGACTTGAAGTTGTTTTTGTTCCAGATTATAATAGACATGATGTAACTGCTGTCTTCTATACTCATTAAATGCATAGGATCAAAACTAATGATATCTACAGAGAGGGCCTTATTTAAAATGGTCATGGATAGTGGACAGTATAATTGGCCAGGACACAGGACGATAAATCTCAAAATGTTTAGAACAAGGACACTGCAACTATTACTGTGTATAGCTCCGAGCACAAATCATGTGAGTCAAAGCTTTAAGGTTCATGCAAATGGGCTCATCGTTTCTGTAAATGATCTTATTTCTCACAATATGGGCACTAACATGACAACCCCTTCTTTTTGTCTAGCGATAAATTGTTTGCGTGTGGAAAAAACATTTGAAAAAAGGAACGTCGTCAGTCTGTTTTACTCGTAGTTTGTTCCCCCCTCTTTGTAGTGAAGGCTAAATGAACCCAAACAGGATCTCAAGAAGTTGACCTACATATGGCAAAAAGAAATAATTCATATCACGGAACCAGACAGCAGTTCCACACGTACTGAGAAAAAGTCTTTTGATTCCATCCTGAGGCACTTCATGCAGCCCACATACGAGACAAGGAGACATGCACACTAAACACAGATTACAGGTGCGCCCACTGGCAAGCAGGAGTGCATGCAGTACAGTCTCGGCGGCCCTCACACTCGCTTGCACGCTGCCACCCCGGAGAGAGACAAGGCGTCAAGGTCGGGCTCACCTCTGCAGATGGGCACGGGGAAGTCCCACACAGCAGCGTTGCCTGAGTTGGTGATGCAGGTCAGCTGCGGGTGTCCATCCAGCACATAGCCCGTCACACAGCTATAGCGGATCTTGTCCCCAACATTGAAGCGCGTCCCGTACAAGATTCCTTTGGGGGGGACGCCCGGGTTTCCACAGGAACTGCTCTGCAATTCTGCATGGGGGGATAATGAGAGAATCAGTATACAGACGCTCTCCGGGTTACGATGGTTACAATATTTTGAGTTTGCGATAAGCGAATATTTTTCACTTTCAATACGTTATTCAATAAATTATATGATTTATTGACCACTTCATTATAAAATAGGCTTTGTGTTAATGATTTTGCCTAACTGTAGGCTAATATTACTATGTCTGTATGTACTGTATATACAACCCTGGAAACCTTGATTAGACAAGGTCAGATACAGTAGGTGGCTGAGACAGAAATATGCACGTTTCTCTAATTTTTTAGGTCTGCTTTTTCAGATATTCATTCAACGCTGGTCTATGTTGATCCTTGTAGGCGCTGTCCCATTTTGTTTCTGCTTTTTTCCCCCCTGCCCTTCATGTGAATCAAGCCTTCTGTAGTGTCCCTCTGTCCCACCCTTGTTAGAAACCTCCGGCTAACAATCTGCCACAACACGGAATATTCCAGAGTCTCCAATAATCCAATAATACAAAGCAAGAGAGAGATGTAAAAAGAGAAAGCAGAGGAATACTCTGTGAAAAGGTGATTAGATATGCACGCCCTCCCTCACTATATTGCACACAGATCATATTTCTGGAGTTCAGAGCTGAAGGTATAGAGCGGCCAGAAGCATGAATGTGGTGCGAGTGAGAAGCGCGCTTATGGTGATGGGTTTGAAGCGGTGAGTCAGGGAGACGGAGGAGGCCTGGGGGAGCAGCAGAGCGGCGCGGCCGAAAAAAGAAAAAGAAAAGCGTCCAAGCTGCCAGTGGCCCTCTCAGCACTGTCCCTGTCACATGTCACCTAACCGACTCTGAGCCCGGAAGGGAGCAAAGAGTTATTGACACACAAAGACCAAAGGACCAGCATGAGATTTCAGACCAGCCATTAGGATGCTGTGACCTGTTGCTGTTGCTAACGTCTTATGACGAACGAGAAAGTGGACAGGCCTTTCACACATACCGAGCCACACGGCACATTCAAGCTAAGAGTGCCACACATGCCAAAAATATGTAACTTACTAAGACGGATAAATTATGTGTTTTTTGTTATATATAAATATATATAACAATATATAAATGCATGTATATGCCCACATACATACATACAAACACACACACACATATGTATGATCTATCTATTTATACTTGTGAGGTGCATAATAACTCATTAGCTTGCACTATTTGGACACCTAGTATGTCCCAGTGTGTCCATTGGAGGTAAACTGTTGCCCCCACCCCCACTCCCCCCAGAACCGGAGGCCCCCAGCACTGTCCTTCATGCAGTACAGCCATCCGGCTAAGTGCTACAAGCCGACAAACATGTGAGCTAACTCCAACTCCTCCATTTCTCTAATGACTTCATTAGGGATCCTGAAGTACTGCCACAATCAGAATTATTAATTAAACTGCCACCTAAAACGCCCCTCTGCTTTAATGATATAGGATCCTTACTGCTTTCACTAATTACCTTTTCTTATTTAAAATGCACGAGAGATATGCATATTAACAGATATTGCATCAGGTACTAACTTGCATCAAGGATACAAAAAAATTAGGCTATAATTACAAACTATGCAATTAAAAACTTAAATATTTATAGAGCAAAAACAGATTCTTTGTCGAGGTAAGTGACTTGGAGGTTTGAATATTACCAAAACATAATTTTCTATTTAGACTGTTGGAGGAGTCATTTAATGAGTATATAATATGTCAGAGGAATGACAACAATAATATATCAAAAAGAAAAGATATCTGGGTGCCTAGAACACCACATGCAATATGGCTACCAAGTATGAGCACTAGCTAGGCTGTGGGCGTCCCAGCATGAGCACTGACTCCTGCAGAGCTTGTTACTTTTTTTTCCAACCAAGAAACAGGCCAGAGACAAGATGTCCCATTCATAAATGGGGCAGCATCTACACATGTATATACTTTAAATATAGAGCCATATTTGAGTACACTGTGGATGTTTCTCACACAATTCAAAACACCAAGAAGCTCGCAATACTGTAAACATATAAAACACGTTTTTATACATATGTATATGTGCGTATGTGTGCCTACACAGCTGATGTAAATCGCAGGCATGCGTAAGGGCAGTCCAAACAGATCGTAGCAGAAGGGTCTGTTTCGGGTACTGCAGTAGCAGACAGTAGGGGGCAATGTTTCAAAACCTAAATGACTGCTGCACCACAGCCTGGTTCATCCACACGCACATCGCCGGCAAACCAAGGGATTTTTCAGCATGACCGTCAGACTGCTGGCACAAGTAACAATTCAATACACAACTGTAATTAAGCAATAAACATTTATACATATGACAACATTAATTGACTATAATAACACTACTCTAAATATTATACGGTATACATAGCAGTTTATTTCCAAAAATGAGTGGGCATGTAACTGTTAGGTAATTATTAGTTATCATTTGCTATTTCCTAGGGCTGGAATTGAGGTAATCAACCTTAGTGTGAGAAGTTAGCCAGGACAGCAAGTGGACTTTATTTATATGGATGATTTATTGTGCATATATATCTTGTGAGCCGGGAGGCTCCGCAGTGGCCCTGGGCTGGGACTCCATGGTATTTGGCGTTTGTATGGCAGTATGGCAGCTGTTCACCAGCCCCACTGCCAGCTGATAACCCAGTTATTGGACTCCAGGTATCCCAGCTGAGGCCTGGTTGGATGAATAGCTTTGTTAGGATTTTACAGGGTCAGCTGTGTGGATTCAGGGAGGCCAATGGGGTGGAGACGTAGCAGAAATAAATGCACATTTATTTCTTTGCGTTTTTTTTTTTTTGCTACTGTAGCTTTGAACTGTTTTATTTTTCTTTAAGCGGCCTTGCCTCCATTTTGTTTGATGTTCTGCAATAACCCTGCAGTCCTGTGCCTCTGTTCCATTGGCCGCAATCTGCCATGCAGTTCAACTGGAGGCAGACTGGAAAACGATGCAGAGCCGTGAATGTGAGTTTAATGGCAGACGCAGAAAGACAGGACAAAATTAAACAGTGGGTATTCTAGCATTATGACACCTAAGCATCTAATTGATTAACATTTTTTCTGATTTAATTAAAGCATGGGGACACTAGTCATATGGGATAAGCAGTGGAGTGAGAAATGAGAAAATAGATGACAACATTTGATTTGTGCTGGGGTTTACCCATGGAGTAATCAAGTCAAAATGAAAAGCATAACCTGAAGTTTGTAAACAAGGTTCCATTAATACATTTTTGCATATGCAAATGACACGCTAATGCTTTCATAGCAACACAATGATGTTTCGTGTTTCTTTGAATTTGTACATTATCTAAATTCAATAATCATCATTCTGTGTTGCTGCTAGAATAGGCTGGTCAGTGACTGAGCATTAACTGTGAAAAAATGCATTTTACTTCATCCCCAGAAGCAAATGAATTATAATCTTGACTTCAAGGTAATTCCTTAGCTATTCATTTATGAGCAATGGTGTACATTCAATGCATTTCAGACTGCATTTTCTATTCCCTTTTATTGCATGTAAAGTTAGAATCCATCTACTGTTATAATTCTGGTTTGCTACAGGCCAGATACATTTTCAATTCCTGGCTAAAAATTCCAGAGAATATTTCCATTTTTTGCATTCTTTTTACGATGAACACCTTTTCATAATACATTTTTTATGATTATGAATTCAAGTGCCTCAAATCTAACCAAATGACCATTTGCCATTGCTCCTTTGACAAAGTACTGTTCCGCCTCATGTAAAGATTACAGATCAGTAGGGGTTTTAATCTCAACTGCACAGCGATATCTAAAAGGTCCTTATCTTCCTAGTTTCCCTAAGAGTACAGTAGCATAACCAAAACAGAAGCTGCTGTAATGTGGTGTAGAGCTGGCGTAAAGATCATCATCATTTATAGGGTGTGGAACAGAGAGTGATATGATCTTGTTCTTGTTAATTTCATGATGTCACAATACGGTCTTCATTAGAAGGATCTTCTACAGAAAATGTCAACAGGTGAGACCTACAGTAGATTATTTCTGAGAAACTATACATGTATGCAGTATTTATACATGAAACACTGAAAAACTCTGCATGCAGCGATACCTTATGTGGTTATTTCCCAGAGACTAGGAGCATTTTCTGCTTTATTGTGCTCTTCCAGGGATACCAGCATCTCCCAGTTCCTCCAGGCTTTTTGACCCTAAACCTTGAAGTAGCACAGAAGCCTGAATCCAATAAATTTTAAGGCATCTTAAAAGAGGGACCCAAGAATGAGCGGCACTCACTTATAATATTATGCCCTGAACTTCCTTCTTCACAGCTCTCCACTAGAACGGAAAATAAAAACGGAAATATGGGCCCAAAACCAGAACAGGAGCAGTAATGAAACGCAGGCCTGATTCTGTCTCTTCTGTTTTAAATACATAAAGAATTTAAAAATAGGCTTGTAGTAAAAAGTTCAACTGATCTAAAACCCAGAGAGTTTAAAACCTATTAGAAGTTTTCTAGCCAAAGATTGCAGATAAAATGAATTGTCAGTGGGAATTCTGGTGAAAAATCAAAAACAAAAAATTATCAGACAGCATGCAAAAGCCCATTTAGTCTTTTTCATGGCGTATATTACAGGAGTTGTGTTTCTACTACGTTGTCAGGTGTGTTATTTCTGTATGTGCTGCATTCATGAGGACGTACATTTTCAAGTCTCCACAAAGTATAGACGAAAACCTTCTAATCATTTATGGGCATCACGGAGAGCGACTCAACAATCAATATACGCACAGCACACCCTCTGATTGAAGAAAGATGTAACACCATCTGGTGCTTTGTGGCACACTGAATTAGTGTTTTTGTGTAAGCAAAATGGTAATTATGCACACATATGCATGTAGAGTTCAATGGACTTGTATGGCGGGAAAAACGACAGTTGCTGATATTATGATACGCATCTGACAGGTTTTCCTTTGTTGTATTCTCAGCAGATGAATGGGTGCCAGGCATTTGTAGCCAGGCAAAGAGTTCTTCCATTCAATAGACTGTCTCATTACTCAATAATGGTGTGAGGATACATTCTCCTGGTATAATCTCGGCCTGCTTGTTCCGCTAGATGTGACACAATCTTACGATCTTTTTGTTGTCACACACATCCCATAACTGCTTTTACAATAATATGTCAGCCAGCCCAAGGCCCTGTCTCCTGATCATGACAGGTAGGAACTACAGAGCTGTACATCTGTAGCCAATCAACACCAAGTCAAGGAATCCCACAAGGAAGAATTGCATGATATTCCTCTAGAAATGCCATAAACTTTTAATAGCTAGTGCATCTGTATATTTTACCTTGGAAACCCATAGTGACCTGTTCCCATATTCAGTTTCTTGTTCAGCCAAAGAAGCTCTAACATAGTGACTTGAAGTAAGGAATAACAGTGGAATTGGAAAGCTGTGGATTGACATAATGCCTATATGAGTTCTCTTTTAAGTAGCTATCAAATATCTTGACTGCATAATGACTTGGTGTCATTTCAATAGTCTCCTCTCTCCCTTTGACCCAAAAATCTTTATGGTTTCGCCTTTTTGCTTCTCAGCCCAACTGAGGATCAAACAGTTGCTATTAGTTTGTGCCTTTTCCTGCCAAAGCCACATTTTTGTTAGTTTTATTGTCATTACTAGACAACATTTTTTGGCTTCAAAGAAAAGCTGTTGTGACTGAAACATAACTGCCCCCTAGATTTGTTTTGCGGCATTCACAGTATGAGCGCCAAATATGTCAATCTGTAGTCCACAAAGCCTGTCCGTTATACAGTAAACAGCTCACTTTTCTACAAATGAGCCTGAAATGAAGCACTCCAATGACCTTGAGCTGATTTCAAAAAGGAAAAGGACTTTGAAAATCCTTATGTTCTCTCAGGTTTGCTTATCTACAGACAGCTGCCACCACATCGGTCTTGGTCCACTGTCTCTCCTTGGATTTGCTTGCTGATAGCAGTATTCCTTGGCTGGGTTTCCAGCGACAGGGCATTTTCCAGTCTAGAGTCCTGCTAATACTGGGTCTATTGATTACATTTCTAGACTGGGATGTCGACCTAAACGTGGTTTGAAGGGACTGGCAACCAAAGCCCCAGTCCCCTGTGAATGTGAGGCTTTTCTCTTTAATACCTGCTGCAGCGGCCATCCTATTTTATTAACATTACATCACCTTATTTATTCACTTGGCAGCTGTCTCTAACTCGTGACCCGCAATACTTACAGTTTTTATGGCCTACGCATTCAGTAACTCATTGGTACAGCGGCACTTTACAAGAGCGATGGAGGCAGAGCAGCAGCTCAAGGGTATAACAGGAGTGTCCCACCTGAGACACAAATCCTCAGGCTTTCGGTGGCCACACACCGAAGCATCGATCTCTTTTTTGAGCTATAATAATAATTTTTTAAACGAAGGAGCTCAGCATTAAATGTAAAAAGCACTCTCTCTCAGGCTCTATAAATTGTTACAGCTTTGATTTTGACCATCTTTTTCCCAGCAAGGACATTTATAGACAGATGTGAAAATAGCCCTCGATAGGAGCATTGGAACCAATGAGAGAACACCTAGTAAGATGTTGTGCAACTCTATCTATCAAAATGGTCAGTCTGAAGTGCTTCTGAGGTCACATGGGCAGAGAACAGAAAGGTGAGAAGGTCGATCCGCCTATCGCTAATGTAAAGCCCTGAGATTGACAGTTTTGCAGCCCCTCCCACCCCTGATGTACCCGCAGCAGCCCCCTCTAGCCCATCACCTCAACGACTGCTCTCTGTCAGCCAGCCTGACATGGACCGACGTGCCAGACACAAGGCTCATGCTAATGAATTGCACTGCGCAGACCAGTTAATAGGTTAATAAATCGGCTAATCAAGTGACCAGCAGCTGCGTGGCAAAACAGACGCAAGACGAAAGTGTTCCTTTGGAGGGAATACAAATGAGTGATTAACCCGTACCCAGAAAGTTGGACACTGTACGAACACCAGCGGCAGGGATTTCAGAATGGCCTGCCATAGTGAATATTACTGTTATAATTAGGGCTCTCTGCTAAGAGGGTGAAGTGTTGTGGGTATCTGTGTTCACCTCAGCTTTCATCTCATCTAACCCCGAACATGAATCAGTCTCCTGTTAGGATACAGTATTATGGTAATGATCACACTGAGAGATGTATTCCTATCATATGGAAAACCGAAACTGATACTTGCTTTCTGTCTGCTCCTTTGATAAAAATCCAATAGAGGGATTCTTCATTATTCCAGCCAGAACCCTCTGCAGATCGTTTTCTTTTTTATATATATATATTTTTTTTGTCTTCCCCGCTCCGTCCGTAGTTTGTTTTCCCCACTGAACTGATGCCATAATGGAGAGATTCTGGGCTTCTGCTGGATGCTTGTGGAGCAGCCCCCATCTGACAGACTATTTATTTGTCCTTAGACAAGCAATTACAAGCACAGCTCTTTACTGAGCAGGTGAGGCATGGAGAGGTGAAATGTAAGCAGAGGATACATGAAAAGTAAGCCTTTCAGGCAGACTCTCAATCACATTTTATTGTTGAGACAGATGACACCGCAAAAGAGAAGATGGGGGGGGGGGGGGGGGGTGGGTGACACTCCCCAGAGGAAATAAAAGAAAGTTCCACAATAGCCCCACCCCCATCACATGTTAAAGAATTGAGCGTAAGACAGTGGTTAACATGATGAGAAATAAATAACATCGATTGAGTCTTTGTGGTACCTTAGTCTGCAAAGCAATATTTTTCTGTATTATTAATGAAGAATATTCTTTTTTGAAAATACGAGGCAATACCCTTCTAACATTGCTGAATACTGCTGCCAATCAGATTGAATATAAAGATGGCTGCACACATATATACAAAAATCTGGTTGCATCCATAAACAAAAAGCTATTTTGAGTTTACAATGTGTCAACACTTTGATCAACCGGCCAAACGTAGGGCAGTTTAACAAACAAAAAAACAGTTTGTGAAACAGTTTAACCTCGACAGAAGACAGCCTCACATAAGGATCTCATAAACACTGATGCAATTCTGACCAAGGCCCTTAATGTTATGGGGTAGAACACAAAGATCACAGTGCAACTCAATTGGGTATTGATTCCATACTTTAGTATGGAGGGCTGGTGGCAATCCATCTTATTTCCAGGCAACATGCTGCACATCGATGAATGTGAACATCAGACATCAAGAAAAAGTAGCACAGGCCAATGTTTCCCAACCCAAGTCCTTGGGGACCCCCAGACAGTCCACATTTTTGCTCCCTCCAAGGATCGGTTTAGGTAGCACTGGCATAAACAACACAGCAGCCCTGTTTTGATCTGAATCACAGCGGTGGACATCCAGACTGTTAGCCAGTTCAAATGGCTTTCTAATAACATGGGTAGCACTTTGGTTGAGCACAATACTGAACAATAACAAATCTACAGGTGCAAAAATTTGTGATGGGGGGAGGGGTAAGTCAGGTGACCACCATTGTTCATGTTGATTGGCTGCAGCTGAACCCCCATTCAGTATCTCTACACTTTACTGTCTTTTGGCTTTTATTTCGAAACCAACCACAGAGCTGGCCATCCAGACTCCAAAGTCCCCAGTGTTTGCATTTATTTTTTCTTCCGAGTTATAACAACAATCTTGTGTCAATTTGCAAAAAAATGGTTTCTTTTTGTCTGCCATTATAAGGAAATCCCCAATTGAACTTCTGGTCCATTCCTGGTCCAACACCCTGTGTCATACAGACCAGATTTCCAACCACTTCTTTATTGAAACAGGTTCTGCTTTAAGTTCAGAGCTATTGTATTAATATGCCAGCCAGCACACCACACTGTATACATACCCATAATGGAAGTCAAGGCCGATTAACCATAACACATTTCACAAGCACATCTCCTTCCCACCAGCCTTGATTTTGCACTGAAATATCAAACAGTGCCAATACCTTTAATAGACATGCAATGGTCACAGGTCTGCCTGATTTGTCTTAAGAATAGCTTTCCTTGCTTTTAACCCAAATAGCAAAGCAACTAGAATTCAAGTGCTCTCTTTCTGTCAGAGTATTGCCTTTTAGGATATGCAGGTATGACTACTTGCAATTCCGGAACATTCCCAATTGCATTATAGGTTTTACGCACAGCAGGAGCTAGAAATGGAATACATTATTACATTATGCATTCATTTTTCTCCAGCATGCCCTTGCAAAACAGATTCAGAAGATGCAGCCAAGAGTTAGTCTATATATCTGTGCCAAACTTCATTGGAACCTTTGTCTGCCTTGTAAGTCAATGGCCCTGTCTGTGATGTTAGTTCCTCTTGTCTCTGGCAAGGACTGTTTGTCCAGCCACAGTGGTTCTAAATGGCACTTGATTTGGATAGCATTGTTGTCAGACCAGTTGCAGCATGCACTTGAAATGCATACTTATGTTGTAAGGATGATTCTTGGCTTCATTGACAAGCTGAAATACACCGAGTTGCCCAGCTGGACCTTTTATAGTCAGGTGACAAGCAACTGAACGAGTGCAATTGATGGTATTAGTTTGCCAAAAGACTAAAACTCCTCAGAAGGGAACTGATGGCCATTGTCAGTAACCAGATATTTAGGCAAAACAGCCCGGGCAACCAACGCATGCAAGATGTCCACAGTTTTTGCAGATGTCCTGGCTAGGAGCACAGTGTTTTGGGCCATGTGAAGTGGACTTCAACCAGAACTAAGACCATTTTTTTCGCAATGGGTTTAGCATAGTGTGCTGCCAGAGGCTTGGTGGGCACTCCCACGGGTGAAGAAGAGCAGACGGTGGTAGCTCCTGTGTGACAGTTGCTTCGGTTGGGATGAAAAACAGAACTGTATGACATGGGAAAGGAGGAAGAATAAGGTGAGTTTTTCCATTTGTAGCTTCCAATAAAGAGGTAGGAATAGGATCAACACAAAAACTACAGGAACATGAAACCAATGGAAATACACAAGAGAAGTAACTCCTACTTGGTTGCCGGAACTGGGCACTAGGACAGACATGGGGTCTTGGTAGGTTTACTGGCAAGTTTATCAAACATCTGTTGTACTAAGACAACAAGGAGCAGGTGGATTCGATTGGGCACTATGCCAGTCATCTGACTCTGCTGCCATCCTGAGTTACCCGTGCCTCTCATCCCACATCTGCTGACAGCCACTGTATGCCCTGACTCTGTCTTCAATCTGGTGATCAATTACAAGATGCTGGGTCTTCATCGTTCTTTATCAAATAGAGCATAGTTTTTCTTAGCTGCAGTTAAAGCTGTTGATGTAAAGGTGATTATGATTGGTTCATTTCGCCATCAGCCATTTTATAGGACAGCCCAGATCGGCGAGGTATCATAGGAGAGCCTCACAGGCAAGCTGGGGCAAAGTGAGTGAGTACTTTGTCAGATGTGACTAATGACTGCCTCTTCAAAAGTACGATCTCACTCCATGCACCAGTTTCGCTGTCCTTGTTACGAGAAATGTGTTGAGCGAGATTAAGGCCTGACAGACTTAGGAGGGATTTATGGCAATCGTTGACTATTGGGCAACATTCATGCTACAGTTTTTCGTGTACTCTCACCATTCTTAACTCAAATAAATTTGCTTTTGTGCTTGTGCTTGTGCGCTCTCTGTCCCAATTTGGCAAGACCCATCTGTGGGCTTGTGAAATGCTTATTGTCATCAGCTTCAGTAAAAATTATGTCATTATGGCTTGACCATGCTAGTATATTTCTGTAACTGACAGCATATATTTGGAACTGAAAAAAGCAGGGAAATCCACTAATTCCATTTGAAAATATGCTAGTGAGACATCAGTCCTGGATGTTTGCTTTCTGGCTCTTAAGGAAGCAGCAGTGGTCATGATGAAGTCTACCCATAGGTCACGGGAATGTTACTTTGAAGTCTCCACATATGTGGCCTGAGCCTTTTTTCAATCATGTCACACCAGTCCTCCTATACTCCTGAACATCAGAAGTAGGGCTTTTTTGCGACTTCCCATGCCATCATCTTCAAAGTGGCATCTTTAAACTGTGATTTCCTTGTTTTGAATGTCCTTCATTTCTATTATGAAAGACATTTTGCCCGTTAATATAAATGTGCTTTGGTCATTAACAGCGCATACTGAAGGGAGTCTTCTTTCTATAGTACATCTAAAGTGCTTCGGTGTTACGCTTCACTTTTAGCACAAGTTTACATACCCGAGTAGTTCTCTCACCTGTGTTTTTTCAGCCTCCTCTTAAAGGTAGGCAGCAGATACAATGAGGGAACATCATGACTCCCTGACAAGCCAGATCCAATGTCTAACTCAATTTTCAGTGAAACTCCCACAACCTCAGAGGTAATTATTCACCTTCCAGCCACTCTGAAAGAGGAAAGTTCACAGCGAGCCAACCAGGAACCGGGGGGGGTCTTCGTTTCTTTGACCCGGCATGGATTTTTGTTCTTCTTCTTAGCTCCATTTGGGAGCTGAACACAGGGCTTTGTTCTGCACAGCTCTGAACGTGTCCTTGCTCCTGACGCCGTCTACACTCTCTCTGTCAACTAGCGACCGCCTGTGGTGCGGGAACCAGCCGTGGCGCCTCCCGCCTTACTCCGACCTTGTTTTTCAAATGATGGAGCCCCTGTGTGATTTCTGATGCAATGCAGTTGCATCTTTCTCAGCATTTCCCACTGAACCAATGGTCTTATCGGCACATTTCTATCACCTAAGCTAACATAAGGTATAATGGCTCAGCACTATAGCCTCACAAGTCTGTGCAGTCTAAAAACCATACAGTTATACGATCTGGTGTCTCTAAACTGCCTATAGCTTGCCCATAACTGTGTGCATGTCCTGCGATGGTCTAGCATTCTGTTGAAGATACCCTACTTACATTGTGCTTCCCCAAATAGGCTCCAGGATCACTGTGCACTCAGAATGAATATGCAGTTACGGAAGACTTATGCATCACCTAAAAAGCACAGAAAGCTGCAACAATCTGGATCCCTCTTCCACTCAAGCACATGTGACAACAAGTTCATAGCTTTGGTATGAATCTGCCAACCAAATCACCACACTGTATGTACTTTATTGGCCATTAAACCATAACACATTTCACATACAAAAATGACAGGCATGTACTGTATCATTAGCTTATTATAAGTATGCTAAGTTTAGATGCTTTCATTCAGATACTATGGTTTCCTTCCAGAGGCCAAAGACATGCAGTTAGCTAAAATCCATAAAATGCTCACAGTGTGTGTTTGTGTGTGTGTTTGTGAGTGTGTGTGTGTCCTGAGATGGAGTGGAATGCTGTCCAAGGTGTTCTCCTGTCTTGTGTTTTATGCTGCCTGGGACCGACTCCAGGTGACCCTGTACTGGATAAATGTTTGGAAGATGGATGGATGGTGATGACTACCTCACCGTTCATAGAGCGGCTGAATCTCTATTTTTAATCATTTTTCTTCAAATTATTATTTTTCATGATTGACATATTAACTTTACTACTCTCACTTTCACCTGTAAAGAACTTTGCACAAAGATATAAACAGGTGGTAAAGTATTTTGCCAAAAACCTTGAATAATGGGAGCGAGAGAGGTACAGAGCGTGCACTGATACAGCGCGTTGCCACACCTACCACACAACAAACCACCTCAGGGATGAGAACCTGAGTGCAGCCATGTGGCAGGCGATACCTCAGCACCACACTAGTCCGAATGGACCAGTGTGAGGTTTTTTTTTTTTTTTGGTGGCTGGAGTGCCAATTCTGCCACCAAACCCCAAGTTATTCCCTGTAAGTTGGAGGATCTCCTTTTGGGGCTGGATGTAGATTAACGTCATACGCAGGACCAAGCAATTGCAGGTTAAGGGCCTTGCTCAAGGGCCCAATGGAGTACAACCAGCCGGGGCATTCACAGGATTTGAACCAGCAACCTTTCATTTGCTGGCACAGATCCCTAGGCTCAGAGCTACCACTCCGCCCTGAACAAAAGGAAAGAACATTTAAAAGATCAGTAAACCATGGAAATAATTTTTAAAATGTGGTGCAATCACATCAATCAATCAATGTTTTATTAAATGAAAGTCATTTACAATACTAATGAAAATTTGTGATTTGGTGATTATATAAATGCTGAGATTGTGGTGAAGAAATTTTGTCTGTACTCAGAAGGTTATAGGTTAAGTCTCAGTTTCATAAGTACTGAATAGCTATAGTACATACTAAGCTATATAAATAAGAAAAACAGCATGGTCCAAATTGCAGTATCCTGCTAAAAATGGATAATTGATATATGTACCCATGCATGTCTAAATGCACATTCACTGAATATTCCAGATAGTCTTTGTTGCCTAGCCCCCTTTCTGACCCCACACAAATTACATACAAATACAATCAACAGAAATGCGCGAAGAAAGAGTATGTGGCTCATGCAGCTCCCTGGGGAAGCACTATTTACTCTACAGTCATTTTAATGACTTTGTTCACTTTGCTGCACATTTACTGTCACGAGTCTCCATCTCCTTCAAAGGCAGCAGACAGTTTCTCCCGCAGGAACACTCTGTGCATTCATCCGATTTGACTTCAAATCTGGGCAAAGTGTAAACAAGGGACAATGGAAAAATGCTCCTCTTCCAGGCCAGCCTGCAAGGAAGCCAGGATACTTAAAGACCGAGGACTTCCTGAGAGTTAAGGCATAACATCTGGACAAAGCTAATCGAAAGCCGCCAGTTTAAGGGAGTTAGGGAGATGATGACTCCATGCCCAACCACAGGCCAGGCATGACAGTCTTCTGGCATCTCGGCAAGATGTATGGATCAGCAATGCAGTATTTTTGTTCAATAAATGTATGCAGTGCATGTCTGTTCCATTCCCTTAGAAGAAGAGAACGTCATTATACCTCACTTTCCCATACAGGGCCACATATTGTGGAGGACAAGCCACACATTAATTGGCCTGAATACTGGAAAGTAATAGCGTATATATATCTGACTAATTACCGCGGGCTGTGCAACTGTAAGATTAATATGTGATTCTTCATATAATTAAAAGCAATCTGGAACGTCCTTCTCTCTTATTCAATCGTGACCCTCTTTCATTAAGCAACCTGTTTGTTGAAATTTGGTTTGTGTGGCCTGTTGGCTGCGTATCAGGACAGGATATTGGTGGAGGTATGAAGGCTGCAGAACTCAGCAACAGACTCAGAAGGCACATCAGCCGCTAAGTCCAGACTCTCTTAAGGATGATCCCGCGGTATAAATAATTAAACTGTGCAAAGTGAACAGACAGTAGAAAATAAGACATGTGATTCCACCCAGCCAACTTTACACCAAGGTTCAACTGACCATAGCTGGTGAGACTTAGATTGGACCAGCAATCACTGTGACCAGGGTGGATTCTGTTTCCCGTCCATTTCACTCATTTAGATTGTAGTCTTATGAAGAGTAAATTACGCGGGCAGTGGGTCAAAGCGTTACCCAGTACTGTCGAAAACCTGAAGTATGTTCTGAAATATGGGAGTGGCTGTTGTATTAATCAAAAGGCTCTTTAGGTTAATAGGACTAGAAGAAAATGGCATATATGTCCCTCAGGAGGAAACGGCTGGAGGAGTGAAGCTATACCAGCAGGAGATGAGGTACTTAAAATTAAGCATATGGATGCAGCCTAATATGGAGTGATTAATTACCCAGGATGCAGTGGTGGAGCCTCCTCTCTCGATTATACCATGGTCAACTTATTCTTAATGTTTACGTGATTAATATTTCAAGCCCATATTATGATGAGGAAATATTGCTCTATTTTCTAGTTTTGAAGATTGCTTTATGCAGCATTATACTTAACAATTGTACTTCAAGCCAAGTTCTTCATTCCAGGCTTCCTTAGCCTCTGGAGACTAGAACCAGCAGATCTAGCCCCTCTACTCTACGGCAACTCCTGTTGGTTAAGAAGCCACCTGGATTTTGCAGCTTGAATTTACTCTGACCACCAAATACGAGTTGTAAGGCAAATATTGTTGTCTTAGTAAAATAATAATAATAATAATGTAGCTAGTTACATTTTTTTTATTATTAATTTTATTCATCAATATGATTTATAGCCCCACCTGCAAACATATTTTCTGTTATTTGTAATTAAATACTGCAGAGAGCTTTTATCCTCACAGACACGCAGTTTAATGGAAACCACGTTGTTTTCAGAGGGGAATGAAAGAAAGCTCAGATCACTGCCCAGCGTATGTCTGCTGTCACCAAACCGGCAACGTCGACGTCAGCACACAGGTAACACTCAAAGGATCCACATTTCACATGGCCCACCAAACAGACCAGTCGCCCGGGAGGTCTGAGACCACCCAAGCTATGACCATGCATTTCTAAAACCTTTCGGGTGCCCTGGAACCGCATAGCTGCAGCACACTTCAGCTACACAGAGACCTCCTAAGAGCACAGTACAGGTAGCGGTGCTGGTTCTACCTGAACCTGCATACTGAATGTGATTTTTTATTTTTTATTTTGCTCTCTTGGCTCATTAAAGGCTTGGACGGTTTAATCCCTGACTTAATCCTCACATGTTTAGACACAGAAGATGAAGAATGCCAGCTAGCTGCCTATCCGAATGGCACTGCATCTTTCTACTCGCTATCACATTCACGTCTCCGTAAACGAGCGCTAAATAAAGGAATCGCACGTAAATGCATTCTGACATGGTCATATACCGTATGTCTTTATTAAGTGACTCACTGTTAAAATAATTACCGGCATGGCTATGACAGGAAATCATTTGCAAGTAATACTAGTCTCTCTCGGGAAATCTTAGTTACTATGGTAACCATGCTACTTAAACCCCTGATTGACAAAAGTTTCTCCCAATGGAATTATATAATGGTGACTTTTAAAAGCGATGTTGTAGGCATCGATTGACTCCTTATGACCAACAATAAATGTCAGGAAAAAAAGAGCAAGTCCAAAAAAGAAGAAAGAGCAACCGGCAGCTCCCTCGTCGTCATGGTGGACCTCAGTACCTGTTCCTGACCCTCATCCAGCTCTCGAGATGAAGCGATCGGAGTAACTCATACAAAGCTCAATGCTGCAATGACAACCCTTTGCTGAATCCGCAGCAACAGCTAAAATGTCACAATCCCACCAGTTCTTGGAGAGGAGTTCAGGGGGCTTACCCTCATGGATGCAAGACTTAAAATGCTGGAATGCAATAAACCGTAAATATCATCAAGTAAATGCCAGCAAATATTCGATCTGTTCATAATCTAAGAGTATACAAGAATATGAGAGAATAGCTTTACGCATAAAAACACAGAAAGCAAGCTTCCTGCAGCAACTGGGAAGACTGCTAATAAACTGGTAGCAAAGGGAATGGAAAGCTTACTGATAACCAGAATGAGCGATGGGAAATGACCACTTTGTCTTTGCAGTTTGATGGGTTTCAGTCACAGTTACCCAGAGGAGTGCTGAAGCACCTGTCAGTGTTGGAAAGACTAACAAAATGGCTTCTCTAAAAGAACCCCTTGAGCGGGCTGCAATGTCTATTTATTGCTGAAAGACAGGCCTCTAAAAATTTCTCTTTTTCTTTCATTTGGCAACATACTTTCCCCCTGATAGCTGTTGGCAAACTTCCCTGGTTTAATCAGTACCCGCAGCCTGATGAGTTGTCCGCCATTTCTCTCCCCTCAGTTTTATCGCCTGGAATGCATTAGCGCGGGGGGAAGTGCTAATCATATCACCGGGGACTGTGGCAGCGTGGCGGATGGGTCAGGAGGCGGTCCGACTGCGAAGGGGCCATCGCTGCTCTGTGATAGCGAGACAGCAGGGGGTGTGCGGGTTCATTATCCCGATCAAGGCACACCTAGTGGGTGTGTGACAAAGGCACTCGTGTTGCATATGGCTCATGAGCGCCAGATACAGCAATTAGGATATGAAGCGAGTTAGGGGACAGCTAGAGGCAAGGCTTACGCAACGTGATTAGCACAGGTCAAATGCATTCACACAGAAGCAGACGCTACGGACCATCTTCGGATGGCAGGAGAAAGACAGAACAACCAGAAGAAACCCATGTGACACGGCGAGAACGCACAAACCCCCCCACACACATCCACGCAACAGAGGTGGGATTCAAATCCCCAACCCTGTAGGCATGAGACAACAGCGCTATCCACTCAGCCAGCCTGCCGTCCTCATTCCATCCATAATAATCTGTCTGTCAGGATTAGTCCCTGCCTTGTCGGGTCCGGCCCGCAGTTTCCCTATTTGGCCAGCTGGTGTCGCTGGCCATCCCGTTGTTTTCCTCTTTGTTTCCCAAGGTTTACCACATGTCAGAGTCCCTACTGTTTTCTCCTGTTCCCTGGGCCCCCGCGTGGCTGAATGGGTCGAGAACCACGCATTCCTAACTGTTGTTGCACATTATTGTTATTTGGTGCCCCATGTTAATTATGTTCTTGTGTTCCTGTACTTTAGTACTGGTCCTTGTTTTTGTATCTTTGTTCCTGGTTACCCCTGTCTGCCGTTGCCTTCTTCCTCTCTCAGTCATGGAGTGTGTTTCTTGCTTGTGTTACCTGAATATGTTTGCTGTTAGTTGTTCCTTGCCGTCTACCCTGTTTCAAACCCATCTAATTCCTCTGCATTTCCTCGTGTCCTAGTTCAAATCTTTGATAGTTCGTGATCTGCCTTCCTGCCTTTGTTTAGATCCCTCGTGGTCCCTTTTCTTTCATTTTCTTCTGATTTCACTTCATAATAAAGTTCCCTGTGCTTGTAAGCCGCAAGTGGATCTTTGTCCATCATGCCTCATCACGACACTATCTCATAAAAATCAATCAAACGTTATTTGCTGAAGGGCTACATAGATAAAGACCTGGAGACTAGAGGAAAAGATTAAAAAAACCTAGACGCACACGGGGAAAAATGCAGAAAAGAAAAACAAACGTAATATCTGCTTGTTAAACCAACATGCTGTCAGACAATTAACGTTTATGAGGGGACATACAGCTGAAACTGTATGTTAGCCTTTGGTGTCGTGATCCGGGTGGGAGTAGCCTCATTACTAAACACTAGCTCAGAACTGTCGAGCTTCGGGATCCGTTTTACTACTTTAACATTTGAAGATCATCACAGACACATAAAGGCGTACAACCAAATGCCACGGTCATTAAGATTATTGAGACCCTTTGCTTTGATCTCAGAGGAAGTGCTGTGCCAGTCCCATGGGAGGTGTGTCTTAGATGAGGATATCTAAGGAAATCGGCGCCTAGGTGAAGCCCGGCCCGGTATTCGACGGGCATGCTAACACCATCCGCATGCGTGAGAACCCCCTACCTATTAGGAGCCCATGAAATACACCACGCTCCAATCTCCGGTACCGCAAGGTCACTTCCAGGCCATCAATCAATCACATCGGAGCGTATTTAGCATTGCTGCCACAATGCACTTTCTGCTGAATGTACAAAATGTGCGAGCGCGCATTCGCGTGTGTGAGCGCGTGTGTGTGCCAGGAGTCAGGGCGAGGGAGTGGTTTTGCCAACAGCTGCCATGCACACTTGTGGGAGTGCGCAATACATCATTTCCAGCCTTATTACTGGAAGCAATTTTTTAGCTTAAACGTCAAGTTTGCTGTTCCTGCATATAAAAAATGGAGAGGAGAGGCAAAATAAATCCAGCCACCACAAGCGTGAATCTGTCTGTCTAGACGCTCGCGCCTACCATCCCCCGTGAGCTCAGGTAGGGAGTAATATCATTTTTCCACATCGAAACCACACCAATTTAATTAATCCCCCTGACCTCCCCATCTGCAAACATCAGCTGTCTGGTTCCGTCTATTCCCAGGTGGGTCTCCAGGTTTATTTATCATGTCCCTAAACTTCCACGCGGACGCGATGCATAACCGGCTGGGATTAGCTTGCTCACGTTCACAGAGATATCCCACATATCCTCGGATTTACAGGTGATAGCGAGCAGGCTAAGAGCCTCTCTGGCTGTCCTGTGCTGACATACAATACTATGGCAATGGTGCAGCTGAAATTGAATTTGGCGTGAGAAGGTAACGCAATCACTGTAACCTCCCCAAACATCTGGACAGCTGTTAGAGCTTAATCACTCTGACAGTACATGTTATCCTGTTCTGAAAGGCATTGTGTGTGTGGTTCAGAGCAGTGGAAATGTCTAGAGCATTATCTATTATCAAGAGGGGGGGGATGATATTGACTGCAGGAAAAGGCACAATTACCTTTGTGGTGGAAAATAATTAAAATGGCTAAATTTGCATCATAATAGGTTCATCCGGATCTGTCCCTGTGGTATTATCTTTTTTAAATGTTTGGAAAAAAGATACATTTTTGAGCTCCAAATACTGGAAACAGCATACTAATTATGAAAAAGAGGTCTACAAATGGGTGTGAAATGAGCTAGGGGTGGGGTGGTGGTGGGGGGGGGGGGGTGACAGCTTTCCTTTGTGGGAGTCAGGTGACCATTAATATCTGTATTGATTTCTTCCTCACTAGTGAGATATTATATGTGCATATAATCTCACACATGTGTGTGTGTGTGTGTGGGGGGGGGGGGGTATGTGTGTTTATGTATGTATATTCAATTCAATTTATTTTCATTTAGTGCCTTTCACAACCGAGTCTCCCCTAGGGGCTCATGCGTGCTTCGTGATACATTCTAACATCAGAGTAATACAACAGAATAACACAAAAACAGGAAAAAGAAAAGACACGATATACATCATAAGTGTCATCCCTCATTGTTCCTTAAGCAAATCACAAAGAATTTATTTAATTAGTTTCTCTAAAAGCAATTCCTACATTTTTGAGTTTACCTCTCCGTCTCATTGGCCCCTTCCTTGTCTGCTCCCTGTCTATCTCCCAAAAGAGAAAACCTCCCAAATAAATATGCTGAGCCCTTGACTCCCCATCTCAGGTGTTGCTGTTCACCATCCTGTCCCAACACTTTCCCGGACTGGCCTTTTTAAAAAGCACTTATTAACAGCCCAATCAAAAACTCCTTGAGGGTAGGTTCATCATAATAGAATAATCAGGTATATCAAGGGCATGATGAGACAGCTAGGATGAATTAAGGCCACTTTAAACCTGTGGACTTAAACATGGCGAAACACTATGCCTGCTGAATCACAATTTCGATTTCCGGGCTGCAGTGAGCAGAGCCTATCACAGTCTGGGTGGGATGCCAATCCATCACAGGACAAAAACACCAAATGGTAAACTCTGAAACACCAACTGACATAACTACAGGAGTATCCCTGAGCATCTCAGAGAGCACGACTGAGTCAGAGCATGCAAATGTCAGTTACAGAGCAGGAGCTAGATCTGAACTCCCAACCCGAGTGAGAGGCAGGATCAGCCCCGCTAACAATTTTTTGCTGTACAAGCGTTTACGTTACAATTAAGGTATGGAAACATTTGTGCCCACTGTTCCTGATATTCAAAGAACATTATTCCACTACTACAACTAAGGGTAATAATATATAAACCAATGAAGCGAGTAACACTGTCACTTTGAGGTGTAAAGGTCATGGAGGCTGGGTGGCATGTTTGCAGTTTACACATACAGCACTTTTATAAAATAATATTTTATTATAAAACAATATTTGTCAAGAGTAATTGCTATGAAAAGAGGTTCAGGTATTAATTTTATGGTGTTGACATTGAGAGAATCTTTGTTAAAATGTAAAATGTGGAAGTAACACTCCATTAATGTTACAGTAAAGAATGTTCTCTGCCAGCCCAGAGAAGACTTTCACATAACATTGGCTAAAGTTCTGGGAACGTTCCCGGTTAGCTGGGAAGCAACCATGCCAAACCACAATTATAACTAAGAAGTGCCTCAAACCATGAAGACAATGCATTAGTGAAAGAGGCGTTAAATGTCTCACTTTATGCAAATATGCCGATGCGACTGACAGCTGTTGGTTTGTTTGGAACTAGAAGCTTGAAGGTGTCAGACGACAAGAAGACATTTTCGAAATCTTCAAGCTCACAGCTTACGGTTTGCACAAAAAAGGCTCTGACAATAATTAGCACCAGTACCTCAGAGATAAAAACATTATGTTTAATTCTTTTAGGGAAGAGTTTCTGGGAGAATCTTTCTGGTTAGTTATCATATCCAAAGGATTTTAGGGCATCCCTGAAAAGTGTAGTCTCTATTGTTGCATAATTTGATCAAAACCTTAAGTAAAGTTTTCAATTCCATGGCATTCTGAAGTAATGGAGCCGACGTAGACTGGTGGTAAAGTTGGAGAAAATACTTAATGAGGGATGGAGGAAGGGTGGGAATGTCCCAGGATGGGGAGCAGTCATGTGACAGGCCCTTTATTCACCTACTAACAGTCTGACTCTGGCACGTTCAAGTTGCCCCCATATTCCTGAAGTTGAAACAGCTGTTCTTCGCGCCCCCAAAGCCCTAAGCCCCCGTTTGCCATATCTGCATTATGCATTTATTCTGGATGTGAGTGAAACATAAAATGCTTTTAGGCTTTGATAAATGTATTCATTTTCACATAAACTTTAACAACATTAGCATCTTAGTTGGAAGCACATAACTGAACGGTTCCAACTATGTAAGTTGCTCTCTGGACCTTTCGGGAAACATACCACAATGCAGTATTGTGACATAAAAGCTCTATAAACAGGCTTTTGAAATTAAGGAACAACCTTGACTTCTGTCTGTTTAGTAGCCTCTATAATACGGTGATTATATATTATGGTTCACTGCATGCCGGGCCTGCACGGCACTCCCATTCGTCCCATTCTTGCCCTCTGGGAAATTTCCCCCCCCGCAGCACTGTTGGATCTGCACGGCACTCGAAACCACAACGGCCCCTGAACGGCTTTTTTTTTTAATGACCCTCCCTGAAAAGCGGATGAGATGTGACCCATGGCTGTACTTACGGGGTGTGTGGCCCTTAGATAAAGCTCAGGTTTGCCCCGTGGAGGGCACCTGCACGTCAGTGGGAGGGGGCAAGAATTCCCCTGCAAAAACAGCATCTCGCGACAGCGCACCGAGGGGCCGCTACCCAGCTTGCATAAAGCGCATGGAAAGCCGCCATGAAGATGCTTAATAGGCCAAAATGGGACACGGAGTACAGAACTGAACAAAGGAGATTTTTATACGCGTGACTGGTAGTGCATATTTAGAAAGCACCAAAAAAAAAAGCCAAAAATGAAAATGAAGACAAATGTGCAAATGAGCACAATAAATTAATTTCCTTAGCATAATAATAAATAATAATATTCATAATCATAATACTTAAAGAATTTATACCTAAATTACTGATACTACTTTTCAATCTGAATGTAAATAATGAACAGAGGAACACTTGTAAATTGTGCCACGTGTAATTCACGGCTCACTACACAACGGAAGGCCCCGTGCGCCAAAGCAGAGAGTGCCAAGACTACAGGCAGTATTTTTTCCACTATTTTATTACTTTAAATGTTATAAGAGTTATGGGCCACAAGCTTTCTTTGTCAAAAGAATACCAGGCTACATAAGTTCTGTTTCAGTACAGTGTAAATCTTTACTGTAAATCTTTATTACGCTGGTGCATAATCACGATGGTGAAATATCAAAATGGATGGCGCTCGTTTGGTCTTGGTGCCGTAACCCTGGTGGCACTGCTGGGAAGGAACTGAAACCGCGAAAAGACAGATGAGATATTTAAAACAAAGTTTCTCCGATTAAATTCAGGAAAGCAAAGGTCGTTACTCAAACTTATCTCAGCGGGATTCTGTGGTTTGTGTGTATTTAGTCTAAGCAATTTGGGAACTTTAATTTCAGAAGGCTCAGTTCAAACCCTGTTTGACATATATACTCTGGAAATGCATCTGTTGAAAGTGTAGCCTGGTAGCTGTTGATTTTAAGTAGAAAAGCAGGCCTGACAGCAACAAAACACGGAGTCCCAGCCCCTGCAAAGGCGGGAGCAGTGCCCAGGGCATTTTGCACTCTGTGTAAATGTCTGCTGGGATTAGACTTACTTTCTCTTAACTCTGGCGGTTTTTCCACCCGGAACACAGAGCAGGCGGCCTCTGGGCCTTCAGGCGCAAAAATAAACTTTTCTGATTTCAGTTGTTCTAGCTACTTTTTAATATCCACTTTGTTTAGTTTCCTGTTGTCTCATTACATTCATGGATCACATTCTAATTTAAAAATCACTGCGTCTAACTTAATCAAAAATGAATAACTCTTGCTGGCTGTATAAGCAGTTTATTTTAATATTTTAGTTCTATTTTTCCTTTCTGTGGTTTGCAGTAATAAAAACAGTGATTTCAGCTTTAATAAACAAAAGTTAACGTTGGGGCTGTATACTATTCATGGGAACAGAGTATTCCTACTGCCTTCCTAATTAATTTTCCAAGGCTTCCATTATCTTCCCACATCCCAAATTCTGTCTTCTCTACATGCAAAAAAGCACATACAGGTGCAGTCCTGCTACAACGCATAATATCACACCACAAACCTTTTTTAACGCAATTGATATATTAGTACCGAAGTGCAATACAACGCAGAATCACATGTGCGATTCGGAGAGAAAACCACTACGCAAACTACAACGTGATATGGTCTTAGTAAGAAACACTACTCGCACGCAAACACAGCTATCAAAGTGAATGAAAATTATGTCCGATTCGTGAACGAATGGTTCTTTTGAACTGGTTCTTTTCAGTGAGTGTACATCCATTGATTCTAAAAATCAAAGATATTTGACAAATTAACACATAAAAACATATATAAACACATTTATTATTGTCCAGTGTTATCACTGTTTTCATTTTTATTTTATTGTCGTTGTACAAAACTTTGGGAGTCGCTTTCCTCCAACCTACAGTACTGTATTTTGCCCATAGGAGATGTTTATGATATAATTTATTCATGTATTATTATTTTTTTATTTAAAATGCATATAATTCCATTATATGCCTCTGGTGTCACTGTTTGTATTATTGAATTCATTTTATTTACCATAAGTTACTGAGTTTTGCAGTCCCAGTCCTCTAACCCTATTTTTCCCATTGCAGATATATAATAATAATGATGATGATGATGATGATGATGATGATAGATAGATAGATAGATAGATAGATAGATAGATAGATAGATAGATAGATAGATAGATAGATACTTTATTGATCTCCATGGGGAAATTGCCTTTATGCTTCCCTCAACTTGCTCTATTTTGTAAGTTCAATCAGTAAGTTGTCCGCTTGATATGTATTTAAATATGCGATTTTAGTGAATGTGAAGTTTTCCAGGAAGGCATTAACCACGTTGTAACAGGACTGACTGTATATGTATAATATTTCTGGCATCAGTATCTGTCTGCTCATGGCACAACTACACCAATGTTGTCTCCTTGAGGGCAAACAGTTATCTTAACTGCCAGGTAATTTGCGGCACTGAGCATCGTGAATCACCAGTGTCATATGCGTAAAGATTTTCAAATTCAATTTACAATTCAAATGTTTAATTAATCTTGACCTTGGCTTGCAATTAAACAACCTGGCACAGGATAGACGAAGTCTCTATTTTATTGCCACCCTAACACCAAATTGACAGAACAATACTTCTAGGAACTGACACAGCAGGACGGATCCGGAAAACACAGGAAAGTGGGACCATTTTAATTGTTACTTCAGGTCATCTGTCTGAAAGATAAATGAATACTCACATAAAATAGGATAAATATTTAATATACAATTTTACGTAATCAGGGACCCCTGGTAAGTGCTGGGCCCCTGAATCTGCCAGAGTACCTATGCCCCTCAGATGGCTCTGTAAAACAACAAGAGATAATAGCTCCCTGTTATCGTGGCAAGAACAGCACATATTTACTTGCACTGGAAATAAAGATTCCAACTAGGTCTCATAACATCAATGTTTTCAGTCATGCTGGTTAGAATTGGTGGCGTAGGATTTTACTTTGTTATATTACTGGATAGTCTATTACTTAGCAAAGGGGCAGCGTGTGGGCTGAGCCTGTGTGCCTGTAATCAGAAGGTCGCCGGTTCAAACCCAGCCTCAGCACGTCTGCGGGTCCTTGAGCAAGACCCTTAACCCCCAGCTCCCTGGGCGCCGCTACGGGTGGCTGCCCTTCGCGGACAGCTTACTCTACAAAGAGCAAGTTCCAAAGTTACAAAGACAATTTCCCCACGGGGATCAATAAAGTATCTATTATTATTAACACAGAAATCCAAGGTTGTGTGGCCTCCTGTAGTAGTAATGGAAATTAGGAAAATACCCCACCCTCACTCACTACTGAAACAAGGCAAGGTGCTATTCAATGTACATGGGCAAACAAAGACTGAGCAATCAGGCTGCCACCAGGTAGAGTGATCAAGGAACCGAGTCGTTCATCACCATCTTCTGCTTCCTGCCCCTTTGTCTCACGATTCCTGCCTGGCTGTGATCAAACATGGTCTATTGTCTTACAGTGTGTAAGAAGGCTGTTGTAAACAGGCATGCACAAGTTAAGAGGGCAA
The DNA here is from genome assembly GCF_048594095.1 of Paramormyrops kingsleyae. Lineage (NCBI taxonomy): Eukaryota > Metazoa > Chordata > Actinopteri > Osteoglossiformes > Mormyridae > Paramormyrops > Paramormyrops kingsleyae. The sequence goes on along the minus strand of NC_132819.1, from coordinate 16,993,487 downwards.
GGCTGGGAAGGCTGCATGTAAGAACATCTACTGCACCAGAGAACATCACCTGGAAACAAACTCCTGCCTCCCAAACAAAGTGCCTCTGATCTAGTTCATTGCTTTAAGGGTGAAAGAACAGAATCTAACAGTAATTTGTCATTTTTCCACCCTTCCCCTGGTTAGAGCAACAGTCAGGACCTGGGATGTGGCTATAAAGAAGAGAATCAGGGTATAAGCACCAAGGAAGCTGACATATCTCTGGGCACAGAGGGATCTGGGAAAAGGCCAGCAGGGTGACTTTCTGTAGGATCCACTGCAGGATAGACCGGTGTATGAATTAACAGGACAAACTCTGCTGCCTTGTTAGCCTACAGACTCCCTAAAGAGGGCCTGCTAGCATGGAAGCGTGCTAATTAACTAGGTACTATACTAAAAGCCACGGAGAATTGGTTGTGCAATTATGTGCAAAAATGCAGACATATTGTATGGATGGATAGATACATCACAATTAACGGTACCGTTTCTAGAAATAAGTACCACGTGATAATTAATATTGCAGGTATTTGTATTTTATATATTGTAGGTATGATTTATGAACACTTTTCGCCCTCATCATTTTAAATAAATTTCAGTCACGTCACACTGTAATGGTAACTTTCTCTGTTCACAGAACGAACCAATCAATTTCAATCTGTTTGTTGCCGCCACAAAATTGGCTTCAAACCGAAGAGAATTGAAATAACATATGGAGAGTATAAAGTACAGTAACTGGATTTAGGTGCGTCACAATGGCTGCTGATGCACTGTTCCTTGTGGTGTTGTGTAATTAAATTGCTTACCTTTAATGTGGGCTCAAGTCTCAAGTCGATGATGATGCACAGAAAATCGAGACATGTCTCTACACTTTCCACATTTTAAGACCACGACAAATTAAAACATTAACTAATAAACACTTAACGTTGAATGAAGTGGCATTGAAATATTATCATGACACACAGATCACTAAACAAGTACAGTAAAATGCTATTTAAGTAGCTGTCAATTTAATTTGTTTACCGGAAACCGCAGCTGGTATTGTTAAAGTAGGTTTTTATGGCTTTAGCTGATCATTGGCTGTAAACAACTCACAATTAAGCAGTTTTTGAGATGACAGGATGGCACTCGATAGCTGGGAGTGGTGTGGGTGCTCAGACGTTTTAATGATCAAGCTTTGGCACTGGACTTTGAAATAGGCCACAGACTAATGGAATATTGAACTTGAAGTTGGAGAATTCATCGATTCGGACCTAAAGGAGCGCCTTCGACACTTCTTAAGCACCGAATAGTCGGATGGGCCACAAAAAGGACACACTTCATTATTGGCAGAACGCACTTTTAATGTCCTTCTGAGAGGAGAAGTTAGATTCTGTGTATTACACAGGTAATACAGTCAAGCAAAGAGACAGTGGTTCCATTTCCTCATTCCCTCCCATGGGTCCTCTGCCAATCGCTCTCATCTACTATGAAGTTTAAGACACTGAAACAGCGACGGCTCCAGAAAAACAAGGCGAGTTAAAGTTTTGTGTGTAAGCACAGAGACGGCTGTTTATTCAAAGTGCGCCTATAGCTGTACAACAACAATTTTCTACAACCTGCTCTGGTACTTATGCGTTTTTTTTACTTGCTACAGAGAGGAACCGCAGCTGAACAGAAAACAAAACACATTATGGAACAAGCTTCTGCTTTGTCTGTTTCTAATTAATCCTTAATTAATCATGAAGAAGAATTGGAAAGGAGAAGGTTGTGTTTTCATTTACACTGATAATATCCACACAGTCGTGTGGCAGAGACAGTGACAGGCGGACAGGATGACAGCATTTATAAGGTAAGCAAGCTTTTTTTTTTTACAGACTTAAATTACAGAAACTTTCTGTTTATCACACATCCCAAACCTCTCGGGACCGACGGGGAAAGACGTGTGACCCGGCAATCATCATTTAGCAAATGAGGAAGCTGAATGCTAACCAGATATTCTAATTAATATTCTGAAATTAATGGAAACGCTACAGAGAGACACACAATGAGAACTTCCTGGAAGCAGAGGCAACACTGCAATGAACACTTAATAATGCAGTCTGGCTCCAAAGCACAGCTTGGTTAATTAGGCGGGATAGAGAATCTGACCATCTTAGACAGTCGGCTTTTCATTATAGCAAGACCTTACTTACAAACCAAGAACTTGGAGGATTATGAGATGGATTTTATTTTTTTTGTTTTTTGGACCACAGTATGTCGGCACTTGGAGAAAAAGGTTATGAAACGGTCATGCCTCACCTGGACTTCATCACTGGGCTCACAAAGACCAATAAGAGCTTTAATTTCAGGGTTGAAAGCGAAATAAAGCAAAATAAGCATCAAAACAGCCTTTGTCACGGCAGGTTTTGATGTTGTCTGCCAGCGTTCCTCTGAGGGTGTACGAGTCAGCCCCTGACTGACCCCACGCCACTCACCGGCAGGACAGATGAACTGTAATCAGAGCGTCACACAGCACATCTGCAGAGACAAACAGGTGCATCCTAATCACCTGATCACAGTCTGGCTTCCCAGCACCCACTGGGATCTTGTGAGACCCATCGTACAGCCAGGGAATTATGGGAAGGTGCACAGAAAAGAAGTCTGATTGGATTAAGCTGGATGTAACGTTCTATATACAAACAAGCCTCAGAAATCGATTGTAAATCATTTCAGAATTTAATGGTGAGTAAATACAGTATGTACAGTAAGCAGAATCAGCCTGTCTATACATCTACATTCTGGCATTAAAAACGATTTAACAATATTGTTATGCAAAGACTTGAAACACCTATTGTACTAAGCGTGAATATTTTAATTTGATTAGTTTAATCAGTTTTCTTGTTTTAATCTGGAAAATAAATGAAATCCAAGAATAAAAATGCTGTATATCTGCTACCCTAACGCAGATAATGCCTCTTCAGAGAGCCATACTAGAGTTTTTTCCTTTGACATTTATCGTGTCAGCTTTTTTTTTTATTAAATGTGCTGGATGAGTAGCACTTTGCAGACTGTGGGCAAGCTGTTTGTACTGAAGGGAACCAGCTTCCTGACAGGACGGCTAAAAGACTTTTAATGCACGTACTCTCGCCTCGGCGCAGGGCATGGGGGGGTGTGGGGGTGGGGGATGGAGCTGTGGTCCCTGGAGCACTGGGCACAGTACTCATCCGAATTATTCGGCATCCGCTGCCATGCGAAAAAATAAAATAAAATAAAAATTCTACTGAAATGTAGAATCACTTGACAGATTCCAGACAGAAATGCCCATGGGTGACTGCTCTATTACCATGCGGCCGCTGTCCACTGGCCAGCACCTAAGGGGGAGGTCTGGGCTGCAGGGAAAAGGCCGCAGTATTACCTTGCTAGTGCAGTGCACCCTCAGCGCCCCCAGTGGCCTGAGGGTCACCTGGAAACCTCTGCCCAGACCATCCAAGGCTCCTCTGCCCATCCTGCCCAACAGCGCCCCCTTGGGACAGGTTAAGTCACGCCTCACTCTGACTGAGAAACAGGAGTACTTTGCCTGTCGCGCGGCTGACAGTGGGAGAGGCTCATTAATCAGTACAAACCAAGTGCCTGTCAAATGTGCCACATTCCACGTGTCACTGCAGCGGCCGACATTAAATGGGGACTGTGTTTTTCCCACCTCCCCCTGGTATTTAGCCAACACATACCTACATGGTGCTTTTTACGGACGGACACGAGCATGCCAGTGTCCGCATAATGCAACATGCATTTTACATGAACTGTGTGCATGGCTGCCTGCAAAATGCCAATGAATGCAGTGTTAACCTTCACCGCTCCAGTAAACATCCAATCAGACCCCGCCTGCTCCCCGCCCGGCGCTTAAACCTGTCCCCAAGTCCCCAAAAATAAACACAGATCAAACATCTGCAGGGCCAGCCATCTCGCTCGGACACTCCAGCAGGAAGATGTCAAATAGGTGTAGCATGGAATAGAAGCTCCCAGAATGTGAGGGCACATTTCTGTAATACCGTTCCTGAATCTCTGCTGAAAGCTTGTGTGTTAGATATACCTGCAAGACACGATGTACGCAGGGAAACTTCTAAAGCAGCATTTCCCAATCCGGTCCTCAGGGACCCACAGCCGGTCCACGTTTTTGCGCTGCCAGACAGTGCACATTTTTGCTCCCTCCCAGCTCCTGAGCTAGGAGGAAGCAAAAACATGGATTGTCTGTGGAGCCCCAAGGACCGGATTGGAAAACGCTGTTCTAGAAGGTCACGAGGGCAGGGAGGGCCAGCCGTGGATTTTAAGAGGAGCCAAACACACATTCTGGATTGGCATCCGAGTCAGATTTATTCAGAGTACAGCTTTTCCAATGGCCAGTGGATTAAAAGGATGATGATGATTGAAGTTGTTATGATGATGGTGATGATGATGGTGGTCGTGGTGGTGATGATGAGGGCTGGCTGCAAGCTGCAGACCATGCCTCTGCCAGGCTCCCATACCATGGCGTCGTTAATTCCACCTTACGAATGCATGGCCGGCATTATATAATTATTACCACCCAGAATTACATTTTCTGGATGACCTGCACTAACAATGTGCCCTTATGAGTGAAAAAACAATAAAGCTGAGGAGCAGCTTTAATAAATGACAGGCATCCAAGCGGAGAGGAACAACCTGTATAGAGCGACATGCTTATTAATACATCACATTCATAAACAACGTGAAAACACTGGGAAAGCCTGTGCAAAAGCCTGTGCAGACAGCAGTGCAGACGGGACGTGTGAAGACTCAACTGCGGCCTCTTTTGCAGCTTCCACATCTGCTGCGTTCTAATCCTGCTTCCCCCAGCCTGGCATGCTGCCCCCCCCCGGCCCACTGCTCCCACCAGCCCCCACCCCCCGGATGCGGCAGATTGGGAGCGGCACACCGGCGGAGGCAGCACATTCGTCTGCCATTAGTTTCTTGTTATTTCCTATACCGCCCCCCCTCGGCCTCCCCTGCCGAGGCCCCCGGGGGTACGAGATCGGCGATGGCGGCGGGGGGGTAACCGCTTGCAGAGGGGATTTAGTGCTGATAAGAGGCAGACGTGAGCAAGTGCAGGCAGGGAAGGCAAAAACTAGCATTTTTTTTGGGGGGGGGGATACTAAGGTGGTAGTTGTCTACTCAGGCAAAGCGAGAAAATAGCCTCCGTCTGGCGATACCACGGACGCCACGGCCAGCTTCTCTCCCTGCCCGCCACGTAACTCATTTTTACACATCCCAAAGCATACGGAGACAAAGATGTGCGCTCTCAGGAACGCTGACCGCTGCAAGGAGATTTTTACAGCGCAGGTGTGCGCCACGCAGTGGGTGTCTGCGCATCGGGGGCCATCTATAAACGCTCCCAGCTTCGCGGATTTACTAAAAGGGGGGTGTCCCGGAATAGATCGGCTCTGGCATCAAAGGGACCTCTTTGATTCCATATCCCGTCAATTTACAAAGCCTTCTGGGAAACTGTGGAGCTTCCTCGAGGCCACCTGGCCTTGCATATTGAATCGGAAGCCGCTTGCCGTCCCAGCGAATGTCACTCTTATTAATTCTCTGAGCTCAGAGACCCACCGTATAGGAGAAGAAGAGCTGAAAGATTATTGAGAAGTCAGGCTTGGTCATGCCTCATAATACATATACTGAGAATCACTGCCCTGAAATCCTTTCCATGCAACGTTTAATGCATTTCAAAATTCCTTTTCTTTCGGAAACTTGCAATATCAATGTCTTTTTATAAACTCATTGTAATTCCTTCAGACACAGACATTTGGTGTATGTTCTTGCATAGCAAATGAGTCAGAGGTGTATCATCTACCATCTTTAAAAGGGAATGTTTATAAGCAAGTTAGTGTGCCGAGGAATAAAATCGTAAATCGGTAACCAGCACTGAAACGGCAATCACACGCAATTCAGAGAAGTAGTGAAAGAGAGAACGACCTTCACATAGACTAGCTCTGCTCTGAAGTTCTTTTCCTTTACTTCTCCATTTTAGCACCATTGCAGAAAATTACAGAGTTCTTTTTTAAGTGCTTGGTATTAAAAAGAAAAAAGAACTTTGATATGAAGAGGGGTGTCACAGAAAAATATCATCCTGTGTTGGTTTTTATGCATATAGCACCTCAGAAATATCCACTACATTACCAAAGGCACTAGAGCTGAAGATATTAGCTACTAATGAATTAACATACAGTAAATTATATGTATAATTTATATATATATATATATATATATATATAAAAAAACAGTTATACACAGCTGAACGTCCAGAGTGACACCTGGGGGAGCTTTAACTAATGAAGGAATCGTAACATTAGTAGCGGGGAGTGTCGGGATGCAGAAAAGGGACCAGCAGACATTTTGGCGTGCTGTCCACAATGATGCGTCTGCCCGCCAGGACCTATGTGTGTGCTGACCTGTCTGCAGCAAACTGCAGACCTCTTAACTGTAGCCTTTGGGATGCAAAGCAGATAAATGAATAGCGTGTTCGTAAAAAGGCTCGAGGCTGAGGCACCGAGCCCCGCAGAATGACAGCATCTATTTGTGTGCACTAAACTCATTTGCCAAAACACGGAGACGTGCAAATGCACACATAAAAGCCCCTTGTGATTTTCAAGGAACTTCTCGCCTGGGCTTGATTATAATTACTCGCAACATAGTTTGCTGACATGAGCTAGAAATCTGAAACACTGCTAGTTTTTTCATTTTTAAGCTTAATCCTATAACATCATAAAGCTAAATATTTACGACAAATCGGAGTGGAAATTGAAACAAACATGTAGGTGACGAAGGCATCAACAACACAATGATAAATGACAAAAAGCATGACATTACGTGATAAAATAAATATTATGGCAGCATAATTCAATGACAGCTCTTCGTGTTAATTTTGCGGAACAAATTAATATACAAGAACAAACAGCCACATACAGAGACATCTGTAATTATCGTAGCTTTTCCTCCGCTTTTGAACAAATAATTAAACAGTAGACCTTATGCGATACCAGTAATACTCTTTCAGATTAAGGCCTCTTCAGATTCTGTGTTTGCTGAACACTGAAGTATGTGTAAAATGGAAGCAATGTGCTAAAGATAATATGAAAGACAACCTTCATTTTTAAGAATGAAATGCCTTCTTCGTTGGCGTTACAGTTTGATCTTAGGCCACCCAGTAATAACAATTTAATGAAGGCAAATTGGAAATCAAAGAATGCCTAAAAGTCGTATGTCTTACGCCTGTGTGGCATCCAAACTAAGAATTTGAGCCAAACAAACTGAAACGGAAGACGGCAAATCAGCAAGTCACACAATATCAGCAGAAGTGACCAGATGGCATCTTACCTTCATAATAAATTTTGAATCCATGGGCGCTCACAGCGAAGTCGCTGGTGAGGCGCAGGGAGAAGACAGAGCCTGTGCTTGTCACCGGAGGGGGGATCTGGAACCCTGTTAACCTGGGGAGACAAAGGCGCATGTCACAACCCTGTCTCGCATGACACACTGGCGCGTCACGCCTTCACACGCTAAGAAAACCATCAGTTTTCACACTCCTCTGGCATCTGTACACAAAGACATGAACCCAAGCCTATGCAGATCAATCAATGTCAGTCTGATGTTTCACGTCAATCCTCCATTATATCCATCGGTCTCCATCGTCCGATTATCCTGCATGGGGCCTTGCTAGACTGAAGCCTACACTAGGAAGCTCAGGGCTGGAGACAAGCTGGATGAGACACTCTGATCCATTACAGTAAAATGTAATAAAATTGAAATTAATTAAAAACCGGCTATAAACTAATTACGCACAAAGTAGTATAACAATGCAAAACTACAACTCTATCTAGGGCATCAATGTGTCAAGTCTGGGCCCAAAGCATCCAGATCTTCTGTCTCAGAAGGCTTCCCAGGCATGTTTATGACTTGCTGTACAGCAGGGGAAATTAACCAGTGGAACTTTCTTTCATATTCTCCTCCTCACAAAGGCATTCCCACAAAGCAATAACTGAGATAAAGTACTCAGTAATTGTGCATTCAACCTTGACGCTTATAATGAGCGGTAACTCTGAGGCCGGTGATGTACAGCGGTTTCACTTCTTAAACGTGCACGCACGCATCGTTTCTGAGCATGCATCTCCCTCATTTAAATGGAAGGCCCAGCCATCTGCAGACTTTAGTTCATTTGCTGCAGTGATAGATATTCTCAGTTTAACTCTCAGCAACAATTCCTTCCTATGAAGACAATCTGCATAATGAACAGGTAGTATAGATCTGCTGGAATATTTTTTAACACTTTCTGAATGTTATATAAGTCTTGAGTATTATTCACCTGATGCTTTATAAAACTGCTGCAGTATTGTGAAGTTCTTTTATTTAGGTTTTTACTTTTATACCATTATTTTATGTTTCATTTTTGTACTTGAAAAGCAATTGGAAGGATGGACTGATGGATGAATTCTCAACCACTTAAAAAAATGAACATTCTATTTGACAATTATGCTTGTACATTTATGCATGCATGCAAGTGCTTAGAATCTAAGAATGACTGTCTTTCTACCATATCTGTCTACCCTGAAAATCTACTAAGCGAAATATTAACAGCTAGCAGACTAAATGCCATCCCTTAGATGGCACTGTAACAGGAAGGGCAAGGGGGGCAGCATCCAAAGACTTCCATGGCATGTCCCATTAAGGCCGTAGGCAGATGTGATGACATGGTTTAACGCTCCCAAAATTTGGGTGCTGGCTACCCGCCTCCCCCAGCCCCAGCGGATGTCGGTGGGTGGAGGTTCTGGCAGCTCGGCCAGTGCCCGTCAGCGTCCCCCGTGTGCCAATTTCAGTCGCCTCAAAGCCCGGCAAATGCTTTTTAGCGTGAGATCTAGCGCTTGCGTAATGGCTGCATTTTTCCAGCAGAAAAGGCCTCATGAGAATTATTCGAACTCAGCGGCTCAATGCCTTTCCTCTCAATTATTAAATACAAACTAAGTTGAAGCCAAAGCTACTATTTTCCGATTTAGCTCGGGCTTTCTCTGCCCAGTGCGACTATAGTGTTATACACTTATGTCACGTATAAAATTTGTCAATGTTTAGACAATTCCCTAGGGTATCAAACGGCTTTCTTCATAAAGTAATTAACCTTTTTATGAAAGAACTTTTGAGAAGGGCTCTTCTGTGCATGTAAATATAATTTTACAGAGACAAAGACTAAAAGCCTTTTTTGCTTTTCCCTTGTCAGATTTCCAGATGAAAGGCTTTGTATATAATGAGCAGGGAAACCTTCATAATGTTAGTACAGCAGCCTAATACAGAAGCATGGAGAATGAAGATCTGAAGAGGTGTACATGGTCATGAGTCACTCACGTGGTTATTTATTTATTTATCGTGCAAGGTCTGATGCCGTCTGCATTTTGTGATTCCCGAAGTTCATGTCTACCCCTTGCCAAGCAATGTAGAAAACAGTGACGTTAATTGATGACTCTTAGCACCGAACTGTGTGTATGTACATGTAAACACTATACAGTTCATCGTGGGGGTTAGGGGCGCAGGCCCCCCGCAATCGGGATAAACCCCGTAAAAGTTTTTGGCCCCCTTGGCAAGCAAAGAGAAGTGGGAAGATACGAGAAACGCGAGATACAAAGATCACTGTGAGATATCACGCGAGAGACTGCTGTAAACACACTTGGCGTCGTCCAGACCAGCACTGTACATATATTTTATGCATTTATGAGTTACTAAACTTTTTGTGTGTCATCTGCTGGCCTTCACATGTTGTCTGTGGCATTCGCAAAACTTCCCATTTCATTTCTTATGCCAACCCTGAGATATATCGAAACCGCGACGGGGCAAGTCGTGATGCAGAAGGTTGACTGTGTATAGTGTGTATAAGGCCATTGTAAAAACACCAATAGGAGGCTTATGTTTGAAACTACTTTGCTGAAACCTACAAGACTTTCCAACTAATACTTTTTAATGCAAGCCATTATGAGTTATATTGTCATCTGTTTTTTCATAAATCCTTGATTAGATTAAAAGTAGAGGGAAAATACTAAAGATTAGTTACTATGATTGTTGCTCATTATTTGGCTTCCTTACAGGGTAGGAAAAAAAAACCCGTTATCATACTGATTCATTTACCATATGTTTCCAGTTACCTAGTAATTATAATCATAAAAGAGAGGCAATCAGCTTGATTTGTAAGGCTGTTTAACATAGATGTACCAATCCCATTCTAACAAGGTTTCTAATGGTTACACGATGTCACGGCCTCAGGGAATTTCTTGTCAACGTGTCACAAAATATATGTCTATTGAAGTATGGAAGCCAAAAATATGTTGTTTAAAAACCTTCGAGACTGCAAAGAGAGCCTCTAAAGGGGATACATTGTTTCCTCTATCTGTCAGATGTCTCTGAATGTCCTTAATTCCGTTGAAATTCAGCAGGAGAGTGTTCAAGCTATTTAAAGGCGGTACGTACAGGGTGGGAACCATCGTCTTTTTTTTTTTTTTTTTACATTTTATCTTGGGACTCACAGCGAAGGGCAGCCACTTTGCAGAGCCCAGGGAGGTGGGGGTTACAGGTCTTCCTTGAGGGCCAACCGACATGAGACTATTCAGCCAAAGCAGGGCTCAAACCAGCGACCTTCTGGTTACAGGCACAGAGGATTAGCCCACTGAGCAACACACTAAAGCCAATATTACACCTAAGATACTGGTTTTAGAGCCTTAATGTACAGTATGCTGCACAAAGACACGCTTCATCGTGCATCTTCAGTATTGCTTACATCACTAAATGAGGTTCAGTCCAATAATTCCAATATATAAACATTCCAGAACTATTTGGGCTCAGTAGTTCACAACAAGGATGCCACCCATGCTTCCTCCTGGCATGCAGGTTTAAATGTGTGATTATTTACTCGATGGAGGAATTATATTACTCATTGTTAAATGAAGCAACCTCGAGTTCAGCTGAGATCTCACCTCACATCTTGAGAGTAGAGTTTGAATACAGACACTGAGCCTTTCTTTGCATGTATTTTCCCTGCCTACTCTGTTAGGCCAAAGATATGAAGTTACAGCAAAACAGTCCCTATCCGACTCCCTCGTGTGCTTACGGATGGTCAGTCCTCTGTTATGTGACCCTTAGGGCTGACTTTGGATCTGAATAAATGCTTGCAGAAACAGATCAATAAACCCACATATCCCCCACTTTGGGCGGCACTATTAATCTAGCAAAAAAAAAAAACAGATGTGGCTTCATAAAACAAAGTTCTATATAAGAATCATCTGTCAATTTCAAAAGGGTCTCTTTGTGACAACACAAGTTGTGCTATGAAACCAAGCTGCCTTGTGACATCAGGCATCTGTTTCGAGCAAATCCACGCACAACGGGAGATTCCTGCGCGGCGGAATGAGCAAACAGCGCACGGTCATACACGCTCGAGTATTTTCACAGCTACATCCTACTGTTTCTGCCGAGGCTGCGAGGAATCTGCATCACGTTGTGTCCACCGGCCGGGGTAATGAAGGCAGCGGGAATTACACCATACGCCTGCAGAGGTAAATGCCATCTCCCAGTAAACCATCGGGATCAGCGGAGTGCGGCAGCCGTCGGCTCAACCTCTGGCCAGCATCGCAGCACACTCAGAACATGCGGAGGAAGTCATCAGGACGTAATCTATCAGCTCAGAGCGACTGATCCCATCGAATGAAGCCAGTCTTACCACCTTATCTTTCCTGTGTCTGTTTAAGCCTGGGCACATCCTGGCATTAACGGGGCAGCAAAGGGCGTTACCGCAAGCCAGGGCTTCAGTGTACGCAGATGATACCTTAAAAATAATCATTTAAAAAATTAACAATGAGCCTACATAAACTATGAATAACATCACCATAAAATGAATGCAGCGTGCATATTATATAAGTTCGAGCAACTTATATAAAAGGTGAACATAGCTGACTCTATATTTCTGTTATATTCCCTCTGATTATGATTATGAAGCTGAAAAATATGCAAATGATCTCAACTGTACCTCCGTGCTCACCTGGAGCCATTTAATGATGGCGTATAGATATACCTTCCATCTGGACTTAAATAATGGTGTCCAACTGGAAACTGCCCGGGTGTAACTACACCTTTACAGTCTGCAAAGCAAGCAAATTACTCACATGTGGATGTGATTTTATTGTATTAATGAATGGTTAAATATAGCCATGGTTAAATATAATAAAGAGTGGATTGGATTTGGCTAAATGCATTGGGTCACGGTTACATGCTATAAGCCAGGCACTGAAGGACCTCCTGGCATGTTAGCTGATCACAACAGTGTTATTTAAGCGTGAACAGTATGGAGTTTACGGTGCCTGGGGGGGTCAGGAAGCGTTTTTTTAAACCGCTCTGCAAATTGAAACAAATACATTTCCTGCCTTTGCCCTTAGCAAAAACAGCCGAAACAAAGGCGTTCCTTCTTGTCAGTGGAGCGCCGGCACGGAACAGCTTAGACAGCAAGAATCTCCGCGGCGCACTGGGGTCGCCTTTGCCCTTTCAGAGCCTCGGACACCTTCTCACACAAGTACGTGCTTCCGCTGCACCGACACGGGTGCCCCAGCTAGAGCTCGTTTCATCATTAAACACGTAATTTAAAGAGAAAGGAATCTGCACTCTCTGCAGGGCTATCCGAACCCCTCGCTATCAGAGCCAGGCAATCTGGTGCGTATCAGAAGCAACTTGACGTCCAGAGGCCAAGGCAAGGTGACTTTGGATTACAAATGCAAGGGCTCGTTTGGGTACACGCTGACTGGGGGGCTATAAGGACTGACTGGGAGACTTGACTAAAGGTGCGAAAAAATCTCACCCTCAGTTGTGCCCTCATCAGGAGAATCCAGCTCCATCGCAAAGTGATGTACTGTACTAGAGAACTACTTAGTACTTAGTACTGTTGCATCGCACGTCTAGGGTTGGTGTCTTTGGGAGTTTGTATGATCTCCCTGATTTTGTTTGGTTCTCTAGGTACTCAAGGATCACCCAGCAGTCTAAAAACGTGCAGTCTGGCCAGTCTGTTTCTGTACATTGCACTAATGTGCTTGACTGGCCGAGTGCGTGCTCTGTGACCGACTGGAAATCCCACCCAGGCTCCAGGATGACCGTGACCCTTTACTAGAGAAGTGCTTATGGAAGATGGATGGCTGAAGGGGTGAGGAACATCTGCTGTCAAACACAGTACCTATCTCTTGGGTGTGGTGCAAGCATCTGTTGTTTTTTTTTTTTTAAATTACTGTTCAATAAGCTGTTGATTTACACATAGAAATCAATACTTTATTTTTTTCCCAAATGAGAACACTGACCTCTGTGATAGAATTAAGAATTACGGTAGCGTGAAAACTGACAGAGCCCACGGCCCTCGATTGACCAGCACTTCCGAATCCTGATCTAACAAATTCGTCTGTCCAATCGATGGCGTAAGCCAGAGGCATACACACCCATTTGAAGGTAAGTGATGAGCACCCTACTCACACATTTCCCCAAGAATCTTCTTACACATTATCTACAGACGAGGCTGTAGCACTGCAGAATCATACAGTATGACACGCATTATCCGGCGCCTCACTCTAACACGTGTAGTATGTGTTTTTATGGCAGGTACATGGGCGCAATTTCAAAGCCATAACCTGAGCAAGAGTGTGTCCTGGGAAGTTTGTGCAAAACAAAATGAATCTGAAAACTTTTTCCTCTGTTCAGCCCCACCTGCCTCATCTGATAAGCGTCTCAGCACCCTTCCAGCTCGGAGCGGGTCGATAAATCAAGGAGTGTAAATGCACCAGGTGGGTGGCTGTAATCTAGTAGCCATTGCCTGCAGTATGCTTGCATCCCTGACCTGCGGGGCACGTTTCTAGCAAATGCAAAAACGCCAGAGTTCCTCCTAATAAAGCGCATACAGAGAATGTCAGCATGCCTTTCAGAAACCACACTGCGTCATTTGTACGATGGGATATACTTTGTGTATCCCAGGGGGAAATTCTTTTTAATCTATATAAAAATATAACAAAGGACATGTTAATGCATTTCTTCACAGCTCCATCATCACTGTCTTAAAAATAGTTCATGATTGCAGTGTGCATGATGTGCGTTTACGTTGCACGATATAGAATGTTAACATGACATCATTGCTTCATTGCTGTTCCTAGCCTGCATACACGTCAAAGCATCAAAATTTACTGGAGGATAATTATTTAATATTTAACAAATTAACACAAAAACTGACGTCTTCAAGGACACAGTGGCGCACGTTCCTTTAAGGTGATAATCACATTCAGCCACGTTTCCTGTGCCATTTTATTTACCTTGTGAACAAGCCACTTCAACAAATCCTCATGAAAACGTCTTATAAACTTCTTTGTTGCAAAACATGGGAATGCACTCCTGCCAACAGCAGGGCACGGTGCACAATAAACGCAAATGAGGAGTCTCTGGGCTGGTAATAATGTCAAAAGTTGCATTATTAGTCTTTGGGGTGCATTTGGACCATTGCTTTGGGAATCTGTCTCCGCACAGATGCACTGATCACGAATGACCAAATGCAAGTCACTGAGTCAAGCCTAAACTGTATCAGTTATTTCGGAAAATGAATGAGCACTTAGAAGAGCTTTCCACTTAATGAAATATCGGAGGTTGATGATTAGGCAAACCACTTGGCTCTTTATAATAAAGGCCTTATCTATGTTACATGATAAAATAAGGGCAAAAATAAAGCAGGTTACCTCTTAGCCTATCCCTCTCCATCACCGACACAAAGCTACCTGGTAACCAGGCTGTTAAGGATTCAGTGAATGACTTTCAAGTGATGAAATCTGAGCTGCTTTCCGAACTTGAGCCCCGCCCTGACAGAAGCGGAATTTGGTTACTTAGTAAAGATGGATAAAGAGCAGAGCTGCACAGTGATGTTCCCCAGGATAAACCATTCACCTCCTACAGACTTCCCGGGAGCGCGGCATCACCCACCGATTATCTCCACTAATCCGAAAGTATCTCCAAAGTTAATGGATGACCACGCAGAAGTCCTCCAGGATTGGGTCTAATGCTATTTTAATGTTTACTATTGTCAAGGCTGAACAGACAGAAGCACATGGATGGAGGTTGACTTGCCTCCACCTCCCTCGAAATCACACAGACCTGCCTGTCTTTACTATGAACACCCACAAATACCATCAGCTTTCTCTCAACCAGGTGGGGGCTTAGCTAATAAAGCTGCACTGGTCCTGTGCTGCTCACCCTCATGAAGCTGGGAAGAAAGTACTACCTGCATTCAGGGAAGAGCCTAATGAACCTCAGTGTGTAAATGTGCATGTATGCACCCTGTGACGGACCTGCACCTTGTTCTGGGAGAGTCCTGCCTAGTGCCCCTCGCTGAGTGGGACAGCATTCAGGCTTATTATTGTGGAAGGAAGGAAGGAAGGAAGGAAGAAGGAAAGAACTACGGAAAGGACAGAGGGATTAATGAAGGAAGGAAAAGAAAGAAGGAAGGAAGCAAGGAAGGGAGGAAGGAAAGAAGGAAATAAGGAAGGAAGGGGGAGGAAGGAGGGAAGGAAGCCAGCGAGGGAATAAGGAAGGAAGGGACAGATGGATGAAGGAAGAAAGGAAAGAAAGAAGGGAAGGAAGCCAAAAAGCATTTTTTTTATGACTGGAATTTTGACACATTGAACAACAACAGAAATATCTAGTTTAGCTTAAGAACAAATAAAAAATTAACATGAAAATCACCTCCAGTGGTCTCCAGCATTAATATTTCGCCGCAAGTTGTTGAGCTACAGCATGTGTCCTTCTGTTAACGGGCAGGAGTCCTCCTCTAGCAACATTCTGAAAACAGATCTCCCCACCTTCTGATCTTAATGACATTCTAGCCCCTTCACCAGGTCTTTATAAAGTTTGGTGGGTCCAATTTTTCCATTTCTATTTTTTCAAACCAGAAGCACATTTCTGTCCTGTACACTATCTTGAAGGTCTAGAAAGCACTTGTGCTCTATTTTAAATTGAAATACTTTTCCTTGAAGCTCCAGGTGAATACGTTAGACTCCCCTGAGTATAACTTCATTTAATTCAGGATAAGCCCATATTACAAAGCATGCAAATTCCTTTAAAACACATAAATACACCCCTTTTTACCAAACATTATTCCATTGCCCTAGACAGGTACATGCAAGAGCCCCAGTGCGCAACAGACATGGTCCCACATGTGAACACATCACTGAGCTTTCTCAAAACGTTCCCAACAATAACTAAAGCATCGCAGCAAGCTTAGGTTTAAGGCCATAACAAACATGCCCTTTATTCAGCCACATGCAGGCTTCTAGGAGCCAATGGCAGATGCAAGACTTGTGCGATCGCATCTGACACATCTGTCACCACACAATTGGACGGATATCAAATTAGTTGCAAACAAACATACAAATTCAGAGTCACAAACGCTGTGCCGCACATCCCCCCTCTGCTCAATGGCTTGGCCAGATGTGACACAGGTCTGGCTATGTTCTCTCTGGACCGTACCACCGTGACGTGGGAAGGACCTCACTGTTCATGGCTGCTTCAAATGGTGGCAATCCAGAGCTATCTACCCTTGCCAAAAGTATGAATACATAATTTACAATAGCAGCCGGTAGTATCACATTACACATCCCAGCTGTGGAGGACGTCTCTCCTACCACCTGTCAATCATTCCTGGGCCCAATACATCTCCTTCTGCATTTCCTTAATGAAGTTTGTTGTGTCTGTCCCTTAGTGTTTAACAGATTAATATGAAAAGGACAGGATGACATTGACTACACTCCCACACAGGCACCGTCAGGGGAGAATTTCAAATTCTTCTTCCTCTCAGATTAAGTGGAACGTCATCTACCGCTGTACATGTGTTAGGAAGGTTGATTTGTTCTTCGAATCCGGATGACGACAGCCAAGGTCTCATTATTTCACACGAAAGCTGGAGCACTGCTTAGTGCGTGCTGGTCTTTAGAAATGCACGGTGAAATGGAAAGGTCCGTGACAGACAAGTTAAGTTCGTTCCACGTATGAGTCACGTGTACGTGACACTGGAGGATTTCGGCTTCTCGGAACATCCTTTGCTGCGTTGCTCCCATCGCGTACGCCGCAGTGATTCAGCAGTCTTACACAACAACACTTAGAAAACGGTCCCCAGAGATTCGTCTTGATTCATTCCTTCCTAAAAATAGAGGGACTAGAGGGGAGAAACAGGGAGACTGGTACTTAGTCAAATACAGCTTCATTTTTATTTTTTAATGTATCCCTGCATTCATAAAACCGTGTTATTTCCATAAGTGAGTTTAAAGAACTCAGGTCAGATAAAACACAATTAACATATTTAATACTGATTAATAAACCTATAAATCCTCATGTAATGGAAATCATCGCTATGGATTTGGGCACTAAATTATTTTAAATTCCATGCATTGCCATTTTAATATTTACAGATTTCCACCAGTTTTAAATATTGCGCATCGCAGCTGTGTGATAACTGCAGGCCAGTTAATTTAAATAGCTGGGCTTTGCGCATCAGAATGAAGTGCTGGCTGTAAAAGCAGCCAATCGCTAAGCGCATTTCACATCCAAAACGTGACGTTAATAAATCGATTGGATGCTGGGGCAGAACCACATGTCCAGAGTATATGGCCGCACTAGGGAACAATTGGCTACCTCTGCACTGGGAAACGAACGGCCGCCACCAAGCTCATCCAGACATAAATCGCAATCAAAAAGGGCATGAATTTCGTCACCGACCCATGAAAATGAGTCTGCTCAGCTGCTTATGGCCCCACGTAGAAACAAAGAGGCGGGGAAAAAAGAAAAAGAGATGGACGATTGTACAAATCGTCACAAGCCGAGGAGGCTTTCCTGGATCAAACAGATTGTTTGGCTAAATTGTGCCTCAGCTGCTAATAACACAGCTCAATAACCCAAAGGAAAGTCCTTCTGCTTCCACGAAGCCAAACCAGACGAGCCACAGCGTGGAAAGAAACATTGACTCAGAACATCCTGTCAGCGAGGGGTGGAAAAAATAAAACATCTCTTTGGTCCTTTTACAGGTTAGTGTGATGTGTTGGCCCAATTTCTATTAAAATAGCCTGTTCTTTTACGTAAGAATCCCCTTGCATTAACAGAAAATAGTAAATAATAAAAAAACAAAAAAGGGAGCATTATGTCTTATATGTATAACCATGAATGGGGGGAAAAATTCCAAGTATGAGTAAGGTTTGTTCCCATGTGAGACCTGCTGGTAGAGCAATCTGGCCCAAAGTCACAGGAATAACTCAATGTGCATCTTTGCGGCTAAAGTGTAGCATTTCATTTGTTCTCATGGATACCAGAAGCTGTGTGATTTTATTCAGTGTTCAAAGTA
Organism: Paramormyrops kingsleyae; assembly: GCF_048594095.1. Lineage (NCBI taxonomy): Eukaryota > Metazoa > Chordata > Actinopteri > Osteoglossiformes > Mormyridae > Paramormyrops > Paramormyrops kingsleyae. The sequence goes on along the minus strand of NC_132819.1, from coordinate 16,975,069 downwards.
TTAAGTCACATTAAAATGTACAGACTGAGATACATTATCTCATACTAAGCTGAGGCAAACAAGACTGTATCTCCTGAAAATATAATCTCCTAACCCAAAGGGAAAAAACAAAAACTAAAGCCATTTCTTTTGACATATTCTACTGACATCTGAAATGATACTGATGACAACTGATGACAAAATCAGAGGTTGACAAAATTGTCTTTGAACAGAGCATTCAAAAAGATACACATAGCACATTCAAAGATTGTTTTGATAGCAAATATTTGAAATGTGGTGCAGTAACACTGGGTAGGAAAATAGTGTGAGTTAAAAGGAAAATGTGCCCAGGATCAGAGAGAGTATAATCTCTTAGCAGAGGACTGAACCATATGGGTGCTGCCACAGTATGGGGGTCAGTCACGCTGGTTTGGGGCATCCCCCCGTGGCACAGGGTTGGAGGGGGCAGGTGTGTCCACTAGGAGGCCCAGGCCTGCCTGATGAAGGGGGAGGTTCTCCTATATTACGCTCACTGGGAAGCCGTGGGTGGCCCCGTCTGTTGCTCACGCCACTGCGCAGGGGTAGGTGAGGAGGTGAGCCGGACATCAGGGTTGGCGGCAGTCGTCTGTCACAGATCCCCGGCGGTTAAATACGACCGGTCACGCGTCACGCAGCCTCCGCCAGCGGCTCGTTTCGTTCGGAAAGAAACTCGACCGGTCCGTCATTTCCAACAAGCAAACTCAACTCCACACGAAGGCCCCTTCGGGTAGTCGATCCCGTGAGCCGTGGGAAGTGTGCTGACTGTTTGAGACTTCCCGGGCATGGCGGGATGTTTCCGAGAATCCCCATTAACCGCGGTAATCGCATTTGTGCGGCTGAACGTGGATCAGTGCAGATCGGTGAATCTAAACCACTCGCTGGGTACACACCCCGCCCACATGCCATGTCACCAGAGAAACCTGCTGCTCCTATATGGGGGAAAATTGGAACCACAACATTATCCACGAATAAATGAAGTGTGACAGCAACAAGCCACTAATCCTTTGATGCAACGACAACGTTTTGTTTATGGATGAATATTGTACGTGTATCCTTTAACTAAAGGTATTTATCCCTGAGTGTTAGCAGAGAAGTACTCTAATGGCCAAAATCATTTCAACACTTATGCATAAAGGACTGATCAAACAGATCCTTCTAATGACAGACCACTCATTATAAATGCATTTATACAAATTAAACAGGGCAAGTAAAAAATCTTGAAAACTGTTGGTTTTAGAGCGTAGGGTAAAAGATGCCTTTGTTAGGGTTTGCTACCATACTAATACAAACCCAGTGGCTACTCCTTTTGTGTTCTTTTCTAATATCGCTGGACAATCAGAACATTCACAAAGAAACGGAAGAGTTTTAAGTAACTTCCCATTTAGGCGGAGGAGGAACAATTGTTGGAAAACAATGGTTTCGTTCCCAGAAGTTGGAGTGGGCTTTCTGGCAATAGTCCACGCTTCCATATATAGGCCAGTATGGCAGCTGGGAAATGAACGTATGGCCCCCCGTCTACCCTGCCAGGGACGACACGACGTCTCCAGTATGAGTACGTGTTGAAATGGCTGACCCAGCACAGCGGGCGCTCACGGGAGTCTTACTTACACAAAAATGTTCTGAGGGCAGAAGGAAAAATGACTGGTTCAGGGAGATATCCAATCAGATTGTAAATGAGGTGGGTCCAAGCAATTAAGCGGAACCAACCAATCAGATGTCTTGGTCCTACCTCCTCTAGTTGCTTGGACCCACCTCTTCTACAATGTCATCATCTCTCAGAACCAATCATTTTTCCATCTGCCTTCAGAACATTTTTGTGCAAGTAAAACTCCCATAAACCACAGTGAACGGTGAGCTCTCTGTCCCTCCTCCGGTGAGCAGAGAACTCAACCAGGTCACTGCACACACACCAATAGTTACGTCTGCCCTGGGCGAAAAGCCTTAGAGAAATTAGTTCTGGACAGATCAATTCCAAATACACTAAGGCTGATCAGCGACTAATGTGCTTTGGGTCTTGCGTCCAAATTCTTAATAATATAATTGAATCATCTACTGCATTATGAGACCAATATCTATTGTGTTTCAAAATCCTACCTAGATTTTTGGTTTGCAGCTCACAGAGACAGTGATTACCAGGGCTTACAAATTCACTGCAATTAGCAGGTTTCAGTTTCACATCAGTGCTTGGTCTATTGTGAACATGGCAGCATGGTCCTTTTAAGGGAGAACATCAATGTTTAGTAGAAGAAGGGTAAAATAAGCCCTTTCAGCAGTCGAATAAAATTATCATTCAGGTTAAAATCCCAGCACCTCCATTCACGAAAATTTCCATTAAAAGGCAAACAGATATGATACATATTTATATTATGAATTACAATGAAAGAGAGCATCAGAGTTTTAAAAGAGGGGAGAATGTGCGATGACACTGCAAATAATTTAATTACCGGAATTACATTTCACCCTGGCATCCCCGACTCTCAATCCCACAATCATGCCAATGGGGTGATACCAGGGCACATATTTACGCCGCCTGTCCTACACTCACATGCGACTGACAGCTAAACCGCTCCATCGGCGCTGTAAAATCCCCACCGGCAAAAGAGAGTGACAGAATACTCACAAGTGCTGCTGCTGGAGGCTAAAAACTATAATTAAGATTCAAAAGACAACGCGAGAAGAAGCGGTCTGCACAGATACACACAAACACACGCAAACATACACACACAGCTGACGTAAAACTCTAATATAATGAGTTTTATCCCATGTTGAATTACCTGAACAGTAGCTAACAAAGTTCAAGGAAATTTTTTTTCTATCTTTTTCTACTATCCAACAATGGTTACATCGCTGCCACGACAGACAACACATGAAAAACTAATTAAGATAAAATACCAACAAGGCACGTTGACCTATAAAACTTGCAATAACTTATGGCAGACTTACAACTAACGGCTGACAGTATCAGACACTGGGCCTATATTTTTTCTCGGTGTTTTTAACATCTTTCTCTTCTTTTTTTCTTTATATTAGAAATAAGCACCGTCGGACCCAGTAACAGAGATTCATCTGGATCAATATCATCTCAAAATGCCCCAGCAGATATCAAACGTGGGAATTAATATTATCTGATTTTTGGAAAGCAATTAGTTTCCTAGTACAATTTCTTCAGCTGCTAAGTAAAGGGTTTCACAATATTTCAAATCATGCTTGACTATTATGGAACTCTAAGAATCTGTTCCCGATCTGTCAGGGTGCTTGGCACAAGGCCAAAAATGGCGGATCTCCGCAGGTTTAATGTATGAACCTGGTAAAGACACATGTAAGAGAGACAGATCCCTGCTCCGGTCAACCTAAGAGCATTAGCAGCATTAGAGGAAATGCTGGAAGCTTGGTGGTGAACCAGCGCCATACATACTAATGCATGCAGAGATCAAAGAGTAGGAACAGCCCCAGAACCCTGAGTGTGGAGGCAACATAATTAACCTCCACATACCAGCCAATATTAATGGGAAAAAAATATCACACGCTGGATTCTGACACCACGCTGAGCCAGGGCAACCAACAATCATGCAAGCTTTGAACTTTGTAAGGTAGCATCCACTAATCTTTAAAATTACAGATTAGTTTCTATCCGCCCCTTTCAAAACAACACTAGTATTCCTGTAAAACATTGTTATGCTGAGAGTTTCGGCAAAGTGCAACTGTTGTGAAATCATCAGCGAATCTGGCTTCCAAAGTTCTGTTAAATATTTAATAATGCAGTCATTATACTCTAATGTGAGCCAAAGCAAGGTAATTTAAAAACACAGGATATTTATCACAGAGCTTACGGCCATATTATTTCAATAACTTGTTTAGTTACATTCTGTCACAAAGGCTTCACAGAATTTAATTTGAATTCAATAGTATGAAGAAAGGAGAGAGAACGAGTATTTATGCCCTTGCCTCAATGCAAAAGGTCTCTTTCATAACTAATAATGCATGAATCAAAATGATTCTTTCCACGATTCCATGAAGCAGCCATTTCTCTTACTCTCTGTGTCAGGCAAAGGAGGAACTGAATGTTCCATATCTAGTTATAACAAAACCAACATAAAAAATAACACAATTATTTAGTGCCTGATTGTTTCCCACTGCACTTTCATTTTGCAGTGGTCCCCAATTTAGTGTCACTGAATGGCAAAGCGCTGACAATTAATTATAGGAACACTATTTACATTCCTGTCAGACTTGGTATAAAGTTCTTGAGTCATGCCAAAGTATACACAACTCATCTTTGCAGAGTGGAAATGATGGGAATGAGGATTTACTGAAGGAGGACCAAAGAGTCAGCACTATGGATAATTCATTCATGAGGTACTCCAGACTCCAAATTCATTTCCAGTGCATTTCAGCCTATTTGGATGGAATATTAGTAATGTGATGACACCCGACTTATATCAAGAAAATGAATAAGATCTGAAGATATTGCTAAGGAAGTTAAAGCATAGAGTGGAAAAATGAGGCTACAGCTAATTGATAAGAAACCCGTGGCAATGATCACAGGATCAACAGATAGCGTAAGTCCTGATGGTGTAAAGATAGAGGTTATAGTCAGTGTTTGTCTCCTTGGACCAGCTGGAGAAACAGAGAGTCCAACAGTCAAGAAAAATGCCACATATCTGGCAGAGCTCTGATGAAGGACACTGAATACACACTCATCCATGAGACCTATGATGAAAATTGTTCAGAATGCAGTATTTCCTGCGACTGATTATGGACATGGAAGTGGGACAATGAAGACACAAGACAGAAAGAGTACTGACATCTTTGTACTTTGGTGCTGCTGAAGACTTGTTTTCTACTTCATTTCTTGAATATAATCGATCGTGAAAACAATGACCATACAATGTGGATAGCCTAAAGAATCTGGCAGAATACAGGGCATTCTCAAGGACGGCCATCTCTATGGATACCAGGCATCCACAGTGATTTAAAAAAAATCAAATAACAATAAAATTAAGAAGAGAATATCAGCTGTCAAATTCATAGCCTGAAAATGACTAATCTGGTTTGGATTTTTTTTATTATCTATGTCCATTAAACCCAGTTGTTACATTCCAGCGAATACACCACAAAGGCCTGCTCTGTACCGTCTCCTCAGACTTTTGACTAAGATTAAATCATATCAGGACTTGTTTCAACATCAGTTTCAGCGTTATGTGTCATCACATAACGCTGGTACTTCAAAAGGTCTTCGAATTTCTTTTGACCATAATGGCGGGAGAAATCAAGAGAGTTTGGCAGCTCAGTCTTTCTCAGTCTTCAAATAAATTAGCAAGGAAAGAAGATTCATGGTATCAGCAGGAAATCATCTACTAATTTAATCTATGAAGCAACCAAAAAAAAAATCTATTTTTTTTAATTTGATCAAAGACAGGCTTTTAATTATGGCAATAAAACAATTTGTCTCCTTGTCATCTTGAATAAAGTTGACAAATACCTGCAATAAAAAAACCATGATGGGATATAATGTCTCCTGGTGGCTCTTCAGTACCCTGTACTCTGGATTAGTCTACAGGGATGATCAGGATTTCCCTGCGAAAGTACTTTGAAAGAAGGACCTTGTAAAGTACATCCTTCATCAAGGGAGAGGGGACCTCAAAGTTGAGCTATAAAAAAGACCTTTGGCTTAATCAGAGTTGGAGGGAGCCTGGTACTCTGGCACCTCCACAAGCTTCAGGTGATTTACATACATCTGACACTGCACTTTAAAATGACAACCAGCTCATTGCATGCGGCTGGGTGAACTTCTGGGTTTCTTATTTCCAAGGTGGTTTATAGAGCATATTGTTCATTACAGGTGAGCATCTCACTTCCTCACTGGTCGTTTAAAACCATGAGTGAAGCCTCAGCCAACCAGCCTGAAGTTTAGCTCTGCGCACTGCTCCTTTTCATTGTCACTCGTCTGCAAGGGTGCAAATTCCAGGTCCAGGAAGTAAAAATCCAGACTCTTTATGCTCAACTGGTTGGTTGAAACAAAATCTTGGTCTGGACCTTTACTTTATGGACCTGGAATTTCCATCTCTGCTCTTCTGTAACCATGTTCATGTCTTGGGTAGTTTGTTTTTGGTTGACTAGTCATGTGCTCATGCTGAACCAATATCATCCCCATGAAAATAACCCCAGGGTTTACAACACTCCTCCGGGTACTGTGTTTGTGACAGAATGCAAGGGAATGCAAAGACTGCAACAATGAGGTGACCAGCAGCGTACTCTAGGACAGCAGCAATGAGGTCAGTAGTGATGTACTCAGGGATGACAGTGATGAGGTTATCAGAAATATACTGTGCACAAAGGGCAATGTACCAAAAGGCCAAAGCAGAATTCAGAATGTAAATAACCAGTTGCAGCGCAGTAGTAATTACAACAAAGACCATATGGCCTTTGCAGCAGAGGATGCACTGTTCACTCAATAAATTAGTATATATTGTATTAATATTTCATAAAATAAAGGCTGGCACAAGTTCAGCCAGGAGCAGAGGGAGATTAGGAGTCTGCAATCGGCCAGGATGCCAGAAGGAAAAGCCCTCTTACTGTCGCACAGGGACACCAAACTGTGAGGTCTGTTTAGAGAGAGAAATTAAGAAAATCAGATAACGACATGGCACTCTCCAGAGATTGAGAGAATATTTCACAGCTTCCTCCCACTATTGCCAAGGCAGATGTGACCTTTTCTGGAGTGAGAAAACAACCTGATTATTCCTTAGATTTCCAGAATTTATATGCGTTTCGTTCATCCTCCATAACCTCTTATCCAATGCCCACCCCAGGAAGCTTGGGGAACCGGCCCATCATGGGGCACATACACACACAGACACACACACACACACACAGGTTTGTATTTATACCTTTGTGGGGACTGTCTATTCATTTCTATGGGGGAAACCCAACATGACGACCTTAACACCTTTGATTGCATTCACAGATCTTTGTGGGGACCCAAAAAACGGTCCTCTCAATGTCAAAAACAGGTCTTTATTACATTATGGGGGACATTTGGTCCCAACAAAGTAATATAAACTTATCCACACAAACAAACACACACATGCACAAACACACAAAAAATACAGCAACAGGTGCCACTGAATTCACCACGCTAAGGTTGTAAGGCTATACCTGTAGTTCAAAATTTACAAAAACTGATGCTTTAGTGATAATAATTACCAAACACACACTTTTGGGAGGTGAGAAAGCTTGAAATCTGAATGACAACTGAGCAATGTTTCGGCAATCATCTCAATAATCTGTGTATCGGGCCACTTGCTGTTTACTGCTTTTGTTTTGCAGTTTCATGAAGAGTCATTAAATATTCAGTAGAAAACATCATGAATGTGATATCTGCTATTCTCTTTCATGTAAACTGTTTTAGCTGCGAAACTGTGATTTAGTTTACACGGGTTCCAACAATCTGCAGTATTACTCATGTGTATAGGAAAAAAATGCAGGACACATGCACAGAACAGAAATAAAATCCAATACGAAAACAATTTACTGCTTTCATTTTGTTGGAAGAAAACAGACTGACTATCTGAATCTCTAAAGATTTTTAAATTGCTGGATATATTATGTAAGTACCATGATAACAATGCATGGTATTGCTCAAAGAAAACCAAATACGATTCTATAATGGGAACAAAGGTTACGACTCCAAGAAAAATATGTGCTGTCCAAGATAGAGAATTCAGTTCTTTTACTCAGGAGAGAGCAGGTCGAGCATGTTTAATAGAGTAATTTTTTATTTGTCAAATGATATACCATTTCTGTCACGCTATTGTAACACTGGCACATTTTTTTTTTTTTACAGAACCCATACAGGTCAAATAGCGGCAATATTTAATTGAATTTGTGTATTTCCATCTTTGAAGTAATGAACTGTCTACCAGACCGTAACAAAAAGCTATGTCGCTCTGAAAATGTTACTTTTCCCGACAGCGGAATAATGCTGTCCCTGGCCCTAAAATACATGGGTTGACCATCAAGCTGACCTCGCAGCATTCAGCTTATTTATCTGTTTATTCTGCATCACAACCTAGTATGTAAATATTGTACATAGAAAGAGAGACACTTAATTATCTCCTTAATTTAACAGAGCAGAAAATCCAGGTCTGCATAAACAAAACAATGGGTAAACAGCCACCCAATGGACTGGTCTGATCCCTCCTCAACAGAGTAAATCTGAATGTTACCAAGAACAAATAAGAGTGAGTGCCGGTCTGGCTGCACAACAGTAAATAGATGCCCATTACAAGGGGAAATCTCAGTACTTGGATTAATTGCTGCCCTTGGTGTCTTTGGTCTGGCTGGAGCAGCAAGGTTTGGCTGAGAAATCCGGCCCAGCCTGAATCACAGCGCCCTGCCCTGGCCACACCCATTCCCAGGGCCCACTGTTCGCGCTCCTTCCAGCACGTTTACGGTACAATGGAACAAAACACATCCTGGCAACAGAACAAAACTGTTTCGAACAAATTTAATTCACAGCACTCAGTATTTGTTCACAACACTAAAAAATACTGGTGACAGATAATTCTTTTTTTTTTTCGATTTGTTTTGCTATATTGGTGTTATTTTGTTTGTTGCCCAGATGGAGACAGCGGGGGCTTGCTTAGTCAAATGTCAGGAAGATGAATATCTCTTTAATAGGTTATGCAGAATCTGACAGTGTGACACCAGGTGTGCTCATGTGGCAAGAGACACATAGACATACCCCTCCCAGTCCCAAATCTCAGACTAAAGAGAGCACAGCTTAACCCAAAGAGTCCAAAATGTATTTTAATCAAGGGAAGGAAACTTAAGGCTGTGGGAATCAAATCAACATTAATGAACACAGGAAATAAGCAACCGCGCTGGGCTACATCAAGCAATAAAAATGGCCCCAAGAACCTAGCAGACGAATCCCCAGAGTGGACTGGAAATGATACTGGAGTTAAATTGTCAACTTCCCATATGAGTAATAATCTGCGAACGACAGCGCGTGTGTCAAACCTGAGCTACAATTTCGCTCAATTCACAAGTCTGGCTACCCTGCCCCTCTGCCCCCACCTCATTCCTCTTACAATACTAGGGAACATTTACCTTATGCCAGAAATTGAAGCAGAAGATGGGAAAAGCAAAGACGAGTGCAAAATCTCTCCGGCTGCATAATATCATGCAGCACTGCCAGTCAAAAGCACGTAAGAAACATACATGTGTAGCTGAAGTAATTCCTGAAGATGAAAGGCTGTGCAGGTGGTTATTTCTTGCTACACAACAGTATCAGCTGAAGATCAAAATGAGAGCCGAATTTCACTTTTATCTGCTGCCGCAGAATGCTTAAACACCCCCCCCCCCCCCAAAAAAAGCAGCATGCCTGCACAGCAGACCAGCCAAGTTGCATCTTTATAGTAGGTACATATTAGCAAGCTCCCACTGATTCTTCCACTTGCGTGATGCTTAGGAAAAGCAGATTAGCGCATTATGAATTTGAAACAAATGTGCCTTAGGATGGTACACTGATATTGCGAATATGAATAAATGAATTATGTGTACACGAAGGGTAACACCGTCCAATACCTCCTGCTTCCTAGTAAGATTCAGTACTGGGAGGAAAAGATTTTAAGCTCTGCAGAAAATAAATTATCTTTTGTGCAGTTCCACTAATGTCTTAAGTGAAAAATATTGAGCTGTAAAATAAAATAGCCATTGCCACCCTCCCAGAAGGATAATAACAATTATGCACCTGGAATTTTTACTTTCCCTGTGGAATTTTAAACTTAATGCCTCAATCCTCAAAAGGAAAAGACGATGAATGGATTTTATAAACAGAGATCATTTTGTCTAGTTAAAGGATTCCTAAAGCTTCCTGGGAACAGGAGAATTGGAAAATTAAGGAAGGAGTCCCCGTAATAAATGAATATGTTTTTCACGGCACAATACCTCCTGATGTTGCTGTAGATACATGGTCTTACAAAAGACTCTAAAGCAGGGGTCACCAACATGGTGCCCACAGGCACCAGGATGCCCCCAAGGACCACATGAGTCGCCCGCGGACCTGTTCTAAAAATAGTACAACTCACCAGTGAGCAGCGTCTAAAATGTAATTTTATCCTGTTTCTATTCTTCTTTAATCTTTAATCACATTTTAATTTTGAAAATGACAATATCTAATAAAAAAGCATTTAAAACATGTTTATCATAAATGAAGTTTAGATAAGTTTAGGAGGTCGTTTCAAACTGGTAGCCCTTCGTATGGCTCAGTACCCGTGAAGTAACTCTGTTTCACAGACGTTGGTGACCCCTGGTTTGAACATCCACATGAATTAAAGAAAAAATTAAAAATGCAACTTTAATTTGAGGCAAAAGGTAAAAGCTTTTTGCCCATTCTATCCTCAAGCATAAAAAGCAGCTTTTCAAAAAAGAAAAAAATATATATTTAAATTGGCGTATTTTAATTATGCAGGGACCATTTTGGCAAATGCGTGTCCGAAATAGCCAGCAAACTGCGCGCAGCACATGCTGAGATAAGGGGGGGGACGGGAGTGATATAAGACGAGTCTAAGAACATTCAGGAACATCTTACATCTGCTCTGACGGATCCTTCCTTCCTCCACAGACGGAGCGGCCGAACGGGCTGAGGTTTGCGAAGCGGAGCGGCATCACTCACCACGGCGTTAGATTAACAGCGTCAGATGACTGACAGCGCTACAGTGACACGTCCGCAAATTAATCCGGCGTGTCGTGGAGGCGCACGAGGTGTAAAACTAAATGTCGCGTCGATGTTATTGCTCTCGCCATTTGTCCCACGGCACACCTGAAACGAACGCGTCGGCTATTAGCCGGCCATCGACTTGGCGCGCCTCGCCGAAGCCCGCTTTGCGCGCGCTAACGCTCTCGTGCCAGTTATCGAGCCGCTGAATGATTTCCGTGCGAGACCTCGGGTCACCGCTGCAGAATATCGCTAACGCCGCGATTTGCCGTAGAGCTGCGCAAGGCACGCCGCTCTGCCAGCTCGCAAATTTACGGTGTCACGCCGAGATCTTCAGTTAACGCTCAGGGCTTAGTCTCTCCCCCCCCCCCCCCCCGACTTACTAGGTAAAACTGAGCTCAGTGGGTGGCATGCATGATTCCTCTTATCTTTGAATTTGGTTCGTGATCCAAACCCAGCATACTTATCCTTTTCATCCAGAAGATGATGTTCTGAGTGGGCTGTTATTTGGACGTGTTTAGTCACGAAAATGATTATTGAATATATAGAACTAAACAGTTTTCTTAGTATAGAATGAACAGGTCCCACATATAGCAGGGAATGTGGAGGAAATTATGGGAAGTTCTTCGCTTGAAATGAATCATTAATATAAATATATCAAGTGCCCACCTGGTATTTGAAAATATATTTTTTTCACTGTTAAGTGATAGAGGTTCTGTTTGATGTTCATATTTCTGATGTACTTTGCCGTACAGCTTACTTTTATTAAATTATGACATCTCTTTGACCTTAACCTGGATGTGCAGCTTTAAAACCTGGACTGTCAGTGATTTTTTTAAATGTATTATAAAGCCATTCCTTAAACAGAACCATAGCCCTGTGCCATTTTTCAAAATCTTTTAGATATTCATTGCTTACTTATATTGAATACTAACAAATATACTGAGTACAACATAAGGGAACCTTCATGAAAAAAATTGTCACGTCTTATTTTTAACACCATTTGAAAAGGAATTTACTCTGTGGCTGCTTGGCTGCTTAAAACAGCAATGACCAAATGTTTCCAGTACATATAGACCACCCATTTCCTTTCTGCTTTTTCAGCCATCCTCTCATACACAAATTCTTCTGACAAGTTCTGTTGCTTGTTCAATAATGACATAAACTGCCAACAGCAAATGATAGTGATTTACTGTTGGTACGAAGTTCTGGTTGTTTCAGGCCATGAAAACTTTTCAAGAGACTATTCTGCCTCCAAACTCTCAACGATGATGCAAATGGTTTTTGGCTAACCTGATAAGCATCCTATAAGCATATTTTCTTGATGAGCTTTGGTTTCGATCTGGCTACTCATGCTGGAGTCCTGAGCACTGAACAACTCATTAGAAGCCTACAGGTCCCCGAATGTTTTTCTAGGATTCTCCATGACAACCTGGAGGATTTTAGGTCTTGCTTTTGCAGATGTTTTTGCAAGAGGGCCATATTTGGGAAGATTTAGTAATGTTTCAAACGTTCTCATTTTAGGAAAAAAAAATTCACTGACTGCATCAGAAGATCCCCATGGCCTCGGCGATGATTTTGAAACCTTACACACACCCTTGATAGGAATCACCACTGAATTTACTTTGCTCATGATATGATGTATATGTATAATACATACTGATATGTTTGCTGTAATATTATTGGACCAAAGACAATTGAAATCACTTTCTTCGGAGATTAGCACTAATCCTTACTGTGTTATTTTTCTGTCAGGCTTTCTCTATATATTACTACCACCCACAACAATATCTGTCCAAATTCAATAGGAAAAAATGTGGAAAAAAATCTAAATTCAGATGGGAATACCATTGCATGGTAATATGTAAAAGTACGGTAAAAAACCAAGCAGCTCACTAAAGGAGATTAATAAAATATACTGAAACAAGACATAAACCTGAAAATGAGTATTTGATGCAACCCATCAAATTCTTACCATCACTAGGGCAACCAACCCATTATTTGAAAATGCACATAAAAGTTGACACTAACTGATTATGTTTTATGTATTCTGAAACCTTCCTTTTACAAATGTTTTTAGACAGCACTCACAGATGAAAGACAAATCTATACCTAGCCATATATATTCACTGCTTTAATAATCCAATAGTCTCAGTTTTAGAAGAGTCTCAATGAATTCTTGAAGGCAGGGTGAGAATGTTTACTTGACAACCTTATTCAGGCAGGTTAAAAAAAAAATCAGCATTTCCCACAGCTATGGATTAAATAAATTGATATTCTTGGCATAAACACAATATTTTTATTACTGCATTTCTTAAACCGCCTCTATCTACTGCAGCTCTTCTCTGCAGATTACGAAAACTGACTGAATGCACTCAAGATGGAAATTTGAAGATTTAAGCGTTTTATGTGTTTAAACGTTAAGCTCCATACTGTAACACTCAGGATGCTCGCTTCACTTAAGCATGTTTTCAAGATAAATTATTCAAGATAAGACGACACTGAAACCAGAAGTCAGAGGTGACAGAGGACCCAGATGCCGAACTGAGAATAAACGCCTTCCTATTTCTCAATTTTAGGAACATGGTTCCCCATGAAGCCATTCAGATGTGCTACAGGCAGGAAGATCCAAGGGAGCAGCATATTCCTGTGTAGATTTGACGACTTGAAAGTATGAAAAACAAGCAGTGTTGAGGCAGGCGGCTTTGATGAAACTATTCCCTGAACACAACAACAGATACATTTCAGATCTATTTTTTATTCATATGGAGGCTGTACACAGCCTAAACAAAGCTGTCCCATTAGGACAAGGGGAATTTGAATAAATAAATCTGAAAGGAACATACTCATGGAAATTCAGCCACAAAGTTCCTTTAAGAGCAAAGATACTGGATAGATTTATGTTTATCATTTTTAAATTGTACTTGCATTTCTACCTCCTCCTATCACTGTATATTTCAATGGAGCAGACCAGTTTCGGTATCTTGTCTGCTGCAGCAGAGCCCAACAGACTTCAGGTAACCATCATGCAACCTGCCGTGCTGGATGAAATTGAGGGAACGTGTGGAGCACAAGGCACGCAAGCCCATGGTGAGAGGCCGGTCATTTTCTCTCTGCACTACCCCTCCCAGGGTGTGAAACCTACAGATGGGTCAATTCGGTGGTTCCGTCACGTAGCCCAACTGGTGGCCTCTGTGGAGGGTCAGGCCGACCCCGCGCCCATTACGTGGCCTAACATGGGCTCTAGCACGACTCTTGGGATCATTGGCAGCTCAGTGGAATCAACCTTACAGGTGTTATCGGTCGATTCTCGGAGGAGAGCGGGAGAAAGCCGCACTGGGCCATTCCTCTGTGACTCAACGTGTTATAATGGCACCTAGAGGGGATTATGTAGTCTGCAATGGGCTGATCCAATGCAATTACATCTCAGAGAGGGAATGACTCCTTCAACTAGACCCCCCCACTCTGTCGTGTCCTTGTGACCGCAAGGAACCGTAGGAAATTCGACGCCCACCACTTCTGGCAAGCATGGTGTCAACTCACTGGTGGGACTGTTTTTCCTGCGTTGGGGTTTGTTTTTGCTGAATATCAAATCTGAACTGAACGCCACTCACCCTGTAAACTGGACCTATTTCTGCAGGATTCCTCAGGTGAAGGGTGCATTTTCACCAAATGAATGTTGGCTGACTTAGAAGCATCTTGCATATTGTTATATTAAGTTACATTAATAAAGTTTTTTTGTAGTTTTTTTCAAGCGTCTCAGCAGCTATTGGTGCTGTTTGTCCTCTGTGTAATTGCAGTATATTCTGCATATTTTTACATATATTTTTATGCCACAAATGCTTATTTTCAAATCAGTTGATAAATTAAATGAAAATATGGAGATTAGAAGATAACATTTTAAAATTGATCCCAGTAGTGTTTGGCCAGGCGTTTGAACTCTTACAGATTTTTCTTTTATCCTTGTATTCTGCATTATACTACAAGCATAATACTTGCAATAAATGTTCTTAATATATAATTACATTCAGTTTAAAATATTCATCTACTCAGAATTTATTTATTTTTATCCATCCATTTTCTGTAATCACTTGTCCTATGCAGGGTTACAGGGAGCCTATGGGTGCAGGGAAGGGAACAACCCAGGACGGGGGAGTTTGTATCTTCTCCCTGTGTTGTCATGGGGTTTCCTCCAGGTACTCCGGTTTCCCCCCACAGTCCAAAAACACATTGAGGCTAATTGGAGTTGACAAATTGCCCGTTGGTGTGCATGTGTGAGTGACTGGTGAGTGAGTGCTGGTGTGTGAGTGACTGGTGTTTGAGTGACTGGTGTGTGAGTGACTGGTGTGTGAGTGACTGGTGAGTGAGTGCTGGTGTGTGAGTGACTGGTGTGTGAGTGTGCCCCGTGATGGGTTGGCCCTTCATCCTCGGTTAGGCTCTAGACCCCCTGCGACCCTGTACGACAAGTGGTTTCAGAAAATGGATGGAATAATAATAATTAGAAGAACATGGCGTTAAACAACAAGCCCTCTTATTTGATGGTGCAAGACCCACAAAATGTGAGTGGGCTTTCATTGAAACTCTTTCTAAAAGATTGTTGGTTTATAGAGAACTGTTTGGTTATCATTGTTGTTGTTGTTGATAATGATGATGATGATGTTGTTACACCCATTTACAGAGCTGGGCTTCTATTAAGCTGACAGCACTGAAGTCCAAGCTACCTTCTGTAATAGCTACATAGTCCTATACACAGATACCAGAGGCACAATACTACCTACTGTATTGGCTACATAGCTTTGTGCATAGCTACCATAGCTATAATTCTACCTTCTGTATTAGCAACGTAGCCCTTTAACCAATGCTGTATAATCAATAAAACAAGCCATGACTACAACTAATCAGTTAATGTTGCTTGGCTCCTGTTAACTCTCATCTCAAGCTCACTAAGTGTGATGGCATTACACACAATAATTAATAGTCGGTGGGTTGTTACCAGCTGATGTTTCAGCACAAACAAGCACAGGTCACTATGTTAACACATATTATTGACTCCCTTAATTTCATACGAACCAAGAAATTTAAGCAAAACAAACGAATTACCTGGTCTGCTCATCCCTTTTGTTTAACTAAACAATGGGAAAAGACAGAATTAAACTGAAAATGCTGACTAGACTCCATTAAACAAACGCAGGCAGTTCATGCACTGTAGATTTCAACAGCGTTATCAGCAAACAATAGCTTTATTGTTTTTAAATGTGTTGAGAGTATAGGAGTAAAATGATCGTTTAACGCCGGCCCAGAAGCACTTCCTCTGTGTACCGCTAATTCCAAATGCTTAACTTTAGCTTGCAGGCAAGGCAATGTCTCTTGATTTACAGCGGTTTACTGGACCGGGGCCTGCGGGCATCTCTGGCCAAGCCTCCCTGGGTCTCGACGTCATGCGTTCCTGGCCGTTTGGCGCTCCGGAGGAAGCAGCCGCAGTCACACAGTGTAAATAGAAGGTGAGTCACAAAGTGCCGTCAGAAACGCTGGCGCCTCGCTAGCGGCGGTTAGGAAACACGCCGCCCCAAGAAGCCATGGCCTGACAATCAAGCGCCTTATGTTTTAAACAAAAGACAGCGACAATTTATGTCTGCAAATAGCTGCACTCCGTTTCCGACAATGGATATAGATAGCCACAAGCCGTCAGCTGTGGCAGACCGTAGCTTCTTCTCAACAGCTGTCTCCATGCTAGCTTGACTGAGACTTGATGATCGGGGTAATGAGGAATCCCAGTTGTCTTTAGGTTGTTT
The DNA here is from genome assembly GCF_048594095.1 of Paramormyrops kingsleyae. Lineage (NCBI taxonomy): Eukaryota > Metazoa > Chordata > Actinopteri > Osteoglossiformes > Mormyridae > Paramormyrops > Paramormyrops kingsleyae. The sequence continues at coordinate 16,958,536 of NC_132819.1, read as the reverse complement.
CTGAGGGATAACTTACTTTATCCAGCACTAATGTGTAGCACCCAGCTGGGGGACAAGCAACATCGTTTCTGAGCCAGGATGCTCAGCACACACAAGTAGTTTTAATCAGTTATTATGCATGGTAATGAACTCGGGACCTACAGTTTGCCTGATAGGGCCTCAATTGAAATCCAGCCAGGCAACAGAAAACTTGTGGTTTATTGCATACATTTTCACAAGGCAAATATTAATTGGAAAACACTTTCGAGGCAGACTAACCAAAGACCTCAACATTAAACCGACATATCTTTCTGTTTTGTTGAACTGTTGATTTGCATAAATACTGCAAAAATATTGAAGCACCCGGAGTGAACTTAACACAGCCTTCATCTTCGGAGAATAAAAATTAAAGCAAAGTTTTTAAAATCAAATAATGTCAAAGATCAATAAAAAGGTTAAAGGAGTGTATTTATATTTAATGTATGTATATTTTGTATATATTATACCACCAGGAACTATGCAAGCTTATTAGCTTAATTATGAATAATGAACTCATAGCTTATCTGAACGCTATTACTCGCTTAATTTATTACTAGGCTAATGTAGAAGAAATGGTTATGAAAGTCTTTTGTTATATAATATAAAGGTTGTAGTAAGTTGGAAAAGTTACACTAAAGTAGATAACCTTATCAATCATGGTTTTTAAAGTACGCAAAGATGGAGGCTGGTCCCTAAATAAACAAGTATGATTTTTAATTTTTTTTAACCTGAGGTGCATTACAAGTGTGTACCACAGGGTGGCAGCAAAAGTAGCTGAAGTGACTCTATTGATAAGCGGTGCATACCTTACCTCTCATAAATATTTATGTGTTAGATAGTTGACTGTAAATCTCCCTTTATCCATGACAATATCAAAATAACAATCTTTATCCTTTGTCTGTGCTCCAACTTAGGCATACAGGAGTAAGCTTAAAGCAAAGCAAACAGCAAATATGCCCTTTATGGTAAATTGCAGCTATCGTGAGTCTCCATCAGCAGTTGGATGTCCCTCAGCCCCTAAATCTCTGTAAAGGTTTTTTGTAATTGATTTGACTGCAGGAAGAATTACGAAAAGCTGAAAAGGCTTCGCGTCACCCAGCGCCGTTTTCTGCAAGGCCTGCCTTAAAGACCCCTCTGCATGTACATACGATGAACATGTGATTCCCGTTCCCTGGGCTTCTGGAAGCTTCACTGCGCCAAGATGCCAATGGCGACAGACCTGACGAGCAAGACCGGGGCATCCGCTCTGCAGAGCGGGAGGTTCCTCACAGCTAGCAGGTGGTGACAGACGTGGAGAGCCGATGTATGCGGGGGGAGGGGATGACTGACAGTGCCAAACCCCGCAAACGGCACCTTGTGGATTTTGCTCCTCCTTCCCCATTTTTAAACGTCACCCACAACCCCCCCCCCCCCCACATCTTTTGCAGAGTTAGTCATCTGAGGAGAATTTACATGCATCGTTTGAGCGACAGTAATCCCATACAGGAGCAGGTGCGGCTCTCCGAATGCGAGCAGCACGTTAGCTTTTGATCCGGGCTGTGGCTTGTTCCTGTGAATTTGTCTGAAGCGGAAAGGAAGAATAAGATGAAATGAATCCTCACGGTCCATTACTTTGCAGACGCTCTCAATCCACAACCGCTAAATCGATACAGCGCACACTCTTAAAGATGTGAATTTTAATGCTTTAAAAAACAAAAGCAAATGAGTGATCTGTTGCCTCTTGTCGGCCAAACACGTCACTGTCCAATGCTGAATGACTCTCACACTTTAATGTGCCCCGAGCAGCAGAGAACCATCTGTGTATCATCAGTCTGCTCGTAAATAACACTCTGCACGCTATGCACAGAGTATCTACAGTTACCTTACACTAGGACCCTCCTGGATGTCCATCTTTGGTGCTACCCAATCCAAAATGACTGATTTCCACCTTCTGTTTTCCGCATGACCTAAAAAGGCCTTTCACATTTGGCATTTGGTGAAACGGGACTGGATACAGACCAAAGTATCTCCCAGACATCTCTCTAATTCGTTTAGAGTCTTCGGTTAATGCTTAAGCCCTTTCTAAATGGTGATGCGTAAATTTAAAGCGATGCGTAAATATTTCGAGGTAACTTCCAATCAATTACAGACACCCTTACATACGTATGGACAACTTAAGGTGTTCTGGGGTGACACTGGGGCGGATGTCAGATTGGCCTTTGTATGTGGCACAGATTTCCTGTACAATGCTTATTACAACATTACAGGCAGGAAACATGAATAGTCACAGTTGATGTAAAACTGAGTCATAGGGGTGTCAGTTAGTTGGCACCATGGTTACTTCCTCCCAACTCCCTCCAGCCACTCCACCCCCATGCCCTGCTGTCAGACCCGCCCTCTCCCCCCCGATAGAACCCTCCTTCATGATGACGGTGGGTGGGTGGGGGGGGGGAGCTAAGGCAGCTCTTTAACTCGTGGGGGCATGTTGAGTGGACAGGGTGATGCTTAATTTAAATCAGATTTAAAACAAATTAAGGTGTTAATCAGAATCATATCGATCTACGCCCTTATTTGCCTGGGTCTTGACTCAGGAATATGGTGACGGCGTTTCCACGACTGACATCCGTAACGGAAAAATGGCAGCCGTGATGCTCGTAAACGCCTTTCACGAAGACGCATTCAGTGTAACTGCATAAGATGCCATTTCAGCTGCTGATACGAGGTAGAGATGCGCCAAATCCTTCACTGTGTATGAGCACGTACAAACATCTGTCTTCCTCCACCGTTCCTAGGTTACGCCCTCAACTTCGCTTCCCAAGGGACAGTCGCTTTAACGTCTCTATGTTTGTTTATGTATTTTTCCTTAAATCTGAAGTGCTACAGATGGCCGACGTTCCACATCATGGGACCCCCCCCCAGCACTGGGGGTTGCCTCACTGGCTGGCGGAAACCTGGACAGCATACATGTGTGATGCATCCAGAATCCTGCAGGGTGTCACCCCTAGGGGGCAGCAGCAGGTTGCCGGCAAAGGCAACTATATCTGAGGCCAGGTAGAGCTTCCCTAAGGCATGCTGACAAGAGCACCCTCTTTTGGACATGCACAAACAAACATTGCAACAATTCAAACATGCAGTCTATGGCCTTAAAATTTTTTGAAAGATGTGTGTTGGAGCTCTGGACACATTAGCATAATGTGATGCAATTATGATGTCCTCTAATGAGAGGGAAACGCATTTTTGTACACAATTACCTTAGGAGAATTCTCTGTGGCTATTTAATATGAGCCGACGGCTTAAGATGCACGCTATCTTGTTTCCATTTACACCAAATATTACAGTAGACTGGTTTTTATCACTGCTGGTCATCAAATGTGTAGAGTTAATGAGAGAATTCTCCTCCAAAGCCAGAGTTCAATTTAGATCGGAGGTGAAAATGAATCACCACTAAAGGCACATGAAAGTTTTATTCTGCTCTCCTCTGCTCACTTGTACAGCTCAATTCATCAACGTGAGCTTTCAGGGGGCATCAGCTTGCACCTTTGAAGTACCAAACGTGTTAAATGAACCTTGGCGGTCAGGTGCTTTGAAGGTTACTCACCTGGTCCTGAAGTTCGCTGGGTGTGGATGACCGTCGTACAACGACAAAAAGTCGTATTCCTCTTCCACCGCAAACGACTGAAAGACAATCTGGATCCTGTTCCCCTCTTCGGCGACAATGACCCACGTACAGTTTGCGCCGTTTGGATATCCGTAAGGAAAGCCAGGGCTCTCTATGGTACCGTTCCTCCCTTTTAATGTCCCTCCGCAGGTATAAATGAAACCTGAAAGGAAGAGAATGCACAGTTCCGTGTCAGAGCATTCCAGAACCTTCTCCCAGGAACGGGACATAAAAGGAGCTATTGTTTGGAGAACACATAGCTTGACTACATTTCATTTTAATGCCAAGGGAAGATGCTTCCAGCATCAACCTTGACTCTGCAGAAAGTGGATAATAGCTCCAGAATTGATGGACAGTCTAGCTGGGGGGCTTTCTTCTCCCCCTTAAATCTTCAGAGGTGTGCCATACAGACCGACATGTGTTAGAGATCTGTGTAAGAGTACATATACCATCAACACACACAACCAGGTCATAATAACGGCATTCAGATTCAGCGAAGACTAAAAAATGCACTTCTGGATATTGGAATGTTTAAATATTTGTATTAATACTGTAGAGCAGAATTTCACATACCTATTTAACATCCCCCCCCATTTTGATGCAATTCCCTGCAGACTGCAGCAAAACACAAAGAAATATCTCTATCTGATTGCTTTTATGTTTTGTGTGTGTTGCATGCATAATACCAAGTTCATATAAAATATATACATGCGATGTAGTCAACAGGGAACATTCTGGAAGGAGAATTCAGAGAATCGGCGCACAGAAATCCTAATTACAGTCTGACGTGAATGGAAAAAGGCGGTTGGGGGCAATTAAAAAAAATGGATGGCAAAATTATTCCGGCAGCCGCATCCCGTGACTACTGGTGAGAATTAATAGGCTCAGACGTTTCGGGGGTGTCTGTGGTGTAAAAACAATTTTCGTATCACACCGAAATGCTTGACCCCTGGCGATTTTCTGTCATTCGCCGACAAACCGGAATGGGATCCCGTACGCGGAAAGGTGAAGCGCCATTACCACAAACGGACGGAAAGCCAGAGTAAACGTGACAGTAGCGGGGATGCCCGTTTCACACTGTGCCGCTAATGGGCAGACGCGTGCTTAATTATTCTTTTTATGCTGTTCAAGCCAAGTCAATTTTTGTCCAATCACCTGAGGTTTGTAGCAGACCGCAATTATGAAAATGTCATTTTTCAGTTCCCTCAATATTCTGTGTTTTTTTTCCCAGGCAAATGCAGTTGGAGATGTGAAGGGCAAATCAGATTACGGTGTTTAATTAAAATACATAGTGAAAGGACATCATTAGGTCAACACATGATGACTCAATCATTAAAATATTCTCCATGGGTATAACAATTAATTACTTTCATGCTACCAATTTTGGGTACAAATGTCCCCCTAGATAGATGTATGGTGCGTTTATTTGCTGAGGAAATGAATGAACTCAATTAGGATGCACTATTTCTCCCCTTACTGTCCCTAAAAAAGGTGTTTCACGATAAGTCGAAGAGAGGTTTAGCATAGCCATTCTAACCCAGACAGCATGACTCACAAAAATCCATTAAACACTTCTTTTTTTAAGGTCTGTTCGGATGAGCCAATCATCAGCCTAATAAAAGCAACTTGATCCTCTCACCTCCCCCTTAGCGTTAAATACGCACGACATTCAATGTGACACGGTGATATAAAACACACCTACATATTCAGAGAGCGGGCTCTGACTGCCCTAGTCACGGCTAATTCAGTGAAATAAGCGGCCATCACCAGTGCGTGGGAATGGTACTACAGCGTCGCCAGAGTTCTCAGCTTAAACGCACCAAAAACAGAGATGAACAGATTGCTTCAAACGAATTTATGCCGTCATCTCGCTTTCGTTCATTGAGGCTAACGATTCGGCCGATCTGGGAACGGTTTGAGAGACAACTTGTTCCCGACAAGACTTCTGCGTCCTGACAGCGCACCCTGGAATGTGCCGGAAGGCATGGCGATACATCCTTTACATGTGTACCGTCTAATCCAGCCTTGTCACTTTGAAGGAAACGGCCAAGCAGACGACCACGCTTCCAATGTTTGCCAGCGTTTGTCTCATTAATTATCGCAACGAGCCTTGGGTTTTGCATCAGCAATTTTGGTTGTGGGAAGATTATTGTGGATTCGCTGCCCCGCATGCCGCCTCTTGTGATTTTAATCCAATTAATCGAGGCGTGTGGAGAACCACAGTTATAAAAAAGGACTTCAGAAAGACTAATAATGTGTTATTGAGCAAAGCACTACCCTGGAATTACGTATTTTCATAAATGCAGCTTAAAACGTGATCAAATTTATTTTGTCAAGGGTGGATAAATCAGAAGAGTTATTTAACTTTTAACTTGTTCCTTAACAAGTAGTATTGTTTACCATAGATCTGTTTTTTAGACAGTATAGATTTTCATTTTTGTCTGTATTATTAGATGGTAGGTGTAATATTATGCCCCTGAAGATGTTCAGATGAAATGTTTGGGTACTTTGCTGCCAGACCTTGCATCTGGTCCTCAAACAGAAGTGACCACTGTGCCATCGCTTTTCATCCGTCATCCCGCGATAAACATCGCCACTAAATCCCAGCATCCACAGCACACTCATCTGCGTGCTGACTGACGGCGCTTTCTAATTACTGCGCCGAGCCAGCAATCAACATTGGCAGCTCCCCGCTCGCCCCCTGTCCTCTGGAGCAGCTGGTGCAGATGTTCGCAGCGGGATTGACAGCAGCCCCTCCAGAGCCGGGGGCTAACGCCACGCTCGGCCTGCCGGCTGGAGGCTCCGGATCAAGCCTGGCCGGTCTCGGGGTGGACAGGCACCTGAGTGGGCTTTCCCCACGACGGCAGGCCTGAGAAAAACCATCTATCTGGATAGCGGCCTGGAGGTTCCCCTGCGTCTCGCTGACTCGCGGATTAACTCTCAGGACTAGCGTTCATCTCTGCTGCGCTGCCTCCTTGCATTTAAAACTGGAAACAAATGCTAAATCAGCAGGTGCATAAAGATGCAGCTCTTTGGAATTGGTACACGTGCGCGTGTGTGGGGGGGGGGTCGTCACCACGGAGACATGCCACCGCAGAGAGCTCCAGAGTACCCGTGTCCCTCGTGTCCCCTGGCAGAGGCATACAGCTCGTTTTCGCCCTGGCACCGAGCCGCCACGCCCCCCCACTCGCTATTCTCAAGCAGCCAGCTTGTCTGCTGCCCAATATTTACAACAAAGCCCCTGCTAGACACCTCAGGTCAACCTTTCAGGACTGTGTTTTTTTTTTCTTACGGCCAACCATGCAACTGGAAGCAGCCGGGTCCCACTCTGCCGGCTTAGTAAAACCCCTTTTACGTATCACACCATCAGGGTCATTTATCTTGCGCTGAACCTGTTTTTTGAAGACGAATGGAAAGGGAAGGCGAGTCCCTCTCTGGGTACGGCCCTTTGGCCAAAGAGGCTCGGCATGAGTGAGATTGTTAGAGTATGATGGTATCACTGTGACCCTTTGTATGACAAGCAATTCGAAGCGGATGGATGGATGGATGGAGTATCATGGTGTGGGATCAAAATATCCGTGTCAGGCTTCCCAACGTGACACCCTACGCGAATGCTCCAAAAAATGTGTATCTTTGTCAAATAAATAAACACTTTGCAAAAATTATATATTAGAATTTGAATATAGGCTGAATTCCAATAAAAATGCTGGCATCCATCACAGTATTTGTATAAATATACATGATATTTGCATTTATGATGTCCTCTCATAAAGTGATTTCCTCCTTTTTTCTATGATCTAAAGGATGCAAATCTGTTTTGGCATGCAGATACCCTATAACAGACTTAAGGTGCAGGCCTTAGAGTACTCTATAGCCATTAAACCCCTTCAGATTTAATACAGTACTTATTACCACTATGTGGATGGATTGCAATTACCATGCTAATGCAAATTGCCCGAGCAATTTAACTGCCTGTTCTATACAGGGACACGATGTATGGTTATTGTTGCCCTTTAACTTTTCAATGTCAGAAATATAGGATTTGCCGTTCCCCAGACAGAAGTGCCTTAAGGTAACAATTACTCATAAACTAAAAAATAATTATGTACCCCTTAATACCCCTGGTGTCAACTGGATTGGAATCTGAGGTAAACAAGCTGAAACAGGCTTAAGTAGGGACCTGCTGCTTTGCAGATGGGGTCCATTTCCCTTCCACAATAGATTGAAAGAGGATGCTGCAAGTTGTCCCAATGCTACTGGCCTAGCTAATCCCAAGGTGCGTGGTCAAAACGTAATGGCTACAGGGGAGTTCATGAGAGATGCGGCTAATGGCCATTCAGAAAATTCCACAAATGCGCAAGCATGTGGAGCTGCATCTGTGCGCTCATGGGAGTTTTACTTATACAAAAATGTTCTGAGGGCAGAATGAAAAATTATTGGTTCAGAGAGATAACCAATCAGATTGTGGAGGAGGTGGGTCCAAGAAACTAGAGGAGGTGGGACCAACCGATCAGATGGCTTGGACCCACCTCCTCCACAATCTGATTGGTTATCTCTCTGAACCAATCATTTTTCATTCTGCCCTCAGAATATTTTTGTTTAAGTAAAACTCCCATGAGCCATCTGTGCAAACCACCGGGCGCAATTAGTGAGCCATTGACAATGCATGCAGCGCTTCCTATGAGTGGCCTTACCTAAGCTATGAGCTTAGGGATTTATGTGTGGCTCATGAAAGTATGGGTTTCACATGGATATTTTAGTGCTCCTGAGAGCTCTGTGTAATGCTCTTATGTATGACCCTTTATAGAGTGCTTTTTAAATGTATGACTGCGAATGAACATCAAGTTTTGCGTATCTCTTATGAAGCTCTGCAGATACACTTACACAGATAGACTTTCAGCGGGGCTGCTGCTAGGAGAGGTGTTGGTGTGGGCTACAGGGTAGCCAATCCTGTGCTCAGTGTGGATCCCAATGTCCCAATGCAGTGACAGGGACACTGTGCTGTAAAAATGGTGCTGTCCTTTGAATGAGATGTAAAACTGAGGTCCTGACTCTCTGAGGTCATAAAAGATATCTGGGTGTCTTTCTAAAGAGTAGGGGTGGTACCCTGATGTCCTGGCTAAATTTGCCCACTGTGGCCCTTTCAAATCTTGTCAACTAATCATCTCCTATATCTAATTCCCTCCTGCCCCTTCACCACCTTGGCTGCTGTGTGGTGAGCGTTCTTGCTCAGAATGGCTGCCGTCGCTTCATCCAGGTGGGGGCTACACATTGGTTGTGGTTGAAGTGGCTGCCCATTGCTTCTGTAATGCTCTTTGTGTGCTCTGAAAAGCACTATCTAAATTTTCCATTCATTCATTCATTCATCCATCCATCCACAAGTCCCACAGAGGCCGGGTTGCTTATTCACAGTATTGCCATACCTGAGCCTGAATACCAAATTTGGGATGCTGATCTCATTTACCACCAATCAGCACCGGCCTAATAACGATCGCACCAGCCCATTCCTGTAATAAAGATCACTGTATAACTGCAATTTGTACAGGCCATTATCCGGAGTATTAAACGTGATAGGAAACACTTAGTTTCATACACAGGGATTCACATTAGCAATTCAAATACAGTAAGTACATATTCTCAAAGGGACTGTCCTCCCCTTGGAATCTGTCTTAATAAAGTGCTCAAATAAAAAATAAACAAAAACCAAATGCATTTCAGGGCTCATTTCAGTCCCTGTTGTATAAACAGAATTTGTCCTGCATTTTGTTCTATTTGTTTTTATTTTTGGTGTTATGTCAACATGCTAAAATTCAATCATTTACTCTTGTTGCAAATTTATATTGCTACGCTACTTGCTACATTTCCTCGTACACTTTGATCACTCTTTTACCAACGATTATTATTATTTCTCTGTGAAAGTGCTTTTTGCAAATATATGCTATAAGCTGTTAAAAAACATGGTGCATGCTGTCATTAAACCAAACTTTCTCCTTTTTAAGCATTCGCGTCGGTATTTAACTTTTCAAATCTGCCAGAACAATAAATGAAATACCTACATAAAACAGAAATAGGATAAACGGATATTTTGAACTCACAGAATGGATTTCCTACCTGCTTTTGAAACAGAGGAGTGAAAGATGGAAACTGACCTCCAGATGAACCTCGGATTAATTGCTTTCATCTCTGCACTACGGTTTACAGCCGCCCCTGGTTTCAGTGTATTTGTGTGGCTTTTGCAGAGACGAAGTGGAGAGATGCTTTGGTGAAAAATGAGTGTCTCTCCTATGGGATGCGTTTCAGATAATGATGGAATGACTTTACTACGTGCCTGTGGGAAATGTCCCAACGGGGAAGAAGATTCGGGTCTGGCGCCATCCCGGTACAAGCAGGCAGCTGGAGCGAGGTGCCTTGTCGACCATGCCGAAGAACCCCCCCCCCACCCCCCCAAGGTGAGCTCTTCTCCCGTAAATGGGGCTTTAAGTGGGAGAAGCTGTGCCTCAGCCTGCGAGAAAAATGTCAAGGTGTTATCGCAGGTTCACGGCGAGCAGGATCCTTCTTGGGGCATTGGGGGGGGGGGGGGGAGAGGGTCGACCCCGCACTCTGCCCCCCCACCTGATCACATCACGCCCAGCTGTATACCACCTGCTCTTGCTTGCTTGCTCCCATCGCGGAAAAATAAGTGCCCGTTTTCAGGTGGAAGTATTTTTGGACATGCTGTGTTGTGTTTTGAGACGCACAGTGATGAGTAAATGCACCATATACTGTATGCCAGTGCTCCAAGCTAGCAGGATTCAGAAATCTGTGTGTAAAACAGGGACTGAGACAAACCCGTTGTTTGGTGAGAGCACCTGCCAAATCTCTGTTTTCTCCTACTATAAAGACAGAATGTTTTACACAGTTATTTCCTAATGTATTATTTAACAGTGACAATCACAAACAGTATCAGTTCTTTCACTCAATTTCACATAGTCAATATCAGTCACAATAGCCTGTATTATGATGACGTCATGATTATTATTGAACACAGTACTTGTACAAATGACAATACCCTTTTGAATCCTTTGAACCCTCACAATATTTATATTAGTCATATATGAGTTGCCCATCTAGGCATTTCAGTGTTGATTATCTGGCACTAATAGTCACCCTCGTGAGGTAAAACCTTGCTCACTAGTATTAATTATCTAACATTTATCAGTATCAGCCTGCAATAATGGTGATGGGGGGATTTTGCGGTTTGCAGGGACATAGGCTGCATTTATTCCTCACATTCTGTATTTTCTAAATTAATAACTGAATATGGGATTTCCTGCACTGTCAGAGCAAGCAGGGCACACAGATTAGTGATTGCGGCGTGCAGGAAACACGGGAAGGAGACATACTCCAGCAAATAGGTAAGGAATACGTGCCCTCGTACCCTCTAAAAGTGACAAGACTGAGCTCTGAGCAAAACTAGCTGCTCCTGATACATGAGGACTGGTTTTAATTAAGACCCCAAGGACCACCCTCATCATTCCTGGACAGAACAAGATGGTGACACAGGTGTAGCAACTGTTGCATTCAATATCAGCTGCTTTCCATGCAATGGCTGCAAAAATCTGGATACAAAATTAGCAGGATTCACCTGTATCTATAGTCTGTCCTACAAAAACTATAGGGGGATTTCAGTGAAAGTTCTTGTCCAATTTTCCCAACACAAATAGCACTGTTATCGTAAAACAGCAGATCGTATGCACAGAAATACTTCACAAACACTCAATTTTTATATTTTTATCTCACATTTCATTAGCCTGAGTGTGCAGTACAAATTGTAGCTTCACTTTTCCCAAGCTTACAACTGTGAAATGGATACAGCTATTGGATCAGCTTGGCACCAGTGGGAGGTATCATGTGAACCTGACGTAAATGTCAAGCGATTCCCAAATGTTCTCACTCAAATCGTACGAAAAGTAGCCTGTCAGACAAAACTCCGGCAGCTGGCCTTAACCGCAGTGACCACCGTGATGTGCGTCCACAACACGAGCTGAAACATGCAACCAAGAAGGTACAAAATATATGCTGTATATATCAGTGGCTGTCCGTTTCACCATCACCGTCATAGGAAGCGAAAGTCTGGAAATTAGCGCGGTTTAACGATGCAACCGAAACCATGATGCATGCAGAGCGAAGGGAATTCAAAGCAGAAACGAGGCTTTTGCCAGAGAATGTACTAATACCAGATATTTTCTTAGAAAAAAATTTTAAAAACCTGCCAGCAACAGAGGGCAGGCTACACTCTGGACAGGATGTCAGCTCATCCTCACGCTGCCTGCAATTACACACTTAGGGCAATTTGCAGAAGCCAATTCATACAATGGATATGGATTCGGACAGCGGCGGAAGAAAAACAGACCATTCTGAGGAAGCCAACGCAAACAGGGGGGTAAGAGGCAAACTCGACACACAGAGAAGAGGAGGCAAGACGTATACCTGTGTCACTATAGGAGTCACCCGCTAGATCACTGTGTTCTCCACTCGCATTGGTCAGTTATTTATCAGCAGCTAATTTCTGGCAAGCTGACACGCCGTCAGTGATGGGAGGACGGAAACCAGGGAACTCGTCATTCTGGGATGGCCATGGCTCATAGCGGCTGCATTTGGGATTAATTAAACTGGACCTGGTCTCACACCAGCTGTCTTTAACCACCATGATCGATACCAGGCCATCCGCCGCTCACCAATAATCCTGTCGAGTCCCCTTGGACGGTGGACATTTTCGTCTCCTCCGCTCTTTCGGCTGTTTCTACGACAACAAGGGAGCTTCCCGGTGCCATCCGGACAGTATTGGGCTCCCGGCCCGAGTGATGCTTTCCCACACTCCGACCGAGATGGTCCCAGCACCCCCAGATGTACAAGCTGTAGCGAGCATGGTGACCCATACCAATCCGGATCTTCCACAGTTCAAATGCGGCCGCAGCAGCAGTGAACTGCTGAAACTCATGAGAGGTTTTGTGATGAAGGTAAACATTCGAAATATATGCCACAGCCTCAGCCAACACGCACACACACACACACACACACACACGCGTGTAGACATGAGAATCTTAAAAACACACACACCACAGGCTAAACCCTCAATGAAGACACTCAATATGGGATGAACTTCACGCCCTCAGCGGAGCTACATTTCACGGCCTCAGCGAGCACACGTAGTGCAGGCTATATTTCACGCTCTTAGTGAATACGCACAACACACGCTGAATTTCACGCCCTCCGGGAACACACACGTGGCACCAGTTACATTTCACGGTCTCAATTTCATAGCCTCAGAGGGCATGCTGACACACAGGCCAGAATCCATGACCTCTGCAAACATTTACAGACACAGGCTCAGTACAGATTGCTTCTTCTGAATGTGAAGATACATTTATAAAGAAGTCAACCATTATTGTAGAGATCAAATGAAAAAACAGAATATTATACACTGTCAGAAAAACAGTACCAATTTATACCTCTGAGGGTACAATTGCTTGTTACTGGTGCTGTACCCTCAAGGGTCTGCCAATTGTACCCTAGATGCAGGTAAATGTACCTTTTAGGCTAATTTAAGGTACAGAATTGGACCTTGAGGCCCATTTTTGTACCACTAGGGGTACATTAATGTTGTTTGTATCCTGAGGAACAACGCTGTACCTGGGCTGCAAAGGTGCTTTAAATGAGGAGGACTGGTCAGAACAGTTCCAAGAGCCCCAGACTGACAGGGGCCCTAAAATATCTGGAACATAATTGCATTGGCATGGGTTTGGGGGCCAATATCTTGAGCGGCATCCCAGCTGGGTTGTACTCTTTTTTCCCGACAGTGTAGGCAGGGATACAGGGAGTATACCGATCTAGCTGAGAGTTAATGGATAAAGAAAATTTAATTTCTGATATTTTAGGAGGTTCCCGTTAGAAGCCCAGTGGCTCAGTGGGTGACTCTGCTGCCCCCCGCCTCCGCGGTTTGTGGTTGGAAACGTGGCCCAGCGGTGTGTGTCAAATGTGTTCTCCCCACGTTGCAGGGATTTACACAGCTGCTCTGGTTTCTTCTCGCAGTCCAAAGACATGCAGTTAGTCTGATTGGTGTCTTTAGACTGTGTATGTGTTATGTGATGGACGGCCATCCACGTCGGACTGCCGCCCTGAGCTCTTGCTGACTGTGACAGATGTGCCACCTGTCCAGGATTTTACAGGACCACCCCGGATTTGGGTGTCGGTCTTGGAAAAAGTTCATTCCGGAACACAGAGTATCCGTATCAATTTTTCTATGAAACCGACCTAAGCCAAGGTTTGGAAAGGTGTCACTATCTACAGTATTTCTGGTCGATAACTGGGTGTCCAGGATTTTACAGGATTGAGGTAGCAACTCCTGGGCTGTTTCTCAATACCAAGGATGCAAAGATCCTTCTTGTGGTCTTGGCAAGAGCGTTCTTCTTAACTTGCCTCCCAAGAACGAACTTGGGGCGTGATGAATCATGGGATTGGTCTCGTTTAGCGAGGATGCAACTGATGTGTCCTTGATATTTGGGACGGGCAGGAACGACATCTGGGGATTTTTACAGTCCTCTGTACTTCTGTTCCTAGTATTGGACTCTTCCTCGGCAATGGAAGATGACGTAAAACGGGTAAGCGAGAACACAAGTACAATCAAGTATGCATATTGAGAAACACCCAGGTTCTCCAGAGGATTTCGCTTTAGTACTGAATAACATTTTGCTAATTTAAATCTTTAAATAAACTGTAACTGAACCTCCTGAACACTTAGGCTATTGAACTGGTTAATTTTCTGTCTCGCCACTTTTATTGTACTGAGCTTTACAAACTCTTTCCCATTGTATTTAAAAGAAAAGCCCCTCAGCCCCACTGGCATTTCAACAGGCGTATTGTATTATTATTATTATTTTTTTTTAAAAAGAGGGGCAACATCAGGGGGGAGCGTCGAATAACCTTTACGTAAGTGCCTGTTTATATAAAGACGTCGGCATGAAATCTTCTTTTGGGAGACTCATTGCACGGTGCAGGACGCCACACAGCAGGTGGCGTGACTCACACGCACGATTATTGCCACGTTCTGCTAAGTGAATATAACGGTAACCCAGCGATGTCACTCCGCTCTCCTCCCAGGCGCAGCACGACGTTGCCGGGGGACACAGTCGGGTCACAGTCCCCCGGTGGGGCTGCGTGATCAGACAGCGAGCGCCCTCCACTGGGCTTTCTGGGTGCTCAGGATCATAGCCCAGGGGTTTGCCTGGAAAACCTACAATGGCTTCATTTCTTCATCACAATGATACCGTTTTTGTTCAAAAGGAATCCAGCGCGGAATGAATAAATGAGTGCTCATTAAAAACAAAGCGTAATTCTATTAAGGAAATCCCTGAGTAGCTGTACAATTCTAAAAATTCTGTTTCACAATCAGGGACGCTGTAAAGGGCAGGAAAGTTAGGATGATACTAAAAAATCGGAAACTTAATTCAGGATTGGTGGTCCATTACGATGTGCTGTCATGGGGCCCAAAGTCTCTAGCAGCACCCAATGTGCGGTAGGTAAATTAGAGTGAACATTCCCGCACAGGGTGAAGGGGAATGTGGGATGCATGGCCACGATCATAAAAACTTAAGTTATATGATTCCGTTGAGATGACTGAAAATATTACTAACATTCTTTATACGCCCAGATTCTACGAACAAAATAAGAACGGAATAATATCTGAGTGAAAATATTGTTATATTTGACAATGAAAAAATATTAAACACCTCTTAGGGAGAGAGTGATCTGTATAGACTTGCTCATTTTAATGTGGGGAGCTACAGTGCAATGTAACATTCAGGTTACATTAAGTGAATATTGACATTTGATTACCTGAAATAGTACAATAGATCAGTCAGGTGGAAATAAAGCAGAATCCTTAGGCAATAAATACCTTGCATTATGAAACCAATATATGAATTTGTCTGTATGTGACTCTCTGCCAAGGAATTACTTTAGATCTAAAATATTATCATTCCTCAGTGTACTTAAAGCAACGTACTTATTTCTGTACCACACACATCCATCCATTTTTCATTTCATTTAATTTTCATTATCCTATGCAAGGTTGCGGGAATCTGGAGCTTATTCCATAACCTAGGGGCACAAAGCAGGGAATAATCCAGAATAGGGGGCCCACCCATTGCGCGTCATTCACAAGTATTCACACCTGCAGACAGGTCGGCAACTCAGATTAACCTTAATTTGTTAATGCATGATGGGGGGAACCCCATGATGACACAAGGAGAACATGCAAACTCATACAAAACCATGGCAGAGACTTGAACCCTGGGTACCATATACACCAATATTAAATTATATATTTTATATAAAACACATGAACTACACATTAGTTTTACTGAAAAAGGAACCATCAGTCCTTAACGTGTGATTTGGTTTCTTTGGATTGTATCCTGTTTTGATTCCATGACTCTGAAAAACCAACCTGGGAGATGCTATGATCTTTTTCAACCAACCCATAGCTGAAGTGCTAGTTTTTCTTCATGCTCATTTGAAATTACATCGCGATCGCACGGCCCACGCAGAATGCGGATGCTGCCTATTCATAGTCATGTATGGCTCAACAAAAGATAAGTGCTCTGAGTAACACAGCTCACAAAGACATTTTTAAAAAAGTGCTGGGGGCGTCGTGTGGCTCAGCAGGTTATGGCTCTGTGCTTGTGATCGGAAGGTTGTCGGTTCAGATCCCGCAATCCACAAAGTGGTGTCAGCACTGAGTACTTTTATTTATATATATAAAATTACCCCCACACACACACACAAATTCCTAACAGGAAAAAAATCAGCTAACCTGTCTGCCATTTAAATATATATATATATATATTTATATTACTGCACAGTTCTGCATGAAAGAAGTTCAGTATAAGATAATGTCTCATCAGAGTCATCTGTACGCAGCAGCCTTCATGCTCTGAAACTCACCTCATCTGCAATAGCCAGCCACCTATGTCGGTATCCTTTAAATAGTACAACGCCTTTAATTATCCCCTTATAAATACTGCTGCACCAATACCTACCAAGAATACATCCAGATTAGCCTTGTGGTAAGAGCTGTATATTACAGGCTAATTTTCCCTTTTCTATCGATCTTTTAGCGCATTTGTTTATTAGATATTGAAGAATAACCTCTCCTTCCCAGCACGACCCTGTTTAGACAACTGCTGCAGAAATCATAAGAACAAGCCGCAGAACTCAAACGCAGCCAATGGGTTATGAAGGAATTAAAAAAGTCAACAAGGCTTAAGGAGGCAGTGGGGGGGGAGTGGGGGCAATGAACATTTGTTATATAGAATGAAGTGCTGTTTAAAAGGGACCGAAAATTGCACACCTGATTATATTGCACAGGGTTATATTTCAACTCATTATATTACACCAAGCATGTTTACGACAAAATAAAGATATAAAACAGAATAAATTACATGCAGCTCTCTGTGCCCATTACTTAAATCATGATTGACCAATCAGGCCCACCGTGTGAAGTGTGAGCCATTAGACT
This sequence comes from Paramormyrops kingsleyae, assembly GCF_048594095.1. NCBI lineage: Eukaryota > Metazoa > Chordata > Actinopteri > Osteoglossiformes > Mormyridae > Paramormyrops > Paramormyrops kingsleyae. The sequence continues at coordinate 16,941,323 of NC_132819.1, read as the reverse complement.
GGGCTACATCCCAAGTACAGGCTTTATCAAGTCTTAACTTATTTTAATCATGACTTTGTTTGTACCATTTTTTAATGCAATCCTTTTTTGATGCAGATCCACATTTTATTGAAATAAAACATGAATATAAAAATGCCATTTACATCATAATATACATAATATTTACATGTATTATATCTGCACACAAAGTGTTTTCTTCTCTGTAAATAATAATCTAAGTAGACTAAGCATACAGCAACTTCAGAAATTCATGTTGCGAAACGTTTTGTTGTGGGAGGCATTTGTTAAGAAACAAAAGCAAAACAATGGAAAACACTTACTTCTCTAGCCAATACAGACCAGAATTTAACTCTGTTTCCCCAAAGGGTCTTTGCAGACATTTTCTTATAGCAATGCAGAGCAAACCGACTGCATTGTCAGAGCAGATAAAGGCTCAAAATAAAAGAGAAAATAATAAAACATTTGGTCGGGAATGGCGTCCAGAGGAGTTTCGAATGAAAAAGCTTAGAGGCGCAGACAGTTGGAACGCTCTGACTCGCGAATGGCAGGCGGAGGGCATTAAGGCAGCCTGCCGTTCCCAGAAAATGACAGTCAGGACGCGGGTTCCGCACAGCTCACTACGATACTGGCGTCACCCAGCAAATTCTGCGTATATGCAAGCTCTAAGCATGCACGTATCATCCCTGACTAATGAGGGAGCTCACTGCTACCTCAGTGCCTCCTCGGAGCTGTACAAAGCTCTTCCACCTCTCTCAGAAGCACTTAAAAATGACTAATTAGACCCAGCAATGGCCCCTTCAAAGCCACCGCTGGTCAGTACTCGCCTTTACTTGCCTGTACACCTTCTTGATATGTTTACACCAACAAGCTGGCAAATCCGGACATGTGCTTGGAGGAACTATTTTTATTTTCAGACATTGAAAATAACATTTACTGGCAGGGGAAAGAGTGGAGAGTCTGGTTCGGTGGGCATTTCATATGCAAAGGCGCCTTTGCCTCCGAGTCTGTCTCCGCGCCTCTTCCAAGCACGCAGCTGTGAAGACCCCTCTCCAGGGAAGGAACCTTCCAGAAACTCCAGCCCCCTTTCTGCGTTCACTCTGTAGTTCCGTCTGATTCAGGTCACATATCGCTTGACAGTACAGCCCTTATCTTTATCTGAAGCACAATAAGGGACTAAAGCTCATGCTCTTTTACTGGATTTAGTAAAAAAAAACACATTACATATGTTAAAGATGTCAAAGATAACACAAATTAATCAGAAACAGAAATACATATAAGATCATAAATATTCATTCTATCTGAAAATGTAAATATAAATTTTAGAATAGATCCTATTGCGTAATATTCCGTATTACCCTACGCCAAACAGAGATGATGTTTTCAATGCCCGGATTAAATGAAGCATCTCAGACTCTGAACTGTTAGCCCTTGACAATCTGCAAGCAGGTGGAATAGTAGGTGTGGGCTCTGTGAGATGGGCACCGGATGCCTTAGGCTGGGGCAAAGTCGGGCACCGGGCACATCCATTCACTGCCACCGCGGCTTATCAGCAACACTAAGAATGAGCTGTTTTTTTTTCTGTCAGCCATAGAAAATGTGCCCAGATCCTGCATCCCAGTGTAGCCCCTTCCAAGACCTGACATCTGTTTCTTTTTGTTGCGTTTTCCCTGGTGCTGATGCTGAAACAGCTGTCCCCCTTTTCTGTTCCTCCTCACCATTTTTGTTTGACTCTGTGTCGCAGTCTGCTCTAGGTCCCAGTCTCCCAGCCTGAAGATTGCTGCTTTGGGTCCTAAGAGAGGCCCTGTTGCAGCACCCAGGAGAAGGGCATTGAACATGGATCGCGCCACTAAACATCTGGCTATTAAAATTAGTGAGAATCACAATTTTTTCTACACAGGAAGTACCAGCCATGCCGCTAAAGGTAGTCTGGTATTTACATCATAAATAGAAAAGACCATATTAGAAATAATTATTATTGTAAATGAAGCATTCTCTAACACTGAACTATCCAATTAAGATAAATCTTATTTAAATTTATATGGCCGGCCTTTCAAAATAAGTGGAATTGAAATTCAAACTTTTTTTTCCTCTGGGTACCAAGAAATAATTAAATCAACCTTTTGAGAAACTCCTCTTTTAATACTGGAGTCAGAAGGATCTTAGCAACCCGGTCATTTTTCTGCAAAGGCATATTTGACTTAAGAAACGTGTACAAACAACCAGTCCAAGACCCAACATGCCATATCGGACAAACCCCAGACCTAGAGTTGTCCTCCAAGAAAACCCCGGCTGGAAGCCCAGACAGACTGTGCAGAGAGGTCCTCCAGTAACCCTCTGCTTCGTCATGGCCGTCCAGACATCCAGGAGCGCTTATCTACTGCAAGGCTCCTCAGCTGCCTGCATCCAAGCCAAACCTGCCCCCCCAGGGCAGACCTACTTTCAAAGGGCTGACTCGGCCTCAAAGGAAAACAGGAAAACAAGAAAAGAAATGGCATTTATGGTCACCTAGGCTACCAGTTGAAGTAGCATCTCAGTTCTGCAATGGGAAACAAACACACTTGCTGCTGGACGGTATCGTGGTGCTGCATGTCTGGGTATGGCTCCTGGCCTTCTAAAAGATTATGCTGTACATCTCAAGGTCAACAATCTCCCCCATCCTCTGATCGACTTCAGTGCACTCATGGATGATGAAACGTGTCAGTGCCGCTGACCTTCCTGGATTAATTATTACTTTTAACCTCAGCTAGTAAGAATATATGTCTGGAAAGGCCACAAATACCTCTCACGGTCTTGGCCAGCTTCTGGGTTTGGCTTAGTTGCACTTCCTCTAGAGGCATGCCTCCATCTGTACAAAAACGCTGCGCGCACAGCACGTCTAGTCAAAATACTGCTGCCGCATCTTGGCTTTTCATGAAACAATTTATTTTTAAATGACGACTGCCACAGATCTGGTTGACCAATGTTTGCGTTTATGAAAATAAATATTCAGTGAGTACTGGCACACTCCTGCTGGCTCCTATGCCCCCTTCTGGCCCGAAGGCACTGCAAAAAAAAACCCAATATCTGAGCACAAGTAATAAAACTGCTCTTTGCAAAGTATAACTGCTTATTACAGGACTCCATACATGGGGTTGTGGAAAAAAAGCATTATTGTGGGTTAATGTGCAGCCGCTATACTGTAATTGTAAAACACGACTTGCATTTCTTCTCATTATACATAATTTTCGGAAATTACTGAAATGCTATTTAGAGATAATGGAGAAAATCTGTTTATATTTATTACATTAGCCTATTGCTATGTGCTCAGAACAATTTAATTTATTGCATTTCAGAGGGGGAAAAATATATAATTAAAGAGCATGTTAGTACGTACCCAATCGGGGGATTATATTACTGGATAATGACGTGTTTCAGCTATATTAGCTGCTACCGGATCATATAGCACGAACAGCAGGATGAACCATGTGGATAAAACACGCTTGGCTGATAACCAAGGCAACAAGTCAGGCTGGGTCTTAGATAAGTCAGTCAGCCTAGTACTGGAGGGCTGTGGGAAACAGCCGGAAAAGGAGGTCTACTGGTGTGCGGCGACAGAAGAGGAGGCAATGACAGTACTGTTTTTAGTATGCTGAGAGCGACAGGATTTCCATCCCTTAACGGAAAATGACTCCATTGTTTTGCCACAGTTTATGTAACAGGCACCTCCTCGCAGCGCCTTTTCCCCCCACTGTCGCGCCTAACGGCGGAGCGCACGCGCCCGTCTCGCTCCCGCGCCCGCGAAGAGCCGCCGCCACGCTTCCTTCCCTGAGATGAAAAGCTGCTCTGACCTTATCGCCAAGCCGGGCCCCAGAATGCAAAGCGAGGAGCAGTCACTACACTAGCAGGGAGCGCGCTTTAAAGCGCCCAGATGGGGCCAGCCTCGGCATGAATCGGCGCCGGACGGGAAGCTACAAAATCGGCTCAGCTTATTAACCTTCAGCTTTAACCAAGCCATAGCGAAAAGAAATTTAATTTGCGTAAGTATGTGTGTAGCTACTTCATTATTACTACTTGAAACTAACACGTTTTAAAAAGCAGAAAGAGACCAACAGGCTTGAACGAGTGCCTACGTGTGTCCGCGGATGTGAGCCTTATTGTGAGCGAAGCCAGTATTGACCAGCTAATTCAGCGCATGCATAATAAACGAGGATCCTTATTATAGCGCCAAAGATGTACGGACCGATAAACCCCAACTATTTCAATTTTTATGATTATTCTCTTCAGTGGCATGGTTTTTTTTCATTACCGAGGTACAATGGCGTGTACAGATGATAAATATTCTTATAAGTGTAACAATTATATCTATCATTTGTAGTGATAGCCTTCACTGTGGACGGCACAAAGGCCGCAGTTCTGGTTTTGTGTTCTGGGCAGTGTGCCGGCCGCATAGTAAATTAATTAGATTGGCGCCACGCCAATCCGAGAAGCAGTCCATGGCGACTTCGTGCAATCTCCCCAGCATTTGCTTAATGTATGTCGGACTTTATACGTGCTCTCAAAAACTCACGAAGAAACCAAAAACTAGCAGGAAAGACAGACAGATAAATAAATAAATAAATAAATCCGTTTCTTGTTATGCTGACTAAAAGTAAAAAGAAGGACTGACCAGAACAGTCTCTTCCCTTGAAGTCATGAAAGGAGCTCATCTCAAAATGGGAGGGGGGGAGACCAAAGGAGAAGGAATTAGATCAAGTTCCACGGTAGGATGCTGGACACAACTAAGTCACTCTGTGGCTGTGATATCCTGGACAAAGACAGCTTTTCCTTTCTAAGCTTTTGTTTACACTAGCGGCTAAAACTGTGGAAACACTTCCAATTTTTAGAGACTGCAGAACTTTATTCCAGTTACTCCAGTTACTTATTTAATCGTACAATGTATGATATTTGTAACATTCTTTGTTTATAAACATGACCGGCAATATTCCTGTACTCATTTTTAAAGCGTAATGCCAAAAATACTTGGTGTTTCCACAGTTTTGCCCGCTATTGTAAGTGGCTACCAGAGGTGGAAAGTTTAGCTCCAGAAAGTGCATGTTTTGTTTCAACCAACCAGTTGAGCATAAAGAGTCAGAGTACTCAACTGTCTGGTCGAAACAAAGCTTTGGTTTGGATTTGAACTTCCTAGACATGAGTTTTCCATTTCTGGTGGCTACAATGCAGCTTTGTTAATTGGATGATTATCTATTTCTGTCTAGTATTTAAAGGAGAGCAGAATTCACAGCATAGCAATGATTAGGAATTTTGTCCCTGTGATCCCTCCGTCTCCAGGTTGTCCTTGGGGGATATCCCGACGTTTTGCGTCATCGCACGCCGTGATCCCAACATGACAAACTGATTTGGTGTGACGCTCATGTACAGCCGTGTTCATGTTACATCGGGCTGCGTGACAGACTGCCATCCTTCTGCTTTTGCTGCTATTCATCATCCTGCTTATACAGCCATTACTTGAAGGCCAACCAGTGTGATTCGCAGGGACTGATGGGATTTCATTGACATACATTGACATCGAATACTTAATTTGTCCATTTTCCAGCAGCTTTGTCAAAAAGGAGACTGCAGGTGATGCTGTACTCAAAATAACTGAACAGATTTTTTTTCCTGCTTATATATACATATTAATACATTGCATAATGAACTGAATTCACCTATTTTGTGATTTTTTTTTTTCTTTCATAACTTGCCCTGTTAAATCCCTATACTTCCTATATAGAAAAATTCTGTTTGAAAGTACATTTTTAAACTTAAACTTGTATTTAATATGTCATATTGCCCCATTCAAAACACATCCTTTAAGACAACTGAGGTAATTACAAACCCAACCTATTAGTCTGCCTTGTCCATGCACTTTGTCCAATCAGCTTTATTCCCTATGCTGCAATAAAATTATGCCCAAGTTTTTGAAACATGGCAAAACTAAGCTATTGGCCATTTTCCACAAATGATCTGAAACAAAATGTACTAATCAAGCAGGCCAGGGCAGATAAATCTGCCTGCCAAGACCAGCTGTTTGGGTACAAGGCTGTTTGGGTTCAAGATCATACCTGGATGTGGACTTCAGCAAAAATAATTTTGCAATGTCTTTTAATTACTATATTATGATGGTACCTTTTGGCAGGTTAACATATTAAGCATAAGCAACAGTTTTGCTCTCACTTACTCTCAGTTTTACTTCTGTTTTCATTAGCAAAGACGACGGGGCACGGTGGTTCAGTGTTAAGCACGGTGGTGCAGTGTTAAGCACGGTGGTGCAGTGTTCAGCGCTGTTGCCTCACACCTCTGGGGCCAGGATTTGAGTCGCTGCCTTGATTGCATTTGTGTGCAGTTTACCTGTTCTCCTCATGAAGGTTCTGGTTCCCCTGCCTCTAGTCCAAAAACATGCTAAGGTGAAAAGTAGTTACTAAACCGCCCATAGGCGTGAGTGTGTTCTGCAGTGGGTTAGCGCCCCCATACTGGTTTGTTGATTCCTGCCTTGTGGTTCTGGATCCCCCCCATAACCCTGAAGTGGACAAGCAAGTACAGAAAATGGATGGACAGTAAACAAGCCAAAATATTCACAACTCTTAAAGAAAGAATATGTAATAAGAAAGGTTTGAATTCACTTGTCAATGGACACATAAATGACCATTTAAAATCCGCCACTTTAACTGCAAGCGATTGGACTCACTTCTTCTAAAGAATAACCCCATTCGACAGGTGTGTCCAGTAAGACAAACTGTTTTGTATCCTATCAATCAAAAACTCTACCATCAAACAGCTCTACAGAAGTCTAATGGCTCAAACTGAACATTTGATGGGAAATCATGGCATTTTTTTAAAGTGCTCCATGCCCCTGTGTTCCTCATGAATAATTACCCTCCGTCTCATTCCCTCAAAATGAATACAGCAGCAGCTGATCTTTGATAGACCTTTACAGGGTCACCTGCTGTCTTTCAGGATTTATTGACTAAGTGTTGAGTGTGCAAACGGATCAGATGAAGGGAAAAACCATTCAGGTGAAATAAACAGCGCTTTCAGATTTTCATTATTTCATTAGAGCGGGGGCTTTCATTTTTATGTCATAAACGTAGCGCATACTTGTCAGATTGTGATATATAGTAATTAGAAGGTAATGACAGGGAGCCCAGAGACTGCTGCATGCAAATGCACATCTACAAACTATATTAGACACTTTATTATTATGTGAGTTAGCCCAGGCAGCAATTAAAAAAATTCAGTGGGACTGAACCAAAATAATGAACTTTTTTTTTTCTCCCTGAATAAGGAATATTGTAAATGCATGAAACGATAGCAACTTTCAGGTTAATTTCTTTCCTTCGTAATTAAGTCGTCATACAGCCACTCCCAGCTCAAGTCCTTGTTGCTAATTTATGAAAATTGCCACTCTGTTGAGTGAAAGTGGCAGCTCATTTGCAAATGTCATTTGGTTGGACAACAGGTTGGAAAAAAGTTTTATATGAGCAATGTGAATTTTAATTTTATTCATAGTAGGCATTGTGTGTGTGGGATTAAATGTATTGTAACACATCCTTGAGTCACAGTCTATTTCAGTAGTTAAAATAATTCAATTGTTTTATTCATTACTCTTAATCAGAACATCAGTCATTCATTAAAGCTCTTTTTTCATTTTTGCACACTGTTCTAAAACAATGACTAAACACTTACACAATACTCCCAAGAAAAGTTCAAAGAACAAAAAAAAGGTGCCAGCTGTTTTTTTTGACAACTTTAGATGTTTGATTGGGAAGTAAAGAAACAGGAAAATGTAGAATAAGTAACTACTATAACAAAAAGGGTACCTTTTGATCTTTAAGTTTGGAGGAAAAAACACTTACTGTACTCAGACTAGAAGATTTGTATTGCCAATTACAGCACAGACACAGAGAAATCTGTCCTTGTTACATTAACATACACATTTCTAAACTGATATCACCTCTTCAGTCAGGTCCTCAGGTTATAATAATTAATATTCCCCCATCCAACAATATTTCAATAAAAGCTTCAAATATTTGGGTTTTACAGAGAAAAAAAAACAATTGCTATCAAAATAGCATTTCGCTCTGATATTAATTGCGGCATAAATTTTGATGACACATAATAGATTCACAAATAGCACAGGATGATGCCGTGTTTACTAACAAAAAGGTGAGATTCACTGTTGCACAGAGAAGCGTTCAAGTCGTCAGCATGCAAGACTGATGCAACCAGAGGCAACCTAACTTCTCACAGAATCCAAGTGGGACCCACAAGGTCCGCAGCAGAATATGAATCGTTCCCCCCCTCCATCTTGGGGAAAAAAAAATTATATATATATATATATATATATATATATATATATATATATATATATATATATATATCTCTACCCTACTCATTTAAGCCTGGATTACTTCTCCAATAATGCATAACTGGGAATTTAGGGGAGAAAAAAGAAAGCACGTGTATGGGAGTTAATTACAGTTGCCTTTTAAATGACTGACTCAAGGCTATTAGAAAGTAGCTTTCTTAAGAGGGGGAGACGGCGACTCGCCTGCAGTGGGATGTTTTGAATGATGAGATTGCACAGAGGCTTGTGTGTCAGGATTCCCCGGTGGACGACAGGAGAGAGACTCATTCATCCTCTGATTAAAAGTGGATAAGGCTGGGACACAGCCAGGCCCTCCCAGCAATCCTAGCATGACGACGATTAGCCATGTCATGTATATATTATATTTATACAAATACCCAGAAAGCTGAGGCATCTAGGTGTTAAACCTAGCATCATGCATGACAACGGGCCTGGCGTTAGCGTATGGCACATATCTGCCAGTGTGGGGTTAGCCTGGCTGTGAGAAAGAGGGCGGGACATGCATGGGGCGTCCAGTGTCTTGCCGCTAGCTGCTGCTCCTGGACATAGAGGTTGGGGGCTGGGAGCTGCGGAAATAGCACACCATGCACCCCTCCCTACCTCACCAGCTCCTGATCTGCAGGAATCCTGCCATAATCAGACGTCTCTCTTAGCTGCTGCCTGGTATGTTTTAAGCCCCCCCCCCCCTCTACCTTCGCTCCTACCGCCAGGTGCCCTACCTCAAGCATGCTGGCACTGGCACTCGGAGACGCACTCTTCTGGAAAAGCTTTATCGGCAAGAGCCCACGGGCACAATAGGGCCATTTGCATTTTACACATGTACATGTTTGCTGTCAGGGGGAGGGGGGGGGGGTTGCTTACTTCACCACATCATCCCCTGGGATGCAAAATGAACCATCTGAAGTGACCTAAGAACGGTGGGGTGTGGAGGGGGGAAGCCGTGACATCCACCGTCAACAATGGCGGTAATGGCACAATTTGGTGGCTGGGCTGGAAATTTGGGTCAGTCATCTGAAGTGGCATGGCAGTATATAAATCGGTGAGAACTCCAGGCTCCAGCTGCTTCCTAAGGCATCAGGAGTGTTTGCTTGGTGTCACACTGTCCGCCTCAGGACCCTCATAGCAGACCATGGCCCTGCCTGACCATCTGAGACCGACAGAACAATGTTCTTAAGGGTGGCTGCTAAACTAAACGAATGGAGAACTCAGATCTGTGGTTCTGCAAAATTTCAGCTTTAATGTGTAGGATGGTGATATTAGAGTGAGCAGATAATATATGTCAGGGAGGACACTTTGAGCTAGGACAGGATTTCAAAACTACCATTTCAATTAGGCACTGAGTTCTTGCTGTGTGCTGATTGGTCAGGCTCCTTTAATCATGCATATGTCACTAACGATAACGTGAAACAGCTGGATGAGTCTTTAAATCAAGGAAACAAAGCAAAGTACGAGAAAAGCTGAAGTATTTAGCCAAGGACCGGAGCCTTTTGGTTTTAAAGCAGCTTGTAAAACCTGAAGTAGCTCAAAGTGTCCTCTCTGACATGGATTATGTGGGCACCATAGGTGATACCCAGAGTTGGGTAATTCAGGTCCAGAGAGTAAAAGTCCAGAACGGGATTTTGTTTGAAAAAACCCGTTCAGTATTCTGTGACTCTTTATGCTCAACTGGTTGGTTGAAACAAAATCCTGGTCTGGACTTTTACTTTCTGGACCTGAATTACCAACTCCATGGGACACAAGGACTGCTGCATGTTGTTTATTACAGTATATTGTCAAATATGATCATAAACAACAAAAAACAACTACTTTAGTTGTCATACTGATTCTTTTAAGTAAAATGTTGACATTTGTCCAATAGGAGATATTAATTTTTTTGTATGCTTTCACTATTTATGTATACAGTATGCTTTCACTATTTATGTATACATTACATTGTTTTTCTAAATATTAATTACTGAAAATACAAAAATATAAAATTCTTTATATAGGTAAATATGAAAAAAGTTTTTTTTTTCTTCTAAAATACAGCTATAGGCCTAGCACTTACCATGGTGCCTTTGTGATATTGAAGAGAGAAATCTTTTATTTTTTGCAAACAGTAACTCCTCGCTCTACATCCAGTCTCCGGAGGTGAACTGATGCTGATGAGCCGCCGACATCTTTATTGCAGCTGGGATACAAACATGCGGGATGTCTAGTGGCTAAAATCCATCATGGGGAACAATTCACCATGTGCATTAATACCAGGAAGCCGGCACATTGCAGCAGCCAGATAACAGGGATAACAGCTGCATGATGTTTGGTCACTGAAGTTGTTTAGACAGTAAATTTTCAAAAGTGTGTCAACACTGGATCCGTTGGGCATGGAGTCATATATCCTATACCAGTGTTTCCCAACCCGGTCCTCAGGGACCACCAGCCAGTCCACGTATTTGCTTCCTCCCAACTCCTGGTTAGGAGCAAAAATGAGGATTGTCTGGCAGGGAGTTGGGAGGGAGCAAGAACATGGACTGTCTAGGGGATCCCCAAGGACTGGACTGAGTAACACTGCCAACATGGCTGAAATATGGCCAGCTATCGGGACTTTCAGCAAGCCCTGGCCGAACCAAACAGGCAAGTTTCTTATCAAAAATGACTGCTCTCTCACCTGATTTAGGGTCAGCTAGCACGATCATTAGTGATTTAAGGCTGAAAATATTAAATCCCAATTTGAAAATGGCTTCAGGAAGATACAAGCCTTTCCTTTTATCCCTATGTATTTTTCTGTTCGGTTCACAATATCAGCTAAAGCAAAGCACAACTTTTTGTAATCCATCTATCAGCTGTATGTTTTAATAGTGCAATCTATGAATTATGAGGCCATTTTCTGAAACTCCACACAACCTGCTCCCCTGTTTTACTGTCCCAAATGCACCATGATCACTACAATAATCATCATTATTATTCATTTGGAAGAAAAAAAAATAGAAGCATTGTTAAACGAGAAGGTGGATCGTTCCTCACTGAAAGCTGCAAATGGTACACTGCACTTTACAGTCTCAGTGGGAGAGTCTCACACCATCTCTGTATATTTTTTTACTGTGCTAGAACCATTAGGACAAAACCAGGTTTTTTTTTTTTGGTTTCCCTGTCGGAGGTCGTGTTTACCAGCACGGTGAGTGGAGATGCAAGGAGGATGCTGTTATTTCCAGTCTGGCCCATGAAAGAGATGCTGCTATTTTGCACCTGGCCTCCGGATGACACTGGGGGCCCAGCGACACGCTGCATCCCAATTGAACATGCTAATGAGCAGCCTGGGGGCATGACAGGGGACACTTATCCCCTTCAAGCACTGGAGGGGAGGATGGCCTTCGATGTCAGCCTCCCCCTCCCCCTCCAAGGATTACCCGACAGGCACGGACGCATACGCCAAGCTCGATTCCCAACGATCGCGCAAACCCTAACGTGACATGAAAATACCCTAATTACTCACAGCAGGCCCTACTGTTAGTCCTTAACAAACGTGCTTGTTTACACAGTAAAGTCGCAGGAAATGATGCCAGTCGTAAGCAAGGCGTCCGTCAGTGCTGGATATGATTGGAGATAATTACGGCGATGACGGCGAAGACAGTGGCCCGTAGCGTGGCGCCGTGAAGCTAATGGCCAGCGGTCATGGGAGACTTCTGCTTTCATATCACGCTGCGAAAACTTAAACTACTTCCAAGAACATTTACTAAAGACAGATTACTTCAATTGCAATGTCCATGGAGTTTTTCTACAACTTGAAAATCACACTTACAATAGACAGCATTTACACACACCAAAGATACATACACACACACACAAGCAATGCTCTAATTCAATGATACTCAGCTTTTATACAGAATTTATATCCAATGCAGGATGGATTTTGCCGTGGAGCTGAGCATACGGGCATACAGATCCCACAGTGTCTCTGGTGTGATTAGTGTAAGCATTCACCATGCAGACTGAAGCATTCACAAGCTGGCTAATATATACCCAGAAGGTAAAACACTCATTCATTCAAACAACTGGAAATAATGACTGTTTTCCCTGACGGGGAGAAAGAAAAGTAGAGCTGGGAATGACAGAAAAAGGGCACATACACCAGTAAGGAAGAAAGGAAGATGATTAAAGGAATTTGAAATGAGTGGAGACCTAGTGTGAACACATATGATGAGTATTAACATTGTGGCGTCTCCAACCACAGCTTATTATTGAGATGGTGAAGGATTTTTGTGATTGCCTGATCAAATGTATCCCAACGGTTTTGGGCTTTATTGCAGAGAGAGACACGAAGATCTCAGAGAGCAGATGTTGAAAACGAAAGCAAATAATAGACGAAACGTCTGTATCTTGCAAAGCAAATGAGAAAACCCAGAGAAAACCTGGAAAACTTTATGCGAAATACACATTTTCTGAGTGCTTCGCCCCAGCGTGGGAGCTGAACCCCGCCGTTAAAATCACATCATCACCCAGAGGACAGGCACTTCAAAGTTAAAATGCTGATGGCATCAGATTCCTACTCATCCTCAGCAAGTAAGAGATTTTCACAAAACCAGAAAGGTCAAGAAGGTCTCAGAAAGTCCAGACAGATGGTCTTACACCCTAATTACACACAGGGTCTCCGTCGAAAGGAAGCAGAATGGGCACCAAATCTTCCTTCCTAGCATCGGGAGGAAACAGCCTGTCCAATCACTGAGTCTCAGGAGTGATGGCAGATTTTAAAGAACGTCTTAAGATGAAGAAAAATAAGAAAAAAACATTATTGTAGATTAATATCTCATATGTGTCTATATTTGTCGTCTTTTATTCATTCAACTTTTTTCTGCTTTCCTTCTAATTCCTTCTAATATATGCATCTGCACCATATTTCAGGAAATGTTTAAAATAAAAAAAATTTGATGAAAATCAATTGATCACCTTCAGCCAGGCACATATCGCCATGGAAACAGAAAGGACACCTAATTAAAGTGAGAAGCAGGACCACAATTTCAGTTACATAATCCATCGTTCAGAAACTGCTGAAAACACCGTGCCACTTATAACCACAGTTTTTTTTTTTTTGCCAAGTTGTATTTTTAATTATCATTTTGAATTAAAAGATAAATCACAAAGGCTTAATTGGTACCAGCTCGAATCTTGCTGTTCTATAGAACCAGCCCGCAGCTTTACTGATGACAGTACATGGCGACGGGTCAGGTTCTTAATTAATTCCCTGCTCCTGAACACATACATCATGGACGTGTCTTGGAAGCTTACTGGGCAAAAAGTGGAAACGCCGCTTAAAATAGAAACACATCCTTCTGCCGCAGCTCTCTGCAAAAAAACGACTGCTTTTTAATCTCCAAAATAGGTCAATGAAAGTCCCGTGTAACAGTGTGTGTTTCTGGGGAGCTGTCTGCAGGTCCCCCATGCGACTTCAACCCAGCCGCCTGAAGGCCATGCATGCCACCAGGGTGCGCTCTCTCTCAGGTTTACCTGATAAATGGAGGCATCCTTGTTCCCAGACATTTGTCACGGATCATACAGCATGTTCCCATGACTGGTTACCACTGACGTTCATCTTCCCCAGCCGAGGTGCACTGAGGCTGGGGTGTGCTTGTAAACGTGCAAACACACACCCCCCCGCCTCCCCCCAACACATTTAAGTCACAGGAACCCTGTAGAGTGATTAGCAGAGGCCCTGCCAGACGCCCTGTAGTCCTATGTGAAGTATGAAAGCCTTTGCAGATTGAAATCTCTCCATTACGATTTTGGAACCCTTTGATCTGACTCTGTCTTCTAATTAGTTCTACACAATTTAAGGCTTGTCGAAGAGATACTGTCTCTGGCCTTCTGCACGCTCAAGGAAGTTTTACTTTGCACAAAAATGTTCTGAGGGCAGAAGGAAAAATAATTGGTTCAGAGAGATAACCAATCAGATTTTAGAGGATGTTGGTCTAAGCAACTAGAGGAGGCCGGACCAACCAATCAGATATTTTGGTCCCACCTCCTCTAGTTGCTTGGACCCACCTCTTCTACATACCTTCTGCACGTCACTGTCGTAGAACACTGACAGCATGACGAATGACTCTTTTTCTTATATTCTGATATTATTGCTATTATTTTTCTATAATAAGCAATGCCATTTGACTGAAGATTCTCAGGTACAGCAAGGCATAGAGAGAACACCTCCAGTAGGGCGGCGACAGCACTCAGCAGGCAGTTGGTTATTGTGCCCAGCTGAAAACGATCCATGTGGCTCTCCCTGGGACTTTACAGAGCACTCCCACGCCAAACTACCTGGAGAGTAGGAACATTCTAACCCCCTGTGTGGGCAGTCTCACCAAAAACGGACGCAGACTGACAGCTGTGGCACACGACCGCCACCCACCTGCCTGGCTCACCCCCCCAAGGCCCTGCACGAAGACTCCACAGCCCCCACTGACCGCTGAGTGCCAAGGATGACGCACCTGGTCTCCTCAGACTTCACCTCCCTCCCGCTCGCCTACGCGTGCTGTGGATAAACACACTCCTCTGGAGGCTAAATGGCTTCCTCTCTCTCTGGCCCCTTCCTACACGTGACAGGTGTCATTTACACCTGGCATGCCGTCCTGTTGTTTTTAACACATTTTTTCTAAAGAAAGGCTGAAACACACTTACAATCAGTAATGCATGCATTTCGACCTCATACATTACCTTGTATTAAAAAATACAAATTTCCTTATGCATATAAGTGCCAATGGAAATAGAAAATTCATTAAACCGTTTATGACTGATGGCTGTAGTTAATTAGCAGTCAGAATCTGTAGGAGGATGCGAACGTGATAATTTCACAAATAACGCCGACGTCCTGCAACCGTAGCAGAAACCCGAGACACACTGAGTGCCATCAAGCGCTCGGGGCTAATGTACAGAATCTGGCATTAAAAGCGAGTACAGGGAGAGCAGTAAAAAGAGTCCGTAAAAAAGCTTATCACACAACTGCAGGACTTTCTCAGGGGTGACTGGCTGAAAGTTATCACAGCAACAGAGGCAAGTGAGCAAAGTCTTTAGCAAAGTCAGATTAGGGCACTAAAAGGGACGCACTGGAGAGAGGGAAAGAAGTCAGAAAAATGGCATTCACTTTGAGCTGGCAACAACTCCCTCACACCCTGGACAGCAATATACGCCAAGCACCAAAAAAAGGCCTGACCTTTGGACCCCCCCCCAGCCCTAAAAAGAAAACAAACAAACCATACTTAAGATATAGGTGTTTTACAGCAGTAATTTTAAGTTTCACCTAGAAGTTTCCTTAAAGGGATACAAAATTACAACCTACATCACACACAACTATACTTAAAGGGATACAATATTGCAACCTACATTACACAAAACTATACTTAACGGCATATAATATTATAAGCAATACTACACATGACTATGTATATATACACTGTCGGAATAAAATACCAATTTGTACCTTTGAGGGTACAATAACTTGTCACTGTAGCTGTACCCTCAAAGGTCTGCCAATTGTACCCTTAGCTGTAGGTAATTGTACCTTTAAAGGTAAAGAAATGGACTTTGAGGAACATTTTTGTACCATTGGGCTGTACCCCTTCTTCCAGCAATATAGAGTATATAACTGCATCTGTACAGACAAAAATTATATGGGTAAAATGTCAGGTAAAGAAAAAGTCTACCGTTAGTTTTACTATTGCGTCTGCCTCCGTTTGGAAATGTTTCCTGTTGTGTAAAACTAATGATTTTAGAAAAACATGACGGAGATTTTCCAGTGTTTGTGGCTCTGAAATTAACCACATCCATCTGGAATTATGTTTTTAATTCATATTTTTAATGAAATATAATGAAGAATGCTCATTAACGTTAAACAGGTGTTTTTAACGGTCACAGAGGAATCTGCCCCTCATTATTATCTTTAGCTTGTAATATACAGTGCAAACACCTTCAAAGTTTTTCTCACAGATACTGTACATTTAAAATGTTATTTTTGTGCAAATGAACAAATCTCACATTTCACAGTGTGTTAATTATTAAAGCAGCTTTCCAGCATGTACAATGTCAATTGTTTTATTGACTGCGTCCTAATTTACCACAGTAACAGGGTTAGGCAGAATTACATATTAGTGTGTGTGTGTGTTTTTTTGACGTTGTGGGGACCATTTTTCAGGTCTCCACAGAGATCTGTGAATGCAATGAAAAAACTAAAAATGTTTGGTTACTTATGGTTAAGGTTAGGGCTGGGTAGGGGTTAAGGTCATCATGTTAGGATTAGAGTTTTCTCCATGGAAATTAATGGAGAGTCCCCACGAAGCTAAAATTACAAACCCGTGTGTGTCTGAGTGAGGAAGAGAGTTTACGTAAAGGCATCCTAATGACCAAAGACCGCACAGCAGTAGTTCTTCCACACTCTTGCCTCACTGTGAATGTGGCGTTCACCTCAGTAACGGCAGCCTGACCCGCTTCAGACAGCCACACAGCTGAAAAGCAGCATATGGAGGTCCTGAGCGGCTCAGAGTCACCTGCATGACCGAACCCCAAAATTCTTAATCAGTTTGTAGTTACCGTGACATTATGGGGAGAACATACAAACTCCACACACATAGAGCTGGGGACGGAGACTCGAACCCTGGTCCCTGAGGCATGCGGCGACGATACCAAGCACTGCACCACCATGTCCCCCCAAATGAATAATTTCTTATTTTTAAATGTAATATGATAGATTTCAATTAATAAATCTAATAATTTTTTTTACAGCACTATAATGTAGAGTACTGCTTGCACAAATCAATATGTAACTTATAAGTCACAGATTTACCATTCTCAGATCTAGTTTTCAGATTTCATGTTAACTGACATTCCAGTGTTAGACAGCTGTATATGTTTATCATTGACAAAACTGACAAATTTCAAACAGTATTTTTAAAGCCCCCCCCCCCCCACCTGATGATCTTATAGTTGTGTTAAACAGGAAAATTGTCTTTTTCCCTTTTATGGAACTCGAGATAAATTCTCTCTATAGCACACAGCAGCCGCAGGGGAAGGAAATCAGCTGTCAGCATTGAAAAACTGGCACGCATCATTTGGTAAAATAAGGTTAATGAAGGACAAAAGGCATGTTTTGTCTGACATTAAGGCAGCCTAGCATGAACTGTTCGTTACAGGAGCCGCACGGATCGATACCAGACCAGGCAGAGTCTTGCCTGACATGGAAGATAACGAGACCCCGTTCCACCATTGACACATTCTCTGGCTTCTTCTCATGTTTGTGTGTGAGGTCTTGCATCTGCTTGTGTGTGTGTGTGTGTGTGTGTGGCATACAGATAAAAATAAAGAAGAAGCCCTTGACGTTTCATACAGAGCTTGGAAAGCCCTGCAGAAATACTGCATACAATAACACATTTGTATTAGGAACCAGAAAGAGAATAAAATGGCATGAATCAGACTTAAGTGGCAGTAACTCCCCAGGTCTGACATTTGGGTTCAGAGTCCTGGGAATTGGCCTATATGGCTTCCCTCTGCTGGGCCGGTGTGGCCTTCACTATGTCAGTTAAATGTGACAAGGTTACTGCTGCAGGTGGCTCCAATTGCAGCTTGTATGTATCGACACCGGTAGGAGTGACGAGCACAGGAAAATAGCTCCATGATTCAGTCTTAATGCCATTGTTCCATTTCCCTTAGCACAGATTAATGATTCAAACACGTTTCATTCCCTTTTCATGTCAAGAGACACTGTGTCACAAATGAACCGAAATTCTTCTGAAATTCTGAGGATGCTGTGTTATTTCATGTAGAAACTAACCAAATATCATATAATGTATATCGTATAATTGTATTTATGCTCAGTGCAGAGGAGATGGCACGTAAACATAGTCCAGTGACATAAAGGCCAAACCAGATAACATTCTACAGCCTAAATTACAAAACAAAAACAAATTCTGGATCAAACCAGTAGACCTTTTCAACTGGTCAGCACTTCTTACCGGGAGCAACAGATTGAATTGGCGAAACTGACCTTCTATTTGAAAACAAACCATGAAACCAGTCAAAAAACAAATTTAAAGACAGCAGAAGATTAAACCGCTATTGCACTGGAAATTAGCACAGAGGAAAATGGAAAGCACTGCAAGACATGTGAGGCTCCTCTCGATTTTCTCATGAGGATGTGAGCTTAGACAGTTTGCATGTGGTGTAACTGAATAACTAATCCCAGTAGGGGGCCTCGTTATTGCTCTTATACCATGGATTGGGATCGATCTGGTAAGTGGTGTACAAGATGAGTGCTATGTATATAGATAATAACTAATCCATTTTTATTAAAACACATCGGTTTTAATTCCAGTTTTTAAGTAAGGTCTGGTTGATATAGGTTCAGGCAGTGGCCCACGTGTGGTCCCTGTCAATGTGCCTGAAATGCAGTTAGTCAGTGTTTATTTTGACCTGACATTCAAGAAATATTGATCCATAGTCTGATTGGACTCTGGCATTTACATGTGGTCAGATCTCAACACACTAAGTTGTCAAAAACACTTATGAAGGCTTAATCTCATTTAACTGTCTGTGAGTACAATGGTGAAGAAGTGCAGCGCTTCAGTTCTAAACATTCCATAAGAAGCCGTGGTTCAACAGTGCAGTGATATGTCAACTGGAGAAGATTAACGACATACAATAAGCTATTTAAAAGTGAGGGGGTACAACGAAAAAGCCAGGGTGACCAGCAAAACACAGTACAAGTTCCTTATAAAATGAACATTGTATAATGCAAAAGGCCAGGGTTGTGTATTCAGTTCGCCAGTGACCCAACTCAAGAACACTTCATTTGTGATGCACGGGTCTGTGCGGCAACGCAGGCTGTCGAGCAAGTTTGAAAACATGTCATCTCCGTGGAGCAGTAACCTCGTGTGCGAAAGGCCAAAAGTCTACAGCTAGAAGCCTTGGAAAGATACCAGATGAGCTCTGACAGGTGCTGAAAACGTAAGTCTAGGATAAAAATGGAAAGAAAATCAAAGTGTCTACCCCAAGACTAACAGAAACTGACTAAATATAAGATGTTCTCTGCCATATCTGATGTTCAGTCTGCTTGTTATTTACCAGTCATGAAACTTCAATTCCAACCATACAGTACATCTTCTGCATTCCTAATTTTGCTTGTTTGGCATAAAAAAAACCAAATAAGATTCATTTTATTAATTTAATTACCCATAAAAATGTCACTGACATAGTCAGATCATTACAAAAAGTTTTCTGTCCTAGTACGTACGGGGAATTGTAAAAATCTCTGTTTCTCATTCTTCAATTTTGCTTCATACATAACAACATTTGCTACTAACAAGGAATATGTATGCTGTTTCTGCTCTTCCCCCGTATGGAGATTATTACATTATCTGTCCCAGCAGTCCACCAGCGATTCCCTGCTGATCTGACATCTATTGACACCTCGCTCTTTGAAATAAACCAGATTGTTTGTCTTGCAAAGGGGCCTCTCAGTGTTCTGATGCGGGGAAAAAAATAGAAGTGAGACATTTGGAATATCAGACACCTGCAGCTCCCGTCGTAATTACAGCTCTCTCCTAGACACCTTCCAGTACATGTGCTCGTTGAACATTTACACTCATGATAGGCGCTGTCACTGCACGTGCACACTTACGAATGGCACAGACGGAAGTGTAAATCGTCTCTTTTATGATAACACACGTAATGGCTCGCTAACAGAGAGCAATTGGCTGTTGCTCACTCTATAGATCTGAGCCTAATTTTGATCCTTAGAAATGAGTAATCCCACACTGACAAATCATAAAGTAAATGATCACTATTAATATTATTATTAAGGATAATAATACCGACACCCTTTTGAGACAACACAGTTTCCTTAAAATGGATCATTTAATGCTTTGCTGTTTTAAATATGAACGGAATGAAAAAACAAAAGGCAAAAACTAAGTGTGTGTGTGTGTGTGTGTATGTATATACACACACACACACACGCCTACTACATACTGTAAAATGCAATATCGCTAATCTGGAACCGTCACGTAGCCTTAGGGTGCTAATGTGGCCCTTAGAGAGACAAACAGAGCACTGATCAGAAGGGTAATCAGTAGCTCCCTAAACGTCCTGTAGTGTTTGATAGGTTACACCCAGGACTTAAATATGCAACCCCACGTCAGAAAAAAGTTAGAATGTATGTATGTAAATTTATAATGAAAACATTGACTTGCAAATTATGTTTGACCTGTTTTACATTGTGAACAACACAACAGCACAATTTTTGATGTTTTACCTCGTGAATTTTGTCTTTTGTTTTTTTTTCAAAATAAACACATTTTAAGTCTTGCAACATATTTCAAATAAAGTTGGAACAGTAAAACATTTACCACTTTGTAATGTTGCCATTATTAAGTTCAGGGACATTTGGGGACTGAAGTCACAAAGTGATGAAGCTTTTTAGGTATAATTTTGTCTTAAGAAGTCTTAAGGTGTGCAACAGTACGGGGTCTGCATTGTCACATTTTGCATTTCAAACTGCACCACACATTCTCTGTTGGAGACCGGTTGGGACCCGCACCCTCTTCTTCTGCAGCCATGCCTTTGTGGTGTGTGCAGAATGTGGTTTTGCATTGTCTTGTTGAAGTATGCATGGGCGTCCCTGGAAAAGATGTTGTCTTGAAGGCAGCATATGTTGCTCCAAAATCTCTATGTACTTTCTCGGCATTAATAGTCTCTTAAAGGTGCATTAAAGTCTCCTTTGCCAAAGGCGCTGAAACAACCCTCGTTTTTGGATTTGTTAAACAGCCTGGGTGGGTCTCTTCATCTTTTCATCTGTGAGACGGTCCAGAGCACATGGCGTACATTTCTTCCAAAAAAAAAACTTGAAATATTCATTTGTCTGACCACGATACACATTTCAACTGTACGACTGTCCATCACAGATGCCTCAGAGCCCAGCGAATTCGACGCTCCTGGACACAGTTACCCTATGCCTTTCGTTTGGCACTGTAAAGTTATATCTGGCATGTGTGAATGTAACTTCATATTAAAATGCTTGACCAAAGGTTTGCCAAAGTAATCCTGAGCCCATATGGTTATATCGATTATAGATGAATGACGGTTCTTTATGCAGTACCGTCTGAGTGATCGGAGATCACGGTTATTAAGCTTAGGCCTGCGATCTTACTCTTTATGCACAGAAATTCCTCCATATTCCTTGGATATTTTAATTATGTTATGCTCCAGAGATGATGCAAAATCCAAATTACCTCCCATCTTCCTTCGAGAAACATTGTTGTTAAACATCTCGATGACTTTCACACATGTTAGCTGGCAGATTGGTGATCTCCAGCCCGTTTTTGCTCCTTCGCGGCCGGAGCTTTTCCTGGATGCTACTTTCGTTCCAGATCATGATTACAATCACCTGCTGACATTACCTGTTCCAAATCATCCCATTGCTTCATTATTTTACCTCATTACTAATCCGAAATTGCTCCTGTCCTGACTTTTTTGGAATGTGTTGCAGGCATAAATGACTGCAATGGATGTATGTTTACAAATGAAATAAAGCTGATCAGACAAAACATGAAATATCTTGCGTTCATACTGTCTGCAATGGAATACAAGTCAAAGTAATGTTAGAAATCATCGCTTTCTTTTTTTATTTGCATTCTCTATACTGTCCTAACTTTTCCTGATTTGGGGGTGTAGCCCAGCTCCGCCTCCTTATGTCCAAATCACACCTTCCTGGAGTGCAGCTCCGCCTCCTTATGTCCAAATCACACCTTTCTGGAGTGCAGCTCCGCCTCCTTATGTCCAAATCACACCTTCCTGGAGTGCAGCTCCGCCTCCTTATGTCCAAATCACACCTTTCTGGAGTGCAGCTCCGCCTCCTTATGTCCAAATCACACCTTTCTGGAGTGCAGCTCCGCCTCCTTATGTCCAAATCACACCTTTCTGGAGTGCAGCTCCGCCTCCTTATGTCCAAATCACACCTTCCTGGAGTGCAGCTCCGCCTCCTTATGTCCAAATCACACCTTTCTGGAGTGCAGCTCCGCCTCCTTATGTCCAAATCACACCTTCCTGGAGTGCAGCTCCGCCTCCTTATGTCCAAATCACACCTTTCTGGAGTGCAGCTCCGCCTCCTTATGTCCAAATCACACCTTTCTGGAGTGCAGCTCCGCCTCCTTATGTCCAAATCACACCTTCCTGGAGTGCAGCTCCGCCTCCTTATGTCCAAATCACACCTTTCTGGAGTGCAGCTCCGCCTCCTTATGTCCAAATCACACCTTTCTGGAGTGCAGCTCAGCCTCCTTCAATGTTAACCTTTTTTCTTAATGTCCCAAAATTTAGTAAAATACTTCAAATGAAGAGTTTAATTAAAGGTCAGTTAGGGCCAAAAATCATATTTTTTTCATTAGCTTTAATATTAATTTTCAGTGGTATCTCTGACTAGACATTCATGTCTGGAATGGGTGAGATATTCCTACAAGACGCCTTGATTTCTGCCCCATGTTTTGGTCTTTTGGCTTATTCCACTTACCGTACTGCTGGCAAAACTTCACTTACCAGCTAGACTCTGCTGTGTAAGAAGCGATCCATGAATAACTTGATATTTTAATGCATTTTCATAGGGACATTATGAATGAAGCAAGAATACAACTTTTAATGATAAGCCATTTTGATGCATTTTAAAGTTTCAATTACATGTTTTTTAATCAAGTACCATTTAACCACGAGATATGTACAATACCCATATCAAATAAAAATAACTTTTTGAACATACTGCATCTTTAAGATCGCGATCATAAATACATATAAAAACTAACAAACTAATGTACAGACGGCATATTCAGGACACCCCCCCCCCCAACAGGACCCCCCTTCCTCTCTGATTCTAATTTGACCCCTGGTTATTCCAGCACGCAAACGGTAGCCCTATGTGATTGCAGTGCTGTGAGTGCACCATCTTTAAAAGGAACTGGCCTGTAAACATTACACTGCACACTGCAAGCTTCTGACACTAAACTCACTGCTGTAAAAATGTCCAGCTTGATTAATTTATTGCTGCCATGACAACCAGGTTTAATAATGCCCAGAAGCTAACAGCTGTGGCCACTGTCAAGGCAGGTGAGATGAGCTTGGGGTCCACCGCTTGCTTCTTTATGACCCGCCGGCTACCTGGGTCTCCGTTGACGTGCTACAACACGTATCGCATGTGCTTTTACGGCCGAGATTTACAGCATACGCGTTATTTAACATCCCCTGCGCGAAGCGTCATGCTGCAGCACAGAAAGGCTCTGACCTGACTGGATATTGCACAGGTGCGGTGATAAAAAGGACAATGGAAAAGGGGCAGAAAAAGGAAGGAAGGGCTGCTAAGACCCGAAAGCCGTTAAAGTTTAACATTTTGCTGTTTAATTTTAGACGCCCAAATGGGTCTCATGATGCATCCAGGGTTGGTACTGGTACCAGAATGCCATGACCCCTATGCAAGGGTGGTCACCAGGGTAACCGTGAGTGATGGGCTATATATGTACTTGGAACAAGACCTTTAGAGTATGATGCGTTTCTGGATTATCAAAAATCCTGGCATTTACCCCATTGAACCCAGAAGCACTTAAGACACCAAAGCGACACTGATGAACGCCTTTGACCACAGGTGTGATGCGTGTGAGACAATCAACACGACCTCAGCCCATGGGAGCCTGAGATACACACATATCCATGCAGATGAACACACAAAACATTTGCAAAAATAAAGCCACAAAGTGATGCAAGTACCCTATGACGTATTACTAGACAAGAAATGCTAGTATGACGTATTACTAAACAATTTGTTTATTCCATTATATTATTGCATTTTCAGCAAAACCCCTACACCACAGGACAATATAGAAAGAGTAATCATACAGCATCAGAATATATAGAAAAACCTGAGATGAGAACCATACTATATATATGTTTACATTTTGCCTATGATTAGAACCGTATTCAATTAAACACCAAAAGCATAATATGTTTGTATTGTATTTTGACCACGAAGCAAGATGAATAGGCCAGATGATTGCTAAAGAAAGACATTCCAGACAGAGGAATACCCACAACCTGTTGGATAAATCAGGACTATCACTCCTTCACAGACAGCACAGGAATATTATTTCAGAACCTCAACAAGAGAGGAAATAATGGCAATAATTATGGAGAATCTTTGTATTGAGTGATAAAATATTCAGGACTTGCTAGAAAGCAACATGTGGGAAAATCACAGACAGTATAAATGCTTCAGTGAAAGACAAAAGGCAAAATTGATAAATACAATAACGATGTGATGTAAATAATTATAATAAAGGAGACTTCATATTCGGTATCAGAGTCAGAAAGTCGTGTTTATGATATACGTCAGTGCTTCCCAACCATTCCTCTGCCACAGCATGCTGGGTGACAAACACTGTTATACATAAAACATGCCTAAGTCATACAATCAATTCTGAATTATTACTGGCAAACTTGTGTATGAATAATGGAAAGGAAAGCAACGCATCCTTGTAAAAACGCGCTGCGTGTTGCTGTGACTTCGGTGCCATGTGGCTTCCTGCACGCAGCACCGACTCTCATTTCCTGTAGCACCTGAGGTCTCCTGAAGCTCAAAGCACTTCCACTAAGAGGAGAGTGAAAAATGACACTCCTGGTGTCAGCCAACAGGTACTAAACCTCAAAACTAAGGCTCTTTATAGTTCCAATAGACCGGACAGCCATTAATTTACTGGGCCAGAGGAATTGTCGCTCTTTTTATGCCTTATATTTCAGGCCCCCTTGCAAAGTCTACAAATGCTTGGTCTTAGTCTTCAGTGGTCACATTAAATGATCTGTTTATATGTCTTGCCTGCATTGTTTTTGGGCTCTGGTGGACCTGCAAGATGTGTCTCATCTCTATACAGCAGTGTTTCCCAAACCAGCCCTCAGGGACCCACAGACAGTCCCGGCAGCGAGATGGGAGGGAGCAAAATTGTTTACCGTCTGGCAGGGAGCTCAGAGGGAGCAAAAACCTGGACCTGCTGTGGGTCCCTGAGGACCGGACTGGGAAACACTGCTGTACGCGGATTAGCCCCCACCACTCTAGGCAAGAGGAGACCCAAAAGCGGACCCTACATCTGCTCTGCAAACCGGCCCAGCTTGGAAATTCATTTCACTTCCATTCTGACCGTGAAACTGAGATACGCGCAAAAATGTAGGCAGCTTGCCATGCTCTGAAAAATGCAGAGAAGAGTGCAAAGGCATTTCTGAAGAAATTATCTGATACCTTCAAGCATATACTTCCTCTCACAAATGTGTCAGCTCGGTATCTGAAGCCATCTTATTTTAAAGGTGAACCCCCCTCCCCCCTCCCCACTGCCCTTATAGGTCCGTATTACTAATTATTTTCTTCTGACTGTCATTGAGAATCGCTTGTTTGTTTCAAACTTTTCAGCTAGTTAGCGCTTGTTTCCCACTTGTTATATACTGTACCACCTCATTTATGTTAAACTGCTCCACGTGTATCAGAGAACAAGGTTGACTTAGAGGACTTTGGGAACAGAAAAATCTAAGCGAAAAGCAGCACAAAGAAAGTGAGCCACAGGTCACAGTTATTGACACTGTCGGCCATAAAACGGCAAATTATAAACGCCTGAGATACCGGGAGAGTTCACAGCCATGATAATTAGATTGAATGAGACTGCCAATCTGTCATTATCAGAACATCAGCTTCAGACATTTTTTGCCAAATATATTTGGCATTTTTTTAAGTGAGAGTATAACACGGTTTCTTGAATGGGAACTTGATTGAACAATCACTGCTATCAATCACGGCTGACAAATACAACTGTCAAATGTATCAGCTAATGAATGTTGTTACGCACAATGAAAATGAACACGGTGGGAGTGACAGGTCTCCTTTACAGGGTTTCGACTCCAGAAGCCCTCTGGCCCTGCGACCGCCAATTCCGCGGCCGGTTTCAGGCAGCTGTCGCTGGACAGAAGTCATGTTAGGGGCCACAAATAGCAAAACCAGACACGAATATCACGATAACACAATCGACCGAACAGCGTTACAAAAATTATAAATCACAAAATACTATGTAATATTAAAATGATAAATAAATATCCGGTAAAGTAAAACCTATTGTCGTACTAAAATATACAAAACTCTAAAATTATAATTCTACACATAAAGCATTATGATTTGACAAGCATTATGATGCAGTTTACGATTTCGAAATGAAAGAACTGACTGTAACCGGGAATGCGTGCATGAAATCGAAATGTGCAGCCATGGAGTTTAATATGTTAATGTTTCTCTACTTTGGCGCAGCCGGTATTCAGCCTCCAGGGTCAGAGGTAAAAAAGCCACAAGAGCCCCGTCACTAATGCGCTCGCCGGGCGCTATACAGCCTGTCCTTGCGGAACTTACTCACTGAATGAGTGACGCATATAGAAACGACATGCGGTTCGCAATATTCGGCCGCGGCATGCATCAGATTAAAACTGCCGACGCCTAATGGCAGAATAACAAAATAAATCATCAATATGCAGAATATTAATAGAACACTAATAGTAATGATGCCCTATTAGGAGTAGCGGGTTTTGAATTTCAGAAGCCACCATTTGCATACTGAACAGCCTACCTTAATGGCTTAGGTGGATAAGATATTTTAATAAAGAAAATACTTCCTTGCCACCGGCGCTGTTGCTTTTATACGGGGGAAATAACCAATGACAGTAACCTAAAAGGTTAAAACCGGGGATTTTAGCGATGCCCCGAAGAGGCTTTTTTACGCATCGATGGTGAGACCCTCCATTACTTCCCAGTGTAAATGTGGATATAGGTATGCTAACAGCGTGTTCTACTGGCATCTAACTGCGGGGGGCATTTACCCCAGTAGATGCAGGTGGTAAGGCATCTCAGGGTGCTAAATCGGGTGATCGGATACATATTATAAGGAAGTTTCTCTTCCTTTCCGTGTGGTTTACGGATTTAGTTGATTGTATGAATTATTGGCGGTATCTCCTTACACTGCCACCACGCGTTAGGTTATCGGCAGACAAGCGAGAAAGGCGACTGTAGATTACTTTTCAAATATTTTTTTTAAATAACTAAATTGTATCGAATTAAATAAACTGTTAAAGTATAAGCCCGGCATGTCCATCGAGGAGCTGAACGCATGATGTCCTATTATCAAGAGTCCAGGTCTAAGAGATTCACGTTCTGCTAGACATCGATGCCGCAAATATCACCGGCGATACTAAGGAAAGACGTTGCCTAACTTAGGCAAGATACGCGCGCAGAACCGGCATAATAAAACCGTCTCTGAATTACATATATGCAGAATCCAACACACTGACATGCAATGCAATTTGCAATGTCCAGTATCCTTTCGCCCCCTATTTCTTTATATCTTTATATATCCTCCCGTCCGCCCTTCCAACTAAACCAAAACGCCATATTCAAGAGATATGTATTCAATGTATTAAATATTTTCCGTTATACTGATAATGCATTTTTTGCTTTTCAGACGCAAATATGTAGGACTGAAACGTTGATTCAATTGGCAAAACGATCACAAGTGATGTAACAGTAGGCTACTGGGAGATCGTATACCAGTCTACCTACATAATAAAAGATCAGACTGCAGAAATTTCCTAGTACACAAACGCGATATTTTCTCTCTCAGCATTGGGCTTGCGTTTGGAAAATGATCTTGCTGAATAATAATCATCACTCCCATCGGTAACCCATATCTAAATCCCCTTTGTCTAAACGTTTAGAGAGCGCAACAGTTAAAAGGGTGAAATCACAGTACAAGAAAGGATCCAGTATTGAGATCAACACAGGGATCGTCCCGTTTTGCTTGAGAGATGCGTGGTGGCGATCACACGTTTTCTGTCAATAGCGTGTGTGTTTTAACTAACACTTTGCTTTTATAGATAAAGCCCTTTAATGACATCCAAACATAGTGGGACCCATATCTTTGCGTTTTCTTATACTGCACATCTCACGAATTCCCCATCCGCTTAATGATTTTCTTCATAAAACCCCGGTAAGCCAGGAGTGTGAACACAGTGTAAAATATGGTCCATTAAAGTCAGAGAGAATTATCTTGTACTTAAATATAACTAAAGACCCGATAGCAGCTTTACATTTTCTGTCGTTTAAGGGTTTTAAAGGAAAATCCTCGGATGTTTGAACCACGGTATGTATTTAACGTAAAGAATTTTAAAAGGCGACACGTTAACGTTCCATAATTTTTTTTTAGAAACAGTGTAAAATGTCACAGAACCGCGTTCACACGAATCCAACACGCATAAAACATAGCAAAACGCACAACTTGCAGTATGTGATAATCCCAAACAATTCACTAGTTAATAGGTATTTGAAGCAACTCACGTATCGGCTTGAGCATACTGCAAGAATATTTATTGAGCCCCCGCTCAATGCCTGCATTGAACTGCGCGCCTGGCAAGTAAATGCGATCCCTTAACTCCAACCTATTTTCATGGATTTTTGCAGCACAGCCGGATCTTCTCATACAAAACAGATTTCGCCTTGTTTTAGCAACAATGTAACATTAATCCCATTACGGTATTAAATGCAATCGACGGGTGAATACTGACCTCGCACACATGTGATCATCATTAAAAAAACGAGATTCCAAAATATAACTCCGCTTTTAATCCGCATTTTCTTAGCTAGAAAAAAGTCCGCTAGACCACATTTAATACATCCTCTTTTGAAAATGTGGAAAATTTCCGCCGACCTTGCGTAGTAACCCTCTTTATTAATTTCTTTCATATTCACATCAAGCTAGTGAGTGTTTTTCGGTGGCTATTCCTCAGCCGGCGCAGTGTGTGCTGCCGCTCTAGCTGGTTTGCGGTCACAGCTCCAAGTGAGCGGCGGTTCTGGGATACCACAGCAACCTTGACGAGGACTCAACCATCTCTCCAAAAGGGGCACAGAGCCTCCCCGCTACTCCTGCAAGTCTATCCTCGCTTAATAACTTTTCATCTCTTCTGACTTCGTTTCCCCGCAAATATTTCCACCTAAACAAAGACAATAATGCGTTAAATGATTAAGCAAGAGATCTACCCGGGCAAAATTAGATCAGCAACCAAGCGAGCAAGTAATGAAATATATATCTATATACAAAAATAGACGAGACTGACATGCGTGCAAAGGGGGTGCTTTTGATCAAATTCAAGTTATTTTTACGTATCTGTGAAATTGGTCAAACGGCAATAATTATTGCGCAGAATTAAGTGGTTGCAATCGTCTCTTATGGCATCTCAATTACAACCTCCATCGTTTATGATACATTAAAGCTGTGGCCATTTGACAAATTAATATAGTATAGGTTCTAATTTTGCTAATTTTAGCACCTATATAAATTTTACCTCCGCTTTAAAAAGAAGTTATTTTTGAGCAGATAAATCCTATATTTACCTCTGCGGAACTGAAGAATTGTTCACAGAATTAATAATAAAAAAAATGTAAAAAAATAAATAAATAAACCGATGCGATTTTAAGACCAGCAGAGATGAGTTTTCTAATGAAATAGGTACAGCGTAACTTGATCTAATTTACCTAGCATTTTTTTTAAACTTCCAGGCTGAAAATATATTTTCAGGGTTAAGATAGTAGTGCAGAAGGACGCTTCTGCCATCTACAGGCTATGGGCCTATGATCTCAAAATCATTCTCTCAATGCCCATCACAGGAGTCTGAAAGGCACATTCACGCACCCACAGACATACAGACATACATGAACACCCACCACCGGCTGGCTTTCGGATATTCTGTTCACCAGAACGGGCAAAATTAAAAAATGTAGTTGCTCTGTTGATTTCAATGTCCATTACGCTTTTTGTATACATTAGGGCATTCTTTATTTATGTAGCCTATATGCTCGTTTTTGCATTCATTGGCACAATTACGATAGTTTTATTTCTCTGAAAAGCGAAAAGACAGGTTTAATAAAATTCTGAGCCACCCTATGCGCTGAGACCTTTGTAACGATCTGCATAGGACATCTGAATATTCATTATCTGATTAGTTCCTAATATATTTCTGCAGACCAGGGTCTCGTTTTGCATGTGCTTACATTACGTCGGTTTTTGCGGGAATGAATCCAAGCTAAAAGGAGAATATAATGACTAAGTTAAAGTTGAAAAGGTCTGAAAGGTATCGTGCCAGTTAGGCTGCTACAGTGCTAGTCCGATCGTTTTATCGTTATGCGGCGGAATCATAAGAGGGATCGGAAGGCGGGAGCTCTCCGAGGTCCTGATCTGCGGATGGACGCGTAGCTTTAATGCTGAACGCTATTGCATGGCTATTTCGCGATAAAGAGCGCGATGCAATACGCCTTACTAATGCCAGATCGAAGCGACGTTTGCAAATGCCGTTTTAAAGGTGTTCTTAAAAGGACAAGACGGCAAGAAAGCGAGGGGGTCGCTATGTAAATATAATCAGCACTAAAGATATACAGTACACCCATGATGGAAATCAGGTTTTACCACTGGACGTGTCCGAGGAAGGAATTTCAAGTAGGAATGTAAATATGCGACACACTCTTAGGGCTGACTCTGCATTTCCCGTTAATGAGCTCAAAGCAACATGACTTCGCCAATATTTTTAGAGGATTCTAAGCCTTCTGTGTGCAATGCTTACTCGGTCACGGCTGGTAGAATCACACTGGCACTCATATTTATCCCAGCTTATTCTCACCCATTTGAATGCATTACACAGTGCAGGTAAGATAGAATATAAGGAGGATAGTTCGTTCATTCATTCATTCATTCATTCATTCATTCATTCATCCATTTTAAACTGGGTATCTGGAGTCACTGGGAGGTGGGATGCCAGTTCATCGCAGGGCATGAACTTGCACACAATCATACTGGCAATCAATGGGTGATTTAGAAAGTACCACACTACTGGAGCAGCATGAGTGGAACAGCAAAATTACAAACAGGTGCCACCAATCCTGGAGATGTGAGCCCCTATATTCATTCATTCATTCATTCATTCATTCGTTTGTTTATTTATTTAGAAGCCATATAACATGAGTGTATCTCCAAAGTTTCTCCATCCAAAGATGAAAGCATGACGACAATGCAATGCCAGCAAACACTTTCGAGAGAATCCACATCCAGCCATGAACAGCATTTGTAATAAGGGGAGGGTGTTTTTTCAAGGTGGCCTCAGCTGACTACATGCTTCTACATGCATTTGTACCCAAATCTTTAACTACAAACAAGCCAACAATCATATCCAGGTGCATACATCCCTCCACAAACATGCTTTAAGGATAATCCTAAATAACTCTTCAACAACCTATATTGTAAATATACCAGTAGGTACATTTCCGTAATTAGAGACTTTTTATAATTAATCCAACAGTACATTAACTAGGACTGCATTCAACCCTCCAACGTTGCTGTAGATGTTACCTTAATGTAAAACAATATTTTGGAGTTATTTCAGTTTCACACTTTTTCATGCTAGTACCTAATTAAAGACCAAGGGCTTTGATTGTAAAGCCAGAAAAGGTGATGTCTAATCTGACTATATAATATTAATCTTGGTATGCATATTGGGTTTAAATAAAAGCATATTAATAAAATGTTAGAAAACCAAAAAAGAAACACTGTGGCAGCTTAGTGAAGGGCAAAGCCGGTGCCCCCTCAGAGAATAGCGCCCCTGGTGGCCACCTGTGCCACCTAAAGAGTTGACCGGCACTGAACCTACATGTGATAAAGTAATACTCAGCATTCATGGTACCGTCTTTACAGGCATGTAGCAAATATCTAACTGAAATTGTAATTTTGTTTGGCTGTATAAAGCTGCATGGTCTCGAACTGCTGGATAGTCCCACCCGAATAAAGCATCTATGATTGGACAGCCTGACACTAACCCCCCCCCCCCCCCCCACCAGGAAGCCAGTTTACAGTCACTCACACCTCAGAATGGATTTAAAAAAAAATTCATAGGGAACAAAGACTGACCAGCATGTAATAGATGCAGATCATAATACCACCTTTTTCAGATAGGTAGTGTTAACCTGACATCACAGCAGCTATGCTAGATATCCTTCATTACATTTTTAAAGGTAATTTATACACACACACACACACACGCATATATAGAGTGCTTCTTCGTATTTTTCAATCCACGATTTCCTTTTTCTCCCTTCCCCCCACAAAATTTATCTTAGTGACTAACCCATTGACATGGCTGGAAATGCTAACTGAAGTAATCCAAGTTAGACACATTGTACTAGTGGCCCTCCTTCCTTTGGGGACATAAACCTACTAGCTCCCGGTTACACATTGCCACTTCACAAACATGTTGCCTTTTAATCATCTGTGCATTCCTGACACTTTTGGAGCGTGATCAGGTCTCCTAGCACGACCACCAATGCGCTGCTGTCCTGCATCTTAAACATCAGATCCTGAGTCTTCAGAGTACGCAGAATAACAATGAAACCTTTATAACTGCCACATCCAAATTAGAATCCCGTGTTAATGGAAGAACCAATTTGTTACTCCTCAACTTTTATAAAATGGAGATTTTGGGCCTTTACACCTTGTTTAATTGGATACTTTGCATGTGTACGAAAGTGACTTTGCCTGTTACAGTGAATTCTGAGTGCTCTCCAAAATCTCAGTAACCTCTCAGAAATAACATCCTTCCTCTGGGAAAGGCAAACAAACGTGACTACATCCTAGTTTATCAATTCAGAGGCAAGTTCTGTGACTGAGATAACGGCCAAGTGATTTTAGGGTTCATATAGCTTTCATTTTTTTTTGAGATGCTTTAAAGTTACTGGAAACTAATGAAGTCTAGATGAATGAGATCTTCATTTAGTTTGGCCATTTGCTATGACACGGAACATTAGAGAGTTTGAAGCTATGTGATGCTTTGGTGAACCATAACTGTTGTCACCTCAGTGCCACCAAGCCTCTACACAGACTTTGCTTGGCTGGAGCCGTATCTCAATAAGATGTCCCCATATCTCACTAATGACCACAGGTCTGCTGGCTTTCCGTCTGCTGCCTGACCTCAACAAGACTTACTTTTCAGAGAGCTAGACTAGACTTACTTTTTTGCAGAAGGACTGTTCCAGTTTTATGTGCATCAAAAATTTATCTATGTTTCTCCTTCTGTCCTCGTCTACATCCGGCCTCCAGAAACAGCAGTAAACACAAGCGTTTTAGGGATCGGTGAGTCTCCTCAGGTCTCACCAACAGTGGAAGGCATTGTTCCTGTCCTGGTCACCTGGGAGCCTCTGGGAGAGAAGAACACCTCTGTGTGGAACAATTGGCCTGCAATGTCAACACCAGGATGTGAGGGGCCCACTGAACAAATTCTTATACTGAACGGTGGATGACCATTGAATGAACACTAAAACTCACTGCTGTATGTCACAACCAGTTTCAGTCATGATCGAGCCAGAATGGTCCTGCAGTTTACCAGTCAGCATTTAATGTGAGACCTGCAAAATGCTGTATAAATGCAAATAAAATTCAATGCGAGTGGTTGCACAGGTTTTACAAAGTGGAACATGACCACTAGTAAAAATCCATCCATCCACCCTCTGTAGTCAGGTACAAGGTTGAAGTTAGTCAGGTTCACAGAAAGCACAGCAAACAAAAGACCTAATGGCTAAATGCTGTTTAATTTCATAAATCAGAAAACACCATCAGAATTAGAAGGAAAGCAATGTCAAAGTAAATAATCATAACCCAAAAATGATGCCCATATGGACTCTAACTGATAATTGGTCTCCAAGTTTAAGAACATGATGCACATAATGTCAGAAAGTATATTTATACATGTTTTAAGTTTACCATTAATTGGCTAATGGTGATACATCAAAAAGTTCTTGGGGAAAAAAAATTACTACATTAATTTCAGATTATAATGAAAATGTAATTCAGTATGTCAAAGTCTGCTAAGAATTAAATATTTCATTGCATGCTCTAAACTACGATTCATACTGTGCTAATAACGTTGGAAAAAGGTATCTGTTCTCCAAAGCCTTATAGCATTTTATTTGTGGGCTATAAATCAGAGAATTTAGCCCTTAAATGCACTTTAATTTCAAGAGGGCAAACCAAGGTGCGCTGTGTACCACTGGGTATTCCATCATTTGGGCATCCCCGTACCACACAGAAATAATACACAGCCCCAGCAATGTTATGTTTCACCCAAGGATATCATCAAGGATCTTCCTTGCTGGAAAATATGAGATCGAAAGTATTTGTTTTCCTGGCACAGATCTGGAAAGTGTTCATAACGCGATTCAACACAACTGTGTTTATTCTCTTGATCACCCTAAGAGAAAGAGATGCTTGGAGGAGATTCTGACCCGAAATCACATTCTATAAGAGAAGGGCCCTGACTGTTTTTGAATTTATGGTATTGGGTGAAAATTCGTTTATTTTTACGGGGCATCCAAAATCAGAAACGACGCAGCTGATTCCACGTTTTGGTCGCGCGGAGCTGAGAAGCTAAGCTAAGGAAGGTGATAAGCTCATGGCCAAGGGTCAGGCCACTTAGAACTCACCTGTACCTGTTTCAAATGAAGAATACCATGCATGAGGAGAAGCAAACTAGCTCCTTTATAGTTTAAGATTAGTGAGGATGATTCATTATAATGGGAACATGCTGTAAAACAAATTAAATTGTCCCATCATGGTTCTGACTCCTCAGTTACTGAGATAAAAGCCATATTTCAAGGATACCTAAGTAATAAAAGGTCCAAAAAATGAACTGTCAGCAGATCTGCCCCCCTATGCTTATTTCTGATAAGCCCCAGATATGTCGGTTACTCCTGAAACATCTTGGGCAGTCAGGGCCCCCAACTGCCACGAAAGTCACTCAGGAACCGGGGCGGAGGTGCGACCCCCCCAGCGACCCCCGGCCACATTTCCCATTTTGTTTTCCCATTCAATCTGCCCATCTAATCACGTCACGAACGCAGGCCGCTGATTGAAAATTACTGCTCCGCCACCGCGGCCGACGAGTGGCCAGAAATCTGGCACCACATGCGAGCCGCATATTAGCGAGATGGAAATGATGGATGGGGATGAATGGCACTCTGAGGTCTTTGCATGAAGGGCACTGTATAAAAAATGTATATTATTATCGTAAATGCCTGTTTGTCAATAAATGTAGCAGGACTGTAATGGCCAAGTTGCCCAAATCACTCTTAAAGCAGGTAAACAAGAGTTGCAATAAGAGAAACAAGATGTATAAACCATTGCCACATTTGGAAATGCAGGTGCCTGCTGGTGGGTCCATTCACAGGCTTGTAGCCTTGGGGCTGGCAGGTCTGATCCTGGAGTGCTGGTATCCAGCAGGATTTCCATCCTACCTGGTCTCTGATGAAGCACACCTGATCTCAGGCAGATAGGAACTCTTCAGGTAGGATAGAAAACCTGCTAGATACTGGCCCTCCAGGATCAGGGTTGCCTACCCGTGCTGTAGCTCATCCCAGCTACCCGTGCTGTAGCTCATCCCAGTAAGGGCAGTGTACAAGGCAGGAGATGCCCTGGAGGGGACGCCAGGTCATGGTATTGTAACCGAGAGCTGCCGAATTACCTCAAACTGCACTACAAAAAGAAACTGGAAACCTGTGCAGATGAGGGAAGAACATGCAAGGTCTATACCAGTGTGTCCCAACCCTGTCCTTATGGACCCACAGACAGTCCACATTTTTGGTCCTGCCCAGCTCCTGGTAGGGAGCAAAAACATGGACTGTCTGGCAGGGAGCTGGGAGGGAGCAAAAACATGGACTGTCTGGCAGGGAGCTGGGAGGGAGCAAAAACATGGACTGTCTGGGGGATCCCTGGGGACTGAACTGAGAAACACTGGTCTGTATAGAGAGACTGTCCAGAAATTAAACTCATAAACCTGGAGTCGTGAGGCTATGGCCCGACTGACAGCTACAAGGCTGCCCTACAGTTACATGTATTTCCTGCATCTACTCAAATCCATGCAATGTTGTGTGAAATTAAAATAAGTGTTTCTAATCACACTGTGAATGTGGACTTGTAGTTATTGTTAAGTGACACTCATTTAAAATTTAGGTAACACTTCACTTGAGGAGGCACAAGTAATGTCACTTATCTATTAACCACAAACTATGTTACATATACTGATCTTGTGTTCCTTCATCATTAATGAATCATGACACGTGTTTTTATCTCAAGCAAGTACTATTTTTCTTACTATATCAGTTAATTCGGCGAACTACTTAAGAAAGAAATAATGAATAACACAAGTGAAATACTGATCTCATGTTTGTTCTTCATTAATCATAATGCATCTTTTATCTCAAGTAGCGACTAGAATTGTTCGTGATTTGTTTGTGATTTTTTCTTCAGTATAGTAACTGAGTTAGCACTAAGTATTTGTGCCCCGTCAAGTAAAGTGTTACTAAAAATAGTTTTAAACAGGCACACTGTGTTGCTTACCAAGTATAGGGAATTATTGCATCATAAGATCGCATGTTAACTTCTTACATGTTGATTGTGCGGACGAGCCTGGATAGCCTGCAGAGACGACGCCCCCAGCCCGATCAGACACACCGGAGAATTTACTGCTGCTCTGCTGTAGTATGAAACCGGAAGAACCGGTTTGCTCGGTGCAGGATTTCGCCCTGAGTATCTTAGACAACAGAGCAGTGGCGGCTCTAGACCATTTCAGCTGGGGGTGTGGGGGCAGACTGGAGGCAGCTGTTCTGCTAGGGGGGCATTTGATCTTAATGTTCTCCAGGTATTACACTAGATTGCGAACATTAAGAAGTAAAACACCATTTTGAAAAACGATGTTTTTATGCAGTGCTTTGCAGTTACATTTTACAGTATTTATAAACAAGTCACCCACTCTTATTTCTTATTTAGAGTATCTTGCTTCAACAAGCTTGATTATTTTTTTCCTGTCGTTAACTTTGCCTTTCAGTAACCGTAGCGAATCGACCACCCGGCACATGCTTACGAGTCCGTGTTTCGCCTTTTCCCAGTGCACGCAATTTTAGCCTACATATATAAATGTAAATAATAATAATAATAATACATTTATTTCAGACCCAAGTAGCATATGTATTAAGGGGAGCCACGGAGGCATGCATGTTGTCATGGGGGGACTTTAGCTCCCCCCGTAGAACCACCCCTGCAACCGAGCACGATTCTGTCCCGTTCTTACTTGGCTGCATGAGTTCCCTTCTGCCCTGCCTTCGTGTGCCTGTTCCCCCAGACCGTGTTACCCGAGCGAGTGCTGATGCCCCCGGCCCCCATCGCCGTCCAGGTATACCTGAGTGTCCCGCTTTCCACGCGTCATCACGCGTCTTCCCCTTTCACCTAACCCCCTTAGTTCGATCACCCAGCGTTACGAGTCCTGCTATCGACCCCGAATTTGATTCTCGTCCTGCGAAATGGCTCTTTTGTTGATCCGCATTTGGGTCCCCTGTTCTCAATATGTTCTATGGCAGTGACGATTTATGTGCTGTTTTTTTTTTTAAGTTTTACACCACAGGAAAAATAAATTAACATCACCACAGAGATGTCCACTTAGTTAACATAAACTACGTATGTGCTAAATGAAAAGTACTCAATTAAAATCAACTCTTCAAAGTCCAAAAAATTCGTTTGTAATTTATGTTCTGGGTCGTTTATTTTCAAAAGTGTGACTCTACCCAGCATCTAAATACACCTATGGCTCAATTTGGGCTTGTCAAGTTGACATAAAAATTATATCTGCTATAAAACCAGGAAACATTTCTACCTAGGGGCCAAGGCCGCCTTTTAATGGAGTCAGACATAATCCGCATATGCACCACTGCATGTGAATCATCTCAAGTGCTCTTAATTTCAAAATACAAATGATCTAAAGGCATTTTGCAAACGAGCTGCGGATTTCAACAAGTAGTTTGTTCAATCACAATTAGCTGTTCAATCAGGCAAACACACCCACTGGTAAACTGCCTTCACACATTGCGTTAGGAAAATAATACGTTCCATCAGACGAACTCATTGCACAACAGGAGATCTTGGATTAGGGATTGCAATAATAAAACAGAGCTACTTTATGTTTGTATCAGATGTAGCTGTCACCACATCACGCAGGTAATATTTTTTCCAGATTAGATGCAGTTGAATTCAAATGTCTGCAATAAACATATTTAATAAACACAGATCTATAATGGGATGTACAGAGATTCAGTAGGCAGCTCTGTGGCCTCATGCTGTCATGACAATGGCTGTGATTTCTGCCCTGGCTGTGCACATATGAAGCTCGCATGCTATTTCCATTTGGGCTTCCTCACACAATTCCAAGACACGCAGGCTAAGTGGTCTAGTGTCTCTAGATGGTCTTTAGCGAGTGTGTCTTCACGCATACCGAGAAATGCACTGGCATCCAGTTCTGTCTGTGGCCTGCCATCTGCTTTCTGGGATAGGCTGCAGACACACTGTGACCCTGTATTGTATAAGGCAGTTTTTCCCAATCTGGTCTTCGGGGACCCACAGTCGGTCCACATTTTTGCTCCCTCCCAGCTCCGTGCCAGACAGTCCACATTTTTGCTCCCTCCCAGCTCCCTGCCATACAGTCCACATTTTTGCTCCCTCCCAGGTCCCTGCCAGACAGTCCATATTTTTGCTACCTCCCAACTCCCTAACAGTAGGCATGGAGTGACTGTGGGTCCCTGAGGACCAGATTGGGAAACACTAGTGTAAGTCTTCAAGAACAAGAAACAGACATTAAAAAAAAAAACACTTTGGTGAGAGTTCAACATTCAATTCCTGTAATTCAGATTCGACAGGATGGTAATGTGTGGCTTCCATGAAACTGCTCAACAGTCATATTTATTTATTGTTTACTTATTCCTGATCCAAAAACAACATCATTCATTATCACTGCTGATTAGTACAGGCATATTTATAACAATGTGCATCCTTTGCAGCATGTCCCTACTTTGAAAGTGTAATCAGAATCAGAATCAGCTTTATTGGCCAACTATATTTTTACATACAGGAATTTGTGTCTGTTTTTTTCCTTGCTCTGTGTACTTACACAGAACAGGCATACTGCAAAACACATGCATAGCATATGTACAGATACAGATAAACAATGAAGTGCAGCATGTACAGTAAGGCCTTGGACCAAAGCACAATAGTGCAGAGTGCAAAGATGCTGATTGCTGTATGTGCATGAGGTCAGTGAACTTGACAGTATACACATATACACAACAAATGGTATACACAACATATTTAAAGCATACTCAGATTCCAGTTTGTAGGTACAGTTGATGTTTAGTGTTAACAGATTTATTGTACAAGTATTGTCCCTGCATGTACAAATCAGTGTCAGAGAATAGAAACATCCAGGACGAGCGAAAAATTTGTCTGCCATCCACTGTCAATCTACGAAATGAGAAGATTCACACAGCATAAGAATGAAAAAGGAAGACTTTGTACTTTATGCTTATCTTATGGATATATGGCATGAAGCTTGTAAATGCAAGGGTGACAGATGTTTTTTGGATAAATGGTTGGATGAATAGCGTATAAATGTCGTTCTTTTATCAACCTAGACTTTCCGTAACCCATACATGTTTTCTGTTATCTGTTTAATTCACTTGTATTAATATTTCAATTATGATGAATGTTGAGAGATATGGACAGTCACTTTGAATTGGTGTAAGACATTTTTTTCAGTATAACAACACATACAGTCTTCATAAAAATGTTATAAAGACATCCACTGACTTATACAATTTTATTTAACCTGTTGTTGCAGTGGTAGGCGCTATGGAAACCTGGAGGAGCCAAATTTGAACCTAATGTGAAAAGTACCACTAATTTGCAGTAATTTGATGGACAAGTACACTAGGCTTATTATCTCTGCAAAACCAGATAATTTAGCTCAAAATACCTGTAGTCACACATAGGTGAGTAGTGCTGCAGAAACCGCAAATTCACAGTCAATTATAGAACTAATCTAATACTTTAAATATTAAATCTCATTATACTGATTCAGAATGAAAAGTTAACACAATGTAAGTTGGGAAGTGTGGCCATAGTTATATATAAAGGCAGTATAACAGTGAGCTGTCACGTGGCTTCACACTGTGTTACCCAGTTTAAAAGATAAATAGGCTATGGATACAGTATGCAGTGGAATTCCAGTTTTCTCCTCTAGTGCAAGGAACTGAAAAATCAGTCAACAGTTTTTACTTTTAATTCAACAGACTACATATTTATGGTGCTTAGCAGATTGAGTCATTGCAGCGACAGAGTAGAGACAAGGCGAGGCGAAATGGCTTGACATAAAGCTGCTCTTTAATGTAGCCCTTAGAAGAACCACACAGAAGCAACCATGGCACTTTGACAGACACAGCAGTGAAATGCAGGGAGGTATCATGGCACACAGTAGGTCACACATACGGTGAGTAACTAGACGTTACAATGAGACACACAAAGATCGGGCAAGGACCATATACAAACAGAGGTAAGGGCACACGCGATAATCTGGTCCACAGAACAGCCTTCTACAATGAGACATACACAGGGGCTATATACAAGGCTCACAAGCATGCTGGGATATGCAAATAGGTCCAGGTCCCCCCCACCACAGACCCTTCCTCTTACGTGAGATTGTCTGCTGGCAGTTGTGGGCAAAAGCATGCCCATTGGCACCTCTTCCTGTAGCAGCAGCAGATGAGCATCCCATCACGGACCCAGTGGTCACGACCCATCTTCTCCCCAGAATCACTGCCTCTTACGGTTTTCCCTCTCCACAGCCGTTTGCAGGTCTGTCAGGTCTGAGACACCTCTGGGAACTCGAACCAGCAGCCATAAGAATATATGCTTAAGCACTGACCTGCCATATGTTGGCATCTGTTTTAAGGCTTTTTATTTTTGTGTAATTCAGCAAATGCATAGGCATTGACAAATGGCTTTGTAAGTGACCACAATGTCCAAACTCATTAAAATGCATTTAAATTTGTACATATTCTGAAATCTGGGGACATCTGCTTGTATTTTTCCAAAATCATGAAGAAGCAACAGGAATAAACATCACAAAACACCCAAAGGTCTGTCCTAACCATACGGTCATACACAATA
Source organism: Paramormyrops kingsleyae (assembly GCF_048594095.1). Lineage (NCBI taxonomy): Eukaryota > Metazoa > Chordata > Actinopteri > Osteoglossiformes > Mormyridae > Paramormyrops > Paramormyrops kingsleyae. The sequence continues at coordinate 16,899,803 of NC_132819.1, read as the reverse complement.
AATAATTTAAAATATGAGATCTACTGTGCATTGTGTCTCTCCTTTGAAGCCCAGTCTACTGAAGACACAGAAAGTTCTGAAAATGTTTATCCTCTTTTAAGAAAAACAAAAATGTGGTATATTGCATCACAAAAACATCAAGAGACATGCTCCTATCACAAAATAATGATAATAATTACAGACAATGCTCACCTTTGGAAAATGTTCTGTTTGTATTAGAATCTATTCTTACCAAATTCTGCCTGGGAAAAGTCTATTGCTTTTCTCCTCTAAAATCTCACTCTTCCTGCTCACTTAGGATTTCTAGAAACTCTGATAAAAGGGCGAGGTAATTATCATTATCAGAATGCCATGATGAATCCCTTGCAGTTCCAACATGAGCTAGGAGGAGATCCGTAGTGCAGCCTGTAACATTGCCATGCCCAGGAAGCTGGAGACTATGCAGTGCTCTCTGGTGAGGCTGCTAGTGTTGTAGTACCCAAGATCACTTTTTTTGCGGTCTTGGTCTCATTGCAGAATTGACTATATTCTGACTCGGTCTTGTCCACTCAAAACCACTCATCAAAATGCATCAATATTTATCACAACGGCTTAATATTCATCTGTTTGTTAACCCTTAGAACCTGACAAACGCATTGATGCATTGATTTTCACACCCATTAATCTCAGACTCATAATTTTGGATAGGTATAATGCATAGAATGCATAGCATATCTTTGCAATCAAGAGAGCTTACTTGATCCGCTCTTCCAAGTTGCAATGTTGAGTGCTAAAATATTCCAGAGTAATCCTGTGCGCAGTGAGGCAAATATTTTAAATATATTCCATGGAAAAGCACCCCTAATCGAATCGATTCACATATGATTCACATTAGATGGATAACAAAGCAAGTATATGTTTCTGCAATGATCCACATATAACCCTTCTGGGGGAAAAAATATTTTATAATTCATCGATTATAAGCCTGTAAATGAAGTGATAGAAAAACATTCAAAAAATGGGCTAGAGTTCTACTAAAAATAACAACAACACTATGCATTCTATTTATTAGGAAGACAATTACTTGATATTTTCATAACAATTACTCACAGAAGTTTGTATATGTACGTTGATGTCGAGCTCTGTTAAAACACAGTTACACAGTTGGTTTGTTTGAGGCTAAAATGCCGACTCAAAATTTCCTTCTCAAATTTCACTTTACCAATCATACCGTATATAGGCGGAAAAACTATAGCATTAAACATTCAGCATTAGACTCTAAAACTGACCGTTATGTCAGTGTTATTCCAGTGGATCATAAACTAAGCAATGCTTTTCTATTTCAATTTTTTCAGATGTTATAAAGTAATACAAATATATGTAAAACCATGCATTGCTGTCTATCAGATAACTTGCAAAATCAAAGATATTCATTTCCGTCTGGCACTAACCATGTAATCCTTCACAAATCTAAGCCACTGAAAGGTGGCCAATGAAATTATATTTGGCCAATGAGATTATATTTGAGATTATATTTGTAGTGCCTGCAAATTTTTAGATTAGGTTAAACTGAAAATGAAGAAATTTCAATGGGCGCAAATAGTTTTTCCTCATAAGAAGTATGATATCAAGACTGTGCTACACATGCTATTATGACATATTTGACTAGCCAAGAATGTCCTGAAAACGAAACCATAAAGCACATGTGGCTAACTCATGTACAGTACATGCAATGTAATAAGCCTAAAATCAAAAGGATAGGATCAAAAATGGATAATGCTCATATGGTTAACACCAGGGGTCACCAACATGGTGCCCGTGGGCATCAGGATACCCCCAAAGACTACATGAGTCGCCCGCGGTCCTGTTCTAAAAATAGCACAACTCACCATTGAGCAGCGTCTAAAATTTAATGTTATCCTGTTGCGATTCTTCTTTAATCACATTTGCATTTATATAGATTTGAAAATGAAAATATCAAAAAAAAAAAAAAAAAAAAAAAAAAAAGCATATATATCTAAAGGTAAACTAAGCAAATTTGTTACTTAAGAAGAGGGTATCAAACTGGTAGCCCTTCGTATGGCTCAGTACCCGTGAAGTAGCTCTCAGTTTCAAAGGTTGGTGACCCCTGGTTAACACAGTACTGTAATTGGGTGTAAAACGACTTGCTTCAGAGTTCAAATGCAACCAATAAAGTGCATGTAATTTGAAAAAATGTTACATCTGTACAGAAGCATTTATATTGAAATTAAGAAAAAATGTCCATGGTTCAAATTACACTGTGACACAAATTTTAGGGCATACTGCCTAGCCCCAAGATGGTGCCTATACTCCAGATTTTATAGTGTGTTGTGTTATGTAGATTCAAACCTTAGTCTGTTTCTGATATTGATTTGGTCTAGCCCACCTTGGTCTTGGTCTTGTCTCGGTCTCAATACAATCTGGTCTTGGTCTCAGTTTAGGTGATCTTAACTACATAAGTAGAAGTTACTTTAAGATTCCAGGGACAGCAATTTGCTGAAGCTACATTCTTTTAAAATGTGGTAAATGATTTCCATAAATGTATCAGAGAACATGCCACAATGGCTGTGTTTCTGTTCATCAGATACTGTGCAGGAGAGTAACCATAAAGAGGGCACATATTTGTAGGGCAATAGTACATGTATGGAAAACAGTTTTGCAAAATGAAAGAGAGCTAAAAACATACCAGAAGAAGTTTCAGTTATGATGGAGGGGAAAAAACCATAAAACAGAACACAAAGTGATATTCAATTAGGATCCTGGAAGTACATAGTACTTCAACAAAAATGTGGTGATTTAAGTGGATGGGCGACTGAAAACGCCATGGAAACATTTGTTTCTTCAAACAGACTGTTTTTTTTGCCTACTGTGAAAATGATTTGATGATTGTGCAGATGAATGAAACTGACTCAGTGCTCTGTTTTGCAGAAAAGGAGGGTGTTGTTTTGTAAGATGAGGATGAAAAGAGCTTGCATGACACATTATATGGCAACTCATCGCTACTGTAGATCAGATTCTCTAAGCAGGGTAGTTTGGTGTTTTTGTGGGCCATTAAAATAAGCCATTAATATCGAGGTATCTCCCAAAACAAAGTATAAGAAAATATTTCTGTTCAGCAGTATTTTACTTGCCTGGTTTCCACAGTTCTCTTGCCTGAATCTGCCATAGCTCATAAAAAATTCATAACTTAGCATTTAATTCGGAGTAAAATTTTCATTTAAAAAAAAAAAATAAATAAATAAAAAAATCTTAAAACACTGGTTCAAAATAACACCTATAATAATAACCCATTACAATAAAGTCGATGCCAGGGAGAGACGTTTGAATATTCATTAAATAAGACCGTTTCATCTGCATTTCTAGCTACTCGCATCTTATCCTTCTACTCACTAATGACAAAAGCCATGAGAGAACAAGTATGATATAACACCACCGATAAAATATTTATCTTCAGACTGACAAAACACTTTGGCATTGAAATTTAAATAAAAATGACATTATAGAATGTGTGTGCTATTATTTGGAGAGTACTGATTGTTATCAAAAGAAGCAGTCCAATAGCCTTGGTATATTGTGGAACACTTAAAGTCATGTCATTCTTACAAAAATAAAAACCCAAAGGCAGAGAGCACCTTCCACTTCCTGGCATTAGGAGAACGGTGTTCAGTTCTGCTGGAAAAAGAAAGAAGAAAAAAAACCTACTTTGAATTTATTATTTAATGCGTCGCTTCTGAGAAAAACAATGGCGCTGTATGTCTATGCCATTCAGATTTCACTTACTGTAAAGTATTGAGTTTTTGTACAGTATGTCACAACATTAGCTCAAAGTATTACATGGCAAGTCAATCATATAAGACAAAACAGAAGATGTTTACACTACATTTCACTTATTAAGCAGGTGTTTTTATCCAAAGTCACATACAAGTGAGGTAAATAGTGTCAAGCCTGGCAGGACAGAGGAAGCAGTGGGAGTTGTTCTGGCAAACGAAAGGGGATTTATTAAGAACCCAAAGCTACACAGCGACTTTTAACAAAGCAGCTTAACTTACATAAAAATGTTGTGAGGGTGGAACAAAAAAAAAATTATTGGTTCAGACAGATAGCCAATCAGATTGTAGAGTAGGTGGGTCCAAGCAACTAGAGGCGGCGGGACAAACACATCTGATTGGTTGGCTCCCGTGAGCCCTAATAAGACTATTCAAGGACCATTCTTGGTGCATTTCTTAAAGATAGAGATGCAGTCTGATGACCGGATGTGGTTCAGCAGCTCACTGAACCATAGGGGAAAACACAAAAGAATCCTATTTGAGGACATAAGTCCTAAGTGCTGAAGGTAAAGGGTAAAGGTGATCATCGCCAGAGGTGGATAGTTCAGGTCCAGAACGTAAAAATCCGGACCAAGCTTTTGTTTCACTCACCCATTGTGCATAAAGAGTCACAGTCACAGAGTACTCAACTGGTTGGTTGAAACAAAATCTTGGTTTGAACTTTTACTTTCTGGACCTGAACTATTTCTACATGTTAATATGCTAAATATATCAACAGTTGGACTGAATGTACACATTTGATAATCATGATGCTTACTTCTCCATGTAATAATACTCGTTTAGTCAACGAGTTGGTGTGCATGCAGTTTGTACCCATCAGGTTGTTGCGTGAACTATGATGTAATTTCCTGCTGAAGTCTGCTGTGTGACAGAGCAAGGCTGCAGCACACACACACACACACACACACACGCAGGCTGGCAGCTTCCTTAAGCAGAAGCACCACCGACTCATGGTCAGTAATCTCATCTCCTCACAAACGACCTTATAGGACCTGGGAGGTGACCTCTGAAGTGGCTCCACTCTGCATGGGTCGCAAGTGAAATAAAGACGTCCGCGTGGCGTGTGACTGATCGCCGCTCACGTGGGTCCTCCAAGCCGTGACCCTCGGAGATCCAGCCGGGCCCGGCAATCTGTCAAACAAGTTGGCGTCGTCCTCGCGCTCGGCAGAAGGGAATCACAGCCAGCAGCAAATCAGAGCCAAGGAGAAGCATTTGAATATTCATTAAGTAAGCCATTATAAAACTGGCCCTAGCACTAACAAACCAATCAGATATAAGGAATCAGATTGCAGAGCCTCCAACATTAATTGAGTGCAAGAATAGCCCATTACATAAAAAATGATTACTGAAAAATAAGTATGTGTGTGAGAGTGACAGAAAGAGTGCACCATGTACAGGGTGAGGAATAAAAGTTGCTTAACATAAACAACGGCATGTATTTTACGAAAAAAACGTTTTTCTCCCCACTAATAATACAGAATTTAAGGGTGGCTTATGATCGCTTTCCCCCAAACTCTGTCTAATGGCCAACACTAGCATAAGCTTTCAAGGAGTCGCTCTCGTTCACGTTCTGCAGCGTATAATGCGCGTGGCACCCTCGGAAGGCCCTGACAGCCTCGCGAGGTGAACGGAAATGCAGCGTGGGTACCAAACGACGGTGTGCTCAGCACGGGCAGAGGCGGTAACAAGACAAACATTGGCATTTACATAGAGCCTTATTCCAGATTCCTTTGTAGGAACATTATTAAACATATCTGTGATTACTGCAGTATATTTGCTTTCAGGCAGGGAATAAAGCTTCTAAAATTTAACACTGTGTATAAAATGCCGTGAATGAGGCAAAGTGCTCATTATTCAGTTTTACTGTTCAGCTTTACTGATGGAGCCTAAAAACTGTAGTTTGCCGTCATTGTAGTTCCCTGCTGCAATTAAAGCATTCGTTAATGACAGGAAGGGCAATTGTTCCCTATGGCATTCTTAATTCCCACTGCTGGTAATGCATTGGTAAAAAAAAAGAGTTCAAAGACTTTAGCAGGACCTGTTCGACATACAGCAGACATGGTCTGGCGAATAATTTGTTTGTCATTCCTTGCTGGGTTAGAATATCTTTTATTTATTTGCTGCCACAGTGAAGGTAATTTCCATCCACCTATGAAGTGTGCCTCAGTGCCGCCTGAATCGACAAGGCAGCAAGAAGGACAGAGGTTAACAACCTCAGCTTTGGTGCCAGGCTTGTAGGAGAGTTTGCGGCTGACAGATAGGTGAGAGTTTCACCTTATGGACGGATCTTAAGTAACTTAAGAGTGGTTATTTGGCCTAAAAATCCACACAGATTTGAAGCAACACTTGGAAATCTAGATATAACAGCTGATGAGAAGAACAGAATAAAATATTATAAGGAAATTAAAAGCAAAGTAGGTTTACACACACACACACACACACACACACACACACACACAGGTTTGTAATTATATCTTTGTGGGGACTCTCCATTTATGTCTATGGGGAAAACCCAAATCCCAACATGACGACCTCAATTTCTACCCAGCCCTAACCTTAACCATAAGTAACCAAACAAAATACATTTTTAGTTTTTTGATTGCATTCACAGATCTTTGTGGGGACCTGTAAAATGGTCCCCACAATGTAATATAAGCATAACTCACACACAACCATACAAACACACACAAAATGTGTGCATACGTGTGTATATGTCCTTCCATTATATAATGTGTGTATATGTCTTTCCATTGTATAATGTCTGTGTGTATGTCCTTCCATTACATAATGTGTGTATATGTTCTTCCGTTATATAATGTGTGTATATGTCCTTCCATTATATGTGTGTGTACGTCCTTCCATTACATAATGTGTGTGTGTACGTCCTTCCATTATATAATGTGTGTATGTCCTTCTATTATATAATTTGTGTACGTGTATGTCCTTCCATTATATGATGTGTGTGTGTATGTCCTTCCATTACATAATGTGTGTGTGTGTATGTTCTTCCATTATATAAAGTGTGTATATGTCCTTCCGTTATATAATGTGTGTATATGTCTTTCCATTGTATAATGTGTGTGTGTCTGTGTATGTCCTTCCATTACATAATGTATGTATATCTCCTTCCATTATATGATGTGTATGTGTATGTCCTTCCATTACATAGTGTGTATATGTCCTTCCGTTATATAATGTGTGTATATGTCCTTCCATTATATAATGTGTGTATATGTCCTTCTGTTATATAATGTGTGTATATGTCCTTCCGTTATATAATGTCTGTGTGTGTATGTTCTTCCATTACATAATGTGTGTATATGTCCTTCCATTATATGATGTGTGTATGTCCTTCCGTTATATAATATGTGTATGTCCTTCCATTATACACTCACCTAAAGGATTATTAGGAACACCTGTTCAATTTCTCATTAATGCAATTATCTAATCAACCAATCACATGGCAGTTGCTTCAATGCATTTAGGGGTGTGGTCCTGATCAAGACAATCTCCTGAACTCCAAACTGAATGTCAGAATGGGAAAGAAAGGTGATTTAAGCAATTTTGAGCGTGGCATGGTTGTTGGTGCCAGACGGGCCGGTCTGAGTATTTCACAATCTGCTCAGTTACTGGGATTTTCACGCACAACCATTTCTAGGGTTTACAAAGAATGGTGTGCAAAGGGAAAAACATCCAGTATGCGGCAGTCCTGTGGGCGAAAATGCCTTGTTGATGCTAGAGGTCAGAGGAGAATGGGCCGACTGATTCAAGCTGTTAGAAGAGCAACTTTGACTGAAATAACCACTCGTTACAACCGAGGTATGCAGCAAAGCATTTGTGAAGCCACAACACGCACAACCTTGAGGCGGATGGGCTACAACAGCAGAAGACCCCACCGGGTACCACTCATCTCCACTACAAATAGGAAAAAGAGGCTACAATTTGAATGAGCTCACCAAAATTGGACAGTTGAAGACTGGAAAAATGTTGCCTGGTCTGATGAGTCTCGATTTCTGTTGAGACATTCAAATGGTAGAGTCAGAATTTGGCGTAAACAGAATGAGAACATGGATCCATCATGCCTTGTTACCACTGTGCAGGCTGGTGGTGGTGGTGTAATGGTGTGGGGGATGTTTTCTTGGCACACTTTAGGCCCCTTAGTGCCAATTGGGCATCGTTTAAATGCCACGGCCTACCTGAGCATTGTTTCTGACCATGTCCATCCCTTTATGACCACCATGTACCCATCCTCTGATGGCTACTTCCAGCAGGATAATGCACCATGTCACAAAGCTTGAATCATTTCAAATTGGTTTCTTGAACATGACAATGAGTTCACTGTACTAAAATGGCCCCCACAGTCACCAGATCTCAACCCAATAGAGCATCTTTGGGATGTGGTGGAACGGGAGCTTCGTGCCCTGGATGTGCATCCCACAAATCTCCATCAACTGCAAGATGCTATCCTATCAATAAGGGCCAACATTTCTAAAGAATGCTTTCAGCACCTTGTTGAATCAATGCCGCGTAGGATTAAGGCAGTTCTGAAGGCGAAAGGGGGTCAAACACCGTATTAGTATGGTGTTCCTAATAATCCTTTAGGTGAGTGTATAATGTGTGTATGTCCTTCTATTATATAATTTGTGTGTGCATGTCCTTCCATCATATAATGTGTGTGTATATGTGCTTCCATTTTTCATAGCCGTTTATCTATTGAAGGGTTACAGTGTACATTTAAATATAACATTAATATATTTTATATATCCATCCAGGAGCACAGGGGGCCTGCAGCCTCTCCTAGGCTGTGCTACATCCTGGAATGGATACCAGCTCACGGCAGTGCTATAGATAATATATTAAGTATAGTTATGTATACAGACATAATGATCTTGTTATACGGCCCGGTTTGGCGGCTTACTGGTTATGCTGAAGCCCCATACCTCCAGAACTGGGGATTCAAACTCAGCCTCTGGCTCGTGGTGTGTGCACCTTATACACCTTATGTGGGTATTTTCTGAGCACTCCAGTTTTCTCCTGCAGCCCAAAAAAACATGCAGTTACACAATTTCATGATTCTGAATGGCCCGTTGGACTGGCACCCTGTCCAATGTGCTTAGAAGGATGCCATTTTGCTGCATTAGAAAAATGCATATTGCTACAGAGTCAGTTGATTCTAATGCAGAAGGGAAAAGCAGAGTTCAAAATGGAGAAGTCCTGTCACTAAGTGCTAAAATGAAAAGTGACAGAAAGAGTGTTCTCTCCCCCTCCTCTTTGTTCCTGTGACATGATTCTGTGTGACTGAGCTAAACGTGAGCAGGTGTCATATAGACTCTGGGCAGACAATGCCTGTGGTATGTTCTTGAAAATGTCTTTCCACTTAATGTCTCCCAGTTTTATCAGTCATGGAAAGTCCTCTGGCTACACTTGATAAATATCAACATGACATCCTGACAAACCCAGGGCTAGCACTCTAATCTGTGACGGGGATAATCTTAATTATTAGACAAGTACGACTGTAGCATACCCTTATGGACTTTATTAGGTAAAATTAAATGACAGGTCACAGTTTATGCAAATGAGAATGATAATTCTACACTGGAGAACAATTTAGTTTAATAGCCCTGTCGAGTTAGAATTTCAAATATCCTTTTTTTTGACTGAAAATGCCACACCTTTTGTTTACCAGGCATAGTCTTTGGGTATCTCGTGGAAACAGAAATGGGTCTAAAATGGCCAATCCCAATATTGGAGGAAACATAAATATTTCATAAAAGATATTTCCAAGCCTAGACAGCATTTTCTATCAAAATTGTTGAAAATTCAAATAACAGAATGAGTTGTTTTTTTCTGTAATTTTCATGTGGCAGAATAATAAGCTACAGTGTATCATTTCACGTATTCATTTTATGGTAATGTGATAGGACAGATAAACAGGAAAACATGGGTTTTTGGTTGGGCGCGGGGGGGGGTGGGGACCCCATTAATAAATAATAAGAAAAGATCCCTTACTTATATTTATTAATTTTGTTTTGTTTACTTTAATTCATCACTTGCAATGTTGCACAACAGCATTACATTTTACATGCAAAACAATGGCAACTATTACTTTTTTCCCAAAAATACAGCTTCTGATAGCCCACGTTTCATCAATATCATATTCCAACTAGATTTTTAAAGTTTATCTTATAAACAAATTCATAAATTGATTAATGATGGAGAAAACACATTTTTCCAGGTGCTGCGATCACTGATACAGCCAAGAGAATCTGCCGGGACTGGAACAGAGATTTTGTGGTACGTGTAATTCAGCGTTTCCAAGGGTGAACACATTAATCGTTTCAGTGGGGAGGCTATTTACAACTGAGCAGACCTCTAGGTTGTGATCATTAAATCACAAATGTGACCCATTTCTCAAATAAAGGGTTGGCTTCTTTCAGCTGACGTGTTTTCTCTACTTCTATTCCGCATCTCATTAGTGCCCAAGAGTCACACAAACAAGAGAAGACAGCAAGTTCTAAGTTCTTTAGTCTGTTAGGAACGTGTTCTCTACAGCTTTCATTAGAAAGACACATTTTTGAATTTGTCATTTCAAAAATTACTTTCTCCCCAGAGCGTTTCTGGCACATGTCAGTTCAGCTTCATCCGTTATGCAATTTTTAGCAAGATTGCACAAGCTGATGCGTATCTGCTGTCCTGGAAAGGGTGAGGAAATTCTTCAGCTCCCCAACCATCCCATTTCAGGGCACCTGTTTCGATAGACAAACTCTGGAAGAGTTTCCCTGTGAAAAACATTAAACAAAACACCACAGTACGCAACAATTAACTAAATGAAGTTCTCATAAAACACTCGTTAGTTGCCTCGTGTAATTCACAAATGTTTGTAGGCTAAACATAAGGGAAGACTGAGAACATGCTATTTTGCTAACCAGGCCCGGAGTGGCTAATCGGGAGATTCAGGAGATTTCCTGATGGGCCGCTTGACTTTTGGGCCGGTCGGAAATAAAATTATTCAATTTGACAGTCCTTGCATTGGTGAATCTGAAACAGTAGCACGTAAGATCCACATTTACAGCTGACATATAATGATAGATTGCATGGATGCCTCCACCTGAGGCAGGTCTCCCTTTCCCAGTCATTCAAGTTGGCTACGCCCAAATAGCAGCTAGCGTTACAGTATGGAAAAGGAGACCAAGGGGGCTGAAAAGGCCAGGCTAAGAAAAAAAAGAGAGTTGGAGGAGGATGCGGCCCAATGTGCCAAAATCAGAGAGATTTTATCAAAAGAACGAAAAGAACTGGCAACAAGTAAATGTGGTTAACCTGTTGCAAAATATTAAACCAATTCAAATATTAGCGTATTTCTATAGCTTATCATGACGAATCAATGTGTGCGCAAATGTAATTTTAAGAAAAAAAATGTATATAAAAAAACTAAAGCACGATCTAAGTATTGAGTAAAATGACCATTTAACCATTTTGTAGTTTCTGACCAGCAGTCCCCTGTCAGTCGGTGTTCTGCCAAGAATGAGGAACTGATGAGCAGTGAGGATGCCAGAAGGGCGGAGGGGGCAGGTATTATATATGAATTAAAGTTACTTCATTTAAATCCACATATATTCAGAAGTTGATGAGATTTACATTTTAGATGTGTATTAGTGAAATTAAGAGACTAATAAGTCATATGTTTTTGTACAGCATATTTCAGGCACAAACGTATTGTGTGGTATATGAAAAGATATTTTGACACTTTCAATCACTCAGATTGCCTGTGAGAAAAGCTTCTCTACCCTTAAATTTGTTAAGAACAGGTTATAAAGCTCACTGACTTAGGAGCACTTGGAGGCCTTTGTGCTAATGTGCACAGAGAAGGAAATCCTTATGTTGATAGATAATGAGACGGGAATAAACAAAGTTGGAGAGACCAGTACGCTACTCAGGCAGCTGTTACCGTCATAGAAGGCTACTGTTATAGATATTATGTTATTGTTGTTTAAGCCTTTCACAGGTAAAAATTTGTATAGCAACTTGTGTTTTGTTCATATTTGAAAAAAGCTAATAAATCAGTGAATAATAAGAAGTGAAGTATTGCCTCATTTATCCAGTTCTCACTTTCCTGAAAAAAAAAAGTGGGCTGGTCATAGGCATGAAGCCCCTAGGCTGAAAACTGGTTCCACTCTGGACTGAATTGGAAATATTTTAGAAAAATACACTGAAGTACAAGGCTTTACAGAACAGTGCACTATTGTAGACTTAACATGTAAGGTTATAATTACATGATTTTAATAATAAAAGGTGGTGATCTAAAGTGGGCTGGTCTGAGGCATGAAACTCCAGGGCTGAGATTGAGTACCACTCCGGCCATGTTGGTAACCGATGTCTTTCCATCCTACATACTTGCTGCGCTTCAGTGTGTTTTTTACTGATTATTCAGAGGATTACGTGTAGCTTTTTACAGGTATTTTGTTCGCCTTCAAACACCATGTGACACAGATTGATCATTTTCTGAGTAGGAGGGAAATTGTGGTCAGAGCCTCCCTAGTGTCCCAGTTTGAGGTGCTCTGTTGTTCGGTGATTACAGTGAGTTCAGTGATTTCAGCAAATCGCTCTTTTCTAAAGTTGCTGCACTGTGGCTTCACGCTCTTTTAAGGCGTATTGTCACACAGTTGTTTTCTGTTACTTACTATGCCCATTTCTAAAGCTCTTCCCCTGGTTTTTCTGCAGACCCAGAGGGAGGGGAGCTCTTCAAAGGTCATTTTGTCAACAAGCATGCTTTATTTAGCCCCTATTATCTATGTTGCTGTCTTACATGCTGCACAAATCTGTTTGTGGCTTATTTACTATTCTTTGCAATATAACTGGCCCTAGCAACATTTTTTCGGTGATACATTTTAGATTTGTGCGAACGTTCTGCAGAACAAATTCCCTACCTTGGTATATGTTTTAATTCTTCATGGGATAACTTATGCTAGCAATACTTTTGAGTGACCCATTTTAGCAGTGTATGAACTTGCTCATTGCGTGTTGGTATCGCCCCAGTGTTCCTCTCCCACAGAATTCTTTTGAGGCTTTGGTCACACGCCGATTTCCACTGAAGGACAGAACGTCTCTCCAGTTTACATTTCACATAATGCTGTGACTCAAGTGCTGTCACTGTATGACACTGCATCGGTCACTCATGCCTAAATATTCATAGTGTGTCAAAACATACTAATTGTATCATATGACAGTGTCCATTCCATGTAGCAAAATGTGAAATATGTGCAATGTTCTCACAAATTCATGCTGCTTCTACACGAGACGGCACTATAGGCCTATCTTAGGGATGGCAAGATTCACTGAATTGCATGGGTGCACGGGTATAAAAGTTCACGATGAACCAAAGAAACAGAATCAAACTATCTGTACCATGCAGAATTGCATAGCATCACAGTCTTTTGCATCGGCATCAGATTATGTTGAATCGCATCATGTTGAATTGCACTGCATTGCAGGGGTGAATCATATTGTATCGCATTAAAAGTTGCTTCATATGTATATTTAATGTATCAGATCCTTGGCAATGCATCAAGATGTGTATCGCACTGGCCTCAGTGAAGGAGATGCACATCCCTACTATGTACACAGTTTTATTGTTATTATGTTTACAACTCAAATCTGCTTAGGTATCTCATGTTAACAGAACATACAGGATTCCATCATGCTCAATTCCAATGTCATAAAATTACACAGACTGTGATAAAATTAAACCTTTTTATGCGCTATACCGATAACCAGGCATTTTCAGGCAGTAGACAGGAAACTGTCGGGAGTGACTTCTAAATTTCCATTCAGTGACTCTACAGAAATACGGTGACGGGGCTACACTAGGTGTAGCATTAGCGACATAAGGTATTCATGGTGTCTCATTATAAAAGTGCACAATCTGGTGAGAGGCGGATCATTACCTGCAGGCTGGGGTCACAGCGAGAATAACAAGGTAAAACGCTCAATCCTGGACAGAGTGCCAACCAGCTATAGGCACCCAGATAATTGACTGCATACTAAGTAGCTTAATATGCTGTTTTGCGGCTAACAGAATATACAGCAATCTCATTAGGTGTCATCGCAATGGGTTAATTGATAAGATTCAGTTAAAATAAGGATTGCAGACTACCTAGGATTGCAAACGAGACCCTAAAATGTTCCCATCATCCCTGTTGAGAGTTTTCCAGTAAAAATAAATAAACAAAATAAAAAAATCGTATAAAACCATTGTCCTACATGCCATGCTGATTTAAAGAAAACTATTGTGGGTATTCAACCTTTCAGAAGATTATTTTATCAAAAAGAAGAAAGCTCCACTAAAACCAAAAGCATGCCTTCTTGTAATATCTGGTAGTAGTCAATGGCTATTCAGGGAGAGCAGAGACAGCATAAAAAAGGGGCACTTACAAAACTCTGACTCCTTTCTCCTTTGACACGGAAACTATTCAGTTAATTTGGGTAGAGGTATTTTTAAAAAGCACCCTTTCCAACATTATTAGGCAAAAGCTCTTAAAAGATTTCATGGGGGAAAAAAGAACAGGAAGGAAATTAAGATCAAGCCCGTGCAGGAACATAAAAGCACTCAGCCAAAGTGAGGAAAAGCCAATGGAAAAGGCCAGAGGACAAGAGAGGATTGGAAGGCTGAGGTTAGACATCAAAATAACCTCTTGTGGTCCAAGGCCAACGTATGGAACCTGGGTATGAATTACGTAGGAGCAAAAATTTAGTATTTCACTGTCTCATTTGTTTAGAGTTATATTGATAGGAATATTTTTTACACAATGTTACCAGTACGAAACATGCATTAAAATTGGCGTGTTCTGCAAGCAAGGAAATCAAGGGCAGGAGCAAGGGTGAATGAGAAGGGGCTTCGTTCAAATGAACATGGGAACAGGGCAAAACAAGGCAGACCGTGAGGGGTCAAACAGACAGGTTAACATGGGGGAAGCACTAGAGCGCACGCACAGGGAATGACGTCAATGATAGGACTGGGGAGCACAGGACTGGGAATCACTCCAATACAGGACTGACGAGGACACAAACAGGAGGCAGCTGGAGTGATCGACAGGACAGGAATGAGAGGTGAGAGGAAACGGGGGGTCAGAAGGGCAGGACATGACAAAAGTATAATGCAACGGACAGCATTTAGAAAATCAGCAGCAAAAATATAATCTAAAGGGACAGGGTTGTAAAATATTATTTTGAAATGGTTTTGCATACACTTACAAAACTGCGTTCCTTCACAATTGTTTTGCACTCCTTCGCAATTGTTTTTGCATTTCCTCATAACAGGTAAATTCTGGGCCCCTTAAGAAAATGTCACCTTGCCATCCCCCCCGTGCCAATTTTACGATTTGATCATTTTAAGTATTCAAGAGGCCCCTGCTGGGTGCTGCCCCCCCCCCCCGACTCTTTCAGGGTATCCATGTCCCTAGCGCGCCCCTCCCTCATTCCACTACTTTGGCACAATGTTACATGAAGCTGTATTATAAATGCAGGAAAGCATTAATACTATTTCTGCGCAACAGTTTGGTATTGGGGGGAGACAACTGAACTTATACAAATTCAAAGGTGTATTTATTTGTGGGGGATGAATGAATCTAAATTAAATATTGGGGGGTACAAGTCCCCCACTTCCTGCGGCCCTTTATGGCAGTGCAGAGGAGCAAGCCAAAGCAAAAAAATAGCAAAGTCCAAGATCTCGTCTTCAAAACATCATAGGAAACCAGGGCACCATAATTTTAATGGGGCCGAACATAAAAGTTGAGGGGAATCGATAGCTTGGCCCCTGGGGCTGGGAACGACCAGAAACAAGCCTGCTAGAGCACCACCACGCCAATTTTTTTGCCAATTAAAAAAAGCATATAAAATTGGGGCAACGTAATTCCAACAAAGAATATGTGAAAGTCAGGGAGAATAAAGAGAACTTTCAGAGAAGGTGGCTGTCACACGCGTCATGGATGGATGGATGAATGGATGGATGGATAGATAGAAGGATGGATGGATGGATGATGGATGGATGAAGGATCTTTCAAAACCTGTATAAAATAAGGATGGCATAATTTCAGTGGGAAATTAAGAGAACTTTCTTGGGATATAAGATACGTGAGGAATCCGCAGATTTAGTAAAAATAGTAATAGTAAAAAAAATAACACATTTTACTCCTAGGCGCCATTTTATTTATACACGGAAGATGTCCAGAAAGCGAGTGAAAGTGTAGGCGTACCAGCCATGGAGGAGGGAGTCTGATATTGAGGGTGGCACAACTTCATAACTTAAATAGAAAGGGCTACAGTATTTATGGCAGAGATGAATGAATCTAAATTAAATATTGGGGGAAGGGTTCCTATGCCCCCTCCTGGAGCCGACACCTTATCGTGGTTCTCGGTTTGCGTGTTCCAGTGATCCCAGGAGCCTGGTAGGGTCACCCAAGGCAAACAGGTCCTGGGTGAGGAACCAGACGAAGTGCGGCTCAAAAGACCCCTTATGAAGAAAAACAATATGGAAACACGTTTTCCCTTGCCTGGACGCGGGTCACCGGGCCCCCCCCCCCCGGAGCCAGTCCTGGGGGTGGGGCTCAATGGCGAGCGCCTGGTGGCCAGGCCTATACCCATGGGGCCTGGTCGGGCACAGCCTGAACAAGGCACGTGGGTCCCCCCTCCAATGGTCATAGGGGTCGGGTGCGATGTGAGCTGGGCAGTGGCCGAAGGTGGGGACCTTGGCGGTCCGATCCTCGGCTGCAGAAGCTAGCTCTAGGGACATGGAATGTCACCTCTCTGATGGGGAAGGAGCCTGAGCTGGTGCGCGAGGTTGTGAAGTTCCGGCTAGACATAGTCGGGCTCACCTCGATGCACAGCTTGGGCTCTGGAACCAGTCTCCTCGAAGGAGGTTGGACCCTCTTCCACTCTGGAGTTGCCTGCGGGGAGAGGCGCCGAGCGGGGGTGGGCATACTTATTGCCCCCTGGCTGGGCGCCCGTACATTGGGGTTTAGCGCAGTGGACGAGAGGGTAGCCTCCCTTCGCCTTCGGGTGGGGGGACGGGTTCTGACTGTTGTTTGCGCTTATGCGCCAAGCGGCAGTTCAGAGTACCCACCCTTTTTAGAGTCCCTGGAAGGGGTGTTGGAGAGCACTCATTCTGGGGACTCTCTTGTTCTGCTGGGGGACTTCAATGCTCACGTGGGCAATGACAGTGAGACCTGGAGTGGCGTGATTGGGAGGAACGACCCCCCCGATCTGAACCCGAGTGGTGTTCTGTTGTTGGACTTCTGTGCTCGTCATGGATTGTCCATAATGAACACCATGTTCAGGCATAAGGGTGTTCATATGTGCACTTGGCACCAGGACACCCTAGGCTGCAGTTATAGTCGTGTCATCGGACTTGCGGCCGCATGTATTGGACACTTGGGTGAAGAGAGGGGCGGAGCTGTCAACTGATCATTACCTGGTGGTGGGTTGGCTCCGCTGGTGGGGGAGGAAGCCGGCCAGGCCTGGCAGGCCCAAACATATAGTGCAGGTCTGCTGGGAACGTCTGGCTGAATCCCCTGTCGGGAGGAGTTTCAACTCCTACCTCCGGCAGAACTTCTCCCATGTCCCGGGGGAGGCGGGGGACATAGAGTCCGAATGGGCCAACCTTCTGATCACAGGCATTACGAGGCCAAACCTGCTGAACCACACACTGTCCCCCGTGCCCAATTATTAATCATTTCTTTAATTAAATTATCCCATTAATTATTCAGTTAATTTCAATTTTAAAAAGTGCATTTATTCAGCATGTTTCAAATGGTATGGTTTCACTTTACACACACACACACACACACACACACACGTCGGGTATACCTATCCTTATGGGGACCGCTCATTCACTTCTATGGGAAAAATGCTAACGCTAACTATGACAACCTTAACCCCCACCCTGCCCTAACCATAACCATAAGTAACCAAGCAAAATACAAGAGTTTTTGCATTTATAGTTTTTTCATAGCAGTCATCAATTTTTATAAAATAGAGTTTTCCCTTATTGGGAACAGGAAAAAAAGGGGAAAAAAACGGATATTTATCTCGTTATGGGGACATGGTGTCCCCATAAGGATAGGTATACCCGCTCACACACACACACACACACATATAGCTTGTGTTTTTTTTTTCCCCGAACATAAACAAACAAATAGGTAAGTCACTATATTGCACTTATTTCGGGAGGGAATTCACTCTGAAGTACTGGGAGACAGGTGTGCAGCTACCAGATGAATGGTTAGATAATCTCCAACACCTGTGCCTTCCTGGAGAGCCATCTCCAACAGGCAGAGCCCACTGGCCACGAAAGACTATTTTCGCTGTGATTTTTTTGCTAAAGCACCCCATGCTGGCTTGTTTAATGAGCCTATCTGAAAGCAGCCTGAAGTAAACTGTTCTGCATGGACATTGTACTAGTAATTTCAAAAGTAAAGGAAGAGGATTTTCTCCGTATCAAACGAAGGCAGACAGATCATTTAGTAGATAAATGAGTAAGGGACTTAAATTTGGACATTCCAGGTGGTATGTTTGTACATTTGGTTTTCTAATCGAAATCTGAAAGCTAAAAGACATTGCCAAAAGGCTTAATTAAGTGATTGTAAAATGCCTAATCATTAAGGATTGCACTAGAGCAATAATTATTACAACAGGCCAGTGGATAGATAAAATACACAGGATTTTGAGGTTCTTCGCCTACAAAGGAGATCATACCTAGCAAATAGCACCTGCCTATATGCTTCTTTGCATCTGATAGCCTCATTCAGTGGAAACTGAGCTATTGGTGTGTTTGTCTTTCATGACGCAATATCCTTTTGGCCCTACATGATTTTCCATTTGCATTGCTACGTTGTATCAGATCTGGACATGCTGTGTCAAACGCAAAGCATATATGGCAGACTATAAATATCTTTGTATAATATGTGAGTTATCTTTTTATATTCTACTTCAGTTCAAAGGATTTTCTTGTCTAACAATCCTTCCTTGGATTTAATCTTTCACTTACTTCAGCCTGACTGTGTGATCCGCAGAAGTCCAACAGTCTGAAAGCTGTGAAGTATCACTGCAGGCTGTTGTTATTGTCTCTATCAATTTTTTGGACCAGAATAACGAATATGAGTAAAAATGCAGTGTACCAAATTTGAGAGTGCTATATATTTGGAATACCATAGTTTTTTTGTAACTGCCACATCAATTCACAGTACGAAAAGGCCTTTTAAAGTTTTTTCAAAAGAATTTCAACATTGTTCCCACCAAAGTAGTGATTGCTGTGTAGTTGTGAAACTGTGGCCTCTTATTATTCTATTTGTTTTAGTTTCTAATCAAAAAAGGGGGAAAAGCCGTAGTACTGATACCATTAAAGCAGGAGGTCAAGGCTAACTTTATGTTCAATCATCTGGGTGTTTGTCATTGTGTGATCAACAAAGACATGATTTATCAGTCATAAAATTTGATACTCTTCTGACACGACTGTTTGCGAGGACAGATTTCAAAATAGCGGGTAAACGTTTTCTCAACCACAAAGCATAGTGGGAATTTTTTATTTAGGGTCTGAAATTCCAATAACAGCATCGCTGTAAGGTCCAACTCTGCTTTCTATTGGAGAGCAGTTTACGAGAAGAAAGATTTTTCATCATTTCAATTCGGAAGTGGCAGCAAGAGAGATACATGTCATCTCCGGGAAAAAAAACATATTACTTTTTCTTTAATAATTCTTTGTGTATATTAAATTTAATATCTCATTATATGTATTATCATTTTATGCCAAAAGTAATAAAAGCAAAACTTAGTATATTATGTGGCTGTCCAGCACTCTGGCAATTAATATCATCTAAAAATTAGTGAAATAAATCTGCCAGAAATGTAGCATTCCCATGAAAAAGTACTCGGTCCCAATTTCTTTTGTCACATTTCACCACAGAATAAGTATCTGAAACGGACAGAAGCAAGATTTTTTTCTCATACTGTTCCACATCTTGTTCATCTTGTCAACACAGTGAGAAGTGTTCAAATTCCCAAAAATAAAAATGAAACAGGTATAAAGTCCTCATATCCCTTGTACTTCCAAGCTCAAACTTGTCCCAGCACCTGGCATAACCTTAAAAATCACACAATTTGTTGATTTATTCCACCGGCATCATAAGTTAGTGCATCACCTGTTATTATCGGTTTTGTATATATAAACATCCCTACAGCATGGTAGAATAAAACAGACTGAAAACGAAAATGACTGAACATGAAGATGAAAGAGCATTCGAGACGAATCAGACAGACGATTACAGAGCGGCACAAACCTAAGGCTACAAGGTTTCAATACCATTGCTAAGCCATTGAAAATCCCTTGGAGTTCAATGCAGTGCATTGCACCGAAGTGAAAGGAGTGTGAAAGTAAAGCCACGCTGCCTCGACCAAGCAAACCCACTGGCCTCATCCCCCACCCCTCAAGCTGGGCTTTGGGGCAAACGAGGCACTTATCAAAGAGGTTACTGCAAGACCAGCTGTGACACAGAATAAGTTTCAGATGTTAGTGGCTGCGACAGACAATGTCCGTGATCAACAACCTCCAATTGCACAGGAAAAGGGCCTTTTTCGGTAGGGCTGTACAGAAGCCCTGGCTGACCACCAAGCATATGCTCAACCTCACAGAATTTGGGGCAACGGCGTCTGGAAGAGATGCGACGGAAAGTTTTTCTGTCTGACGAGACAAAAGCAGAACTTTTTGGCCCTAACGCGAGGTGGTACATATGAGCCAAATCGAACACTGCGCACCAGCCCGGTAACACAAACCCTTACTCTAAAATACGGCTTCAGGTTATGGGGATGATTTTCTGTGGCAGGGACAGGCAGCCCTGTCAGGACTGACGGAAAGATGAATGGCACACATTACAGAGAGTTCCCAAACAAAAACCTGCTATATTCTGCCAAGAGGCTCAGAGCGGGGGAAGAAGTTTTATATCACCATAACAATGATGCAAAGTCAACTGCAAAAAAACACAGAAGAGGCTTAAAAAGAAGAGACTTTGTCCTTGAGTTCAGACCACAATCCAAATGAGAATCTGAGTCAAGACCTCAAAAATGCCGTCCATCACTACTTCTCAACGAACCTGATCCAGCCTGAGGAATTTTGCAAGGTGGGATCGCACTCCATCCCAGCCTTCAAAGCTAATAGACACTTAAAAGTTTCTAACATATTATTTATTCATTGGGCACAGACGAAGCAAAGGCTCCCCATTCGTTGTTCATGTCGGCCAATGAGATGTCAGAGAGATCAGGGCAGAAGATCTGACTGCATATAAATAGACACGAGCCGTTTCTCTGATGTCCCTCTGTGAAAAAGGGTACATTATTACCCATAACACAATTTGTACAGAATGTAAGAGGCATGTGCTCATTGTATGCAAACAGAAAATACACAGTATCTGACTGACACACACACACACACACACACACACGCACACACATAAATATATGAAAGCAATGTAAAAAATTAATCTGTACCATGTTATACTTTTATGTACATGGAAATTCATTACTATATTTATAGATACCATATTCTTGACAATGGTTATACCATTATCTCCCAATCCATCCACCCACAGTGACCAGAGGAACAGGGAAGAACATGTTACTACTGCATCACAGATTTGAATATAGCCTCAGAATATACAAGCCAAGCCCCAAAATCCCACTGCCAGTTACATTGAATCTCTAAATTCCAACTCCCCCCCCCCCCCCCTTCCAACCTCTCCAACACGTCTGAATGGCTGATGTATTTTACAGCTTTGACTAATAAGCATATTTCAAAATAAAACATAATCTGATGAATGTATTTGACCAGGATGCAGACTAATGTGATACAAAATGTCAATATATTGTTCTTTCTTTCATGCTGGTCTTTATTATTCACTTGCTAGAAGCAATTGGCCAATTTTTATTTTTTTTTTTAAAGTAAAAATATAACTGTACAAATCACATTGTTTTTGGCTTGCAAATCTTTTCCCAGTATTCGTCCTCTGAAAGTTTCTTCAGAATTTGTTTTTCATGCTAAGAATAGGAAACATGTTTGCATATTTTTTGTTGCATTTCACATTTGAGCAGCACAATTCACTCAGAGTACATGAAAAGCTTTGGCAGAACTGAGCTCTGAATAGCGAGAGAGCAACTGTGCGAGTGCATTTAACCATAGTTTAATTAAATCCAGTCCTATGATTTAGAAGTACACTCATTTATAACACCGCTGAATGTTAATTGCTAAAAAGAAATTAAGCTTATATATAAAAAATGTAATCTTATATACACACACATACATTATACACATGTAAAGCTGTAGCTTGGGAAATGTTGTGTAGCAATCAAAGGCTTTCTGAAGGCAACCGGGGTGCTGCTCTCTGACGTTCAAAGGAGCAATGTTACATAAATGAAGGGGGGAAAGGGAAAGAAAAACTGCAAAGTGAGAATGTCAAACCGATAAACTTAACATGCAGAGGCAGGAACTGCTGTAAGCAACAGAAAATAGACAAAAAAAACTGCTTTTGTAAAAGTGCCTCCATAAATACCATCATAATCACTATGACTCGGATATAGTCAATGGAAATACATTCCAAGGCACCATTGAAAATAAGACAAATATTACAAAGAAAGCATCATTATGCTATTATTACTAATAAATATTATCGACACGACATGTCGAAAGCCATTATGGAGGAGCCATTTTTAATAATCTGTTTAGATTCTGAGGAGAATTGGACATGAGTTAGGAGAGTGACAATACAGACTGAGTGAAATACTGTCACATATGCGTACGGTCTATATCAGAAAAACGGTATTGAAGAACGCAAGTCAACGCATTGGCTGGATCCCGAACGTGAGAGAACTGGGGAGAATTATATAAGCAACTAAATAAGTAATCATCGCTATCGCAGCTGAAGATGGCTGGAACACATACAGGTGGTCAAATTGATCAATTCATGGGTGTATCTCAGAAATGTCAACTGTTCTGAGCTTGGTATGATACAGGCCTGACCATTAGCAAGGGAATGATTATTTGGAAGGCATATTCATGTAAATATATTAGATTTAGAGATCAAAAGTAGCAAAAAAGACATCTACTGCAACCAGGAGAAACCAAATAAAAATCTTTTATTTTGGGTTTACATTTCAACATCCCCACTAAGACGAGAGGTTCGCTAGTGGAACACTTAGGGTGGTATCAGGTTGGAAAAGAAGTAACAGGTATCATCTGACAGGGATGCAGTGTTGGATAAAAAAAGATTAGAGCATTGTGGTGAGAGGAGAGGGAAAAGGCATGTAATTCAAATGCCGAGGACATCCGACATATTCACTATTTGATTACCTTTTCCGATTACTGGGTCTCCCGGCTTCAGCTTCTGATGCATCTTTGAGTCACATCTGGCCTTCATCTAGCATGCCCAAGTCCCAGTCTTTCAGCTTTTTATACGAGGAAAAACCTTTCTGACAAGCTGAGTAGGATAATGAGTTTTCCTTACGTGTTACATGCATAACACTAATACAACTTGGTGGTTAATTTCCATACTCAACACTTGCCTGTACTACACTTGATCTACAGTATGATGACCAACATACAGAATTCTTCTCACATATAGGCCACACTGGGTCAGCGTAATATCCAGCAAAAGGTCAGTGGGGGCAACTTCAGCTGATAAAATAAGCAATTGAGTCACATGCGGCAGAACTTGACTCTCGCGGATTTCAGTTATGCCACACAGGAGCCGGTTTTCATTTCTGCCTGCGGGTGATTCCCCTTCACGATTGAGAAGTCGCCACCGGTCGTGGGGCCATGATGAAGACCCGTCTACTGGAACGCACATTCCCTGAGTGGCAGACGTTAGACATTAAACCAATATCTTAGGTCTCCTGTAAAAGGCCAAGAAATCCGTATTTAGCAACTTTTCTTTGATAATGCAGTTGAACAATTATAGGTATTCCGAGCCATGATGTGGGGGGGGGTGGGTTTCTATATCATGCCGTTGATTTGCAGAAAACTGAATCCTGAATGCTGTCGTCTGTGCACAGTGATAGCTGTAATTCAATAATAGCAATATATAATGTAAATGTCAAAACACTGACTATAGTCACAAAGCACAAGGTCCTAGAAATCAGTCTGAGATGTTATTTGGAGTATTTAAAGATAAGTGAATAAATACCGTCGGCTATTTTAGCTTTGAGAAATTATTACTGTCACTGGTATTAACATTTGCTTCTTATTCAGTAAAATTAGCCATCATAAGAATAGTATGATTATTTCTGACAGGCATTGTGTATCAGTATTAGGAATTACATTTAATGGCAGTGTTTTTCGTTGGCTGTGCATATCCAGGTTTTTCCTTATAGCACTGCACTGCTGATTATCATAATGTGATGCACCAGTGCAATCTCTCCATGGTGACCTTGTTAAAAAAAAAAAAAAAAAAAAAAACACCAATATTTATTATGAGTGGCCTTAGATAGAATTTCAATATGAAGATTTAACATAAATTAAACAATTTCATTGCTCTATTTACTTTTGAAAATAGAGAATTTAATAGCCTGCTTTAATGAAGCGGGCTCTTGCATTGCATTGGACAGTCTTCATGTTATTAAGAGAGATGTTCCATGTTTAGTTTATTATAAAGGCTATCTTGGATTAACAGATGGCTGAAACACTCTCAGTATCTGAAAACGCATGGCATTTTGGTACAATTATCTCAACTTCTGTTCCATCATTGGTGCATGCAAGATACCCACTGTTTGATCAAACCACACACTTTGCAGCATCTGTGTTAATAAAGCTGAATCTTTCGCCAGATTTATTAATCTACTGCTTATTGTATTTTGTATGAAAGACAAAAGAACAGTATACCATAGTTGAAGAATGGCTGTTTTTTAAAAAAATGATTTTTCTATATAATGCTCCTTTTTAGTCAAAATTGTCGAACAGTCTGTGTTTGTGTAAAGAGGAATCTAGCAGGTGGTTGATTATTTAAGCCACACAGGTCTAGTGAAAACTGCATAATTTGAAACAACCATTTAAAAAAATCTTTTGGTACAATGAATAGTACAGCAAACTGCCACAAGGTCCTTTTTTGTTGAACCAAATAATGTTATCAATTATAATGTAATTTATAATGTTATGTGGGGGAAAAACCCCCCCACAAAGAGTTTGGTGGAGTGCTTGTATGTGCACTTTGTGATGTAACGATGTAGAGCAGAGCAAGGCCAGATGTCCTGCCTACAGATTCTCAATGACATCCTGACAGAATAAAGGAACCCAGCCTGGCGGACTGTTTCAAGAAAACCCTCAAGGGGACACACCGCGGAACCCTACTGATCCAGAAGGAAGGAACTGGGACCAATTACTGGCCAACCTTGTGTGTCAGGTGAGACAGGCACTCAGGCCAACACTGGCCTGTCTGCTCAAACTCCCCTGTGCACAGATATCCCAGAGGTTTGCTCCAGGCTGTCAAGAGAACCAGGGAGCAGGAACCTGTTCCATCCGACAGCATCATCAAACTTCTGGCCACCATGCAGCTTCACGTCAAATCCATCCTTCCTCTACTCATGATCACCTGCAGATTTCCGGGGCAGAGGTGTGATGACCGCCTTGCGTGTGAGTTTACTTAGTGGACAGTGCCTGGGTACTAGTACCAGTTATTGAGCTCCCAGAATGGTGCCTGGCACCTTCAAACTGAAAGGCATTGTCAGACAACTTGGGGGAAAGCAAACCTAACTGTATACCATGTTAACCTTTGGAAATACCGGTGGGACTGAGACGTCCTGTTTGTCCCTGAGCTCAGGTCCTCCCTTGACATCAAACACAGACCAAACCTTTTTCCGAAATACAGTCTTTCACTCCTACAGAAGCCCGGGGACGTGCTTTCAGGAAACCCTCCGGCACACGTACTTCAGTGTGTATTAAAAGTAAATCTGTGCTAGAATGGCGATCCACCCACTGCCCCTGGCTTTCCAATTGCACATAATACTGAATCAACTGAAATGTCATTCATGCCTTTGATGGCTACATGTTGCTAATTTGCAATAAGTGTCAGGGAAACTCGGCAGCGGACCTCTTGGCACTACTCTGTATCTCACTACAGCTACGTACCATTCACTTCAAAAGGCTGGGAGAAAAAGCCGGTCTCAGGGGAATATGGACAACCGAGTCCTTACCTTCATGTGTCTCAGATAAAGTTAGGGGATTCCCTTCATACTGAACAGTACCCTTTCATGCTCCTGGTGTAGATTTTTGCAAAGTAGGAATACAGATGCTCCTCTACTCATGAATGAGATACGTTCCGAACGGCTGTTCGTAACTTGAAATGTTCGTAAGCCGTTATTCAACATCATTTTAAGGGCGTACGCAAGTACAAAGAACTAGGATGCTGGGAATACGCACGCTTGTGGCTCAGGCATGGACAGAAAACGGGAGGCCAATGAACACAATTTGGACTTTCAGTCCTCTTCGTTTGTATGTCTGAAAGTTCATAAGTTGAAAGTTCGTAAGTAGAGGAGCGTCTGTATATTCCACCATAATAAAAGCTGTGGATGTAGTACAACAGGTATAGAGTAACTGGACCTTCTGAAAGGGATAGACAGGCATCGGGATTCTCTCTCTAGTATAACGGACTGGTTATGTCATTCAGCGTTTCTTATTTCCAGCTACAGTGAAGTACAGAGCATTGTATCACCAATGGAACCAGATGGCCTGCATTTCCTGTCATGTGGCACACCTGGGGGCTTTGCTGGAAGTCCTCAAGCTGAATCTATGACCACCCAACCAAAGATGCTCCTCACGTGACTCACCCACTCACCAACATCAAGAAAGATCACAAACAAACAGCAAAAAGCACTGGATTCTCTCTGAGGCCCCAATAAAGGCCCAGATCTTCCGGAAGCTCCATCAGGTGACCAACTGATCCCACTGAAGGCAAAATATCACATACAGTATCATATACAGAGTAGAATATATATCTAACAGTGAGTACCACAAACCACAGAATTATACAGGAAGAAATGGGAAGAGATCCTGTGTATGTTTCCAGTAAGCTTCTTCAAGATAATAAGCTATACACAATTCATAGCAGGGTGATTTTCATGGTAATATTAGCTTGATCTATGAAGTACATGATCTACTTATAAAGGAGCACAGATTAAAAAAAAAGAAGAAAAAAAAGTGACGCCCTGATTTTAACACCATGCTAACACGAGGCATAATTATTATCATCAATGTGTTTCATCAAAGAGTTCAGAGTCAGTTAAAGATTAATGAAGAGCATATTTATGGATGAATATAGGTCTCTGAGCACTCATTACCACTTGGAGAGAATAAACAATAATGGAACATTGCCGGGTACATTACTGGCAACAGTGTGACACACAGAAATGATCCATTCATGGTTTCAAATAAAATGATTAGCTCCCAGTTTCACAATTAATATATATATATATATTTACTTGTATTTAGATTCTATCCCTATTTTACATGTGTACAGTGTTTGTCAAAAATAATACGTGAATACATGATTTTGACTAATGTGGCACAGTTATTATGAGCCACAAGCTATTTATGCACTAAATTAACAATCACAATCATCTAGTTCACTGTTTTATTAACTGCTAGCAGTGCATAATTGACTTTACAGAAGATAAATCATAACGACAGAATACCATGGTATATTGATTAGTTGGGAAGTTTACTTCTATTGTTGTAGGAAGATTTCATAAAATATCTAGAAAGTGAAAAAGTATAGGGCACATTAAGAAGATGGTAATAAGACTGTATTCGATGTACATTTCTGCATGATGTATATGAGAGTTAGGGTTATCGATCAGACGTAAGATTTGAAGGCCAGACAATTTGCCCCAAGATGCTATACATCACCTATCAATTGTGCTATTTACAAAGCAAAACACAACCGGCACTCACTATGAAATGAGCATATCATAACCAGCAATCAAAAGAGCACAAACGCCTTCCACATGGATGCGTAAGGCGGCAAACACTAGACAATGTAAAAGCAACTGTGATGTGTGAGCACAGACTTGTCAGGCCTGATTGTGGTTCATTTCTTGGCATATGAGCTAATGTCATCTTGCAAAAAAAACACCAAACAGTACATTTGAAAGGCAGCAGTTATGCTGAGTGGTAGAGCAGAGACGTACATCGTAGAGTCTGGGTGCACATCCAAGCTGACAGGCTCTGCACTGCAGTGACCTCTTCATGGTGCTCAGAAAGCAATGCTCTACATGAAGGACCTGCAGGCTTTCTTGGTTACCTGGGTACTGGTACAGTCCCATCGCTAGTGGCGCTATCCGCAATGATCTGTAATGACATATTACATTGACTTATACAGCAGAAGCTTTTATCCAAAGCGACGTGCGACTGAGGCGGCAGGGGCAGCCAGTCCCTGGAGCAATTAGGGTTAAGGGTCTCGCTCAGGGATCTAACGGTGACATCACTCTGCTGACCACAGGAATGGAACCAGGCGAACATCTGATCACACACCGCCTGATGGATCCGAAAAGGGTTAGGGTTAGGGTTTTAGAGCACCTTCCATTACAAATTGTATTAAGTTTTTAATCATTTTGAAAAATACAATGCCATCTCCATGGGCATAAATTACGGGGTAAATGGAGAGGTGGTTATAACCGTCCCAATAATCTAAACCGGGCAATGCAACCTCCCAAAATAATCACAAAATGGGTTTAGACCTCAACCCCACCAATGTTCATCCCAAAGTCATTCCCTTGCTTGTCTTTGTCCATTTGGACACTCAGCACCACACATATGCATGTCACACTTCCTGCAGACCTGAAGGGGTGCAGACCTCATTGTCACCTGTTCTTCCCTGGCTGTGACGGAGTCATAAGGTTTGATGTGAATGCGGCTGCCGGACTGTCCCGCCAGCTGCCTACGTAAGACACAAACTGCCTAGAAATTTGTAGGGAGGCCTACCTTCTACAGCAGATCTACAGGCAAGAAGTGTGACCACCAGGGAAGCGCATGTATACCATCTGTCAGTAAAAAGACCTTGTGGTCTTTACGAGGCATGACGGCAGGCTCCTGACAATCCACCTGCCCGTTACATTCTAGGTATTTCTTCTAAAATAAGAAAGAGATGGATATTGCACTCAATGTACTTTGCAAAGGTATTTCAAATTTAATTCGTAATAGTCATACGAGTCCCAGTTTTTCCAATAATATAAACATCAACAAAAGGCAAAGATAAGTCACAGTAGCCAGGTTTCCATTAGGCGTTTTGTAATTTGTAACAGATCTGTAATATTGTCATGGTTTTCTGCCTCTGAACCAAGAACGCCATTAAGAAATATACTAGGCGGCACAGCCTATGAGCATGCTCCGCATTCAGAGTGGCCCGCTGTCATTTTATCTCAGCAGAAGTTATATTTTCTAACACCCTGTTGCTATGGCAAAATCGGAGTGTTTGCGGAGCCGGGCCAGTCGATGGGAAAACACAGTGTCACGTTCATACATCATCCGGCTGCTTGCTGTCGGGTGCCTGAGCGTGAAGACTCCCGCCCAGGGGAGTGATCGCTTCGGCTGTGCCTCGGCCCCGTGACCAGTTAGCTTATTGTGCTAATGGTCTGATTAACCTAATGCGCTAAACAATCCCATTTAGTTAATTGACAGAGGCAGAAAAAACATTAGGTGATATCTGACAGGTGCAGCTATAGGTAACCCTTGTTCCACTGAGCTTTGCTAAATTGTGCCAACATGTACGTCGCTCCAGATGTTACTGCGGCATGCAAAGGTAATTACAAGCATTACAATACATCAGATACTTTCCAGGCTCTAAGCCTAGTGTTACCAAAAAGGGAAAATTGTGTTTTGAGAGATACTTAAAACATCTGAAAGAGACGAGTGCAACAGCGACTGCCAATACGGAAATGAAAGACTGGACAAATCAAAATCTCCATAATGGCTTAAAAACCAGATCGTCAGACATGATACTGCCTGACAATAGCAGGGAAAGCACAAAGAGAGATAGATTTTTGAAACATGAGAACACAGAGGCAAAAGAACTGTTACAAGCAGAGTATGCTTTTTGAAGGATTTAAGGTGTATAAGTGAGGATTTAATAAAACCTGC
The DNA here is from genome assembly GCF_048594095.1 of Paramormyrops kingsleyae. Taxonomy (NCBI): domain Eukaryota; kingdom Metazoa; phylum Chordata; class Actinopteri; order Osteoglossiformes; family Mormyridae; genus Paramormyrops; species Paramormyrops kingsleyae. The sequence goes on along the minus strand of NC_132819.1, from coordinate 16,869,818 downwards.
CAGATTTATCTTTTCTGCACAAACTGGAAATATAAAGCAAGACCTGGACAATCATGTAAAAACCATACCAACTGAAATACTGCTTTTTACTCAGTCTTTAACATTTCAGTTCAAAGCAGGTGGCTGGAGGAAATGTTTTATTGAGGCAACCAGGTTTTTGATCTATAAGTATAATAGGAGCAACAGCTGGCAAGGATCAGAGCTCAACTAGTGAAACTAAAGAGCTGATTCGCTAACGCAGAGAACTAATCGAAGTCCTGCTTTATTGTCACAGTGAGCTCCAGCACACTCACCCAGTCACAGAAACTTCTACCGAACGAGAGGCGTCAGTCTGGAGTAAATGGATCACATAGCTAATGTAACAGGTGTGACAATGACAAAAGATGAAACCCACATCTCTTCAGTTGGAGTGAATTATCAGGAAAGGACATTAGTCTGCTACTAACTGAAGACCAGTCTCCCTACCGGAAGGAAATGGATGACAACACAGTTCTGTTGATCTCACTTTTGCATTCATCTGCTACATAACAGAGCTATATGTAGGGCATCCGAGAGCGACAGTCCTCAGCTGATGACGCTGGTTTGTTAGAAATCAGAAATTGGCAGGTTGTTAAATAAGATTCATCCTTCATTGTGTAATTTTGACTCAATGAAGTGCTGGGTCTATTGCAACAAACAAAATAATTAACACAAAACTATGTACAGTGATTAGAAAATTACTTGGTGACTGTAAATGAAAATTGCTTTATTCTTAAATAAGCAGGACAGATAAAAAAATAGCCGGTAATTATCTGAGTTCACAACCACTGAAATCACTCCTCCACCTAAGCAGTTTGGTGTTTTGGGTGAAATATTTTATCATCTTTCTTGCGTCATATGGGATCCCTGATAATTACAAATGATTTTTTAAAATGTACTTTCACGGCCCCAAATCCATAAAATATTTTGTTGCCTCAAGGCAACTTTGTATCACAAGGGTACAAAAGCCACAAAGAAAACTTCACAAAGAAATTTCCTGGAAAATGTATTGAACGAAAAGGCAAGAATATCACCAAAAGTGCTAACACTTTACAATGCACACTAAGTACGCATCAGTCAGAGACTCATATTTCGCTATATTCCACCTCATTCTGTATGAAGTTTCAGAAAACAGTCACTTTGCCTGACACAACAGAAGTGTTCTTGCACAAAGTTTTGGCATTCCACCTCATTCCATTACCTCATAGTCCACATTTCTGCTGCCTCCCAGCTCCTTGACAGACAGTCCACATTTTTGCTCCTTCCCAGACAGCCCAGAGTTTTGCTCCCTCCCAGCACTCTGCCAGACAGTCCACATTTTTGCTCCCTCCCAGCTCCTTCCCAGACAGCCCACAGTTGTGCTCCCTCCCAGCTCTTGCCAGACAGTCCACATTTCTGCTGCCTCCCAGCTCCTTGACAGACAGTCCACATTTTTGCTCCCTCCCAGCACACTGCTGTAGAACAACCAGGATGTCTCCACTACCAAATGCAGGAAATCAACAATAAGGCCACTTCTTTTACCTGCTTTTGGTAAAGTAAAGGGCTATCAAAGAATCAAGCAGGTCAAGTCCCCCCCATCTTTGGACAGGGGACCTGAATGATCAAACTATATATATGAAAGGCCAAAGGTAGCTTTGGATACCTTCTTTCTCTCCTTCAACCCTGTACTATTTATATAAGTTTGTTATATATCACACTACAGAACATGTACCCGTATTATACAGTGCTTAGAAAACAAAACTTTTGTCTATATATTTGTATGTGTGCAGGTGTTTCAAACAAGCTGTAAAATGAGCATTTTGCTGCCCACAGTCTTCTGCAGAAACCTGGTTCTGCAATCCCTCATTCCTCACTTTACTGCACACAAGTTCACCGTCCGCACTATCTGGGGGGGGGCAGCTGAGTCGCACTGGAGACGTCCGCTGTCCGTTTTTCTGTGAAGCCGGTCAGAAAGGCACCAAGAACTGCCTAATTTACACATAACCTACCCTGAGTGTGATTCTGTTCTGTGAAAGGAGCACTTGCCGCATGTTCCAGCAGAAAGTAAAACAAAAGTTTTAAAGTTATATAACTGTATAAAATAGACTTCCTGAGACATCAACACATTTTTTCATTTACAATTTATATCCAAGCAATAAAATTCATCCCACTGTTTTATTACATTATATGCACATGAGATGCATGTTGGCAAATCCCTCTTCCTATTAGACTTGTCCTTCCCATGTTTGAGGATTTTATTTTTTTTGTAATGTGGAGTAAGGGCAACAGTGAACACTAGCATAAATGCAATATTAGCATTTTTCCATACCCTAGTCAACATTTATGGTCAAATAAATCTGCACGTTTATACATAACCTCAAACAGACACTAAATGAGAGGAAAGAGTTTGCTCTTATTCAGTGCTTGTTACAATTTTCACCTCAAACTTCATGCTGACAAACAATAACACCCCCCCCCCCAGCACCATAAAAAGGGTCAATTGTCAGTCAATATGAGGAAGGAAATGACAGGACGACACCCAATAAGCTGAGACACAGGTAGTCAATGAATATTATGAATGCCTCAAGGAAAACAGTACGCTTACATTTTTATCGTTATTTTGCTGTAAAGAGGACGGCGGCGTTTGTAGCCGCGTATCCAAACTTGCCTAATGAAGGCCTTAGCTTGTCAACAAATCCCCATGAAACGAAAGTTAACCCAGTCACCTAGGAAACCCCGATACCCCTGTAGTGTACCATTGTGTATTGTGTAACTTACCTTTAATATGGTTCAAAACTGACAAAATGCCAAGACAACATGCTTATTTATATTTGCTTCGATCTGCTCTTGCATATTTTTCCATGTAAAATAAGAAAACACAAGAATAAATGGCTTGCTAAAATAAGCCCCTATCAAGTAAGACATCCATCCATCTATTCAGCCAGCCATCATCTTCTATTCGCTTCCAGTCAATCAACAAAAAATTTTAAGCACCTAACCCTTGATTTTAGAGATTTTGTATGCATTAAGAAAACGAATAAATGGTGCTACATGGTGCAAAGTACTTCAGTGCGGATTTTTAAATTGCATAGCATTTCCCTACCTTGTCTGGAATGTTGTGAAATTGCATGCTGCACCATGTGGTTTCTGTAGTACTAGCCTGCATTCATTAAAACGGCTGTAATGTTTATAACAGCCGCTCTTATCTCTGTGCAGCACAGTCAGCAATACCATTATCCGCCACTGGGAAAAGAGCATAAGTCAAGTCAGAGGCTGGCGTGACCCTTGACCTTAACGTGCGATATCCAAACATTTATTTTACTGACAAAAACTAAACAAAAAAGCCCAACGACCTTGGGAGGTGAAAAATCACAATAAGCCTAACTGAGATACTAAAAACCTGAATAAGACCAGTGGTGGAAAAATGTCATTAAAATACTAAAACTGGAAAACCTTTAGTGGGACACACATACCGTTAGAATGGCACTGCTAAGCTGACAAAATTAATAATGACAGAATCTGCATTATATTCAACTAAACAGAGCCTGTATAAAGACATGAGTGTCTGGCTTAAGGAAATGCACAGAACCTTCATAATAATGACAAGCTTAATAATAATAAACACTGCGCAGTGAACTTATTTTTATTTATTACAGGGGCATAAAAAATCCATATTTTAAGAGAGCAGAGATGGAATACAAAATAGACAAGAGACAGGAGGTACACTCTGTAAAGCAGCGAACAGCATCAACAGAATACATCAGCTGCCAGGGTCTCACCACACGTGTCCGTCTCATACGTCCTCCCGCTCGGCTAAATCCATTAGCGATGCTGGCAAATGCAGGTAAACTGATTACACTGCACTTCTGTCAAAATGCTTGGAACAAGCACTAACAATGCCAAAATGGAAAATACAGCAGTCAAGAGTCAAGGGCATTTATTTCGAACATGTCCATTCCTCTATCTGTTGATATACTACTATTCAACGTATAATCTGGCGATTTGATAAAGCTTCCCCTACACTACGAGCTAAACACATCATTGCTCTCCACCAATTACAATGAAGCAGACTTAGCAAGCAGTATTTGGGATACTATGTCACATTTATACAGGTATTTCCCCTTGCTTTGAATTAATTATATGGCCTCTGATAGTGTATATGGCACATTCAGCACTGGGTTCTGTGTATAATTCCCGTCCCCCATTTTACGAGGGGGGGGGGGGCCCTGTTGCTGCCCGAGGTGTTTGGTTCACCTGCACTCTTTCTGGGGCATATAATTTGATGAGTTCTGCTTTTTTTCCCCCCAGCACCCCAGACCAGAGCCCCGACGCCAGTCGCGAGTCTCACAGCAGTGAAGTCGCAGCTGCGTTTCTCATTCTGCTCCTGACCTACATGCCGGAGTCTCCTTACTCGACTTTTTTTGCATTGTGTTTCATCCCGTCGCTGTTAAAAAAGAAGTCACATCTCTCCTATTAAATCCAGCATTCGTTGTAGAGTCACTGTAGGTTCTCTATGCTGAAAAATACCACTGCGCAAATAATCAAAATTAATCGGTACTGAAATATGGAATGATTATCATCTTGCCTCATTGTAAACCTATGCAAGCATACATAAACTGTTATAAAACATCCAATCACAGACATAACCGAAACAGTCTTTTTAAATTATACTGTAAGGTATTAAATATCTTTTACAACAAATTGTTCACAGTAAAAACCATTGTTCAGTTTTGTTTTATGACAATAGAATGATTTTACTTCTTGCGAAGATATTTCAACAGATGCAGCTCATCTACTGAAATACAGCAACCTGTCATTTTACTGCTTATACGGTAATGAATCACTGGGTGTACAATTGCAGCTCCATGGTAACACTTCTTAGGAACCGTCATCCAGCTCAATTCATACAGTTAAGACAAAATGTTCTCCATGCAAAAAGCCATTTAGAAGACACATTTATACATATGTTTAGATCTCAATGACAAAGAAGCGTAATCAAATGAATGAGACCATCTCTTGTGATGCTCTGGAATCGGTTATGGGAAATCGAGCTCTTTTAAGGGATGAACAATCTGGGCCACTTCTCTTCTGTTTACCGGTTTCTCTCCCCCGCTGCCCGCACGTCCTGCCCAGGATGGCACAGGGCTCTTCCCAGCCGATGTTCCTGGGGCAGACTGCTTGGCCCTTGAAGGATGAGGACATCTGTCCGGTGTGCCACCTTTGGCAGCCAAAGCCGGGGGCAGCATCGTGCCGCCCAGCACACTGAAGTGTCCCTGTCCTCGCCCGCGTATCTGCTTTGCCCGAAGGCTTTCTGCTAGTAGGAACTTCCTGTTCACCTATGGTCTCTCCCTGCTTCCATCTGTCTGCCCGCAAGACACATGGTAATACCCCAAAATTACAGCAATAATGAAGCAGTCTGGGTAACAGGGAATACACTGCATTGTGAACAATAAAGGGAATCAAAATTAAAGGCTGCTACCAGGATTTTGCAGTGTTTTACAGGTCTTGCAGGATGTGAAGCAATAGGATCCTGGGTGACAGACTGAGAAATATTGCTTGAACTGATTGTTTGACCACCTGAACAAAACAGTAATGAAGAGATTATTGCTGGGTCTGTTCCTCATTAACTGAAGACAAAGGACAGTAAATAAAGAATTTCCCCAGCCACAGAATTTGAAAATGTAGGTTTTTTTCCCCTTAAAGTGTGTAGTTGAAACTTTTAGGCAACTTAAATTCAGCCTCAGGCATACAGTCGACATCCACGTTTTCCAAAGCAAAAATTTTGAACCAGGCCTTACATATTTCAGCCAGAGAAGCTATTTCCTTTGAGGCTGTGCTAGCATCTTGCAACCACCCAGCCAAGAGATAAATTAGGAAAGGCTGGAAATTTCCTGCATATCCAAGCTGTTACCATCACTATATTCTGCGAAAACTTCCTGCATTAACCAATTCAGTTTAATAAATTAAATACTGCTGCCATTTCTCCTCCATCCACATCAATATATTTTTCCAAAATATTCAATCAGATTCCAAACTCACTTCCAGACAAGCTATCCGTCAAGAGAGAAAGCTAAAATACATACATTTTAACGATGACATCACAATATTCATGAAAAGGTCAGAGACAGCCTTCTATACCGCCTTCGCCTAGCCTCGATGCACCTTCCATTCTTTTCACATTAATGAAATCATTTCTCATAATATGAATCCTTCATGACAGCTCATCCTTTCATTTTTAATAACAGATTGTCTGACAGCCTGCCGACAGCTGGCCTTACAGTCCAAACAAATACTCAGTACCTTGGGAAGTTGACACGAAAGGCGAATGCTTAGAGAAGACCATTACTTGCTGTAGGCCCCTTGTACAGAATGTAAGAACTTGGACCTAGTCATGCACACAAGTGGCACTGGATAGTTCGAAGCTCATTATTTGATTGTTACAGTGTATGGAGTCTACTGGCACTGCAGTAAGCAATGATTCAACATGCCAGTGATCCTGGGCCAGAGCCAAATCTTGTCGAGCCTGAATGTCTTCCATTTGTTTCCATTGACTATCACTTGCTTTGCACCATGGCCTAAATACGTCCAGATTGGAAAACAATCAGCCTCCAGAAGATATATTCTTAGCTCCTCCTGCTTCTGCACTACGCTCCACATGTCTAGGATATGCTGTGGATTTGTGCAACGCTGTACAAAAAAACCTCACCTACATCTACAGAAGTTCCTTCATGTGTCAGACAAACAACTGAGCCATAACAACACTGTTAGTAAGTTCAACCCTGTCATTTTCATCTCTCTCTCTCTCTCACTCTCTCTCTCTCTCTCTCTCTCTCCAAAAACACATTATTCTTATAAAAAACCGTTCTTGCGGTACTTGACACACATTACTTTAATGTGAGATCTGGCATTTATTTAATAGTACCCTATAATGATTTTAAGAGGAACTGTAAGGTATGATAATATTATAGACAGGGCTATTAGTATCACTCATTACAGAAAAAATGATTTTTTCTTATATAATAACCATCCGTGTAATGCACTGCAATAGCTTCTGTAAAGTTGCGCAGTGCAAATTATATTCAGGCGTATTTTGAATGGATTGTGGCTGACTTTTTCAGTCCAGTGTGCAGTGATTTTACCTTGGAACTTGAACAACTTCTTAGGAAATCTAAAGCCTCATTGGCTGTTCAGTTTAGTAGAGAATTAAATACTTTATTGAACACCTTTGGAAGGTACAGCTGTGGTCACACGCTATTCGCTAATGCTGTGGATGTTGGACAGGGCTCCAGTCTCCAGTCCTGCTCTGTAAATATGGGGTTTGAATTAGCTCCTGTATTTTATTCTCACAGACCAAAGATATGCAAACAGGTGCTTCTTCAGCTTCCTGCGTGCAAATCCTGTGCCAGATTAGCATCACCCCAATGTGCGACCGGCACAGCTGAGGACAACGTGCTGCATTTTAAACCACCGGCAAACAGTAAAATAAGTATTTCTCATGATTCCAGCAATGAATGTGACTTTAAGCTACCTCTATAATTAAAAACATAGTTAAAGTCAGTCTTGGCAAATTACGTGATGAGCACCTTCAGGCCTGTGTACCGGCGCGATAGAGCCCTACAGCAATTTTGCTCTTTTATAACACATGGTTTTATTTGAGACACATAATTTAATATTGAGCCACACAAAAAGCAAGTAGGCTCAGAATACAATAAAATGAGTTACGCAAGATTTGAGAGCTATCAGTGTGCCCTCATAATGACACTGCTCACTGCTCACTGCTCAGGGGGTGGGGAGTGCTGACAGGTATTACAGTATTGATCATTCTTCAGCTTCCTGTAATGAATGAACAAAGAAAAATGCTGAGACATAGATATAGATACTAGAACAGTTTGTACTAGAACAGTTTGTACAAAAAGTGAGCCAAATCTATCAGGGTGGGCTAGAAACCCAGGGCCTCCTGACAAAATGCAGGTACTGGTCCCTGTCCCCCCGAATGCCAGCCCCACCCACATCCACCCCCTGCTTTCAATTCAATTCATTTTTATATAGCGCCTTTCACAACAGAGTCGTCCCAAGGTGCTTTAAATGTATGTGTTGTGATGCATTACAACATCATCAGGGAGAGTAATACAGAATGGGAAAAAGGAAGGAGAGAAATTAAATACAAAAAATATGGATGACAATGGAGGAGAGGAACCAAAAACTCCCAAGTAAGGACAAAAAAACCCCACCCCCCTGGGCAAAGTAACATTACTGAAAACAGAAAAGTCCTGCATCATTAAGCCCTATTCACCGTTTGCTTAATGGTGCCCCATCGATATCATTAATGCTTAAACTTTAGCTTTCAAGTAATTATTAATTAAATGTATTCTCATAAAACAGATGCCAATAAAATCTCTCCAATCCATCCTCCAAATCATGAATCCCATCGAACCATTCAGAAGTTTGAGTGTCACAATATTTGCAAATTATTTACATTATTATTGTAAATGGTGAATCATTTTAAAAGTAGCCCAACTATAATCAAAATGAAAGGTATGAGGTAGATTAAAATATTAAACAGGTACGTGGTTCATAGAGTTTCCAGGTTTAGGTTGTTAATTGCTCTGGAAAGTCTCTCTTCAAGAGAACTTCAAGGCCAATCATTTCAATGAAGATCTTGCTACAGGAAGGGAAACCCGGAATGATCAGAGAAATAAAACTTTGAGGGCAGCTAATTAATGGAGATCGTAGCTGGATAGCTGGAGATTTGGGGAAGTAACAGATCCAGACTTGTTAGTTAACGCGATGACTGACTTTTTCAGGCGCGTGAAAAGACAATAATTTAGCATAAGTACCAGAAAACACGTCTCCATGTTTGTCTATTTCAATACTATTAGAGCAGCATTTCTCAACGGTCCCCAGGGACCCCAAACAGTCCACGTTTTGATCCCCCCTCGACAAGGGAACATCTGGGGGTCTCTGAGGACTGGGTTGACAAACAGTATATTTGAGAAAGTCCAACATATATCTTACATATAAGAATTTTATTGACATAACATGACATTCACTTATTTGTAATAAACATCTTGGACGGCTCACAGCAGGAAACAAACGGCTAAACAGCTCTTACACACAATTTATTTTGCAGATGCTTAAGTTTGATGTGTCACCAGTAAAAAAAAAACCACAGTAAATGCCTTTAACAACAAACAGTGGATATAAGAGCATATAACCAGTAACTGCAACAAGATTTGCGAGATACTTTAAAAAATACTATGCAATAAGGAACGTCAAGGCGATATATGAAACATAACACACCAAGATAACAGCTTCATTAGATGCTGCTGTCTTTCATAATTAGTTATCCAGTTATGGGACATAATGGTCCTACCCAGGAAGCACTGGGCAGAAGGAGGGCCCCCCAGGATGGGGGAGCAGCCCGCTGCAGGGCATAAACTAACAATCACAAACTGATTTAGAGGCCCCAGTGCAACCAATCACATGGCTTTTCAACCACACAGCCCCAAATCTGAAGAACATTCTAGCTGCACACAGGGACCCAGGTGTGGCATTCAAACCTCCGACCCTTCAGGGGTGAAGCTATGGTGCTGCACACTAAGCCACCTTAGCTTCAAGTTCTAGCACAAAGACAGGACAATTTTGCATTTTAAGCCCCAAATATTCCAACCCAGAATAGCTGTGGACGCCACAAGCGAGAGAGACTGAAGCCAAGCTGGGAAATCATAGAAGAGAATCAACTTAAAAGCAAAGAGGGTGCAGCTCTGGATTAATAAAGTAATTCTGCCTTGACGCTTGTCACACATCAAGCTTCGCTAATGCATGGCACTGAAGGTGACCCATAGGCACTGAACTTCAAAAAGAATTCCTCCTCCCCAGGTGCCACGAACTCCCAGCGCAAACTGGAGGACTGATTGTCACAATGCCGCTGCAGCCGTGTCACTTGTGTGAGCGTTTGTCCTACCCTGTGGAGGGCTCACTTAAGGGAAGTGTCCGGTGTGGACAATGGGTGGAGCTTGGGGGAGGTGTAGGGGGGGCATTGCTCACTCTATTCTCCTGAGTCAAAATTGCAACTAACTGGCAAGACCAGCATTGCACACGTTCTACACTGCCACTCTTCACCTTTGGTTAAGCGGTTTGTTGGTACCCTATAGGTATACAAAATAATAGGTTATGTGTACATTAGATACGTGAGTTAACAGCCTACCCCGAAGCGCAAATATCAAACTCCGCTTATGATGTACACATGTGCCCTCAACCCAGCTGTCGCGGTCATGCTGTTTAGCTGACCAGGTCAAACCAACTGGTTCCCAGTTGGTATGACCTTTCTAACTGATGACCAGATAGACCGATGGAGCCACATGTGTCTTTCTGGATCAGCCACGAAGGTTGAGGTTGTCTGTGCTGGAGTGATTGAGTGGCCAGACAGTCATTGACAGCTAGCATAGTCCATGGAATTTCTGATTGTTCTCCATTTGTGATTGATACTGCTTATTACACGTGATCGATGACGCTCCAGGGCACTCCGTTCTGGAAGGGATCTGCACTGTATATATAGATCGGCCAATTAAGAGTCTAAACACGCTGCTCTGAGAAGGAGCTGATGGACAGGGGCGCTGGTGTATAGTCAATGGATATTTAAACTTGCCCCCAAAGTGAAGAAATCTCACGGAACGTTGGGAACAGAGGTCTACCGCTTCCCGTCATTAACTCTGAGGTTACTCAAAACAACATTATGGAGTGTTTATCGTCCTGCTTGGATGAGGTGCTTCAGTGTAGCTCATATTTAGCCGTGCTTTCATAACATTATTTAGGTGGCTAACAACACATTTACTCAATTTTTCGCAAATTAATTTGGCAGATGTTCCTTATTACATTAATGTTTTAGTTTTATGAGCTACTCTAATTATATAATTAAATATCTTAATTAGCTCTGTTTGTAACTCTCTGCTGAAGTGGCCCATTAACCTTTGGCATGGTACCTCATTGTCAGACACCATTACAGAAAACCTTGGCATAGAGGTGTCTTGTGCTAGAGCATAGAAATGCCATGCTAACTAGACATCAAAAGGAGGAATTTGTAAATGTGGACACTTGGGAAAAACAGCATCTTGACAAATATCATATCTCCTTCGTGTGCATAGAGCAGGGGTGTCAAACTCATTTTAGGGTGAGGGCCGGATGAGAAGAAAATATGACCATGTGCGGGCCGAATTTATTATTTTTTTTTTTTAAATCATAGTGCATCAAATTACAACAAATGCACTATATTCTGTAAAACTGCATTTAACAAGTCCTCAGGAACTGTTCATTAACACTCATTCCTTTTTAATACTACTACTACTAATAATAATGATGATAATAAAAAAGATTTGATATTTAATACTATTGTTCAAATCATCCCGCGGGCCGTATTGGACACCATAGTGGGCCGTATTCGGCCCGCGGGCCGTATGTTTGACACCCCTGGCATAGAGGGTGTGCAAGTGAAACCATTGTTTTGTGAAAATACTAATGCCATTTTTATTCATAGAAATATTTAGAATTTTTTGGATGTCTACTCATGAAAATAGGACAAAAAACATTCTGAGTTTAGTGTGGATGGTTACATCAAATACCCATCAGTAGGTATGGCATTTCAAGCACAGTAATCACTTTTAAACATGACTGGCTGCAGGATGACAGATATCCATAATACAGCGAGATGAAGTGCTGATGCGGAAAATGGAAGCTTTGTTCATTCTATCAATCAAATGTATTTATTTAGCACGTTTCATGTTGAGATTGACATAATGATCTCACTTAGAAGTACTGGTGTTCACAAGAATGGAGATTTAAGGATAAATAAATTAATGTATTCATGTGGGGAAAAAAGTTATTACAAAGGGCATTAACAACTTTACATCTGAGCAAGAGGGTGACGCTCTTGGCCCCAAGATGAACTGACACATAAACCATCAGTGGAAAGCAGCCCTGTCTCAGTTTATAGCTGGGCTGGCCTTTTAATCTTCTTCCATGTTTCTTGGAATTTTGTTCTGTTTTGGATATACCCCAAAGAATCCATAAAGCAAACCATAAGCTAAGACTGCACCACTCAAAACATCCCTTGAGTATGTGTTGGGTTTATCTAGTCAGAAATCATTAAGAGAAACTGCGTCATAAACTAAAATATAGCTACAGTTTCAGATGAAAAGGAGAAATGCTCCTTTACTTGCATTTCCAAGCCCATTCTGCAAGAGATATAGGCAGAGACAAACAGCACACCCTACTTTTAAAATGTATGGCTAGCTATAAGATTGTAGTCAGCCATATTTGAATTGTTGATTTGTTGTGGAATTAATGAGCATGAATGAGGGCTCGGAGTGTAACCGTAATAAAAATGAAAAACAGTCAAATTAAAGCAGAGCTCAGAGTGTAGAAGATGACAGCAGAGTAAAACTCAGCTTTAATTACTAACACTAGCTTTTCTGCTTTATTTCCTTATGTAATGGATATTTATTATTATATGAATGTCAACACCCCTGATTTTTCCTCTGATGAAACAAAAATTAATATATATTTTTTTTCCATACAGGCCCATTGTTTTTTGGGAAAGATTACAATGCGCCAAATTTAAAAAGAGGAGTTTTCGGTGGGGGGGCAGTTATAAATCTGTGTTTGGTATCAATGCATTCATTATATTGTGGGTTGTATTAGTAAGAACAATTCAGCGGAATGCAAATATTCGAAAAGCATTCCGGAATTTAAATATATTAAATATTTAATATTAAATAATATTAAACAAGTCACTGTCTTGTGACTCGACTTGGACTTAAGTCACTAATTTGAAGACTTGTGACTCGACTGGACAAAACTGATGGAAGGACTTGGACTCGACTTGGACTTCAGAGCAAATAATCGAGATTTGGACCCTGTGACTCGAGAAGACTTGAGATTAGAGTCCCCCTCTGGATACCATAACTTTAATTTTATAATTTCAGTGTATATTAATTCTCTGCTATCTGCATTTTCAATTGGCTGAACGCAAGGTCTCTTGAGACAGTTTGATTGAAAGATGAATCACTCTATGTATATACATAGACGTAAAAACTGTATGAGATCAACTGTGAATGGACATTCTCTTTTCATTTTCTCTTTTCTCTGCCTGTACAGAACGCATCCTATGACCTACTGTTACTAGCTTTTGCTGCAGTAAGTTTTAATTGGTAAAGGTAAAAAAACTGACATACTGTAGGTAGGGACTCAAGTTACATGAGTCACACTTTGACTGGGACTCAAGTCACAAATCTGATGACTTGTGACTTGACAGCAAAAATGATGATAAGACTTAGACTTGACTTGGACTTGAGGGTAAATGACTCAAGGCTTGACTCAGACTGCAATGTTTTGACTCAAGAATTGACTCGGACTCACCATCCCTGGTAAAAATGCCCTCTTAACCCTCTTTGTGGCCTAATTTCAGAGCTTCTCACACTGTCCATTTGGTTAGTGAAAACACACCTGCCTTCTCATCTTAAGCCAGCACATTTGTCCATATCCCTCCCTCTCCTTCTCTCCCTCTCTCCTTCTCTCTCCGTACTCCAACATGCACTTAGTAGTATGGATTCTTGTCAAAATTAGTCATTCATCATTCTAATGATCTATTTCTTTATGGTTTCTTAACATTCACTATAGCAGTGACACAAGGAAGATTACTTTCGGCGAAAGATGACTCAGTCCTTTGGATTAACTGGATAAATGCTCGTTTTTGTAGAGGGCCTGAAATAATGCAAGCATAAATCACCCGACTTGCCTGATAAAATTAGTGAGGACTGACTGGTGACAAACTATAAGATACCCAGCGCATAGATTCAATATCATCATGCTCAGAAAATAAAGGCAATATAGCAGCACAGGAGGCAGCAGATCTAACCTCAGGCCAACTGCTCTACAGACATACATACATATTTAATGATTTATTTAAGGCTGCAGTCACTCTTCCCATTTAGTTTAAAGCACAAGGGAAAAACTACTATATACATAACTTTTTTTTTTATTTAACCAATGAAAGAAAGTGGCACTATATAATTACTCTAAAAAGATTAAAGTATTAATTTGATTTCACAGTATGCCTTAAGATTAGCTCTATAATCTGAAGAGACTGTGTTTTAAACATTAATCAAGTAAGTAATATCGCCGACAATGAGATGAATAAGTGCATAAATACCACTTGGGTGTGAAACGCAAGTTATGGGAATTCAATATTTTACAGTGCAGTCAGCTCTGGCCAGATATAGAGAAACATGTAACAAGTAATGGAAAAGGACAGGTCAGAGGTCACCCACTACATTATGTGCAGCGAAAGGCAGACTTCAGGAATCCGAAGAGAGAGACAGCTAAGCAAGTAGACACACCATCTGCTTCTCAAGAGTAGACACTCTGACACTGAGAAAAGCCTTTTATAACATTTCCATGTTGCTTGTTGTTCTGCGTGATTATCTCTCCATCGTTCATTGCTTTATTGCTGAAATAAAAATTGAATTTATTAGCACTAAAAGATTAGCTGATTTTCTTTCCCTTTTTTGGCTTTTTTAGAAAAGCACAATTCACATCTAATTTATGCAGAGATGTGCCATAAAATTAAACGTTGTGCAGATGCGCTGCCACTTCCATAGGCTTGGCCGTGGAAGTTTCTAGTCGTTAAGCTTTTCCTGTTTTGAACACATTGGCTGAATGTTTCAGATAAACATATTCAGTCCAGTCCCTCATGTACAGAGCTGCAGGCACTCAATAATATATGAAGATGAAAAAAGTTCCTTCAACACTCCTATTTGTATAATGTACACTACCTCAATGGAGAGGTTGACCCTATTCAATGAGCCATCTAAAGAGCCATCAAACATGGTGGAATGGAGTTAAACTCTTCAGTTAAAGTTTAAACCTTAAATTTCAGTGAGGTTACAAAGCTCTTCTTTAGAATTAATTTTTCAGTGCTCTTGAAGCTTCAGTTATTGAGAGGGGTTTTAAACCGCAACTCCAAGGCTTCAGAGCTGGATCGCATCTGCACTGGAGCAGCATATAACAGGCAGAGAAGCGAAGGGAAATCACAGTGCAGTGCAGCATTTCTCAATGCACTGCTGTGTTGCTATTTGGAAAAGTAACATGCACAGGATTAATTGACCCCATTCTGTATTTTTAAAGACTTGCTTAAGAATTGTTGCTATTCTGTGTTATCAGGGAGAATTTGATGACATGCTTAGGATTCTGGAAATAAAGTCCACTAAAACAGATGAAGGTTTGCCTCCATCCATCATAAAGCAAATCATGCTAGGGGAGGCTAAAGGAGAATCCTCATAATCCATCTTGAAGAGTCTATACAATAATGACTGCATATCAAATATTGGGACATGAAATGCATTTAAGTTAGTCAGTCCCCCGATAGCTTACAGATGCTGTTTTCTGTTCCTGCAGCGCTTCAATGGTCTTTTAAGTGGAAAACAACAACAACAACAACAACAACAAACAAAACACACTACGCACCATTTCAGTTAGTCCAAACCTGGGTCAGATAGTTGCCACTACTTTTAGCACCCGGTTGTAATCAAGCGCATGCCAACACAAGAGATTAATCAACATTAAAGAGAAAGACCTAGGTTCTAATCACAGATTTACAATAAACTTTTCATATATTTGTGTCACAAAAATAATCGCTTTAATTCTGCGAAAATCCCTGGAAGAGCTGAAATTGCCTTCCCACGTCCCCTGACAGAGGTTCGAATACGGCACATCCTCATTGGCTGTGGTAAACTCAGGCCTGAGCTGGCAGGATGTCCCCACTGGCCATATGGTTCTGAAAGACCCTTGACATGCCCCCGGTGAGCCTCAGATGGGCTAATGGAAGGTTTCTGACTGGCTTAAAATACAAGGCCAACACAGTGTGGTTGGTTGGAGTTAAGCAGCTGCTTTCACCCTGCAGTCCCGGTGACCAGTTACCTGGTTAACTGCCAGCTGGGCTCATGTCATGCTGCTCGACAGCATGTAATACATTTATGTAGTAATAATTCTGCTTTTTATGTCCTCTTTGTTCATGCATTTATAGCCCATATCATTTTAAAGTCAGTTTTACTATTACATATTTGTATATTCCATGGAGAAGCCTTCAGAAGTCTGTATCCTGAGAAGCAGTCATTATCCTCTTACATGGTGACATATGGTTATGCTATTAAGGTCTATAAGCAGAGTCTCTGGTCCATCTGTAGTGTCATATCCTGTATAAATGGGGCTCTCGAGAAGACACTTTACTCCAGACAGTAAAACAGACGCAGGGGTCAAGGCTCGAAAGAGACAGGGAAAAAAAAAGCATGACTGTAAGAGTGATGAATAACTCAGTGTGATCAATATGGTTAATAAATCCCAAATCTTAAAAGCTAACAGAGTCCATCAAGGTGGCTCAGGTATTGTTTACAGACAATCTTTGTGCCAGTAAATGGAAAAAAAAAAAAATTAAAAAGGCAAATGACACTGACATTAGGGATGTTTGACTTGGGACTAATATTAAACAAGGACCAAAATCAAACAGGAATGATCAATTAATTTAATTACTAAAATGGTGCCAGGACAACAAAACGAGGAAGGAGGAGGAGGAGGCGCGATTCTCAGCACAGCCCTACATACGGAAAAGTCATTTTCTTCTTATCTATTGATCAGTGTGATTTTCTTCTCAGTGATTATTCATATAAAGTGTTATGATGCATTTTCGAAGAAATCGCCATTTTGTATGTCACTATATTTATCCGCGTGTTCCTGAAACAAGCATCATCTTATATTTGTTCGGTCAGTGGTTCATGCTTAAATTTGATTCTTTGTGGTGGTTATTGGTATTCGAAGTTGACTTGAACCTCTGCACACATTTAGATTCTCCAGGCGATATAATTTTCAGAAAAACCTGGATGCATTGAATTAATTTTTTAAGGAACCACCTCAGCAGTCAGTACTGCAGCGATTGAGGGCCTGTTCTACAGAAGGGTGTGTAGGAAACATCCTGCACATGTTAATCGGGTAACGTGGAGTGACGCACTCATATCCAATCGGCATCCTTTGATGTGCGTGTGCTATAGGGTTTTATTGGAACATGCCAAAGGTAAAGCCAGAAACTGATAACATTTTAAATGAGCTTCGTTTCCTCGGACGGGTGGCTGCGCAGGTTTAGAAATGAACATTTACATCCCCTTGAAATGTTGTTAAAGCTCCATAACCACCAGTTCAGAAATGCTTACATTTTGGTTTACATTAAAATTCACTGAGGAACCCATCTAAAATTCCTATAAATTAATAATGCACGTGGTACAGGATTGGCCAGTATCTCTTTGGAATACTGTTATTTTCCTGCAGGGAAAAAACCACACCATCAGCTACAGAGTTTCAGCTAATGCTAATCCTCCATTATCGAGATGTTGGCAGTGATTATCCACGATATGAATTGTTTTGGAGGCATCGTCACATACCCATGCCTTGTAGCCTATGTTACCCGGGATAGACTCCAAGTTCCGCCCCAACTATGCTCATGGGAGTTTTACTTACACAAAAATGTCCTAAGGACAGAATGAAAAGTGATTGATTCAGAGAGCTGACCAATCAGATTGTAGAGGAGGTGGGACCAACCAACCAGATGTCTTCGTCCCACCTCCCCTACAGTCTGATTGGTTATCTAATTTTTTGTTCTGCCCTCAGAACATTTTTGTATAAGTAAAACTTGGACAAATTCCCCTTGCACTGGGTAAAGTGGATGCAAGATGCATGAATGGATAAACAACAGGTGACAGTTTAAAAGACAGCACTGATAAATAAACTGCATCCCTCACATTTAGCCTCTTTAAACCGGTAATTCCTGATTTTGAGCACTAATTCTTAAGGTATGGTGCATAATGTAGGTTTTAGCAGCAGTGGATCACTGGATTGTTGAGGATCAGAGTTGCTTTGGCTGTGACTAAAACAGAGGAACTGGCATGGGAACAGACATTTTGTGAGGGCACTGAACTGGTGTGCAGGCTACATCTTAATATGAGATATGCGGCTGCATTTTAGTTCAGCGATTCCCCCCCTAACCACTCATCACTGGCTTCCTGTATTAACTCTGAGGAGGGGGGGGGGGGGGATTCCCTTCATTGTCACAGAGATGTCAGTTTGTTTCTCACCCCCTTCAGGGGTAACGGTGGGAACTAAATGGTCTGGTTTAATGTGCTTTCTCTAGCACATTACATTTTCGCAGTCCCATATAAGCATTGATGTAACCAGCTATCTGGGCAGAATCAGATTATCTTTCAGTGGAAGTCTTACAACCTTTTCTCACCCCCTCAGAAATTTTAATTTTAAGAATCAAAGTAATAAAATACCAAGCTTATTCAGTAGTCCGTCTTCTCTGTAGTCCTTAGCAATTTACTAAGAATATTTCATGCTCTGGGTGTTCCACAGCGTGTGGAATGGCACCAACATGCTGAGCGTGACAAATGAACACATTCCCATCCATCTACCCGTCCACTCATTCATCCATTCATCCATCCTATCTTTATTCAGTACTAGGTCACATGGGAGGGCAGTGGGGGGGGGGGGGGGGGCACCCCAGCTGGGATGCCAGTTAAGTGAACTGGCACCTCTAAATTATCCATAGCGTGTGACCGACTGTATGCATGTGTGTGCACTAAGATATACAAATGAAATAAATGCCAAATAAAAGCTATTTGAATGTGAATAAGAACATGTGTACCAATGTGTACCGAGAACAATTGCCGAACAATTGGAATATTCACATCTCGGACCTAATTTGAATCCACAGGTAATATACACCCACTCTGTCTTGATCAAAGAGGTTTCAGCAGGGCCATAAAGCTTCCAGTATTTATACAGAAGTGCTGCTTATAGCCTGCATCTCAGGCAGGGGTAGGGTCAGGGTTAGTAATGTGCTTTTAGGATTGCATAAGTGTCCTCCAGAGGATAGTCATTGAATGAAACAAAATTTATTGCTGGTTGGGGATGAGGATTCTTCCTAGCTGTGGTGAAATTTTGGGTTTAAAACTATTTTAGGATGCTGCCACAGGAGCTTGATACTCTGGGGAGGGACGCCCTAAAGCTGGGGGTTAGGGTGAAAATAACAGGGTATAATTCCGACACGGATAAATCAGGATGCTTACCGGGGAAGCACATCTGATTATAGCCTGGGCAGAGATAAACTATGGCAGCCTAATGGTAAGGTGAGGGACAGGGTCACAAAGCCAAAAGGGCATGTCTGACAAAGCCCCGCCCAACCGAAATGAGGGCCACGGGGCTGCTGGGAAAAAGCCGACCGCTAACCCTAACCCCGTCAGGACGGTACGTGACGTGAGACCTCCCCAGTCCGGCACATTTTTATTAGCGGCGCAAATGCTAGCGTGCATGCCATATATGGAAGTACCATGTCGCCCCCTCACCCAGAGAGAAAAGTAACGAATTAGCAGGTTTAAAGTCCAAATTTTAAGAAGTATGCAAATGAAGTTGAATATTATTAAAATCACGGGAAGCATGGGGGGGTGGGCAGTGACAGCAATGGGTGAGGTGAAGCTGTACATGGAGAGACATACAGCACTGGGGGCTGGGGGACTATACAGGGCTGCTGAGGGAGGGGGGGGGGGGGGATTTGCCTGCATGCTTCAGTTCTAATCTGCTGCTGTGCACTTCTGCGCCATGGCAGGTAGGAGTCCACAGGGCCCGAGCAGGCTCTCGTTGCGATATAGGATTTAACAGATAGCCGCCTGCTTGCGAACAGAGCCAATGCAGAGCACACCATACAATTTAAAGGGAACACTTGGCAATGAGAATTGCTAAGAAAAAAAAATCATGTAAAACACAGTATAAAGAACCCAAGTGCATCAACAAACTGGAGTGGGCGGAAAAGTTTCTAGAATGGAAATCTAGAATCTAGTCCTGTTATTAAATAAAGCATTACAGCAGGCAGTAGTATTAGGTGGAGTGATGCATGTCTGTGGCAGTATGGTCTTGGTTTGGGGATGTCTCATCCTCTTGCTCCAGTGATGTGTTTTAGGTCAGAATTACAGACATGGAGATCTGTAGTAATTATAATACCCCCGCGCTTTATTGACAGATAGAGAGATGCAAGATACTCAACTAAATTAACAGCAAGATCTGTATTCAGGAGAAAATTTACCGAGCTTTGTGAAGGGCTTTATGACCTCAACATAATCAGTCTACAAATAACACTCCCAACTGACTCTGTTTATTAAAAGGCAGGCCATCGACATGCAACCTGCGCGGCATAATGAATCCTGAGCCCTCATTATGATGTTCAAACTGACATTTGTCGGCAAAGTAAAACACAAGGACAGAACCACCAGTGGATAACCAGATGTCCTTAAAAAAAAAAAAACAGGAAAAATGGGGTTTATTTACCAAAGCTTCTATGAAAATCTGATCTCACTCAAAGAGATCTCACTAGCACAATGATCGAAATGCAGTGGTATGCCTACTTTAAATAAAAATAAAAATACAGCCTCGCTACAGATAGTTTCAAACACAGATTTAAAAGTTTACTGGATAAGGTAAAGGTTGTTGATGCAAGTCTTTTTCGGGTCCGGTTGTAATATTAACCAATCACTGTAACCTGAATAGCGCTACTAAAATATCCACCAGTAAATCACAGAGAAATACCGTGTCTCTTTATGGGGAGGGAGTTAAGCGATTATTTTTGTACTTTAGCAGCAAAAGTGTCTTCACTGTTAATAATTTATTCTGTTCTTAAATTATGGTTAACAGTAATTTAAAAATATAATTTCCATAGCCTCTGGTACAATACATAATTTTTATTTTCTCATATTAGAAGACCTGTTTCATTAGTGGCAAAGAACCTTTACCAAAAATCATGAGACGCGGTAATGCGTATTTATGAATATTTATTCTCATAATTTGCCTTTCAGTCATACCTTTAGTCTGTGTGGCTGTTTCAATGCTAATGACTTTCTTCATTTCTGTCAAAAAGCTTGTGGAAATTCGCCTTACAGTCCTCCAAACATTAGTGGGCTCCATTGCAAATTAAAAAGGGCCAGATTGCTCTCTTCCTGCTTCCCAGTTTGTCTAAAAGATCTTCTGTGCGGTTGCGTGCTGTGTGGTGACTTTGGCTTTGATTATTTGGGGTTCCTCTGCCAATACCCCCGAAGTGACCTGATATTATACAGGAGGCAGGGGGTGTCTCAGTACTGTTCGCTTCATTGTGGAGGTGGGATATCTAAAAAAACAGTGATTCAGAGGGCGCTATAAGCAACAGCGGCCCCGTGAACCATCCATTAAGAAGAAAAGACCCACATTAGAGAGCTGCAGCCCACCCTCTGTGCACGCACACGCTCACACACGCACACTCCCGGACACACCAAGAGCACTCAGAAAAAGAGAGACCTAACATTCCTAGTCTGTACTTTCTTCCTATTCATCTTTATGTAGTGTCATTATGTCTTGTAACCAAAATGCTGCAGTTGGAACCTGAGTGGCTTTTTATAGAGGAGAAATAAAAAAAAAAAACACATGGGAAAAAAACCACCCCATTTACCTTAAATGTCAGATTTTTAAATACCTATGTAGTAACAGTTCTTGCACGCTCTCCTGGCTGTTACACAGATTTATACTGATGGATTATCCTTCATATGAAACAGTGAAAGGTGTTTTAAACTACTGAGGTTCTCCAAACTAACATCAATAAAGTGATGTGCAAGAGTGTTTATTCACACAAGTACAGTGGAATTCTGTAGTTCTGGCATTTCCCATCATGCTCTCCTTCAAGAATGACACATATACAGCTGAGAGTGATGCTTGAGGGTAGAGCACAGGGTTGGACCATTTTTCTGGGACTCCTGGAGCATTCTGGGGGGGAGGATTAAGGGTCTTACTCAAGGGCTCATGTGACTTTCCTGCCAAGGAAGGAATCTGAACCGACAACCTTCTGATCACAAGCACAGTGGTCTAACTAAGTGAGCCACACATTGCCCCAACAAGCAAACAAATAAACAAACAAATACATACATTCACTAAAAACTAATATAACCAAATATTACAATTATATTATTTACTACTACATACTATGTATTATTAGGTGAAATATACTAGATTTAGTATATTAAAATTTAAAACTAGGATAAAAGAATAAACAGTATGAATAAACAGATGTTTAAACCATTGTATCTTATATAAATACAGAAATTGATATATGACATATAGAAAAATATATCCTATTATACATAGAAGGACAACAGCTGAAGCTGCTGCACATTACAAAAACACAGGACACATAGCATTCAGGAGCATAACTATTACAGACATTTAAACGCTCACAGAGTATTTCAGCTAATGTCATCTCTTTAAGCGAGCTGCATGCTGAAATGACAAATTCTGAATGTGAAAATGTCAAGGTCAGAGAAGGTCGGAAGCTTTTGGCTGGCAAATGATCATGTTGGGGCGCTGTTTGAGGAGACACGTTGCCTCTTAAAATGAACATTTACTGCCATATTGAACTTGTGAAAAGCTAGGGGACAAAGGCAAACATGTGCCACAGAGGAACAGGGATAAAGGAAACATGTTATGAGAATTCAGACGTATTCATGGGCACAACCTAAAGCTATTCTAAGAGAGCGCCCTCCGGACCCCACGGTACATGTTAGAAATCCCAGATATTATTAAAAAAAAAACATGCAATTTGCCTTGAGGATTTAATCTATACTCTGGGGCTGTCAGGTTCAATGTGACACATGCCAAATCACTCTTAGATTGCTGTAGTTTTACACTAATAGGTATACTTTGTCTGACAAAACCAGATTCATCTTAAACGCTAAAAATAGAGTATTTAGAAACACATAGTTATTGCATCAGCTACGCTGTTTTGCTTTGAGGCTGCCACAGGTGAGACTGAAGCATAAAGCAGCATGTAACAGGTGCAATAATGCAGCTATGAGAATCTGAGCCTGCAGGATCCACACTCAGGGTGCATGTGACATGCTAGCACCATGGTAATCTTTTCAATGCTGCAGGCATGGCCAGGAGGCTTGTGCTGATCCCCCACTAGGCCCAATCATCAGCACTTTCATCAGTGGCTTTGTTGCTGTTTGGACTTGAAATACATGCAATGATCTCAGTAATGTAATCGCATTAGTAGCTGATTATACATGTGTGTCTACGGCCCCTTAACAGCCATCAGATGTTTGTCAGGTCTTTGGATAGAGCTTATTGAATTACGACAATAGATGCTTCTCTGCAGATTATAATCTCAATGTTATATCTCGTCTGTGATGCAAGGAACTGAAACACGTGACATTTATTCAAATCCATGAGTCCTGACGCTGAAAAGTCATACAATGTTCACATTGTCAGGGGACCCCGCCCCCCCTTGATGATGCAAGTTTCAAAGTTGAGCTGCAACACATCGGAGAGGATTATATTTGGTTAAATAATGTTAATATGCATAATACAACAAGGTATCTGCACTCATTTTCTTTGATCAGTAGGTCATGACAATAATGATTAGGTACATATTTGCTGCTGGGGGAGGGACACTGTTAACATTGGAGAAGAATAATTCCACTGCAGAGATTTTCAGACATATTCTCTGTTGACTGACGAAGCAGCTGACGAATACCCAGCCGTAAATGTCACAGGTATTAATACCATGTTCATATTTAGAGGACAAATGTATATAGTCCCAGTCTGAATCCAGCTAGGAAAATCTATCTGCAGTCACCATAAATAAAGGTCTCTTCGAATTATTGCTGGCTATGATTAAGCTGCCTGTGATGTTAACGTTCATTACAACTGGAATCGATACACTAACCGAGCATTTGTCGTCAACGCTAATATGTACTATGGCTAATTCAGCGTAAACCACAATGGCGCTCCCTTAAGCAAGGCCGAGCATCCAGAGTGTCCACGCTGAGTTCCTGTTAAAATTAAGTCCTGAGTGTAATGTGGATAAACACCTCGTAGCTGGGCACGCAGTCAAGCTCCGAGTGGGATGCCTGCTTTAAAACATATTACAAATACTACTGCAAAAAGCCACAGGGCAAATTAGATACAAATAGATGTGCAAGAATAAACTTTAACATAAGGACGTTTTCTGGCTGCCATGGGTACAAATGTAAATGAGTGCCACACGTTTATTTGAAAAACCGTGCCTTAGGCCTGCTATTTTTAGCCGAAAGATATCAGATCGAATCACCCCCAGCCGTCTGAGGTCATGGCAGAGCCACTCACTACGTTTTGATCCAATCCTACATGTGAGCATATTTTCCATGATATATCACGTGTGGATCGACAATTCTTTTTTTAAACCACTATTTTTAAACTCTGCGGCATTTGCCTTCAGCAGCTATTTGAATCTACAGCCAATACATTTGTACTTAATTGTTAAGTTTTCAAGTAACCGGTTAGGACTGGGTATCCTAGCATGGTGAAATGCAAGATCCCCAATGGAAATGATAGCTGATTGCGAACGAGCGCAGGATTTGCCTTCGGAAGAACGTGCAAGATCACTGCCGCATGCGATTTCCACGGTGCCGGCGAAATGCCATGTCAACATCGGAGCGTGCAGGCTCAGTCAGTCTGGGGGAACACCAGCAATTTCACGTGTTTGACTCTGGTTACACTCCTCACCCACTTTCAAACAAAAGCCCAGTATTCTCCAAACCAAATGCACTGTAGCAGCAGATATCTTCCAATGAAACCGGTGCAAGCTGCTAGGACCAGGAAGAAATCTTACGATACCCGTTCTACTGCCAGTGGAGGGGGGGGGGGGGGTTGATGCGGCTTCCCGTGAATCTCCTGGCAGCTTTCATCACCTTTCACCCCTAAAAGATGCCCGAACAGGACACGATTTATCTCAGACACATATTTACATGCTACAGCTTAGCTAACCGCTCACACCAGCGATAAACACTTCATCAAGGGACTCTCCACATGCTGTCCAGTGGAATGATTGATACAGGTGTAGAATGCTGCCTATTACCCAAACACACGCTACACTGGAGATATTCAGGGACTGGACAAGAAAATAACTACAAGTACTATTTAAACTGAAACGAACCCAAACGGCATCACCATTAGGCAATTCAAGTATTACCAAAAACCGTAGAAGTCTATGAATTCTAACCCTTGGGGGGGGGGGACACATTCAGGGGAAAACCGCTTAAAAAATAAAGCTAAAGTTTAAGATTAACAGGTTTAGTATGAAATTGTCATGTTCGGAAAATGTTTGGAAATGTGTTGGGATTAAGACAGGCCGCCACTCCAAGACGATCAGGAATTAATTATTTAAAATGGAGTTCGCAGGGACTCCCCTGAGGGTTCCTCACACTGTCTGAAATCATGCGGTCAGGATAAGTGGCTTAGAGCATGGCTGTGTGCGAGATGAGCGCCCCCCCATGGACAGGCATCCCTCACAGGGGGCCCCCTGCCACATGCCACAGCTCCTGCTATGGGCTGCATGTCAACACCAAGGCCTGGTCCAGTGCAAGCAGTTGTGAAAGATGAACAGATAAAATTGCCCAAATATGGGTAGCAACAAGTAAAAGAATTGAGACGTTAACTTTTAGTGGGAAAAAGAAAAAGACGACCTTCCTCCACATTAGCATCCTGATACCAATGACGTTCCTCTGAATGTATAGTTTGCTTATCCCTTCACCTTGGAAACAGCCATGACAGTGAAGACAGCTCTCTAAATCAGTCTATACCACTGAATGTCCTAACTAAATATCTTAAGTGCGAAAATACATACACACATTAAGAGATCGCTAAATCATTGTGGCGAATCTAGGGATATCCAGCCTCTCAATATCTGAATAATTCCACTATATTTATATATGATTTAAAGACTTTAAAAGTGAACTGTACATGATTTAAGATCTTTATCAGTATAATGAATAAGATTCCCCAAGCCAGTAAATGATTCAGACATCTTTAAATGCATCAGAAACGGTGGCAAGATATTTCATTAAGTGGCAGATCTCAATTTGGCATCCTCTTTTAGCTGATCTAGACGTGTCCAAGCTCTATATCTGT
Organism: Paramormyrops kingsleyae; assembly: GCF_048594095.1. NCBI lineage: Eukaryota > Metazoa > Chordata > Actinopteri > Osteoglossiformes > Mormyridae > Paramormyrops > Paramormyrops kingsleyae. The sequence continues at coordinate 16,843,763 of NC_132819.1, read as the reverse complement.
TACCCTGAAGTATTTAGGCATCTTTAAATGATTTATTCACCAGTAATATCTAGACACTTGAACATAAACAAAGAATATGTTGAAGCAGCTGTAAAACTAAAGGTATACTATAAGGATCTTTTTTGTTTTATATTTAAATGAACTTTAAGATAACAACAAATACATATTTCTTATCCTGGTTAGTTGGGGGGGGGGGACAAGGCAGGGGTGCAGGCTGGAGAGGATGTCAATCCATTTTATGCCACAAACATACAACTACAACTTAAGAGGTACCAGCGGAAGTTAAGAGGTACCAGCGGAAAGCCATGTGACACGTAACCTCTACAGACAGACTGGGTTTCGGGATCTGAGACCCTAAAGCTGGAAATGGGACACAACAGCACCAGCCACTGAGCCACCATGCTACCTAAAACAAGTGTTATTTTAAGATGTACATTGTAGTTATAATACGAGGTTAAAAATGCTGTTACTTTTACCTGATTTCACACTGCAGGGCCTCCATCACCAGGTGGCGCAGTGCATTGCCGGAGGGGCATGTGGTCTGATCCCAGGGAAAGACCAGGCTTGGTGAACTGGTAGCCAGATAACAGGATGCACCCATGTCCATGCAGTCACATCTTCACAAACCTGACACAGGGACACGTAGCAGAATGACGATTTCGAACCCCTCAAAAAGTTTTTGCTACCCATCAGGCAGGTAGCCAGGAAGTAAAATTATGAGTCTGAAGAAGATTGCCCCTCCGGTATATTTTTTAAAAAATCCTGATGTATGTGCATGGACATTTCCAAATGTTTACAACTTTTTTCACTTTTCCAAAACTGACAAATTCGCCAACACACATCTGCAAGGACCCTGGCAGCTGACAGGATCAGCGCATGGACCAGAACACTTGTCCCAGACACTTTTATTAAGACAGTGGTCAAAGGCAAGAGCAAATACAGGGGCTCCTTCTCTGTTTGCAAATACAACTATACTGTATGACGATACTATAACTATTAAAAACAAAGTATAGACATCTTTATTATTGCATACAGAAGTCTGGAAATAAAGACAGACAATAAATTAAGTGTTTCACTCCCTTTCACTCCACCATGTCTCCCAACAGCATCAGTTTATGACATTTCTCTTAAAGCAGAAGGTGAATGTTTGTGAACAGAAAAACTGAAATCTACGGCTCTAAAAATAAAAGTCGGACAACCATTGGAATTGCACATAATAACTTAATAAACCCTAATTTTAAGTCACTACTTATCAATGTAATAAATATTGCAAATTATATTTTAACCTGTGAGCCATTTGTCAGTGTTTAAAAACAAAATGAACTGAGTAACTATGACTCTCCACCTTCCCCTTCACCAAGTTTCTGGGAGTCAAAGCAAAGCTCTCACATTGTATATGAAGGGTATTATGTCATCCTATATCTTGCTTTGAAAACACCTACCGTAAAAACTGGTTATACTGCCCAGCCCTGGGCGATGTTAAAAGTCGTTGATGGGGGGTGGGTTAGGGTGGCAAGGCATTGGGTGAGCCACGCCCTGGGGAGGGATCATCATATCGGCTCATTTGTTTTACAATGAAGCCTTTATTAAAACATAAAATTGGTATCCTTGTTGGGTGGCACTGGGGAGCCACAACGGCTCATTTGCGAGGGTAGGGTCGGTGAATGCCCCCCCCCCATGATGCCGACCCTGAAGACCACATACATGGAAGCATGCATGCAACGGCTTGAGTTGTACAAGACGCTTTTGGCAAATATACCTCTGATTGCTGGAATCTAGTAACTGAGACATGCCCCCCCCCCTCGGGTTGGCAAAATACACCAAGAGAGGGCCTTAGGTTGCCAGACCATAAGGCATCACTGCGTTTTCAATATTAGGAGCGTCAAACCCACATCCTCTCACATTATTCTGTACGAGCTCATATGTATACCTACAGTATGTACAGACTACCTGCCTGTTTCAATATTGACCATATACATTCATTTATGCGTATGCAACTGAAATCATTTTTCCTCTCGGTCAGTAGGTTGGATGAGAACCAAATTCTTCCAACAAATGTATTGATATTCTTAAAAGTAAAACCCTGGAAAATTCTGGGTGGGACAAACAGCACTGTTTGGAATATTGGGTGGGATGAGGTCGGATCACCTTCTCTATGTATAATGCACTCATAGCATCACCATTCCCTGGGGTGGGGGCAATCATATCCGCAGTGGCCCAGTGTGTATGCAGGTTTTTGGGGTAACCTTTAGGGTCAGCTATTCAAACCCAGGTGTGAGGACTCTTCAGCCAACCAGTCCGCTAATTAGTAACCTAATTAGGGAATTGCAGTGAAAACCCGCATACACAACGGCCCTTTCTGGATAAGATTGCCCTCACCCGCCCTATAATATAGTGAATCGCTAAAACTTTGTACATGTACAATGTTGTTTCTACAATCATTTTACACTTCTAAGCAAAGTGACCCAATAAAACTTTAAGTGAACATCTGTCTGCATTTTACATTGGATTGGGTCTTATTTAGGTAACTCTACAGTGAATAATCTATCAGAAAGCAAGGTCAATGTTTTACCAGCATCTTCCAGCAGACTGTTACTTCAGATTCAGATTCAAATACAAACACCCAGCTGACCCCATTTATACACTAATGAGGCAATCAGTTCTATTACGGCCAGCCAGGGTTCATTACCTGAGACATTTGTAGGCATAGGACTGATTGCTTATTGCCATAGGGACACAAAGGATTATCCTAACGTGACTCTTTGCAGTTCTCTGTATTCTGTCATGCTGCAATTTTTTTTTCAATCTATCTAAGATAGCTAGCTAAATAAGTAAAGACATTTATGTAATTTTTGATTAGAATTACAATTTTGTTTCACAGGTGCCCATTGTATAACAACTAAATGCAAAACAGCTCATTAACTTTCTTTATTTATATATAATCTATGTATTCCATAAAGAGTCAACGTAACAATATGTAATTTAAAAAAAAAAATTGTATTCATATTCTAGGTGAGTTTCTGATAAATGTCTAGCCTTATACACACCACTACTTGTGCTGTGCACATTTAATAGTTAAATAATGATTGTTTAGCCTTCTGGTTGATCTTAAAGTGATTTTAGTTATGTCTTTCTTGTGCTGACTGGCACATTAAAATATACAGATTCCTTACAGAAAGCTGACAAATGTGTGTTTTCAAAGGAGAACCCCACTATGTGGCAGGAGAATTAATAAATAATCATTAATTATTAAGAAGTTAAGCTGAGAAATGGAATGTCATTCGGGCTCTTAGCAGGAGATTCAATATACTGCTGACGTTATGCAATTTATTCATATTTATGTACTGTAACTGTCAGCTATAACATGTGACATGGTTTGAAAAGACAGATGCAGATACAGGACTTAGGAAACTGTTATTGCTAAATTTATTTACTCAAATATCTGAAATAGAAAACGGATTTATTACCCCAACCTGAGCTGTCTTCTCCGTGAAGTGCCATCAGTCCTTTAGAAACCAGCACCAGATGAAAGGGGCCACTGACAGGACTTTGCACTGCTGACAGGCAGGAGGGGACACATGCACAGCGGATCAGACCCGGATCGGAGACATGAGCTAGGAAACGGGCAACAGAACATGGCAAAGGTTCAGGAGGCAGGGCTCTGGCAAACTGGGACCTAGGAAACACATTCTGACAGTTTGAAACACAATCTAAAATCAGACTGAAATGCTAAACGTAGGTTTCTATGACTTACACAGAGAAGGCAGCTCTATCTCTGTCTGAGACAATCAAAGAAGACAGAACCCCAAGCAAATCTAGCCTCTCTATACAGATCCTGACCTACGGAATCGAACCAATCCTCATCTTCCAATTGGGTGACTGACTGCTCACACCCACAACAACTTCAGATAAGTTTAACAGGTTATACAATAGAAATGTAAGCAATAACCATTTCATTCTGATTAGGTGGTGTGGTGGTTAGCACTGTTGTCTTGGGGGTTTCAGCAAAATTAGCCGTCTAAAAACATGCCAAGGTGAGTGTGCCTGGTGATGGGTTCGCGTCCCATCCTGGGTTATTCTCTGCCTTGTGCCTGTAGCTTGCGGGATAAGCTCTGGACCCTTGTGACCCTGCATAGGACAAGCAAGTAGAGAACAGGAAATAGGTGGAAGTTTTCTTTTTTTTCCCCCCAGCATGACCTTATATTAACCTAAGTTACTTTAACCCTCTGGAGTCCGCAATGCCGCCCGTGGGATAAAACAGAAATCTCATAGATGTTTTAAGGTTAAGGTTCAATATCCCACTAATAGCTATAACAGAGTCCCCATTTTGGATCATACAGCGCAACCTAGAGATTCTAATCCTAGATATTCTAACTCAAATGTCCTAAACCGTGCTGCTTCTGGTGTATTGCTGGTGTATCACTACAGATAATATTTACATTGTGTATTGTCATGCATGTCAACAGCTTTATTAAGGGTTTTACAACAATATTAGTACAAAATTAGTTTCTTTTTCTATATGCAAAGGGATTACAGTTATTATTGTAGCCAGCCTGACTGCCTGACACATTTTGACCATAATGAACTGATTTGTAAAGCGTTTCAATCATTTGACTGGGTGGCCATAAGCCCCGGCGATCCCATAACCACCTCATTCTGGGTGCACTCAGGTCCACTTTGTATCATCGTCGCAGAATGCTAGGTGCATGTTTTGGGACTGTGTAAACAGGGGTCCTGCCAACTCCTGTTCCACGAATTAATAAATGCAAAACAGTGACAAATGCAACAAGCACAGGGGAATTTGTGTGTTAGCACAGCCTCTTGCACAGAGAAAGAAAGCAGCTGCATTGTTAGATTATGTGTACAAACCCACAATGGGAGTTTTATAATCAACCATGCAGAGCCATTAAGAACACGCTGCAAATTAAAAAAAATGAAAGAAACATGGGTTCCAATTGCTCCTGTGATTACCTGTCTTTAGGGGTTTTGTCATATATTGCTACCTAATTAGTCATTTAAATACACACACACACATACACACAAATACAGTACTGTGCAAAAGTCTTAGGCAGTCATTGAAGATGATGTCTAAATGACCTTCATGTTTGCATAAAACTATGATTTCACGTCTGTAAAAGTGTGTTAGCTGAACCATTTCAAACCTCTGCTGAGGTTTGCACCACAGTGTTTGCAGCAACCATCCAATACCTCATATGGCTAATCAACACCACACTAACTTTTAAAACCTATTTAGTTAATGAATTAAATGAGCTGGTGGTGAAATTTAATAAATACATGGAATGGCTGGGGTGCCCCTGAGGAGAGGTTTGGGTACTGAAGCGGTGTTCATCTAGCCATCCAGCAAGATGTCAGTAAATCTTTGGAAAACAGAAGAAATTCCTGTTAGTTTTTATTTTCATTCTTAATTTGCACATGTTCTAATGTCAAAATGTGTTTTGTTCTGAGAAAACATATAATTGAAGATAATCAGATGATCGCACTTCTTTTGACTGTCTAAGACTTTTGCGCAGTACTGTAAATATTTACATACAGTGGAAACTGCTTATAGTGATCAGGCTTATAGTGATCAACCGTTTATATGGATCAAAAAGCTTGGGACAGAATCATTCCTGTACAAATACGATTTAAATAATTCACTTAAAGTAATGAAATAGTCCACTTACAGTGTTCATTTTGGGTTTTTTTATACCTACAACAAACAGAAAGAATTAAAACTACGCTAATTCTTTTTTTTTTTTGTTACTTTACTTTGATAAGCCTACTTTGCCTTGCGGTAACCCGTCTGCTTCTGCTAGCTACCTGAGGCTAAAGCTGCGTGCACAGAAAACATGACGGGGAAAAGAAAGTCATTTTCTGTCAATGACCTAATATAGACTCACCGAAGCTTATGATAAAACAGCAAAAATGAGCCACCGAGATGCAGCAGCGAAACTACAATAAGATATATATTATGTACAATGTTGTACTGCGTTGAAGCACCAAGCAGACCGAAGAGGTTCTTTATGTTACTCCTTAAAGGGACCACACAACAAAACCATGAATGACTGGGAAACACGGGAAGTTACACTAAGGAAGGTATGGCGCACACACGCCAAATATACAAATGTCAATTAGATAGTAATCTGCCTGAGATATAAAGAAAAAGGGAAAAAAACCAGTTATAATAATCATCCGCTTATAGTGATCAGTTTCACCCAGATAGACATGAACACTATAAGCTGATTTCACTGAATGTACACACACACATGCAAAATGTAAGTTGTTTAATGTAATGTAATGTACTGTATACACACAGATAGGCACATGTATAAATGTATGTGTGTCTGTGTGTGTGTGTGCATACTTCACATTTTCCACTTTATGCTATAATTATCATATTTCTTCTACTGTATTTTTTAACAAAATAAAATCTGTGAATTCATTCCAAAACATTCCGTCTTTTCAAGTTAGACTGAGTTGGCAGGATAAAAGAACCAAAGGCGTATATTTTAATAAAAACACTACTGACCATATTTTCTCAAGGTATCGTCTGCTCTGTGAGCCACTAGACAAACTGGAACCTCAGAAAGCCGGGATTGGTTGTCTTTTACTGGGTTCCTCCACGTATAGGCCTATGATTAATTGGCTTTTTATGCTCACGTGTGATTATTTGGAGGTGCCTACATTATTCCTGCCAGCCGGAATACATGGCATCGCTTCACAGCATGCCGTCGTTTGTTGACGCTGCACGAGTCCAACTACACCTCACTAGCTTATTTTGCAAAGAAAACTGTTATTAGATTCAGAGCAAGCTAAATAAATAAATTAAAATAGATGCAATTCACGTAAATATGCATGATATTATCATCCCCTCTTACATTACACGCTCATGTAAACGGAACTGAAAATGTTTAAGCTGTTTCAAAAATAGTTATCAGAATGTCATGCAGAATATATCGTGTGCAGACTGGTGTCAGCTCATGTCTGTACGGAAGTTGGGGAGAAAATTCATAAGCACATTATTCTCAGCCTCCTCAATTTGTGTCTTTGTGGGTAACGGTGTTAATTACCAGAGTTAAGTGGCTAATTAACAAAAGATGAATTATGTCTGCCATCCCCTGGGACCCCCCGCAGCACCAGCTGTTAAGTCTCACAGGGCTGTCCTGGTGAAGAATGAGTATGTTTAATATGGAAGAGAATTACTGGTGACATCTTTGTCAGTTTAATTGTCAGGGTGTGTTGACTTTGCAGACTCCTGGAGGCCACAAGGATGAAATGTAATCGTGTGTGCAGTAAACAAAGTTAGGCATCTAGCTAAGATGTATCATTAAATAAAATGGATGACATATAACTTAGTGTGGGTTATTACATACATTATACTTATATATGTTCTGGAAACTTGGTTATATTTGCTGAAACTGATAATTGAAGACACCAGCTTGACTATCACACATTTTCTTGAAAAAATATTTACATATGTAGGTTTCTCAAGATATTTACTAAAATAGAACTTGTTGATTCTTCCATGTAAGTACACATCCTGTAGAGAAAATTACTGAAATGATTTATACCTGTTGGCAGATGACACGTCAGTGGTGGGGCTGATCCCAGACGGCGACACGTCAGCCTACAGAGAGGAGGTGCACGGGCTGTCGACATGGTGTTTAGGGAACAGTCTGCTGCTGAATGTGGACAAGACCAAAGAGCTCATTATTGACTTCAGAAGAAGAGGCGCCGAGCCCAGTCCCATCCATATCAACAATGCCACAGTGGAGAGGTTCTTCAGCTTCAAAATCCTGCGGATCCGCATTACAGAAGACCTCTCATGGTCCTACAGCCCGAGAACGTTTTTACCAGTAACCAGGCTGCACCAGGCACTGGAGGACTCCCATTAAGGATTCCCTGCCCTCACACACTGCCCCACTCTATACAACCTGTCCATGTGCACATATTTATTGAGTGTTTCATATTTTGTACATATCAATAAATGTTACTTGTCCTGTCTTGTCTTTTGCTTGCACAGCTTGGGTAGTAGCTATTCCAGCCTCATTGTACTGTCATGTACAATGGCAATACAGAACTGAATTGTGAATGAAGAATTATTTTACTTTAATTAGGACCCTGACCAGGATAAGCGATTAGAAGATGGATGGATGAAATGTAATACGAAGTGTCAAATACAACTAAGACAAACTCTTCATATCTTTCAAAAGTTCCATGGAAATGTTTTACTCTCCTCTTCAGTTTTTCACTCAATTTCTGCTGTTTTTTCACAAGTCTCTCTGGCTTGATTAGCCTGATATAATTAAAGTCACGCCTGCAAGAAAGTTGCAAAGATGGCACAGCATGTTGTAGGAGTGTTTTTACTTTAATACTGTCATAACACTGTTCTACTACGGCCTCATTTATACGGTGCTTTGGGGAGCGTCCGCTAGACGCAATCGCAGTGAAGTTGAGTTGGGTGAAGGTTTTACTCCGAAAGTTAGTTTTCATTTTACACATTGCTTTATTTATGAAAACATGTATCACACAAGACATGATAGTAATATGCCTGCTTTTTCCACTCTTCAAAGGTCAAGATATTACATCGCACTCTGTAGTTTGAGTAGTTTTGTATATTTATCTAGTTAGCTTGTATTATTTAAAAAAAAAAAGTCACAGTTCAGTTGTTACAATGCGAGGTGCAATGAAATGTGAATCAAATATTTACTGTTTATATAATTAGTAAAATTAGTCACTTGGAGTTTTAGAGGAACACCCTTTATTTTTATTATTTGTGCAATTATACAGCTGTTTGCAGGCAACTGCAGGATATGTGCACACAATATGTTCTTAAGCAAGATTTAGACACTCACATGCCTGACTGGAATGGCAGAACTGAATAAAATTAATTCAAAATTCAATTCAGTTCAAAAGCACCAGCCATACATGAAAGCCACTGTGAAAATTGGCCAGATTTGTTGAACAAACCTTTTCATTTGGATTCCACATAGAACCTTGGCAAGGATGGCAATCAGTTGTGGAAGTAGACAGCTGCTGCCTACCTGACTCGCTGTTTACACAGGTTCGGGAACATTGTCAGTCAGATCCTTTTCACAAGTGCAGCCTGGCTTGTGATATAAAATGCATGCATCGAGTCTCTTGAATGCAGCCAAGGCTCACAAACAACAGGGTAAGGCCATTTTCTTAAATATGCTTTTGTTACCGGCTTTCTAAATACTGAGGCATTTAATGTGCTGCATTGTCAAAAGAATGACTCTTCTGAGTGGGTGTCATATATTATATATCATATATTATTTTTGAAGAAGAACTCAGTTACCATCTGGCCCTACAGCCAATACCAATTCACTTATAAGGTATCTTTTTGGTTACCCAGTTTGCAATTGACAAGTGTATTTAATGTATTCCAAATGTACGTTAAAAATCTTTAATACTTACATGTAAATTGATTTGATTTGATCTTGTTTTCAATCACTACAGAAAGCCTGCATGTTAAAGAGCATGCAAAACAACAGTAACATTAATCATTGTGACCTTCAGATGAAAAAATTCTGGGCCTGGTTTCCCGATAATGGCGACTCTTAGCGTCTTACGAAGACTCTAAAGATATATCTTATAAAAGATATTCGTGTTCCTAAATATGTTTCTTGAACAATCTCTTGAAAGGGTTCGTAAGGGAGAGCTTCTTAAAAGGCACCGGAACATCTGATTGGTTAACATCGATGGTTCGAGAATTGATTCTTCCCTCCATGCAGCAATTGCTGGACTACTGCATGAGAGACAGTGGTGTTCTTTATAAATATAACACTTCAGGAATCCTTCAAAATATTGCATTCATCAGAAACGGGGAGAACCTAATAAAATACTTGAATCATCTAATCGCAAATATGATTTTCGCAGACCTCCCCACATTGTAGTATCACCATTTTATTTTTATTAGGTCTATAAAACACCTGCATGTACCAATATGTGTGCATGTCATTGACATCGGGAGGAACATTGGCACAATAGCTGAAATAATAATAACTGTCTTAACATAAGAGAATGTCCCATGTGTTTCAGTATTGACTACTAAAGACTATTCCAGGGTGCTTTTTGGGGAAAATATATTAGATTAACATGTAAATGAACCTGTAGTGTCAACTCATCAACCTCCTGAACCAAAGTTTTGATATACTGTGACCTTGGCACATTTAGAGAGGACTGTGCATTCCAGGGGAATCGCAAATTGGGGGAACACATCCATCCTAATATCGGCAGAACCCCCCCCCCCTCCCAATTGCCAAATAAATACATAATCAACACCGTGTTCCTTATCTTTCATTATAAATCTGCGTGCTACTGAGGCCTATTCGCTGCGCAATCAGAGTGCAAGGACGAAACCCAACGGAGATTGGAGATTTGGATGAAACAACAGCAATAAGAGACAGCTAAGAGAGGCTCAGACCAACCGTATAAAAGAATAACTCACAGAAGATATACTAAGATATACAGAAGATAAAAAAAGAATGTTTCGGGAAACACGCTGCAGCATTAAGAGACAACTTAAGGTAAAACTTACGAACAATGTAGCATTAAGAAGGTTTCGGGAAACCGGGCCCTTATCATTACTGCTGTGACTGTATGATCACAGTGTCCACCCAGTTTAGCACAGATTCTGTACATTTCCAATGTAATTATAACCATAAAAATGAACTGAGAATATAAGGTGTGAAAACGTGTAGAAGTCTGAAGGCCAATCGGGGTTAATGAAAGCACAGCGCCACCGTTTGGTCATCTGGAAGTAAGGGTAATTTACTTAGCTACCTTCAAGGAACCTGATGTTCTCAACAGATGATGAAGAATTTGGCCATTTTGGGTCTTATTTCTCTCACTACTGACTTTTATTCAAGCCCCTGAGAAAACAGGTAAAAAAAAAAAAACAGTAAAACTATCCATCTGCACTGCGTCAGTATAATTGGCAAAATTACAGGTCACTATTGAGCAGTCTGATAAGCAGCAGAATAGCCTAAGTCAGGCTGCAAATGAATGACCAGAAATAAACCAACCTCTTTGGCTAAATGTGAAAGGCCCTCATGCTCGGGGCCATTAAGATTGACAGGGTAATAGAATTACAAAGGAGGTCTTGTGATCAGATGAAGAAAATGGTTCCCCTTTTGTTAAAAGCATCAAGTCCAGCTTACTCATGAAAAAGCATTGCAATTACTCAACATGTTCTTGGTCAGACAACTGCCAAGCAAACTGACTGACCTTTTCTTCCAGGAAAAGTGAATTTTGTAGTCCTAGAACAGGGTATAATAATTTAGATTTCTAAGTTTAATTTAAAATTTTAGCACAAGTTAGAGTTTTTAAATAGATGCTAAGTATGGGACTGTTTTTTTTCCTTTTCCCTCAAAATGATCAGAATTAATTTGACAAACAAAATTTTATAGAATAAATGTGAATACAAATCGACTTGCTTATTTTTTTCAGGTATTTCAAAAACATGCCACTATAAAAAAAATTCTGAGACATAAAGTTTTCAAAACAAGTACACAAACAACTAGCTGGGACCTTGAACCATTTAAGCAGCCACAGCAGATTATACTTTCTCTAAAGTGGAATTCCCATAAAAATATAGATACATAGATAAATACAGATGAATGGCTATATAGATAGCCATTCAATACCGTTAAACCTAGCTACAATTCTCAGATGATTATGCTATCCAAATACCTTGAAAAGTTGCTGTGAAGCAATGAACAGAACACTGCATTTGGAAGTTTCAGTGTGATATTTCTTGGTGGAATTCAAAATCCTTCAAAATTATCGGAATGTAAACAACTCAGGTTAATAGAATGTCTTGGTTGTGTTAGGAAACTAGTTACCGCATTTTCCACAAACTGAAATAGAGTATTTGTGTAGCAGATGTCCCATGACATTCAAATTTGAATGCATCCGCACCAGCTGCAACAGAAAAGGCAGCGATTCTGACCCGCGGACTCAGAGAAAGCTCGGCTGATTCTCAGTACTTAGTTTTGCATTGAACTGACCCTCAGTACCGAGATCTTCTCTAAGAAATGGGCTAAGATCATGCATATTTCTGTCAAGCTGATGAAACGTCTAGCAAAACCTGACTGGTCCATCTCTCATTGCCTATTACTCTCTTATGTTCTGAATAGCATCAGTCTTCATCCAGCTATCTAATTAATCCTTTTCAAAACAAGGTAAACTTGAAGTATTCTGTGATATTTGTATTTTCATCAGTCATCATCCAAAAATTCTTGTTCAAACCTAACTATTAATTATCAAAGCAATTGTCTCCTGAATTTTACCTATGAGAACAACTGAATACTGTAGCTGATGGGAAATGGTTCTGTTCACACATTGTTTTGAAAAAATGCCAGGCTACATTCCCTTCCTGTTTTTTGTTGCTTAATCAATTCTTTAAGCAGAAATTAAAATGTCAGTGATTACCTTGTAAAACCACATTACTACTATTATGACCAGAACTAATATCAAATTAAACCAAAATGAAATTTATTTCTAGCATAACATAAAATGAAAAATTAAGTATGTAACTCCCAAGTGAAATTTGCGAGAGCAGCATATCATAAAAAGCAACACAGAGTCTCGGTCTGCAGAGCAGCAAATATATTTCCCAGTGTTGAGCAAAAGTTGAATGTTTGACAGGATTTCATTTTTCAAAACCGATATAAAAATTAAGTTAAAAAAAAACTAGTGATGGGAGTGTCCCATTCAACAGCAAATCCAGCAATGGGAAGTTAAGCCCCAACAGTGGCCAGTCTAAGCAGTGGTGATTTTAACGTATATGGTACCCTGGGCAACCTCCCCCCCCCCCCCCCAAGCACCCCCCTCTTCCATTTGCCACTAACTGTTATTCTTCTTGAGAAGTTTAGATGCAAAGAAATAATGCTACATCTACAACTATATAAATATAAAAATATATACAAAAAAAGATTCATTAGACCTTATTTGTGTTAATTTGCACCTGAGCATCAGTACATTACCCATCCCCCAACACTGTCAACCAAGAGTGAGGACTACAGCAATTCACCTTGGTGGCGTGCAGACTGGCTTCACATTATTCGTAATGATTTAGCACAAGCCAAAAAAAAAATGCAACAAAATGTCTGTGAAACTATATATTTGCGGTATTATGAATGAATTGTGGCAGTGAGAGTGATTTACTAATTGCATCAGTACTGTTCAAAGTTAGAGGTGCGCTATTTGATCGATTCCCCTGCTCCCCCGACATTGGGCTTCCAGTGGGGGGCCTGAGGTGAACCCAGCCCCACCCCTCCTCCCCATCTCATACTTCTGAGTGGCAGCCTGCCTGGCTCACAAACTAGAATCAGGGTGCCCACTCAGACAGGGTTAATTTACCCACACGATAACATGATACCGTTGACGTGACGTGCAAATGCGCGATAGAAAACCGATCACGCAAATGTCGCCCATACCCAAGTCGCACCGCAGACAGAAGCGACACCTTCCCTGTATCTCCTAATCAAGCCTGTAGACACAGGAGAAGGCAGGACCCATGGGCAGCTACAACATACGCTCCTGTGCCAACCGTCGACCTAAGCGCACTCACCACTGTTGTTTTTCCTCTCCTCTTTGTAGCAAATTAATTTTTGTACCTGAGGCCCTTCAGAGCCTGACTTGAAAACATCTGGATCCTGCCCAACAACGTCATGCTGCAGAGCCACACACTGTGACAGCACTAAACGCTTTATCCCTTTTCACAGTTTCACCGATAATAAAATAAATACAGAAACATGTAGACAGATGTAATAATCATAAATATTCATGAAGCAAAGGCTAATGGTGTAAGCATTTTACTGATATTATATTTTACTATTCACTTGTCTACAGCAACTGTCCTTTGAAAAACACAGATTCCTAACAAGAGATTACGTTAAATATAGCGCTTTGCCTTTTTGTGAAATCACTGCCAGATGGTACTCCATGGCTCTGGAATTGCTGGTATCTGCTGTCCGGTTTGTGTTTAGGCAAGATGCCTGGTCTGTTGTTCTATTAGTGCTCGAAAGGCTTTTCACTGCTCACTTCTGTTCAAACAGGAAGTGCCATGAAGAATTATTATATATATAAATTAATGGTCCTTCCAGATTAATTCGATTTTTCCTGACCTTTCTCCCGATTCAAGCAGAACTGAATTATTTCGATATTCACGCCACTGTTTGGATCAGAATATCATTAGGATTTATACTGCGGCTGTGCTATTTATGAAAACAATTGTGTCTGTTGATACAGGGACTGTATCTGAAGTTGGAGTTTCAGTTAATTATAGCTGGAGGCATGTGGGAATTTCAGATTGAACATTTACACTGACAGAGGAACGCGGCGAGGAGACGCATCTCGTTCTTATGAAGAAGCTGAAATGAAATGGCTTAGTTCAGATGCAGCTCATGTTTTACCATGAATTAATAGTTGCCGTTAGTCATGTCTTTTAAGAACTCAGGGCCGTGTATTTATGTGATCTTTTTTGCCAAAGCCAGATTAAAGGTCTGGGAAGTAAAGCATAATAGTGCCAGATGGGTCTTACTCCATAAATTCTTGATAGATTTTAATCATCCATCAGAATAACAACAGTGCTGTAAAACCAGAAACGGACATATCTCAGTTTCCAGCCCGAAACTCGTAGGTTTACGGACGGCATTCCGTCTAACATAAAAACTGAAAGGAAAAGAGGACATTCCTCATTAAATTATGTTAATCAAAACTGACTAGAAAAGAGGCAACAGACCATGAGTAGCAGACAATGGATTCAATAAAACAAATTATACTCAGCAGTTAGACGCCTCTATCTTTGCTGGAGCTCCTCTTCTGCTCCCTATGTGTGAATGTTCCTCTTTAGCTCAGCTAACTTTAATGATTTGTTAACAATTTCTGAGTCCTTTATGACCAGATGGGCGTCTCTGCAAATGAGAGGCTACGCAAAGCTGAACGTCTTGCCGCTTTCTGCCTACGCTGCGTTATGTCCTTGAGCTACTCTTGGGCTTAAATGACGCAGCTGAACTTTTGGGTTTATCTGAGGAATTACTTTGTGATTTTTGTGTGAGTGTGGCTGTAGATCACCGAGGGTCTGTTGTGATTTATACGCTGTCCAATTCAAATGAGGCTGCATTTTTTAACTCACAGGTTCACAAGGAACCCGAAATCAATAATGTACAAATGTCACCCCTTACAGCGTACCTTTAGCATAAATCAAAACTGCACTATCTTTGGGTAGCAAACCATGTATTTTTCTGGTTCAGAAATATGAGGAAAAACTGTAAAAATTGTAATGTAAAAAATTAAGACATATAAAAAAGTGTGATTATATCAATTTCAAGCACTACTTCATTCATTCAGTTTCATTGACAAAAGATTTATGATCTCATTCTGACATAAAGAAGGTAATTTATAGTCAACAAATTGGATTTTTTCATATTTTTCACAAGCCATAGTAATACACTGTGAATGGATTAACAAATCAGAAAAAGCAAAACAGTGTCACCTAACTGAACAGAGAAGCAGCGGCAATCGGTGATGCAAAAAACTGCTGCACAGAAGTGTTATCCTGTCCCAAAAAGTTATAGTTACTTGATGAATATGAAAAGAGCTGTCGTTAGCACTTCTAGAGTAACAGCAATTTTACTTTGGTCTGTAGATCTGTAGAGTTTTACAGAATACACCAGACAATCCAAGTTCTTGGGTTCTATACTGTCTTTTGATATGTGGTCTGTGGAATGGGAAATTCTGTTCTTTGAGCTCCTACAGTACATGAAGGAAACCATGCATTCAGATCATTTTCCCAGTAACTTGTTTCAAAAGGCATGACAATTCCTTCATACCATGGTGATCTTTTGATCGGTCAAATAAAATCTTGTGTCCGAGACTTTTTTTTTAACTGTCACCCCTAAAACATTCTAAAGGCTTTAAATATTCTATCTCTATTAAAAAGTTCACGTTATTAAATTTACTTTATTAAATTTTTCTGCTATTTTGTTTTAACTGAAAAATGTATAGCATGGATCTCTATCATTAAGTGTCATTTTGGTTCACTCCTATACACTATATGCAGTTTCTCTATGAGGAAAGTACTCATTTTTTATATTTTATTTGACTTTGCATATTTTGTTGATAGCTATACTGAACAAATGTTGCTCATTTTCAGAAGAATGTTGGTGATATTTCCTAAATCTCAGTCACTCATGGGAGTTTAACCTACCCAACTAGAGGTCTGAGGGCAGAACTAAAAAATTATTGGATCAGTGAGATAACCAATCAGATCTTGGTCAGATGTCACACCAACCAGATGTTTTGATCCCGCCTCCTTTAGTTGCTTGGACCCACCTCCTCTGCAGTCTGATTGGTTATCTCTCTGAAATCATTTTTCGCTCTGCCCTCAGAACATTTTTCTGTAAGTAAAACTCCCATGAGTGCACAGTCCATCAGAGCCAGAGTCTGGGGAGTAATATAAAGGTGAATGAAGTTGACTGAAAGACTGAGTCTGGACTCCCTGAAAGTACTTGCATGACATCAAACAGAGCTAAGCTGTACCCCATTCTGAATAATGAGGCCTATTCCCCCAATCCCTCTTGAAGCATATATATCTGTTTATGTATTTTTGCCATCTTGGTCATTCAGACAGAAGGTACTGGAAACTGAGTACAGAAGACTATGGGATGCTCATGTGAGCCAGTGTCTCATCCGCTTTTGTCAAAAACTGATTATTTCTGAGGGTGTTCCAGCACATCATACAAAATTAATTTAATACCAAGTATATTACTGTTGTACATTAATTAATGAACAGATTGAACAGTTACATAATGATGCCCTGAGACTGCAATCATATCTTCAGCATCACGATTCGCAGCCGAAAGGGAAAGTCACACATATGGATGGGACACTTTGAAATAGGTAGGTGGAAATTGATGGATTTATGTCAGATTAATACAGTTTTATGCAGAACAATGTCATTCCAGAGTATGCAAAAATCTATCCACAACAAATAATATTAGGGTAACTTACATTGTGGCAAAGTTTCATCATTGATAAAACATAAGATAATAATACGTTTCCTTCATTTGAGTCAGTACTGTAAAGGAACATCGAACTTGTTGATCAAGGATTAATTAGCCAAAGAACTATTTTGATGCAGAACTTGAAGGGAAAAAACCTCAAAGATGGTCAGGTAGTTTCCCAAATGACAAGAGAAAAGAACAAAAAGGGAAAAAAAGCAGTTTTTATGGGCCACTTGGCTCTTAGGCCGGCGACACGTGCAGCTGTATCAGGGAGAGCTGCAGTTCTTCTTTAGCATTAACGCACTCAAAGTGCTTGTAACGGATACACTCAGCCCCAAGCCCCGTCTGTCTCCCCTTTACAGCTCACAGACATCGTAAATGGGTTTAGCTGCCTGCACTTTGACCGCCTCGGCCCAAGGAGGCTCCGTTCCTCTGCGGCTTAATGGAGGAGAGCACTGGGCTTTGGTGGAGACCAGCCACAAACCGGTCCAAGGTAAGATTATCTCCAGTGGAGCAGCAGTTAGCACACGTCGTCTCCAAGAAATTGACTACAGTTGATTTATTTTGTCAAAATCAGCGGTAGAAGACAGCTAATCCTGGACACTACGGTGGAGGAGCCTGGGGCCTGTCCCCCCCCCCCCCCCCCCCGCCCGGACTGGACGGCAGGCTATATACTCATACACTGTACGAGACGAAATCAGAATGCCCGCCGGAAACCAGCACAACACATCTGCCGCAAAGTGGCACCAGGCGCCATGCAAGTTTCTTTGGTAACATGAGACCAGCGCAGTTGTCGTTTTCCCGTTCAATGCCACCCTGTTTAAATAGAGAATGTGCTTGTGCCCATCTGACCACCCGTGGGCGTGTCAGTCTCAAAATGAGGCGGGGTCAAGTCCATCGTTGGCACGTCGTTATTTTGAGGCGGCGGAAAGTGTTTGCGCTTTGACCAACGAAAGCCTGCTCCAAAGACAAGGACGCATTTATGTCACTGTCACTTTCAGATGCATCATCAGCATAGTTAAATGCGGCTGCATAGGCTCATGCACAGCAAACGTACACTGCTTGTTACACACTCCAGGATGCGCGGCAAGCAGACTCCACACACAGAGAGCCGGGGCAGGACTCCAACCCCCAGCCCTGCAGGTATGAGGCCACTGTGCCATCCCATAATTAACATAAGGCCAAAATAATGATGTCATTATGAGTCTGGACTACAAAAAATATATAGAAGCACAGCCTGTTGCCAGCTAAAGACCTTGCACTGATGGTGTGACCCCTAAACCAGTCAGAGGAACAGAAGAATACCCAGGATTATTGTCTCACATATTAAACCGATTGTATGAGATGCATACAAGAACACGCAGTAAAATAAATATTTCACTGACAGCAGAACAATCCATCTTTTACCTTCATAAACACTGAATCCACTGAGAATCTATATCCTCAGCACTTGCCGTCCCCCCCGGTATTGGCAGACCTGGCAATCTCCCTTGCGTCTGACACCACCATGACCTACAGTGAGTGACTGGTTGATAGGAAGCGGTGACACAAAGCAGCGGCCAAGGGGCAATCTGAAAAACATCACCTGCGCAGGGAGTGACATCCGTCTTTTATGCCCGGTATTACACCGCTATCAGAATGTAGGGGGTGCAGATGGAGGTTCACCCCATCGCCGATCCCGAGCTATGGGGGCTACACCGTGGCAGTGGGCGGAGCCTGTTTAATGTCCAGACTGGGCCACAGCAGCTTTTTGGGTATTATTTATTACATAGAGCCGCATTTCCCAATCCGGTCCTCAGGGACACATAGACAGTCCATGTTTTTGTGGACTGTCTGGCAGGGAGCTCGGAGGGAGCAAAAACATGGACCGGCTGCGGATCCCCAAGGACCGGATTGGGAAACACTGATATACACTCATCTTTCAGTGATATTTAAGCATTTTATCATACAAATTGTCCACATTAAAAGGAAGAAAATGGCAAGATTGGAAAATCAAAGCGGAAAACATAATAATTAGGATTTTCCTACTGTGCTATAATGCATTATCTTTAAGTGCGAATGCCGGCTGATACATCAAAACAAAATGTGACATATTTATGAAGGCTGTAACACAATGGCAGTTAGGAATAAAGTTTTCCTGTGATGGTATTACTACCCATAGAATAAACTAGAATACACATGCATTATGCTGCTTTTGCCTTTGTTGTTTATTGTGTTGTCCGCAAAACAATGTACATAAATCTGTTGGTGTGACTTAAATATTTTAAACAATCGTGTAGATTTACAGAAATATTTAATGTTTAAATGGAATACTGTGAGTCTTGAAAGGAAATACATTAGTAAAACAAGCACTACACAAAGTCTTTTGTTAACATGATAGTTAAATATCTTAATTACTTTTTCAATGGTCTTTTGTAGGTCTATGCTTATGTGTCATGGGAATGGACACATAATATCTGAACAGGAATAATATGAAAACACTAACAGAAAATTCATTGGTTTTCTTTACATCAGAAGGACATCATTAATTTAAAGTTAATTTTTAACAATAAGATGGGTCTTCATATCTTCATACATAACTTCTACAAAGTCACACAGTGCTGCATTAATAAAACTCCACACCCATAATAACACTGTGACCTGAATTTGTGTATTGTAAACCATTTTTTATGAGATAACACATCTCAACATCATGACACACCAAGTGCTCAGGAAATGGACAGCAAAGGAGAAATTATGTGGTTTTCGTAGCCACAAAGGATAACTGTAACTGGATGCAATGCCATGAAGAACCAAATAAAATCAATTTGGGGCCCTATTATAATGATTAGAACCGGTCTGAAGCGCATGGCATTTACGTCGGGAAAAATCTGGTGGAAAAATCGCCGTAGCACCAGGCGTATGATTCGTAATTAGGCTTGCATGCGTTTGGGGTATAACATGCTACAAACCAATCATAGTGTCATCTCCTATTTCTTATAAGAGGGACCTTAGCTTATTGCTACATAACGGCGGATTTGCCAGGTAGCAGATAAGAGTGCTTCCTTGCAGAGGAAGCGGATCTGCTCGCACAGAAGCAGACCATCTACAGCAAGAGCAAGATTGTATCAAAGCTCCTTGAGCTTTATAATTAATAATAATAATAATAATAATAATAATAATAATAATAATAATAATATTAGTGTCCCTGTATCTGTGGGTGATACCTTTCAAAACCTACCATAGGTAGCAGAAACCATGGTTAATAGTGAACCATCCTCAGACCCCATATATAACGTGATTGTGCTGTACTTACATGTGATGCAGCTGTAAATTACACCAAGTGAGACCTTACCAGTAACCAACAATCAACATCCTTACCTTATCAACTGTCTTGCTTTGCGTGTCTGTCTTGCTTGTCGTTGTTCAGTCAGTGCAGTCATTGTGGGATCTGAGAGTAACATAATTTCAATCCACCATGTATCCTGTACATATGGCGGAACTGACAATAAAGACTTTTGACTTTGACTTGACTTAAATAAAGTAATAATAAAGCACATTGTACAGTATTACACAGTACTGTACAGTACTGTACTGCCTCAAATAAAAGGGATTCTGATGTTTTTACCTAATTCTCAAGAGATGATGGAGCAATGAAAAAATATCATGTATCAAGGGATGACAAAGCAATGAAAAACATAGGCTACTGTTACACATTTTACAATGAAAAATATTGTGTCATGTACCTGCACATAATCTTATTTCTTTAAAAAATACTCACCAGCTTACAGCCTGTACTTGCCTGCTGCACAGTGTCAAACGTTTCTAGAATTTAGAATTTTTTCTGTGATAATTTCTGATTTCTATTTCTGAAATAGACACTGGACTGTATTGATAATGTCAGAAATAAGAACATGGTACTGTATATACAGTTGGCTAGAGTAGACAGGAAAGCTGTCTATGCAAATTTGACATTTTTTTTTATTGGCAATAGATTCTTCAAGCAACCAAAGCCTTTATACCTGGACATCACCAGACAGAGTTCAGAGAGATCAAATAGAGTACATTCTCAGTGCCAAATGACAGAAGTGCTCCATTCAAATAGCAAAGACATGGCCTAGAGCAGATTGTAGAAGAGATCATGAATTACTTATGTCCAAGAACCAAATTAAGCTGAAAAGGAACAGCAAAGCTATCCAACATCCAAGAATTGGCCTGAAGTAAGTATCCATCGCCTTCAAGTCAGAAATCAGAAACCAATTCAAGATGCTGGACCTATTTGAGGAATGTGGATGGAATTCAAAGAAGCCATTCACGAGAGATCTGAGAAAAATTTGGTCTAAATGAAAAAGCCAAGTAAATCACAGTGGATGACAGAAGACACATTGGGGAATTGCAAAGAAGAGAAACCAAAATCAGGAAAGATAAAGGTCTCTTTAAAGTACTACATTTCAAATTCCAGAAAGTGACCAGGAAGACCTATATTATAACAGCAAAATCAATGAGGAAGGAAGCAAACAGGGACAAACAATAGCTGATTTTTAGAAGATGCATGAAATTAAAAGGTTTCAGCTGTGAGTGGGTATATTGAAAGACATCAGTAAACAAAGTGAACAAAGATCAACCAAAGATGGGGAATGTGCAGTGCAGAAGATCTCTATAACACACTACTACTCAATGATGTCAAAAACATGGAAGAACCATTAGCAATCCTGCTGTGAAGAAGGACCTATCCATCCATCCATCCATCCATCCATCATCTACCGCTTTTCCAGGTCAGGTCGCGGGGGCAGCAGTCTAAGCAGGGAAACCCATACTTCCCTCTCCCCGGCCACTTTGTCCAGCTCCTCTGGGGGAATCCCGAGGCGTTCCCAGACCTACAAAATGATAATTCTGAGATTTCTTGAAGAACTAAGATCTGAATTTTCCATTTTCTTCATGGAACTGAAAGCTGGATGATAAAGAAACAAGAGAGGTACAGACACTTTTGAATACTGGCGAAGATTTGCAAGTTTACCATAGAGCGGAAGGGAAACAAAGATTCTTGATCAAATCGATCCTGAATTTTCACTTGAAGTACATGGCCAGACCAAAACTACCTTATTTCAGGCACATTATAAGAAGATCCAGGACACTGCAAGAGACAGCGACGTTCGGAGAAGTTGAAGATAAAAGAGGAAGAGGGCAACCAGAAGCATAGATAGATGGACTCAATTATTATAACAATGAACATGCCATTGGGAAGCCTGAACAGCCAGACAGAAGACAGGATGTCCGGGAGTAACGCCATCCCTGCACTATCCAGGAGTCGACTTCAATTTGATGACACCTAATAATAATAATACTTTTCACAAAACTTCCTTTCAGGGTAGTAATTTCTCATCATGTCATTTTTTTTTAAAACCTACATATGACGTTATTATGTTTAGAAATTGGGTGTACTTAGCTATCCCTATGCATTTGCCTCAGTGACATCCACCAGTTCGTGACTATTCAGTGCAAGGAAGATGTATGTTCCCATTACGCAGAACCAAGCTCATGCCAAGACTTTACTGATCTGGAAATGCACCCTGAACAGAAATTTATAATTTCATATGGTCAAACAGCTTTTTTTTTTTTTACTCACAAACCTCATTATTAATCGAGAAGAGACGATAAAGATACATTTCTTGTTATTCATTTTTACTCGAATGCCGTAAGAGAGATGAGATTTATGAAAGCTGAATTCATTCAGTTTGCTAAAATTCGTCACTCGTGGCAATGAGTCCGAAGTCCAAATGTAGTATGAAATTTATTTTAAATATTTAGTGCACTCTTTTGATATTTCTACCATTTAATTTCTTTTTTTTTGTTTAATGCTTTATACAGCATCATATTCACCATATGTGCATTTGTTTATTTTGAGATGCTGAGTTTTCTTTCTGCTGCGGATAAAGGAAAACGACATTCATTAAGTTCATTGTGTGCGATACGGAGGATGGAAATGCGTTATTCCCTACTTAGAGACAAGCAGAGAACCGAAGAAGGCTGTGGAATTTAACACATCTTGTGCTTCTTGTTAGTTTTATTCTAAGAGGGGAAAAAATGGGAGTATGAAGTCAACGATAATATAAACAAAATTAATCAAAACAGCAGGAGTCGTGTGGGTGGCTCTGACGCCTTCCTGTCCTCATTTATGATGTTCTCACGTGAAGTCCACAGCTTGCCGCTTTACAGGACACAACTATCTCCATTTTCATTTTTATATATAATTATATTCAACGAACTTACCTCATTATCAGAGAACAACGTGGAAAAATTCTGCGTTGTTTAAACTTATAATACAGACTGACGACACTTAAGGCCTTCTTAGGAACGATGATTAAAAGACTTATTGTGTTCTTTTTTATTTCAGTATATTTTACAAATCCCATCTCAAGCAAAGGCTGTTTCAATCACTACAGCTCATAATCTGAAGCAATCTGATATGTAGTTAAGGCAGTACATTTGCTTCACATAACTAGAACATAAAACATAAAAAAAAGTTTATTCAAGGTGATACATAAGAGCTGAGTTAGGACAATCTGGTTTTATTGAGTGTGAAATTTAATGGACCTCCTAGTATACTCACAGCAGGTATTAAAAAACCATGTGAATGCTGGACTTTATTATACCAGATTTCTCTGGACAGTGCTGGCTGGTGCATGCATTTTGCATGGCTGTAAAACAAACATATTCCCCGGAAAGAAAGAGGCCTTACTGCATTGCATCCACACACAGCAGTACTGCATGTGAAGCGCACACCTCATCAGTGGTGGACATCAAATTTGTGAAGAAATGTAATCAATCCAAAGCCTACCATGTCACGCTGTGATGCAGGCAAACAAATGTTATCTTAAACAAACGTATCTTAAGCGCTTTACATTATGGGGTTAAGTATAACAATACGTTTTGTTCATTTTTAGGTAAATTTCCCTTTCAAAAGAGTCATTATTTCGGATTCAGAAACGCATGTATTCCTCGTTAAATTGAAGGCCGGTCTGATAAACATCAGATTTAGATTATAAAAATCATCCAATCCACTCATTATCTCCATTTTTTAATGTAAACAGGGCACCTGTGCTCTCACGCTCTGCTCTGAACTTATTCGTGATGCTAGATAGCTTTTGTTTCACATCCCAGAGGAATGCAGAAGCGAAATGAAGCCAAATTACTGGGGAATATATGGAAACGAGGCCCGGACCATTTCTGGCGTGTCAGATGGCTTTGTAATGGCGCACCCATCAATTCCCCAAAACATGGTTACTTATGTTGCAACCAGTCTTTATGTGCTCAATGCAGTGATAAATATTTCACAGAACAGAGCTAAGTATAGCTACACGGTATGAAATATCAACATGGTTATATGTACATTGTAATTCAGTGGTTTGGCGGGGAGTGCTGAGGTCTGAATCTGACCCCAGGCAGATCCGGATGTTCTCCCTTTCCGTCCAGGTATGCCGGCTTCATCCCCCAATCCAGAAACATGTAGTCAGGTGAAGTGGTGCCCATAATTTGCCCACAGTATGTGATTGTGTGTGACTATGAGCTCGTCCAGGGCATCCCCTGCCTTGTGCCCTGTGCTTGATGGGACAGCCCTCAGGACCTTCCACTGCATAATAATACGAAAGAATAGATATGTTACTGGGCATTAATCAGGGTCGGGATGAGCAAGTAAACAATCCAACCAGATTCACAAAACAGAGCATGGATTTTAAGAAAAATATTCAGCTGGAAAACTGGACAATATTACCAAGGGAATAAATCACCTCAACCCCCCCACCCCCCCTTTTTTTACACATGGTACCCCAACAATATTGGTAGGGACGTGTCCCTACTGTCCCTACCCAAATGTATGCCCTTGCATATTATTTATAAATATTTCAGATATTTGCAGATGGGATCACGTATGATAAAATAATGCCACAGGGTAATGTCACTGAAAGCACCGCAAGTATGACTGCACACATATCTGTATTAATAGAACTTATATGCTTTTACAGCTCATAGCCACTAAACAAACCATCAAGCAATCCCTGAGATCTCCTGGGAGAAACCTTCATGAGATTGATAATAAGGTTGCTGAGGAGGGGTTGCTGGGGTGGTGCTGTCTAACAGGCAGAGATACAACATTATTATTTTAATATAAGATTGCAGGAATCCATTGCAAGGCACTTCACAACCATGATCTCAGAGGCACACGGAAATGTGAGAAAATCATGGGAAAATCATGACACTTGACAGACATGACAGCCGCTGTTTAATTGAACTGCTGCGAAGACGTTATATGATCTGCGATTCCCTCAGTCAGAAACAAACATGCTTCTTACAAATGCATATCCTAATCAGCTAAAAACATACATGCACTTACAATGACTGTACACGGGATCGAGAGTCGTGTGAGGTGTTACCATGACGTACTCTAAAGACTCAGTCATGCCATACCGCAAGTTCACTCTCAGGTTGCCATGGAAACACCTTTCCGGAGAGAGCGGGGTTTGACTTCAGAGGTCTGAAGCAAGAGAGGACAAACCAGCAGCACCGTGAAAAGCCAGAAACTAAATAGCAGGCTATATAATTATGTCTTAATTAAATCTTTTAATATATATGGAGCCTAAATTTCAAGCTTTTAGCAACACAAAGGTGAGGAGCACTAATGGATTTTTAAGCAGTGTCATAAAAATATTTATAGGAAACCATACTTTTCTGGCATTTAAAATTCTACAATCCATTCTGCATTTCTACTTTTAAAACCTGCACTCTTTATGAAACGGAGAGCTCCCAAACAGCATTTCCCTTTAATAGCAGCAAAGTAAAACATTTGTGATATGTTACTAATATAGACATTTAAATATAAATTTAAAAGCGCACTCAGAGGACCCGCAACACAGAAACACCAAATACATTTGATGGCAATCCTGCCAATGTATCTACTGTACAAATTAAAATAGAGTACATAACACATCACTTAAGGTGGCACAAATAACTTATAAAATAAGTTACTCAGTTATTACTCAATAACAACTAATGAACAATGTTCCTGCATGAACCATCATGATTGATTAATGATGAAGGACCATGGGGTCAGTATGTAAGTAACACTTAATTACCGGTTAATTAATGCATTAAGTGTGCATTACTACATTCATTGTGTACTCTGAAGTAAAGTATTATCAAATATATTAATGAAGCAATACAAACATACACCCTGCACTTAATCTGAACTGCCCTGACTTTGGTGCGACACAAGAGATTCATTTCGTCTTGTGTTTCATATGTTTTTTTCCCCCCACTTTCTCAAGTGTCCCACTGAAGCTAAAAATTAATTGAGTGTGAAATTTTCCTAATGTAACCTTAAATATTACTATTACTGGTAAAAATTTGGAAAATTAATTCATTAGTTTTCTTTTTTCTTCAATACGGTGTGAACATATAACATTTATTGCATTTAATAATACTTCATTCCATCTTTAATAAGACTCTATTTACGAGGTTAACTTCATAGGACCATTTAAAATGTCCCTAGAAGATTACCAGAAACAGACGACACCACCCACGCTTACTGGCACAAAGGCACTGAACGAGTCACATCCCTCGGCAGTATTTAAAAACTGAAACCTTGACTCCCCAGTGTTCGGTCTAATTGCCTCGTGTCACAAAGATCAGAACAAGTTGGCTCAGAAAAGTTTTTACATCACTTAACACAGCGACATTGTTCATCGTTAATTCCCTGTTCGGTCCGGCATTTGCATTTGTGACTGCATTCATTTAATTATTTGAAAAAAATGTCAGGCACAAAAAGGCCACGTTGTCGGATATGATCTTGCCCCTTCTCAAAATAAAGGTATTCTTACATAAAGATCTACTTAGTGCAATAAACACCACGCTGTTGCAGCCACAGAAATCAGGAACAGCTTCGCTTTAAAGTTGTATCAGACATATATGCCGCTGTATCCATATGCTCCACCCACTAATCTAGATCAGAGGGTTCGAGGGACCTATCCTAGGTAGCGTAGGGTAAAAGCCTGGGAACATCCTGTAGAGCACAGCATGTCTATTCAGATCACGGTCCCAAAGGGCCTGCACTGCTGATTCTACAGCTTTCCTTTACCTGTGAGCCAGGTGTGAAGCCTCTGACCAATCAGAATCAGTGATTATTAAACTACCTGGGAGAGCGAAAAACAAGGCCTGGATTTGGAATTGAGGGCCAGATCTGAAGAGCCCTCCTGCAGAGGATGCAAATCCATTGCAAGGCATATACACACACAACAAGCCATTTAGTCATGGCAGTTCACTTAAACGCATGTCTGTGGACCGTGAGGGGCAACCTGAACAACATGGGGACCATGGGGACAAACTGAAAGAGCAGGGATGGGGACCAAAACCTGCTTAGCTGCTGAGCCAACGCACGACCATATATGGGGTCATCAGATGATAGGATGGGGAGGAGGGAGACAGATGTAGGTGTGTCCTCAGGTGAAAGGAGCTTCTGCCTTCATATTGAGATGAGAGATGGATGGCATGGAGAAAAGGAGAGAGATAGGATGCACGGAGCCCAGCTGCCGTCAGCAGGCTCCGGACTCACGAGCCATACGGTGCACACATGCCAACTACTCAATAGAACTAGTCCCAGTAATCACACATTATCCGAAAATGCTCAGAGCATCCAAGCTTGGGGCACGGATGGCAGCGACGGGAGAAAGGAGGGCTCGAAATCCACAGTGCACTATGGTGGATGCTTTATCAGTTCTTACTGGGCTAAACCGGGAGATGTGCTTTGACGCCTCATCTCTTCCATCAGCACCAGAAAGTTCCTTTCTTGCTTACTGTTGGGCACATGTAATCTTCCTATTTGCCCTGGAGCTAATCCCCACAAAGGCCTTATAGATATAGACAAATCAAAAAAAGCCACTTGGAACCCCCCCTCCCGCCGGATCGAGCCACCTTCGAAGTATTCCCTCGCCACACATTTAAATGCACCAATGAAGATGCAAAAGGATTTGTGTTTTTAATTATAAATGAGCTTGGTGAGGGAGAAGCGAGATGTTGTTCCTCAGGGCAGTCTCATTTCACACTTACGTAATTCCCCTGAACTCCACGGAAGTTCAAGAGTCGCCAATGGAAAGAGATTTCAGCAACATTCCTTATTACTTCTGCAAAAATTCAGCCCAGGCTCCCTTAAACAATGCGGAAGGGGTCTTATCAATTCAGTCATAAATCTCACTGCTTTGTGCTGATCGCTGTGAAAGTTTTCAACTGTAGCTAGGAGAGTGTGTTCATGTGGCACTTTTCAACAGTGTGAGTGATAGCATTTAAAAACACCGTTATCAGCAAAGAAAATAAATTATGCATTTTATTGAAAAAAAAAATGGAACTGCAGTTCAAACAACTTAAAAAAAAAAAATTGAATCAAACTGTATCTCATCATATGATGTGTGATACAGATACATTATTCCGAGGGATCAGGTTACAGTTGACCATGGTTGAATGAAATTCAGGATTCTCTCTCTTTGCAGGTTAAGAACATGGACAATAGTAAATTGAGGTAACATGCCATCGGCATCTATGAATGCCATATCTATGAGAATCAATGAAAACATTCTAATGCATTCATAAACCATTATAAATATGGCTATAAATATTTATAAGAAGGCATGTTTTTATGTTTTTATGTATTATGAAAGCTTTATGAATCTTTCATCTATAAGGCACTGTAGATATCTTTATAATGTAGTACAAAGCGTCCTTAATTCTTATACTGACCATTATAATGCATTATGAAGGTA
The DNA here is from genome assembly GCF_048594095.1 of Paramormyrops kingsleyae. Lineage (NCBI taxonomy): Eukaryota > Metazoa > Chordata > Actinopteri > Osteoglossiformes > Mormyridae > Paramormyrops > Paramormyrops kingsleyae. The sequence continues at coordinate 16,814,947 of NC_132819.1, read as the reverse complement.
TCTATAGTGCATTATAAATGAGAGCTTCATTGGAGCTTATGAAGTATTACAATTAACGCTTTAATGCCTTAAAACTGTCAACTGAAGATGCTGTAATGCTTTATTAAGTCTTATACTGACCATTTTAATGCATCATGAAGGTATTGATAATGCATTATAGATGACAGAATTAAGTAGAGTGCTATCTAAATTGTCTCACAGCAACAATGTCAGATCCCAGCAGGGGTAACTTGTTCTACCCTTGAAACCGATTTTCCAAATGAACTGTCATTAAGATTACTGTTTAAAAAACAAAAATGTTCTTGTGTTTAGGGCTGCACATGCAGATGTCTAGTGATAGCGGTGTGTCACATTGCTGTGAAGGCAAGCGTTTCTTCACATTAAGGATATTGTGCTTATCTCATTGATACTTCACTCTGTGCAGAAGTAGTGCATGATCCTTAGAAAATGATTTATTAATTCTGACCTGCCAGAGCAGCTTTCCATATGTCACTGACATTATGAATAAATCCATCAAATTACTTCACTGAAATATGTCACAAATATATAAATAGATACTTATAATTACCAAAGACTTTATCTTTCACTTTAAATGGTTACTTTGTCTCATATCCCCACATGAAGTTGAAAGATATTAATTTGTACTTTATTTTAGCAAGTTTCTTTTCCTTTGTTTAATTAGAGGATTTCTCTTGAAAAAGCCAAGTATGACTCCTTGAACGGTGGAGTCTCTGAGGACCAGCATGCAGAAAGTTTTAATGAATAGTTTCTTTACAATTAAATCATATCAGTGTATGGGTATCTTCACATACTCTGTTGTGGTCAGGCTTTATTTTCATTAGTGTAATTCAAAATGGAAATATGGAAGAATAAAAACAGCAGACAGTACAGCGGCAGTAGCTTCTGGGATTGCGGCACCTTGAAATGTCAAACCTCACCACTTACCGGCTTCCGCAATTGGTGGAAGGTGGCTTCGGAGCCCCGTGGTTGGTCAGATTGATGTGCACCAATGGTTTTAGCCCATTTCCCATCGGGTACAGTACTGGTCCCCTTTGGGTTACATCAGCAGTGACTGACAGTACGTGGTAATCCCACGGATTGTGAGTTTTGGGGCTTCGCCAGGGTTGGTTCCATTGCAAATTCAAAGGGGCACGACACAGGTCTCACATTTACCCTGCTAGATGACGCTGTCGTGACTTGGAAAAGAGGCCACTTTTCACAGTTTACAGCAGCAGCAGTACAAATATCACCCCGGCTAACATGTCATGCGCAGACGTGATGAGGCATCGATCTGGTGTAGCATCGATCTGATTGCTTTTTCGCCCGGCACTGCTCTTTGAATAATGTACAATCCATCACATCCGCACTGCACTTCCGTTGTTTTAAAAAATAATAATAATAAAAGATAACCAGGCATCAAAATTGCCATTGTAGTACAGTCATTCTGAAGTTTGCCACACATAACCAGATAGAAATTGCATCACAGTGACAAAAGGAATTGAACCCTCAACGAGCCAAAAAGAGAAAAACCGAGTCTGAAGCTATACAGAGTGATTCTGGAAAAACTGAAGCACCGAACTGCTCGTGCTGCTGGATATCACAGCAATATTAAGTCACAGAGCAATGAGAACAATATAGCACAAACGTGTGCCCACTCTGGTCACATGACCTGCCCTTTCATCTTCCTGTCTGGCTGTAGGGTGGCCTTCGCCGCCTTCCCACTGGAAAGCTCCAGGTTTTCAATTGCTGGCTTTCAAACTGCTCTGTTGTCAAATAAATAAATAAATAAGAGGGAATACTCATGAATATGTAGAACACATCACTTGGAAATCCATTTTACTTTGGATATTAAATTGTCGCAGTCTCCATCACTAAGGGGAAAGCATTGTTTTAGATGATCTATTATCCAGTAATTTGGAACCAAAAACCGTAAAACCATTGTATAGAATAATCTACAGTGCAGATGTGAGAGAAAATAAATAAATAAATAAATAAATATATATATATATATATATATATATATATATATATATATATATATATATATATTCAGATTCTAAATACAGATATCTCCACTCACATGGAGACTTGGAGGGAAGGCCTGTTTATTACAGGAGTGCTTAAGTGTGTCTCAAACGAATTTAAATGATTAGTCATACCTCAGCTCTGAACCACTTCAGTATCCCCTCCACCCAGCATGCTAACAGTCATTCGTCTGTTATGCCAACGCAATACATGTAGTAAATAATAAGAGATAATAAAATGGGAAGGAGATTTGCAAAAAGCCATCGTTGGGTGAGCTAAACGTGGTTCCAGTTTCGAATCATTAATTTTTAAGGTTTGACTATTATCCTCTGATGAGCAGTTTGTATGTTTTTCTCTCGATCCTGCGATGATTTGCTGACTTTTTGCTTTGCTAATAGCTTTGAAATGACGTACCATTGCAGTAAAAATGCATTCTCCTCCTCGTAAATAAAAATCACTTCTAAATACAGTAAATCTCACAACACATAGCAGAAAAAAACACTGCTATATTTCAGAGGAATTGCTTTCCAGAACCCAAGTTACGAAACACAAGCACACTGTCTGCCCGTAACAATTAGAGAACTGGAGAACACGTTTGATAATTCTATGCCAGAATGATTAATAAGGACTAATTAGTAGTAACTGGGCAAAAGAAATTTCACCTGAGGCTTGGCTGCAGTATGTAGGAAGTTCTCATCTAAAGATTGATTCAATTTTCATGAAGTTTCTATAAGGCTTCATTTGAAATATTTACCAATTTATTAACAGTGATGCCTGTACCACAGTATTGTAGACACATCACATTGCACTACTGCACATATCCCTTTGTCCTCGAGGCCACGTGCCAGTAGATGGTAACCAGATACAAGGGTGACACAGCGTTGGCTTTGAAGTCACAGCTAGTCTGTATTGTAGAAGTTGACTGGTTCATATATAGAGGCATGGCATCTCGATCAAGACGCAAATCCGGTGGGTGTGTCTGGTAATACAGAATTTTAAGTATGCTGTACTACCGTCATAAGCTTTAGTTGCACCTTTGATTGAGGGAAATATCCCCTTATAATGAACAGCTGTTTTGTTAAAGCAAGGCCAGGCGGATCAATGTTTCCTGGTCAAAAACTAACGCTGAAAGAAGTTTACCCTCCCTCCCTGGATTTCAGAAGCATTTGAACATAAATGTGTCCACGATGACCCAGGATTACATGAAAGGCATCTGTGAGCATGATGCTCCTTAAATGAGTAAAACCATGAAATCACAACCTCCCCAAGGTCCATTTAAATATCGTGTTCTAATCAAGCTTCTAATCTAATTAAGCTTTTAATTTATATGTACCTGAGCCTTAAAACTAAATTCAGTTCTCATTTTAATTTCTTAAATCTTTTCTGCCACTCCCACAAATGTCTTTCTGCAAATCTGCATCATTGGGGAGGTGTTCCTGAAACCCAGACAGAGGAACATTCAGCTAAGAGACACACTGAGGTCCTGTATGGTGTAACTTAAAGATGAACTATCCAAGGACATGAGTATAAAATGGACAACACATATACAAGCAAAAACATGACAGGGGCTTACAGCATTTGTGATTCCTGTTAATTCAGGGCTGCCGATTCTCGCGCATCTGGCGTGACACTCACACTTACAGACTCTCATTCTCATGCAAGAAGTCTTACGGCAAATCTATAGTATTCCATTATAAACCTAAAATTAGCTACATTCAAAGGGTTGGGACAGTTTGCAAACCCTACAGTCTATTTACAAGTTAATAAAACTGTGACATACATGTAAATGCATGCACATGTGTGTGCAGACTTGTCTCGAACTGAAAATCTCATTCCAACCAGCTGACCAAAATTGGCAGCCCTGTTAATTTCACAGTATGAAAAGGTATGTGTCACTAGGTATGTGTCACTTTACTGTCCATTCTTGCAGTTTATTGATTTTTTTTTTGCTGGCTTTAAGGCAGTGTTTTAAAAGAAACTATTTTAAAAATCCTGAAATAAGCACAACACAAATACTAAAAATACAAAAGTTTATGGGGCATCACTTAGGATTGCTAGAAACAAAGAAACGATAAACGGGGGGTGACAGAGGCAGCAGAAAGAGTCGCACATACTAAGTGCACCTCTCGCTTGTTTTTTGACAGCTGTCACTGTAAGTGTTTGATCTCCATTTCCTCTGGCCCCCAGTGAACCTGCCCAAACCATGGGACTCGTGATCCTCACGCCCACAGACAAAATTCACTTTTCTTGTATATTTGTTTGCCCTGCTGGTTTAGTGTCAACCTCCCCGCCGATCCCCGTAACCCTGAAAAGAAAAGAGTCATTCCTGAGAAAAGCCCACTCCATCTCCATCCTGACAGAAGCAACTCCCTCTGTTTTTCAGACTAGGGTATCTTACACCAGTCTCACAAAGTATTTACTGAAGTTTATAAATGCCAATTTCTGAGTAGGCTTACTAACTCATTGTTTTACATTTGCAGGTGATTTATAGGCTGGTTTGTAAATTCCAGTAGCAAGATATGATTATAATACATTTCTAAATTTTTAATTTTAAAACCTTTAAAGTGTCAGCATGCTGGTGCAGTGGGTAGAATTGCTGCCTCATACCACTGGGACCAGGGTTCAAGTTTCTCCCATGGTTCCATGTGTGTGGAGTTTGCATGCTCTCTGTTTTGTCATGGGGTCTCCTCTGGGTACTCTGGCTTTCCCCTAGAGTCCAAAAATATTCAAAGGTTAATTGTAGATGCCAGAGGTGTGTGTGTGTGTGTGTGTGCCCTGCAATGGGTTGGTGCCCTATCCTGGTTTCCTGACTTGCACCATAGACTCCAGCCCCCATCCCCCCAAAAGAGGACAAGTGTTTACAGAAGATGGATGACCTTTTTATCTGTCAATATATTGACTTTTTATCTATCAGTATATTGTCACATGATCAGTAGCTGTTTATTAATAGTTAAGGAGAAGACTTTAAATTCCTGCCTTTCAAAAAGTACATTCTCTTCCTGTATTTAAAAAAGTAATTCATGTAATTCATTAACAGCTACCATTTCAAGGCAAAGATGTCATTGAGACTGCTGTTTTTGAAGTACCTAATCTTAAAATAATGCAGCCGTATCCTGGAAAGGGACTCGGAGGATATCCTCAAGGAATCCAGCATGAGGGAAGGAGGGGAACATTTAACAGAGTTTGAAACCATCTGCTGCAAGAAGCAAAGTGTTATTGGAATAAAGTGTTGATGAGCCTGACGTGTAATCTCCGCACAGCACCCTGGGTCACATCAATGCCGGCAACTGACAAGGGGGACAGGAGACAATATTGATCTCCACCGTCCTGCATATGACGACTAAGGCTACAAATTTATGCTGCCAGCCTGCCGAAGCTGCATACCTTGAGATTTATTGTCGAAAAATGAATTGTTTTTCAGAGCCCCGACAAACGCGCATCAAAACAGGAACATTATATAAGAAACATTATATGCCATTCTCAGGTGGAAATGACTTATTTGCAAGTTTCCCCGGGATTTTGTTATGTACAGACGCTCACCCCATCTGCCTTTGTTCAACACATTTCCCTTCTGAATATGCATTGCTGGGCCAGCATTATGGGAGCTGTCACTCAGACATTTTCTCAGTGACAAATCTAAAAAGCTGCAAATGCCTCGGTGTCACCTGACAGTAGTATGAGAAGCCTTCATCATCCAGGATAGAGCTTTGCTGGTTCCTCCCAAAGATGTATGGCCTTATATGTATCTGACTCAAAAGCCCAGGATGATTGGATTGTGGAGATTGATATATGTAGCCGAAGGGAACAAACAGCCATCGGTGCCTTCTGGTTTTTACCCACAATCCCTTGCTGCATTTGTCTCCCCCACAAAAAAAAAAACTGCAGTTTGTTTTGTTTTGCTAAATGACATATATAAGGGTTCAAATCACCAAAAGTAGGATCAATTTCATCTTCAGAATCAGGGTGCCTGTAGGGCATGTGGAGAGGGGGGGGGGCACATTTTGATAATATATGCATCTTTTATAAAATCTAAAGTGAAGCAGTCCACAGAAGGCTGACATTTCCCTGACCTTCACCACTGGAAGCACGGGCAGATTGAGATGAAGAAAATAAAATGACTGCTAATGAGAGTGACAGGGAGAGAGGCGCTCTGTGAGACTGCCCCCCCCCCCCTGCCCATGTCACTCTGCATTATTATACCGTGCCAGGTCTGGACCGTCCCACATTAATGATGGTGCACCTTCAGCCTGCACTAGAACAGAAATCCCAGAACGCAAATCCCACTTGAAACACCCATGCCATTCAACTTTGACCACACAGTCTACAATATGTATGGCCCAAAGACAATTCGTAGCTGATCTTCAACTACTGTACTTATGGCCAACAGACAATCCGTAGCTGATCTTCAACTACAGTACTTATGGCCAACAGACAATCCATAGCTGCTCTTCAACTACAGTACTTATGGCCAACAGACAATCCGTAGCTGCTCTTCAACTACAGTACTTATGGCCAACAGACAATCCGTAGCTGCTCTTCAACTACAGTACTTATGGCCAACAGACAATCCGTAGCTGCTCTTCAACTACAGTACTTATGGCCAACAGACAATCCGTAGCTGCTCTTCAACTACAGTACTTATGGCCAACAATCCATAGCTGCTCATCAACTAGAGTATATATGGCCAACAGACAATCTGTAGCTGCTCTTCAACTACAGTACTTATGGCCAACAGACAATCTGTAGCTGCACTTCATTTATTACATACACTGCTACTACAATAAAATTAATCCAAATCGGTCGGACTGCATGATATCGCATCACGATATGGGACATTTCCTTGAGTAACAACTGCCATATTTATAAAACAAAAAAAGAGATGAAATCACCTGAAATAAACTATAGCCAATCAGGAATTGCTATTGTCTATCAATACAGTGTGTCGAAGAAGTTGGTGGTGTTGCCTTGAGTTGTGTCTCAGATACAAAGCAGTGCTGACAAATGCGATGTGATTATTGCGCATGTGCACACCGCTGCGACGATGCAGAAACGATATATATCGTGCAGCCCTACAAACAGCTCTGCTCTCCAGCTGCTCCTCTTCTGTCACATGGACCAACGGCCCATACAGCTGAATGCCATTCCCTCATTTCTGTCCACCCCCCATATTATCATTAATAATGAACTAACAGCAATAATTATTCAATTACTAATTTATAATTAGTAATTAAATATTATTATGATGTATTAATGACAATATAGTAATATGTAGTAACATTAATATAGTTATAAGACGGGTTTCCAAACACGTCAGAAATTAACCTATTTCATCATTGCTACTAAAGTGTAACTATCCCAAATACAAAGACTCAACGTATGAGATTCTGGGAGCTGACCTCCCGTTGGTCCTCTACATGAGCACAAGGCGGATTGCCTGTTTGAGCTCCTATGACCCATATTAACCTTTCAGTATTGCACACATTATATTGCTGACCATCACCTAATGTCCCAAGGTGAGGGGATATTAAGCATGAACATTCTTGTCTCTTCAGCATAGAAGTTCAGAAAGTACTGTATCCATCCACCTCCTTCTTATTCTGCTGTACATTCAGGGGAAGCCTTTCATTTCCTCTCCAGTACTATCTTCTGGGCTCTGCCACCGTCATGCTGTGTGACTTTATCTGTTTTCACATCTGTACGGTTGTTAGTATTTTTAATTGCTTGAAGTCTAGCTGACATACTGCTTCAGCTTATGTTAAGCCCTTTGGGGTAGTTATGTTGCTCAAAAAAAATAAACAAAAAAAACAAACTGAATTCAATTTAAATTTGTGACACTGGTATATTGCAACCACAAGTCACAAAAGATGATTCCCACTGTGCCAGAGGACTGGTTTTATGACTGATATTGTGCTTGTGAGTTTTATTTATTTATTTATTTGTTTGTTTATTTATATGCAGCACAGATAATCTCTTGAGGCTGTACACATGCTGACCGAACATAACCGTTTGAAAGGGAATAGCTTGGATTGGAAATCAAACCAAAACTCTGATCAAGCCAAGGAGCCAATTCATAATCAGTTGTCCACACACGTTTTCAGGCGTGTTTAATATTTTATTCTGTTTAGAATTAAATTATATTCACTTCTGATATAAATGAAGCTTGGTGTGTCAACAGTGAAATACCCATTGTAAAACGTCATGAATGCATTCATGGTCTGTGGTCTGCTCTTTTTTCCACTCGTTTGTGATGCCAAACTTCTTTTTTTTTACCTATTAATAGTGCTTAATATCCTGTTTCGGTGGTGTCACATGTGTTCAGAGGCTACCTGTGATGAAAGTGGCACTTAATTCAACTGTTGCCTTAAAATCACTCGAAATGTCTTCATCTTGATGTAAATACTTTGGCTGTGTGTTGCTATGGAAACCTCTTATCACATGCGTGGTATTTGATGTTGCTGACCAGTCCCTAGAGCTCATACTGGTCAGCATCTGTCATCTCAATGTTTTTATATATATATATACATATATATATATCTATATATCTATATATATATATATATATATATATATATATATATATATACACATACACATTATTGTGTAGTATTTTTTTTCCTTTGGTTCAGTTCTTCAAGGTTTCTGTGGAAACAGTGATGATTATACAAGTGTACCTTGTTTGAGGAGATGCCCGATTTCTAGAATGTTCTACTTTTAAACACACCCCACATCTCCCCAATTTTCAGTATATAGTTGATGGAGGAAGACGGATTCCAACCTATAGTAGATGCAGCTAAAATTAAACTTCTGTGCAGAAAAGCAAGGCAGTTTAATACATGCTGGAGAGATGCAATTATTTCTATCCATCGTTTCTGTGATCATCCATCTTGATGAAATTTGAAAGGAAAGCGCACTGTGTGGAAATCCTTTAACTAATGGGATTTAAAAGCATGAATCAAACAATGGTCTTTGAAACTGTGCAGAGACTCGCTGCCCAGATCAGTGCTGTTTCCCCCCAGGTGACCACATTTACTTCAAGATGGACAGCAAACCATCCAGGACCCCTCAGTTCTCCAGCTGACATAAGCCGCAAGACCACCAGTCAGCTTGGGTTTGGCGATCATCCTACACATAGTGTCTGGGACAGGGACAACAAGCTGCTGCAAAGTCTCAGCAGAAGGTGTTTCTTCTCTCTTCCACTAGGAGGCACTCCACTTAATACACAATATCGTATTCTGATGGATTACCTCTGGAATTTCTCGCAGTGATCTTTGCGTCTTTCCACGTCATTGTCGCTGGAGGATTTGTTAAGCATTTGCTACCGTAACTATCACGGCTACGTTTAACCCAAAGGGCATTCCGGTGCTGGGTAACGTTTGATATTTTGTACACATCAAAAAACATAATTCTTGGCTTTGTGTATAGGCCGATGCTCCCGTTGAGCAAGTCGTATATCGCCTTTGGTCATTTCTAAAGAGTGTAACAGTATGAGATTATGCAACTTCATAAAATGTTAGTTTGGGGTGATAGTAAAGGGTTTTGTAAAGTCAGGGCAGAGAATGTTTCCAGTATCAAATATCTGACTATTACGGTAATGTGTCCAAATGGCAATTCCCAATATGTTGATGAGACGTCACAGATTTTAGGCCAATAAATTTTCAAAGGATTTATAGAAATATTATTTCCCTGAGGGGGTAATACTGTGGTTAACACTGCTGCCTCACATCTCTTGGCACGGAGCTCTACATGCATGAAGTTTACATGTTTTCTCCATGTGTCCCCTGCCTTGTGCCCATAGCCTCCCGCACAGGCTTCAGACCTTCTGCGCCCCTGCACAGGACAAGCGGGTACAGCAAATGGATGGATGTTTCTCTAAGGGAGCAGCTAAATGTTGTATCATTTAGTGAAATCTGACCCTGGAATGACATCAAAACAGCACTTATGTTTCCGGTCCTTAATTTGCCATTTCTGATGCAATCTGTAGTCCCTGAAATGATTTCCAATAATCCAGCATGGAGAATATTGACATTGCAGCTGAACAATTTTGTGTTTTCAGCAGGAAAACTAAAACATTATGCAACTTCATTATCAATGAAAGCATCAACATTTGGGGAGAGCAAGGTTATCAATCCTCTTCCTGAACAACCCTGAATCCTAATGTATCAAATGGACCTTCTGCTATCTCCCTAATGCTGAGCTTCATCAAATGCAGTTTAATTTAAAATAGAAAATGTGACTCATTTTAGCAGGGCTGGGGCCATTTTGAGAACCAAAGAGGCATTTACTAATCTGCATGCATATATAACTTCTAAGTGTAACTTCTAAGAAAGCACAATTACAACCTGCATGCATGCATGTATATGCACAATGTAAGCAATACAGGAATGCTGGAATAATCGTATCACTTAAGTTTTTATCAGTTATACAGCTGGTAAATTTTGGTTTTAGCTAAGCTTGCCACCAGATGGATTTACCAAGAGCAATAACATTATAATCTTTAAATCTGTTTAGACTTCCATATGGTTTTTACCAACAGACCAGACGTCTAGCAGTCATTTAGCATTGCTGTTTCTCCCAGTTTAATTAATAAACCATATGCAATATTATTGTTACACAGGTTCATCTACTGAAATGTCAAGGGTCAAAGGTGGTTTGTGGGGGTCAGATTTTACCATCTGAACATGAGTATATATAGCATGTAATCAAGATACATGCAAGACTTTATTTAATGGACAACACACAGTAGGAATGCCTTTACATTAAGTAGGTTTATCATGAAATCGCTGCTTAGCTACCTGTGATTTTGACAAGGTCATGACCCCTTCTGGCCAGGACTCCTCACACAGCCCTCTGGGAAATGGAGTCCTTTTTTTTATTATTATTATTTTTTTTTAATTATCATATTCACATAAGACATTCATTGCTCTGAAAACAGATTATGATACCTGACAAAATAATTCCAATATTAAAGCTATTTTCCAATAGAAGTAGAAAATGTGCCTGGGTATCCTTTGCTTTAAGTGTAATTGGAGGTTGGTATCATTTTGTATTAATTATGAAAGATGCACAAAGCGCCATGTAACCCTTCATTCACAAGACACATCACAGTGTTTAACATTATGGAAATTAACTCTCTGAATCTACTCTTTAGCCTATAATGTTCCTTGCTGTTGCGTGAGGAAAGTCAGATGCGTTTCAGTGCACATACCCGACATGAATGTAAATATGGGTTACATATCATTCATGATTAAGAATTCTCCGGAAATCAGTTACTCTGGATATTAAACTTTAATGTGAGTGTTGCATGTAAACATGGTTGCAATAAAATGCCTCTTTTATAAGCTTCTACAAAAACCCTCTAAAAGATGACACAGAATAACTAATAATTACTATTTACCTTCTTCAGCTTAAAACAGCTATTTTGGGCAGATACAACAAATAGAAAAAGAATCAAGTATCTGTGAACAGGATAAAACTCGCACTAACCTCCATCACGGTAAAACAGCGTATTTGTTTTGAATGGGGTATTAAAAATATCCCAAATCAGGCCATGTCATAAGTGATGTTTTGCAGCTGCTGCCACCCAAAGCAGCTTGCACAGTTTTATTAGCACAGGAGGTAGTGTTATCGTTCGGCAAATGGAGGGTTGCAGGTTCGAGCCCTGGTTCCTCCTGACCCCATCAAAGTGTCCTTGAGCAAGACACTGAACCCCAAATTGCTCCCGGTGTGCAGGTTGGTGCCTTGCATGACAGCCTCTGCCACCAGCGTGTGGATGGGTGAATGTGAGGCATGTATTGTAAAGCACTTTGAGTACTCGTAAGAGTAGAAAAGTGCTATATAAATGCAGTCCATTTACCATAAATATTCAAAAGGTATTACCCCTATGTTTCTGCCCACAGATTCTGCACATCAAGAACGATGCTCTTGATAAATTATACCACAGTATGAGAATGATATCGGCAGAATCATATCTCCAGAGTGAAATACCTTTGTATAAAGATCCCTCACCTGTTTGTACAACGTAAGATTTTGATAACCGCAGAGTTGCATCATGAAACCCGACAAACCTTTGGATTCATCTCAACAATGCATGTTTTACCAAGAACCAAGTATTCTTGCAATATTAGAAAATCAACCAGGATCCTAAATATTACACAATAATTGCAATTATTAATGTGAATATAACAGATTGTGCATTACTTAAGTGCAACAAGCTAATTATGCAAATGACCGCATTGGAAAAAACAGAAAAAATGAATAAACAAGGAAATGGTTGCAATAACCCAGCTGTTTAGTTGGCCGTTTAGTTAACGTTTTTGGATTCGCTGAATCATTTCACGCCACGTTTTCAAAACAAAAGCTCATTGGCTCATACTAATAATGTCAGCGGGTGGAGACAAATAATAAACTCGGCCACATTGTCATTTAACTCATTCTTACCAACTGAGAGGATTATTAAAATGACTCGCCAAGAAGCAGGTTTGCTTTACTGCTGGTGCCAGGATGCTGTCTCCTGGGTGCTGCTGGAGAGGACTCTGCTATTGGCTGCCGGTCTGGCCACGGCAGCCAGTGGCACAAAAAGTCCAGCCTGATGAGTCCCGCTAGTAGCTTAGCAGCGGCTGGAGACCATCATTGTCATTAGTCATTGTCTGCAAGATTACAGCAAACAGCGTGAGGCGTATCCTCGCCAGAAGCCCGGGTCCCCTTCTCCTGTGCTGCTGAAGGCTCACTATCAATGAGACCACCCTCCACCCCCCCCCCAACCCTCAACCCTCAACCCCCTCAGCTGAGGTCCAGAATGAAATTGTACCCAGCTGGTTATAATTTAATGGACAGAATGAGTTATGTTTGCACATTTTAATGGGAAAATGCCACACTACAGTAAAAGCATAAATACTAACCATAATTTTATAGTGTATTAACTCCCTACATATTACATATATTATTACTATTATTGTGTTACAGTGATGATGAAAACCCTATACATATTATTACTATTATTGTGTTACAGTGATGTTGAACCACCTACATATTATTACTATTATTGTGTTACAGTGATGTTGAACCACCTACATATTATTACTATTATTGTGTAACTGTGATGATGAACCACCTACATATTATTACTATTATTGTGTAACTGTGATGATGAACCACCTACATATTATTACTATTATTGTGTTACAGTGATGTTGAACCACCTACATATTATTACTATTATTGTGTTACAGTGATGTTGAACCACCTACATATTATTACTATTATTGTGTAACTGTGATGATGAACCACCTACATATTATTACTATTATTGCGTTACAGTGATGTTGAACCACCTACATATTATTACTATTATTGTGTTACAGTGATGTTGAACCACCTACATATTATTACTATTATTGTGTTACAGTGATGATGAACCACCTACATATTATTACTATTATTGCGTTACAGTGATGATGAACCACCTACATATTATTACTATTATTGTGTTGCAGTGATGATGAACCACCTACATATTATTACTATTATTGCGTTACAGTGATGTTGAACCACCTACATATTATTACTATTATTGTGTTGCAGTGATGATGAACCACCTACATATTATTACTATTATTGCGTTACAGTGATGTTGAACCACCTACATATTATTACTATTATTGTGTTGCAGTGATGATGAACCACCTACATATTATTACTATTATTGTGTTACAGTGATGATGAACCACCTACATATTATTACTATTATTGTGTTGCAGTGATGTTGAACCTCCCACACATATTATTACTATTATTGTGTTGCAGTGATGATGAACCACCTACATATTATTACTATTATTGTGTTACAGTGATGATGAACCACCTACATATTATTACTATTATTGTGTTACAGTGATGTTGAACCACCTACATATTATTACTATTATTGTGTTGCAGTGATGTTGAACCTCCCACACATATTATTACTATTATTGTGTTGCAGTGATGATGAACCACCTACATATTATTACTATTATTGTGTTACAGTGATGATGAACCACCTACATATTATTACTATTATTGTGTTACAGTGATGATGAACCACCTACATATTATTACTATTATTGTGTTACAGTGATGAACCCCCTATATAATAAATTATTACTATTATTGTGTTGCAGTGATGTTGAACCCCCCACACATATTATTACTATTATTGTGTAACTGTGATGATGAACCACCTACATATTATTACTATTATTGTGTTACAGTGATGATGAACCACCTACATATTATTACTATTATTGCGTTACAGTGATGTTGAACCACCTACATATTATTACTATTATTGTGTTGCAGTGATGATGAACCACCTACTGTACATATTATTACTATTATTGCGTTACAGTGATGTTGAACCACCTACATATTATTACTATTATTGTGTAACTGTGATGATGAACCACCTACATATTATTACTATTATTGTGTTACAGTGATGATGAACCACCTACATATTATTACTCTTATTGTGTTACAGTGATGATGAACCACCTACATATTATTACTATTATTGTGTTACAATGATGAACCCCCTATATAATAAAATATTACTATTATTGTGTTACAGTGACGTTGAACCCCCTATATATTATATTATTACTATTATTGTGTAACTGTGATGATGAACCACCTACATATTATTACTATTATTGTGTTACAGTGATGAACCCCCTATATAATAAAATATTACTATTATTGTGTTACAGTGACGTTGAACCCCCTATATATTATATTATTACTATTATTGTGTTACAGTGATGCTGAACCCCCTACATATTATATTATTACTATTATTGTGTTACAATGATGATGAACCACCCAGATATTATACACTGAAAAAAGACTGACACCCCATGTGCACAGCAGGGGCCATACTGACCTTCATTACTGCCACAGCCTTGGCCATGGTGTTTTTATGTGGATTCCAACCCCACCGTTCAGTCCCCCCTCCCTCCCCATGGCTCATCCTCTGCTTCTTCTGATTTACTATCAGGCTTGGTTTCATAAGGACCACACTCTGAAAACCACAAGAAAGCTGCAACCCTTAGTGAATGCCGGAGCATGTCTTAAAGAATCGTCTGCACCTACGTCTGCTGATACAGTTGTTGGTTTTTCACCCTTCTGTAGTGCATTTACACAGTTACAATCATCCAGGCAGATATACCAAAATAAAACCAAAACCAAAAGTATGTAAATACACCATGTCTAACAGAGTTCCCCTTTGTTTTTCAATTAAAAATGGTAACCTAATGCGTAGTGAATAACAAAACAAAAGTACAGACTATTACTATCACTGTCACTACAAACATTAAAAACAATACTTCTTCTACTACTACTTACAAATAATAATAATAAATAATAATAACTAACAATAATAGTCCCAAGCATCTTCACTCCCCTCCATGCTGATGGGTGCTATGACGGGGTATACCACAACATTTTATATATTACTCCTTAATTTATTCCCAGTGGAACCTCACAGTTCCATAGCGTGTCGACGTGAGTGAATCCACAGAACGCAAAATAATATTAATGAATTCCTAATTCAGGGAATGACAGACGCCATCACACATCAATATTGTTAATTACCGTAGTAGTTAGACATTGTTCTCTAGCTAAATGTCCAGATGGTGATGGTTTTGAGGGAGATTGGATTTCTGTTCGGTAACTGAAGCTGTGGAGCATCCTAACATAGGTGACACCGCTAAGAGGGAAGTTACTTTCCATGAGCATAAATTTAGTTTCCTGCCTGCCTGGGTGCTCAGCTGTACCTCTGCCCTTTTGAAATATCTCAGCCATGCTTCCTACTTAGCCTTGCACCATTACTTCCCTGGACGCTCAGTGGTGCTACAAAGGAAGGATTAATCGCTTTATGCTGACTGATGACACAGTGTCACTGCTCAGAAGAATTGCTGCCTGGAGAAACCGAGTTTCCGTTTGATTCAGATACTCTAAAAAGCTGAAAACAAATCAATTCCCTTCTCAGTTTCTAAATTAAATGCTAACTGATACCTGTAATACATCTCCTCACGGACTGCTTACTATATAATAAATGTTCAGTTCTGGAGAAAATTAGCAACCTCCTTTGTCATTCCCCTGTAAATAGCATGCAGTGCATTCACAAAGATTTGGTAAGGCGCAACTCGTGCATTTGTTTAGATAAAGCAATTCCGTGTCTGCGCTGCAGCCAGAAGTCAACGTCATGTACTCAGGACATAACATCTAATTTCATCCAGAACACATGACGTGCCTGCAATTGATTTCCAATGCATTAAATATGCATTTTCTTTGATGTAAAATCATTCAGGATGTAATTCACAGACATATTCAATAAGCCCATTTAATGCAGTTTAATCAAAAAGCAATGATTTTCTCATGTGTTTTTTTTCTCCCCCTCAGCAAATGGTCTGATCATTGGTCTTGCTCCAGCTGATGTCCTGCCTTTGTCCTCTGCATTTCTGGATGAAACCCAAAGGTTTTCATTGCGCCTTATTGTCTCATTCTTAAATAGGGCTTCTGCTAAAACATATATTGATTGAAATTCTTGACATCGCTGTTGCCAGCTTCTGCTTAATGAGCATCTATAGATCCACTGTAAAAACTGTTATGAGTTATGTATGTGATCGGCCGCTTGTGTTTGATGAAACGCAGCGTTACATTTACAATGAGCCAAAAGTGCTTTGTGGAAGCACTTGTGTGCTGTTGATAGTTAATAATTTTATTTATTCTTCTTGGTTTTCCCTACAGTGTTTTATTGATTTTCACTTGGAGGATATAATTTTCGTTGGGAAAATGCTGCTAGATGCCCCAGTAATATGTGACACGTAGGTTGGTGACAGGACTTTATTACTAATTAATTAATATAAAGTTGTTGGTGCATGCTTGTATTTGAGAGGGAGTCCACTGCAGAGATCATACCTGGGCATGATGGAGGTAGTTAAACATCTCCAACCATATAGATATTATAAGACACTGGGAAAATGGGGCTTGAATTTCATTAAAAGCTTTGTATACGAGCAAAGTACTTGGCTTTTGGTTTGTTTTTGCTTGGCTGGCTTTACCTATCAGCAACCCTGTGATTAATAACTACTGTATGCACTGGAACACGGATTATTTGTGTCGATCACAGATTGAGATGAACAGCAAAATAATTCAGCACAAAGGCGAGCCAAGAATGCGTGCAACCAGCCTTGGCATTCTTCTATTTTTTTCTCTCTCTCAATTAACTTTTTGTCTTAAAATAAAATCTAAATGGAGGAAAAAAAGTTTTAATGTGAGTGGGCTCTGCATTCCCCTAAGAAGCTTACACAAGAGATGTTTTCATCCTTTTTTGTTACCTCCTGCTTCCACTGGATTCCAGTGCTGCTGGGAGTTATAACCATATACAACATCCAGTGAAAGACAATTTGGCTGTGAGAGACCACACAGCACATCTTCTCACACCGGTATACGATAGGCCTGGGGATCGGCATCAGCGGGATGTGGACCATCAAGGCAGAGTTTTAGTGGGAGCACCAGGAACCATTCGGAATGGAGTCACAGCAACCTGGAGGAACTCCCATGCAATCCATAAGCCGACAAGGTGCGGGAGATCAGAAGATGACACTTAGGGGGAGTGCACACATCCTGAAAGAGGTGCCAGGGTCAATCACTCTGATCCATTTCTGAGATCCGCATTCACCAGCTACCACCAGCAAAAGTCCCCTTAGAGGATTACAGGTAAACACAACAATATTCTCCGTGTTCTGCACGGTCAAAAAGTACCAGTGAGTCAAAGTCGTGCGATGTGCTACACTTTCCATAACAACGGGAAAGACGGAAACTCACAAAATGGTTTTAACATTTTAATAATTACTGTGGTTGCTGTGAATCATATCTTAGTCCTGAAACATTTACAGATATAATTTGAAGGCCAGGGGACACAAAACAATTTAAAATTGGTTTCCTTTCCATTCCTTTTGGCAATCGGCATTTCACAGAGGAGTTATTGCCCTATCATGAAGCTCTGCCTTCCCAAAAGGGCAAATATCACGATTCTTCCTGTCAGTATAATAAGCACAGGTGCTAAATCATTACCATGTGTTTCTATTTGCCAACCTGTAAAAGGTACCTGATGCCCTGGTATTTATTTGTTTTCTATGTTAAACTAGTTAAGAGTATAAAATCCTGAGAACTGACAAAGCTATTAAATTCCAAATTGTTCCTACGGCACTGCACACTATACAAACAAATAATTAGCCAATGAGCATATATGCAGTACATACTAAATAAACTTCTTATATACTGTAGACATCAGGGAAACACTTTAGTTAAAGCAGTCATAGAAATGCATTATAGATACCTTCATGATGCATTATAATGCATTCATAAAGTATTATAAACATAGCTAAAACTATTTATAAAAAGGAATACCACATTATAGCCATGTTTATTATGCATTATGGATGTTCTACGAAGCTAAAGATATATTTATAATGCATTATAATGATCAGTATAATCCATTATAATGTATTATGAAGGTATTTATAGTGTATTCATAATGCGTAATAAACATGGCTATACTGATTTATGACTTTTTATAAATAGTTATAGCTATGTGGATAATACTTTATGATGTACATTATAATGCATTATGAAGGTATCTATAATGCACTATACGGGTGCTTTAAGTAAAGTGTCACTGACATCAGCAGACTAGCCTTTAGCTGATGAGTGCAGAGGGGTATAGCACCATTAGGCCAGACTACTAAAAACCTTCATAATTCACCTGGCAACTGAACCTTCAAGTTTAAGCCGAAAAACCACCAGGATATTTCAAACACACTGAATGATAGGAGTCAAGACGGTTATAAAATGCAAGCCAGGTGTTAATGTACTGGATAAGCGGCTGGAAGATAGATGGATGTTGGTATAAATGAAACCAAGATGCATGTGAAGCGGCAGAGTTTCTTTATGCACAATTTATTTTTTACGAAAGAAGAAGTCCTGTCTCATATATGTGTAATTGTATCGTGGGAATGCAGACAGTGATAAAATGGGCAGGAAAGTCACCATGACAAGAGAAGCTGAAATACCAGCAAACACCTGTATTTCCTGTGGCAAGTCATCCACATTCTTGTAAACAGAAAAAATACTTGCAAAATACAGAGATCATTTTGAGAAAAATGAATCAGAATTCATAAACAATGCAGCCTATCAGAGCGTAAGGTAACAGATAATTGGGACATTTTTGCAGGTTTGACGCGGCCGGCTGTCTGTTCTTAAGGTCTCTCAAGTCGTGATGGGTTCAAATTTAATATCTACCAAGACAGTCCTCTGTGATTAATAGCACATTTCAGAAGTATAGATGTGAGATATAAAATAAAGGCACCTGGCCAAACACTGGGGCCATGTTACTAGTGAATGCTGATTTCTTGGGTGGCGTTAGCGTTCAGTGGAGAGGTGAGTGAACAGCGAGTGATGTTTCTTAGGGCAGAGTTACCGGTCATTGCCGGGTCATGACTCTTTTAGGATGATGCTAATGATGGCGTGGTGTCGCTGGCAGAGAGGACCATCAGAGCACAGCAATGAGAAGCTTCACTCTGATCGACTGACATGTTCATTTATTCATTTCATATTCGTTTTCCTCCCGGCTAGATGTAATGTCTGCTGGCAAAGATTCTTAGCCAGGCATATGTAGACCTAAAATACTCGGGAATAACATGCATCCCTGCACTGTGTTTACTATTAATATTTATAAGAACTGTTCATATATCAGATGGTAATATTATGTATTTATACTTATAAATGTAACATTTACATGCCTCACTTCTCATATACCACTGCTGTTTAATCTAGATTGAATGTGTTCATTGGTGATATCTCCAAGACTAAACTTTTCAAAAGCAAGTTTAAAAATGAGTAAAAATGTTGTATTGTTAAAAATTCTGCTAGAGGCTACAGATTATTTACAGTTGAACTGTAATTCACTTTTAGCTTAGATGTTTAATGCAGCATTTTGAACCACAAATGAGCTGCATTAATGTTCTGTGTACATCACATATAAATGCTGATGGGTAAAACAGCATTTATTAATTAGACTTCAATTAATTCATGTATAAAGACTGGTGCTAATGATTATTGACTGATTAAAGGAAAAACTTTACTTTCTGGAAACAGAAATGATGAGTCCTTATTTAAAGACTTTTATGTGGTGTGTGATGCTGTCGGTTTGCTTCTGGTGTATCTCTGCACACCGGATTCGCGTTGGGTTTGCTCAGTCCACTCGGGTCCTCGCAGCTGCACAAACTGTCCAAATCAATATATTGTGCGATGCAAGGTCTTGTCTCCCTTTGTGCGGTTCTGCCCAGAACTCTCGGCCAGCTAAGACCCATTCACCCTGCCTTGGATAGCATTCCTCAGCCTCTGTCATTTGGAATTTTAATCAGGCTTATCATTTGACTAGAGTTCAGTCTGAAGAAGAAAAAAAAAAGGTTTCATGGATGCCTTGAAAACATTTTTTTCCCATGATACAAAATGTAATCGAGTAATGTGTGTTCCAAGACTTTTCTGATAGCGTCTGGGAGGATTTTATAAACAACTTGGAAGACAAGAAACACTGCCCTCAGGTCGCTGTTGGGCTTTGGCCTCTGCCGCAAATGTTTTTCTTCACAGCTGTTCGAGGGACTTACTGTCATTATGGAAATTTGGGTGCAGTTACAAGCCATGTTTCTCATGAAAGGCATCCAAACAGTTGTTACCGCGCTCTCCGCGTGGTGAAATACTGCTGATCCTCTGAAGTCTTCCAGCATTTTTCAGTCTTACTGGTTGTGATAATACTACAATGTAATACACTAATAAAACAAGCAATCTGTGCTGAGCTTTACAGCGACGTGACTTTAATACCTGTACCTTTGTAAGCTGTTTAGTTGCATTTACAGGTTTTCATTCACTCCCCTGCTAGCATGCAGCTGTGGCCCAGTTACGCTCTAACCCTCGTAACTGGGTTATGGAACCTGTCTGATTGTTAAAAGCCTTTTCTTGTATAATACTGATGGAGACAAAGTCTGTAATAACGTCCCAAATGCAACTCTTGGGAAAGCAGTCATTTAGGCTGCTTTTAAATACCAAACTAAAACAAACCTGAAATTACTAACTACTTATATATCATTTTTTTTTCCCATTTTCAATGCTTTTTGCAGTCAAGCAAAATACTACCCATGAGCACACAGTACATGTAATTTGAGAGTTTACAACCTTATCCAGAAAGGGCTGGTGTGTATATGGGTTTTCGCTACAACTCCCTAATTAGATTACTAATTACTAAACATTATCCCAAAAACCTGCATATACACACTGGCCCTTTGTGGACAAGGTTGGCCCTCCCTGGTTTACTAGTATTGCACTCTTCGTTACAAGCTACAGCACATTGAATAAAATGTACATTTAGCTATTATTAAGTTAAAAACAACAATTAAACTGACCAAAGTAAACGTTAAGTATGTTGGGTTTTCCTGTGTATTGTTAACACACCTACGATTTAGGATTATATGCATCATCCAAACATGTTGGAAAGAGACAGCAATTTCTCAGTACATTCAACACCATAACATGCATCATTAGCTAACAATTTCTCCTCATACTCATAGTAATTAATGAGGTTGGAGCCTTCAAATGAAAACGGCGACTCTCAGCTCGACAGAAGCTATTCCGGCGCAGCCAGTGAGGTGCTCCTGTCGGTCTCCATTAACGGTGCCAACATGCAAAATTCTAATTAGCTGATGGAGCGAATTAGGGTATTAAATCATTTCACTTTCATTTGCGAAATACATTTGTGGCAGATGCGTAAGTCTCATAATTATGACGGACATGAATGGCTTTTGGTGAGCACAGAGCTGTGATTTTTAAGACGACGGATGCCCGCCATTTAGCTGGTACTCTCTTTTGAGGCAACTGAGATTTCTTCAGTGTTAACCTTACCACCAAACAAACTACAGCTCATGTGAGTATGGACAACACTTTGTATAATCACAGCCTATTGTCAATATGAGTGTCAGTCAACAAGTTGAACTAGAACTTGGAAGAGAACGGATATATATAAATAACAGCAAAGCACATTTAATATTTAAGGTGTCACAATTAACCAAATGATTAAATCATACTTATATATTTCACACGGGACTCATGCTTCACTGAAGGTATTTTGCTACCTATTTCCACATCAATAGACTCAGACGCCATGCGAACTAAAAAAGGGCAGAGTTTTAAAACGATAAACAGGTGTCCTTTTAAGAGTGTAATTGACATGTTAAACACACCGCCATGAAAACCAGTCTTCATTATTAAATGCGACGATCGAGCCAGATGTTATTCAAGACAAATCGCAAAAGCTCAGAGATGCGCTGGAGAAGGACCTGAAAGCGACTCTTCCTGTAGATGAAGATGGATACATGGTGAGAGTTGATGTTAAAAAGTCCATAATGCATCAATATACTGACTTACCCCTTCAATAAAGTTAGTTTTGTTATTTATTAATTAAATTTCTAAATCTATCGGTTCGTTTAATGAATTCTTCTTTCACCCGAAGATACGGAAACCAGCAAACACTTCACTCTAATGTTAACAAATTCCTTATGAATAAAACCTCACTTCATAATTGCGAACTTATCTAAATCATTTCAGTGTTTATTGGATTACCCTTTCGGAATTAATTAGAAGACGCAGAGAACGGCCAGGATTCTATGAAAAGAAAAAGAAACTGAGAAACCGACCAACGCACTTTATAATTTCCTTGGATGTCCTGGCTGTTACACTACATTTCCCAGGTGGCTCTTCTGCCTTGGGCATTTTTGACACCTTCCATATACAAAGACATGCCATATAGGTCACCATCATCATCATCATCATCATCATCATCATCATCCCCCCACCTTTATAACTCAGTGTCTGTCTTTTGCAGAATAATGGTTCTTGCCATAATGTCCACCACTTCATTCCTTTGAGGATATATATGATACTGTATCAAATATAGAAAATAACATTGCAGCCTAGCTCGTTCTTCCCGCAGTAGCAGAAGCAGTGCCAGTAATCAACACTATTATAAAAATAAAAATGGTACTGATAGAAATTTGTAATGCAGGTTGTGGTTTTGATTATTTTAATTAATCATATTTGCTTCTGTTTCTCGGGGGAACCACATGCATTCAGAAGACAACATTCCTTTGATTTGCACTGGGGCTCCTGTTCAGCTCGTTTGGAAGCCAGCGTTATTAGGATAAGTTTATTTTAGTCATAATAAACAAGGTCATGATAGATGGCAAACTACAAACTGAATAAGAACGAGGGTGCGAGTATGCGAGCATGTACGGGGGGGCTGAGGCGTTAGAGGAAAAACCAATGAAAATAACTACATACTTCATCAGATAGTAATATGCAGTGCTAGGTATAAAAAAAAAATTAACGAAATAAACCACTCTAGATAATAGGATGCCAGGTCCATGATGTTGTGTAAAAACATAATGTAATTGGGTTCTGCAGCAAAACACCTCCAAGAAAGTATGACAGTATGCCAGTATGTGAGCGTATATGCAAGCACCGCGACATGGGCGCCGTTCCAGCGCTCGCTAACTGCCTGCGCTACCTTTCAACGCTAAAATTTCCTTCCCTGATTTCCCCGGAAAAACCAGGAGTGATTTAGCAAGGCATCGCAACCTCACCTGATTGAATCTGTTCCGTTGTAATTACTGCAGAGTCAGCACAAAATAATGTTACAAGGGGCTGAAGACAAGGTGATGGGAAAAAAAAACATGATAATGTACGTAATATGACCTGTTATAACATGTATTAGGGTTCTGCCCTTTAAACGTCTTAGAACATCTTGCCCATAATATCTCTCTGTTACTGAGGCTGTGGCTTCGCTCTTTCATGCCTGCAGCATTAAATCACGAGTGGGCATGTTTTATGTGTGTTTACAGTTCCTCTAAAGTAAACTGCCAAGTTATCCCAGTGTAAACTGGACCCGCATATTCCATTCAAGGATTCAGATCAGCGGTATTTCATCTCTGAAGCTGGAGATGTACCATCTCAGGCATGCATGTCAGAGAGCAGGTTCAGAGGAATCGAAGACCTTTTAATCTCAACATCTATCTTTTTTCTTCTTCCATCAAAACTAAGGCGAATAGAAGGATTTTCTTGAAAAGTAACGATGTAGTTTGCATTACAGAATCCATGCTGCTCATCTGTTTTTATATAGATAACACTCTTTAAATTACTCTGAGCTTTATTCTAAAAATGCCAATAGTACAACAAAGACATTCATGCTGTTTCCACTGAGCGCTGAAGTACTTACTGTCAGGGGGATGTAACACTGTTTTCACGAAAATGGAAATGTTTTCTCTGATATTCTAAGAAACAGCAATAATATGGCAGTTTCAGCCCCCATGTAGCAGGATCCTTTACATACCAAGGGGGGGATATTACATGCCTGCAAATTTTACCAATGCCTGACGCAGACCTGAGAAAACTCAGAGAGAAAATGACTTGTTCGCCCCTGTCAGTATCACTCATTTACTATTCAGTGGGAAATGCAGAGAGTTAATTACCATTGTGATAAGCTAAGTGAAGCTGTATCAGGAGAATATTTCAATTAAACGGAGTCCGGATCACGGAAAGTGGGAAGCAACAGGAGAGGAATTATTATGAGACATCGAAAGGAATTATTGTCTCCTATCTGAACAAGTGTAACATTAAAACTAATAAAACAGCTTATGCAGGAATGTCCTGTGGAAGCTCCCAATATGCTGGTACTGCGCCTTTGAATGGATCTTGAAATATGTGTTTAACACCAGCTCCTCTCTGTCTCCAGGTGCTCTGCCCTGTGTTGAGTCATCCGTATTTAAGAGCGGCCGACATCATAGAGAGGCTGGGATGGGGGAGGACGGGCTGGGGGGGGGGAGGGGGGGCAGCTTTACGACATGCATACTTTGACCCGTTGTGGGCAATGCAATGTAGGTGCCAGCTTGGCACAGTTTGGTATCCTCCACCCCACAGACCACAGTCAGGCATAATTCCGCGCACATGAGCCGAGCTCCCGCCGCCCGCTCATTAGGTGAACACGCCATACTGTAAAAGCCAGGTAGCAGACGTCGAGCAGATGGTGCAGACTGCTCGACTTGGAGCTGCGAGGCACGCGCTGCTGACAGATACTGTGGGTGGAAAAACATCCCGGGGACAGATGTGACCATTAGCTCTCCTCGTTAGCCGGTAACCGGCTTGATTAGCACGGTCGCAGTGCCCAAAGGGGTCACGGACAGGCGCTCTGGCGAGCGATTGCTCTACTGTCGCCGATCACCGACTTGACACAAACGCATTGGGTTTACAGCTGCTCTGTGCAAAAGCACGGCGAGAACCCAGTGCGGGGAAACCTATGTCATACATACGGTGGCTTCCACAGGGCTTATCGGTAGCACAAAAAAGACTCTTATAATACACTAAACAGAAGGCACTTCCTTTGAAATTTTTGGTAACACTTTGCTTAAGACCACATTTTTAGTAATTTAAAAACATATTCATAATACATAATAATGCATTCATAAAGCATTATAAACTTAGCTATAAATATTTATAAAAATGTATAACATTATAGCCATGCTTATGCATGCTTATGCTCTCATCTATAATGCACTACAGATGCCTTCATAATGCATCATAATGGTTGGTATAAGCATTAAAGATGTTTTATACTGCGTTATAAAGGTGTGCATAGGGCACTGTAGCTGAGAGCTTCATAAGGCATTCATAATGCATAATAAACATGGCTATAATGTGTTATGCCTTTTTATAAGTATTTATAGGCATGTTTATTATGTTTTATGAATGCTTTATGAATGTGTTTATAAATTACTAAATTTATTCATAACTAAGCTACTGTAATTATAAACAGCAAAGCTCAACTCTTATGATGACAGTTTCAATTTTAATTTAACTCTTTAATTATCTACCTCAAAAAATATCAGGTTCACTGAGGAGAATGTTTATTCCATCTTCGAAAAGAAATTAAGAATATACTCGTTGTACTATACTGTCATTATTCATGTAATTCTTAAGTACAGGGAAGGGATGGCGCCAAAGACACCCAAAGCTTTTCGAGTCCCGGCCCAAAAGCAGGCCTCTAAATCTGCCAGCGCTACGTGTAAACTGCCAGCGTTTAAGTAACAAGCAGTTCGAACAGAAGCAACAAGAAGAGTCACTGTTTCTCAGAATGGATACAGCACCCCGACGTAAATCATCTAACCCGCCAGGCCAGAACCTCGAGCTCGGCCTTCCGCCCGTGATATTGACTTACCTTAAGGACAATCACCAGGTTCTTCAATTCAGGTTCAGGTGCAAAGGCTGCAAAATGAATTCACAAGGTTAGCCTCACAAAAAAAAAAAATACTTCACTTTAAAAAATTCACAGTGATACAGCTAGCCCCCGAGCTGAGGCCCCAATGAACTGAATCTTGTAAACGTATAAGAGGTTGAGAATGGGGACAAGAAGACTTATAACACTACAGCGTACCTTGTTTGCTTTACTTCAGAATTATTACATAATATTACAACAAATGGGTCTCTTCCTCATATTAAAATGTGACTAATAAATACAGTAACAGAACATCCTAAAATGACTACAGAGATATAGTATAACGGAACAAACATTTCAGGGAGACATTAGGGTGAAATCATCAGCTACCAGTGAAATTATGAAGCATTTATATGAAAAAAATGGGGTAAAATCTGGGATTGAAGTGTCAAAGTATCAGACTAGCAGCAGAAATGTCTGTAGTGCATGATTACCATTTAAAAGACAATATGTGGACTGCTTTTATGCCCAAACGCTTAGTCATACAATTTCATCCACGTCTGTATGAGCAGCAGTTGAGTCACAGTAGGCTGCCACCAAAAATACTTTTCAGACCTACCTTCAAACCTAGCAAAAGCAAAGTAATTGTACAATGGTTTCATTAGGTTGCTTGGAATGTTCAGTCTTAGACTGATCTGGGTCTCTCAACCAGCAAGAATGACTACATGTATGTATGGGAAAATGAACCCACAACCCTGCTCCCACCATGAGACCTTCTGGATGGCTCCCTTTCATGTTGATCTTCTGTGCTCCATTAAAGCTTTGCTTGGTGAAAAATATGTCTTCCTTCCCTCACAGATTCAATGACACGACAAGGAAACTACACGACTGACCATCGAAATTTTCAGCCTTGGATATGCAAACAGTTTTTTATGGGTGTGGCTGTCTGAATGGTAAGGACTCGTCCCCGTGCTGTGGGACGTCACTGTTTCAGGAGAGGGCATGAGTTATGTGAGAAATTAACGACATATTTAATGGAATATCCATTGACTTTGCAGTGGTATGATGTGGAAGCCTGCCATGAACACAGAGAGTCAGAGTGATGGTTTGTTGGTCTCTTGATGTCCCCAAGGTATATCTAGGCAATCAAAAGTGACCACGATGACTTTCAGCACATCAAAACAGCAAATTGGTTCTGCTTGAGGAATTATGAGTGCTCCACAGTCCTTCATTCACATTGTTTGTTTTCACTTTCATTTTGCACATTAAATTATGAGGGCAACTTGTTGGCTTAGTGGATATCACTGTTGCCAGGGAGGTTCAAATCCCATCCCATACTCTACGTGTGTGTAGTTTGCATGTTCTGCCTCTATTGTATGCCTTTCCTCTAAGGACTTGGGTTTCCTATATATACACAATTCAACTTGCAAAACTGAAAGCCATAAACATCAACTGCATTACATTTTTCAGATAGCTAATGTGTTTCACAACCTTCTTGAAATTTTGATGTAATTTCCTTGACTTCCTAAAAACATCTTTCATCTGGAATACATTACTTGCTAATCCTGATACCATGTCAATATTTCATGCTCCGAGTAATATCTAAGACGGAAGAGCGTAGCATATTTAAAACATCTTTATTGTACAACACTGATGTGGAGTTAGCACAACTTATTAGAATATTATAGTATTATAGATTGTCACTCATCTATTTTCCATAAGTACTGCAGGTGAGAGAGACACATTCACTCGTAGCAGTCATTAAGCCACGGGACTGTGGCAGGAGAACTATACAACATCATGGAGGAATGACAAATTCCACGCTCATCAAGCCTCACAATGAATCGGAAAACCTAATAACATGAAGCGACAATGATGAGTACTGAGCTTCCTCTGAGCACATTTGTGTATAAAATACCGTGTTTAGCACTGTTAGTGTTTTACAGTACAGGCAGTGCCCAGGTTACAAGAAAGATCCATTCGCTAAATCTGTCTTTAAGTCAAATTTGGAGGTAAGTTGAAAAAATATTAATACAGTACATAATAATAACAATAATAATAAGAAGAATAAAAATAATGAAAGTAACTACATAAGGCACTGTACTGTACCTTGAGTGGACGAACCGCTGAAGCCATGCAATGTTTTCATAAGTGTCACACATTCATTATCATGTCATATAACCCCTAACAGCCTGTCTGTAAAGACAAGTTGCCTGTAAGTCAGATGTCCTTAATCCAGGGACTGCCTGCATTGTGTAAAGCCCTTATCAGGTCTTTGAACTTATGACTGGTTAGCACCATCGCTCATTGAGCAGTGTCGATTCCTGATCAACCGCATTCTGTGAACAGACTGGAACCTGAAATAGTTACTTATGAGTAAATTGAACTACATGTCCCAGTGCTTTTCCTTCACCTGGACAGCTGGTTTTCACCTCCGACCAGCTGGAAGCACTTGCGGGTTGTGCAAGCCTTTTATTTCACAAGCTGTCAAATTAAATATTGATTTTTTTTCCCCACTCTTTTTTTGGGACATGCATCATCCAATTTTACTTTTGATTCACATGATCCTGCAGTCGACCAAGCTTGTTTAGACGACAAAGGCAGGAATCAATTCAACAATCTTTTAACCCATTGGGCCAGGTAATCAGAACAATTCAATTTCTATCAAATTTATTTTTAAACAGCACCTTTGTTGCTATACAGCAACAAACTTCACAGAAACAACCAACATCAAAATCAGCCGGCTTCCGTGAGACCGTCTCAGTGTACTGAGACCATGGGGGATTGTTTGCATAGATTTATATATTTAAAAATTTATACATAGAAGATCAGAACACATGCATGCACAAAATCACTACATAAATAAGGAAGACTGACAAAACAATGGTAAGGATAAACTACTGCAGAGCATTGTCTCCAGGACGTGTGAATCAGCAGCTATGCTGCATAGGGGCTTCGGCTCCTGCTTTGAAGCCAACAGCATCTCAGCTGCCTTGCATACTTCTCGAAAGTTCTGTGGCAGCTTTTTTATTCTTTGTACTATAAACAGAAAAAAACCATAGTGCAATATGGTATATTAGTACCATTGCCAATAAAAAAAAAAACAATCTCCCAAGATGGGTTCACAGAAAGGTTACTTAATACTTACTATATTTACTGTAATGTGTCCCACTAGTATTGCTACTACATTTCAAAACATCTTTTATCTGTTTCAGTATTTTTTTTTTCAAATTTCGCTGCAATATGATTACACGCTCTCCAGTAATTCACTCATTTCATCCAATACATAATTACAATATCATTACTCAAGAACTCATTTCTCTCTCTCGCTCTCTCTCTCTCAGGTATATAGGATCGTAATATAATTACTGATAAATGTGCATTCATCTCCTGGTTCCCATACCGGACGA
Organism: Paramormyrops kingsleyae; assembly: GCF_048594095.1. Lineage (NCBI taxonomy): Eukaryota > Metazoa > Chordata > Actinopteri > Osteoglossiformes > Mormyridae > Paramormyrops > Paramormyrops kingsleyae. The sequence goes on along the minus strand of NC_132819.1, from coordinate 16,785,154 downwards.
TTCTGCTTATCAGAATCATATTTCTAACCGGCCATTCAGTACATTTGCCTGTCAGCATAAATTTCTCCCACTTAGGGGCATGCTTCTGACAGGGGGAGAAGAAGTGCCACCCCCCCCACACACACACACACACCCTCATCCCAACAAAGCTTTTTCCTTCCAGGGCCGTCGCAGGTCAACGCTTGAGACGAGATGGATATTGAGTTTAGGCAGGTCTTTGTTCCTCTAGCTCAGTATTCGAAACACCTTCCTCACCCTCCCTGGATGTTCCTGAAATTTGTCTGTAGTCACTGGCTTTATGACAAGAGTGAGCCGTCGTTGTGAGAGTTTAATTTCCTAATGATGGTGGATGTCTTTTCAGGCTATACACTGAAGCCATGAGGGACAAAGATCTAACAAAAAATAACATGAGTACAAAGCACTACCAATAATAAGAGTACTGTGATACAGCACTGAATGTAGCGCCCCTGTTCATATTTAAGCATTATCATACTCATTCTTGGAGTCTGGGCCACTAAAACTGTCTATAACTGGCTCAAAGACTCATAAGGTGTGGCATAAGGTGTTCATGATAAACTGGAAAATTGTCAATGTTCTCTTTTGTCCCAAATAGTTCCTTGTTTCTCTCTGGGTAATCACTGAGGCATTATCATGGAAGGTTTGTCAGTGTTAGGCCGCGATCGGACTGTTAGGTGCATTTACTTCATGATTCCGTGGTGATTCTCCTCCTCCAGGTCAAGTTCCATCAATCTTAAAAGCCCAGATACCATGTTTGATCACTCAGCCCCAGGCTAGAAGCTACTTTTCTGAGTGCATACATGCTTCAAGGGAGACAGCAAGCTCAGGAAGAGACTTACACCTTAGACTAAAGCCAGAATATTCCTACAGGGTAGGAAGCCTTATGACTAACCAAATCGCTTGTGGTCATCTTGTAACCCTCAGTGACACGTGGGAAGATACGCTGTAAATATGAAAAGATAGCCAAAGCTGCTGTCCTCTTTATGATTTGAAAACATTATGCAGACCTGAAGTTATCTTTCACTAAACCCAGACATGGCTTCATTCTTCAGTTTCATCGTCTTATCAAACTCCTTCCATCTTCTGCAGATATCCTTCTGCCTAAGGACATTCTTTGGAAGCACGGCCACAATACGATCTGATTATCTCCTCACTCCTCCATTGCCAATATGCAAATTCAAGCACATGTGGCTGTTTCGCCTTTGGCCAAGTCACTTGCAGAAGTGACGCCTCTAAATGCTACAGATACACAAACCACTGGTTGGATCTTCACCACGGTGATGCTGACTTGTAACACCTAACAAAAGGGCAACACTGTTTCAAAGCTGTTTAAACATCGTCTCTTAATTTCCCTCCATGAGAGAGTGGTCCCGTTTCACAAAACACACCGTCAGAGAAAACTGTCCCCTAGCACTATAGTAACAGATAGTATCAACCTTGTACAAGCACACTGCCTCTCTAAAAACAAAGATTAAACAATTAAGATTTGAGTCAAGATTGGTTTAATAGCCTTTACCTGTCATGCACAATCCAAATAAAATTGTAAATACTTTGCTAAGAAACACTAAAATGATTTGCTCATCCGGGAATACTGTTTCAGTTCGATTGCCAGATCCATTTAATAAAATACTTGCTCCACATGGTGAATACAAATTATTAATGATCTCACAATGGTATTGCACAGCCATAACATTTGATAATGAGGTGGTTTGAAATATACATGCAGTTTATATTTATCATAAAACAACAAAATTCCTGTTTCAGCATATGTTGTCTTTGTTCCATTTTCAGTCAAATATTTGTTCATATGATTTGAAAATCATTGCATTCTGGAAACAGGGCTGTATTAGCCATTATTACCAGAGAGAATTACACCACGGTATTCCATTGTGTTAATCCAGTTGCTGCTCTATATTAAATCCAGCCCTTGAGTGTATTAATAAAATTAATAAAATGCCCAATAAGAGCACTTTAAGAAAAAAGATACATATAAGGGAAAAAGAATTAATAATGAAGTACAAACTCAGACCAAAGAGAACACCTTTCTGCTATGTTCTGCTTATTCAGTGCAGGATCTCAGGTAGTGTAGGGCACAAGGCATGGGCCATGCTGGATGAGGGCACGAAGACTCCATACACACCCTGGAAATGTGAGGCAACCGAGCTACCCAATGAGCCACTATGCCACCCCCAAAAAGAAATGCATGACGTGCCAATGACCAACTGTGCCTGAGAAGGGAATAAGAGATCATCAGCAACTTTTAAGTAAGGGATAATGTACAGGCAGCCGGTAGTTATCGCAGAAATAAGCCCCGACAGTGTGATCAGGCCCCGACAGTGTGATCAGGACCCGACGCGAAGCTTTGGAGCGGTTATAATTTGAAAAGAACGAACCTGCAAATGTCTCAACTGACCAATCAGAATCAAGCATTCCAGAGAGCCGTGTAATAAATACTGTTAGAAATGTTAATTCTAATAACTGATGTCTTGCTTTACGGCGTTGTATACAGATGCTCTCCGGGTTACGTTGGGGTTACTGTAAGGTGAAAATGCATTTTAATACAGTACACCTAACCTAACAAACATCATAGCCTAGCCTATAGCCTACCTTAAACATGTTTAGAACACTTTTAGCCAACAGTTGGGCAAACTAAAAATGTATAATAAAGTGTTGAATATCTCGTGTTAGTTATAGAAAACAGAATGTAAAACAGAATGGAATCGGAATTCCCGTCGTGAAGTCAAAATATTGTACAACACAGACCATGGCAACCTGGGGTGTGCCAGTATAATGCTGCATGACAGCCCAGAAACAGAAGCTTGAAACCCTTAGAATACTTGTAATAAAATATAACTAATATTTTTTTTTGTTTCATGGAAGACAAAAAGCAGAGGATACAGATATAAACTGAAATGGTTTCCGAGAAGCAATGGGAACAAGCCTGACAGACACCAACATGTGCTGCTGGTGCGTTTTGTACTGTGCTGGAAAATCACCCAAATCTTTTGTTGATATCACGTTCGTTACGGATTACAGAGGAGAGCTTTGTGTGATGTGAAATCGGGTCTGTCACTTCTTGAGAATTATGCATTTCCCAATAATGCCATTAGTAATTGTCCAGATACAATGAGCGCCACTCCATATTACATGGAAAATTCAAGGTCATTAACTCAGAAAAACCATTTAAAGTGCAAAAAAATGTGTTATTACCCATTGACAGCTGAGAAGTTTTTACACAAATCTGTTTACCAAAAAGGACAAATGCATGATGATTTCTGATTATTTTTCTTATAACACCGCAAGCTTGTACCTTAATGAGGAGCAGGTCCCTCTGATATATTATGGCGTGGGAGCAAGGCTATTCATGCCGTGAAATAAGGGATAATTTCATTCACACTCGCAAATAATAGCAACAGGCAGACTTTTCCCTGGCAACAAGGAGCAGAAAACTAGCTAAGTAGAGCCTAAAGATCACAGGGTTCGGAAAACGATAGTCATAACTTCATCCTACATGTTAATTCGCTGAGAGCAGAGCAGAATCCAAAGCCATGCGATCGGGACATTACTGTTTCATTAGCACTATTAAGGATCTGATTCGAATGACGTTACAGGTTTAGCTGTACTGAATCTCTTAATTGCAGTACAGCATGAAAGTCTTGTGTATAAAAACACTCCCCGACGTTGTGACAAGTGGGAATTAGCCCTATGTCAAAGTACAGATGAATACAACATTTGCAATGCCAATTTCACATTATGATTGTGTGAATCTCATCAGAGGAGTGCTATTTGCTTAGAGTTTTTATAATGAACACAGCTTGTCGCCTACGAGAGCAAGCATCAGAGGATTCCTATGTAGATGTACTTGTGCAAATGGAAAATAAAAGTTTCATACCAATCAATCCCATACTTAATTTGAATCATACGGTCAAAGTAAAAAATAAATGAAATAAAACTCCAATGTACATCACCTTCAGCGAATCATTAAGTGGATGATGGGAAATATTTCAACTAAAAGCTGGCTTGATGACATCAGGTTACCATGAATTTAAACGCCTCTCAAGTTCCGATAAAACACTCTTAATAAAAATCTTGTTACATAAATAGAGTGGTACCTCAGTTCTCGAACTCATTAGAACTCGAATTTCTTAAAAGTCGAACCAACCAATTCGAAAAAAAATTACCTAGAGCTCGATCTGAATCTCAGAAGTTAAACCGTGAACGCTGATCTAACATAACTTGTACGCGATGGAAAATGAGTCACAGGTCTCTCAGCTGAAACAAAGCCTAACGCTTCAGTCTCAGCCTCGCATTCTCTGTGATAGCATCCTGCATGGTTTACACTAGCTGAATACATATTAGATAGTAAAAATACATTTAGACAATGATAGACAGTAACAGTAATTATTATTATATAATAAAAGACATTTAAAAATAAAGATTTCTTATTAATTATTTTAATATTAAAAATAAACCTTTAATACATTTAATTATAATAATATTGTCGTGCCGACCGGGGACGGAACGCAGACAAAGGCGCAGACGTCAGGGTATGGGGGAATACGGGGTTTAATTACAGGTAAGGCAGGCAAAATGCAGACGGACAATACAATGACCGGACAGGGGAAACAAACTGAAACGCGGACTAAATAGAGGACTCAACAACCAGAAACAGCTGATCACAAGGGGATTCCACACTGGGCTAACGAGGGGGCGTGGCACACGGGAGGAGAGGACGATCGGGGCAGGACACATTGTTTGGATACTTTACAAATTACCGTTTTAATAAATGTCATAGATGTGTTTAATACAGTATATGCTCTTCTCATTTTATCCGGTTCATTTCGTGTTTAAATGCTAAAAAAAAAACATATTTAGGTGTAATTTTTTGGGGCCGGGAACCAATTAATTGGTTTTCCATTATTTATTATGGAGAAAATTCGATCAGAACTCGAACGTTTTAGGATTCGATCCGGAGTTCTGAACTGATTAAGTTCGAGTTCTGAGGTACCACCGTACCACTGTATACTGATTCTTCCTTGGGTTCCGTCTTATTGTTTTCAGGTTGGATACTTATACACTTTGAACGGTAAAGTCCCAGGTGACCAACGGCAAAGGTTTTTGCTGTGTTACTCGAACCGAGCCTCATGGACCGTCACTGGAAGAGACCTCTGCTTCAGGCCGAGGGTTTAAAGGGTTCTTAGCAGACTGCCCGAGATGTCATTCTGTCCCCAGTGTCACCAATCTACTGACCTTTAGAGAAGGGGCAGAGCAGCAGGCTCCATTTTAGCCTCTTAGAAGATAGCTCCAGCACACAGCTTGTGCACAGATGAGAAATCCAAAGACGTATTTCACTTCATTTATGTCCAACATACAAACTGCCATTTTGGCACATCACAGCACTCGTTATGATAAATTCTGTTTTGAATGCACTAAGAGATCTTCTATTTAAGGAAAACTAATGATTAATAGAAAAGGAACCATTACAAACAAAGTGAATGTGATGTGAAAATGATTACTTGTCGTTGTTGACACACCAGAGCACATAGTGCACAACAACAAAATGTATCCTCTGCATTTAACCCATATGTGACATAGCAGGGGGCAGCTAATTCAGCGCCCGGGGAGCAGTGTTTGGGGGCGGTACCTTGCTCAGGGTACCTCGGTGGTACCTTATTGGTCAGGGATTTTAACAAATCAATCACAAGTCCACTTCCCTAACCATTAGGCCACCACTGTGTAAAATAGCTATAAAATCAGCGAACATGCACCCCAATACATATTTGCAAACACTGGCGTAATACGTATAGTTGTTGCCCACGTTGTACTTTCAGTAGTTCAAGTAGCACTTGGCAACAATATATGGCAGCACCAGAACTCCTTTTTTTCTATTTGCCTGGAGATAATTCAGTTTAAACGACACGTTTCTGTCAATAACATGAAAACGGTGTTCTCTGCTTATTGGGAGAACCTCTCTGCACCGTACGCTGCTCCATCCGCAGTGCACACCGGCCAGGGACCTGCCCGAATAAGATATCTAACACAGCACTACACCGCAAACAGACCCAGTGCTGATTGACTCCGCAGTCATGAACTGACACATCGATGCCAGGCAGCTGACAATTTACCTTGGAAACAGCAGTCCTCTCTCTTCTGCTCTGTGCTATTCTCCAGATATGCATTGCATCATCCAAGACTTTTGAATCAGATTTATAATGCCGGGCATTCAGTGCAATACTGGCTCAAAAATCAAAAATATGCCTCTACTACTAGGTTTAAATAAACATTAAGCAAAACAATTTGTCTACAGACTGGCATCCCATCCAGCATGTACCCCAGCCTTGTACCCAGTGCAGTCTGGGATAAACTCCTGGTTGCCAATACCCTGAACAGGATAAGTGATTAGATGATGGATGGATGGATGGATGGATGGAAAATATTTCTACATATTTTACTCCAGGACTGATCAGAGCATGCTTATTCCAGTATAAAGACGGAAGTGTAAAATATACTTCTGGAAATATAAAACAATATGAGAAAAGAAAAAAATAACAGAATTTCTAGCTAAGAATGAGCGGCATCCCTGGCTAAGAGAATCCAGAAGCTCGCTAAGAAAAGGTACTGGCAGCCTGACAATGGTAATCCTTTCATTTTCCCTTGTAATTATTGGCTGTTGGGTTAAGGAATAAGATACCCTGTCACACGGGCAGCCTGGGGGGGGGGGGGGGGGGGGAGTCGTATTGAACAGGCCTCACAGTGCCACTAAAGCCTTTCAATCCCCAAATCTCCACCTCCTTTTTCACATAAAAGCTTCACAGAAACGAAAAAAGTACATATTCACCAGCGCGTTGCAGGAGATACGACTTGACTTAACTCCGCTGCTGTCAATTCTCCTCCTCAACTCAGGCCGTACGTTAAGTTGTTTGTACTCAGTCGCACAAAAACACAGATATTTTTAAGTGTGAAAACTCAAAAACATCCTTGAAGTACACTACACCAGGGCAGTGTTAATTTTGTTGACGAAAAATTTTCATCATCGTTATCGTCAACGACCTTTATTTTCAGACTAAAACAAGCCCAAGACTATGACAAAGTGTATTGACAATTTCTTATAAAAACGAGACGAAAATGTTTGCCAGAGACGAGATCCAGTCAGAATTAATGTAGTTCGCGTTAGGCGGATATCAGTTAGAGAAAATTTCCTGACGCAAAGGTTCGGAGGATCATAATGTCTAACTATTTAGTGTGATATATGTTTAAGTAGCATATTAGTTGTATCAGCATTTACTAAATAAAGGTAGGGCTGCATTTCAAAATAAGAGAAAATAAATAAAATGTGAGAATTGTGCATGTTTAAATAAAGTGCTTAACTTAAGCCGTAAAACCCTAATACAGTCGTGTCTTTGTCATATATTTTAGTGTTCATGGATTTAAGTATTGGTTTTCTATAATCCCACACCGGTAATAAAATTAAAGTCTCGTTTGACATACGAACTTATCACTTTAATCGCTGTTAGAGTAGGATATGGACGGTTTTATTATTTCGAAAAGATATAAAACGTGACGTGTTTTTCTCATATTCGTTTTATATTTGTCGGAGTAACAACGCAAATGGAATGAGCAATTTCAGGCGAAAACAGTGCATTTTACTTTTTATTTCAAATAAAATGCGGGGTTGCCAACTTTGGCCAGCTGCATGGCTGGAGTGAGATTTTCAATTCGAGATGTCTGCACACATATGTAACAGTTCTTACCTTGTAAATAGTCTGCTTCTGTATTTAACTGTGTAAATACACTTTGGACATAGCTAATTTTAGGTTTATAATGGTATAATATAGATTTGCCGTAAAATTTCCTGCGTGAGTCTGAAAGCTCGAGTGTCATGCCAGATGCTTGATATTTGGCAACCCTGAAAACGTACATTTTTTTGTTTCACCTGAGTTGATTTATATAACAAATAACATTACTTCACACAGTTGTTAAAAAGCGGAAACTTCAACGAACATGAAATCACCAATAAACTACGTCTACAATTTTTCTCTCAATATTTCTATTTTAATATTCAGAGAGGGCACGCCTGGTGGCATTATAGCCTATGCACTTTGAAGTAATTTTATTTTTGCACTAATGGCATTACTGATTATACAGTAGGCCTACTCCGTTTCCGGGTAAATAAACATAAGTTTGTGTTTCAAATAAGAGTGAAATCTGTGTCTTTGTTTACTGCACAGTCAGACCTTAACACCATCCCTTAACATTGGCTTCATTTCATCTTGGTGAACAGAATGACTTTCTGACATCAAAGGGAAACTTTAAACATTACACTTTACGCTTTTAATTTTAGTCGACTAAATCAACTGTAGTTTTAGTCGACTGTAATCATGATATTTAGTCAACTAAAACTAAAATAATTTAGATGACTAAATTACATTTTAGTCAAAAGACTATAACTAAAACTAAATAAAAATTTGCTGTCAAAATTAACACTGCACCAGGGTCCTCAGCTTGGAGACCATGGCCTCTTCAGTATAACTGAAAAACGACAATACCCCTTTCCACTGGCACAAATTCTAAGAAAAGATTTCTGTTAGAGATGTTTCACAAGGAACCTCCTGGAAGTTTCTGCTAAATATCACTGCATAATTATTTAGTATTTGTAATTTAATTAATACTCTTTTTATTGAATAAAACAGAATATTGCAAGGAAAAGGGAACAAGGGAACACCCACTTACTGTTTCTGGAAGATTTCAAATGAAAAATATCTGAAATATATAGGCTCATTCCAGTTTCAGCTATCAACAGATAGGTTCAATACAGTGTCAAACAAACCGCCTCCCCCCCAAAAAAACCAAAACAAAACAAATATGTATATATTTTGTGTGTGTTGTGCATTAATAGTGTCCAGCAGATGATTATTAACAAATTCTACTTTGTCTGGAGTTTTCAGTGTCTTGTGACCTGACAGCCTCCTGGTCTTTTGAATTCTATAGAAGGGAGGTGATGAAAGGCTCACAGCAAATGCTCTTGCATATAAAAATAATAATACAGGCAGCTGGCCTTGAACACATTTGTACTTTCTCTCTACGAGTTCCTCCTTCCTTCCAGAAAACCAGTGTCCAGCAGTCGCTTCCTTTCAAATGAAAGGACAGATCAAGTATGCGCATCTTGACACTTGTATATGTGCATTGTATACACAGTCACTCCTTCACATCCATGAAGGTTATTGGCGGTGGATCCCTGCGGATGTGGAAATTTCTGAATTATACTTCGGCCTATTACTAAAAAAAAGCTAAATTACCGGAACTGAAAAGTTTGAAAGTTACTGGAAGAAATGAGAGATTCCATGATTACAAAGAACGTTAAAACATGAGGCCGGTTGCCGAGACAGAGAGATGTCTGGTGTAGCCAAGTCAAAATGAGTAGATCCCACTGTTTTTTTTTTTTTTAACCAAAAACAACTTAATATTATAGATACAGTATGCACCTATTATAGACACAGTATGCACTTATTATAGACACAGTATGCACCTATTATAGACACAGTATGCACTTATACTAATGAAGAAATGCAAATGCTAAAAAAAGATTGTATAGCTAAAATGACATTAACATTGGATTTGAATATAGTATTATATACTAACATAATAAAGGAAATAGTACACACTGCATAGGATGCCAGTCCACCACAGGGCAGTCACATGACATGGTAATGTAGAGATCTTGCTTCTCAGGCAGACACACACACACACGCACTCAGTGTTTTTCTGAGGCCGTGGCATTATCCACTGCAACGCTACGCAGCCCCCGCATCTTCATCTGATTACTGTTGTTTTGATGGCAGCATAAACCTCTCCTATTAACCTCAAGATTTTATAAACTGCCCCCCACCCCCCAATTCGAAGGCACAGGTCAGCACCCCGGCCCTTTGAGCATGGCGTGCAGAGAGCACGGCGGAGGTCGGCTGTGTCGGAATTCACACAGAGGCGTGAGCTCTGCACGTTTAATGGTGAGTTTAAAAGAGCATCTAATCGCTCACTGTGCAGTGAATCCAGATGAGGCACTGCGCATTAAACAGAGGCAGAATTCAGTGGATAAGTCTATTTAGAAGATATGGTGCTTTTTTTGGTTCAACGCTCACATGACCACCACTTTTTAAAAAATAATATTATTAATAGATATTGTATGCATGTATGCCTGAGAACTAAGATCTCTACATTACCATTATTGTTATTATTATTTTGTTGTTGTTGTGAATGAATGAATGGACTGATGGGTGGATGAAAATCAGTTTGACAACCTGTTGTTTGTTTGTCCAGTGCAAAATTCTCACAGGGCATCTTTTTTTTTTTACAAGACAGAAAAACTAGTCAGCGAGCAGCACAGTATCAGAACTGTTACCCAAGGAGGACAAAAGAGTGGCCATCAAACTGCATTAGTGAGCATGACTGAGAAAGTGAGTATGACAGACCCATTTGAGAGCCACTGGGACATTTGGCTTCCGGGTCGGCCATGATAAACAATGAAAAAATGTGTTAGCGGATCCAAGGTTAAAAGTACTGCAGCAAAGTTACCAATTAATGCAGAGGACTGAAATACTGCTGGTCACTAAGCAGACACATAGGCTAATGGTAATTATAGATATTATTAATATCCTGGCCGCAGAGCAGTGACCCCACACTTCTCAGGGCCAAAACCGTCAAGCATGGCTGGAACTCGCATGTGTGATTCATGGGAGCTACTGTATGGGTGGGGAGACTTCTACCATGGAGGACAAAAATTTAAATGGTGCTACTCACTCCATCCACTGGGAGCAGTGTTCCTCAACGTTATATACAGGCATCAATCATCGCCTTATCATCTACCCGTATCCCGACTTTGGGTGAGGGGCAGGAGTGTCCGAGGTATGCTACATGCCAGGACTTGAGGACCCAGCTGGTCATCTCATCTCTCGTCTTGCTAGAAAAAACCTTGCATATCTTGAACTGAGGACCCAATAATCTAAAAGCAGCTAGGTCACAGCCACATGTGCTCATATGACATCGCCATTAAAGTAATAACTGCAGTTTTTTTCCTGCACAATTCCACTTTTACTATAATAAATCAAATTTTCCTCTGCCAGTTACTATAGACAGTATTTTTCATTACATTATCCAGTTACCGCATAGAAACATTCATCAAGAGGCAGCTTACAACTCCTCAGTCAGAAGTCTCAGGTCTTTAGCAGCTAAGCTAACACCGTGAATCGGTTTTCTGTTCTGTATCGGAAGGCTTTGTGAGCCTTTCTAAAAACCACCGTTTTATTGAAGTGTACCTCAAAGTCAACACATTGTTTATGCTACAAACATAAACTTGTCTTTCAACCATAATGCTTGCTAGCTAATATTTTAACTTAGCATGCTAAACAGGTCAGGTTGGAGAGCATGCACTGATGTGACATGTTGACCCACCACACGACAAAACATCTCAGGATCCCAGTTAGCAGACCCGCAGACCAGTCCCACCCTCCGGAAATGGCTGCAGCCAGGTGTTACGTGGGCGTCCCCTTGGCCTGGTCCAGCCGCTCGGGTCCTCAGCAATGAGGATCCTGAGAGCCAGATCACCATCAGGGAAATGCACCGAATAGCCATAGTGTGGTAACTCATGCTCCTCATAATGCAGATTATGTGCCACATTTGGGACTTCCTGAGCTACTGCTCATTCGACACAAATTCAAACCAGCGCTACCCAAGGACTCTGAAAAGACGCAGCACCAAATGAGTCCAGTCGTCATCTAAGGTTACTGGACAGTGTCCATGTCTCACAGCCATGCAGCAGGACAGGGAGCAGCAGGACTCTAAAGACCTGGACCTTCATCTTCTTGTAAAGATATCCAGAGCACCACACACCCTTTTCCAGCGATCACATGACCCCCCCATGCTCTCCCAATCCGTCTGCTGACTTCATAGGGAGAGTCACCACAGACCTGAATGTCGCTGCCAAGGTAACTGAACCTCTCGATGCGGTCGACATTTTCTCCACAAACGGAGACGCTGCTGATGGCTGCACTCAAAAGATCATTAAAGGCCTAAATCTAAAGGCCAAGATGCAAAACAGAAAAGAAATAAAATTGTGGGTGACAATTCAGATAAATCTCTAAAAATGGGCACTGTTCTTGGGGCTACTCAGCGTTTTGATTTTTATAGTTTACTTGACATGGTTTCTAGAAAGAAGGGGAGAGTGATATGGATTTTGTCCCACAAAATAAATGAGACAAACCACTATCAATTGTACCAAGTATTTTAGGAGCTCCGTCAGCTGAAATCTTTCAGGCGTCGTGTGCGATTTTCTTTTCCATTCCGAGTGCTGCTGCTGTTAAAGCATTGTTTTCACTATACAGGACATACAGCATTTATCAATATATTTAAACGCTTATGCTAATTACAAAACCTAACATAACTTCTGACAAGGTCATATCTTAATTTATTTCATTAACAACTGTTTGCTTACTCAGCAGCACCTATGGAAAGGTGAATAAATAGCATTGGAATGGGACCAAAACTTTGCCCCAAAATGATATGTATGATGAATATAACCAATCAAATCAATCATTAATATAAAATAAACATTTTAAATGCAAATACACATTTAACTCTTCGATTTGTAATGTTTTTGTTAAAATGATAAACAATAAAGGCATTAATAATGGAAAGCTATACATACAAGGACCAAAATACAGGTTCATACAGGACTGTGGGAGCTGGGGGGGGGGGGGGGGGTGGGTCGGGGAGACGCGTACCCCAATATTTAATTTGGCTTCGTTCATCTTACTCAAAAAATAAACCATTCAATTATTTTTAAGTTGCCCACCCCCTCTACGCTACACTTTTGGATACTTAAGATTACAGCAACTACAATATATGAAGAAACTGGAGAGCAAACCAGCATAAAAATATCTGAGCCAAAAAAAGCTTAAATTAACACTAGGAAGCACATACCTCGTGCATCCACTTCATATGTTATTTTCAAAATAAATGATAATCGCTCACACAGCACAAGTGCAGGAAAGTTGCTGGTTCTGTGAATTTCCTCTGTCATTTACGATGAGCGAAGACAAGTGGACAATTTTCTTTTCATTTATAAGATAATTTAATGTTATATAAGTGCCATCAGTTCAACCAGATGTCGTGGATATGCTATGTCTGCCTGTAAAGCATGAATGCCTAATCAAACTTCGTAAAAGCACATGGAAAACAGTATAACTTCTTACGTTCTGTTCTATTGTATGCATCCTGATTGCCTTGCAAATCAAGTCAAGAATTAAATTAGCATGCAAAAACCACACTGCTTAATAGGAGAGTCTGGCATCGGTTTGATCAAATGCTGTAAAAGGATTTTCTCATGAAATGCATACGTATGATCTAAGTGGTGACAGGACTGATACAAACACACATTTTGGATTAAGATAACATATTTAATACATGGGAGTGCTCTGCATTTTCATCACGCGTGCTGATTGGCTAGAGGTCATCAGTGCCTCCCCGTGCGGCTGTATTGAAGTTGTCACAGATGTGACCTCAGGCTTAATTCCTCCATGAAGTTATCATCAGGGAAGTGAATCAATCACCTACACGGACTGGAATCACAGCCGGGGCTCTGAAGATAAGCGAGTGAGACAACGCTGGTCTACGGGATTTTCATTTAAATGGAGGTCTGTGGAGACGAGCACCTGAAGGCAGACATGTCATGTCTGGAAAGATCACGCAAAAGGGCTCTGTACACATGTATGGCCTGCAGTCAAATGACTGCGGAAGCACATCTGCTAGCAAATAGTGGGAAGGAGGAGCTGCTGCTCGAGAAGAAACAGTATCTTACTGGGTGTTTTAGTAAGGAATTGACGTTGATATGTTGAATTTCAGTTACAACTGTAGACTCCATCCACTTGTAGGTTTGCGTTTGTATCGTTTTCCTGTTCTCTTCAAGGCAGGAGCAGGTCGAACAACGGAGTCCACATCATTTATATTGCTTGTTTCTAGTCCTTTTCTAGAGACAGAAGTTATTGCAGAGTAGGATAAAGTCTGTCAGCCAGAAGAAATGAGGTTCTCGACCCAGGAGGGGCCTAGAAATGGGACTCTTGAGATCCATCAGAACTGTTTCAGTACAATGGGGAGAAGCTTTATACAGCTTCAGATGAGAGCCTCAGCTAAGTATCAGTTAAAAAGATAAAAGCTTTATTTTATAACCATTCGTGGATTTGCTAATTAACCTTTGCACATGAATCAAGCGAGTGTTACCAATTCAGTGTGTTTTTATCAAATTGTCTTGTAAAATTTATTATTCAACGAATCCACAGCATGGGACTTTCTGGGACTTCAGGATGTTTAAAGATAATTGAATTGCTTGTGCATTTATTGTCTTGCAACTATGCCAAAGGCTTTAGTAACAAATCTATACAGCAACAATAAAGTTTTCACACGCTCGGCTAGGAGAGGCTGGTTTGAATATAAATAAAATGATCACCAGAATTCTGTCATGTCGAAATCAATCACGTCTCTTCCTTTAAGTAAATCGACGTGTCCTTATGATGAGATTTAGACATATTGACTTAAATGTTGTTTATTCTCCTTATGAAATATTTTACATGATGCTTCTTTACTCCAAACGTAGCAGGAACACTGCTGACTATCCTTGCTGAGTAATAAATTACGACAGATTATATCGATTTTAAAGTTAGAATTTTAATGTCATGAGGACTTTTCACTTGTTTTGCTCCATATTATGCGAACATATGTACCGATGACGTCGGGCGCCATTTGCTGATCAATGTGCGTGATTAACTTAGTTACGCTCCTTTGGTCTTTAATCATCTTTCAAGGCCAATAAAAGCCTGGCTATTTTAATAATTTGACTATTTCCCTCTGTCATTCATGACCATCTGCAACTGTACATCAGTTTTTTGAAGGCAGTATTACCACCTCAGAGAGTAGCAACAAGATAGTAAACGTAGGTGTATTGTTTGCCGGGAGAAGTACATAGCTTACATTAAGTGAATAAAATGCATGTCTGATGATCCGTTTATTTCTATCTCTTTGCTATACATTCTTTGGCTATAAGCCTCCACCGACAAAGGTACTCAGTTCATTGAAACAGTGCATAATGAATAACTGCCATTATACACAAACCAATACATACAGATTCAGACGGAGTTCCGCTTCTGTCTTTTTTGGCTACTTTTTAGATCATTGTAGTACTTTAAAGCCTAAGCCACGTACAAATAAGTAAAATTATACTTTTTTTTTAAAAACTTGTTCTTTAGATTCCTTGAAACACGTGAATTTGACATAGTCGATGTACATTACTAAACATATGAAGGAACTGACAGCCATCAATGTGTTTTAAAGGTCAGGTTATATAAAGAATGCACTTTGTGTTGGTTAAAGAAAGGAAATGTAGGACATATTGAAGTCTTGCAGCAGCACCCAAGTGAGGAGTAATGCTGAAAATGACAAAAGCGTCAGAACAAATATTCTGCCCTGTTCAAATGCTTCCATAAATAAGGCACCAACCTTATGATAAATGTGGGTGTAACTTTGTTGGGAACATGCAAGAACATTTTGGCCAATTAGTCATTTTGATTTAATGTGAGCCCATGAATGCAGGAATTGTCATGGCTCAAGCCAATAAATATTCACTACATGAATTAATTCCAGTTCAGTTTTAGGAAGAAATAACTTTGTGGTTTGACTTGTAGATGTGGTGTGCAGTGTCAGAATGGAGGTCACAAACATACACAGGCACACACACACACACACACACACACACACACAGTCACTGGCACATGGAGAAGCAGAAGATACAGAAAGACAACTATCATCTTAGACTATCTGAAGGTTATTATGTAAGAATGGAGACTATCAAGTGTATTTTATTGCAATTCAGCCCAAGATTTAAGAGACAGTATTTCAGCATGTACTGTCAAGTTGACCAATTGTCTAATCACACCAGGACAACTGGACTGAGAAAAATAAACTTAGTGCAGAGACACCTGACTTCACTTCAGATAAAGACATCGGTAAAGTCACGTATTTGCAATGCTATTAGGTGATCTATTAAAGTTAAAAAAAATATTTCCTCCTTCTGAGTAAGCCAATGCATTTGTCACGGAATGTTCTGGCTGGTTATGGTCCCAGCTGTGTTCTTGCAGTACCTTTGGGTTTAAATCGTCCCAGGGAAATATGTAGCTGTATAACCTGGTAGAATAACAGCTTAAAGCTGCCATCCCAAACCTTCAGCGTTTCAGAACTATCTTGAAAAGAATCTTTTTTTTTCTTCTATATGTACATACCAGCAGACAACTAGTGAGACTGCAAAACTGGGATACGGCTTGGAATGTCACTGTTGTCCAAAACTCAAGGAAAAGACGACTGGCAGGTGTTTACTTCTGCAACAATAAACACACAGTCTTCCAGGGTATTAATGTGTTGCAGGCAAACACTGAAATGTGCCTTAATATTTGTATGCAGTATTTTACCGGTCATGTGCTGCCATCCTTTACATGGTGACATGCTTAAATATCAGTTTCAACAAAATGTTAACTATGTTTGACATAGGTAGAAGAACTTCAGGATTTTTAAAGGTATCAATGAATACTTTACAACTCACCCTAACGTGTTGTTAATAAATTATTAGCATACAATGGATTTCCTTTTACTCAGTAAGGAGTGTAGGAAAATAGCCAAGAAAAGCACTATTTTCATTATTAAATCAAGGCTTTGATAAATAGATAACTCTCTGAGCTTTGGTTGATGTTGCATGTTGACAGCCAACCTTCACAAGAAGAGATGGATCTATTAGCGACTTCATTAGGGGTTGCTAGGTGAAGCTGTCAATCAACTATTACAAAACAGGTGATCTAGTCTGACAGGCCCACGTTTCGCACCAAAGCAAGTGCAATAGGCATTTTGGATTCAGAATTTCATGAATCTAGTATAATATACACCAATGAGCCTAAATAAAATGGCCACTCCCAGGAGAAGCGAATAATGTCGATTATCTGGTAAAAGCAAGGAGTATCAAGGTTGGGAAAGGTAACATTCATTACTTGTAGTAGATATGTTGAATGCAGAAGAAATGGTCAGGGATAAAGATCTGAGTGACTCTGACAAGCAACTGCCAAAAACTAATGGCCAGATAATCTCCAAAATGACAAGGCTTGTGGGGTGTTCACAGTCAGCTGTGGTGGGTACCCGCTGAGAGTGGTCTGAGAAGTGGTCTGTCCACTTGTACTAGACATGATAGCCTTTGCTAATATGCAGCATCGTTGAGACCTGGCCACCGGACACCATCAGCGATTCATGGTGATTCCCTCCTCAGACCCGGCTGACTATGAGAACCATGCAAGCTTCGCCGTTTCAGAGACGCTCTGACCCAGTCGCCCGACCATAATGATTTGGTCCTTGTCAAAATCATTCAGATCTTCATCCCCCTGCCTGTTTCTTCACATTTAACATATCGAAATAGTACCAAATGTTAGCTTACCATCAGATATATCCATCAACACACACCATTATTCAGGGTGGTCATAATATTTTGGCTCATTGGTGTCAATACATAATTGTACTTTACATATTATAGATCACTTTTTCATTTTCATCAGTAAAGGGAACAGATGTAACTATGATTTTTCCTTAGAGTGCATGTTAATCATATTTTACCAGTACAATAAAACAAGTACAAGAGACATAGCAAACAGGAATTGGGGATGCACTTGTTTTTATTAGGTAACTGCGCAAGCAAAATGTATTTAGGGATATGCAAAAATATTAAACAGTACTTTAAAGTACTTTAAAAATATTAAACAGAACAAACAGTACTTTCTTCAGTTTTGTTTTAATGATTATTACTTGTTAGTGCAATACATACCTTCAGCCCAATATAAAACATTTAAAAAGATCTACCTGTCTTGCAATGGCTGATATTCATCTTTTCATCTTGGCAGAGACAAGAAAATATTGCTCCTGTGCCTTTCATTGCTAATTGAAGTTTTCATTGCAGTTTTTATGGGTTTGACAAAGAACAAAAATGTTTCATCACGCATAAATGGGGTTTAAAGCACTTAATCACCTTTGCACTATGTCCATCTGGTGATCTAAATATTCATGGAGGATTTCACTCATGAAAGGCTCACAAAGGTACCTCCATGATGGTTGAAAGAGCATGTCCACTTGACATTATTTATTTAGCAGGGCACGTTTATCCAAAGCGTCATTCAAGTGAGGCAAATAGCACATTACAAACATACAGTATAGCTGTCAAGAACTCGACTAGGCATAAGAGTAGCTAGGCTGAGCTTCCATTGAATACAAATGTAAGCAGTATTCAGCAAGAGCTATACTGTACAATGTCTTTCAAACAAAGCTAAAGAACCTACAGTAATAGCAGGTCTATGCACACCAGCAGACGAAGTGTAACATTAACGACGTTCAGGGAACATGGAGAGGTGTAGCCTATTAAAGGTAATGCCACATTAACCCCCATCTCAAATTTTTGTGTATAATTTGGACACCGCTTGCTGTTAATAATGTCAAATTGCCCCCCCCCCCCCCCGACTAGACTGGGTCAGATCAGGCTGTGGGAAAACATTCCTAAGGATTGAGAAGGGGGAAAATTCCCCCATTGATTTGTTGGACTCCTGATGTAAATGACTTTGGTTGCAGCCTTGATTTTCTGAATTGGAACAGCCCTTTGGCAAGGGGTACTGCGACGGGGAAGTGCAGATTTCTTCAGCGACCTGGGGAGACGGGAGGAGGGGGCATACTGAGAGTGTTAAACTGTGCTAATTGTAGAGCAGCGCAGGGGGTTCAAGCTTCAGCGATTCGCCCATATTCGGCACCATGGCCTAAATCTGAATGGGTGGGGGTGTGCCTGGTGGGCTCATGATAAACAGCGAGAGGGATCACTTCTCTACACTGCCGACCAAATTTTATTGGTAAAAAAAAAAAAAAGAAAAAAAAAACTGGTGAATAACAATGGTTGACATTAGTCACAGGGACAAACCTGGTGCAACATGGACAATACCCAAACAAGATCACATCTCCTCTAAGAAGAATCAGGGCTTGGTAGAACATGAAGCCTCGCGCCTCTAAGCCGCATCAAACGACAGCTTGACGTGGCGTATTCGCGGGGCGCACCCACCCCGTCAGCCGCGCTGCCTTTGAGCGGTAACAAACAGCCGTCTGTAGCAGACGCCGGAATGAGCAACGACCTGCCACCGCCTCCCCGTGGCAGTGACAGATGAGCAGAGAGACGTCAGGCAGCCCAGACGCCGTTTAGCTGGCTAGCACTGGCCTATATCCTTTCTAAAAGGTCAGGTAGCCTGAGAGACAGATGACACGTAGGGTTTCTATTACACTAAATTAGCTCACCAACCCATGCAGCTCGAGCGCAGTGGGGAAGAGTAATGAGCAAGCAGGCTGATGGTAAAAGAGCCCCAATAGCATTTACTATTGAAAGTAAGGTACTGCCATTTTTAGCCAAAAGTTCTACTGCAAATTTTAATGCAGAATTTTTTTAAAAAACAACACTATAGCAAACAGGACAGGGATGGCATCTGTCATAATACTATGTGGCTTTACCAAAACACTTTCCTCAAATGTTCTTATGTCTACCTAGCGGTCAAAAATATGGATGTAGTGTCAGTAGGCTAGAAAACAGAGGTATAACAAGCAAAATCCTCAAACATTGTTGGTTACATCGGAGGTAGAAGTAGTTCTGTGTGTGTTCACTTACAGACGATCCAAGTTTCTACTTCCTTATCCACACAAGGGGTACAGGATAGACTGAAAAAAAGGCAACACCACTCTACCAGCTGGAGTAATATTATCCATCTCTGCATCTGAGTGGGATTGTAGACCACATTAATGTATGGGGATTTAGCCAAGCTACAACAAATCATGCTAGTTAGATATAACAAATTACCAGCCTTGGCAAACACTAATAGATCTGAAATCAAAGACCAAGTTAGTTACTATTACAAATATATCATTGATAAATATTTTAATGTATGTTTTTATCACAGAGTGCATTGACACACGACAAACCATCTCAGGGATGAGAACCTGAGTGCAGCCATGTGGCAGCACCACACTAGGCCAAATGGACCAGTGTGAGTTTCCAGTGATTGGAGTGTCAATCCTGCCACCAACCCCCAAGTTATTCCCTGTAAGTTGGAGGACCTCCTTTTGGGGCTGGATGTAGATTAACGTCATACTCAGGACCAAGCAACTGCAGGTTAAGGGCCTTGCTGATGGGTCCAATAGAGTAGAATCACTCTAGGCATTCATGGGATTTGAACCCACAACCTTCCAGTTGTTGGCACAGATCCCTAGCCTCAGATCCACTGTAATCAGTGCATGCTCCTTACCTTACCTTTATCACAAAGTCAATAGTGTTGACTCAATACTCTTTTCCCAGTTTCCCTCCACACTAATAAAACCGAAAAGGACTCACTATGTGGGATGCAGGTAGTAACATGACAATTGAGCAAGTGAAGATGTGGCAGTACATATCAGTAGGGCGGAATTATTCCAGTCCGAGATCAGAGAGAGAGACAGCCGCACTAGCAACCTGTTAAGTCAGGAACAAGGCACCAACATTACCGTAACCCTAGAAACCCCCCAGGAAGGTCGGTAACGCGACATTCTGTTGGATTTGCACGAGTCTGTGAGAGAAGCTGGCTGAGGCTCCCACATTCCAGGTTTTAATAAAGGATCTCTGCATGTTACATTATGAATTCTGACCACCCCCGCCCCCCCCTGCTTTTCCTACCCCACTTTGAAGCCCCTGATTGTCTGATTCCTGTCTAGCCCCCATGCTGAACCGCCGGGAAATGAACATGCTCAGGACCCCTTCATCTTCTTATCTATAAACATAAAGAGCCAAAATGATTCTTTAATTGAGGTGAAATGCACAGCAAAGCCTTTGGATTTTCAATCAGACTCGTCCTAATTTGGACACATGCACGATGGCTCCCAAAAAAAAACCAAAATGGAATTCCTTGAAAATACCTGTTTTACATAAGCGGCTCATAGTTATGTAAAGGCACGTTTTAGATATGATGTAAATGATCGAGTGCAGTGGTTCATCTCATCTGTGGATCTAAGCAGCTAAAGATTATTCTGTAATTGAAATGATGAAAGGCTACAGAGTTTGAATCCTTTTCTCTATATTTTAGAAACATGTCTGGTGCCAAAAGAGGAAAACAATGCACTGTGTTTATTTTTAAGATCAGTTATTTAGTATGGAGTTAAAACCATACTGGATTTAACAGAAAACTTATTTGGGATGCCTGGAAATTCACCGTAGGATATTTTTAGCTGACCATTACGCAGTTCATTTCTCTGTAATAGTGTCTTAACTTAAGCATGACAATTGTGACCATTATTTATTAAAGATCGCCTCAGTGGGCTCAGTATTTACCCTCTACATGAGTATTTTTGAATGTGCTTAGAAAGTAGATGATTTTACATGACGTCATAAGTTAAAAGGGACCTTTTGGTATAATTATGTAGCATCCTATTCCAAAAATGTACAACTTCCAAGTAAAATTAATAATTTTCAATTGAAAAAAAATTGCTTTCATATGTCCATCTTCTTACCCATGATGCACAGGGATGATGGACAACATGATATTAAACTCCTGTATCACACATACGACTGAGACGTGTGATACAGGAGACGTGTGATACTTTTTGGCAACGTTTCCCCAGTTCTTCAGCAGGGAGTCCCTGACTAAGAGGAATGTCTTTGGTGACATACACCAAGTGTAGTTATAATGCTCAAGCTGCTCTTAGCTTATGAACTCGCTGATCTCCATCTGTTTCTGGTATTTCCTCTCTAGTTACCATGTTCCTAAACCATATTTTCAATCACTTCCCACGTGCCATCTTTTAAGTTTTATAAAGAAAAAATTGCATAGAAAAGATAAACAAAAAATGCATTAAATATTTCATGTATAATCCCCATTTTATGGGTGAGTTCTGGAAAAAGTAAAACTAATTGCAAAATATATTAAAAGCATTCCATCCGTTCTCATAAGAATATTTATGCTACATAACTTTATAATGAAATGCTGATTTATGTAAGATACTTATTACTTCTCTAATACCTATTATTTATAAGGTGACCAAAAATTATTTTGAATTAGCTAGTCAACAGCTTTGTCTTAAGCCCCCTAATTACTTTGTGAATTTATTGCAGGTGTCAGATCCGTTTTGGCAGTATATTATTAACTCAAAACATTAAATCGTTTAATAACTTTCCTGTTGAGCCTCTCTTCAGTTAATGAAAAGTGCCTTTTTCAGGTCTACTTGCTGATCATTTTAAACACAACTCGGGGAAAAAAAACCATGAAAGATATGTTACAGATCCATAGTAGCGTGAATCAATAAATGAAATGCGTTACAAGGTACTGAATTTAGGCAGACATCAAGTCATTGAGATCATGTGAAACGATGATAACTTGGCGCCATGAAATATTCCCATTGAGCAAGCGATCCGGCCCAGGATTCGGCAGCCGGCTGGAGAATGGAGAGTGAGGGGTCTTTGGGGAGCTCGGCAAGTATCACCACAAGAGGAAAGGGCTCCTCCGCTGCACCTCAGATGTCAGAGACGCTTAAATTGGCTTGACAGAAAACTGACAATTTATGACAAAATCGAATTGTGTGATACAATGAAGCTGGCTCCATTTTACTTGAAACGCACCCGGACTTCTGTCAGGGAAGACTGCGTCCAAATTTTGAGCCAGACCAGGATGTGATATCTTACATTGTGAAAGGCACAGTCTAGCTCCAAGGTCTGAAAGAATTACAGCACATTATACAGAATCACATGTCCCGTCATCCAGCGTGGTATCTAATTCAGCTTTAAATTACAAATGTAACTTAACAATCATGATTCTAATTTTAGAAGCTTTTTAGAATCTTATTTAATTTTTCATTAATCTTAATATATCACAGGAAATACTGGGCACATGAAAGGCACACTCTGGACAGGATGCCAGGCTTTCATAAGACACACACGCACACTGCGGGCAATTTAGAGATTACAGTGTGACCAACCACATGTATTTGGACTGTGGGAGGAATTAAAATACTAAATCATTTTCATTATATTTCCACAGTACAAGTAATTCACACACAGTGTGGGTGTGTATAATGTTTTATATAAAGATTATAACATGCCGGAAACATTGCAGTAAACAAAATACATTTTATATGTATTGTTCGAATAAAATCATTGCTATTATTTATTGCATATAGCAATTCTTATAACAGTGAGATTTTTGTAGTGACAAATCCTACAGATTTTGGTTTTTTTTTTTCTTGGTACTTTAAAAAAAAATGTTTCAGGTCTTAAGCTCGAAATCTGAGTAAAAGAGAATGAAAAATGAAACTGGGAGTTGGAGACAGTTTGAAAAAGAATTGGAAATTGGGCTGGTGCAGAAATATTGCCATTGACCCCAGTGTTGTATCAGAGAGGGGAATTCTTTTTTGTTTTGGAATACGTTAACTTCCCGAGTCAGTGTCCAAACAGATCAAGTAAGATGATCAGTGGTCATGTGTTCCAAGATGTGCAAATCCCACCGGGGCTGCATTTTCTTTAAAAGGTTTCCTGGGATTTGTCTTGCGCAATAGAGCAATTTCCAAAAATGGTCAGGATTGCTTTACGTGATTTTCCCTTTTACAATAAGACTACATGATTTGCTGTCTGTTGACTTATTAAGAATGATTAATTTATGACACTTTAGAGGGAAAGCATTACCACCAACTGCATAACACTGGTGAGGTTGGGTGTATTTATTTGAATTAGTAATAATTTATTCACCCACATCACGCTCCCTTCATCCTACAACCCACCTCAGACCCCGCAGGACCAATGGATCGTTCCAAGATTGAGTCTTCGGTTATTTGTCTGCTGATGAGTACGCAGACGGAATTATCTAATTCACAACTGACTTTTTTTCCCAGCTACTATTGGCAAAAAGAAGCCCCCCCCCACCAAAACAAAATAAAAAAATATTAACCATCAGTAGCTGATTCATGGCAAAACGTTGAATATGTTTACAATACAAACTGCATTAATTTCAACAAGCATTTAAAAAAACTAACAACATTAATAATGGAATTATCACTAACTAAAATGGCAGAGGTAGAAAACAATCTCTGAAGGGAAGGGATCACTCGTATCCTCATTAGTATTTATAACTGTATTCACTTCATATTTTCCCCAGTAACCCGCACTGTGATATACAGTAGGAGCTAATTATTTGGGGTTTTTTAACACTCTTCCATGTACACATTTGTTTTTTTCTCCATCCTCATCCTTTTCACTTGTACTTAGATTCTGATTCGTATGTGATTCATGTTACTCTGCAAAAGGGTATTTTGTATAAATAACTGCACGTCAAACGATTTGCTACTAGGATGCTTCTACACAACCATTTTTCATCCATCCATCCATCAACCATTTTTGCGATACAAGGTTGTGAGGGGTCTGGAGCCTTTCCCAGGCAGCACAGGGTACAGTCGTGGGTACAGCCGGGATGGGATGCCATTCACACGGGCACACACACACACAGAATTACACACAATGGGCAATTTAAAGACATTAATTAGCCTAACTACATTGTTTTTGGACTGCAGGAGGACAAACTTGTAACGTGGACAATTTTTCGATGGATGTGGAATTAAAGCCCATAACCATCCATGTCTGAGGCAACAAGCGCTACCCACGAAGTCTAGGATAATTTTGCTTCTCCATGTCCTTCCTTACTATTACTGTACCTTTTTATTATTCTATTAAATTCCCTGTATAACAATGATTATATAAATTATGCACTAATTTTAAATTATACATTTCTTGCCATCACAAACCCAGCAGAGAGCAAACCATAAGAAAAGATGCCTTCTGCTGTGAGCTCTCGCTTTTACGTTTGATTCCTAGAGAGAAACAAGATTGCTACAACACAAAGATGAGACGCACTTGCTTAGACTCATTTTCTGGGATTTTCTCTCTGGATAAAGCTCATACATGCCTCAGCTGGATTAGAGGAGCCTCACCTCATAGCTACTCCAAATGTCTCAGTTCGTCTTGAAATGAGATTGAAATGAATGGGGGTCTCAATGGTTTCTCCTGACCTCCACTGATAATATATTTCAGGCCAAAATTACAATTATTTCTCATGTGACTCAACAATACGTCCTTTTTCAATCCTCTCTTCTACAGTGTTTATTTCTCTAGTTGTAATTTTAGACAAAATAATTCAGAAAACAAAGGCGCTTGAGATATCCAGTGTTTCCCCAGAGAAATAAATTATACAGCTTTTGGCACTGAAATTTTTCTTCGGGAGTGGCAATCACTCAGAGCTGTACCTTAGAAGAAAGCTTTGGGATGCTCAGAGCAGAAACTGCACTACAGGCTGTAATTTGGAATATGGAGAGATTTTACGCTCAAATGTTTAACACTACATGCTTGGCTGGTGCTTATTAACCTGCAGATATGAATTTTTGATATCAGATATTAGATCAGCACGGTCTTCTTCATACATTTTTAGAAAACCTTTTATGGAAAGTGAGTTACAATTTTAAGAGGCAGATTTTTTTTTTCCCGGTCACTCTGGGGCTTTGAACTGATAACTTACTGGCTGCTCATCTGTGAGATGCGATTCTAAGATAGCTTTATGCCAGTAGCAAAAAATATATAAAATATGCTGTGAAGAATTATTAAACAACCTTTACGACTGCTGCTGCTAGGGGTGGGTGACATGATAATTTTTTTGCCCAGGAGGATCACGATCCGTGATCATATCACGATTATTTTTCATGTTAGGCTTTAAGACTATTTTACAAGTTAGTGACTAAAACTAAATTAACTAATTCCCCTATTTTCAACAATATAGCCGTATAAGGTACAAAACCTAAAACAAAAAATAACAGCATACTCTTTCGGGTGTTTTCCTTAGAAGTGGTTAAAATGTTTTGTTGTGTTACCATCCGACATCGTTCCAAGATTGAGTCTTCGGTTATTTGTCTGCTGATGAGTACGCAGACGGAATTATCTAATTCACAACTGACTTTTTTTCCCAGCTACTATTGGCAAAAAGAAGCCCCCCCCCACCAAAACAAAATAAAAAAATATTAACCATCAGTAGCTGATTCATGGCAAAACGTTGAATATGTTTACAATACAAACTGCATTAATTTCAACAAGCATTTAAAAAAACTAACAACATTAATAATGGAATTATCACTAACTAAAATGGCAGAGGTAGAAAACAATCTCTGAAGGGAAGGGATCACTCGTATCCTCATTAGTATTTATAACTGTATTCACTTCATATTTTCCCCAGTAACCCGCACTGTGATATACAGTAGGAGCTAATTATTTGGGGTTAATAATTATTTACTTATTAACCTGCAGATATGAATTTTTGATATCAGATATTAGATCAGCACGGTCTTCTTCATACATTTTTAGAAAACCTTTTATGGAAAGTGAGTTACAATTTTAAGAGGCAGATTTTTTTTTTCCCGGTCACTCTGGGGCTTTGAACTGATAACTTACTGGCTGCTCATCTGTGAGATGCGATTCTAAGATAGCTTTATGCCAGTAGCAAAAAATATATAAAATATGCTGTGAAGAATTATTAAACAACCTTTACGACTGCTGCTGCTAGGGGTGGGTGACATGATAATTTTTTTGCCCAGGAGGATCACGATCCGTGATCATATCACGATTATTTTTCATGTTAGGCTTTAAGACTATTTTACAAGTTAGTGACTAAAACTAAATTAACTAATTCCCCTATTTTCAACAATATAGCCGTATAAGGTACAAAACCTAAAACAAAAAATAACAGCATACTCTTTCGGGTGTTTTCCTTAGAAGTGGTTAAAATGTTTTGTTGTGTTACCATCCGACATGTAAACCGAATCTTTGCAAATTTTGTAACCAACTGTTGTTTGCAACGTATCAGTTTTGGAAAGTCCAAACAAGATTCCTATATTAGGCATGTGGAATTCTTTAAAGGGACCAGGCCCTCCACGTCCATGTCGCTGCGTCGTCAAATAGAGAAATTGGAATGTTTTGCATATTTGCGCATTGCATTTTGGGATGAGGGAGTGAAAGGGAGAGAAAGGACGAAATCCAAAGCACTGTCTACTGTTTGCTAAATTATTGGTGTGTGGAAATGGATCTGGCTGACAAAACAACGTTAGGTGCGTGTATACGCCATAAAACTGCAACTGACAATGTGCACTGTAGCGCGATACTAACGATCTCCGTAAAGGCAGATCTTGGAGTCATTTTAATCGTTCGCGATCTAATATCGTCAAATTTCACACCCCTATTTGCTGCTACATCCTTAATGAGGTGAAGTAATTTTAGAACTAATTACTTATGTAATGATGGCTTGAACAGTAATATTTTGTATTACTAGTACATAGCATACTGTACTGTAAGTACACTCAAACGTGGCCAGAACAACCACCTCGATATACAGCTGCTTCTGTAATTATTCATATTCCCTGCCATGAGCTTCATGCATACTCTCCAAAGCCTACTGATGCTCTGTGATGCCATCGTAGATCTGCTGCAGGTCTTTGGGTTATGGGTAGACTTCCACAGACCTCAGTAAAAAAAAAAAAAACCTGAAGTTTCAATAACCTACAATTTACATTTACAGCAGATGCTCTTATCCATAGCGACTTCCATTTCTTTTCAAAATTCAGGGACAAACCCCCGGGAGCAAGTTGGAGTTAAGGGTCTTGCTCAGGAACCCAAGGATGCCAGAGATGAGACTTGAACCCATGATCTCTTGGTCTAGAAGCAAGCATCCTAACCACTAGACCACCAACACCCTATAATGATTTTTCAGTCATGGTCACAGGATTCTTATTAATTAATGTAGTATATCCACTACTGTGCCAAAACCTTAGGCAGTCAAATGAAATGTTTACAGCTTTGTATGTAGGTACTAAGTGTGTATTTGCTCAAATCACAACACACAATTTAACATTAGAACATATGGAAATTAAGAGCAATATAATAAAAACTACTAAATTAAGACTAAACTAAGAATTTCTTCTGTTCTCAAAAAAGTTACTGATATCCAGTTGGATAGCCAGAACAACACCTTTTCTGTTCCCAAACCTCTCCTCATGGGGGCACACCAACCATTCCCATGTGTTTGTCAAATTTCACCACCAGCTTATTTAATTAATGAACTAAATAGGTTTAATAGTCAGTGTGGTATTGATTAGCCATATGAGGTGTGCTAATGGTCTTCATAGTGGCTGAGTCAAAAAATGCATGGGTGTATTGGATGATTACTGCGGTGATTATAGGAGAGGTTCTGAAATGGTTCAGCTGACACACTTTGACAGGCATAATATCATAGTTTTACGCCAACATGAAAATCATTGAAAACATTTTCTTTGACTGGCTCTTTTGCATAGTACTGTATGGGCTACAGGGATTTCTGCTGGACACAAACTTCTTGGACATTAAGAAACATTTTATTAATTTATTTGGCAAACCAATGTAACAAAACTGGAAACGGTAAATAAAAATGCTAATGTTGTTTTTACCAGTGCAAGAATACCACCAGTGACACCAGTTTGTGCCAAGAGTAATATTCAGCCCAGAAAACACAAATGAAATCTTTGTAGGCCTTTCTAAAAACCACAGTCCAAAGCAGTTTTCCAAGCTAACAGCAAAAGATTACGCAGTAAACACATTTAGTAAACATAATTTTATGACAAAGCCATAGTTAAGGTTAAACATTAACGGCTTTGATTAAGCATGTTAAATTTTTCCATTGACCAGGGACAAATATTTTCATCATTTGGGGGCAATGAGCTGTCAACTTAGTTGGTATGTAATGAAGTCACTTTCAGAATCCACTGACACAAAGACCCAGGAAACGCTTAGGGGCAACTAGCAAGCGGAACTGGAAATTGACAGCGATATTCACACACTCGTGTGGCAACACAGGCAGGACTAATGCATTCGCGAGCTTCTGCTAAAGGCACTATCAAAGCGTGGCTATCAGCAAGTAATTTACAGATAAATTCAAGGCGCCACACAAATCTAAAATGGAATTTTTAAAATGTTTTGCCGGATTTAATGACTGAATACATGTTTTCATTTAAAAGGTTTTTGGCAGACTGCCTAAATTTACTATTACAAATGACAAATTATAAAAATCATTAACTGAAAGTAGAAAAATACTCTACAGGAATACCCTGCTCAACTCCCTAAAAAGCCCAGTGCGTTTGACACCTCAGTAAATGGCTGTTTGTGTGAAACAGTAAACTTGAACCAGCATTCATTGTTACAGTACATATATGTTTAATTAACTGCACAATGAATATTAACGTTCTACTACTTTTAATTGAACTGTCAATCAAATACAGATGCTTCGCAAAATAATAATTTTTGTCCTCATGCAGCAACCATTTTCCTTGCCGGTTGGGCTACTTATCAGGGTCCTGGACCTTCAGGAGATAGAGAAGCCCCAGTAGAAGGGGGCTGGATCACAGTGTGGAGTCTTACATTTTCAGAGGTATAAATCCAAAAACAAAGACCTACGCAGCACACTCTGCCTGAAGTGACTGGCCGATGAGTTGTCTGACCAGCACAGGGATGGCGATTGGAGAGACCAGGGATCAGGCATTTCAAAAGAACACAAAGGCACCATCAGACATAGTAAACAACAGAAGGGGAGGCCTGGGCGTGATCCTTCACCAGGCGAGGAAGAGGCAAAGAATCAAAGCCAGAAAAGAGGCAAAGGGTCACAGAGACACAGCAATCCTAAAGACTACGAACTGCAGAATATAATCAAGTCTGAGCACTGTTATTATGTTTCCCCAGACTTAAATAGCCAGCTTCGGTTTTGCCAGACCTAGACAATCCATAGACTTTTGGGATTAGTCAGGGTCTGCAGCAACAAGGATACTATGATTATATCGCCCCCTATTGGTCTGGAGATTATTTCATGCAATCTCCACAAAGTTTTAATGACCTGGAATTGTTAAGAAGTTTGTTTTGAGTTTACCTGTATATTATGAGTTAAACTGGAACCCCTAAAAGTTATCAAGTTACATGAGACCTGAAGTAAATCCCAACAGGAGACACCGTGGCTGGGATGGCCGTCCTCTGCAGGGCACATAGACATTAACACAATCTGGGCAACTCAGAGATGCTAGTTCATCTTTGAATGAATGTCTATAGACTACAGGAGGAAACTAGCGTGCATGTAGCATCCATGACTGAGAACATGCAGACTATCAACACCAATTGGATGCAGGATTCAAAGCCCCAACCTCAGAGAGCAGAGACAACAATACTTGTTATGCCACCACCCCAATTACCAATTACATGCTCAATAAAACAGTTAATACAGAACAACATTCAGATATCGCATTTTGTAATTACTGGTCGGTGAGGCTAGTTAAACACAGGGGCGTAAGACTCGATATAGACACCGGTTAAATCCAAAAAAGCTCTGTGTTCGCAAGTTCGGTCTAGCATGCAATTGCACATATTTTAATTTAAAATAACACACATTTTAAAAATAAACATGTAAATAGTTGTTTACAGCCTTAAACAACCACAGAAATGTTAGAATAGTAGTTAAATCAATACACTATCCATCTAACTTCCATATCCGCTTGTCCTATGCAGAGCCGTGGGGGGTCTCAAGCCAGAAATAAACTATGCAAAAACAGATGGACTAAGCGAATATATCTACAAAGTGGTATGTTACAAAATAATCTGCCTGCTGCAATGCATGTGCTATTACCCACACTGACTGCGATAACTGATGGCTACGAGGGAGCCCAGTTATCATCTTCCAAATACGGTTATAATGACCCTGCGGCAGGCCTTAACACCACTCAAACAGAAAGGAGAGCACATAATCACCAGAACTCTCCCACAACAGCCTATTGCTAAGTATACCGTGACAAGGATTTAGCATTTTTTTTATACTTCTACACAACACAAACTTCAAAGGGAAAGCACATTTTGTCTGGGTGCATCCCGGAATATCGCTAACGGAGAGGTCTGCGAAGGGAGCTGAACTCCGAAATAGGCTAAATTTTAATTACATTTGCGGCGTAAGAATCGCAAAAATAAAAACTCTAAATGACCTCTTAGGCTAAATCTGACATAAGAGAAACCAGAATCTGTGGGTGTGCATGACTCATGCACAGTTTGTCTCCAATTCTTCCATTTCAGTTTCTGGTTCCATTTCCTGTTTTGTAGTACGTCACTTCACAACACACTGCAGTGTGTGAAAAACCACCACGATGAAGGAGACTGACTGATCTATTCAAAGAAAGCTTTGTGAGTGCAGTAATCTCAGCATTAGGGCTAATGACCTGATGTTATCAGCCGCGGGACTTAAATCCCTTTTAAAACATTGCAGTGTAACTGTGACCTCATTTCCTTCTCGTGCTCAGGAAGCAGAAACAACACAAGGAAAAAAAATCATCAGTAAGCATTTTTTTTTCTTTACTGGAATATGCTCCACTTTCATTTACAAGTACTTTCCAACAGGGGGCAGGGGTCCTGTCTTTTCTGAAAGGTATGATCCAATACATACCCCCATATTCCGGGAGATTTCCACTATCAATCCCATTAAACAAGATATGGCTCCCTTTGTGAACTGGAGACTTGTTTTGTTGTCACTGCCCTACGGATAGCGTCCATTTTAGGAATGAATTTTAACTTTACACTAGACAGTTACTCTCTGCTTTAAAATGCATATTAAGATTCTCCCAGCAGAATAATGCTCATTGGTCTGATTTCTTTTAAACACATGAGCAGTGATAATTATTAGAGCATGGTGTTTGTGTTTTTGCACAATGTTCACTTTTATGCGAGTAAACATAAATTCCTGAGCCCTTATAGCACAGATTTTTATATCCTTACAGTACGGCGGAGTCAATTTAAAGTGGCTCATGCACTGTGATGACCATGTAATTACAAAGGAGTGGTGGAGAAAAAACAATTACCATGAGAAAGGGATTATATACTATTTATCACAGTGGTCCTCAGCCCTATTCCCTAAGACTCATTGTGCATGCTGATTTCAGTTCCCGTCTTGATTGAGACTTTGAATGAGTTCTTACTGTGCTTTGACCTTTTATTGAAAATTGTATTAGCCGAAACAGACGTGTAACAATTTTCTTAAAGGACCCCTGACAGAACGGGTAATACCAATATCACCTAGATCTGTAGTCTACTAGACATCGTTTAACATTCATTAATTTTGGGAATGGTTGGAAGTAACCATAATGCACTGGGAATTCCATGATCTAGGAGCAAAAAAAAAGAAAAAGAAAAGAATGAAAAAAATTAGCTGCTACATTTCAAAAACCCAGCGAGGGAGCCACTTTATGGACAGGATTTTATTGCTTGAATTTTCATTCCTGAAGGGGCTTATAAATATTCAAATAACCTTTTTTAACATATCGTGCATATTACGCGTTATAATGTGTGAAGGTCAGTTTGTGACTGAAGATAAAGCAAATCATTAAAAAGGTAAGCATATTAATACCGAAATTGCCAAACATCACTTCTTCAAATTAGCAAAATGCAGATTTCATGCAGCGCATCAGCGACTGATGTGAAAGATGCAAAAAAACAAAAGCAAATTATTTCAGATCTGCATCATTAGGTCAGTGAATATTTTTTAATGTTACTTTCATAAATATATTGCTCTCAGTCCAGGCTGACTATCACACAGCACCAAGGACAGTTAACAGTTATAACTGTTGCTTTCATACTACTGTATACAAACCCTAAGTTGAAAGTATATTTTATCTGCATTAATTTTTCTATCCTCCATTTTAGCAACAGGTTAAATGTGATATAAAAAGATCTAAAATTGAACTTGAAAAATTTTAAGTGGTGCCTTTTAAGCTGTTTTTATTTTTATGCAAATGAGTGGGCTGGCCTGTCATTTATTCACCATTTAGTTATGCTCTGTATTGCCATGGTGAATATGACCTACACTATATAGACAAAAGTACTGTGACACCATTATACCTACAGGAATTTTTCTGACATCCCATTCGAAATACATAGGAATCAATATTTGGCTGGTGCTTGATTTTAGACACCTGTGGCGATGAATCTGAATAAAGCACCTGAATTCAATGATTAAGATTTGTGTCCCAATACTTTTTTCCATATACTGAATTTCAACAAAACACAAAAAATTCATTATATAACTTTGAACAGTAACTATTAGTAAAGTTAGCTTACAAAAAAAAGAGGTCAATTTAAAGGGATTACAAGGTCATTCTATATCTTGCTAGAACTGAGCTAAGCAATAAAGTCATCAAATGACCTTTAGATAAAAAAAACATTATTTATATAAAATATTTATTATACAGTCTAATTTTGTGCAAGTCTAACATATGTTCCCAGCAGCACTTGCCTGTGTAACGGACCCAGGTGGTTTAATTAACAGAAGCCATAAGCTCAAAACCCCCCAGCTGGGAATCACCAGGACCGACCGCCGTCCAGCATCTCATCCCATACAATATTAACCGCGATGACCGTAAGAGCAACACCAGGGCAAAGTAAAAGCAAAACTCACAGGGCGTTTGTCAATATGCTCACTTGACCATTCTTCTGTTCTGACATAGCCATTCATTTCTTTTTATCTGTTTTTTTTTTTTTTTTTTTTACTCTGTGCTCTGATTTTTACTGTTATGTGATTCTTATTGAGTGTTGTAAGGTGTCTATAAATAAAATGCATTATCATTATTATTATTAGTATTATTATCACTGCCCACCTGACATCATCTTCCATCGCCGAAGACCAGGTCCAATACTTAAGAACAGAAGTTCAGAATGTGGTAAAAAAAACCCAGATGTCGTTCTTGCCCCAGCCCCAGCATTCAAGGATACATCAGTTACAACCTCGGCAAACGAGACCAATCCCATCATTCAATGCACCCTAAGTTCATTCCTGGGAGGCAATTAAGCGAGACCGCTCTTGCCAAGGACATAAGTACATTCTTGGTATTGATAAAGACCCATAGAGCGTATCAATACATTTTCATTCATATATTAAAATCTCAAAGTAAAATAACCTATGTGAACAATAGATGAAGAATGAATTTTGGGTAAGAGCATTCTTCCACTTCATCCAAGGCTGGGGTGCACCCTGGATGGGATGTGGCCCACTGTATGTGAATGGAAATGGATAATCCATCCATAGTCCTTTTCCTATGAGAAAAAGATACCAAATTGCGATGCACCACAGAAGACTTTAATTTACAGAGTAATTTATATTGAGAGTGCAAAGTAGAACTCTTTCTTAAGGGAAAACAATGGTATATCTTGCTACTGTTTTGGGAAATAAAATGGAGATTTAGGAGGCACTCAGAGCCAGCTATGTCCTGCGATCAGAGGCAGGAATCTGTGAAAGTGGAGTCAGATGCACCTCAGGCGTCAAAGCCATGACTCTCCTGCCGTTCATGGCTGTAAGAACTGGCATGTATGGTACTGTACATACAGCGCACACAGTCTGAGTGACACTGCCCCACCCCACCCCACCCCACCCCAGATGGGCACACATATTGATGGCAATGCCAACAAACGACTGTCGGCAAGCATAGTCAGGGGGAGGGTGAGGAACGGGAGGCGGGCATGGCCTTCTGTGAGGAGTGGGCCAGGAGGATTATGGGTATTCAGTTTGTCTGTTTTTCAGTGGAGTTTACTATAAATTGTTGGTTTATCTCTATCGTAATCCTGCCCAAGAGCATGATGCCGATCTGGACTATTGACTTTATTCATTTTTGTTTAATTTCATTTTTAGCATCAGCCCCCCCAGATTTGCTCCCCCAAATCTTCAGGTCACAAGCATTGACATCTGAGAAGGGGGCATTTTTTACAGTGGGGGGGGGGGGGGGAGGGGTATCTATTTATTATTCCTCTCCTCTCTGTAAAATATATGACCAATTACCACGCAGACCTGTAGAGAACGTCGTCATTTAAAATCTCAGTGGGCTGATTATATGCGTCTGTATTTCATTCAAAGTTCTCAGCTTAGACACCTCACAATAATGTTAAAGAGAATAATGGATTCGGCAAAGCTGCGGATATTCTTCCTCAATCCTCCGGTGACGAGAGAACATACCAAAAACGAAGGAAGTGACAATAAACAGTGAACAACAAAGCCCGGCTGAGCAAACCCAAGCAGATGAAATATTAAATGTGAGTGATACAATATACAGATCCACACACATTACCCAGTGCAAATATGAAACATATACAGATCTATGCATGCTTTAACATATACACAAACACATGGACGCAAAGATGAAACGGTATAGCAGGTTTACAGGAACACTCGCGGGTAACTTAAGGAAGAAAAATCTGCTGTACATTTTAATGTCTTGTCATCAACTGTCAACAAAAGTTAGAAGTTTCAACAGAAGTTTCAGGAATAGCAGATGGGTTTTCTCTTTTCTTTTTGATGTTTATAAAATGTACTGTCGTAAGAACAACTTTCATAAAGTTTTTGATACCTCACAATACATTTAAATGCATTTTTTAAAGTCATGCTAGTTTTGCAGATGTATTGCAAAACTAGCACTGACCTATTTGCAGATCTCATTTGTGTCTGTATCCATAAGCGTCTTGTGAAGAAAATGAGATGACATGTATGAATGGGGAATGGGGGGATCTATTAATTCAGGAGCCTGGAATTCAAGTAATACCTACAAAAGTATATTTGCAATTAATTAGAAACTTCATGTGCTACAGCTAATGCGCAAACATTCTACTGCCGATGACAGAAAACTTCTGTCTTAAAGTGCATGTACACACAACTGATTAACCTTTGACACTGTTTTGTAACACAGTCAAGTCGTACAATGGGAATGTAACTTTTTTTGCATTGTGTCAAAGACGTTTACATAATTCAATCTCATGCAGCTGGACGGAGACCAAAAAAAAACAGTTGATAATCCAATGCGGACTGAGGGTCTGTCCCAAAATGCTTCAAGCCCTTTCAGTAAATGGCATCTCCGTTAAACTTCAACACCAAGCAAAATAGACACGTTCTGGTTTTAAAGCAAAATGCGTGGAAGTTGCAGCTGCACCGGTGGCAGAGATGAGGCCTCAGGAGTCACAGAGGGCTGACGCTGCTGTGAACTTTGAGTCCATCCCCAGTGGTTAGCGCATTGATTTCCACGGGGCATGACTGACCACCCATTGTGGCATTTGAAGCTTGATTACGCCTATCACTCCTTTCCTGTGAACATCCACCATAGGATTCTGAACCACGGCGTGAAGTTATAAAATAAAAAAAAAAACGATTTAGGAACATGTGTGTAAATTCCTGACCATTGTGTGATTACAGTATATCAAACACTAATGCAGTCATGTTAACATTTACAGGACAAAAACTTGACCAAAGTGTGACAACTCATTAGTGGGGATTTCTTCTCAATGATTTCCGATTGCAGGAGCTCTATGTTAATCCTGAAACATGTGTCCTTTGCAGACAAACGCAAACACAAAATGCATTAATTTTCACACCCATTAATCTCAGGCTCGCAACCCGCTAAAATGCGCAGGCATGAATCGCATATCTTTGCAATCTTGCTCAATCCAGTCGTCCAAGTTGCAACGTTGTGCACTGAAGTATTCCAGAGTAATCTTGTGTGCAGAGGCATATATTTAAAATATTTTTCACCGAAATGCACCCCTAAAAATCCATAAAACATATTATTCACATTAGATGGAAAACAAAGCACAAATTCCCTTCCGCAATGATTCACGTAGTACCTTTCTGGGGAAAAAATATATATTTTGTAATTTGTTTATTATAAGCCTATAAATAAAGATACAGAAAACATTCAAAAATTGGCCGGAGTTCTAGAAATAACAAAATGCAGCATTATATTTATTAGGAAGACAGTTATTTAATGTTTCCGTAATGTTTATTCACAAAAGTTTGTATATGTATGTTTGATGTTGAGCTCCATCAAAACAGTTGAAACCATCGTGTAATTGGAACACCTGCTACAAGTAAACACAATGACGTGCTACAGCGTTGGTTTGTTATTTGAAGCAAATGCAGACTAAAAGTTTAATTCTCAAATTTCACTTTGCCAATCATGGCGCATATAGGCGGAAAAACAATAGCAATAAACATCCATCATTAAACTTCAAAACTGTCTGTTATGTCTGTTAATCCAGTATATCATACATTAAGCAATGCTTTTCTATTTCAATTTCTTTCAAATGTTATAAAATTATAAAAATATATGCAAAACCATGCATTGCAGTCTATCAGATAATTTCAACGAGTTACCAAATGGATGCAAAATCAAAGATATACAATTCCGTCTGGCACTAACCATGTAACCCATCACAATACTAAACCATAGAAAGGTCCCCAATGAAAGCCCTGCATTCCCACATCAGAGAGACTCTTAACATTGATAAGGATATATTTGCAGTGCCTGCAAATTTTTATATTAGATGAGACTAAAAATTGAGAAATTTCAACAGGCGCAAGAAGTTTTCCCTCAGGAGGAGGACAATACCAAGACACACACTTACACATGAAATTATGACAAATCCGAGTAGCCCAGAATGTCCTTAAAGCAGAAACACACAGCATATGTGGCCTAAAATCAAAATGCTCACAAATGGATAGGGGTTCAAAGGGTTAAGTAAAAAACAGTTTGATGCAAGCTGACTTTGCTGCAATGTGACCATTTGCACTGATCAGCAACAACATTAAAACTACCTGTCTAATATTGTGAAGGTCTCCCACATAGCACCAAAACGGCTCCGATCCGTTGAGGCACAGACTCCATAAGACCTCTGAAGGTGTCCTGTGGTATCTGGCACCAAGACCTTAACAGCAGATCCTAAGTCCTGTAAGTTGCGAGGTGGGGTCTCCATGGATCAGGCTTGTTTGTCCAGCACGTCCCACAGATGCTTGATGGGATTGAGATCTGGGGAATTTGTAGGCCAAGCCAACACCTTGAGCTCATTTCCATGTTCCTCACACCGTTCCTGAAGACTTTTCTCAGTCTGGCTGGGCGCATTATCCTGCTGAAAGAGGCCACTGGCATCAGGGGATTCTGCGGCCATGAAGGGGTGCGCTTGGTCTGCAAGAAGGCAGGTGGCGAATGTCAAAGAAGCATCCATGTGAATCCCAGGAGCCAAGATTTCCCAGCAGAACAAAGAGCAGAGCATCACACTTCCTCTGCTGGTTTGTTTTCCTCCCAGTGTATCTTGGTGCCATCTCTTCTCCAGGTAAACAACACACACACACACAAGCAGCTCAGGATGCAACAGAAAGCGTGACTCATCAGTCCACCTTCCTTCATTGCTCCATGGTCCAGTTCTGATGCTCACATGACCATTGTTGGTGCTTTTGGGCAGTGGTAAGGGTCAGCATGGGCACTCTGACCAGTCTGCGGCTACGTAGCCCCATATGCAGCAAGCTGCAACGCACTGTGTGCTCGGACGCCTTTCTGTCACGGCCAGCTTTAAGGTTTTCAGCAGTTTGTGCTACAGTAGCTCTCCTGTGGGATCGGACCAGACAGGCTAGCCTCCGTTCCCCATGCACATCAGTGAGCCTTGGGCACCCTGACCCCATCGCCAGTTGGCCGGTTGCCCTTCCTTGGACCACTTTTGGTAGGTACTGACCACTGCATACCATTAACACCCCACAAGACCTGCCATTTTGGAGGTGCTCTGACTAAGTCATCTGAAACTATTTGGCCCTTGTCAGTGTCATCAGATCCTCACGCTTCCCCATTTTTTCTGCTTCCCTGGCTGCTCCCTTGCCTAATAAATAATGTCACCCTTGACAGGTGCCATTGTAATGAGATAATCAATAGCATTTACTTCACCTGTCACTGGTTTTAATGTTATGGCTGATCAGTGTACAGTGACAATTACAATTACTCTGAGGGTGCAATTCAACAAAATGTATAAATTCGGAGAAGGATTCAAGGCTTTTTATAACCACTGTAAATATGTACATCAGAAAGAGCAGAATAGGTCACGTAATGTTTATTTTTTTAACAGTTTTTTCCATTTTCTTGTAGATCCCCAAAAGTATACCCTCTTTCAAAGGTATGGATCTGCGATATAACGTCTGTGATTTTTGACCTGCTGTTACACAATGTTTAAAACGATATACTCAAAAATTAGCATGGAAAAAACAGCACAGTCTCACATTCATTATCGCAAATAAAACAATTGGCTCGCAAATAAAATTCAGTGGGAATTGCAGGTGACAGGAGAGAGGTAGTTATCGTGACAGAGTCGCGTTAAAAACCTTATTGCTGACAAGATTTCACCGGCACATTGAGCGGTTTAAATATCACCAGCAGAAGAAATGTCTCTGAGGTAACAGTATATTTATGCTCCTTATTACAGATCTTGATTCAAATGGATATTTCTTTATATATACTGAGTATACTCTGAGAAACCCCTCTATATTTTGTGAGGGATGAATCTGTTAACCCCAAGGTTAGAGAGATTTCAAACATCACCTCACCGAACAAATGGAAGAAAACTGTGTTATTTATCGATCACTTTCTATTTCTAAGGCAATAGATGTCAACGATGCATTACTGCGGCCCACCATGCCGGAATGTTCCCTCTGGTCAGGAAATGGGAAAACACCCCACTTTTATTTTTCAAAACTTCACCTCCATGCATTTACCGTTTCCCATAAATTCAGGTGCTGTTTGGGACCACAGACATGTTATCTCTTTGTAGAAGTTCTACTGTTTGCACAAACGACATAAAACAAAGCTTCCCCGGCCCACTAAGTTTGACTTAACTTAAAGATCAAGGGTTTTAAAATATTCCGAAAGCCTCCAGGATGAAAACAACAACGCACAGCGGTGTCAGAGGGAATGCGGTGGTGAGAGATGTAAAGCAAATATATATTTGAATACATTTTCTAGACCATGTAATTCAGTACTTTTGATCAGAGTGCTACCCTGAGCAGACTTGACAACAAAATGGCATTTTTAACGGATGTACTGTGAGTTTCAAAAAAAAAAAAAAAAAAAAAAAAAAGAGCAAATAAAGTGTGATTAACTTTCAGTACAGCCGGGTGCATCAGGAAATGTCAAAGTATTAAAATTTTAACGAATCTTGGAAGCCTGAGTTTTGGAGAGTAGGGGAGGTTAAGGGATTCTATTTAATGCCACTGTGATAAAAGTAAGAAAGGATGCTGAAAAGAAGATGACTGAGAGGATGAGGACATTTCTGGCGACGACTGATTCTCCACGAATCCAGCAGCTTCTCTAGGCCTCTGACCCCGGGCCTTTATGCGGCAGATCGGCGAGACGCCGCACCCTGGTTGACGGAGGAGAGCATCGCATACGCATGGCCGCTAACTACTTGATGTGGGAGATCATGTCGGCGGGCGGATCTCGCAGTGACGCTCGGGGGAAATTCAGCTGTCCGTACCTCGGAGAGAAACACCGTGAGCCTGGTTGCCTTACAGCCGGTTAGGTGATCACATGCGTGACACGACTCATACCCTTTTGAATCTGGGGTGAAGCATGATTCAGATACACACGGGCATTTACCAGTACACACATGATGCATCCCCATTACTGGTCGAAGGCTCGCGTGACGCCGCGGCTCGTTATTATCTTTATTAAGTCACATCTTTTATTAATCAGCGCTTAGTGCTTAGTGCTTAGATTCCTCTCCACTGAGTCACGCATCCAGTCTTTGCGGTCATTACTCTGCTGCACACCCGCACCAAGTTAGTCGTTTCTTTAGAACTTTGACAGGATCATTGTTTAAATGAAGCTTAAATGGTGGTGGTTGGGGGGGAGGGGTCTCATTTGTAGGCATTTTATCAGGATTCAACACGCAAGAAAAAAGAACGCACAGGGGTATGTAAATGCCACCCCCACTCTGCGTGTATGTGTGTGTGTGGAGTCTGCATGTTATCTGTGGGTTAAAAATCACACAGTTCAGTGAAACGGTCTCTCCAGATTGCCCACAGCGTTTGAGTGCACGTGAGTGTGCTTGACCTGCTATAGACTGACATCCCACTCAGATGCGTACTGATTCCCAGCAAAGGATTCAGGTCTGCCAGTGACCCTCATTAAGGCGCTATGAGGAGGGGTGAACAGATCGATGGATCGATGGAAGTATACTCTGCATCTCAGTTTTGCCGTCAGAAATTCAGAACACTTCCCATAAATGAGCTAGATGTTTACATGAAAATCTAATGTTACTTGATCTCTTTTCAAGCACTGTTCAGCGTTAAGAAAGGTCGTAACATCTTTATCCTATTTATGCCCTTGAATTTTTTAATGCGCAAATATTTATATATAGTTTTGTGTTTTTCCACAGAACAGCTCAGTTTCAGGGTGGATTATGCTGAAATTCTCCTTGGCAACTGAGGACAGTGAGAGCCTCAATCTCTCGGTCTTTCTCAGGTCTTTTGTGATTGGTGGCATAGCATCACACGTGCGTCCCGATTCCCTTTCTGTAAAGATTATGTGTGCTGAAGGGGCAGTGATCTGGGGACACCCCCCGATTACTGCAGGTGACACCTATGTCACAATCATCAGTGCTCGGCTTCTATTGTAAGACCTTCAGTGAAATTCAATTACGGCATCAGGACACTTTCACCAATAAAATTAAACTCTCCCCTAGACAATTGTCACTATTAGCGCTGAACGAACACATTAAAGAAGCGCTAAAGGATTACCGTAATAGTTTAAGCCTGCAAATCTTAGGTGTTGGAGAAAGTTCTTTACTATCCGTAACTAAACATCAGTAGTCTGGGATAAAACAGAAATGCAATTTCATTAACAGGAGGGCAAAGTTTCCACGTGTGCAAGTGTGAGAAATTCTACAAAATCTGCGGGGCACATGAACTGCGCACAAAAAAATATATTATATACATACTGAACATGTAGATGCACACAAATACAGCAGATGTGAAGAACAAAGTAGTTTCATCTTGTTGCCGTATCACTGCTACAATGAAGCTCTCAGTATCATAGAAGACTCATCTCATTCCGGACGCAATCTGTTCAAACCCCAGCCATGTGGGAAACTATACAGGTCTATTCATACCTGCATAACCAGACTGTAAAACAGCTCTCTCTCCATAGGTATAAAGGCTTTATGGCGTGGGTCAGTGTACTTTGACTACGGGCACATTACCATGTCGCCAACCATATTGAATCAGTTTCGCACTAATTAAAAAACTACATATGTTACTTGGGTATGCGCATAATTTGTATTTACGCTATATTTTCATTTATATATCCTGCTTAATCCATATGTGTATGTTTACATCTACACTGAGTGTGTATGCTTGTATGTGTATTGTTTATATGTTGTTTGCACCTTTGCACATGTTTTTACGCGACTGGAGTTCTGCTAGAGAAATTCTCACTGATCTAGGAACAGTGACACTAAAGATCCTAACTCCTTTACATGGCTATAACACACATTTCGCAAAGACCGTGGGACTGGATCGCTCCCAGCACAGTGAAGGTTTGGACTGTCCTTGATAAATTGTTTCCATGAAATGGGAATAATTTATTAGTTTTGCTAAAGTAAATACAGTACAGCAAGAAAATCAGGAAAGGCCCAAAGCAGTGTCCGAAATAAATGAACGAGAATAAACACTCATTAACACTTTACTTTAAGCAGTCATCATGATGCATTATAGATACCTTCATAAATGCATTATAATGGTCAGTATAACAATTAGTAAAGCATTACAGCATTGGCAGTCATAAGGCATTATAGTGTAAATTATAATACTTCATAAGCTCCAATGAAGCACTAATCTATAATGCACTATAGATACCTTCACAATGCATTATAATGGTCCGTATAAGCCATTATAAGGCATCATGAAGGCATCTATAGTGCATTACAGAAGAGACCTTGATAGAGTATTCATAATACATAATAAAAACATGGCTATAAAATGTTAT
This sequence comes from Paramormyrops kingsleyae, assembly GCF_048594095.1. Lineage (NCBI taxonomy): Eukaryota > Metazoa > Chordata > Actinopteri > Osteoglossiformes > Mormyridae > Paramormyrops > Paramormyrops kingsleyae. The sequence continues at coordinate 16,742,113 of NC_132819.1, read as the reverse complement.
ACCTTTTTATAAATATAGGCGTGTCTATAATACTTAATGAAAGCATTATAATGAATTATGAAGGCATGTATAATGCATTAAATACGAGTGCTTTAAGTAAAGTGTTACTAAAAACTCCTCCTAAAAGGGAAAAACAGCAGAACAGGCAAAAGGGAAAAACAGCACAACACACATAGAAGTTGACTGAGGGGCCCTACCAAGGAGGTGATGTATAAAACAACAGATGAGCATTCTGGGTCATTTCATGAGGGGCGAGCCTGCACAGTCTGAGTGTGATGACCTGGAGAGGCCAGCAGGTCATGGGATATACAAGTACATCCTCAGGCGCCATGAGTAATCTGCAGTCTTACACAGCGGAGCCAGGCATAGGAATCAAGCAGTATCAATGGGGGCAAATCAAGCACATTTGTGATGCTCAACCATCCATCCATCCATCCCCTTATCATGGACAGGATTACAGGAAAGCCCAGACTGCACAGGACAGGTTTACACCCTTAATGGGATGTGGCTATGGAATCGTAATATTTTGAATTATTGTAATTATCCATCCATCCATTTTCCATCCCCATGAGTCCTATGAAGGGTTGCCTGAGCCTGAGCAGGTGCAAGCCGCTTGATGGGCTAACCTAGGATGTATTACTTATATAAAATATACTGTGATATTTTTAAAAGCTAGACAGAATGAGTGATGATGTGATGGAGATAACAGTTGAAAATAAACACAACACATGCGCTCCTTTTTGGCAAAAACTAAAGGCACTAGGATGGAAAACGGAGGGATGGTTTTTTTTTTTTAACAATGTAAAAACCAGTATTGATTACATTTTTTTGTGTCACGTCTGATCCCCAGTAATCCCTCCTTCACGTAATCCCTCGCTGCAGTGGTACAGAGTATAGCACCGCCTTCTCTTTGCCTAAAAGCACTCATTGAAAGGAAAAATAAATAAATAAGCAGAAAGCGTCTTTATGAATAAGTCAGGAGCTGCACTCTCCGGGGTAACGGCAAGGCCTCATTTTGAGAGGCAGCGCTGTGTTTACATCCGCGCGGGCTGGAGCGCCATGTCCGATTCTCACTTCATACCCGTGAGCAGAGCCGTTCCCGGGACCATCCGTGGGGGGGGGGGGGGGGGGCAGTGCCAATGAAGGCAATTCACACTCATATGAGGCCGCTTCTGTGCTTTTGGCTGTGATGGAGACACCGTCCTTTTTTAAGCTCTAAAACGTTCAGAGGTAAAATCCTGCAGTGTTTCGCGACGGCTGGTGCTTTATTCAGCGTTCCCAAACTGAGGTCATAAAACAGTCCATAGACATTTAAATTTAGTGAAAGAAGGTTTAATGGATCGAATAGGTGTCAATTCCCCTAATGCAGACTAATATGTGTAATACTGCAACCGGAAGCACTGGCCAGAACTTTCGAAGTGCTCCGTTTTTAACCGGGAAACTAGACCCACAGGATCAGGAGAATGTGAATTCAGAGACTTTTTTTTTTTTATTACCACTGGGGTTGTAAGAGTTCTGTATAAGCAATTTGATCGCAAGATACTTTGAGATGGTAGTCCTCAGAAGGGACTCTTTAGATGAGAAATCTCCAAGCAAAAGTCATCGGCCTCACAACCCTCCTCTCCCTGCAACGGGTCTCAGCAGCACGAAGAGCGGAAGTGTATCCATGGAAACTGAAAACTCCTCAGATTATCGGCTTGGTAATGCCACATTTGGAACTGCTCGGTAAGCATCTCGTGGGCAGAAGCCTGCACGACCTTTCAAAAGACAATGGACACAGGCGCAAAGTTTCCACTTTATCTAGAATTTTTACAACAGGCTCAGATAGCCAGGATTATAGTATATTTTTATCACTAACTTAATCCCAGATAACACCTTAAGAAATGTATCAGGTACTGGAACTTTGTTTTCTGCCAAAGGGCTATATGTACGAATGCACACACACACCTGTATTCATATCTTTGTGGGGACCGTCCATTCATTTCTTTGGGCAAACCCTAATCCCAGCAATGACAACATTAACCCCTACCCAGCCCTAACCTTAACCATAAGTAATCTTTTGTCATTTTTAGTTATTCGACTGCAGTCAGATTTTGTATAAAATTGAATTTTGCCACACAAACTATATAACAGGTTCTTATCACATTGTGGGGACATATATATTGTGTACACACACACACGTGTGTGTGACTGTGTATGTATGTGTATATTTATGTATGTACACACAGATATAAATACATAAATAATATTACTCACTGAATAGAGACTTCGATGGTGACGGTCCTTCTACTATTACTGTATCGTGGACAGATTAGCCAGCAGTGTTTGTCTATAGGACTTTTATTTACATGTGCATGTCCCTGTAAGTCAATCTGACGATGAACTTAACCATAGAGCTACTTGTAATCAGATGATGAAACGAACTGAAGGAGACATAGTAAAAACAGCAAGACTTCAGCTGAAAGGCATAACCACGCTATATAGAAATATGACCGAAATCTAATGCTGGACGTGTAACTTAAGTGTAAAGTGATAAAATATCGATTTCATATTGTTAGAGTAAATAACGACAAATGTTTCCCTTTTTCTGGAGTGGCATATGTTTGGAGGGTAAATATTAAAGGCTTTCAGTCTATTATTAAACAGCATCAACCCACAGATACGTAGGAAGAACTGGCGTTTACTGAGAAACAGAAATAGCTCATTAGTAGCGAAGGAGGTCAAGGCTGCCAGGAGCTGTTAATTGAGCTAGCCGGTGCGTGCCAGAGGTGACAAAGCCCTCTGCGAAAGGGCGAGCACGCCGCGCTTCGCCAGGTCCCTGGATGCGACGGAGCTATTCTGGGAGCAGTGGACTGGCCTTGGTGGAAGCCGGATGAGCAGACCGGGAGGGTGATCTGGCACGGTGAGGTCACGGGGTCACGCCGCGCCAGGTAAGTCATTTCATCTGATGGACAGATCAATACCCGTCCATGAGCATCACGGCGGCCGCTCAGCCCCCTGGAGCCAGATACTCTAGGGACGGGTTTGATTTGAGGTCATTTCACGTACACTTCATCGCTTTGTAATCGCAGGCTGACAGATCTGGTGACAATTTTTTCCTTAATTGGGCTGGAAATTTATTTATTTTTTTATGTCGTTATTTGACCTTTGTCTTTGTTTTGCTAAGCACTGTTGATACGCATGCATGTCTGTAAACCGTAACCTAATGATCCATTCTGGGTTTCTGTCAATTATTCCAGTCAATTGTTCACAATTAATGCTGCAAAAATATTAGCTGAACGCTTACGTTGATTCACATACAGCACTGTGCAAAAGTCTTAGGGTCAAAGAAAAAGTTTAAATGATCTTCATGTTGGTGTAAAACTATGATTTTATGTCTGTCCCCAGTATTTCGAGTAACCATCTAACGTTCCCATGTTTTTTGACCCCACCACTACCCAAACATGTTTGGCTAATCATACATCATTGAGCTAACTACTCAACTCAATTTATTAATTGAGCTGATGGTGAAATTTAACTAATAAAGCAGGGTGCCCCTGAGGAGAGGTTTAGGAACCAACAAGATATCAGAAACACTCTGGAGAACAGAGAATGTTCTATTTAGATTTTATCGTGTTACTGGTAATTTGTGTATGTTGCAATGTTAAATTTTTCTGAGCAAATATAGATTTAGTGCACAGATAAATAGCTAACATTTCGTCTGCCTAAGACTTTTACACAGTACTGTATATGCAAAAGAATTTTAATCACATCTTGCACCTCAGTCTGTGTCGCCAGCACTTTCTGTGACCTGCAACTCTGGGTACACATTGTCACCCGGTGTCTCTGTTCTGACTGACGGGCTCGGCATCGCATTCGCCTTCTGAGGAGAGACGTCGTCAGACTGGCTCCAGCTTCAGCCCCTGCCCCCACCTGTGCCCCTGCAACCTGCCCCCTTCCTCTCGGCAATGAGGAGGCACCAGGCGGCAGCCTGCTGTGAGCTATTGGGACACAGTATCTGCTATGGAAAACCGCACCAAAACTTACAAGGCTTCACATTCACGGGAGAATAAGCGGCATCTCTAACTTATTTACTAATGACTATCTATGATAGCACATGGTCCTACATCTGCAGGAACCTGCACTACCAGTCAAAAGTGTTTGCGCACACTAAGATATTCTTCATTTGCATATTACAGAAGCTCCTCTACTTACAAACTTTCAACTTACGAACTTTCAGACATACGAATGAAGAGGACTGTAAGTCCAAATTGTGTTAGTTGGGCTCCTGTTTCCTGTCCGCAACATCAATTTTTTTTTTCTGTGCACTAATCCCACCTAGTACGATTCATGGCCGCTACTCCCGCCGCGCAGCAGCGTAGCATGCTACTCCCAGCACCCTAGTTCTTTGTACTTGTGTATACCCTTAAAATGATGTTGAATAACGACTTACGAAAATTTAAAGTTATGAACGGCCGTTCGGTACATAACTCGTTCGTAAGTAGAGGAGCCTCTGTACTTAATATTTACTAAAAATACATTCAATATTCTTTGCCAACAAATAAATTTACAGTATGTTCACCATTTGAGTACCTTTATTAGCAAGAAAATGTCATATCTTTGATTAATCAAAGTAACCTCCAGCAGTTATAATGGTAGAGAAAATTTGAGGCATTCTTTCTACAAGGGACATTCAATACTGCTCTGTTTCATGGGATGAAACAGTTAACTAGTGCATCTAAAGTTAAAGGACAGCCTAGAACGTGACTATGCCAGTTTAGTGGGATTTTTAGTGGAAAAAACATCCCACTAAACAAAGCACATGCAATTGTGCAAGACAATGTGAGTAACATGAAAAAAAGCAATGGATAGTTTGGGGAGTTGCTACAGTAGCTTGGGCTGTTCTGTAAACTGGCTACAGCTAGAGATACACAAGGGGCTGCGATCACAGCGAAGTGTAAGTAACGATGTTGCCAGTGGGAAATTGTGGGGCATTTTAAGCACTCCTCACTTACATCTTGCAAGTAAGATGTACAAACAAGGTGGAATAGTATGTTTCTAGTAGCCTAATTAAAGATTTTTCGGCATTTTTTCGTTTGCATTTACTATCTTAAAAATAACAACATATAAAGTATAATATAAATATTACACATGTTTTATGTTAAAATATTAAAGTAAAAAGAGCTCTTGTATTGGAATCTGTATTGGAATCAGCAGTTGTGTATCAGAATCAGATTGGAAGTGGAAAAATGTCTGTCTATCAGCCCATCCTTAGTTTCAGGCACCCTGGGTAAGACACAGCGGGGCTTTCCCCGTGAAAAACGGCACATTCGCCACATGCTACGTTAATAATGAAAATATATCATCTGAATTCCAATACACTCAGTCCAGACAATTTGGCATAAATCTGCTGTCCTTTAATTCTTACGGCAGTGAAATTTCAAGGACGCCGCTGATCTTAGAGCTGAACTTGCAGAGCTCTGCTGCTGCAGCCTTTTATAAGGCAGGCAGAAATGAATCACCAGCAAGCTTTTGATACCGATGTAAATATCAGGATTAAGGATTAAGCAACAGTTGATTTATATGTGACAGCAGAACAGCCAGTGAGAATCACAGAGCCCCTACCCATGTTCATTCAATATTAATAAACATTTTTTTTTTAATTATGCTTTTAAAAACTATAGTACAGAATCCATAATAAAATGCAGCCCATATGGATTACGCAGTAAGCACAATAATAATTACCTTAAAATAACATAATCAAGACCTTGTGGATTTATTTACCAATACAATGTATATTAAGCTTTAAATATACAGTTTTTATTAAAGAAGAATTTAGTTTTCATTAATCAGCATTCTAAAAAAAAATATATGAAATAAACTATGTTTATATTGTGGTACGTCCATACGTGTATATATATTGTTACCTGCCTGACTGCACTGTGTCAACTGTAAAGTTTGGTGGAAGAGGGATAATGGTATGGGGTTTGTTTTTCAGGGGTTGGGCTAGGCCCCTTAGGTCCGCCATACGAAGACATTTTGGGCAATTCTATGCTTCCAACTTTGTGGGAACAGTTTGGGAAAGGCCCGTTTCTGTTCCAGCATGACTGTGCACCAGTGTGCAAAAGCAAGGTCCATAAAGGCATAGTTGGGTGAGTCTGGTGTGGAATAAGTTGACTGGTCTGCACAGAGCTCTGACTTCAACCCCATCAAACACCTTTGGGATAGACTAGAATGGAGATTGCAAGCCAGGCCTTCACGTCCAACATCAGTACCTGACCTGACAAATGCTGCTCTGGATGAATGGGCAAAAATTCCCACAGACACACTCCAAAATCTTGTGGAAAGCCTTCCCAGAAGAGCGGCAGCTGTTACAGCTGCAAAGGGGGAACCAACTCCATATTGATGCCTATGGATTTAGAATGGGATGTCACAAAAGCTCCTGTAGGTGTAATGGCCAAATGCCCCAACACTTTTGTCCATATAGTGTATTTTTATAACATTTTCCAGCAGTCAGATTTACTAAAAGGCATGCATACATGAACCGGGGGGTATTTTGTGAGCACCACATGGGTTGGTATAAGTGCAAAGTAAACAAACACAGGTGTGCCTCATTCGGCTGAGAACTGCCACACATCTGCTCACATTTATGTTTGAGGTTATTGCAATGGCAGTTGCAAATTTGCAGCAAGGCAATCGGTAGTCAGACATGAACTGAAGAATGTGTGTTACAGCTTTATGACCAACCTATCTATGAAACTTAAACTCAGCCTTCTTATATTGTGATTGCAATGCATAAAACAAATGGGAATACTTACACTGGTAAATTCTAACCCTTAGTTTTCATTCTCACGTAAAGTTAATCACAAACAAAGTTTTCTATGGGCTAAGAAGCAACATCTGACTAAGTGCAGAAGTGATCACCACCTGAATGATGAACACATCTGCCAGATTACACAGCCAGTTATAATCTTCAGTAATAAAACAAAAGTATCTCTTGCATTCCCAGACTATAGTTCTGAAACAAAACAACTTATGGCTGCAAGAGATTTATCTGATTTTTAAAGTACAGGTTACAAAAGAATTAAATGTTTTTTGTTCTTGCAGGTACTCAAATCTAATCTTGATAAGTGGCAGCTGTTTTAAGCAAGTACTGGAAAGTAACGAGGAGAGGAAAATCAGCAACAACAAAAAAACCAATATAAAAAGCAGGATAAAATAACAGGGGTATGAAAATAATCTGAAATCCATTTCAGTGGCCATCCAGCTCATCAAAACCAAAAAAGCCTGGGGGGGGGGGGGGGGAGAGGAGAAAAAAAACTAGAAAACATAAATCATAGAAATATATTTTGTGAAGGAAATGGAACAGAAAAAGCAGCAACCACATCCAGATGATCTTGTCCAAATGTGGCTGGTACACGTGCAATACTGGGAAGGTCCAACCTAAACACACAAAGTTAGGTCATGTGACACGATGCACAGGGGTAAAGGAAACATAGGAGGGGGGAAAAAAGGGCGGGAGAAGAGTGAAAAGAGCAATAACTGAAGAGGCGGCAACCTGTAACAGAAGCTAGGTGGTGAATGAGCCAAACTACTGGAGGAATTACAGCTAAACAAGGACATAAACACTCTGGACTAATTCCCGTATAGGGGTGTGCTCTGTCAGGCAACCTCGGGGACCCCCAGAGAGTCCAGGGCTGAGAGGGAGCAAAAATGTGGACTGGGGATCCCTAAGGACCGGGTTGGGAAACACTTATGGGCTATAAGCTAATGTAAACCTTCAACAGATGGTCAGCATGAGTCCGGCTATTATGCACTTTAATTGCTTAATAATAATCTTATTAATCATTAATATTATGATGATGGCCGGATCGCACGGTAACCGAATGCACAAGCTGGCAACTTTCTGAGGAGGCGAGTGTGAAATAGCAGGCATGTTGGAGAGCAGAAGCATTTCTAAAACGTGAAATATCAATCCTTAAGTGCACATACACAGTCCAAGTATTCATAGCTTTATGGGGACTTCTGATTCATTTGTATGGGCATAACCGTAATCCCTTTCCCAGGGCTCGCAAAATTTTGCAATCCCTGGTACTCCTTCCGGCTAGCATTCTTCAGATTTTGGTTTCCAAAAATACATTATATATAAGCAATGACAGACAGACAGACAGACAGACAGATAGATAATTACATAAAATAAAATTCAAAGTCGGAGGTCATTCTTCTTATTTCAAGTTTGGCAAACCACCCACCATGTGTGACAGAGGCAACATTAACTGGTACCAGCAGCAAACTTGGGACACAGCAATCTGTCTGCTCCACGGACATCAATAGAGGAAACAAAAAGAAACCATTCCTCAGACAGTCCCTGCAACCGCACATCCAGGGATAAAATAAATCGATCAACAATTTGCCTTTAAAATGCATTCACTTGTGTGTGATCAGACTGGATTTCTTGTAAGAGCAACAACATGCAGACGGCACTGTAACGTTAAGATTACAGTACAGGGCAACATAATTGATTAGCATTACCATTACATGACGAAAATAATGACGATACGCAATCTATATTAATAATAAATGAAAAATAAGCATGACATTCATACTTGTACTTACCCATGAATACATCGAAATCTCGTTCACACATTCTCCTCCACAGTTTTAGTATCCAGCCAGGTGATAAAGAAATTAAACCTCCAGACTTTTAGACGCTTTCTGTTACTCACAGCATTTATAAAACCAGATAATTATCGGTCTGCTCATAACTCACAACCATTCTGCTTTCACTGTGAAAGGATCTCTTACAGAAATAATCCACTGTGTTTTACATCGTTTGCTTTTAATCAGCATAAGCAGTGTACTAAATATGACTAGTGTAATAAATAAAGTTGTACACGACTTACCATGCTTGTTTTATGGTGTCTGGAGTACGGAACTCCGTTACCGTAACTGACAATGCACCAAGATGGCGGCGCAGGGCAATTGCGCAATAAATAAAGCCGTCTATAAATGAAGGCTTTAAGCTTACGCGTGTCAGCGGACAAACTATTATTATGATCAACAACTTGGTGGTGAAAAATTTTCCGTCAAAAGAGCAGACAAGGCAAATTAAGGAGACAATGTTATTTTACTTAGGGGATAATTTCTGATAGTCTTTTGGACAGGGTGCTATTACATTTTGGTAGCCAAAGGGGAAAACGTGATTGTCCTGGAAAGCCGGGCTAGTGATTTTACAAACCCTGCATCTGACAACCTTAACCATAAGTAACCAAACAAAGTACAAGGTTTTGACTTTTTTTTTTTTTTTTTACACACTTTTATAAAATTGACTGTCTCCTTGTGGGGATCGTAAAAGAATGTCTAGCCAAGGTCAAAATAACAGGTTATAATCACATTGTGGGAGCACCGATTTGCTTGACTGTGCTTTGGACTTCAGGTGGAGTCATTAGTACCCGGGAACCTCACACAACACAGGAAATAAATACAACCTCCAGACACAAAGCAGGATTCAAACCCTGAGCCACAGACATTTTACACGACTGTTACTCACTGGACCACCACGCTGCCCCACTGAGACGCGAGTCTCTGCAAGATGGAGCAGTGAGAGTATGGAAAGGTGGGCGTGTCAAAAGGTGATGTGTGCAATAGAGCAGGCGAGTCAAAAGGTTATTTCTATTGGCCGAAAATGCTGTCAATAAATGTTATTTTAGAAAGAGACCAGACATTCACCAGACATATAGCTCAGGAAATGACTATGATTAACAGATATCTATAATTAAATGCCTGTTCTATATTCGTTCATACAGCGTAAGAATTTCCTATGCTTGTTCACACTTACCGCCATACTTCCAGAAAGTATGTCTGTGGTTCCACCCACTTCGCCACATTCTATTCCTGTTGACACGCCCAAGTACTCCAGCCTGCAGAGACCTATTTTTGGCCCCATTAGCTGAAAATGATAAGCATGTTACACACACAGGGACTGATACCTGTGTTGCAGTCTTATTCAAGTGCAGGACAGCTGGCATCACTTTTCATCAGCCGGTTCCTCTCAAACACCGTCAAAGAAACATTAAAACAATCAGAAAAGAAACACTATTGCTACCCTTAGTTCATAGTCCACATTGTTCTGCTCTGATTTAGGATGTAACACTGGTACAGAAACACACTCAGATGTCAGCAGGTGTGATGAACAGTCAGCTAGACCCTGAGACATGGATACATCAGCAATCTGAAAGGGAGACACTTTGAAGACTCCTTCCTGGCTTGTTCCCAGCATTGTGGTCTGTTGGAATCAGTAATAGCATCAGCAGTGAAATTACAATCTATAGGTACATAGATTGCATGTACTGTATGCGGCAAGAGAAAGAGTGCCCACCATCTTTTAGCGATTTGAACTGGAAAGCCGTAAAAATTTGCAGGATAGAATGCAAGTACAAAAATCGTTTCACACATTTTCCTCCAGCTGCATGATATTTGTTGCAAACATAAATATGTTATAACCTTGTCTGAAGTTTCAGAAGGAAACCTACCAAAATGGAAATTAGAAAAATAGATTTCTGCACAAAAGTGCATGTGAACATCACTGGTTCATTTGCTTTTCCTTCTGACAGGAGGTTCCATACAGACCTTCGCATTCAAGTATGGCTGTATGTAGCTGTCAATCAAAAAAAAAAAAAAAAAGTAAATGTAAATACAGCCCAGTGCAGTAGCATAAGTACTTAAATGTTTGTTGGGAACAATGTCCTTGTTTTACATTATTACTAACTGAAGAATCACCTCAATTGTCCAAAAACATAAATTATCTGTAAATTAGCTAAATTAGCTAATTACTCAAGGCTAACGAAACAAACTTGCAATCAGCAAGATAAATAATATTGACATCCCTGAGTCATTAACATAACATGAAAATGATTTTATGTATGTCTGTTGAAAAGATTTATACTGTATGAATGTTGCCAATTTACTTCCAAAGCATCTAATATTTTAAAAATCAAATATTCAAGACTATACTATTACATTATTTTGCAACATTTGCTCAAAATTGAATGCTATTACTTATGTAACCAGAAAATAAAAAACATTTGACCATAATCTTGTCTCAGTGGTTTTTAGACAAGAATGATAATCTCAAATGAAACAATCAATTTCTGTCTCCAGTAACTAGCCAGTGTAGCATTTTGGAAAAACAGTGTCATTGTCTAAAATTAATTGAGAAATATTTAGTGTTTAATTACGTCTCAGTCTGGTGACATAGGGCATTATTTAAAGCATGGAGATGGCAGGGAGATGAATAGGGTGTGGATTTTTCAAACTACGACCGCAATAACCTCCAGTTGGTGCTTCACAAACTAGTGGCACGTGCCGTAATTCTTCAATAAAATCCTACTATGAATGTTTATTAGGATATTAGCAGCTGAATCCATTTTGCTAATAATAATGTGATGTATCATTCAAAGTATACAGATTTAATCTAGCACAACTAATTCTTTATTTGGTTTTCTTGCATTTAATTTATTAAAAGGGTTCTGAGAAAAGCCAAAATTGAAATTTAATAAGATTTTGACTATAAAAATCCAAAAATGATAGACTAGTTTAATTCCTTGAGTGATAAACTGCAGAAGATAGGTGTGATCTTTAAGTCGAATGTTTTCATCGAGTCATTTAGCCCGGGTAGGTTTTTCATGGTTCAGTGGAAACAGGTACAATCGGTTATCCCCATACTCCAATGGGCTGATCATGACTGCAATCTGAGATGCATTTTCAGAGTTCTGCCACTTGAGGTGCAGCTTCAGGATGTCTAGCCAAATACTTAGGATGAAAACTGGATTTAGCAAATTAATTCTTGGTAGGGAAAATGAAATTAGTTTTGGGAGATGTGTTGGCAAGGCAGGATCTCGATTAAAGCCATCAGGCTCATTAGAGAAATGTCTGACGTTATTAATAACCCCCAAAAGTACCTTGTTATGGCAAAATAACATGAATATGATACAAAAACATTTGGGAATCACTAGAGTTCAAATTAGCAGAATTATGATGAAAAGTGGAGCTTAACCAAATGCTGAACAGATATTCTTTTAAAAGATAAATTATTTATCATGTCACTCACAAATGTCAAGCGCAAAATGGCGCTGGGACTTCCTCTGCCTCCACTGCTCTTCCATGCCTGTTTTCCTGGCCTCCGCAATTCCAAATTTACGTCAATGCAGACGCAAATCTTTCCTGTCCTTCAGAGAGGTGAGATGGTCCGTGTACAATGACATGTACAGTTATATTGGAGTATAAATTCAGAATCGAAATAAAAATACACTGTCTCCTCTACCTACATTAAACAAACAAACAAAAGCAGATGAAAGGTGTACAGTACCAGCGTCTTCAGTGATGTAAACTTGCCACTTGAAGAGGGAATCTAATTTATAGCAGCAGACAAGAGCAGATGCATGATGACAACTAACAATAAACAACAGAAATGCACCTCATTGCTTATAACCATTCAATTATTAATATGCAGTGACGTAAAAAACAAAGTCTCTGTCATTCTTCTGTGGAATATTAAATGCTCATTCTGGTTATCACCCTGCTGACGATATGCAACTCGCAAAACACCGCTAAATTTCCTTCAGATAGGCGATAATCAGTTTAGTAGCTTAATGACGCGTGGTTCATTGTCAAACGACAGGCTTGTGCTGCTATTAATGACTTGCAGCAGCCTCCAGCGCTTTACGGCTTTTTAAAAGTTAATTTATAAAGCAAAGTATTTACTGATTGTCTGACGGAACAATTTGTCGTATATACACCATGCTGCTGCTTGAATAAGATGCGACCCACTCAAATTTTTTTTTTTAATTAATTAATTTAATAAACACAACAGAGAAACAGATAAGTTTAAATGCCAGTAGCACTGCAGGACAAATATTTCTCTATAAACCTTAATATTAGAGATTAATATTAGGAGCAGCTACCAGAAAACAGCTGCGATAACAGTAAGGATACAGTAACGGCCACATTCATTTACAGCTACTGAAGCTGCACTATATGTGGCGATATATTTCGCCTTACTGTGTTGCTTTTTTGGATTTCATCAACTAAGTTGATTCCACTCATTGCCATTGTTTCTGTTGAATGCGGAACCAAAGACTGAGATCTCTAAGCAGCCAAGTAAAAGTGACCCAGTGTATCAATAACAACAGAAGATAATTCTGGTTCCTCACTGTTACGAGACCATTTATGCTCTTGGGTTATCCATCGAGGGTTAAGCTCTAGCAGGAATTGGAGGCCAAATATCCAGCAGTGAGGCCAATGATCACATCACCAGTGATTCCTTAGTAGAACTAGACAGGGCTGACATGAACTACGAAAGACATACTCCAATACATAACCTCCTGTATCAAATACTACAGATACAGTGTTACTGGACAGCTTTTAGATAAACACAGAAACAAAACAAATATACTGCTTCAATCAGAAGGACCTGCAATGTAGAGAACAAACGTGTTGCTTCTTTTCATTTAAATTGACATACGCGTTTCATATTCCTATCTCCAAGACAGACAGTTCTGTACCGAGTTGTATTTCTTTGTCCACTGTTATTTTGGGAAAAGAATTATTTGACACCAGATATATTTTGAACAAACATATCAATTGAAAAATTGACAAATTCCAAGTCTGTGCACAACCCAAGAAGGGAACACCATCCTTAGTTCAGCTTGTGACTCCATCTAGTGGAGAGATCGATCATGTCATATCACAACTGCTGCCAGACGTGCCGCTGTAATTATCCCTTTGTGCTCCCAAAGAGCAGCGCTCTCCCGATCAGACTATGAGATTAAAGTCCACTAGTGAGAGAGAACAACCAGTATCGGTTGCATTTCCTGCGTCAAGTAAACCAAAATTCGGCATGTGGCCACGAAATATGCTAATCAAATGCAGAAGTGTACGTACGTGCGTGGTGGTGTGCAAGTTAATAGAATTTCAATTTAAATTTTAATTAGGTGAATATAAATACATTTATTCAATCTTTAATATTTGTTACTAGGCTTTCAAAAGTGGTGGTTCTGAAAAGAAAGTGGCTTATTGTAAAAGTGGTGCTTCTGAAAGAAACCTTGAGTCCAAAAGGCTGAAATATTCGCTATAACACTTGAGCAGACAAAGCTCTGTGGGTTGTGGATCTGAGCGGCAGAGTGAAAGGGGATTTACTTCGAAAACAAGCACCACAAATGACTGCTTTGGCCTTTCGATACTCCCTTGTAACGGCACTTAAAATGCTCGGCGACAGTGACAGGCAAACACATATCCAGGCAGTGGGGAAAATCCGGCTTCGGGACCCAGAATGTCAGAGAAATTGATTGCAAGAAAATCAGCTTGAATTTAGCCTTATTCATTTACTGGAAAGGGACCACCACTGAAAACGCCACACACTGCAAACCAGATTTTCTTGAATTTTATCTGCAAAAACTGCATCAAAATACAATGATCATTCCAGCAGAAAAGGCAAATTCATATTCTCATGATAAAAGAAACGTAACGTCAGTGGACTGGCTATGCTGTGTTTGTTTTGTGGGGTCCCTTTGCACTGGTGTGGGCTTTCCTCTCCTTCGCCTCGTCCCCAGATGCGCACGAACCTGGTGCGTTTGGGAAACACGGTCACAGTCGCATTAAATATTACAGTCACATATCGATGCGGCTGCTCTCTCTGCCCCCAGATAACTCAACATATCATTGCCTTAATGCAGCCTTTGATTAAAGCAGCTTTTTGGCAGAGTCTGATGTCTCTCGTCAGGCTGACCGCAGTCTAGAGGAATTAGTGTCCAACACACACACACACACACACACCTCTCTCTCTGGAAACAAGGCCACAGGCCTCCCCATTTAACTTGACCTCACCCGCTCCCCTCTGCAAACATGCCCACGCAACCTCAAGAATCGTACCAGCTCGATCCCATCTCTCTCCAACTCAGCCACCGCCTCCGTAACTGGGGGCGCCCAAGCACTCCATAGGATCCCTTCAAGTGCTTCACGGGACGAGGATCCGGCTTTGATCTGAGAAGAATGTCTGGAGATTAAAATAATTGGCAAGCCTTAATCTGAGAACAAAGGAACCATACAAGTTGGTTGGTTTTTTCCAGATAACTGGGCAAAAGGATATTAGAGGAGTCACTTACACTCAACTGTTTCAGTACTGGCAAGTTAAAAACCTACCGTGTTGAACAAACAGAGCCAAATCTCGGGCCGTTTGGGTTTTATACACGAGCCGTGGGAAAAGAAGTGTAATTCAGACAGTTTTATTTTTGCACTAACTCACAGGACACAAATGAAACAGCCCCCTGGTTAAAAATGTGGGAGCAGCAGGTTAATGACTCCTGGTGGCTGAGGGTAAGGCTCGTGCTCATGATGTATATCACAGATCTGGCCGCTTGTTTCCAACCCACACAAAAACACTGAGGGCAAACAGTCAATGGACACAGACCACGTAGTGAATTAAAACACCCGGCAGTTGATTTCAGAGGATCGTTCGACCGTTCTTCTCAAATAATCTCATGTGGACCGAAACCCCAGGCGCGGTTCATCAGGCTCGGATGATTCGCTTGTCTGTCTAAACAAAACAAAGCGCAATCGATACAGCCGACATTGCCGGAGCCTCGGACCATTATCCATCACGTTCAGACATGTCAATGCTGCTTGTCGGCGGTGGGAATTCGATCAGGACCTGCTTGGTATGTCATAGACGGAAACACCTGTAAGAGTCAGAAATGATGCTGCAAGGAGTTTAAATTAGCTCACACAACAAATGCAAGCCACAGCTGAGACGCTCATTTCACCCCCAGACTACAGCCCCCAGCTACTAATAAAAAGAAACAAAATAACGTGAAAGTTGTCAAAAAGGTTTTATTATGATTACTTTTTAATATCATTATTATTATTATTATTATTCAAGTTTAGATGTAACAGGCATCTTTGCTATCTTTGCTGATATTCGTCTTTTTTTTTGCATGTAGAACATACAACACAATAAAACCATTTAAGGTGGCAGCAGAAAAACAAATTAAGATAACCTAAACCATCATCTATGCAACGTAAATGCGGTAAAGTGTAAAAACAAACAAACAAAAACAAAACAACAACAAAACAAAAAAAAACACTAAAATCATGGTTAAAACGTCGACTTGCTTTTGGACATGCTCTGGCATACCATTTGAGTTCTTCATACGAATCTCTACTGTGTTTCCCGTATCTCAAGCCTCGCAGTAAGTCTGTTAAAATACGCATGATCACTTCCGCAGATTAAGACGCAGTACCTGTACGCAGCATGCTAATTACACATTTTAAACTTTCTTCCTTGGCAATACAAATGGATAACTGAAGTGCAAGCATTAACATACTTTAAATTAAAACATAGTTTAAAAAAAAAAAAAAAAAAAAAAACCTTGTTACTTAATTTCCTATAAATGCTCCCATGAAATGAAGTTTATTTTTCTTTACAGGAGGAGGCATTTGCAGTGAAGCAGCACTGTAAGGCTTTTAAACGAGTCTGATTTCTCAGTAAAATCCAATCCAGCAAACTTGATTCCTGTAGCTCTCCGTCCGCCACCGCTCACGCCCGTATAAACGAGTGTGCATGTGCATGCAAAGACCCCCCCTGCAGCACTGAGCCAAGGATGAGACATAAAATGTAAGTGCACACTGAGAGTGTCCTAACTGTAGTGAACTGGAGGGAAACCCACAACGCAGCGGGAAGATGTGAATATCGGTTATTAAGCTCAAGTCCCGGCCGAAGGCAGGAGTGATCTCGTTACGATGTTTGCTGCACCCCAGCAGGGTGGTGGGCTGATTAATGTTCAGAAGGAAATCGCTAAAATCTGCTTGCTGAATCCTGGTGCTGCACCACCGGCAATAACATGGGGGGGGTGACACAACCATGACCCGCTAGTTAAAGGTGGAACTCCATGTTTACCGCTCCATAAAGCTTGCGAATTTGGATGAAGCTTTGGTGAGTTGTTTTATGTAGGGTGTCCGGCCTTCAGACTCGCAAATTCAAAGGCACCTCGATCGCCTCCTGACAGTGTCTGACTGTCTACAGAGAGCTTCGCAACGTACGTGTCCGACTCAAAGTTTCACCGATTCTCAGAAACGAACATATGGTTTTCTTAGTTTTTTTCTGTCAAGTTTGTACTTTGCTGTGTTTAATGCAGATGAAAATGAAATTAAACATGGAAAAAAAAAAAACATGATACTGGAGAATGAAACCAAACCTTAACAGAGAATTAGGTGGGAGGGGCAAGACCCTGCAAATTAAGCAATTAAGCTTAATTAATCGGCATTCCTTGAGATAATTCTAAAAAGGTTGATGGAAAGAAAAAAAGGTAGAATAAACTCCAATACAATGCACATCGATATCATACGATTAAGCGCAAACCTAAGTATTCTGGAATAAAGACAGGCATTGAATGGAATGGATAGTGCGTTTGACTTCCTTGGCGCCATATTTCTATTTCAATCTTTATCCTTCTTTTCTTCTTGCGAGAACCATTAAAAGATAAAACAAATGTTTCTTAGTAGCATCTCTCCTTTCTCAGGGAGAAGAGGGATTTAAAAAAAAAAAAACTTTAAAATTTCAAAAATAGAAGTTCGCTTCATTACCTTGTTTGCTACATTTGCAAATGTAAACAGTTACTCAGAGCCAGAACACTGGACCCCAGTTCATCAGATGTGTACTCAATGTTGCATATCAACATACCAGGTAGAAAATATTTTATACAATGTATCAGGCACTGACATGATTTTTTTTAACAAGTTAGAAAAAAATAGGACTTTCTTTTCAAACATCTTTAGTGACCTAAGGTTTGTTTACCAGCAACTAAGGCAGTAGCTTAATGTCTAGAATGACTTGTGTAACGACGTTCGTTTCTATGGTGGGAACACAGCAAACAAACAGATGGACGTACATCTACACACAAAAAGCTTGGTTCAATGTCAACCGTAGACCAATAAACGACTGAGCTAACAACTGCTTCTCACTCTGCTGAATGATTCCCTGAGGGTGTTGTATTTTTTTAATTTATTTTTACTTTTTTTTCCTTTCGCAACTGTATCGTCGCCGTAGAGACTTGGCGATCGAGAGCAAGCTGTGAGGACGCAGGCCGCGGCAGAGGGGTCGTGGCCGGTGATCCCCACCCACGGCGTCAGGTACGAGCGGACGCGCCTGCCCTTTAACTCCCAAACGATCGGCGAGACAGCTCGCAGAAGAAGCAAACCCCATCTTACCGGAAATGAAAACAAACAAACAAGAAAAACCTGTGCAGAAGTACCTTATTTGCTGAACTGCCTTGTCAAAAGGAAAGGAAAAGAAAAAGGATGTCATTTGTACCATTTCATTTTAAAAGCATATCCTTTTACACAGAGTCTGAATAGCTGTACACTGAACACCGTACGCCATAAATGTTAAGATTTCATTAGTTCCCTACTAAGTTTGAGTCACTGCGGCACTGTTAGCAATCCCCCCCTGCCCCGCCCCCTTTCCCGGCTCCCCGCTCGTTAATTTGTTCATCGGCTATTGATCCCACAGCCCTCAGTTTCGTCCAGAAGGCCGCTTGTGCTGGGCATGCTCAGTTCACTCCTTGGGACTGGCATCGGCCCGGACCTCCCCCGCCGGCCGGTGCAGCCCCCGCTGTATGTGCGTGGTGAAGTCGTACTTGTCCGCGCAAGCGTGCAGGCAGATGCTGCACTGGAATGGGCCGCCGTCGCCGTGGCAGCTCATGTGCAGGGCATACATGACCTCATCCAGGAAGACGACGCTGCAGTGGGCGCACTTGCTTGACTGCTCGTCCTGAGTGCCCCGCTCCACCTTCTCGGGCGGCGGGCCGCCACGTTTGGCCGCGGGCTCCGCGCAGGAGGCCTCGTCTACCTCCTCATCCTCGTCATCCCCTCCTCCCTTCGCCGGTGCCCTCGGCGCCTGTGGCAGCCCTCGTCTCCCGCTGCCAGAGGCCCCGTTGGCAGGGACCGGTTTGGAATGTCTGACGGCCAGGTCCAGGGGAATGTCGTTGTCCGGACCCGGTGCGGGGAAATGCGGGGCCACGCCGAAGGGAGGGTAAGGCACAAAGCTTTGGCAGGGGTTCGCCAGGCTGGGCACGTTAAGGTAAGGGGGGTTCCCTGGCACAGACATCTTATACTTAGTCCAGAAGCGAAGCCAGTCAGCTTCACTCTGCAGGTCACTATGGAGGAAGGGCAGGCTGAAGAAGGGGTACTGGTACTTCTCGATGGGGCTCCCAGGAGGTGAGTAACTGGCCTGCTTCGCCGGCCTCATGTACTTCTCGATGGGGCTGCCCCGCTCCGAGCTGCTCTTGCCCTCGGCGGCTACCGGAATCCCTGCCCCAATGCCGTTCCCTTCCGGCCCGCTGTCCTGGGGGCTCTTGTGCAAAGGGGGCATGCGCTTGTGGATCTCCAGGGTCTGGCTGACCAGGAACGCGTGGGTGGAACGCGGACTGGGATGGCCCTTGGTTCCCAACGAGCTGTAGACGTCAGCTTTGGTGAGAGCGGGCTGGTGCTCACCCCGGGAGGCGGCGGGGGGGTCCGGGCCGGCCTCGTCGGGTCTCCGCTCCAGGGGGCTGCCATTGACCTGCTCCTCGGCCCCCACCCTTTGCTGCTTGGAGCTCACGGGCTCGACGGGCATGGAGTCAGGGTTCAGACGCTTGCGCGTGCGCCGGCGGATAATCTGCTCCCCGTTGTTCTGTTTGATGATGTTCAGGGGCCTGGGAGTCTGCCGGGGGACAGAGACAGGGAGAGGCGGCATTTAAAATTAAAGAAAAAAAAACAAGCTTACCTGATTAATCAAAACGTAAATACTTCACCTAATTCCTGAGGTTATGAATAAAACATTGCCTACCAGGTTTCATTTGTCATCATCAAGGCTCTTATTCAAACACAGAGTTTGTAAAAAAAAACAGTGCCACTTTATCTAGAAGAATCTAAATTGGAGACACAGTGGTGTGCAGTGTGGGGGCGGGGCTGTGTGGAGATGGGGGCGGGACTCTTCATTCAGACCAGCCCCTCAGTGGCCCAAGCATGCATGACAGGAGACAAGGACCAGTGGGTACTCTCCGTTTTAGATTCCCAGCTTGGGGGTGGGAACAGAGGCCCATAAACAGACCTACAATTCTCACATGCTGTACTGTGGCAGGATATGAGAGGGAGGAGGGTACCCTGAGGTCACGGGCACCATTCACCAGGAACCAAGCACTTCTCATTGCCGTTATCGCTAACTTTCTATTGCTGGATGTTCACCTAACCCTCTCAAGGTCGCCGAGAAGCAGAGGAAGACGACGGCTGGGTCTGCGTGCTGCTTTTTTCATTGTAAAGAAGAGAGGGAGCAGAACGACAGCTAGCAAAGGATGCAGTGTCCCTAAGTCCCTCAGAGGTGCCGAGGCTTCCTCAGAAAACAACCCAGAAGAGACCAATTCTCGGCAACCAAAGCCAGATCCCCTGGCATTCTCAAGGAAAGGAAACCAATCATTTTAAAAATAAGGGGAAAAAATACATAGCTGACACTGATAGGATTGGTGGGGGGGGAGGGGGGGCTTTGTACCGCGTGAAGGGGAAAAGCCTTTTCAATACTACTGAGGGATTACAGTAATACAAGCTCTTCCTCAATCTGCCTGAAGCACTTTTGTTCATCGCCATCAGCGTCACAGGAGGAAGGCAGCGAAAAACCCGGCCGGCTTCATATGGATCTGCTGGGGCTCAGGGCATAAAACAGGCCAGCCGAGCATCGCGGGATTAGGGCACTTTGTCGAATAAACATGGGCTGCGAGGCGACTGCTGAGGGGCCAGGACAGCTTAATTATTTATTTCTTTTTTAGAAAAGTGTTCTCTGTACTGCAGGAACCAACACCCTGTCCACAGAGCGCCTCACACCTCAAGCTCCCAGCACTGCTTGAGCAGGAGAGGTCACTAGAGGGCAACTCCCAAACAGCATTTATTATCTGGTGCCATACATCCATCCATCCATGGCCCCAGTTAGCCTGGAGCACCAGCATAAGGCACAAAGCAGGGAATGTCTCAATAATGAAGTCACCCGACAGAAGACCAATAAGGCGAATAACCACGCAATCCCAGAGAGCAAATACACACTGAGTGTGTCAGTAGGGGAAATGGTTCAGATGCAGGTAGGGACATACAGTCACCATTTCATACAGCTGTCTGTGGCATGTAGGTTAACAGAAACACGTGGGAATGTATGCGAAGGATCTCCATGCGTAATGCAAAAAAATCGGCAAGACGCAGAGGCGTGTAATCAGCAGCAATGCGAACCTTCAGTGAAACCGCAGGGGCTGCATGCATTGAAGCGCCCTGGGCCGACGGCCTGCGCCTCTCTGCACGTGCAGAAACACCCCTCCGCTTCCGGACCACGGAACTGAAACGGGACCCCCGCTACCGACTGATGGACGTGCACACGCCCCGCCCACTCAAATCCGAGGAGATGGCACGGGGGGCGCAAGCGCTTAAAGCGTTTTTAGTTTTTCCAATTAACGGGATTTGACGTTACGTAATTGCGCGATATTTGACATTGAAATCCACGTTATGCAGCATTTTGTTCTCGCACAGTAGATGGCTCTAGCCCAGGATGGATTCCGCATTACGTTACCCAATCATCTAAGTCTTTTAATTATAATAATTATGCTAATCAGTGTTTCAGACATAACAAGGAAGGTATTTTCCTGCCCTGAAGGATAGAGTCTGCTAATAG
This sequence comes from Paramormyrops kingsleyae, assembly GCF_048594095.1. Classification (NCBI taxonomy): domain Eukaryota; kingdom Metazoa; phylum Chordata; class Actinopteri; order Osteoglossiformes; family Mormyridae; genus Paramormyrops; species Paramormyrops kingsleyae. The sequence goes on along the minus strand of NC_132819.1, from coordinate 16,720,395 downwards.
CACTTTGTTGCATTAGCATGATTAGCGGGCATTAAAGGTTCTGAGCAGAATACATAAACATTATGTCCTAACATCACCCCACACTGTCACCGTGTTACCCCCCTGCTAAAAGGAACAGCACCACTACTGGCGGGGAAACTTAAATATTATGAACATCATGAGACTGGAAGGGGAGGTGCCCTGGTCAAGAAACTGCGGCGTGTGCGTGCTGGACAGGGAGGAATGATTTAAACGTGTTAGAGGGAAGCATTGCATTCTGGGATACGCAAAGGAGGATGCCCAGGTGTGTGTTGATTCAGGACGCTCCAGCAGGCAGGAGGCTTAAAAGCTCAGGAGAGCAACATTGTGTCACATCCAATAACTACGGGTCACTGTTTATCCCGTTTGGGGAGACAAAGGCTCAAAAATGGACATTAGTTAATTCTCTCCTATCCCATTGGCTTAAATCAGACAGACTGGCGACACATGGCGACTCCACCGACGCCTGGTTTCAAAGCCTCGGTTCTCTCATAACTGGCATGATAATCAACATCCAACAAGTCAGCTGAGCAAATGCGATGCGAGTCCGTGGCACGGTAAGCGCCACACGGTTAGCGGCTTGCGGGGACTGCGCTTCGGAAAACCTCGGGAAGGAGAAGCCAGAACGTGCATGACAGCTGGCAGGGGAAGCTGCCATGTGCCTTTTTAAAAAGGCTTTGCGTGGCATTTTGAGGCCTACATTTTGCTGGGATTTAACTGGAGGCACTGGACACGGAAACATTTAAAGTGACCTGCTGGGGATTTGAGAGGGAAGACAATGGTGATGTTACCGTTTTATTAATGAGCTCCCTGTCCTTACAGTTCCAGTTCCACTGCCAGTATACACAAGCAATGCTGTAACCGCTGAGACCTGCCGACTGACACCAGAGGGGGAATCCTTTCAAGCTCCCTGTGTTTAAGATGCTACGTTTTAACCTTCCGGAACTAAGACGTGGCTGAGTGCAAGTCCATGGACCTCCCAGATGAGGGAGCATTTACCAGGAGAGGTTGTAGCATTTTAACACGCTCAACCCTACTTCCCACGTTGATGTCAAGCAGTGCTTCTAGAAGATAAAATCTGATGGACGTTTATTGTTGCAGTATGTTCTGGCATGAAGATAGAAGGCTTTAGCTACGGGGCTCCCTACGCCATTGTTTTACGAGGTGCCATTAAGGAATTATTTCTGTGCAGCGTATAAAAATTTACTCAAAAGTATAAAAATACTACCTTGTCTTGACTGCCAAGGAATAAAAGGATGAAGTGCTCTGGAGCGTAGGTGAAAATTACACAAGAGTGCACACCATTCTCTGAGAAACCCAGAGAGGAAGTGATGTCACTCAGATTACTAAACCCCCAGAATGCAACAGCACCTACTCCGGGTGGAGGACTGAAATAGGAAAATACCGTCATGCGTCTGAATATTGCCAAAAACAGAAATGGAGGGAAAACACAATGATAAAAGGGGGGAAAAAAGTGCAATATGGAAAGAGTCTTTGGGCCTTAACACACTTGGTATCTTTTTCCTGACCCAAATATTAATTGCCTGTGAAGCATATCCTGTATCCAAGCTGATGGCTTATTGCGGAGTGTCACATGGAAACAAACGTGAAAAAGAAATGGAAAAAGGCAGGGAGTGGGCAGGGGGTTCGAGCAAATGATGGATCGCCCGCCTAATCTGGCATGAAATATCCAAAATAAACATCTGACTGCGCCAGTCGTCAGAATGGTTTTGATATTCAGCTAATTTAAACGGTATTTACGGGAGACGCATATGCGTGACTCACAAATTCTCAAAATATTCACTCGGAGGGGGAAAAAAAAAAGCGAATGCAGCCTCATTTCTGCCGTTCCATTCTGATGAGAAGACGTGTCATAAACGCACGAGTTTTACGGCGAGGTTTGTCCGGGTTCCGGCATGTCCACCCAGGCATTTGGGCCGAGCGGCACTCAGTCCTGAACGGATCCTTGGCTCCGCCCCCTGTGCCATGCCTCTGCTGTAAGCTGTCGGGAAGGAACCAGGTGGTTTGAATCCTGAAAAGGGTTCTTGTGGCCAAGCTGTCCAGGGCTCTCCTCTCCTCACCCGGCCGCCTGCCCGCCGACCACACCGCGTCAGGGAAGCTCCTGTGTCGGGTCTCTGCCACCCAGGCAGCGAACTGGAGCCACGGCCGTCCCCCAAACCCCCCCCCCCCCACTCCCCCATTCCAGCGGGCCGCGAGCCACTCGCTGTGCGAAAACAAACCCGGCTGACTCAACCACCCGAAGAAAATGTGATCAAACACAGACTAATGAATAACAAAAACCGAATTTAGCACGGAATTGATAAGACCACAACGGGGCCTTTGTTTTTCCGTGGCTTCGCTCTCCGAACACGGTGAATTTGTCCGGGCCGTACGAGTGTGTTTTCTTAGCCTCGCGCGACGTCAGCGAAAACGCGAGAAGGCGTCCACCAGCTAAGGTGCGTTTAGGAAACGACTCCCGATGGCATGAGACAGTGAGCTCACGCCATCTGATGCCGCACGCTGTGGAAATGAGAAGCCCAAAGATCTGCATCTTCAAATTCAAATATAAATCAGGAAACTTGCAGCTGACCTCCTAGATTAAACCTGTTTAGAGCAAGGATTCAGTGCACTGGGTAACAAACATTTTTGTGCTGAATGGTGCCCCAATGTTTTTTTTTTTTTTATCTCTGTCCCCCTCTTAGAGGCTCCATCTATTGCAGGTAGGACCTTAAAAAGCAGGACTGAGAATTATATGGGGATTTTAGAAGGTGCTTCATGGGGGCTCGTTCAGGGCTCTGTGCAGGGGTCACTGGTCGCTAGGGCTTTACCCAGAATGATTGGAGGATTGTTCGCTGATTTTTTTTTTAACACACCAGATAATGATATGCTAAAATACCTGTACACCACACAAAATATCAGCCGCTAAAAGGGAAGAGGAACGGAAAATAAAGAAAAGGAGCCATAAGGCAGTTGTTTTTCACCCCCCCCCCCCGGCCCCCCTGCCCCCCGCCCCCCCCCTCCTACCGAGTGCAGTTTCTGATACAGGCCACACGCGTTGCACACATATCCACCGTTGGCATTCTTCCGCCAGAGCGAAGTCTTTGTGGTCAGGCAGTTGGCACAGAACACACCAGAGCCTCGACGTCTCTGAAACCAAAGAAGAAAGGGGGGGGGGGGGGGGGTGGAGAGGGTTGGGGGGAGGGAGGGAACAAAGATTTGACGATGAGCCACGTGTTCTGGTCCAGGACCACAGGGGAAAAAAATAAATAAATAAAAATAAAACATGACCGCGGGGTTCGATGTTTGAAGCTGTCAGGCCGAGCGGCGTGAGCCCTGCCATCCAGTCGGAGGGTCGGGTTCAAGGCAGATTTATAGAACCCAGCTGATTTTCATTATAATTAGCCTTAAAAGTGATTAATGAGCCTTGTAAGACACCACTGAGCTTGAGACGACACTGACTTCACTTTTCCAAAGTTAATAGCCTGGTCCGGCCCGGCAGGCCAGGGATCCTGCAGTTTCTTCAGTGGTAAAATCAGCACTGAACACCTCTATCAAAGACCACAGTACCGGCACCAGAGACTGTTTCCAAAGGAGCCACTCGAAAAAGGCGCTATTTAGTGTAACTGCACTCCATCCCCGACCACAATTCTGTCAAAACAAAGCTTCAGCCTCTCGCAGAGAGAAGCACATGAGCGTTCAAATGAAAACAAAACAAGACGGAACAAAAGCGGCCCTCGTTTTCGTCCGCGAAGCAAACGTTATCGTCAGCAGACGGACAAAAAGAAATCAAAGCGACCGTCCGACCTGCAGGGGCCACCGGGGACGGAGAGGCCACCGAGATTACAAGCTGTAAAAACGCTCACCGTTATAGAATTTGCATGATTTATTTAACTTCAGACGTTGGTGTAGGAGAACGTTTCCCGCGCCAGAAAAATACAATGCTTATAATTGTGCTCTGATACATTTAGAATGGAAAGCCTTCTGCAGACATAATTTTGGCTTCAAGGCCAGAACGCTTTCTTGGCAGAGGAAGGGCTTTTGATTCATCGGGTGTTTCACAATGTATCAGTATAAAGTTCTGGGGGAAAGCCAGCTCCCTATAGGGTAATTTTTCCATCCAGATGCGAGTACTATCTGAGGCCCCTCGTCAGCTAAACTAATTATGATCTTGCATTTGCTGATGCCTGCTCACTCTAACGTTCGACATCAGCCATTAATCATCGATACAAGGAAAACGAGACGGACGAGGAGGAAGGAGAGCCGGTAGCCTGGGCGGCCATAAAAACTCCAAATGACGGCAATAATTTAATGGGATTGGAGAAATGTTTTTAGTGGGCTATCAGCAAGTGCAATGGCAGCCCAGAGATTGCCCTTTTCCACTGCGGGCGTGATCTTGGCCCATGTGGCCACACGGCGTTGCCCTCCCGCTGAAAAACAGCAGACCTGCCTCACGGGGAAGCCTTATTGCGATGCAGGAACGACCTCTCTGCAGGATTGTTTGTTTATATATGCGATTATCTGTCTTCCGAAAGAAAACACAGCGTGCCCCCCTCCATTGGTCCTGTAACAAGTCACCCTGAAATATCTGCGCCGTTCAGCTTATAGCAGACTAAGCAAACGAGAACATTTACACATCTACGCGCTAAAGAGCATCCAAAGGGAACGAAGCCTTACATTTCCTCATTAAAACACTCCCATTAAAAAGCGTCTATAATGATGTGAAAGCTGAACCTGGAGTATCCTACGGCGGTTCCGATGAGTTAATTTCAGAACCGTCCAGTCTCGAACTTCACCTTTCAGTCACCGACGCGGAGAGATTAATTATTTCCCCTGCTCTTCTAGGGTTACAATGGAATAAATACAATAAACAATAATATATAATAAATGTTCCAGCACAGTCTGGAGATTTTTACATGACGACGACACTCTGCAGCTCTGACCCCAAAGCCGACTATTAGCGCGCCGCTGCACTGTCGCCCATTCTCACGCAGAATACACAAACAGCTTACAGGGTGAACAGAATTAATGCTTCTATTTGACCCATTAAACCACCATTACTTGAAATCAGCTCCGAGGCACTGAAAATAAAAGCCGCCTCTGTCCCATTGTTAAAAACAGGAGCGGAAACGAAAACGTAGGCCTGCAAATATGGCTCTCAAAGTAGTTGAGTTTCGGGAATTATATTTATGGTTTTTTTTTTCTTTCTGCAAAATGTATTGTAAAGGCTGTGTATACATTCAAAAGAGTACGGAGTGATTATTTGTCATGTAAAGAATAAAATTAATGAAATGCATGTGTGGGGTGGGCTCAAAACTGCTGAGCATGAAATTCAGCGTTAACAAGCACAATTTGCATGCAATTCAGTCCCCATTGATCATTAAATAAGCAATAAAGACGTTAGCCATATGAGTATCTGAAGGGATGAGGACAGGTCACAAAACTAAATTAACAGTCCATAAGGCTCAAATTTGGATCGTTTAAATCTGATTCAACTCAGTAGATCTAGCTAAATAAAAATGAAATAAACTGACTGCATATATTGCGGGTGCCATATTGAAGCCAGTCAACCTTAGCAGAGTCAGATAAAAAAAAATTCTTCCCAACATAAGCTAGCAGCGTAAATGTGGGTTAGAGGGGCTGAATGCAAAGCTATCTAGCAGGGAGGCAGCTACTGAAACGACTAGTGCTAAACAAATACAGGCCGAATATCACCAGCCTGAATGCAATTAAATGATTTTAAGCTTAATTAGCCAGCAAAAATACCGGCCACGCCACTTTTTAAAAGTGCGAACAATGCCAAGTGAATAATGACTAAACTAAAATTAAAGAGAACGAAAATTAATTTGAAAAATTAATAAAAGCAATCAGAGAATCATTCATCTTACCCATTATCATAGTTTGTTATTTTCATCACGCCCCCCCTCCCCCATCTAAGCCAGAAATGAAAACAAACCAAAACCACTCGCAATAACACATGACAAATACGAGGCAATATAACTAGTAGCAGTGCAAATATTTTCCAAAAATTTTAAGGCCCGATTACAAAACACTAGAATTAGGCACATGTATTAAGGAGTACAGAAACAGGGAATAATGGAACAAACAAACAAAAAAAAAGCATGGGAAAAAAACAGTTGGACATCCTTTATGACGTGACGCTAATCCAATTAAGGAAAACACACATTTCCGTTAGCCTAAATGCGCGGGGACCCGCAGAACAAGCACGCCATTAACAGACTTTATAAGCATGTGCGGCACACATCGGGCCACTTGTAGACGTACATGCTGCATTTAAGTGGGTTTTGAGCAGAGGGGGATGTGGGGATGTGGAGATGTGGAGATGGGGACACCCCCCCCCCCCCACTCCAGTCAGTTCAAGTGTCAATTACACAGGAAGGCACAAAAATAGCCTCCCCCTGTCAAACAGCTCACGTTCCCAAACTTCCTTTTCAATTATCGACCGGCCTGCTTTGCCATCTGTAAAAACGAACGCATACCTTGCCTCACCAGGTTCTGTTTTTTCAGTCCCATTTGAAGAAAAAAACGTGTGTGTGAGTGTGTTGGGAGGGGGGAACGTGGGAAGGAGGCTGCCCTCCAAAGGAATGAGAGAAAAGAAAGCTCTGATTGTCTGTTTCCCCTGAGCGCTGGTCCGATCTCCCTCTCCTGCCACGTGCAGTCCAGCTCCGAGGTGATGCATCGCCAATGTTGGGGACAAGCTACACCATAAACAGGCCCCATTCTCCCCTGACCTCATTCAGCTCGTCACTGTATCGTGCCCCCCCCCCCCACCAGACCTCTCCTCAGACTTGCGGTACACTTTGCTCGGTTTATCTGTGATTGATTGTCGTTGCCTGCGCCTGGATACACAGGGGCTTCTATTAATTCCACGCCGGCGTGAAAAAAAAACACTGAGGTAATTAAAACTGAGATCTAATTACATCTGTTTATTTAACAAGTGAGTTTCCCATGTTCTCATAAAGGCTTTAATTAGATGTGCGGTTCCCAGGTGAGAGGAATGCGTCGTTCCCCTACCCGCACGGCCCCCAACCCAAACACACATGATGTGACTCATTAAACAAGGTGCGGGGTGCACGTTTAAGCACTTATGCAACGATACTACATTAAATATTAGTGTAACTGCTAATCCTCAACTCATCGACCACAAGTCCTCTGATTGGTAGAGCCACTACATTCCCAAAGCCTGAAGAAAAAGAGAGAAGCTTGTCCTTTTGCAAAATTGGGGTACAGGTCGAGTACTGCCTATATTTACCCCGGACATGGTCCTATGAGCTGTGGCGCTATACAAGCTCCACATCTCTCCGAGTGCACATTTCCCGGTGCATTTTTAAAAAATCCCAAATGCTGATTATCTCCCTATTAGGGACACCGAACAACCCCCCCCCCCCCCCCATTAATTCATACACGAACCCGCAACCCAGGTGCATGCAAAAAAAAATACCAAGAAATAACATGGCTGGACAAATGATTATGTCTTATTATCCATATGTTAGGGAAAACATAATTATAAGCCACCAACAACATGGATTTAAACAGACTTCCTTAATTTGTATGGCGCTAGACGTCTCATTCCATCCCCCCCCCCCCCCCCCGGATACTGGCACGCTAGGGGACGTCGTAAACTCTCCAAGTAAAAATAGACAGTCTGAGAAGGCCTCGGTACCAAAAGGCACATCTCAAATGCTCAATTTTTCAAAAGGTTTGAAACTGTCTGAAGGCCGGGCAGGGTTTACGGTAAAAAGATTACATTCTGTGCCTCTTCTTGCTGAACAAGCAAATCTCCCTCCCCTGTTACACGTGCTGTGTCTTACCGTCCTTCGGCCACGGGGTTTACGATTGGCCCGCCTCTGGACAGACCCTGCGGCGCGGTGTGGGGTAGCAGTGGTGTCTACTGGCGGGAGGCCGAACCTGATTTAAACTAAGATCTCGTGACTTTGCCAAACTACACCGAAGCACGAGAGACGGATCAAGGCCGATAGTTTTGTGCGGAATTCTTAAAAAAATAATCACGCAGGTGAGGAGGGTTGAGAGCGCAGCACGACGAAAAATATTTGAAGACTAATATTTGGCTCGGCTTTGGTGTAATTGTGGCCGAAGCACAGAACAATTAACTGTACGTTTGCACTTACGAGCCGAGTAGTTGAAGTGGAATTACGTCCGATTCAGTTAAGCGAGTCTAAAACAAACAAGCACTTTTAATCAGTAACAGGGAAGCGAGGTAAGCCCTAGCTGACGATCCTAACGATAGAAATGCCCCCTCATGCCGGGTTCGGCCTCCAGGACACATCTGGTTGCAATTCCAGACATATCGAACCATCAAGTCCTGTCTTACGCCGAGGTTTAGCCGAATCCAGGGTCTCGTGCTAAATTGCCGGCCTAATTGTATTTGATCAGAGGATTTTAATCCACTCTTTGAGATTTATATTCTTCTGCGTTGAAAATAGAAAACTTCAGAAGTCGAAGCACATTAAATAAAACAGGGGGGTTGCAAAGCCCGCCTGCGCTCTCTGTAATTTGTCGGTCGTGGCGGCGGCTCGATTCCGCGGCGCAAACAGAGGAAGAAGTTCAACTCGCCCATTTCCAGGGCGTCAGGGCAATTTAATCTGACCTAAACACAAAAATGGACCTCTCTGCTCAAGCGCTATTGCCAATGTGGATCCGTTTAATACTTAACATTCAAGGGCCAAAATATAAGAATCATGTTCAAAACAGGCGATAGATCTGCTTATGCAGAACTCAATGAGCGAAGGGAGGGGGGGGGATGTTGAAATGGACGGATTTTCCCACAAACGATGGACGGGTTCTCAACTGGTTTAGCACTCTGACACTTAACTGCAGGTTACAGGAAGTAGCACAGGGGCACTTGACCATCGTTAACGTAACCAGCATTTATCTGTACGCCACAGTTTTAAATGGCTTCCTTTGGGTACCAACAACAATGCACTGATCTCTTAGGTGCAAAATCCAAGTAGATCCCTCAGAAAACCTGCCCATCAGTCAAGGCAATTACTGGCGTATGGCAGTCCGTACGAGCAGCTGGAATTCAGAGGACAGGAGCTGCAGGCTCTCGGTAATTTATTTCAATCAGAAAGACAAGCTCTCCCGCACACACCTTTAACATGTCACGGCTGTGCTGAGCCTTTAATTACAGCCAAACTGATTAAGAGCATCGCGCTTCCCGCCACAGCGCCGCTCAGCAATCGGCCCTCTTGAGAACACGACCGCGAGGGGACCGGGGCAGGTCCATAAGTCAGACGGTCACCGTTCACACCTCGGCGACCTTCATTTCCATCCCAGTGGAATCCCAGCCAGCTTCCGGCATTGGGAGAGTTTTGTTTGGGTTAATCGCCTTAATTGCAAGTAATTCAGGAAAATATCCCTGAGTCTTTACATTGAAATGAGCCCATTGTTATCGGAACCAAAAAACACTTTCAGCCCATTACAGTAATGGATCATTTATGCATGTTTATCTCTACTAGGATCTTAAATACACAGATATTGACAGTGACGACATTGCCTATGTCCCCTTCACAGAATCCTGTAACGCAGCAAAGGCTTCTGGGACACGGTCTGGATCCCTGCCCCCATCACATTCTCCCTCAGCCACTTGGTCTCCTGGCGGCCCTTTGCAGAGGTGGGCACCTCCGTCACTGACAGGTCGCCTCACGTTTCTGTGTTGCAGGGGCCACAGTACAGGAGGGTGAGGCTTATGTGACGAGAGCTGCGCCAGAATCCCCCCCCATGGCTGAAACTAACATCCAATATGAGGCAACTCCCACCAGTAAATATACACAAACTTCCAGACATCTCCACCTCTAAAATGACAATGCACACCGACTCATGCCCCCCTTCAGCTCCCATCAATGGTACGCCCCAGCCACCCTCTGCCTAGTCTCATGTTCGACCGCTGGCTTTATAATCAGGGACGTTCGGAGGCTCTCCTCAGAGAAAATGGAGCTGCCACGTCGTTCGGAGGATGCGGCTCGAGTGCCAAAACCCGGGAGACCTACACGCGGTCGAGGATGAATGCGGTCCGCACAAAACGTGTGATGGTTTCTCATCCAGAGGAAAAAAAAAAAAAAAGACCAAAATAAACAAGCGGGGCTTTCATTAATCTGGCTCTTAAAACCCAGTGACGATGGTGTGAAGGAAGGCCTTACAGCACAGAGAGCGCGAGCACTCCGGACTCACTTATCGAGCCAGAGAAGAGGGCGTCCAATCTGGACTTCACAACACATTTATGATCTATTACCCCCCAGCTAGCCAAGTCATTTGTCAACAGACGCGAAGTGCTCATCTAAACGATATCAGCAGAGTGAGTGCATCGCCAAAAGACACATTCCAACACACTCTCGTTTAATAGCCTCCGCTGTGGAGAGGAGGACACAAATCTCAACTGGGCCCACCCAGGAGCAGCACACAATGGGGGCGTGTTTAAACACGCACCCCAGCCGTGACGAGGACAGGCAGTGTCCAGACCTTCCCCGAATAAATACTAATAACCGAGAACCATACGAACGTTCTGATGTTAGCAGGAGTTTGAACGTGTTGGACCTTCACGAGCCACGTTCATAGCTCTTAAATTACAATCAGGCGAGGCATCGTTTAAAAATTTAATTGCTAAATGGTTTCAGCATGAGAGCGGCTCAGGCTAGGCCTGACTTTACTGCAGCAGTCTGGTTCTGCGAGTTCTTTCCTTAAGGTGAGTAGAGCGGCCGGTAAGTCGTCTCAGCCTCAAACGAGTTACGACCGCGGCCCTCGGAAACCGCAGGGGAACACGGTCACTCCACTGAGCATCCTAATGACCCAACTAGCTGATCGAAACCTCATCCAGCCATTATCATCAATGGACAGCATGTACCGAACACTCGTCCAATTAAAACAATTACTTGTCTAATTCGAGAACGTACAAAATGTCTACTTTTTTTTTTTTTGAAGTACTTGTGAGGCCCATTTCCAGAACATCTCTCTGTGTGGAGAAGACACATCTCAGTCTGTTTACCCATCACCGAACGGCTTTTTCCAACAGGTCTATGATTTACCAACAGTTCAGAGTGATGGTGGTTCTGGTACATCACCCGAGAACCTAATGGCAGAAGGGAGGAAGGAGACAGCTTTCTTTATTGTGTTTGTGTGAAATCCGTCGGCGAAGGTTGATAATCTAACCGGAGCCCCTCGAACCCAAGAATGCTGACTCTAAAAAAAAATATCAATAAATCGCATTTATTGGCAATATGGTGGACAAGCAACATAATTTAAACCACGGGGCTGGACATTAAACACAATCATGGACAGTTTTATTAGAGTCACTGCGAGCAGCTACCTTAGACTCGAACTCTCTGGCAGTTAACAGGGACGCCACGTTCCCACTACCAAAACCTCCATGGGGGGAACAGGCAGAAGTAGCTCGCGACTGCGTCACCAAATCCATGGCAGGGGCACGGAACATTCCAAGAAACGGGGAAGGAAAAGCTCACGCGCGATTCGGGAGGCTGGCATGCCGTCGTCATCGGGACCCATCAGCCACCAGCACCCAAGGGGTTAAACCCGGAGGCGAGGCGCAGAAAGAATAAGGCGCGCGGCGTATTCAATGAGCTACACAAATCACATTTATAACGAGACACAATGCCAGCTTATTAACAGAGACGCAGTCGAGTGGATCCACCCGCATCAGGAATTGACTTTGCAACCCCTCTTCAAAAGAGGGAAGTTCACTTCTGAAAGTGACACTTTCACTTTGTCTGCTGGCAACAGAGACTTGCTTTACACTGTAATGCCACAATATTCGCTACATATATACACAAATATACACACTGAAATACATATCTGCATATATAAATGTACATGTGTGTGTGTGTGCGTGTGTGTATGTATATATAAGTAGGTTTCTTTGAATAAAAATGTAAAACCTGCTATAATGGAAAATGAAGTTACACAATAAAAAAGTGCATAAGTTATTTTTACGTGTTTTATACCTTAGGGCAACTATGACGCAAGGTATTTAAAAAAAAAACAGGCTTATAAGTCACAATCGACTGGAGCTGCGGGCAATCACAGCCATCACGTGCAGGCGGGAACCATGTACAGCAACCCAGAAGCGTGAACCACCGTGCACGGGTTCGAGAACCCTAGCCGGGGACCGACTGTGCCACTCTTGCGTGGAAAGCCTAATTACCCTCAAAGATCGCATTGTCGAAAACATCGCCGACTCACAGGCAATTTAAATGCTACGTGCACTTAGCAGTTTTGGCTGCTTTCACCTTAAATTACGGCCTGACCGCGCCGACGTCTCCTGGCAGGCCAGCCGAAGCGGCGGGCGGCACGGAAATCTCCCTCCTTCTAACGCTCAGCTACGGTGCTAAGCTTGTCCTCCAAACATGGAGGAAAAACGAGGAATTTCTCCCATATCGGGATAATTTCTCATTGCGCTTAATTTGCCTGATTATCTGGGATTTCAGACAGATGGGTAATGAATGTCGCTTTATTGCATTAAATCCTCGCTAAATAGTTGCCATATGGAAAGAGCACTTAGGCTACAGAGCCATCGCTTTTAATATGGACCAAAGAGCGATATATCAGAGGGCCACGTGACAAACCGGCAAATGGCAAACACATTCAATTAGACAGAACCGCAATGCGGGGTTGTCCACTACGGAGGTGATCGTCATTGTGGGAGGGGCCAGGTGCCATCTGGAAGCGGGGGTGGGGGGGGCCACGTTGCCCGTTCGGGCTCACCTTTACCCCTCTCACCCTGCCATTGAGGGAATTTCCACAATATCCCCACAGACATGCTGATGTAGGCACTCAGCTGGGGGAGGGCGTCACAAAGACAAGCTATGTGAACCCCTTCGGGGCGGGGGAGAGCTGGGGGGGGGGGGGCGGGGTTAGGCTACAGGTGCAGAACTTTACAGTTTCAAACTGTTCCGAAACATTCACCTTCTATCAAAAATTGATTCCGATTCACACACAGATGGCCCTCCTGTTAATCTAGCGGCACCGATAGTGGTGCAAGGCCGCGTGACACGACGGGGAGATAAAGCTGCCATTTCTCACGCCCGCCAGGGGCCGGGGGGAGGGGGGAGGGCGAAACCTCAGCAATAATCGCAATTAGATCAGCGGCGGTAATTTCCACAGAATATCAAAGACAGCCTCGAATACCAGCGACGTGGCTCATACTGAACAGCAGGCGGGAAGGCCGCAGAAGTGTGCGCGGCGCGGTGTCCCACATAGCCCGGAAACTTCCGAAGGCCGTTTCACTCCCCACCCCCCCTTCGCGACTTACTCAGCAGCCTCATGGCAGGAACACACCTCCAATGTTCTCCGTTTTATTGATGATCATGAAGGACCTCCTCATATATGATACCGTATATAACATATGAACAAAACACACTCACTAAAAGAGAATTTCAGGACATTAATCACCCTGCAGCTGCCCTTTGATAATATATATTTTATATACATTTTTATGGCCATGTTAAATGCCTGTTATATACATCACGCACACGTGCTGTCCAGCCCCAGACCATTCCTGTCTGTCCATAACGGCCGTGTTCCGATACAGTCGAGTCGGCAAGGACGTCGCACGTCGGCATGTTTATCCAATAGCACGGAGAGTGGTACAGCAGGACACGCCCCCCTCACAGACGACCACCTAAGCATTCAAGCGGAGGTCATGTGACTCTTGGGAGACAGCCCAACATTAATGACAGGCGGCTGACTGGAAATATGAGCTGAAACCCATGCGTGTTAACGGAAACATGATCCCGGGAGACTGAGATTCAGTGAACGGTCCGGCTCGCCCTCTGTCCTCGGGGGAACATCGAATAACGAGACTGCTTCCCATTTTCCTCCTGTATTTAAGGATACAGTTTCCCTTGGATTTACGGTTTGGTCTCTTCTGTGACAAAAACAACATGATCGGCCCCCCCTCAGCGCTGACCCCCAGTTAAGGGGCGCACACGCGACGCACTGTTAATTACAGACTGGGACATTCAATTAAGGTCACTGCCATAAATCTCAGCGGGAGGAAGAGGGGGCCGGCAAGCAGGCAGGCGAAGGAGGGAGCGTCCCGGGTTCCGTCGGGAACACAGACATCCACGGGAGACCGTGTGTTAATGGCAAGGCTGGGACGTCATAACTAGGGAACCAGTGAAGGAGGCTGTAAACTGAAACAGTGAAACACTGCTTCCCGGTGTTTTAATAAACACTCTGAAAATGACAGACAAGATCGGCAGAGGCCGGCACGTGGACTTCTCAAACTCCGGTTTTCTTAAGAACTAAAACTTTGAATAGCAGGGCAGCTTGAGGATGTGCTGCTGTCTGTGTTAGATGCCTGATCTGCCACTACAGCCCACTCAGCGACGTGAAAAAAGGAGGGAACAGCAAGCGGACGAGTGCAGGGGAGGAGGCTTCATCCCTTCACAAGCATCCACGTGGAAGCAGCTTTCCTGACCCTCTACAACCACACGGAGCTATTAAATCAATTACAGATAATCAATTGCACAAAACAAATGGCCCATTAATTACTCTAAGTGAATTAGATTTAAATACCGTGTGTTAATGAGGCGTCTATTAAAAATGTATCTATAGCAGTCAATAAAAGGCACTGGGCAGACCTGGGAGAAGCTTGATCCAGCTAGTTTGTTTCTTTAATCTAACTTTCTATATTCATCAGGACCCCAGAAGGGTAATCAGGTCACTGCAAAATGGCACAGAAAGAAGGAAATGGCTTCAGAGCCTGGACTGTAACCCATGTCCATATTTCATCCTTACAAATGTTCCAGTGCATTATGATCTGGTTCAGTTTCGCTAAAAGGAGAGTGTAAGAGAAGCCCAACAAACCTTTATAATACCGCAGTGAGATCTGACTAGTTCATCACAGTGGATAAAAGTTGGAAAAACACAAACAGCGCCACAGCAGGACAGGAGGCCTATATGCAGGCATGCCAATGTGTGACGGAGAAAGAGGGCGAGTCCATTAACCCAACATTGCCATCGGCTCCTGAATGATGCACCTCAGATGGACAGGATCCTTAGAGGGGTGTGCAAATCTCTCGCACGCTGCAAACGTGATATTTCAGGCATGTGTCCTCCTGTCCTTTGTGCCAGCTGTTGCCTCCCAAAGCGCCATTCCAGAGAGCAACCTTCCTCCCCCACCACAGTGCTACTGCACCCATTTCCAAACACATGCTTGGGGTGGGTGGGGCCAATATCACAGCCAGCCCCCAAATGGCTAAATGACGAATGGGCAGCGGGTGTGGGGCCATCTCCCTCTCTCACAGGTGCCCACAAACACACACATCCATAAATCCACACACACACACACACACACACAGCCTTTAAGACTAAGCAGACATTGCAGCGACACCCAGGACCTGAGGGAGACGGGAGGCAAGCGAATCAGCAGAGGCAGGAAGCAGCAAACTACACTGCATGAACCATTAACAATTCCGGGAAGCGCAACCCTCCTAAGCGAGCTCGACTTGAGCTGCGAGGTTTCCCATAAAACGCCGGCTGATCGATACAGTCTCTGACCAGCAGCGCCGCCTCCCAGTCAAACTCCCTGATTGGATAACAGCTTCACAGACACAAAGCATTTGGTTGGCAAGTTCGAGCAGGAAATCACCCAACATGTGTCCACCAGGCACACTCAGGCATTTCCCGGTACTGCATACCTTACCTTCCCAAACCAGTCCTCGGGGACCTCGCTAGACAGCCCACATTTTTGCTCCCTCCCAGCACACCTGAACAATCAACAAACCAAACAATCAAGAACACCGAATACCTGGCACGGGTGTATTGGGAGCAAAAATGTGGGACGCCTGAGGGTCCCCGAGGAGTGGGTTGAGAAACGCTGCCTTACGGCTATACTGTAATAACGTTCCAGAGAATTCCTCTTTGCTGTCTTAGGGATCGCCTTCTGGAAGCTAAACGGTGAAGGTGCAGCAGGCTTTAATCGCCGTGGCACTTTCTGAGACGACAGCTCCTGTGATGTGCTTATGATGGCAGCCAGTTTCAGTTAGACTGGTACCACATTTTCCCCACACCCGTCAGTGGAGGTCTCCCAGTGAAACGTCCATCGGGGACTCGGGGGCGCGGGGAGAGATGTGAGCGTACAAGACGACAGACAGAATGGGCTTCCGGCGGGGGTCTGGGATCGTACCACAGCAGGGAAGTCGCCTAGCGGGGGTGGACAGGTCTCTCACCGAGGAGGTGGAACCAGATGACAGGAGACGCTCACAAAGTGGAGACGGGACAGGTGTCGTCCTCAGGGCCCTGGAGGCCCACAGATCCTGGGTCACTGTGACCGAACATGGCCTCTCACCCACCCTCACACACCCTCCATAGAGATGAAACACCACTAGAAACTAACACTGTGATTTTAACCACACATTGTTTTTTTTTTTTTTTAATCTGAGTAATGGAACATAAAGGTAACATATTTTAATCCAATTACTGTCGGCGTGACATTTCTAAGGGAGCATTCAGACCCTCTGCCTCGGCTTCGGTCCGGAGAAGCCATCCGTGACGGTATGAAGCAGGATACCAGCCAGCTAATGCCTGTCAATCACTCTGCCGGACCAATAAGAGCCAGCTAATGCCTGTCAATCACTCTGCCGGACCAATAAGAGCCAGCTAATGCCTGTCAATCACTATACCGGACCAATCGCAGCTCTTACCCGGGCTCTCAAATGCTCTGTAACCATCAGCGTACCCTTGGCGGCGCACGACGGCCCACCGCGGGCGGCTGAGGTGTCTAGATCTCCACGTTTGGAGTTGGTACTCACGATCGCTCAGGACTCGCGTCGTGACAAAAAGGTTTCGGGAGAGCGTTTCGTCTCAATGGGCTGCGTTTGGACCCAGACGTACTTCAGACACGAATGGATCAAAACTTTCCAAAGGAGAAGAGTCTTCAAGAGCATGAATTCGCATGCATGAGTGGCGGATATAGCGCAGGTAAGAAGGACTGACCTATAAAGTCTGAGGATTCGGCTTTGCTCTGTGTGTGTGTGTGTGTGTGTGTGTGTGTAAATATGTCCCCCCTGCACCCAGCACTACTCTCAGTACCCTCAGATCATTGCAGGGTCACCCGGCACACTGCGTACCGTTCTCTCATGGAAACGGCACGGAGACTACATAACCAAGCAGTGCATGAGGATCTCGTACGGCGCGACGCACCGACATGTAAAGAGCGCATAAACACACAGACGCGCGTGCTCAAGTGGAAAGAACATAAGAGTGCAGAGAAAACTTAATCTGCCGGACGTTCCCTCCTCTGCCGCTCTAGATGCACAATGCTCCCTTTGAGCGTGACAGAGCGCGCCTTTAAATCGATCTCCATTTGCAGAAGGCCACTCTCCTTTTTTCCCCCACTTCTTGTTGATGTTTTGTATTTCCACAAGCAGACGGGTTTTTTCACTTTGCGGCAGCGGCCGTCCTGACATTTGCTGCGCCTCCATGATGCCCCCCCCCCTCCCCCTCCACCGGGGGCATAAATATCTGTGAAATATCACACATATGCAAGCCTTGTTTAAAGTCCATAAGAAATCTCACACACCAGGGTGCATCTGAAGAACCTCTGTGCCTGATCCAGCCCTGACCCCGGGTGAATGAGGTCATCTATTTTTTTTGTCTGAATCAGAGGTGGGTTAGGAAGCCCACCCACCCCCCCAAAGGCCCTCTGGCAACAGTCCACTACCTCCGGATTTCAATTCCAAGGCCTTATCCATGGAAACATATTCCCCCGTCAAGAAAGCGAGAGTAAAATCACAGGATGAGAGCTGGACATGTCGGCAGCCAGCTGTTTGGAAAGCGGCACTCAAGCTCTGAGTATCAGACAGTAAATGCTACGATATTACTGCTGGGGAACGGCTGTTTATAAACACACAAACAGTGCATTACAGACTGAAATACTCCAGGTTATTACGTTTCGTTATACTTTTACATTGTAAAAGTTACTTTGTTTTACTGTAATTTCATTGTACTTATTACAATGACAATAAAGGCCTTCTATTCTATTCTGGTCAGTGTTAAAACTACAATTCCTGAAAGACAGCAGAATTATTATGCCAATTAAAAAAAAAAAATCCAAGTCCAACCCTTCTCTTACAAGCTACATGAGCCAGAGCGCAGCTCTGTGGACTAGGACTCGGACCTGGGAATTCCCACTTGTATGTCACTTTGGATTAAAAAAAAGCACTTTCTAAATAAATAAATGTAATTATGTCTGTGCAAACAGCACAATGCACCGCTTACTTCTGCAAATAAACGCGGAATATAAAGGCGAGTTTGGAAGATGTGGCGACGTGAGGATGCTTCCGAACATCTGGGTGCAGCTGGCCAGGAGCCCCTCTCCCGGAGACGTACTCCACAATCAATCATCGATGGAGCGGGGGAATACGGCCGCCCCGCCTTCATGTCACTCGTACCCGGGGTCAGGCCATAGCTCGTTTCGTGGATCTCCGCGCTCCTGACAGAGCCGGGCTTCCTGAGTTTGGTCGACCGGGAACAGACCGACCAGGACGGAGGCGGCGAGCCGAGGAGCTTGAATCCTTTCAGCGCCTTTCATCACGTCGCCCGGCAGCCATGGAAACGTGGCTCTGTTTACCAAATGGAAAGTCAGGGCGAATCGCTCTCCAGCACACAGGCAGGAAGGCGCTATATAGGCGTTTGAGACCTTTAACTTTGTCCGGGGGGACTGTGGGCACACACATTAAATAAAGGAAAGCTCTCAAGACACAGTACAGTATTTAAAGCTGAATTAGTATTAACAAACCAAGCTGTAAATCCTTACTCATTTCATATAATTTTCAAACAATTCCTTACACAGATTTTGTGTGCATAAGAAATTAAGTATGGTCATAGAAGTCCTTCAAAACTGGCTTTAAAGGTGCGTGCTATCATAAAGCGACGTCTGCAGCCCGTAAATCACAGCCCATCAGGACGATTAGGTGAAAAACGTAAACCAGATGTCACGCAGCTCATCCGTTCTGCTCAGTATATCGTCCAGCTACAACGCATCTATTCATGCGCGCCGTGTGGCGGCGGAGGCGGGGGCCCGGATCGCAAGGCCGTTATATTTGAGGACGTGCAGATCAGCCAAGGCGCACATGGAAGGGCGGCCGGCCAAAGGCAGGCCGCCGTGAGAATCCGCCTCTGTCTGGTGGAAGCCCAGCAACTCGGAGCCCGGGGCCCGGGGCCAACTCTTGACCAAACACGGCCGATCCGTGCCAGGGAGAGGCGAAGGAAAGAAACGCTCAGAAGCCGGGGCAGAGAGAAAGAAAGAAAGCGAAAAAGAGAGCGAGACAGAAAGAAAGGCCCTTTTCTCCCTTGTCTGGGGACTGTATCTTACACAGGAAATGAACAAGCTTTCTGTACACCATCCAGCTTCTGAATCAGCTGTTCCTCACACCCGGCTCCACTTTTCCATTTCAACATTTTGGTGCCAGTAGCTGAGAGAGAGAGAGAGAGAGAGAGAGTGCAGGCCGTCTCCCTTCCTCCTCCACCTGATCGTAGCTCTTCCCTAATCTCACGCTCGCCTGAGAAGCCATAACAGAGTCAGGCCAGAGAGAGATGGCCTCTCTGAAAACAGGGCCATTTTATCAGGTCTAGCAGGGTGCGTAATTCGGCCAGCCGGGCTGGGAGCGGGGGTTGGGGGGGACACCAGAGAGGTTTCTCTCCCCGCGTCTGCGACGTGGACGACAGCCAGAATTAGTAATAAAGTGCTATAAGCAGAAGACAGGAAATACTGGAGAAGTCGAACAATGTTATGACAATGCTTATAACTTTTACGGTGGGGCCAGCCGCACATCTGCACTACATCAGCCTCTCACTAGGGCCCACGGAGAGGAAACCATTTTTATTCCTGGCGCACAACAGCTCCATCCAGATGTTATCGCTTTGCCAACATCCCCCCCCCCCCCCTCCATTAACGTGTGTGCGCCTCTGCATGGGGGGTGGTGTGTCTGTTAACCGTGCATATAGACAGGTCTACCCGCCCAAAAAGAAAGCGGCAGTCCCATGATCGGAACGCTGCAATAAATTTAATATGGTAATCGATTTAGCATGAAGGAATCCGGAATGAGTCTCAGACGCGTTGACAAGAAGTGGCTTCGTCGGGATCATGGAAACGCATCCCGGCATCCCTCCCAAGCTTTGGAGACCCTCGGGGCATCTGCGATGGCCCCAGCTCGGGAACGAGGCCGTCCAGAGTCACATTATTCCCATTGACTCATCACCATGTACACGCAGCTAAGACTCCGCCCCCTTCAATAGGAATCAGCAGAGGGGGGGATTTTACCAGTAGCTTTGTATTGATGCCACGAGATCTGTCATTTTTTTTTAAAGCACAATTTAATTCGTAGGCGCGAATCGGTGATGGCGGTTTGCTTACACTGCCATGACGACGCACAGAAATGCTTTTAAAGGCCTATTAGAAATATTAGACCGATACAGAGTAACAGAGTTAATTAGATAGAATTATCTGTAGGGTATGAGCATTGTTTCCAGCTCTGGAGGAGAACAGAGAGCAGAGAGCTCTGCGATAATGAGCTTTTATTAGGAAAGCAAGCCTAATTGTGGTAGACACAGTAATGCTGTTTAAGAAGCCTTTGTTTATTCTTTTAAGCTATTATTCTCCACGCTACAGTAAATTTCATTCAGAGCCCCGCTTTGATTATAACGAGTCGAATACTTTTTTTTAGGTTTAGTTTTATCATTAAATACAGATCAAACTTAAATTCACCGAGGATTAGACTCGATTCTATTCCGGCAGCCACCTGACTGATCCTGAATGCGCTTTTCACAAGGCAAACAACAAAAATCTAATTTAAGTCCCAAAATATAAATAAATAAGCGGGTCTTATTTCCCAGGGGTGCAGCCGGCGGTAGTGGCAGGGATCCGCGGCTCACGGAGACGCGCGACGCCGGCGTGTCACATTCCGCACGGCCGACCCCCGTCTGTGACTCATCGATAACGCGGCCGGCGTGGCGATTACAGCGCGGTGGCTGTCAATCCCGGCCTGGGCCACTTAAAGAACTCCGCACATCCCCTGCCACAGATAGCGCGAGCAGGGTGAAGGATCGGGAGGACGAGCGGGGACAGGAGCGGATGCGAGGTTGCCGTGGAGATCGGCATAGGAACCATGGGGGACGGGGAGCAGGTCCTCCGACAAACACTTCAGACATTATAAGTGGAAACTGAAAAGGGACTGGAGAACCCCGCGCCCTCAACGCCCTGGCCAGCCAGAATCCTGATTCTATTGGTTCACCAACACGCACGGGACATCCAGAATGCCTTCGGTGGATCTGTTCACTGGAGACGGTTATAGTGGGACGCTACAGGACTGAGACACTGAAATCAGCACACTATGCAGATTGATAAACTTGGGAAGCAGCACTTAAGATCAACGGCAGACAGGAAGAGGGCACTGGTGTTTGCACTAGACAGCTAACCAATGGTTTCAATGCGACTGCCCCTCTGCGTACACACACAGCCAATCAGGCTCATCAAACGGGATAACTGGATGGGTTGTTCTTTGTTACGATGGGCAGACATTGGCTGGCTGTCACCGACCTGAAAAGTAACCTTACAGAAAGAGGTCTGGCACTCACAGGGGAGGGGGGGTATCGGCTGGAATTCCCACCGATTCCCACTAACGATCGGTTTGGTTTCCCCCCCCCCCCACCCCGTGCGACCCTGAAAAACATCACCCAAAAGAAATATGCCCTTCCTTTGGCCTGTCACCCTTAAGGGCACAAATTAAAAAGAGTAATACCTCGCAGGGCTAGAAAGAGAGCCATCCTCGCCAAGGGGACTCAGACGTCACATTCGCCGTTTCACATGTACACAAAAACAAACACGCCAAGCATACATGCAAGCCCTTATGTTTAAAACATTCCTATACAGGCGCACATGCATCCAAAACTGATAAGGCTGTTTGATGTGTCACCGAAGGCCAGCGGAGACCCAGCTGGAATGTGTTGTGATAAAAGAAAAACATATATATGAAAATAAGATGTACAAACATGTTTTTCTTTAGTTTTAATCTGCTGGTTTTGGTAATATAAGACTGGTTACAGGGATTTGCCTTTTAGCTTGATTCGAAACACATGCTGGCATCTCTGTATCACTCCATTGATCTCCAGGAACAGGGCGATTCATATTTGAGGAGACAGACTTGGTGTGCGCTTTGCGTGCATTTCCAACGCGCGTTCCTGCGCTGGAGGCGTCCATATTTTAACAAAACAACGTGTCAGGAGAAAAGAACAGTTTCCAAACACGCCAACGTGACTGACGGACTCCAAGTTACTCTGAGTGTGGGCTTTATGAGACAGAGGTGAGCAAACAGGTGGGGGGGGGTTAGGACAAAAAAAAAAAAGGTTGCTAATGCTAAAGACTGTAAATGTGAGGAATGAGGCACCGTTTCGGCTGTGGTTAGTGTGCTCTCTCACCAGCCACAATAACCAGTGACTTACAGCTGCCTTCATATCTACTAGGAAGCAGCCAAATGTACCATCCAGATCCGGAATAAGGAATCTGCTTCGTTCCTGTATCAACCAGCAGATAAATCTGACGGCAAAAAATGTTTAAGTAATCTCAATGTCTTCCAGTTATTGCAGTGTAAATAAACCCCATTTCTCAGTCATATTCATAAGATTCACTGTCTATAATACAGATTCTCTTTGCCATTAAACCCCAGATTATATAAATCACTTTTAAAGCCAGATGATTGGAAGCAATGCAGTAACACAGTGAGGCAATATCTTCCTTACGACATTTCATTTGTACCTGTCAGCTGTTCAATATAAATGATCTTTTTGCCCCCCCTTTCCGTAAAAGTGCGGCAGGTATAGGGGCCTTTTCCTTTAACGGCTCGAGCTGGGCGCCGTCCAATCAGAAGAGGCAAGACAGCTGGGGACTTCAAGCCTGGGCTGGCCGCAGCGAAAGCCCACAGCCCGCTTCCCGAGCCCACCCTATCGATATGTCCTTCAGACCCTCTGGCTATTTTTGATGGAAAGAATGAGAGTCAGGAGGCTAAAAAAGAAAAAAAGCATGAGGCTTTGTCTGGTAACCATTACCTCGACTCTGTGACCACGGGCCCTTTCTGCGTTAATAAATTCATCCGCGCACCGAGGTCTATTAGCAGGAAGCGGGAACATGCTTTCCCAAGCTAATTGGACACAGGTAAGTGAGCGTAGGGTCTCGAGAGCCAGCGACAGGCGCGCAGTAATGAATAGGGCTTCTACTGTCGCTCAGCCATTACAGTAAGCAGCTACAGCGGGCCCACGCCGCCGTGTTAGATAATCCGCCGCGTTGCCATGGCGTCGCCATAAAGCCAGGAACGGCCTTGAAGTCGAATGCTCTTTGAAGGCTTCCTCTTCCACTCAGAAATATGCGGCTTGGTCACGCGTGGATATTTTTATGCAGAAGTTAAGTTAACATGGCAACAAGGTAAAAACGCGGACCACGGATAAATTCATGGGCGCCTTTTTAGAGTCAGGTAGATAATACAGAAACGACATTGTTGGGATTAAGTGTCTGTGAAGAAGAGCACGTCTGTGCTGGTTCGGGGCCGACCGGCTGAGGAGCGTGTACGTTTGATACAGGATGGGGGATCACCATTACTGCTCAGGGGGGAGGGCACAGGTGGCGAACCAGGGCCCAGCTTTGGGCCGGGGCTCGCCAGAGTGGTTAAACAGGACCTCATCAGATCCCAACCCGCTGGAAGCAAGGCCTGGTCCCTCTCTAACCCTGCCAAGCGATGACTCACCGACCTGAGGGCTGGAACCGGCACCTCATTAGAATTAATGATACCCGATTCCCGCCGTTTCAGCCTCACGTCTGCCGCCGGTTAAACGGCACAGCTAGGAGACGCACGGAACAGCCGTCCAGCGCTGCGTCGACGCTGTTAACGTCATTATCGGGCTCATAAAGCCGCGGTCCCTCCTGCTCGTTAGCGCTCTCGCCAGGGCAGGAACGCGGACCACCCCCCCACAACCCCACCACTCCACAAAAGCAGTGTTTTCCGGAACGTTCCTTACTGGAGGTTCGGGTTCTGTGTCCCACCGATTCGCCCATTCCAGGTCCAAGACTTGTTCAGAATTTTGAATCTTGAGGTAAACCCCGCCCCACGTTCTCAGCAAGCCATGGCAACGGGAGAAACAAAACATGTTTACGTTGAGAAAATAAAATGTGGAGGAGGAGCTGAGAGTTACACCCATTCCAACTTCAACGCCAATACAGAGAGCAGCTCGACGGATGGGGGATTATGAAGCTGCCGCACACACAGAATGCATGGGGTTGGGGGGGCGGGGGGTTTAGGACTGGAACCTCCATCCCCCACCCCCGCCCACAGTTTTTTGTGAATAAAGCCATCGGTCCGTGTGTAACTCCCGCACATCCTACGGGGGTATTAACCTCTTGGATTTTGGGCCTCGTTTCAGAGAGGCCCGAGGCACAAAGTAGAGCATAAAGAAGCAGAGTTATGAGAAATAAGCAATTCCCGGCCTTGACCACTGGAGGCGCTGGTGTCCCTGGTCCCCACTCACCCGAGCGGCCGCGTCCTTGTGGCTTAGGCACACGGGGAGCTTATTAAAACCCAGACTCGGCAGCAACCACCTGGTCTTCCCCAGACGGCTCGCAGACCTTCCGCAATATGCTCATATACAGATTCCCCGGCTCGAGACCAACATGATTGAATTGTGAGGCGTGAGCCGTATCCCACAGGCCGTCTAGACAGGTAGGACCAGAGGTACATAGAATTATCACGGAACACAGCACGATATTAAATTGAAATTGATGTTTATAGGTTCATCATGGTGGAATGGCTACATATTACATTAAACGGGATGAAAAACCGTTCAATTCCACCAGCAGCGCGGCCAGATTCCTAGGAGCAGAATAAATTAGCAGAGCCTTCCTGTACGGATTCCGCACGAAAGTCCTCTTGAATAAAAAGTCTGGCAAGGCTTCTACAGCTGGCCCCCACCTCTCCGCTCAAACAATCCCCCCCCCCATCCCCAGCCCACCCCTCCACCCGCCCGCCTGCCTGCCAACTGAAAAATAGCTCTGCGCATCTGTGGCCCGCGGACGTCCAGAGAGCCGCTAATCTGGGGGGCACGGGAGCCGTTCTGCCACGGGCCGGAGAAACGAGGGCCCATTTCCCATCGGGTGGCAGCACGGGCAGCTGGCACCTTGCTGGGCAGAAATTAGCTTGGCGAGATCAGGCTGCATGCACGGTCCTCCAGCACGCCGGGCTGCACAGGTAATTATTTTTTTGGAAAAAAAAAATAAAAATACAATACAAAAACTCATGTTAAATGGCGACGGTTCCAGTTGCAATCCAGCCGGGATATGCACATAATCCCCTCGATTTCAGGAGAGTGAGTGTTTCCTTGGGGGGGGGGGTTAGGAGGTAAACTCAGGATGAGCTCAGCCCACCTCTGACGTCAGCCGGCCCCCTTGCCGGAGCAATGCTCCGCTGCGTCAACCTCATTTCAGGTGGGAAACCGGGGCTGTAATTTACTGTGCAGATTTCTCTTTTAATGTAAAAAGCGTGTCTAACACTATTTGGACGCCCGTCCTATCAGCCGCTCTAAGACACCCACACTGGAGGCCCAGTGGAGGCAGGATAAAGCGCACGGCTGCCTTCTCTTTTGTGTGTGTGTGTGTGTGTGTGTGTGTGTGTGTGTTTGCGTGGAACATTAATGCTTCTGCATCTTTCACAGTCAGATACACAATTTCAATAGACACAAGGAGAATGGCTGAATGAAACAAGATCAGAACGCAAGTAAGGACTTATTTCTCTAAAGCTTGTTAGAAGGGAAGCCTTACTGCCTCAGTGTTCGGGTCAAAACACCAGCAGCTACTAGGAAAATCATACAGCGCTGTAAACCAGAAACACTGCTGATTTAATAATATTCAAAAGTTCCTCCTGAAATGAGTTCAGAAAAAAAGGCTTTAGATGGTGTGACGGCCGACCAATCGGTGAACGGAGACGCGAGGCGACGCCCCGCCCATTTGGCATGCGGCAGGCCCACGGTAGCCCTGACCTCGGAGCCAAGCTTTATGAATAACGAGAAGGCACATCTGCTGCGATTAATAACCTGTTTGTAAAAACATACATGTCCCTAACAAGGCTTTAATAAAGCTAAAATTAACACCACGTTTCGAAGCTTCACACCCTCCAAGTCAGCGTGACAGCCTGGAAGAACGCGCCGAGCACATTTGCACAGCACATTTGTCCGATAAAAAGCCCCGCGGAACCGCCGCTTCTGGCCCGATACGGTGCTTCTGCAGTCTGATGCTCGGGGCCTCGTAGGATCACGCTACGCTTTTGAGCGGGAGCACAGATACAGTGGCACTGAAATCCCCGTCGCTATGTTACGAAGGCGCAGAGGTACGGTCAACGTCGCCATTGTGACCCAGTGTTTATCTGTCCTATAAGGAATGCGAGCCAAAGAGGCGGTTTCATTTTAACACGCTAGGGATACAAACAGGACTAAGAGGCAGGACTATACCAATTAACAGACAACATCTGTGTCATCAGATCCAACTTTACTGTACCGACAGTATAATATACATCAACAAAGGTTGTGTTACAGACACTGACGTGCCTATTACACATCTGTTGACAAACGAGTATAAACACACATACACAATACAAAGAAAATTAAAACATTTCAATGCTGTCTATAATTACAACGGAGAGATGACAAGTTAACCCTAAGCATATCCAGAGTATATTTCAGGACGTTGCAGCAAACAACCAATTAGCTAGTCGTGCCCATCGGAGGTCAGATCAGTACAGGGGCTCTCATCGCGATGGCTTCAAAAACCATATGAACGGTATGCTTTGTCAGTCGCGGCGGAACTCAGATTTAATGCATTTAACACGCGTGCTTCCAGACGCAATAAAAGGGTTCGCCCGTTCGAGGCCGACTCACAAAACGCCACATGTTGCCCGCTGCCCCACCTCGTTCATCGTTCACCTCAAACGAGGAGCGATCGTGAGCATCGGCGTGAGTAACGGGAGCCGGGGCAGGACGATGATGTCACAGTGGCCCGCCGTTCCTACGGCAACTATACCACCGTAGCGATGGACGGCTCCCTCCCTCCTACGGGGCTTGGAGCGGCATGGAGCTGCTAACAGGAAACGGGATACGCTGAAGGCGCACATTCGGCTGCAGAAAACAGCTTTTCATAGCAGTAATAAAAGTGCTCCTTCTTCAGGTCTTTATTTCTATTTTGTGAATTCCCTCCACACAATAGGGAAAAGAAGCAACAGTGGAAAACACCACGAAAGCTGCCAGGAGAAAACATTCAGGGAAGAAATAAAACAGCTCCCTGTTATTAAAGAATACAAAACAAAACAAAACCAAATATACTTCTACTTACAGAAGACAAACGGAAGGGCTACCGAAGGCAGCAGCCAGATCAGCACAGAGTAAAGAGCTCTGATTATTAACAAAAAAGGCGAGAAATGTCAAAGCAACGCAGAACGTCCCAGGAACGGGGCGCCCATCGATCCCTGGGCCCCTTGCCAGCTTGGGTGGGCCACGGGGCCGCTACCTGATCGGCGGCGAGCTCACCTGACATTCAGGCGCAGCCGATCTCGGGCACCGGGGCAGACGGTGTACATCAAACCGAGTACGGTGGCACATAAAGATTGAATTTAAAATTCACTATCGACTGGCTGCAGAATCTGTGAATCGAAAATGAATTTCACAGCAGCCGAACGTGGATCTTCTCGCCCTGCCAAAATTACAGACGTGTAGCTTGGCGTCAGTGGTCAGGACAGGGTGCCCCAAAATTAAGAAAAAGTTTCAAAACTTAGATATAAAAACGTAAATGATTGCAGTTCTTGGGGTTTTTTTTTCTTTTAACTCCTCAAGAGCAGAAAAAAAAAGGTTAGACGACCTCAAGCACTAATTCCATAAAGACAGCGCATCCTGAACTGTCGACCAGATCCATCAGTGGTTCCCATTTAAACCGTCGGAATCTTAATTACGGAAAGGTGTTTCAAAAATGCACGGTTGTATCGGTTTCCGATAAAACGCACGAAAAAACTCGGCTTCGTCAATCCCAGAAATTGCATTTAATCAACATTCCCGAAACCACGGTAAACCGTTTCAATGTCGTCGCCCCCCCCCCCCCCATTTTAAGCAGCAGAAAACCGTCGCGACATAAACTGCTTTTCCAGCACGAACAGTTGTTTCACTGTCTGTCTGTGAATAAATCTTCTCAGTAAATAGCTCCAAGGCTCAGCTAAGAAATATTGTATGGATCAAAGAATTCATGTCTTCCTGTATAAAACGACGAGGCCACAAGCTTGCTTGTTTGTCTAAAACAATTAAGCCTGGTATGGGGGTGGGGGGGTTGTCCTGACAAATAGCTTGCAGCTGATACCGCTTTACCAAGTATTTGGTGGGGGAGCGGGGGGGAGGGGCAGGGGGTCTAAATTAATGATTGGTCAAGGTCCGGGGGCCGTCTAATCTCAGCCAACTGCTCCCTAATTTTGTAAGGTGCTGCCAATTCCAGCTGTCTAGCAAATCAAGAGCAGTGTGCATTACACTTACACTGAGGCCTGATTGAATCTGGTCATTATTTGGGCTGATCTCATTTTCACACATGGAACCAATATGCCTTCCAGATGTTCATTTGCAACTGGGCACTCAATGCAACAACTCATCTACACGCAAGGCTGTTTTCTGGACCCCGGCGCGGCTGACTGACGCCCCGCCCACCCGGCAGCAGGAAAGAGGGGAAAAAAAGAAAAGAAAAAAGTTTAAATACAGGCCCATCTGAAATGGGGAAGGGGGGGGGGGTAAAGAACACAAACTCTGAAGCCAGTTACGCTGTCGTGAGTCCGCGTGGAACTGCGAGGGGTCCCCCGCAGCTAGCTAGACATACCGCCCAGTCCAAACTATCAATCCAGCACTCTTTATTCACTGAATCAAGATTTTCATTTAAATAACTTACGGCAGAAGGGAAAAAAGCACACACACACACACACACACCTCCTAAACTCAAATTTCAAATTCTCGTTTTAGCTCAACTCATTTGTTAGACAATAAATAAAAAAAAATAACTCACAGAATCCACAGCGAATTCTTCCAACGCCAGATCTGATTATTAACTGCACTGAACTGAAAGATTTTTTTGTTGATTACCGGAAACATATATTTCACTGTATATGATGGCAGCACAAAAAATTCTTTTCATTATAAACACTGGGGGGGGGGGGGGGGGGTGGCAGCAGGCATTTACAGAGCATATAATGCCAACTGATCAGAGAAGAGGAACCGTTATCCACGGCCCCATGGCGGCCTGTCACGTGGGTCCGAGCGGATACGGGCGGAGTGGACGCCCGCTCGCCCCCCCCCCGAGGCTCGGACCAGCATTTACGTTCCCATAATCCCCCCCTTTCAACACAATTAGCGCTCGCCCGAGTCAGCATCAGGACAGCGATGTGGCGGCCAAACAAATGGCGGACTGAGGACAGGAACATCCTGCCAGCTTAACTGGAGGGAGTCTCCCCCACCCCCCAGCCTTCCCAGCCCCCCCTCGTTCTTCAAAACGGCAAATAGTACAATTACAGTATATAAATAACTATGCCTCACTAGAGCTACAAATTAGAACGAAGTTTGGAACGATGGACGGTCCGGCCTCTTATTTTGCTTGGCGCCCCGTGACCTTACTCTATATTCCATTCTTTCATCAACAAATACCTCGATTTTAGGCTACATAAACAGTATCGAGACCCAGAACAGTAAAGCAGAATGGAGGTATGTCTGTCCAGCTGAAAATCCGACATTAAAGTCAAGGAGTACAGATCCGTCAGGCAGGATTTCCGCTGAACTGGATCGGAATGGGGTCTCCGAGCCGTTGGGCTAAACCCACTGGAGGGGGACGGGGAACAAAGCGACCCCCGGCCCAATGCGGCCGGCCCGGTCCTGCCCAGCTCGACCGCGGGTGCAGGAAACGGGCCCACGCCAGCCGGGGCTGTGTCGCCACCTGACAAAGACCCCTTATGAGAGATCTTTTCCATCTTACCACCCATGCGGGGCCGTGATGATTTTTTTCTTCCCTTAAAACCCTGGCAGAACCTCAGCGGCCCGTCGCTTGCCAGCTGCTCTTGGGTGTTGGTTTGGTTTGCGACGGCACCAGTCACATTTCCCATCATTTTATAGACAAAAATAAACAAACATGTCCAGGAAACATTTTAAAACGGCTCCCTGTACACCTCAGACATTCAGACCAGCCAGTGAGGTCACCGTCGCCGTCCCTCGGGTGAAGCAGCAGACGGGGGGGGGGGCGCTACTGAAGGCTCTCTTTCTTCCCCTCCCGTCCTCCCCTCTCTTTCTCGCCCATAAAATGTGGCACTTTGTTATGAAATTCAGCTGCAGGTTGCAGAGGGAAGAGCCTCATTCCCAGCCCCGGCCTCCATCGGTGACTCTGTCAGGTTCACACTGAGGTGCATGTGACCGGGAGGGGGGGGGGGGGGAGATCAAAACAGGATGCGAGGGACACATGCTCAGAAAGGAAACAGGGCAGCGTCAGACAGATCATGTGACCTAAAAAGCCTTGCCGCTGCGGTCCAGTGTGTTAGACACTCCAAGCTCCATCCTAATCAGCTCACCGGCGGCCATGATGTGCCGGTCGCTTCAACACGACGGAGCATGATGCTTAGCGACGTGGGCGGATTGGCCGGGCCGGCCTCTTCTCACTGCATGGCGACGTATTCACCACGGCAGTGGGCACTGCAGGGCCTGAATGGCAGGCTGTGGTCACACTCGCCCAGGGCGCCTCTCCGGCACGGATCAGTCCGCCGGCGGTATGGAGATATTACAGGGGCCCGGCGCTCGCGGCACCGTGCCTGCCGACCCAGCATTCCCAGCGGAGCCATCATGCTTCGGGGGAACTGAGCCCTCTAATCAGCCGTCTGGACCAGAGGAAGCCGGACACGCCGACAGCCGATCAAAGGCGTCCTCGGGAGGAGGCCATGAGGCTCCGTCTGACACGTCACACCTACCCCCCCGCCGCCCCCGCCACCATCACAGAGGATGACAACACCCGGATGGGCCCTGTCCCTTAGCCACAGTGTACAGGAATGGGGGGGGGGGGGTTGTGCCACCACGAAGGGCCTTAAATCCTCTCTGGAAGGGCTGCTGTCAAAACCTAATAATCCCAACAAAAGAGGAAAAGCAAAGAGAAATTCCCAAGATTCATGTGGACATCAGAAGCCCAGAGTGACGCTCCTGTCACTCATCCTCATGCCGGGCCGATGACCGGTTCCCCTGCCTCCTGCTGGTCAGCCCTTCCGGAACCCTCCACTGCACACTCGCTTTGCTGCTGTTCACAACACCAACTGTCCTGCCAGAACATTTTTATTTGTATTTATTTCTCTTTCTTTTTGTAACCGGTTCAAATGGATCTCAATGGCATCCCTGATGAACTTATTTTGAGACTCCCAGAAAATATAGCTGCCCACCCCCCCCCCCCACCCTGCAACATAGCCACACAGGGCACGCACCGCAGAGGAGACGGGTACGAGGCCGGCCCAGTCCGTGCAGGTAATAAGATCCAGGCGCAGAAGCATGTCTTCAGATATGCACTGACGCCCTTCAATTATCGGGGGGGCACATCCAGAAATACAACAGGCACGCCGGAAAAAAAATATTCGCAGTTAACACACTCCAAAGGGGGCACGTCTTATGTGGGGGGGGCAAAGCCATATTTCATATTCTGGGAATGCACTGGAGCGCGTGTGTGTGTGTGTACGCTCGTATGTGTGTGTGTGTGTGTGTGTGTGTGTGTGTACGCTCGTATGTGTGTGTGTGTTTGTGTGTACGCTCGTATGTGTACGCTCGTATGTGTGTGTGTGTTTGTGTGTACGCTCGTATGTGTACGCTCGTATGTGTGTGTGTGTGTGTGTACGCTCGTATGTGTGTGTGTGTGTGTGCACGCTCGTATGTGTGTGTGTGTACGCTCGTATGTGTGTGTGTGTGTGTGTGTGTACGCTGGTGTGTGTGTGTGTGGTACGCTGGTATGTGTGTGTGTGTGTACACTTATATGTGTGTGTGTGTACGCTCGTATGTGTGTGTGTGTGTGCACGCTCGTATGTGTGTGTTGCTTTCTGATTTTGTTTGCATGGTGTAGGTCCCTTTTTTCACGATTTTTCATTCAGCCTGATTAATTAGTTGAATTATCCTGCTGTTTATACTTCAGGCTAAAAGGAGGAGCAACAGGCGGGGGGG